>NC_138575.1:49674921-51008353 GCF_964289735.1 Phaethon aethereus | reverse complement strand
CTTATTGAAAAATCTTATTGAGTTGAATAGGAATAAAATAAATGTACTTTTATAGAAATGACTCAAACCCCAAGAGAACCAAATAATGAATGAGATTCTTTCAACAGAATTTTCACATGGAACAGGATGTAGAACAGAGCTCTATAGAAAGAATATAATTTTCCATTAATTTTTCCATTTGATTGTTTGGCTGTTTTAAAAATACTGTACAAACCCAATTTTGTTTCCTCTTAAATACTTTTTGGACTTTTTCATACACACAATGCAGACAATCAGATTTCCTATCTGATGATTTTGGGTTTTTTTCCCTTCAGAGAACTGGTTTATTATAAAGACAATATATTCTGATAAAATTATTTAATTCTTAAACTTCTAAATAAAGATACATGTGGATATAAAGCCATTGCTCATAGTGATAGAGAATATCCTTGAGTCCACTTACTGCCTGTATTGAGTACACTGTTCTCCAAAAGCAAAGAGACTGGAAGGATTATGAAACTGATGCAGTTTTCTGTGCCTTATGTAAACATGAGTTGATGGGTCTTGGACTACATCTTGGACTTCAGAAAAACTAACACAGAAATCCCAAATTCAGTGAGCAGTAGATAAAGACAAAGTAAAAATAGTAAAGATAAAGTAATAAACCAAAATCAAGCTTTTACACTAAGATAAACCTGGGAAGTCTTTACACAAACAAAATGAAACTAGGAAAAAGAGAAGGTAAAGTAGTCTGGATATCTAGAAATGTCATACTTAATTAAGTCAAATTTTGCACTGATTTGCTGTATAATTGCTAGCTGCCCTGACTCTAGAGTTGATAGTCACAGGAATCATCACAATATTTTTTATAGTGCCACTTAGCACCCAGCACAAGGCTTACCTCTACTCAGTATCAAACAGGCACTTCCTTCTCCTTTAGAGTGGACATCACTTTTTAACTGGACAAGATAACAATACACACTTAAACATTTGTTTTGGTGAAAAACGGGAATATAAAAAAGACAAAATTCATATTTTTTTTCAGAACAGGTCAAGCAATTCTCAGACTGGTAAGGAAATTAATTCAAGATACAATAAATATTGTACAAACTTTCATTTAAAAACAGTAATTTGACTCTGTTTTTCCTTGATGAAAGATATCTGACATTATTTTTAAAAGCTTCAGACCTGAAATACAAGAATGTGAATTTTCATCTTCTACAGCCACCGATCTTTTATTATAAACAGAAGGTCATATTATGATTTCATTTTTAAAAAATAAAATATCCTGAGGTATAATCTTGTAAAAGAAGCCATAAAAAAATAATAATTTCAGACAGGTTGAACCTTCTTTCAAGATTCAAAGAATACTTTAAAAAACTACAAAAAACATTTTGCTGTCTCCAGGATATTTGGCAGTTACATTTCATACATTTTGTACTTTTTTAGTGCCACCAATTTTGTTCTCCTTTAATCTGAAACATACTGTAATAAATTATCAATTCACTATTTGAAAAAGAAACTATATGACGAAGCTCGTTGCTTTGGAAAATAGCACTAAACTTTCTCAATGAACACAAAATCTGAGAGGTCGTGGAGAGACTTGCAGGAAAGGAGGTGGAATTTCAGTAGATGGTGGTTGCTCCGTAACTCTGTACTAAATTCATGTAAAATGGCTGGCCAGTATTATTTGTAGAGTGGAGTCAGAACATACTGAGAAATCAACCTACATAAAGTGTAGTCAAGGGATGAAATAGAGATTTGTTGTTGTGTTTTGTTGTCATTATAGTTGAATACTTGAGCTCATCAGAGTGGTCAGATCATTGAGCCTCTCAGCCTGGCAATGCCATCTCCTGCGTGTCCTGGTAATGCTTATAATGAAGCGTATAAGAGATTGCAGTGACTTCAGCTGACTTCAAGTTTAACACTTCAAGGACATGGAACAAAGTAAAAATGTACTAAAGTAATCTTAACTCTAAGTAACCCTAATATGCCCCTGCAAGCCTGCTGTAATCCGTAATCTAGAGGTTTATTCTGCTGGAGCTGAGGAAATGCAGTATCTTTGGGACCTGGAAGGAGAAGTGAGTTGCAAAATGGACTCTTTGTAAACCATATAGGTTTCCGTCCTGGTTGTGTACTTGACAAATAGATTATTATTCTTATTAGACAGACACTTCAGACTAAATAGCAGATATCCCTTAGGCTAAAATAGAACGTAAATTATAGCCATAGTTGGATAGGTGAAAAAACAACAATAAAGCCACACAAGTAAGGTTTTTCTGAGGCCTGAAAGATTCTACAAAGTCCCCTAAATTATTAGGATTTTCTTGGATATATTTTTAAAACATCTTTTACTGTCTTCTATCCTATAATTTAGAAAATAATTGTTTATTTTTGTGACTTAATTCCATTCCTTCTATTGCCAAATGTTTCCCATTTTTGATTGACATAAAAATGGCATTGCAGGCTGTGAACAGGTTACATACAGCATGAACTCCTTCTCGGAGAGCTGAATTTTCTAATTGTGACTGAAAAATAGGGAAGTCCTCTTGTGGAGCTGATTTAAACAATTTGGAGGAGACACAGGGTGCAGGAACACAGTTGAAGACCATTAACAACATGACAAATGACTGTTCCAACCTGTCCAAGTCTCAAGATCCAATCTGCAGTGGTTTTGGTTTTATAAATGAAGAATAGATTTTTGCTTACAAGCATATGTGTGGCTTCTTCATAGGCAAGCTTTCCATCTTGTTATAAAAAGCTGGTACATTCATTTTGAAACACCCTATTTAATATTTACTTGTAAGGCAAAGGAACTCTATCCATAAATTTAGTTGGTAGATTCAAACTGGTTCAATACACTGAGATTTTCGAAAGTGATGAGTTGATGTGGCGTGGTTGTTTTCTGTGTCCATCTTGCAGTGCGTTATGCAACACCCGGTTTTCAAAAACTGCTCTTTGAAAGTCTCTTTGAAAATCAGACTTATTAGAGATATTTTGGAAAACTGTTAGTCCCTTTTCCAAATCTTGACACACAATGGACATATGTGTTATCCTCTAAATTAAAATGTAGCTGGTCTTTTTGGAACAGAAGGTTGCTCCAGGAACATGGTATGTAACGAAGAAATAACTGAGAAACATGTTATAAAGAAGGAAATAAAACAATGAATAATGTAGAAAAAGGATAGCCTTCTTTTTTTCTGATTACCAGTAGAGTAAACATTCCATTGTAATTCCATAGGTTGAAGGAATTGCCATCACATTAAGAGTTTTTTGGTGTAGAATTAAACAGTTTTGTTTAGAAAACCTCACTATGTTTTATCCAGGTTGACTACAGAAAATTACCATTGAGGAACATCCGTACAATTACTTGATCAGAGCAATCCTTTGAAGAGCTTGTTTATGAGAATAATAGTAGGATATGCTTTAAATTATAGTCAAAAGAAAGCCCATATCTGGTTAATAGTAAGTTAAAGTGAATGACTCTTCAAATGCTTAATGAAATGCAATGTTCCCTGAACAATACTGTAACCTGGAAGATTTATTGGCTGATGACCCTAACTTCAAGTGATCTTGGAAGTGGAAAAAATCTGATTCTGTATCGATAGAAAAAGGTTTTTAAAATATTCAAGACTTTTTTTTTTTTTAATTCTAAGCCATGATAGTGTAAAAGTGGTTTTAAAAACTTCCCACGGCCATTTTTTATGAAATATCATTTCACCCTTCTTGAAGAGGCTTGTATTCTACTTTTCCATGTCTTCAAATCAGGAAAAATTTGGATAAAGTGTATAGTGTTCTCATGATCACTTTTCCATCCTGAATGCTAGATATCGTCTGCACTATTTGGACTGGGCTCCCACATCATTATTTTTCTTTATTATGCTTTTAAATTATCTCAAAGGCAATGAGTTACTTCAAAGGTTCAAGAGTTATGAAAAGCACGTCCTTTTCATTTGAACCTCACAGGGCACACCCTGTTTAAACAGGGTTGGTTCTCATGTAAGTCGTCACCATCCACCTTAAGATTGGTAACAGTTCCTCTCTGTAGTTAGGTCACACAGTCCAAACAAAATTCGTAAGTTTTGTGATGTCGTTTTTTATATCTTCAAAGTCACCATTTGTAGGTTTAGCTGAAGTTAGAAATTATTTATTTCCTCATCAGATTGCCAACATCCAAAAATGAGCATTTTAATACAGAGACACAGACACAAACCCTGTTATAAAGGGCCTTTTTTCTATTCCACTCCTGTTTTCAGGACTTTCCTCAGTAATACAGTCACTAGCTCCCTCTGAAAAAGTGTACTCTCCGTGATGACTAAACTGGAAATCAAGGATGACCTGGCTATTCACATGTTTTTCATAATGTGGGAATAGGCTGTTCAGAGCTGCACAGGATGTGTCTCATTTTGAACGCTGGTTCATAACCCCTGACTAACAGAGGACATGCAAGGAGTATAGTTCCAACATTTTCATGAATTACTGTCATCCTTTTCTAGGGCATTGTGTAATCCAGCTGGGATGATGAGGCTTGTCCAGAGCATGATCTAAGGGCCATCAAAATGAGAATTAAGGTTTGGATTTTTCATCTGAACCTTGAAAATGGTTGGACTCCAACTCGAGATACTGCAAAATACAAAGAAAGGCCAAAATCTGATGAAACAGCTGCTCACTTGAAATTTCGTCTCCTCTTACCAAAACTAATCCTTTCTCCTCTCGTCATCACTCCCTCTTTCATGACCCACTCTCCCAGGGTGACACTCTTTCCTGGGAAGGTCTCTTCCACATGGAGTTGTAGCCTCCTGATACCTTTGCTAAGGGGCATCTGCCAGCACACTCTTTCATTCCTGTAAGAGATTTTCTGGAGGGCAGGAGACCTGCTGACACTCGCACAGAAGCCAGGCAGGGACAAAATGTAATGCTGTCTATCATTGAAACACAGCAAATCAAGCACCTGAGTACTAATGCAGAGGTATGTCAGTGTATATGATAGCAAATGTTTTTGCAAATATTTTCTTCACTATTAATTAAAGGTGAAGAGGTAAAGTCAAAATGAGGTTCTAGAGTCTTTGGTCCACAATCGCGTTTACTTTTCTCTCACTCTCTGTTTCTAGGATGGCTAGGAACTGGGAGGACTCATAAAGTCTAGTTTTACCTATTTGCTGCATTTTTGAGGGAGAGAGGTAACAATGATCTCCAAAAGTACGTCTACACCACAAAAGACTGAGGAATAGTTAGGACAGGCTTCCTCTTCAAGGGTAGAAGTTACGTTCAGAGCATTTGAAATCATAGTGCGTAGTAAGGCTACATTGGTATGTGGTTAGCTCCTGCAGCTGCTGGATACACCTGGACAAAATTATTTGATCCAGGAGAGAATAGAAATGTCAGGAGAAAGAAAAGCCAGTGTCGAGTACAGACTGGTCTTTCCAAAAAAAAGGGCCCAAAGTCAAGGACATGATCACACGTTGGATACTTTAGCTGAGAACAATTTGAATTTGTTTCCTTGAGTGACCTGTAGATCCCACAGACTCCCTTCAGAGGAGATTAGGGAGATGACCGTGAGGGGAACGCAGTATATGCTCTTGCAGAATGGGAAAGGGAGAGACGGGAAGACAGACAGTGACAGAAGAGACTATTCCTCCAAAGAGAGGGCCCTCTCTTTGGAACTTTGGTTGCATTTTGTTCAAACAGTTATACAAGAAGTTCTTTCACAGCCACAGGAAAATAATGCTACGGGTAGCACACATCCAAAATCTGATACATTGGTCCTTTTGATCTGTAGAAATGTCAAGAAGTTCAGGACTGTAATTTCTAAGGTCACAGAGCACTGAAGGAAACTTTGATACTCAGAATATCCAAAAATTACATTTCTGTCTCTTTAGCTACCTTGTCAGGCCGTGCCTGGGTCAATGTTTACTTGGATCAATGTTTACTAAGCTTGGGTCAATATTTACTCTCATTTTTACCATTGCTATGGTAAAGAACAGTTTACTACAGGTGATTGGAAGAAATTATTATGCGTAGTGTAGAAAGGAGAGGAAGGACAGGCAGTAGCATGTTAGAGAACGTGGAGGATGCCATGCTAGGGAGCTAGTAAAGCCCAGTCTTGAGATACAGAGGAGGAGGAGAGGGCCCCTGAGAGGCAGCCAAACAGGGAATCTGGTTTCATCCTTTCCTGATGGGAACTGGCACTTGCCTAGCTAGTCCATGAAGACTTTGAGGCAGATTTGCCTGCCCCTCTTCCTTACGACAACAACCACAACAACGCTAAGCAGTCTTTGATCATCAAAGCTGAGATCTATTAGAAGGCAGCCCAAGAAAAATGCCTTTTTCTGTAGTGGAAACTTAGAATGAGGAAGAACCTGAATCTCTGGGCCACCGTGTTCCTGCAGGACAGATCCTGTCCTTCTGCTTTGGTTTTATTCCAGTAACATTCTGGGCTGCAATAAATACTACCCTTTTTTTCCAGGCTACCTAAAAAAAAGCCTTTCTTTCCACCCCAGGGGCAGATTATGTCAGCTCCCCATTCTTCTGAGGCATCTGCAACCTGTGCTGGCAGCACTGGGTGCCTGTTGGATGTGATTCTCTCCCAGCCCAGCTCCATGCTCCAGGAGCTCTTCCCCCAGGGTATGTTTGCTCCTTACAGGGCACCTGCTCATCTCCTTCCTGCAGAGACTTCCACCGGACCCAGGCAGAGCAGGCAACAGCAGGCAAGCAGGCTTCCTGTCTTCTCTTCCACCACTGCCCTTTGAAAGGTCCACAAAATAAGCTGTGAGCAAATGAAGCAGATGCTATCCATCAAAATTTAATAAAAAGACTGTTATATAAATAACATTAACATGCAGTTGCCTGTAACTTTCTGGGAATCAGTATTTGGAGCAGCATGTAGACCTATAAATTTGTTAAATTGGAGTAATAAAATTGTATAGAAACCAAGATTGTTCTAATCAGGGTTTTTTTATATTGACTAAGCTGTAATCAAAGTAGGTCAGACTGGGAAGGATAGCTTATTGATGCTAGGCCCTGTGTATGGTCATGGGCCTTAAAATTGCATAATGACTTAATATTGTCATTGGGTTGTTTTTTTAAAAAGTTGTTTATCTTCTGAGTGACATAGCAGGGGGCAAAGAGTGGGGTTAAAGGAATACTTGTCTCAGAAAGGATCCATTCTCTCCCATTCACTTGCTCTGTCCCCCACATACTCCACTTTGCATTTCAGGAGGTCTTGAACACCTAACGCATACCCCTTCTACCTCTGGGTATCAACAGACAGCATAAGTGTTTTCAGAATTCCTAAAGGTGGTAACAACTTTTCCCCTCTGAGCTTCTTGGGATGGATTTTACAGAAAAAGTAGTCAAGTTCTCCCTCTACACGCAGTAGGTGCTCTGCAGGCAGACTGGGACCCCCAGCCCACCCGGCAGGCGCCCTGTGCCCCGCCTGTTCCCACCTTGATCTTCATGTTTTTGACTCTCCCTAATGCCCAAGACAAAAAAGAAGGAGAGGTGGCTGCCCATCTCCTCCTGTGATTCCAAAGACATGACTAAGTCATTAAAGTATAAAACCTTTCAACCCCATAACAGATATCAGAACAAATGTATTACAATTTACTGGGAAAGGATATGAATGGGTTTTGTGAAGCAAACTGACAACAAGTTTACCCTGACCTGTTCCTCATCAAAATCTTGCTTTGAAATGTTTCTAAACACCAGATGCAGCTGGTGACCAAGGTTCAAATAACTGACATTACTAAGATGCAGCCAAGATTTCAGCAAGCCTCATGGCAACACTTCTGGACAAAGATAAGGCTTTGTTGTAAGCATGAAAGCTTGGAACACCACTAATCACATGTAGAAAAATGTCACAACAAAAATCATTAGCAATCTTGAATCCAGTGGAGAGACAGGGGACAGAAGTTAGCTCAAGGACTAGGGGTGAATAAATGATCTTTAACTTTTAGAGTGAACTGTATAAAGAAGCTGTAATGTAAAATGACTGATTACACCTTTGCGCTACACCGACCCAAACCAGCAGTGAATTATTCTACCATGTTTTCTTCCATGAAAGGAGAACAATTATAAGGGCTGTTTTAATGGCTCTTCTTGAAATTACACAAAGAGAATAGGTAAAATTTCCAGTGTTTATTGTGTTTCTAAAAATTCAGACTTCTTTTAAACATCATTTCACTTTACAGGCTTTAATTTCAGATTTGCACCTGGTCTTAGCCTAGGGGCAGAAATAAAAGGATACAAGTCAAAACACAGAGACACAAGCTTCCAGTATTTAGACAGGACAGCTAACAGCACAGGAAAGACACACATGTTCACAATGTGTTTGGATTACTAAATAAATAGTAATTATTGTATTTGCTCTCCTTTCAGTTTGCTAGGCTTTCAAAATTGTGCAGGAATAGAGAAACTGCATTTTAGCTTCTATTGATATTTGTATCAAAACAGAACTTACTAAAATAAAATGTAAATCTGAACAATGAGTCAGATACATTTTTCCTTTCATGCTTTAAAAAACTCCACTGTCTTTTAAAAAAAAAACAACAACAAAAAAACCAAACCCACCCCCAAACCCTAATTTCCCCTCTGCTTTGCTGTCCTGGTGAGAAAACAGTAAAAAAAAGCCAAGTTTATATAAAGCAGTTCTAACCACGAATGTTAGAATCATTCTACTAATGAAAACATGATTTTCATATATATCAAAAACATGCTGTAGTTTGAAGAAAAACATAAAAACTCTGTTATTAGACAGGATAATAGTATATTACACCATATACTACTTGGTTTGACAATGATTATAGCATAAGAAAAGGCAGGTTGATATCTGTTTAAATAGTTTTACCTAAAGCTACCCCTTTTTCTGATATTAATCTCCACTTTGACTAACTCTAAAATTAATTTTACATCATTTCCTTGAATTACAAATACCATAAACAAGAGGAACAGCCAAACGTTTTTCTCAGTAACGAGTCAGAAAAAAAAACATAGTTAAAACCAAGAAAACTTTCCTAAATATATGTTTCAGGGACATAAATAAAATAAGTAAAGTGAATTAGAACTAAGCATCTGTCTTATAGCGTAGTCTGGGATTCTAAACAGACGAAAAAGAAATAAAACAAAGGAAAAAGAAAAAGGAGGAAAAGAAAGCAAAAGAGCTGATAAAGTTTCTGGCTACAATACAGGAGACATATCATTACCATATGATCTAATGTGGGTGTCAGCCTGGATTGTGTTCATTGAGAGAAACCTTATTTTTTAACTGTGCTATGGAATAGAAGCAGGAGGGTTTTCCACCAAGTGACAGTCACTGAGCTGAACTTACCCCCTCCTCCTTTCCACACCTGCAAAGCCTTTTGCCTGGGTTGAATATTTAGTTTAATTACATCTCAGCTTTGAGAGCTCCTGTTGCAAATCCCTGGATTAAAAGGTATGGTTTTCAGTAATTCTCCTGAACTATGCTGCACTAATAAAACTTCAGGCAAGTCTACGGCAAGAACTAGTTGAATTTTAAGAGAAGCAAGGAAAAAATCCTACTAAATGTTTAGCAATGTTAAGTTTTGTATCCAGCACTTTTGTTTCTTGGGAACATGAGAATGCGTTCTCAAGGACCGTGCAGATTTCCTACTGTTTATTTGACTGTTCTGTCTCTTGTTTTGATTTGTATAAGCCCTGCTATAGTCCTTTCTTTTTCCTTACTGTAAACTTTTGCAGCAGTATATTCTCTGTTTGCAATCCAGTGTTTAGAATCGGTGATGTAGTGAGTGTAAAAAAATGTGTGAGTTCTTACATTTCGGTTTTAAACTGCACTCTGTGATTTCTTTTTCATTTAGATTTCTTCATATATATTCCAAACATTAATGAATATAATTGCAATTTCAGAGGAAAAAATATGTAGTAGTTAGTTAAATGGGCTCAGTGTATGCCTTTGTAACGTTAGAAAGTGCTATGTTACAGTGTACAAACAAGGGACTCACATTTAAAGAAGGTTCCTATGAATGAAATAGTAGAAAAGAAAATTCCTGGAGTTGAAACTCCTGTTAACAGAGTTTTAATCTCTTTAAAACTTCCAACTCCTATGTTTGCACATCTAGACTTTATTACACAAAATGGGTAAAACAGATATCGTAGAGGATTTTTTTTTTAAACTGCACATACTGTTTAACTTGTCTTCTGTGGCATTTTGAGAGATTTCTGACAGTAAGTGAACTAATATTTAAAACTTAATATTAAGGTAAATTGACCAGAAGACCACCAATACAGTGGTGACGTGAACTGATGAAGCACATTTCCAGTGGTATTTTAAACTGAAATGTGGCCAAGTCCACGGTATAGTTTCCTCTGTTTGTGGAAAAGTCTTCCTCATTGTAAACACATAATTAAAGCAAAGTTAAACAGTTATGTCCTGCAGACATAAATATTGTGTCACAGACCTTTAAGAATTCAGATTTTTTCTCCCTCTCTCTTTTTTTTGTAAGTCAAATGTAAACATTTCTTACTAGTACAGTTTTGTATATATTTTTTCTCAGTTTATGTTCATTTACACATGCAAACAATAAGAACAGATACATGTGCCTGCCGTGTGAATATATACAAATAAAGATATGCAGACACACATCTATTCCTGTTTCCTGACTAATATGTAGCTTGTGTCTGCTATTTTCTCTGCTGTGTCCTCAGATTATGTCCTTGGTATCCTTTGTTGTCCTACAGCCCTTACTGATTTTATTATAGTTTTGATAAAACAGGGACCAAAGGGAAAGGCCTACTACAGGATTTAACTGAGATAAGTGAAGTTGTCAATATTAATGTGAACAAGAAGTAAAGTGTGAAGACAATTCCAAAGTGCTTCTGCATTGTTTTGGTTTGGTTTTTTTTTAGGGGTAGTAATTTAACCCCAGGATAAGATCCTGATTGTGCATTCTTGGGATGGACGGTGCTTCAGCAGTGACCCTGGGAGGGAATACGAGTAGTTTTAAATATTTAAAAATATTTAAAAAATACACAAATATGTAAAAAAGAGCTGGGGAAAACAGTAGTGACTGCCAGTGCCATGCCAGGGTTGGTGTGCAGCATTCCTAATGTTTATTGATGTTAATGTGCGTTCTGAAAAAGAATTTGTACTGGGATAATGTTTTATTGATCTTTTTCACAAGGCCATTTATTAGGGTCAGTGGTGATGATTTAGCAAATTTGTCTTCCTGTTTCAGACTGTTAGTAAATTGCATTGTGATTTTACAATAATTCATACGTAATAATGATTATTTCAAAAAACTTAGTTTAGATTAAACCGTGGTAAGAACTCACCACCACGTATTAACACCGCTTTGCTGTGACATACTCACTCGTCCACGTGTGCTCTGCGTGCACCACGGGGGTGTTGCTGGGGAAGTGACACAGCCCCAGGGCAGGAGGATGGCCCGCGCGGGGACACCGCCTGCCCCTGCTCCGTGCCACGAGTTTGCACAGCGCTGAGTTGGGCTAACGGGACGTGCTAAAGTGCTTTGACCCCCCAGCTGGCACTGGGGTCTGCGAAACCCCTCAGTGCATGCAGTAGGGAATGTACCTGCTCCAGGAATAGAACGTACTTTCAGGTCCTACTAGGAAACCAACTGTGTCACTTAAAGAGGCAACAGAAATGGTGTTTTACTCCACGTGAAGTCACTTTGAAGTCTTTGCGACATCTGAAGACCTTAGATACCTGTCTTCCTGTTAGGTAGGTGACAGCAAAGTAAGCTATGATTTTAAAACACTAGCGTATTTTATGAGGTAACCTTGTCACCCTCTCAAGGCTGAGCCCTAAATGTTTCTGCAGGATTGCGTTATTGGCTTCTGTAGATAGATAGAAATTCATAAAGGAAATTGAACTCAGGCACAATATAGATTGTACCTAATTCCAGGCCTGTGGTTTTTATTTCTTTAGCTTTTTTAATTCTAAGCACTCCTGTTAGAGTACCTGCATGCATATTCTAGAAAGAGAGGCCTCAGTATACCACTCTGGCTTAACATCAGCTGCCTACGTTAGTCATCTACCTGCTAGGTTCCATATCTCAATGTAGAGAGGGAGACAGTCCTCCTCTGCTTCTCCCCCAGTCTTTTTATCTTTCCATTAGTCCATATGGAGCTGAGAAACGCTATACCACGCCTCTAACTGTTAAATAACTGCTGCTAGACAAAAATTAATCCAGGCTGGCATCCAGACAAGGCATTTTGGAAGCTATTGACTTGAAGAAGCAAGTGGACATTTTTGCTTTCATTAGAAAAAGCATCAGCAGTGTTCAGGACTATGCCATCCATTTTAAGAAAAAGCTCCTAAAGAAATGACAGGTTTGCCTTTCTGTCACTTGGCAACTTGAAGGCAAGTTTCTTCTTTTTTTCTTCTTTTTGTGGGTTGTTTTTAGACCCATTAAGGTTAGCAAAAGATAAGATTCCTTATATAAAATAACTAGTAAAAGAAAATTAGCTGATCTATACAGCCAATTAGCTGATCTATACAGCTTTGATACAAAACCTGCAAACAACTGTTTTGTAATTTCTCCTTAGCACACAGGAACCCAGGTAGCACAACATACAGTGTGTTGAAATGCATTTAGGCCTAGGTCCTGAGAACATGTATTTGAGCAGTTTTCCTTGGTAATACCTATGTAATACACACTTGCATAAAGTTGCTCCTGAGCATGAAAGTCTGCAGAATGAGGCCCTGAAGTCCTATTAGAAACTGTGCTGACAATGCTACAAGCATCAATTCAAATGCTTATGCAGTGCAAACCAGAGGATTTTCACGGTGCATTGTTTGTATCATAAAATCCCCTAGCCAAAAATTTAGAAAGAAAGCCAAGAATATCCAATATAACACAACATAGTATTCCATTTTATTGTGCTGTTTAAAATGGGAAAGAACTATCGCTCATTTAAAAAAGTAGAGATCTTCCCCTCTATCTCCACCCCATCACTAGATCCTACTTTTTCTCAGTCATTTTTACTAGATTATAATTTAAAACACACAGCAACCTGGCACTTAGAAAAATATTTCTCAAGACGTGAAATACTGCATTACAGTGAGTTTGGGAACCTCAGGTTCATTCCCAGGGGACAAAATTATTGCTATGAAACAAATGTTAATGAAATCAAATAGACTGTTACGTTGGCAGAACACAGACACATGGAAAATGTGGCTTATTGTTTTGACTGTTTTGCATAACAAAGTTGACAGCGCTGCCTGTTCCTAATAAATATTACTCTAAATATGCAAACAGATGTGTTTACAGTTGCCTTTAAACTGCTCTGCAAAAAAAAAAGTCTATTGACAAGCAGTTACCAGACTCCTATCACATAACTGCCCTATTTTCATAATTCAGTTTTCATTTAGTGAAAGGAACAGTTATGCAATTGGTGGATATGCTGGACCTCCTTCAGCAGGAACTGTGCAGCTATGGGAAACCGCTACTTTTGTTGTAAATCTCCCACTTTGATCCCTAGGTTCTGCCCGGAGTCGATGAACTAAGCCATGAGGCTGGCTCTTCTCTTCGTCCTACTGCTGCCAGCATGCTTGGCCAAGCCGTTCCACCAGCAGGGCCTCTTTGACTTTATGCTGGAGGATGAAGGGTCGGCCGATATGCCTCCAACGGAGGATCACGTCATGTCTGGATTTGGACCAGTGTGCCCCTTCCGCTGCCAGTGCCATCTTCGCGTGGTGCAGTGCTCTGACCTAGGTAAGCCCAAGGGTAACTTCATAGGGTATGTACTGACGTTCTAGCCACAGGTTTGCAGCTGAGGCAGTTGGGCTGCTGCACACTGCCACCCCGTAACTGTGTTTTTGCTAAAGAAATGTGCTACAGATACTGTTAACCAGAAGGTACTATAAGAAGTAGGCCATAAAGCTCTGACAAGACGGGCGTTTGTTGTGACCACGAAGCATGTCTGATTTTTTTAATGCATATTTTGTGTATGTACATTTAATTTGTTCTTTGGAAGACCACCGATTTCTGTTGCAGAGAAAATAACTTTGCAAGGCTATTCCTTCAAATGCATATGAAATAAATTCAGTGAGGTCAGATGTGAGGATGGAAACATTTTAAAAGGTTCTAAATTGCATGGCCCAAGCTCCAACACCCTTAATCATACTGTCTAGTACCTCAACATAGAAGTCATCCCATTTCCCTTGGAATACATGAGCATGGAATAACCAACCCTGAATCATATATGCTGGAACCAGATCTTTGGAGGGAAGAGCTTGGAAAGACTCCAAAACAATGAGCACATTTTGTAGCTCCTTATTAAATAACCTTCTTAGACACTTTTGAAGCTGAAACCATGAGAACCTTTCTCACAAGTTCCCCTTACTCGCTCACGTACAAGGGCTTGTCTGCACAGTCCGACCATCAGGATGTGAAGCCATGCCTGCCGTCGCTGTATTTGACTTCCCCATGCAGAAATATTAAGTAATGAAGTTGACTTCAGTGAGACTTCTCTCGGTTTAAGCCAGTATTATTCAGTCTAAGTCAGTGTGCAGTGCAGAAAATCAATTAAAGCTGGTTGTGCTCACAAGGAAATTAGGCAATTTATTAAGTGAACAGACAAATAACTTCTTTTATGATTTTATAGAGTTTATTTTTTTAGAAGTCTTCTCTCAGCTGTTGAAATGTGTAGCTGAGTGTTTCTATTTTGCTATTTTATAGAATTTGCTTTGATAGTTACTGTAAATCATGGCACAAATCCACCAGTTAGGACCTGGGTCTCATTGTAGTGGGTGTCGTATAATTATAGAAAGGAGGGGGAAACATTAGTTACATCCCTAGAAACTTCTGTGAATTTATTAAAGCAAGCCACATAATTACGCAACAGATACGTTTGGCAAAGACCCAGCGAACAATGCAAGCGAAGTTGCACAAATGAGCACGGAGTAACCTAGCCATGCATTCATAAAGCTTCCACAGCACTGTCCCTGTTGAAAGATATTTTATTTTTTTACCATTTAGGTGTCAGATAGTAGCAAACACAAGGTGGGGAGTGGGGAGGAGAATGCCCCACATGCCATGAAGGGCTTAGGTTTTATTTTTGTTACACTGGCTAATGCTGATGGAATTTAAGTTATTTTGGGAACTTGTCCCCGTCTGCTTCAATTCTGCAGAACGTAAGGAGCTTTCACTTGGTAAAAAAGTAGAGATATTCACACAGGCACCTTTTGTTGCTGTGCTTGCTCCCATGTTCATTCAGTTTTCCTTCACACACACATGGTTTCCAAAGGGTTGCACTACAGTCCACTGCCTACAGATGCTTCTGGGTTCATAAAGCCTCATAGTGACAAGCAGACTCAGAAATACAGCAATTAAAGCCCCAGGTCTGTGTTTCCCAGATAATTTCGAGAGGGTTGATAAGAAAGAGATATATTTTGAGCTTGTTTTAAACCCACATGCTGCAGATACTGAAACTAAAAGATTGTGCTTTTGAAGCAGCTGGGCTGATAACATCCAGCCTCTGGGCATGAAAGAAGAGAGATCTCCCTGGGCTTAGAATATGCAGCTCTGAAAAATAAATAATATTTCCCTGGCAGAGCTCAGTGAAGTAAGAATCATTCAGAGTTCCCCAGCCTTGGCATTAAGTTTCATCCATCCTTGTCACGTGTGGCTACAACAGCTCCTAATGGGTCATGGCCCAAGTGGGAGGCTCACCAGGTCGCAGGTCCGATGGCTGCCCCTGCGAGCAGGGAGAAGACAGCTATGTGTGCTGCCTGCTCGCAGGCAAATCTGCCCTCCGCTTTCCTCTCTTCTGGCCTTGAATCCGTTTCTGTGTGACTCGGTCTCAGACAAGGTCAGATTTACCTACTGACTTGAGGAAAGATGGGAGCTGGTCCCAGGAGCTCAAAATTTCATTGCAAACTGCGGAGGTTCTGCCAGGACGACTAGCATGCTCTTGGGCTGTGGGATGAAGGATGCTTGAGGCGCAGCGATCAGGAAAGCCAATGTGCACGAGAGCCATGAAACCAGCAATGACAGTTCCACCTCCCTGCTAACCACCACTCCTGGCCTGCCTCTCCCTTCAGCTCAAGGCGTTTCCGACCCAACCAAATTAGCTACCTCCCTCCCCCAAAATTATCAAATTTAGTCATCTAGTCCCATGGGCACTAATTGAAGAAAAACTGCAGGCAATAACAAGACTCCTCCTAGGGATATATTAAGAGCTTACTAAATTAAGTCCCACAAAGGAAAGTTGGAATCTGGATTAGGATCCTTTCTTCCATGCACTCTCTGACGTGGAAGGAGGGATCTTTGCAGCCACAAGCCCTTGGGTGCAGAGGGCATGTCAGAGCAAAGCAGCTGGAGGACCCTAATGTGGGATACTTAGGGAGAGGTCCCCTCTTCCTCAGCATGCTGCTTTGTGTGCCCAAAGGGGCATTTGCTATTTGTAAACTCTTGCTTCACAAGGAAAAAGCCAAGTATCTGACACAGAGCTATGTGAATAAACCGCAGGAAAACTATCACACCCAGGGTCCAGAGATCAGGTTTGCCCCTTGCCTCATGAGCACTGGATGGGAATAATAATAATAATAAAAAATAATCCAAATTCAATAAAAACAGTGAAAAAAATGCCCAGTGGTCCAATTACACTATTGTCAGCTGAATTTTTGCATTCCTGTATTTTTAAGCTTCAGTCACATCTTTCTAAACACATACCTCTGAATTAATTTATTTTGCCTCCAAGCCAAGAGCTGAGTTAGCAGGAAGGAGAACGCTGTCTTCTCACACTCCAAAGAATTCTCTCTGATCTGTGCTTACTGACAGATCGAGAACAGAGCCACAGGTGCCTACCTTATATGAGAGGTATTGCCTTTGTGGAACAGGCTTCATCAATGAAGGCCACCACGGTATCTTTATAAAAGAGCTGCCTTTTCTGAATCTAACCCCTGTGGCTAAAAGTGAGACACAAATTCACTTTTTAATCATGCCTCAGCATAAAGCATTACTATGCTATATCCAGACTTTCCATAGGAATCACAAACATCTTTCTTATTAGCACACACTATAGGTGGGGAGTAGTTGATATAACTGGTTGGAGGCAGATCTTCATGTTTTAAAATAATAAATACAAGGAAGGTGTGCAGCCAGTTGGCCAGGCAAACATGCCTCGTAAAAGTCCTAGCAAGGATTAACTGTTCCATTTAAAGTCTCATCCTCCCAAAGGGAGTCTCATGAAAAGGTTCCTCCCAGAGCACCCTGGTAGGCAGGAGGACACGTGTGACTACCCAGCCCTGCAGTGGATGCAGAATGCTCTATAACTGTGTCTGGAGGTGGTGGTCAGAGCTTTATTTCACCTACAGATAAGTCTGGCAGCCCCTTACGAAGTGAGCAGTGTCTATGTTCTGCAGGATGCAATGAGATCGTCTTCCTTGGAGACTTCACAGGATGGAGAGGGGTCCCTCCAGCCCTCTGGCCATAAGCATCCATGGAGGTTTTGTGGTCTCCAAAAGGTGTGCGAGAGATGGATGTCAGTAATCAAAGTTCAAGCAGTATCACAGCTTAAATTGGAATTTTAGTCACAGCTCAGAATGCAGGACTTCTCCAGCTGTAAAGTAAAGAAGGATATATTAAAGCTCAGCATGAGTGCTGGAGTGTGTGTTTGAAAAGCACTTTGAGATCAGTGGGTGAAAAGCTCACAGATATTCCAGGGATCCAGTAACATAAGGCAGTTTATCTGAACACATACAGTGTCTAAACTGTATTAACTGATGGCTTTCAACACCTTTTTCAACAATGTTTGAGAACATTTACCATTAAAATAAGGATAAACTTTAGGATGGCTTAGAGATTTTCTCCTAACAGATGCGCTGTTATCCCTCATTTCAAACACTTATGATGTTATATGGGGATCTAGCGTTCATTGTTTTGGAAAGAAGAGTATGTGCATTAGATATTGTAGAAAGTTTAAAATGAAATGAAAACTCTCATGGTAATGTGACCACAGCTAATTTATTTGTTGACAAAAGATGATTTATGTCATTGTACAAAAACTTACAGAAAAATCTGAACACCCATTTTCTGATCATGACTCCATTTGGGAACCTCATCTCTCATTATAAATTAAATTATCTCCTTTGGGATATACCTTGGTTTGAACTTGTGTTGTTGACATAAAATCTTTTAAAAGGAAAATAATAGGTACCTATTGGTGATCAGTCTCAGTCATTTTATGAGTCCAAGAGAAGAAATGGGATTGGTTACTATTATGTACTTAGCTTTAGAATCCCTGCCATTATTTGAATTTTTACCAACCTTTCAAAAACATAAATTTAAAGCTAAATGTTTAGCTCAAAATCTTACAGATGTCTAAAGATGTAATAAGAGAAAGCATGGTTCCTTAAATGGCCAGACATTATAAATATAATTATTAAATAAAAAAAGTTTTTGTTAATTTCCATTGGAATTGATGACCCTTCAGGACAATTTATTCCATGTTTTATGCATTTTTTCCTTCTAACAATAAGGACTACAGACTTATTCCTTTTACGTTTAATAGAAGCTGAGATTCTCATGAAATCCCTTGACTTCATGGAACTGGATCATTTAACAAAAATATTATCAATAAAAATGGAACCATGAAATCTGGGAAAGTACATTGTCATTTCTACTGAGAGTAGCCTCTGCATCACAATACCAAAGCCTTAAAACTGAAAACTAAATGCTTTTTTGGACAATGTTCTTTAACCAAACATAACTTATGCTGTCATCAAACACAAGTCATCAGGATTTCCACATGCTAACTGGGTGAACTGTAGTACTCTAACGTGTTGGAGACCAGACTGGAGGATCTGTATGAAGCATTAGAGGTATTATCTGTAATATAGGAGTGACCTCATGTGACGTTAGCTATCTAAGAGTCACCTGGGCTCCTTTCACAGCCATGGGGAGAGTTAGGCAGCTGCCCCATGGGGCAGTTCATCCTGTCTAAGGATACATCACTCTTGGAGAATTAAACTGCCAACACAGGACTTCAATGACCATTCGAGGTTATACAACTTACTTTCAGATTAATGAAGTTATGTGTGATAAAATTAAAGTATGGAAGAAATAAACTCAGTCACCAGCATTATTTTGTAATAAATTTGCCATGGATTATTGTCATTTTTGTATATATTCTGCTTAGATATAATTTTTTGGGGATGCCTTGGAAGTTAAAGAAAACATGAATTAAAGCCCTGTACTCAGTACATCCTGAAAAATTATTAATTCAAGAACCCAATAATTAGAAAACACTCTTGAAAAGCTGTCAAGAAAACAAATATATATATTGGCCTGGATGTAGACTGCTTTATATTAACAAAAAGTCATTATCTTTTGCCAGTGTAACAGTAAAAGACAGGCCTTGTTGCATTGCAGCCTGAATAGCTGATGTTCCAATTCCAGTTGATAAACATGATTCTAGGTGAAAATTCATCTACTCTAAATACATCCCTTCTTTATTAGCTACTTACTCCAAGGTAACAGTTACCAACTCTGTGTGTTCTCTTTTTTTTCTTTCTTTCTTTTTTTTTTTAATTTGTTTGCTTCCTTCAGACTAGGAAATGCCAGTTCAGAAACCTTAGTGGCAGGAATGGAAATTCTGACTGCTAAGTCCAAGTGATACAAGAAGTGACTGTTTTCTGGTTTGCACTGTTACAAGGGTTCATTTCTAAAATTTCCCAACGCACAAATAAATAGCTAATAGATAGCTAGTAAAATGTGAGTCAATTATTATAATTCATAGCAGGTGATTACAGTGCATAAAACATACTAAATAGTGACTGCTGACACCTACCAGTGTTATGGGACATCTATAGTATGTGTATTATGTTCTTAACACATTTATAGGGTGCATTACTTGATAAGACATGTAGCTATTTAAAAATTATCCATGTTTTCACAACATAAAGCCTGTGCTATTCAAAAGCAAAAGGTTCCCAGAGAAGTCTTAGGACGAGCTAAAGAGTCCAAACGCTCCTTCTCAATGTTCACTGAGAACCCACTGCCAACTGGGAGGAAACCTAGGAATTTGGATCCTATGTGAAGCCACCAATGATAACAGCAAAGAACTGCCAATGCTAGCCTCCAGCTACTCAGCAAAACTCTGCTCACAGAGTCCGGTTACCATGGTATTTAGAAAAGATTCTACTTTTAATCAGATTTTTAAAATACTGCTTTCTTTGAGAGTGCCTGCTCCTCATCAACTTTGGACTCACTTTGGTCTGTATTTTGCTTTACCCATATCCTGGATCTGTCATGTGGTTAAAAGGAAGTGGGACAAAAGAAAAAAATCAGGTTACAGAATGGAAGAGTATTTTTCTGAATAAACTTTTATTTTTTCCTAAAGTTCAAATCTAAGAATATACTCTTCAAAGTACATTGTAATTTTTTAAAACCTATTTCTCCTGTTTTACATGCCTGCCCTGACAAACAATATTGACAAATACCGGAGTTCTAGGTCTCTTTGGTTGTGTTATATTACAGGCTCATTCACTCAGAGCATTATTGTCCTTTACACTATGAAAGCAAAGTAGATAGATGGAGTAGAACTTGCTCATTGCCTTCTCTGCAAGGAAAGCGATGGAAATAATGAACACAGACACGAAGGGACTTTAGGACCAAGGACTACACCTGTATGATTTTTTTTTTTTGAGGGATAGTGGGGTTGAGTTGCAGTTTTCAACTTATAGGGCCAATTATGGGACTCAAATATCTCTGTACAAAGGACCTTGTTGTTAGCAGGGTTACGTTTGCTATATAGGCAACCCTACTGCAAACTTCTTAAGCAGTCAGTAGGGAATGAAAAAGATGAAAAGCAGTATTTAAAGAATTTGTGTGCTTTCTGCATGCATGCTCTTAAGTGAGAGGGCATCCCATACTAGATTTGTGTTTGTTTCCTGGGATCTGTTTGGAGTGCTTTGAGTTGCTATAAAAATCTGTTACAGAGACGAAGCTTGCAGTTTTAATTTCAAAAAGAAAAGGAATGCAATAAATATTTATTTATTTAAATATTTTAAAAAACAGTAAAAACAAGAAACCTTTTCTCTCACATAATTTCATGGCAACTTTAGGGATTTAATGGCAAAACAATGAAAGGACAGATTATTTATAGAAATGCTACAGCATTTAAAACATGTGCAAGTGTAAACGGGGCAGCAGTCTGGTTCTGTAACACACCACCACCACAGCAGAAATGTGCAAAAGGTCATCCCAGAACCAGTTTCTGCCCTGCATCTCCTGAACCATTTAAAATGTGGTTCATAAAAGACGAGGACAACCTCAGTTTCCGTGCTGGAGTTTTCCTTTCTACTGCTCCAGTGTGGGCCTCAGAAACTAAAGAGGCTTTCAATGAATTCCTGTTTTACGGGGACATGGAAGAAGAGTGTTTGTAGTGGTGCAATAATCAAACTCTTTGCTAGCTCTACCTAAGAGGTGTAGGAGCAAAGGCATAAGCAAGTTAGCCAAAGAGCACTAAAAAGCTATGTTGTCATTCAGCTCTGATGCCACTTCTTTCCATAGGTTCAATTAGGTCTTCAGCTTTCACTTCCACACATCCAGAACTGATCCTTTAGCACTGGGAAGTAAGAATGGGAAAGGAAAGGCAAACAGTGCTAATAAAGTTTGTATAGTAGCAGCAGCCCAGAAAAGAAAAAGGAAAGAAGGGATAGTATAAACATGAAAGGGAAGATCTTGCTTTTTCAAGGGAAGCTATAATGGAAATGACAAAAAAAGGAAATGTATAGAAAGTTTCAGATTCAGGCAAGGAAAAAGGAAGAAGGAACTTAAGAATTGAGTGAGAATCTTACTTTTTCAGGGCTAAGGGGCAAAATTAATTTTCTTTTCTTTATTCTTTCACTCTATGGCAGAGAGTTTATATCCTCTGCTGGAGATGATACAGTTACAGTGATAGTTGACTTGGGGAAGGTCTATTACTAAATGACTAACAAAATAAATAAGTAACAGAGCAAAAATATCTAAGAGTTACAAGGTTATATGCAATATCATCTAGTAAACAGAGGGAACTAGCAGGTCTGCAGGCTCCCCGATTCAGTCAGGAAATTCTCTCCCAATATTTATTTAAATGTTATTCAGTATGTCCAGACATAGTCACAGCAGCCCCTTCCATTGTTTGCTTTCATGAAAGTAGGTTGAAAACAATCCTACAACATTTATGAAAATGGCCATGTTATGTTTAGAAGTACCCAAAATAACCAGGAACATATCTCTGCCCTCAGGTCAAAATAAAACCAGGGCTGTGCAATGACCATGTGGTCAGAACAGGAAGGGGTAAGTTTACTTGAAACCGGAGAAGATCCCCCTGCCAAATGACTCTTTCTGGCTACTCTATTATGTTAGTGCTAATTCTGGTAAATCCCAACGTAAAAATTGAGGGAGCTATCCTTAAACTGTCATCTGTTGCCTGCTGCTTAAACTGTGAACCAGGCAAACATCAAATTATATTACTCCAAAGGATCATTCAAAATGTAATTTGTTAGATAATGCTCACTTTTCTGAGTCACTGAAATGCTCTCTTCTGACTACTGTAAAATACATGCAAGAAATAAATGTTTCAACTTAATGCATGAGTACTCTTAGATAATACATCTGTATTGCATCCACTTTGACTAAAGCCATTATGCACATGGTACTGGCAGATTGCATGAATCGCACAGGACAGTTGCTGTTCTCTGATGGGATGTTTTATGTCTGTAACCATGACAGTGGGAAATGTAAAGCTGGCAATTCTAGGAGTTCAGAAAACTCATAATATTTGAGGTTTTTTACTTAATGTCTTAATCCCTGAAGTTTCATGATTATTTCAGAATATTTTTCTGCCTTTCTAAAATACTTCAGTGCTTCTTGAGAACGCACATACCTTCCAGACCTCTGAAATTTAAAGTCAGTTAGAAAGAACACAGAAATAGAAGTTGCTTGACTTTTAGTTTCACGAACATATCGTTACTCTTAGGTATTAGCTTTTGGAGCCAGGAGGTTCAATTTATCTGTACCAAGAATGTGTCTAGCACTGGAAAATAATTCATAACATCTGTAGCTTGCAATATCCGTTATACTTTGAAATATGTGTTCACTACAGAGTGGGTGGAAATGGAAAATAGTTAAAGCAATGCATTCATTTTTAAACCTTTTCTAGGGCCTTTATAATTATTACTACCATAATAACAGAGAATTGTGCATTTGATCATGATGCGTGAATTTGTTTCTATTTTTCTGTGTTCCTCATGCTCTTCTGGGAAGCAATGTTGTAAATGTTTGGAAAAAAAATGGACTAGTAACATATCAGTAGGTCTACCTTTGTGAGAGGCCTCCTTAGCAGGGGATGGAGTTAAATTTCTTGTTCTTTCCTATGGGAAGGATCAGAGGTATACAAAAATAATAATCTGTGATAAAAATAAGTCCAAAGTGGATCTTAATGGCAGATGAGTCTTATAGGTTGAAGAGCAAAAAAAAGTCTGAAAAATGGTTGTGAATTACCTTTAAGAAGATGTATTTTAAGTCTCATGCATTCCAATGGACACTGCTTTTTTATATCTCTTAGAAAAAAAATATTACTGCTGACTTCATAGAAAGTGAGGGGAAGGTGGAGAACAAACTTTTCCTTTGAAAGTGGGAGAGAGGAGGAGGCTGCAGATACTTCTCTGTAGAGAAAGAAAATAGTTTCTTCTTTTATGAATGGTAGGATGCCAATAACAGTATTACTCCTATTTGCAAACCCCACACAACAGAGAACGAATTTCCAGTGAATACTGAAACACATAGACTGGGAAAACATCAGTGGACTTTTCCAAGTCGAATCATTCAAAGCTGCGTTAAGCTCCTCGCCACCCTTCCAGGAAGCACTCCTCGAGTCCTGTTACCCTCCGTGACTAAGTTACTAAGGGCGTTCGCCCCGGGAGGGCTGCTGCCCGCCCGCGGGATGCTGCGGAGCTGGGCTTGGGCAGGGACGTCCCCCGGCAGCGGGCGCGGGCAGCGCAGGCAGCTGCTGGCGAGGCCGCCTCCGCCGGCAGAGCAGCCGCTGATGGTGGCGGTTGGGAATTACACGTAGCTCAGCCCAGATTCCTCAGCTGGCAGCAGCTGTTTGTGGAAACTGAAGGAGTCTTAAAAAGAGCCCCATTTTATGGCCCCTGTGATAATAGTGTTGCAACGTAATAACACATGTATCTGAACTTCAGCGTTCAGATGTCTCTCTGCCTTTTGACCCCTTCTCTCTGGCTGGGAGAGGGAAAGTTTATTCAGAGGAATAAGCCCCACCCCTGCTTGTTGTAAAATGGATAGGTAGAGGGGAAAAAAACCCCACAAAATACCCCAAACAAACAAACAAAAAAATCAAACCACAAACTCTCTTGCGTTCTTAAAGTTGTTTATAATTGGCACTGTTCACATATTGGTTATTTTGACTATGTGTTGCAAGGATGCAATTCTCAGGGAAATGTCCTCATCTCTGGGCTACGGACTCAGACTTCCATTTGCTTAGTCTCCCTTGCTGGCCCCATAAATCTTGCATTCCTTTTCTGCATAGTCGTATGGCTTCAGCAGAAACGTGGCTCCATGCCAAATTGCAGACTAACTTGTGGCTCTCACTTCTTAGAAACTGGAGCAGTGGACTGAAATCCCTTCGTAGCGAGGAGGGTTCAAGTCACCCTTCTGCTTTTGTGGGTCAGACAATTCCACCTGATCACAGCTCCTGTAGCTCAGCAAGTTATTCCCTCAGCTGTAAAAGTAAAAAAGCCTGTCGTGTATACCCAGCCCCTAACCTCCCTTAGTCCTCACACTATTCCCAAATCCTTGCTGTATCTCCTACACCTGTTTGGCTGGCTAAATGGCGGCATATGCTAGTTGGACTGGTGCAGTGCTACACAGGAGATGGCTAGCCACTGATTGCTGCTCTCTCAGGGACTGGATAAGGGCTGAATTATACCAGCCTTGGCTCTTCTCTGCCTAATTTCTGGTCTCATAAAATCTCCAGACTCATCAGCCTTCTGTCCTCTCCAGGAGGTGAGGCAATCACTTAAGAAATCATGAGAAAAAGTGACACCCTACACAGAGAAGATCCCATGGAGACAAGCCTGATTTCTGCAGTCGTCTCCTTCTCCATCTTCCCACTAAGGAAGGATTCCTAGTCCTGTTAACCTCTCCCTGCCAAACATCTTCTAGGTGACTGTAGATGAGCTTTTCAGTGCTTCCAAAAGTGAGCGTGGGCCCTTGTTGTCTGCATGAAAGAAATCTGTTGATGATCCAGCTCTGCTGGATTTTGATGAATGCATTTTGATTGTGTTTGTTATTCCAAAAATCTGTGGCGTAGCGACTAATATAAGAAAAAGTTAGGAAAACTTCTGCCAGGTATAATAAAAGTTCAGCTGATCCTGACCAACAAAAGGAAATATTTCAAGCTTACTTACAGACTTTTTTTTTTTCCCCCCACTTTGTAGTTCTATGGAATATTCTGTTCTTTATGTGTTTTTATATGCATGCATTTTTACACAGATGCATTTACATGTACACTGGTGGGAATGGTTGTGTGCTACAGGTTAATAAGGTAGAACAGAAGAAAATTTCTACTCATAGAAATCTGCAGAGAATAATACAGATCTGACCTGTGCTACAGGAACTGATGGCAGTTCAGCTTCTATAAGTCATGATTTCTCCCAAAGAAGTATTTTAGTGCAAATCGAAATGGTCTTTATGACTAAGGGTAACTGGTTTATTAAATCCTGTATATTTCCAGAATCTTTAGGCTCTTAATTTCAGTGGGAAGGAAATCCTTCAAGGATTTTGAAGGGTGGAGCTATACCATTTCTACTCATTTGTGAGTAAGTATAATTTTTTTAAAATGTATTTATCAACTTAAATAATAACTGACTTAGTTTTATTCAACCAAAATAACTAAAGACATATGTATTTTCAATTTAACATACAGTGGGAAAAGTAGAAGAACATAAATCTTTAATTAGTTATAAGTTAATCTTAGTAACCAGAGGCCTGAAATATTTCCAAGGAACTGAATACCAAACTGTGTAGCAGTGATTATTCACATAGAAAGTCAGACTGCTATGAGAGATTTTCATATGGCTTTTTAAGAAGCAAGTTTTAATGTATAAAAAATCACAGCCAAAAGCTGGGATACTTGTGTAAACTGTTCTTAAAGTGATTGAGAGGTGACTCAATTGACATTTTCCAACACCAGTTCCCCTTTCAGCTGGTATTACATAAATTTCACTGGAGGGTATTTGTGGGTGGACATGCAGTCGTACTGTACAACATGGATTCAGAAGTATATCGGCATCACTTGAGTTTCTCAGAAATGAGTAGCAAAGACAGCCTACAGCTCCCCTCTAAACTGCTCAGTCTCCCAGACACAGGAATAAAAAAAATCCTCCTGGGAAATGGTAATTCTATCCCAGGAGCCATTTCAGCTTCTAGTGGCATTACAATTTTCTTGATTCAGTTCAAATTCTGTCATGCTGTCGTGTTAATCCAGGCTTCCCCATTCATCTGAACTGGCTGTCTATTAACCTGTCCTGACCAGAAAGGTTTGAAGGTTTGCTCTCCAGGCAGGGAATTTCCAGCACAGGGACTAGTTTGCACTACACCGATGCTCCTCCTACATGTATCTGTGTGGAGATACATCTACCTATATACAGACCTGGACCTGCAAGCTGAGGCACAGCTCATGAAGCCATTGTAGATGTGACAAGTGGTGAAGCCCTTGGACGGAGTCCACACCTCAAACACAGTTTAGTCCTGAATTATTTATCTGCTGATTTTACAAGGCAGTGTCCAGATCGACCCATTGATAGACTCAATCTCCACTGGAGAGCTCTAGTTGATGGAAGCTCCAGCTTCAGGATGTACTAAACTTCTTAATGATAATGCAATGTCTCTCCAGCACTCAGGGTGCATCCTGTACTCCTCTATGCTTTGTTCTTCAAAACTCAAATGAATCAAGACAAAAATCAAATATAATTTATATAGCTGTTTTCTGAAACATTTTTTAAAAAGCTTCAGGAAATGCATAACAGAATATACATGAGATACAGGTAATAAAATATGTTTAACACTTTAAGGGATGACAATTATATTCTTTGCATGCAAAGCTAATCATTGTATTTTACATCCTCCTAGTTTCTAGTACAAGATAGGAAGCCTTTATAAATCACTTTTCACAAATGGATAACTGATTATTAGGTTTGTCTTATTGTTGTAATAGGAAACATTTAAAGTTTAACTTCACTGCTCTGAGAAATTGTCATTTCTACCTTATTCATGGATAACACTTGGGCTTTTAGAAGCTGACATGTGAAGCTTGAAATGTACAGGTGGAAATTTAATTTAAAGTTTAGTCTCTGGCAAATTATCCCTTCAGTAGCAATGCAAGTGTTCTTACAAAATATGTTCCAAGGCCATCACATAAAGGACAGCTATATAGCTCTCATGTCCCCTAGTTTCTGCCATAAGCACTTATTTACAGATACCAGTCTACTAATAGAAATATACTGACAACCAGAACATAGTCATATTATTCTGAATACAAATAATTAACCTTTTTTTTTGTGAAAAATTCTATAAAAGTTGCTAGAGTGTAATATCTTCTTATAACAAAATTATGATCTTGAAAAAGTAGTGTTTTTTGGGAAAGAATTTTTAGTTGCTGACATCATTCCTGTCCGCTGAGGACAGAAACTGTCCAAAGACAACCAACATACAAATTATATGGTATCACATTTTTATATATTTGGAACTTTAGTCCTACAGTTCTGAAAGTAATGAGGGTTTTGCAACAGTCTTCAGTAAAAATGAAGTCCACGCCTGAATGAGGAAAGGTTATTTTGGTAATGTGAAGAATCTTAATCTGTATTATATGTGCATGCACTGAGTATCAGTAAGGTAAACAGGATGAGATGTGAGCTTTGGCTCTTGTCATTTTATGTACGGCAGAAGCTTTTACTAATTCATCCCAGGATGGTATGATTGTGCTGCTAAAATTTTTGGATGATGGTGTGATCAGAACTCAGCCAGGTTAATATTGTACTCAGTTTTAAATAAGTATCAGATCAAAATATTTTCATAATTTTTTAGCTAATGTTAGAGAACTTACGAGTGGGAAAATAAATCTGAAAAAGTGGCTGTGATGTTTTCTAAATTCAGAACCCAAATTTTTGTAATGGTAGGAAAATAGAATATGTTCTATATGGACTAATATACGGCCAAATCTTTAGTGAAAAAACACTAATTGTAGTAAAAAGCTCCAGCACACGTCACTGTGGCCTCTGTAGAGTTTATGGTAGTTTTATAGTAGTAACTTTAGAATAGTGCTCTTCATGTAGGTTAAAAAGATTAAATATAATACCAAGCTTATACTTATTTTCATGGTTTGCCATAATCCTTCCAAATGAGAGCCAACGATTTTTTTTTGTTTTATTTTACATATATATACATATTCTAAAAAGGATTGAAAGAGAAGGGGTTTTGCTTAACATTGGATTTTGACAGAGAAACCTACATTCCAGGTGTGAAAACACATTTGTGATGAACGTTAAACATCACAGAATCACAGAACTGCTGAGTTTGGAGGTCACCTCTTGAGATTGTCTAGTCTACCCACCTGCTAAAGCAAGGTCAGCTAGATCAGGTTGCTTAGGGCTGTCTCCAATCAACTTTTGCATATCTCCAAGGATGGAGACTCCACAACCTTTGTGGACAAAACATACCTTATCTCTGGGCAAGCATATCTCACTGTTTGCAATGCCATGCTGGAAATTAAAATACGTACTTTAAGAAGATAATATATATAGGTATGTATCTTTCAGCTGAGAACAACATCATGCAGTCTGCTATCAGGTGATACCTGCAGAGAGATCTTTCCCAGAAGAGTTCAAATATAGCTTCAGAAATACTTGTTAAAAACCTTACTGGTAAAAAGATTGTTCTACCCAGAGAAGTCCACTTCTGTTAGATGCCCATATAGAGACTTCATTAGTGTCTATAAAATTTTCCTACCAACCATTCAATTAGCATTTCACATTCTGTTAAAAAAAACCCAAAAACACTAGCTAGGAAAGAACATTTTAATTTTGTGGTAAATCAGAATGACTAGAAAAGATTTGCTTTATTCCAAGTCACAGTATGAAAGGAAAGCTGGGTAAAGCAAGTGTTATTTAACACTAAATAATTTCATTTCCATGACTTCATCGGACTTACATATCAGCTATTCAGAAAATAGTCCCAAAGAGAGTCTTTAATTTAAACTGTCTGATGTTCTTTTGGCAGTTGTAGTGAAACCAAGAGATTTGTTCTCCAGAAAACTTGGACATAGTTACAGATGAAAGAAAAGGGGGGAGGTGGATTGGTTTTTTTTAAGGTGGACTTTACTGCAAGTTATTCAGTTACTGTCAAACAAACAGTATTTTTTCTGGAAATGATTATAATTAACTATTGTACTTCTTTCAAAAAAGCCTACTACCTTTTAAATAGCAGGAAATGTTCTCTGTCCACAAAAGCTAACACACAGTGGAATTAATAAATACCATACCTCTTTCTGAAAGCAATTTTTATTCATACAATTCAGTGGAATTAAACGTGTTAGAAATAATTTTCCCAAACTCAATCCTTTGCTTCAAGCTGTAACTCAGCTATTTTCTCAGAAAAATGGAAATGTGAATAAATAAATTTTGATTTGACATAACAAAATAAAGCTCCTTTTGACCAGCTGGAGACAGAAATACTTTCAGATAAGTCTTCATAAGTTTCTTCAGGAAATGAGTTCTAGAAATGGTGTTTACTGAAAGGTAAATGATGCTAAGAAAAGTGCTAACACCTATTTAAAGTTTCTTTCAAAGTCAGTTGTTTATTTTTTTCACTGTCCCTAGGTCTGGAAAAAGTGCCAAGAGACCTTCCTCCTGACACAACTCTGCTGGACTTACAGAACAACAAAATCACTGAAATTAAAGAAGGAGATTTCAAGAACTTGAAGAATCTTCATGTAAGTATATAAATGAACCAACATTTGCAAAAAAAAAAGGGGGAGAAAATGTGGTTTTGGCCTGGTACTCAGGTTTTTAAGGAAAACTGATGAAATACTCTGATCCTCCACCAGCCCAGCCAATTTATTTCCTTTCCCATTCCTCTTCTGCAAACTCTCTTCTCATACCACAGAAGTTTCTCATCTCTTTTCAGCTCTTCATACCTGTTTCCTGTCCATTCAGTCTCCTGATCTCCACCATAACTTCTCTCACCTCTTTATTTATTTTTACAGTCCCTTTCGCACACTGACTTCGTTATTTCTATTTAAAAGGCAGATCCACCTCAACGCTGCCAACTCACTCCCTTTTTGCTGTATTCCTTCCCCTCCCATCTCTGAGCTCACAGAAACTTGTGTACACCATGTTTGTCAGCAGTTTTTCTGTACTAATTTTAGGTCAGGAATCTTCAAATCAATCTTCTGCCCCCTGCACTACAATGGAATTTTGTTTTTGCAATAACCTTCTCCTAACAAAACTCCATCTTCATCCTCCTTTGCCTGCCATTCTCTTCCAACACTGCTGTCTGTTTTCCTCTTTGCTGAAATATTTTCCTTCCCTGGTTTCTGTGACTGCCCTTTTTTCTGGCTCACCTCTTCTTTTCCAAGTTTCCATCAGACAACTACCTTCCTCTGTTTCCAAATTTTTGTTTCTCTGTCTGAGGTCCTCCTCCTTTATTTCTATGCTTTTAATCAACATCTTAAAATTCATACCTCATAGTCTTGCCTCACTTTTGTTGAAACATCTCTTTCTCTCCAGATCAGAAAAGGCTATTACTCCTCTGCCTTTGAAAGTAATACCCCAACTCAGGCATATTTCTGAAAATATTATTTTTCTAGCCTTTCACCAACTCAATTTATTCTGCGTGTTATTCCATTTGATGCTTTTTGATTATAACCAATATAAACTACTTGGCTTTTCTTTCCTGGCTCTTCACAGTCTCTTTCTGTTCTGTGTTTTCATTCACAACCAAGAAGCCAACTCCCATTTATTATCCATTCATGATGCCAATGCCATCACCCAAACAAGAACTGTTTTAAAAAATAAAATGCATTCATCCACTCATACGAGGAGAAAATAAAAACCCTATAAAGCATTTATCTCCTTAATTACTTATAAACTCCCTCTTAAATTTTTGTTTTAATGCAACATCAAGAAGAAAAGTTTTAAAAAATTTCTAGGAATAGGCACAATGCCAATCTGTCCGTAGTGGAGGGAGCCGCATGAGTAAATCATGAGATTCGTGTCATCTAATTTTAACAAAGGTGTCTATACTTGAGCTAGTTACATAGATAACCTCTACAGTCAACAAAGAGAAGTAGGTGCTTCTACATCACATTTCATCTGACTTGGTTTTAGAAGGAGATGACTTGTGCCCCAGAATTGTTTTTCAATTCCTCTCCTTGGCCACTGAACAGATTAAACACCCTAACTCCTGCCCACTTCTTTTGGTTTTCTTCCACCTTGGAGAGAAGTCCTGTGTTTTCAATGAAGATCATCGGCAAGGTGCTAAAAATGTCTTGTCAGTGAAATTAATCTTTTCACAATCCTTCTTCATGACACTGCATGAAATGAGTCAGAGCGTGGCATTGCAGATGAAAAGCAGTGCCCCCAGTGACTTCTGCCTACTTGGCACTCAGCTCAGGTCTCTGTTACACATCCTGCTGTGAGTCAAGCTCTTGTGAACTATGTCATCTCATTGAGGTTAACTCTATGGGGTTTTTTCTTTCCTTTATTACAGCAGATATAATTTTATAGTGAACTAAATAGGTAACTCTTCAGTGAAGAGATTATTTATTTGTCTTACTCCCAAAAGTACCCAGTACATGCTTAGGAACCACTGCAAATCATACGAAAGAGTGAAAACAGTAATATAAGTTTTAACAAATAACCTTCAAAACAAGGCAGTTTTCCTGGATTTACTCAAGAACAAAAAAACGATCCTCTAATCTCCTCCCCAAAATATTAATTTAGTCATGCACTATATTTATGTAACTAGTCACCATCTTTAGTCTCAGCAGGCATCATTCTTCTTGTGTAATATCTGGGAATGATTCCCATTCCCCAACTTGCAATTAAATATTCTTCAGAGTCATAGTGAAAGGGGAATATTGTTTTTAGATAAATATGACTCCAAAGCTTTGCTGTTGACAGAGCTCGATTGTCACTTTTGTTTTAAGGAGATATGTGTGTGTGTGTGAGATATATAAATGTGTATCATGTATATGCTTTTTAATCATAATCCCTGATAAACATGTCTTGTGTTATTACATTTGACAGTGTGGTGTTCAACAGTTCCTAGACTTCTTAGACTTTCCTAAACCTTCTTATACTCTTCTAAATCAGGAAGATTTACATAAGTTATCAGTATTATTGTTCCAAAATCTAAAATTATCAGCAACTGCAGTTAAGTTCTTGCATAAAGTGATCACTTTAGGGAACTATTCCTTAAATCCCATTTTTCATAGCTCTTGAAAAAAAATGAACAGTATATTCAGTTTATTCCTTTTGAATATTCCTTTTAAATTCCTTCCTAATTCCTATAGATATCACCAACCACAGATGTAATAGATTTAGAAGAGATTTTCATGAACAAGTTGGGTTGAACCTAGAGTTCAACTTGTACTAAAAACCAGATGCAGTAAGAAGAAAAATCATCTACCTGTAACTTGCCTGTGGCTTCTCTTTCAGCACAAATATAACTGCTTATGTTCTGAATGCAAAATACATGGAAATAAAAATGGAAGAGAAATTAGTACCTACAAAAATATTCTTTGTATCAGAAAATTTTCCTGAGTAAGTAAAAGAGCAGTTAAAATTTGCAGTTGTGGAAATATGACAAGCAATTAGAAAAGGATGCAACTAAGGGAATATTTATCTGTAAATAGTAGATGCCTGCCAGAAAACACCAGAGTCAACAGTTTTGTTGCACTTGATATTTTTATTATTTTTAAATTTATCCAGGAAAAAGTGGCTAAACTATTAATGTTGTACTAAAGAACTCAGTGAAACTTCACGCTATTTAAAAATGAAAGCTAAGATATATTTTTTTACCAGAGGGCTTGGGAGAATAGGGAAAAAATAGATGACAGTCTTTTTTTAGGGCCAAGGATGGAGTTTTGTGGTTTCAGAAACCTGTCTGATATTATGTGAAATCCTTGCTTATGATTTAGACCTGTGGCAGAACAATCAGAGAGGCGCTATTGGAAAAGCCAGGAAAAAAGTCTTCTATGAAACTGTCAGAATTTTCCAGGCAGACTGACACTCTGGATAGAGTACAGTACTTTGACCCCATGGACACAATAAAAAATCCAAAATACTACATGAGTAAGCCCTCATGCAGAGTGAAGGAGGAGTCTCCATGCACATGGAGTTGCATGCTGTGTGCCAAGGCCAAAATAAACCAACATAACGCCTGGCACTTGGAAAAAGAGGTAAAAGAAACTACTGTGTGTTAGATCACTATAAGAACAGCACAGACAACAGAATAGTAACTGCATGCTTTTCCAACAGGAATTTTTTAATGGCACAGTGTTAGAACAGCAAAAGAAGATGAATGCACTATTGGCCTGAAATCAAATGGAACATTGCTTACTTTAAGCTGGCAGAACTATGCAAAGCCATGGTTGTGCATTTAACAGTGCTAGAACCAGTTGTATTTATACTGAAAGAAAAGACCTGCATGAAAGAGATAAAAGATTTAAACTTGGGACTTAAGGTTATGACCACATCCACACTAAGGGATTATCAACACTAAATGTGTGGGCAAATAAATTGAAACACTCTTTGTAGTAATACCAAGTCAAAAAATAATATATTGCATTTAGAAAACTTTCATGCACTCCTCTTTTTTTTTTGTAATCAAGAGAAGACTCCTTATGGAAGGACAAGAGCCCAGATTAACTGAAGAAAAATATAAGAACATCTTCCAGGGATACAGAAAAGCTCCTAATAGATCAAAAAATATTAATGAAAGAACGTGGTCTTCTGATGACTCATTACAGCTTCAGTTCCTTTTTCCCAGGCATAATTAAAAGAGAAGTTAAGTAAACATAATGCTCTGCAAATCACAGAAGAATCAGTAACCACTGACATACCGTAAAAAAACAAAGACAAAAAAGTCTGTCCAGTTTCTCTCTCTGAACTCAATACCCACTATCATAAATGGCAAACATTCTTAACAGGACTGAGAGATATCTTTTTTTAATTTATTTTTTGCTTGGTGCAGATGTAGGTTTCTAACAAATATTCTGAAAAGAAAAAAAAATTCTGAAATGCAGAACTCCCTTAGAGAGCTCTCATTACTTCAGGTTCTCCTTTGCATTATACTTAACACACAATGAGATTTTTCACTGAAACAAGCGTGCAACACACCGCATACATGCAAAACATTTTAATGTGCAGAGGGTACAGGTCTTTACATGTGAGGAAAACGTCAGAAGAAAATATTTTGAGGTCTTGAAAATTCTGGAGAGAGTCAGTGCACTAAGCTAATGAAAAAAGGAAAGGTTACAGAACACAACAATAAAATAAACAAGTAAATTGTGATAAAATGAATGTCCCAAATGCTTGCCTCAGTAGACAGGGACAGGGTTGAAAGATTCTCTAGAACTCCAGAGCATTAGTTTTACTTTTTGCTGGAGCAGGAGAACGTAGAGCCAGCTGCTCCCTGGTCATCTGTGCAGGTCAGGTTGCACAAGACTTGCTGGTGAGAGCTCAAACGCCATCCACACACATCTGCAGCGGGCTCCTTGGCTTTGCGAGATTCTTCACCAAGGTACTGTGGGTGTCATCAAACTGCTTTCCACAGTCTCCTTTCATTTATACTGACAGGCTGTCATTTCAATACCTTGCCATTCCTCCCCTCACAGTTCATTCATCTCTTCCCTATTGTTTCCATGTCATCCCTTTTGCCTTGCCTTTCTTAGCTATATCCACCTGACCCTAGAATTTACCTTACCAAAGAATTTAAGTAACAACAAACAAAGAATAATTGCACCGTCATGTTTTTTTATACTTTTATCCTTTTCCTGCCTTAACTGTAGATCATGGGCCCTTCAGGAGACATAACATCTGGAATTCTGTTCAGGTCCCCATGGATTCAGGGGCTCTTTGTTCCTTCAAGTTTACTAATGTTTATGACTTTTACAATGAGTTTTTAAATGAATACTTATTTTGTAGATTTCTGTCTCCTGGTGTAACACAATTAGAGAAGAAAGTCAAGTTCCATTTTATATTTTTTGTGTTCTTGTTTGCTGTTTTTTTTTTTTCCCCCCTAAGTGTACATCCACTCCTATTAATTTGGCAGAAAAACTTGACTATATGTCCAGGTTATGAGTATATCTTAACAACTAAATACATAAGGCAAACAAAAAGGATGAAATTTATTATGATTTTTATTTGGATTCCTGACTCCTGAGCTTAAGGCATTACTGTTCCTAGCAGAACTGTAATAAAACCCAGGTAATAATCTAATACATAACCCAGGAAATTAAAGAAATTCCGTTGGGTCAGCGGATTGACTTTTCAGTTTAAACCCTGAAGGACACATGCATCATTAAAGATTTGATGTTAGGTAAGAGTACCATCCCCAGCTGGCAAAACAGATGTTTCACCATGTATTATGGCTGATAACAATTTGCTGATCATTTTACAGTTCACTTTTGATTTTGGCAGGGCTCTTGCTTCAAAGTATTCTAAATTAAGAAGAACAAAAGTAGGGATGAAAACCCCTCAGAACAATCCCCTGAGATTCTCACGTAATGAAATTACATGAAAAGGTACAATCCCCTGCTCCCCACCCACAGACAATGCAAAAATTGTAAGCTTTGGTAACCCCAAGAAGAGCAACCCTATGCTAGTTCCTACACGATTGCCAGACGCTCCCTCTGCAGTTTGTCAGGGTGTATTTTGACAAAAGCCTGCCAACAAGTGTTCCAAAAATTTCCTGAATTGTGAATCCTCCTTTTTGTTTTGGGAATAAATATTTGAGGTAGAAACCAGACCAGAGGGAGCTAAATGGCCAGACTCCCACTGACTTCAGTGGAGCCAGCATCTATTCCTGTCATACAGTGATTTTTTTTTTCTGACTATGCTAATACCAGAGGTGTTTTAGTAAAAAGTAGGCCACCTTTGGAGCCAAGCTTGGATTTTTTTCCTCTCTAAACACTGCTTAAACTGCTGGTCATGATAAGGCGGTCCACAGTTCTTACCACAGTGCAATATTACAACCAAGTCAATGTTTACTGTGCAATGTTTACATGCTATACATAACAAAGGAAAAAGGTTTTATCTCAGGAAAATGAGGATGGAAGAGAATTTTTCTCTTATCCATAGGAAATTGCTATGAACCCTTAAAGCATGACTAATGATGCCTTTAATACTTGATATATTTGTCCCTCTTTATTTTCTCTTTCTTTCTTGCCTCTTTTCTTACCTATGGCTAAATATCTTTGCGGGTCATGTTGAAAGCTCTACATTTCTGTGCTCAGCCTTTTGTATTGTGTATTGGTGATATGCTTCAATTCTTTTTTTTGGGGGGAGGGAAGGGAGTACATTTATTTTAAACTAAATACTTTTCCCTCCACTAAAAATGGAAGCATGGAAGAAGACTGATTTTTGAATAAAAGTTTCAGTTCCTGTGATTTTGTTCTAGGCTGTCTGATTTCTGCCAAATGATTTCATGCTAGCAAGTGTTATCTGTGACTAAGGACTCCAGCACTTTCAGCAGTTTCAAACTGACTCTTACTTTTCCCTCTGAGTACTTCTTGCCCTGTTCGAAATACTTTTATGTCCTTTAACAAGATGAATATAATGCCCTATCGTGCCATCTGGGCTTTATTTGGGATAGCTAGTCCATGTGGCATGTTTTTGCCTGACATCCCTTCCTCAATAGCACTGCCTGCAGATGTTTTCCCTAGGTTTTTCTCCTCTAGTTCCTGTTTTCATTGACCTCCAAATTCCCCTGAGTTTTTCATTTTACTTTATTTTGTTTTGTTTTAACTTTTGTTACATGCAAACCATACGGAGCACATTCTGAGGAAAGTAAACAGCATTGCTCCAAGGCTAATAACTTAGTTATTTAAGTCTTGCATATAATAGAGTTATTGTGAAGTGGGAAAGGAACCCAAGGGTATGGCTTGCCAGGTGCTGTGCTCGTGTGTTATCCTCATCATTTGCTGTTGCTCTGGGAGACAGTAAAACTTCTCTTGCAAATTCTGATGTGTGGGTTTATTTTTCTTCTTTACAGATGAACAACAGTGTGGAAAAAATAGTGCGGGTTTAAAATATGGGAGCAGGGACTTGCAGAGCAGGGTGTAAGTGGGAAATTATATTCTAGTACAAAAAAGTTAAAAACTACAGGCTTGTGATACCTTCCCACCTTATACACCACACATATGTTCCCGCTGTGAAATCAGTATTTTTAAACATACCTTTGATAGATACTATCATTTCTAAGTGAAAGACTTTCTGAAGGTTTGAATAAAACAGCAGTTCTGTGTGTTTCCCCAAGATAACATGTTCATATTCAGGAGAAAGCATTGGCAAAGCAGAACGGATTAATCCTAGATACGTAGGTAATTTCTGGTTTTGGTCAGGACTATCAGTTCTGCTCTGAAGAGCTGTAACAATCCTGTTAACATCAACTACTCAGAGAATATTTACACTTCAGTGTCTAGCTGAATGCATACCTATCTGTTTCCAGCAAGAAATATTTCACATCAGATCATCAGCTGTGATAATCATAGCCCAAACATTTTTTTTATCAAAAAGGCAACAAGGTTAAAATGAATCAAATAAGAAAGAAAAAAGATAAGGCAGATTTTTAGCTGAAGTAAATCACCAAGCAGCACAAAGCAGGATGCAGGATAAAAATTTCAAGTGCTCATAAGATGAGTCTGAACATACTGAATTTGACTAAGACTTCTATGGAGAAGAAATCCATGGTAAAATTAAGAAAAAAAAAAAGAATGTAATTAGCAGTGGCACATTCAGTTATTCAGTTATTATGATAAAAACAGTGAAAGAAACTCATCTGCATAATTCAAGCTGTACCCCTCAAAGTATCTGGATTGTTTCCCATGTCCTAACATTGTGCAGGTAGCTGTATTACACTATGGGCAGAATGTACATCTGTATCATGATTCTGGCAATGATGACTTGGGAAACCACACCCCGTGTGTACCCCATGTGTTCTCATGGCAGTTCTTATAGCTCAGGCTCAAATAAAAAAGAGTTGGGGCCATGGCTTCCCCTGACCGATATATTTATTTTGGGAGAGACTTATTATTAGGGAAATACTCTGTTGAACTGTGAGTGACCTTTTCTACCTCCTCTTTCAAATGTGTTATTGCTAGCTAAAACACAAAATTAAAACCAGATATGCCCAGCTTTACATGTAGTCAGTGAAACCATGTACAGAACACACTGCTTGCTTTGCTCAGGATGATATGCAAGAGGAATCCATTAGGGAAAAAACACACATCAAATACCATTTTAAACTATCTTCTCACCTCTCAGTTTTCACGATGGAGAGGTGCTGTCACAGATGTTGATACATTTCTTGACACTGTTTTAATACTTAACTGACTGTGGAAAGAGTTGAATGGTCTACAGCCGGCTGAACATAGGCCAGCAGTGTACCCCGGGTGGCCAAGAAGGCCAACAGCGTCCTGGCTTGTATCAGCAATGGTGTGGCCAGCAGGAGTAGGGAAGTGATTGTGCCCCTGTACTCAGCACTGGTGAGGCCGCAGCTTGAATACTGTGTTCAGTTTTGGGCCCCTCACTACAAGAAGGATGTTGAGGTTCTGGAGCGTGTCCAGAGAAGGGCAACGAAGCTGGTGAGGGGTCTGGAGCACAAGTCTTATGAGGAGCGGCTGAGGGAACTGGGGTTGTTCAGTCTGGAGAAGAGGAGGCTGAGGGGAGACCTTATCACTCTCTACAACTACCTGAAATGGGGTTGGGGTGAGGAGAGTGTTGGTCTCTTCTCCCAAGTAACCAGTGACAGGATAAGAGGAAAAGGCCTCAGGTTGCACCAGGGGTGGTTTAGACTTGATATTAGGAAAAATGTCTTTACAGAGAGAGTGGTCAAGCATTGGAACAGGCTGCCCAGGGAGGTGGTGGAGTCACCATCTCTGGAAGTATTCAAAAAATGTGTGGACGTGGCTCTTCAGGACATGGTTTAGTGGGCATGGTGGTGTTGGGTTACCAGTTGGACTTGATGATCTTGAAGGTCTTTTCCAACCTTAATGATTCTGTGATTCTGTGATTGTGTGAATGCTCCGTTTTCCTCCAAGAAACAAACTAAACTGTAGTTCTGAAAATATGAAAAGTGTATTAAAATGCACATAATATTAACTATAGTATATGCAATATAAAAGGTTGTGGTGTAACAGCAACTGTTGTCTTCTGTTTCTGAAAATATCGTAATGGAGTTAGTGAACAAAGACTGTCTATAGCTATTCTCTAGCAATAAATACAACTAGATACTATATCGATGTTGATATAGCCCATTCTACCTAATTCACTGCACAAACATGACACACTATAAGTCTGATATGTAGATAGGAAACAGATGGAATGATAAGATTTATTCTGATATGTATCATATCTGAAATTCTTTCCATTAGTATTACTGTTCTGACAGTAATTCGACTTTCTTCTCCCTTTTTATGTCATGGTTGGTTAATCAATAAGAGAATTAGCAGTAACATAAAATTTCAGAGGCATACGGAGACCACCTATTGCAGGTACAGAGCTTTCATGTAGATCTTTCTCACCTGACTGTATAGAGACCTAATTTGCTTAGAGTTACCCTGAGTCTAGATATCACAATTGTTGTGAGAACTGGATTAGGCACCTACATAATAGGCAGAATAAATATAGTCCATGATCCCTAATTGCAGGACTTAGAGTATGATGCTTCAAATTGCTCCCCTTCCATACTAAGTTATGCTTACCAAAAAAATAGCTGATATCTCCGCAAAAATGAGATTATTATCAGACAGAAATCTAATAAGTGCAGTCTATAAGACTAACAGGATAGAGGTGATGATATGTATATTTTTCATTAAGCTGGGCTGTGCCCTCACTATATTGAGTCATAGAATTTTCTGTTCAGGAAAAACTGTTTAGCAAGGATGTGTAATCATGGGTAAGGTATAAAAGTATCCTCAGAATAAACAAAATCAGATAAAAACCCAAAACTGATTATGTTAGTTTTATGTGAATGTTTTGTTCTTTACAGGATTCAAATGGAAGGGTTGAACTTATTCTTGGGTATAAATTATGGATGTTTAACAGAATCTGCATATACCTCAAAAATGAAATAACACTTGTATTTGTTATGTAGGCCTTGTTTACCTTTTACTGTTTCAGAAGTTCTTGATTTATTTGTTTTAGTATTGCATTGCATTTTCTTAAACTCACTAGATTTGCCATTAAAAGACATCAAAACATGCTAGAAAAGAATAGTAATTTTTAAATGTTTCATTCCTAAAATAATTTCCCTAGTGATCATCTGAGATCTCCTTCATTATTACTCCACAGGCATTGATCCTTGTTAACAACAAAATCAGCAAAATAAGCCCGTTAGCTTTTGCTCCTCTGAAGAAACTGGAAAGACTTTACCTGTCCAAGAACAACCTGAAGGAACTCCCGGAAAACATGCCGAAGTCTCTTCAGGAGATACGGGCTCATGAGAATGACATCTCCAAGTTGAGGAAAGCTGTCTTTAACGGACTGAATCAAGTGATTGTCTTAGGTACGAGCATAAGAAATTATAAAAAAATCAACTCAGTGTTTTTTCAAGATGTTGTTTTAGTTCAATCAGTGATTTTATGTAGAAAGCCAAGAAATGCTCCAATAAATTATGCCTCCAAATTAGCTTTGACCTGAAGGATATAGGTACCTACACTGCAGCACAGCTCACGACCATGTTTTGTTGGCAGAACTAGGCACCAATCCAATCAAGAGTTCAGGCATTGAAAACGGAGCTTTTCAGGGGATGAAGAGGCTCTCCTACATCCGTATTGCGGACACCAACATTACTAGCATCCCAAAAGGTAAGAAATTCAACTAATATTTCAGAGATTTGCACAGGTACAATGTACTGACTTCTAGTCAGCTGGAAAAAAATTATTAAGGAAGTCTTTTGAGTCAGTCCTTAGCATATCCATTACTTGACTATTTCATTTTTTGGTCAGTTGACTTTTATTGGTTTGGAAAATTATGTTTTTCTACTGTGAGAAGCGCCACAAGAGGTGCACTGTCAAAAGTAAGCCATTTTATGTTATTTTGCTTTTCTTGTCTCATAGCTGAAATATAAAGTGGAAGAATGTTTTCACCCTCCAACCCTGGTCGTTGAGCCTGATCAACATTACAAAGATGTAAACTCCGTAGAATTAACTGAAGTTTTACAGGCATAAAATCAGCCCTCCACAAGTCTGTGGGTTTATAGCCAAAAATGTTGTTCCTATACAAAAGGGAAACATTTGCTATTTTTAAAAGTACTTAATTGCAAATTGTTACAAAATAAGAACAACTTCAATATAACCTATTAAAAAATACAAACCAAACCAAACCAGAATGGTTCCAGTCCAGAGGAAATTATATTCTGTTTATTCAGACTTCAGCCAACAGATTGTTTTGAAATAGCTGAAAAATTTTGAAAGTTAATACTAGTTGTTTTTCCTTTCTTCCCACATTTCCTGTTTTGGATGTTCCTTTGAGGGACCTCAGATAGTTAAAATATTTGGTTCCAATTTTTTTTCCTGATAAACATAATTTGCAAACTAGTATAAGCCCTACCCAAAATAACTTTAAAATTATTTTACCTTATCTTTAAAATCTCATTTTCTGCTGCTGTTATTTGTTAAATATTTATGCATGTGGATAGTCTGGCTAAAATGAAGGCTCTTTCACTATTATATATGTCCCATTTACATAATCATGAAAGCTAGAATTCATATCTGAGAAGAATTTAATTTAGTATTTTTTAAGAATTACCTGTTCTATAATGACCTTAGGAGCTTGGTCTTATTTCATGGCAAATAAATTGTTACTAGCTGTTTTCAGTTTCCATGATTGTGAAAGTTCCTTGTTTCATTCAATGACTTGTTCTTGGCTATGTTTAGATAAAATATTTTTGTTACTGTAAAAGAGCCTCAGTATAACACAAGTCCTTTAAAAAAAGATAATCTGTTTTATCAAAAGTAATTTGATGGTATTCTCTCTTTCAGGCCTTCCCCCCTCTCTTACTGAACTTCACCTTGATGGCAACAAAATCAGCAAAATTGACGCTGAAAGTCTGTCTGGCCTCACCAACTTGGCAAAGTAGGAATTCATTTCTTGTTTTCATATAAAATATTAGTTGAAATTGTAACCACCACACATACAATTAGAAAACATAATTCTGGCCTTCATGAACATTATCATAATTGAAGCGGTACATGACTTAGTAGGAAAAGCTTCTAAGGACTTGGGTACTGACTTAAAGACAACAAAACACTTTTTTTTTTTTTCTAACAATGCTTTCCAGCTGTTTTTAATTATGAGTGATGTGTGCCCAGGCCAACTGTTTCTTTGATAAAAAGAAAAAAAAAGATAAAGAGAGCAATTAGATTTTTTAATTATGTCATGCTTCTTTTATTGTATTTCCATCTTTGGTTTATGCAGTTTTCTTGGGACATGGCATTGCTCATGTAATTTTCCCTTGAAACTGAGGAAAAAAGCGCATGGGAACCAAAACTGCTTGCAACAGTGTTTCCCTTGTTTCTTAAGAAAGACAAATCTGCAATGAGTCCAGGAACATGACCAAAAAAAAAATCATACAATATCCATGAAAAAGTGTAGTTTTTTTGGAGTGATTGTACCTTGCTAATCTGTGAATATGTAGTTGAGTAAGTTTCTCTAACTGTAGGAAAATGTGAGGAGAATTCCAAAAAGCAGTTATAGACATACAGAATTATTTGTGAATTACTTCACATTAGATAACATGCTAAAGTAGTAAAATGGGCCTTTACTACAAGGTATTTTAATACTATGATACTTTAAAAGTTTTGTATGAAATAGAAGTGTAATTGATCTAAAACACAGTTAATCAGATTATTGGATATAATTCCTGGATCTTCATCTAAATCATTCTGCTTGTCATGATGAAGAAAACAGAAATCAAAGAAAGATTGCTGAACAACAGGAGTTAAGTTTACCACTGTTTATAGTAGCTTGGGCAGTAATCTAGTGCCATGAAATATAAAGTAACTTAACGTATTTCAAATCTGGCAATTCCAAGTGATAAGGCTTAAAACAGCTTTCTAGAGCTTGTAAAATAAGACATCTCAACTTATGTTTAATGTTCATATTTGATTCACTCTTGCTCAAAAAAAATCTGCTCTTGGATTTTAACAAAAAAATAAAAATACCAAAATTAGGGGTTAGGTGACTATGAAGCAGTTATTGTTTATGATAGAGACTTAGTATAAAATGTAACATCCTCCAGATAAATGATAAAGAAAACTTCCAAACCCAAAACAAGATGATAACTACTCAGGTAGAGAGTAATTTACTGTACGGGAGGAGGGGGGTGTTGGGTATGTCTGCTCTCCTGTAGATGACAGGGTTTTTCTGCTTTTTCATATTCACACTTGGAAAACACTACAGGCAATGTCACATGGACAATATTGTTGGAAGTCCTTCTTAAGACATAAAGTTTTATGCAGCAAGTGCTGATGGACTACTAAAAATATCTAACCTTGTGATATTGTGACTGTACTGTAACAGAGAGGCAAGATATTCAGCTGGTCATGGTGTGGAAATCTGGAGCTGCTCAGAGCAGGCACCAAGTTTTAAACTGCTCTCTGGCCTGTACTTAAGCAGGCAACCTATGCATAGTCAGAAATCCTCTTTGCAAAGTTGAAAAGTAAGGCAGAATAGAGATTGGTGAAAAATGAGCACATTGTACATAACAGAGCAGACAGACGAGGAAAGGAAGGAGCTACGGGAGAGTTCCAGGACAGCATATCAGATAAATCTAAGGGGCAGCATGCGCTATATACCACAGGAACAAGCTATTTTATTTACACAGGAACTTCAGTATGGGATCAGACCACTCTCCTCCTGGATCATGTCAACTCACGCTCAACAGTCTAATAGCTACCCTAAAGCACAGTTAGACACTGAGAAACAGGACTGATCTACTGACCATTCCCTTTTAAATTCTTGAGTTCTAGCAGACCACCAATATTATTCCTTTTTGTTTGTTTGTTTGTTTTCCTTGTAAAATTACTCTTGAGTCTTTCAAAACTCTTCATATAGTGCTGTGGTGGAAAAAAAAATCTCATGAATGTACACCGAACAAAGACTTTCCTGGTTACATGCAAGAATGAGGTCCACAGGATATACACATTACACCACTGACGTGACTATTGTTTATATCCTATTTTTTAGGATACAAACTTAAGTTTACTGGAAAGATCTAGCTCCATACAGTGGAAGTTGCATCAAGCCCAGAATAACAATGATGTTGAGCATTGTGAAGTTTGTTAAAAAATGTGGAAATGGGCCAGCAGGGATGTTGGAAACAAAAGAAGTTGAAAAAAATATTTGAGAATTTCTTCAGATTTTAGATATGCTTTTGTTTATGATCTTCAATGATTTAGAACACTGTGACTAGAGCAGATAAAGCACTGGAAAAAATGTTTATATTAGTGAATACTAATATAAAAGGAAGTAATATTTCAATATATTAAGAAACAGTTTTTCAAATTCTTCTCTTATTTTTCCCATGGGAAAAAGAAGAGAAATGAAGACCATATTCTTTCCTAACTCTCTTAATCACCCTGTATTTTACACACTCATATTGACCTATTTCATTTGTAAACACAGGCCCAAGTGCCTGAGAGTTTGTTTGTAACACATTTAGATGAGATGTAATTACATATAATTTCACTGCTTGTGGGAGTTAGATCCACTTTTCTACACACTCCAATTTTATTCTTTCCCTAAAAGAATTTCCCTGCATGAGCCAATGCAGAGTTGGATCTTGTCCATCTCTATGGTGTGTTAACAGGTTACTTTTGCTTCAACAGACCAATATGAAAGTCAGACCTGCTTTTTTCATGCTGGTCTCCCCAGGTGTGACACATCTGCTTGTAGACCTGCATATGTAGCACATATGTTTAGATAGGTGTCAACCAAGAATTTATAGCCTTCTGCCAAATGTTTTTTTTTTCCCCAGTCCTTTCAAAGACATTCACTATGAGCACCAATCACTGACGTCCTTCGTACACATCCTATGGATCTTCAGACCAAATGGCTCTGCAGGATCAAATCCACCAAGCTTTCCTAAATCTTGATGTTCTCTAATCAAAAGGAATTTTGTTCTAACAACTTTTAAATGAAAATTCTTCCTGACCAAATTCTAGGAAAGATATGGGATACTGTGAACTGATTCTGAGTGAAATAAACCCCTGATGATGTCAGTGGGAGATCTCATTAAAATCCTCTTTGTCATTTAATAGTTTGACAACATTGTAATGTTTAAATGAGTATGATATGACTATTTGTATTATATATGTACTAGTTAACAAGATCTTTCTTCCACTGCTTATTTTTAAAAGGAAAACTATAAAATGTGCTTCCATTCTTGGACAGCATTTTTTCTGGAAACATCTCTGCCATAAAGATCAAACAAGAACTTTTAGTTCTGTAACTTTATACTAGGTCCAGATACTGACTTTTGAAGCTGGCACAAACCATAAAGGCACAAGCTACAGGTAATAGATTACTGTGAATAAGACTTTCTTTAAAAGTACTCATCCATAGCAAATTATTTTGCTATGATTCTGATGATTCTGAATCATTCAAATGATTCTGATTATCTATATTAAATTCTTTAATTGACTCTGTTACTAATAAATCTCAGAGCATTATTTCCCTCAAAATTAAAAAAGATTGGTTAAAGAAAAAAGAAATAGCAAACTAGATGAAGTAAGTTTAGCCTTTATAGAAATACTTTTCTCAAAGGAAAACATTCTTGATATTCATAGAATTGTAGAATAATAGAATCTTTGGGTTGGAAGGAACCTTTAAAAACCATCTAGTCCAACCCCCCTGCAGTGAGCAGGGACATCTTCAACTAGATCTGGTTGCTCAGAGCCCCGTCCAACCTGACCTGGAATGTTTCCAAGAATGGGGCATCTACCACCTCTCTGGGCAACCTGTGCCACTGTTTCACCACACTCATTTGGAAAAATGTCTTCCTTATATCTAGTTAAAATGTACCCTCTTTTAACTTAAAACCATTACCCCTTGTCCTATCACAACAAGCCCTGCTAAAAAGTCTGTCCCCATCTTTCTTAGAAGCCCCCTTTAAGTACTGGAAGGCTGCAATAAGGTCTCCCTGGAGCCTTCTTTCTCTAAGCTGAACAACCCCAACTCTCTCAGCCTTTCCTCATAGGAGAGGTGTTCCATCCCTCAGATCATTTTTGTGGCCCTCCTCTGGACCCTCTCCAGCAGGTCCATGTCTTTCTTGTATTGACAACTCCTGGAAAATTACCGCGGAATTCCTTACTGCAGCACAGACCATTGTAACTTATGAGAGGCTCTTGAAAAAAATTCTTTAGTAATTACAAACTAATAGTATTAACCCAGAAATACACAGATAGGACCAGATTTTCCAAATTGGACCTAAATAGTGCTAGTAAACCCAGAATGTGGATGTACAAAGCAGGAAGGATTGTTTTGTGATGAAAGCTCTGGACTGGAATGTAGGAGAAATGTGTATGTGCTGCTTCTGTGTCCTGCTGAACAGGACATGTATGTCTCATGTATGGACATACGTATGACTCAGGTCCTGTTTCCAACCTGTAACATGGCTCTAACTACATAAATATCTTAGAAGGATGTGGTGAAGATTTAAACTATACAGTTCTGGTTACCCTGGGTTACGTAGTTTAACAAAGAAAGTTACAGCCAGTGGTCCTAAAGTCTTGCAAGAAACTCTTACTCAACTTTTAAAGAAAGACAAGTGACGATGGAGGTGCACAGTACACATTTTCAGTGGGATTAGTCATATAGCTCATGAAAGTATGCAGTGCCACGAGCACAAGTTGAATATCATGATAATTATGATAGTTCACATCAGATCTCAAACTTCTTTAAATATCTTTATCTAAACTACTTCTCTGTGGTGACTCTGTACCTCATGCATAATTCTGAAAATTAGCCTGATCTGTTCTACAACAGTAGTGTAGAGCAGTAATCAACCCAAGAAAGAGAGTTATGTGGGCAAGTTTAACATATTTTTTTATTTGGGTTTTTTTGTTTTTCAGATTGGGTCTCAGCTTCAACACTATTTCTTCAGTTGAAAATGGCTCTCTTAACAATGTACCTCATCTGAGAGAGCTCCATCTGAACAACAATGAACTTGTCAGAGTACCTGGTGGGCTGGGTGAACACAAATATATCCAGGTAAAGTTTATCATACTGCCTCAGAGAGCTATAGATGAAAGATTCCAAATGGTATTTGTGTGGTTTTTCAGTCTTGAACAGAAACACATACAGCATTTGTGCAAAAAGTAACTTGATCCGAGTTTCATAAACTGTTGCATGGGAATGGAAAAATTGTATAGGAAAAGAAGACTCCTACTCTTATTTTTGTGTGGATGTGGCTATGGAGGTGTATAGATCGAGAGGTGTGCATTCATTATCTCTGTGTCTGAGGGGACACAACAAATATGGGATTGTTTGTGTACGTTGGCCTCCTCTTTACTCAAAAAATGCTTTCAAAGAACATTTTTTCTGTTGATTTTTTTTCAACTCTACTCAATGACATTTTGCAATGTTTCCCAAGAATGTTTTCTTTGGTATCTCACAAAGCCGTGCCTTCAGGAGGAAAAAGAGAAACAATTTGCATTTGACGTCATCAGTATTTCTGAGGTCTATGTGGCTGGATAGCTAGAAATATGGCCTCTTGGAACGAATTAAAATATGTCTTTTCTTGGACTAACATTTTATGGGACAGAAAGCTCCCAAAGAATGAAGACTCCTGAATGTAAACCACCACTTGCACGTAGCTTGGGAAAATTCATTGGAAATCGTGACTCTTGAGCAAAGTAATATTCATCAGTTATTATAAATCATCACTAGTATAGGATTACATTGGCTCCGAGTCCTGTACAGTTGAACTCATGAGAATAAAAACATTCGAGCTGGAGAGAAACTAATTAACACGAAATACATCTTTTATATACAGCACATGCTTCTGAACCACTGTATTAATTAATAATTAATAATTAATAATTAACATGTATGACTCCTGTTTTTGTTACAGTATGGTCAAACGAGAATCATGTTATTAGATTGCCTTGCACAGTTTCTGCTCTTTCTGTAGAAATTATTTATAATTGGGTATACGCTAGATGTTTCAGGAGGTAAGCAGAATCAAGCATTTGTTTGGAAAAAGGGTTATATTGTCACTCTGTATAACATTGCACAACACATACTAAGTACTTGATATCAAATTATCTTATCTGCCCCAGTAGCTCTATTTCTGACTTCTGTACCTCTATGCTTTTCAGGTGGTCTATCTTCATAACAACAAAATTGCTTCAGTTGGTATCAACGACTTCTGCCCTCTTGGCTACAACACCAAAAAGGCTAGCTATTCCGGTGTGAGTCTCTTCAGTAACCCCGTGCAGTACTGGGAAATCCAGCCCTCTGCTTTCCGATGTATCCATGAACGCTCTGCAGTACAGATTGGAAATTACAAATAGATGTCTAAAGATGGGGTTCGGTTCTGTTTCAGCTAAAGTACCTGTTGTAATAGGCCTGTTCAAAAAATTGTTGCTAACAATTAATGCCAAATACCAGAAACTTCACTTTAAAGTGGAGATGATCCATTGATGTAGAATAAATGAATCATTACAGATGTACAAGATCAAGCATACCATCAAAAAGAATTGCCAACTGTGCTTTAAACTGACTTACTTCAGCCTTCTTTTCCAGCATGCTTTCTGTGGTATTTTTCAGTTTGCTAAATGCTACAGGTTTTCAGATTCCACTGTATATGAGATTTGGAGTAAATATTTGTCAAGCTATGAGATAAAAGAAAAAAAAAAAAGATAGTGATTGAGGTTATTTTTATAGCCACACAAACAAAAAATAGTAGAGGGGAAGAAAGACTCTCAAATCATCTTGAGACTTGAGAATGTGAGAGTTACCTCCTTTAAATTTATTTCAAGCCCTGGAGGTTTAAAACTACCCACTATAACACTAAGCTAATTCTGAATGTATCTATTTAGCAGAGGCAAATGAAGTTGTTGCTAATGTCATTATTTTGGAAAAATTAAATAAATTCATATTATACACATAATTCTTTAACGTTTGCCATTCTTCTAGAGCAATGCTATTCAGGATTAGCCTAACATAATCCTATTGAACAAAATAATGAGTAGTCTGCAGTACAAAACCTGTAACCTATGTCTGGAGCTCAGTGACTATATTTCTCTAGGGCAAATCCCTCACACCTTAGTCACAAGAGCAGTTCTAATGACTGCAGTGAGACTGCTTTGCAGAGTATGGTATTAGGGTTTAGTCATTGGTATCAATCCATGTGTATATCTAAATCAAAATAATAGCAGTTCACTGTTCACTTGTTCTGTATTGTACATTTGTCAGCATCCTTCACTCTTTCGTTTTTTTTTTTAAATAATGTTTTAAATTGTCAAGTAGAGATATGCAGGCTCCCCATCTGATGAATTTGTGGAATTTATAGATTATAAGCAAAATCATAACTATAGCAAAATACAAGGTGAAATAACTGCAAGGCCTAGCTGGACATTGCTGGGACATCATTTGTAGAAGTATCTTCTTAGAGTGACTTGAAGCCCTCTGCAAATTGGGATTCTTCAACCCATACCAATGCGTAGGAAGCACATCAAAGGTAGGCTGCACATTTCTACTGTCAATCTACAAAGCTAAACATATACTCAATAAAAATGTCACCTTAAAAGAATCTTCTGCAGCCTTTTAATACTCCAAGGTCAATCTCTCTAATTTGTAAAACTTATATGTCATTTATATTAAAGAATAATGTAATACAGGCAAAGTCCAAAGTGTTTGTCTTTATTTTCGGTTTTGATAGCATAGCATAGTGTGTCAGAACTTCAAGCATGATTAAGTCTTGAAAATTGAACATCTTTGGCATGGTGATATGTAAAGGAAGAGCAAGTTGTATGAAATTCTCTTGCCTCAAGAAACTTTTTCATGCCTAACACTCATAGGTATATTTTCTAGAAAATTAATGTATTCTTTTTATAGCTGTCATTTATTTGAATAGTAAATAATTGGAAATGATTATGAATCACTAATGCCGTTACAGAGAAAAAGCGTGTTTGCACTCTTGTTAGCTTTGTTCATATAGTAGTCAATGACTTCCCCCATTTGCATCTGTTTTTTCTTCTTTCACGTTTCTGAGTCTTATTTTTAAACAAAACTAACAGTACATGATATCCTTCTGTCACTGGAGGGAAAACCCTCCAGAAAATCAGCAGTTAGATTTTTTCCTTTTGTTTTTTGATTGGATATCTGCTATTACTGAGAGAGAGACTTCATCCAGAAAGCTAAGCACTGGCATTTCAATAGCGAACAAACACATTGTCTTGAGCTTGAACAGTTCCTCAGGGTTTGTACGTACATGATTCAAATATGCAGATACAGGTGCAACTTACAGGAAGGGAGTTATACAATAAATAATAACAATTACTTATTACATAAAACTTCATATAAACATATACACAAGCTTCCCATTTCTCCCTCCATGGCTTTAAACTCTCCCCATACTAAGGCTCTTCTTTCAAATCAGAAGCAACTTTAACTCCAGAAGAAAATGTTTGAGTCTGGTCCTCCTGTGTAGTACCCATGGTATGTCCCATACCAAGCTTGTTGCTCTCTGTGCTAAAGCACAAGGTATTCCTAATACATTCCCCACTAAAAGCCAAGGGCTGCAAAGATAACAGGACTTTCCTGATTCCCATTCCTGTGCAATAAAACAGAATAAGCAAATTCTATAATGTGAAACCTCAGCAAGATCATGACAAATTCAAAAGGTAACACCCTATCCACACACAGCATCTGCAAAGACTTCAATGCAGCAGGAAGCCAAATACTTTTAAAAATGTTTTTCATATAAATACAGAACACATGGTGCTTCCACTTAAAAAACAAAACAAAAAAAAGAGGGAAGAAGGAAGGAAGGAAGGAAGGAAGGAAGGAAGGAAGGAAGGAAGGAAGGAAGGAAGGAAGGAAGGAAGGAAGGAAGGAAGGAAGGAAGGAAGGAAGGAAGGAAGCAAAAGAAAGAGAAAGAGAAAGAGCAAAAGAAAGAAAGAAAGCGAGAAAGCAAGCAAGCAAGCGAGATAGCAAGAAAGAAGGAAGGAAGAAAGGAAGAGACAAAGAACTTAAACTATAAAGAGTTGGGTGGAAACAAATAAGAGCGCTAAAATAGAAAGTCTTTAGGCCCAACTGCATCTCTGATCCCTCTGTAAAGCATGAAGATAGTAAACAGTCACAACTGTAGGACTCAAACACATAACGGAATAAACCCCTTGTTTCCTGATACAGCTTAGGGCATCTTACCCTTTTCTGCATCCCTGGGCCACAGAGTTGTCACTGCAGGCAAGGGTGTGACCATATCTTAGGTGTGAGAATAGACACTTCTGAAACAAACCGTATCCTAATAATTGGAAAATTCAAACTAGTGGAAACAAGAGATATGAGAATAAAAGGGTGTAGTGACAGATCCTCAGCTGCAAGAATGATGGAAGAATTTAACTGACATACAGAGGCTTCTTATTTCTTCCCCCGAATGTAAGATAATAAGAAATCCAAACTAAAATAATTGCACTTGCTTGTCTTTGCTTTCAAAACCAAATTTCTAATAATATTTTTTAAATTTATCTTTTTGTAATGAAGAAGACAGAATAATAAGATTAGAGACAACAATGTATTTTCTGCATTCTTAAATTAATAATGCCTATGATTCATCACACTACTTAGGAACATGACTGAGTAAATGTTTGGACTTCCTTTTTTCTTATAAAAAGAGCTTTTCAGAATTATGGCCAATATTTTTTGCTACTTTTTGATAGCTAAATGTATCATTTTTCCCCTAACCATGAATCTTATTAAAGTGTTAATTAAAATCCCTGTAAGAGGTTTTTAACTAAAGAAAATAGTCCTATCTGTTTTCTACTGAATTGACTAAATAAGTTGGAAATGAAAATGGTATCTTGAATCACAGAATCACTAGGTTGGAAAGGACCTTCAAGATCATCAAGTTCAACTATTAATCCAGCACCACCATGTCCCCTAAACCATGTCCTGAAGTGCCACATCCACACGTTTTTTGAACACTTCCAGAGATGGCGACTCCACCACCTCCCTGGGCAGCCTGTTCTAATGCCTGACCACTCTCTCAGTGAAGAATTTTTTCCTAATATCCAATCTAAACCTCCCCTGGCGCAACTTGAGGCCATTTCCTCTTGTCCTATCACTAGTTACTTGGGAGAAGAGACCGACATCCTCGTCTCCACAACCCCCTTTCAGGTAGTTGTAGAGAGCGATAAGGTCTCCCCTCAGCCGCCTCTTCTCCAGACTGAACAACCCCAGTTCCCTCAGCCGCTCCTCATAAGACTTGTGCTTCAGACCCCTCACCAGCTTTGTTGCCCTTCTCTGGACACGCTCCAGCACCTCAACATCCTTCTTGTAGTGAGGGGCCCAAAACTGAACACAGGATTCAAGCTGCGGCCTCACCAGTGCCGAGTACAGGGGCACAATCACTTCCCTACTCCTGCTGGCCACACTATTCCTGATACAGGCCAGGACGCTGTTGGCCTTCTTGGCCACCTGGGCACACTGCCGGCTCACGTTCAGCCGGCTGTCAACCAGCACCCCCAGGTCCCTTTCCGCCGGGCTGCTCTCCAGCCACTCCTCCCCAAGCCTGTAGCGTTGCATGGGGTTGTTGTGGCCAAAGTGCAGGACCCTGCACTTGGCCTTATTAAACCTCATACAGTTGGCCTCAGCCCATCGATCCAGCCTGTCCAGATCCCTCTGCAGAGCCCTCCTACCCTCCAGAAGATCAACACTCCCACCCAACTTGGTGTCATCTGCAAACTTACTGAGGGAGCACTCGATCCCCTCATCTAGATCATTGATAAAGATATTGAACAAGACCGGCCCCAGAACCGAGCCCTGGGGAACACCGCTTGTGACCGGCCGCCAGCCGGATTTAACGCCGTTCACCACAACTCTCTGGGCTCGGCCATCCAGCCAGTTCCTCACCCAGTGAAGAGTAAACCTGTCTAAGCCACGAGCCGCCAGTTTCTCCAGGAGAATGCTGTGGGAGACGCTGTCAAAGGTTTTACTAAAGTCCAGGTAGACAACACCCAGAGTCTTTCCCTCATCCACTAGGAGGGTCACCTGGTCGTAGAAGGAGATCAGGTTGGTCAAGCAGGACCTGCCTTTCATGAACCCATGCTGGCTGGGCCTGATCCCTTGGTTGTCCTGCAGATGCCCTGTGAGCACTCTCAAGACCAACCGTTCCATGATCTTCCCCGGTACGGAGGTCAGGCTGACAGGCCTGTAGTTCCCAGGATCCTCCTTCTGGCCTTTCTTGTAGATGGGCGTCACATTGGCAAGCCTCCAGTCTTCTGGGACCTCCCCTGTTAACCAGGACTGCTGATAAATGATGGAGAGTGGCTTGGCAAGCTCCTCCGCCAGCTCTCTCAGTACTCTCGGGTGGATGCCATCAGGCCCCATAGACTTGTGGATGTCCAGGTGGTTTAGCATGTCCTTGACTGCTTCCTCCTGGATTATGAGTACATTGTGCTCTCCATCCCCATCTTCCAGCTCAGGGGGGCTGAATACCCTGTGGATACCTGGACTGTCTATTAAAGACTGAGGCAAAGAAGGCATTAAGTGCCTCAGCCTTGTCCTCGTCCTTGGAGACAATGTTCCCTGCCATATCCAGTAGGGGATGGAGATTCTCCCTGCCTCTCTTTTTGTTGTTACTATATTTGTAAAAACATTTTTTATTATCCTTTACAACTGTGGCCAGACTGAGCTCTAGCTGGGCTTTTGCCTTTCTAATTTTGTCCCTGCTTGACCTAACAAGATCCTTGTACTCTTCGTGAGTTGCCTGCCCCTTCTTTCAGAGGTGATAAACTCTCCTCTTTTCCCTGAGTCCCAGCAAAATCTCCCTGTTCAGCCAGGCCAGTCGCCTTCCCCGCCAGCTCTTTACGGCACATGGGGACCGCCTGCTCCTGTGCCTTTAAGATTTCCTTCTTGAAGACTGACCAGCCTTCCTGGACCCCTTTGTCCTTCAGGACTGTCTCCTAAGGGACTCTCTCAACCAGTGACCTGAACAGGCCAAAGTCTGCCCTCCGCAAGTCCATGGTAGCAGTTTTGCTGACCCCTCTCCTTACTTCACTCACAACTGAGAATTCTATCATGTTGTGGTCGCTAAGCCCAAGACGGCCTCCGACCACTGCATCTCTCACCAGTCATTCTCTGTTTGTAAACAGCAGGTCCAGTAAGGCACCTCCCCTGGTGGACTCACTCACCAGCTGTGTCAGGAAGTTATCCTCCACACACTCCAGGAACCTCCCAGATTGTTTCCTCTCTGCCGTGTTATACTTCCAGCAGATGTCCGGTAGGTTGAAGTCGCCCACAAGAACAAGGGCCAGCGAATGCGAGACCTCCGCCAGTCGCTTATAGAATGTCTCATCTGTCTCTTCATCCTGGTTGGGTGGTCTGTAACAGACTCCCAGCAGGATATCTGCCTCATTGGCCTTCCCCCTCATCCTTACCCACAAGCACTCTACTTGGTCTTCACAATCTTCGATTTCTATGCAATTGAAACACTCCCTAACATACAGAGCCACCCCACCGCCTCTCCTTCCCTGCCTATCCCTTCAGAAGAGCTTATAGCCATCCATTGCAGCACTCCAGTCATGAGAAGCATCCCACCATGTTTCTGTGATGGCAACTACGTCATAGCTGTCGCGCTGCACAATGGCTTCCAGCTCCTCCTGTTTGGTGCCCATGCTGCGTGCATTGGTGTAGATGCACCTGAGCTGGGCTATCGATTTCAACTCTGGCATGTTGAATCTACCCCTAGGTTCAACTCTAGTGAGCCCGAAGAAGGGCTTAGAAGAAGGACTTGAAGAAGCAGTGCTTCTTTAAGATTTTACTTCAGTTTGATGGCAATACTCTAAACTTATTCTTTTGCTTCTGTAGTATCCTCCCACTTTTTTTTAATTAATGATATCCCTCAGGTTTAGGATTTCCAAAAATATATCTACATTTTTTGTTAGGAAAACTGTATATTACTAAAGAATGTTATTTTTCCAGACTTGACCACAAATCAATTAGCTCTTTCATATATGCTTGTCTTTTAAGGCCAGATGGGAGCTAGCTGGTTTCTCCTAACGTGCAGCAGGTTATGGACAGCCACCATATACTTGGTTGCTGATGTATAAATGACATCAAATCTAATTTAATTTCCAGGAGAGGATCGACTCTTAAATGCCTGCCCTCAACATGTTGCTCTGATTTCCAGGCCTATTGATTTTTTTCAGTTTCCTCCACAAGCTGCTTCTCAAATTCTCTAAACACAACATCTGACAACAGCTCTTTGGCCCATAATCTGTGTTTTTGACCTGCTAGCGAACCACTCTGTTATAACTTCTTTCTGCTTATGTTTGTTACTTTTTTTTAAACAGATAGTGTTACCTACCTCACAGCCATACATACAAATTAGTAGAAAGCCGAGAAATCGCTTTTGTTTGATGCAAGCTTTAATTTCATGCATCTATATCGTATGCAAAGTAACTAGAAAAGATTACAAAAGACTTTCTGACCCCACCACTACTCTGAGGTGCCATCTAGTGTCACTGAGGGACAGGAACAAAGCTACTGTTCACTGTGTAAACCAAGAGGAAAGATGTGTATGAGACTTTGTGAAAAGAGGGTACACAAATTTACATACTTTGCTATTTTTTTTTTGTGTAAGTCAGAGTGCCTACCTGTGAAATCAATAGCCTTTTTGTATATCTGCAGTCAAATATTCTTGCTTTGCACATGGATGTGTTTTTGCTCATCCCCTCTGAATGTACACATTGCTCTGAAGTCAACTGTGCTACAGGGACTGGCCTACATCTCTTATTTTTTTTTTGAAAAGAGGTGGCCTTATTTTCCGTGGTCGTGGTGGTTGGGTTTGTTTCCATTCCAAATTTTAAACCACCAAAATCAGTGCTAATTTAGTCGGAAGTAGTTTATGCAATAAAAAGAAAAAGAAATTAAGGGGCATGTTTGTGACAGGTTTGCACAACACTGCAGGGGAAACATGGGCTGTGAGTTGTTCAATATTAAATACATCATCTTCAAACTGAAATAGTGTAACGAAAAACAGTTGATAAATTTTAGCATAGAACATTGACCCTGACAGTGCTCCAGCAGCTCCAGCTGCAATAGAGCAAAGTATCTGTGCACCTCCTGAAAAGGCACAAAACCTGTGTTAGTGTTTGAATTAAACTTAACACAAACACTCTAGCATTTAAAGTGACATAAACCAGCCTTTGGTCTCTTGCCCTGCTTCCTGCTCTGGAAGTCCAGGGCTCTTAGCGTACCGTAAGTGCCTGAGAATCAGTCTGGGTGCAAGCACTACAGGGCTGCTTACCCTGCCTGTCAGACTCCACGCTTTCCTTTCTGAGATACAAAGATATGGTTTCTTCAAAACTGCTTTGTCAGGCTGTTCTGTTACTCAGTGTGTACATTATGCTGCTTGAAAGCTTTGGAGATTACCTCTATGTGGGTGTTTTAAGTCAGCAGACCAGAAGAGTGTTAATGCTCTGGTACTGCCTGCTTAAACTGGGACTTAAATCTGTGTAAGAAAGAATGGACAAAACTATGAAAAATTGTGTTGTTTTAATCATATATATATGCATGCACACATCTTTTTAGATTATAGCATAATAATAAAAAAAAGAAAAAGAATGGGAGCTAATAAAATCAGAGAATCTGCAGTGTGATGAGGAGCAGTGATGGTCGTGTTTCGGAATCCACATGTATGGCTGCAACAAGAAACACGATGAAGAAGTTTTTGGAATATAACAAACATTGTAGGCCTTGCACCTGCAAACATTTACCCACATGAATAGTGCCAATGTTTTCAGTCAGAGGAACTGAAAGCTACAGCTGGGCACTCAATTTTGAAGGGAAATTAAACAAAAGATGCCATCGACTGTTTAAGCATAAAAGGCAGTTTTTAAACAAACAAACAAAAAACTGTCTAAACCACCTCCATCCAGAAAAGTTTCACCCAAAGAATTGTGCCAGGTACTGCCTTTGGCTCACACCCAGATGGAGAGGAGATGAATACTTGCAAATTATGATTGCCAGTGATAAATGGCATGGCATTTTGCTTATACACACAAGTATCAGTTGGTAGTTTTTGTTGCTCCTACCATTTGGTAGAATGGACAGTAGAATATTTACTGCTTTACTTTGTATAAATGGTTACAATTTACAAAACTTTCTATTTTCTAACATAAGATCAAGTAAAATTCCAGGGTTTTTTCCTCATCTCTTTATGTTATTGACTCAACAGCATTGAAGAATAGAATTTATCATAAATCATACTTACAATTTTTATTCATTTTCAGCCAATATATTAAACTGCATATTATATTTGCATGAAAAAACTTTAAGGATTTTGCTACTATTTTTGCAAACTTCAGGTTTGGACAAGTTACATTATTGCTCCCAGATGAAGACTTTAATTGAGATGAATTAGGCTAGTGCTTCTCCACACAGTAACTTTTTGAAAGTGTTCAAATCCCAATATAAAGGCATGGAAAATAAGGACCATGTGTCTGCTACTAAATGCATGTTAGAAAGCCCTTTCAACAGGAAAACTCAGAACCAATTAAAGTAATCATGCAGCATTCTGCTGATGAATCCTTTTATCTTTTGATTTCAAGGTATTGAATCTTTGAAGGAATCAAAAGATTATAAAGAATAAACCAAATTCCAGAGTGCAGAAAATAAAGGAATTTCAAAATGCCTAAAATAATCTTGACATGAAAGACAAAATCATTCTAAATATTGCTTGGCTGTGTTAGAAACTCTAGACAACTGAAATGCTTCAAAAGGCTTATTCACTTCTGAGAATAATCCTTCAGAGGTTTGTCCATACACATCATCCTAATGTGGAAAGAGAAAGTGGATATGTTGCAATTAAGTCTTGAAACAAAGCACTCTCTTTGAAGTGTTGGCTAATGGAGAGCGATTGAGAGATCCTAAACCTCAGGCGATTTAATATTTCATCATGCCATCTCCAAAATTAAATAAAAAGATTAACCTTTTGGGTATTTTTCTTCTTCGCTCTCCCTTATTGCTCATTTCTAGCACCAAGTTCTTTAAAGACATACCAATCATTTTTGGTATGTAGTAGGAACTGCTGCATGTGTAGGTTACAGGGAGGTACAGAAGATTATGTGAATTTCAGTTCAGCAGATGAAGATAATCGGTTTGTTATGGAAAAAGTTAAGTAGTTAGGCTCCTTACTCCTGTCAAAGGGCTAAGGCACTGTGAAATGGTAATATTTTCTTTGAACTTCTTTGACAGAATTCCGACCCACAGGATTGTTGTGTTCCCTACACCTTAGGAGGTGGGAATGTGCTCACACTATGGAAAAATACAACCACACAATGATTTTAGATTATTCTACAGAAATGAAAAAGAAAAAACCAACCGGAATAGGAACTGGAGAAGACATGTCCCATTTACCAAAGCTCTGCCCAACAGAGGAGGAAACTGAGTATGCCTCCTACCCACCTTGTACCCTCTCTCACAATTCAAGTGAGAGAGAAGAGATAAAAGGTCTTTCTAGCCACTTGGCTACCTCACGAACAGCTTCTAGGCTGGTATGAGAGCATATGTGGCAGTACATGAACATAGGTGAACCTCAGGATGGTTGAGGCAGTCCCAGGATCAGTACAGACTGGGTGATGAATGAATTAAGATCAGCCCTTCAGAGAAGGATGTTGGGATACTGGTAGATGAAAAATTAGATATGAGCCAGGAATGTGCGCTTGCAACCCAGAAAGCCTGGGCTGCATCAAAAGAAGCGTGGCCAGCAGGTCAGTGGGGTGGTTCTCCCCCTCTGCTCAGCTCTCGTGAGACACCCACCTAGAACTGAGCACTCGGTTCTGGGGTCCCCAGCATAAGAAGAACATGGACCTGTTAGAGTGAGTCCAACGAGAGCCATGCGATGGTCAGAGGGCTGGGATACCTCTTCTATGAAAAAAGGCTGAGAGAATTGGGGTTCTTCAGCCTGGAGAAAGAGAAGGCTCTGGGAAGACCTTGCAGCCTTTCAATATAAAAAAGAGGCTTATAAGAAAGTCAGAGAGAGACCTTTTAGTCTGTAGTGACAGGACAAGGGGCAGCAGTTTTAAACTGAAAGATGGTAGATCTAGGTTGGCTATAAGGAAGACATTCTCTACTTTAAGGGTGATGAGACACTGGAACAGGTTGCACAGAAAAGTTTTGTATGCCCCATCATTGGAAGTGTTCAAGACCAGGTTGGATGGGACTTGGAGCGACCTGATCTAGTGAAAGATGTCCTTGCTTATGGCAGGGGGATTGGATTAGATGATCTTTAACGGTCCCTTCCAACTCAAACCATTCTATGACTCCATATGCAGTGTCAAGGCCCTTAGTACACAAGGTCGTGCTTCCTGCCATGACCATAGTCTTCCAGAGCCTCTACCTACCTAGACATCTACCACTCATTGTCCCAGGATCTACATTTAAGATCAGGTCCTTGTCCTTTTTGTGAGCTTATTGTTGGGGTTCAGCAGGAGAGTGCGGTTGTGCAAGGGAAGGCAAGCTGGGAGCCAGTGGTTACACAAGGCAGGGCAGCAGCCTCATGAGCGAGGTACACAGTCTCACAGCACCTAAAGAAGAAAAGCAGAGATGGTTTGGTGACTGTAACTAGGGCTGGCCAACCACCCAGTGACAGAGGTCCATTGAGGAGGCAGGTCCAAAGTCAAGCTCAGATATCAAGTCAATAAGAATCTCAGGTACAAAACCAGGCACAGCATACTCACAACACAGATAGGGCTCGGGGTTCAGCTTAAATACAGCTGCTGGGCCACAGGTGGAGGCAACATGGCTGGACAACATAGATGAGGCTGGTCAGGGCAGTCAGAGCCTGCTGGCGTGCTCAGGTCCTGGAACACAGTGTGTTGCCACATATAGAGCTTGCAGAAGTCCCCAGTCACTCCAACAGCCTTGTATGCAGGCTTGAAACATGTGAGATAAATGAGTTCCCTGAAGACATTCTCGGCTCCAAGGCTAACAGGCAGCTCAGATACAGACAAGATGACCTTTACTAGGCTGAGAGGCACATAGGCATTTAGTAAAATTTTCAACAAAATCTGAGTGAATTAGGAGCCTAAACATTGTTTTCCAAGACCTTGGAAGGCACATTTCTGAAAATGTTTTGGCATGTGAATATGACAAGTCATTAGTGGTGATTTTCAGGAGAAGGATATCATGCCCATTGGTGAAGAAAACACCTTCTTCCCTTCACTATGTTTTGAATCAAAATGTCATGGGCTACCACCTGCACATCTGTTATCCCCTTGCTTGAAAGAATGACCCTCATGTGGGCTCCCTAGAAAAGTCACCAGTCTGAGACAGCACAAATCTCTGATGGGACTGAACATAGGGGACATGAGGATGCAGGCTCACACATGTGCTCAGAACCAGCCTTGCTCATTCATCAATATCTGCATGCCTCAAAAAACCCTCTTAATAAGTCCCAGAAAGGAGGAAGAATAAACCTCAGTAGGATAGGAGAAAAGCGGAAAAGCTTCACCAAAACTCTTTTACAGAAGTTGTGGATCTTTCAAATGTGATTGTCCTGTTTCTATTGTTTTCTGACACCAGGTAGTCTCAAGGTTATTCAATTGTTGTTGTGTTAAAAGTTCCATCATAAATGGAAAGTTTTAACTGCTGAAACACAGTGTAAAATCCTGTAAAACCCTCTTCATGAGCAAAGTTATTACAAATGTGTGATGCTCAGGTCTGGAAACAAGAAGGTCTCATTCTGCTTTCATGAGATTGAAATAAGAGCAATGGATTTCGCTATACCACAACTGGCTAGCCATATTATTGAAGTTATCTATGGGATATAAGAACATGACCTAAATTATAGTGTTGCTCACCGGAACGGCTGTAGCTAAGTTTATGTCAGCAGTTCTATGCAAAACCAGCTTTTCCACTTAAAAATTATTACTCTGCTAAAGCTTGGAATCAAATCTTATTTCTGGAACATATTTGTTTCTCTTTTGAAAATTAAAAATAATCCATGTATCTTCTTCAAAACTTCAGTGCAAAGCAAAAGCAACCTATGCACACAGAGACACACATGAAAACACACATAAATTTTGAGAAAATGGTGAAAACAATGAAATTATAATTTGATAAAATTTAGATTGTGGATCAGACAATGTCAGGAGACCTTAGGACCTGAATGTCTATTTTCTTACTGATGGCCTAGGTTATATTCCAGAGTCTAAAGTTGCATCTGCATTATTAAGTGAAATCATGCCACTTTCCAGCTCTGGACCAACAAGCATGACTTAGCTCCATCTCTACTGTAAGGCTGTCTTACGCCACAAAACTAGTGGCTTCATTTAAACTCTCTGTTGAGAGTGGTAAGTCCCAAACCATGGCTAGGAATTATTCAGTTCAGGTTAGAATAATGGAAAAGTCCATTCTATTAAATTAATACTGTAAAAAATTACTTGCCAGTGCCAGGGACACTATGTGATTTACTAATGTAGGTAGAGCCTAAAGGGGAGGTAAGTCATCCATTTGCTTATATACAATAATTCTAAGTGTGGTGACATTAATGTTTTGCATTGATCTACCCAAATATTGACACTGCTGTTACCTGCTTGCTGTCTGAATGCTTTCCTATTTTTACTTCTCAATCAGTTGCAATGATTTCTTCAGCTCTTCATGGAGAAGTTTCTCTCTGGCTTTTTACATCTTTGAACAGCTGATAACATGGAGTTCTGATATGACTGAGAGTTTGGAGTAGTTACAGTATTTGATTGCAGTGTTTTACTTTCCATACCAACAATCCAAAAGAAATTACAACCCAGTATTTGAAGAAAGAAGGAAATAAATTCCCTCTGGGTTAGCTTTGTATCACTATTCCAAAAAGGTGCAGCATCTTTGAAAATAACATATCTATATAAGCAAAAGTAATTTTATATACTAAGAAAACATGAAAAAGACTACTGGGAAGCTAAAGAGATAGACGTTGATTCCAGTTTTGGTCCAAATCAGTCTGTCATTTAGTCAACAGACATACAGGTGTATAAATATACAGATACATGATTATCCAAATACAATTGCTAAGTGCTTACTGAAGTCCAAAAAATACAAAGACATAAAGAAAAAAGAGCCAGGCAAAGTAGACAGAGGTCTAAATCTATGGGAGGTGAACAAGAATACTTAGAAAGTAGTGTTATTCTGAATCAACACAGGGTGCTGGTACAGCTTGTCCCTTCTTTGGTTGGATGGAGAGCAAATTACACCTTAAACACGCTTGTTTCAATTCAAAATAAGCCTATGAATGCTTGTGATGCAAAATCTCTTAAATTGTTTCTGTCCTTTATAATGTCTATAACATATGCAATTTTATATGAAATCTATTGAAAAGCTTTACTCGACTAAAACAAAAGAAAAATGATAGGTGAGGACTCAGGTGATGATCTAATGGAAGCAAAGAACTCTCCTAAATTTTTATTTGATCTTTCAAAAAATTCCATGTTTTGGCTTTTTTAAATTTTTATTTTTAGAGGTGGTAAGAAAATGGAAAATACCTGTAGAGGAATAGATCATGACTGTCTCCAGGCTTGTATATCTCATTTTGCTTGGCTCTATTTCTGTGGTATTTCTTTGCAGACATTGTGCTGAGTACTCAGCTAAGAGAAGTCTACAGAGAAAATTGTTGGAGAAAATACCATTGCGACAGTTTACACAAAGTGAGGATATTACCTCACTTTAGGACACTGGCTATCTCCTGAACTGGAGGTCCAAGGGCACATTTTGGGTACCAAAACAAAAGTGCTTAATTTCATCGGAGATTGCTTAGATATGCCTGGCCTCCTGCCACTACTTCAGGACAGGACACGTCTCCTCGAGATCCTGAGTAGTAGCAGTGAGCTCCACTTGGATGTACTGTACAGCCCAGGGCATGTCAGACAGCAACAGATGCCTTTGCATCACCAGCTGACTGAAGCCCCTTGACAACAGCCAATTGCCTAAATGCAGATGCCTCGTTATTAGGCACTGTGGAGTACTGTGCTTTGTCATCAGCTGCCACTTGAAAAGGGGAGAGGCCTTTAAGTCCTTTCTCATAACCTATACGTATGAGCCGGATACCTTAAAGCATCTCAAATGATATTAGATGCCTACATTTAGGTAACTGAATATTGTTATGGTGCCTCTGTTAGAGAGTTGAATCGCTCCCTAGGCTCCGTAACTCTATTTACTAGATCTCCAGTGACCATGAGGAGCATTAGGACTGCTAGCACACATGCACACATCTATGTTTGCTGTCTCTCACAACCAAAGTATCAGACACAGTGTCTGAGACCATTTATAAAAAAGGTGATCTGCATCTCACAGAGAAGTGGAGGTAATCTTAATGAGACATAAGATGGAATAACTTGTGAAGTAAATGGCTTTTCTAATGGTGTTTTGTTTTTTTTTTGGGGGGGGGTGAGATGTTGCTAGCAGTGCTATGCAGCCCATAATGAAGCATTAGTAAATTTTCTCAACACTACACAGTTCCTAAGACAAAAGGTATTGCATAAAACATGAGGTAAATCCAGTCTGGACTTCCTTATGATGAATGAAGACAAGTTAATCACTGGATTGGAATCTTGTGGTTGCCAAAGCTGACCATTTAATATGGTCAAAAGCATATTTCCAGCCAGTATTTCAGAGGAGCTCAATGTCCCCAAACAGGAAAAGGATGAGAAAATTTGTCTGGGAGGAAAAAATTAGAAGAAAAATAAGAATAGCTATTTTTAAAAAGAATTTAAGACTTTGTCCTCAAATACCTTTCCCCCCTGATTTTACAGCCAAAAAAGGCCAATTTTAGCCATAAGCATGCTTGTTTCTGTAGAAAAGGGAAATGTAGTTAGAAGTGGGGGAAAAAAAAAAGGTATGAGAGATGAAGAATGAGAAAATATAAAGTATATGTAATAGTGACTCTGTACATATTAGGAATAAGGCAAAAATAAAACTGAGTTGCACTGAAGATATCAGTGACAGATCCAGAGATAACATGGCTGAAGATAGTTGAGGAAGCTGATGTTTATGATGAGGAAAATAAATTCTAGTAATGTTATAGAACCACAACTAAACAGACACAAGAAGATGGATAGAAATTTAAGATGTAAATAACATCAGTGAGCAATGTTTCTCTGCATTTGGAGGGGAGTAAACTGAGGTACTTTCATCAGACTGATGTACTTTTATCATATGAGGACTATCATGTTCTTTCTAAAGGGAAAAAACCTAAAGAATATTTGTTAGTGATAAGTACTTTTAAATCGGGTTGTCATAATAATTTGTACTTAAATGTCTTAGGAAGCCATGGAAGAGAACTTTGGTTCATTTACAGTCCATTTTCATGAGCCTGGGAATACCAGAACACCAGTACACTGTTACTGTTCATGGACAGGTAGATACTACACCTCAAAGGCTATTAAACTGCCATCAGTCCCAGGAAAAATAATGCAAAAATCTGATACAGCGTTCAGCTGGTAATGAATTAAATGACAACTAATGTCAGAATAGATACTAATAGATAACTAATGATACAATTGATATTATCTAGTAAGCCTCTACTTGCTCATGAGGTTGCAAACTTGGTAGATCATAGAGTCATAGAATCATAGAATCTTTGGGTTGGAAGGAGTCTTTAAAGGTCATCTAGTCCAACACCCCCGCAAGGAGCAGGGACACTTCAACTAGATCAGGTTGCTCAGAGCCTCATCCAGCCTGACCATGAATGTTTCCAGGGATGGGGCATCTGCCACCTCTCTGGGCAACCTGTGCCAGTGTCTCACCACCCTCAGTTTTGGGAAAAATTTCTTCCTTGTATCTAGTCTAAATAACAAGGTTTTCTGTAGTAGCAGTAGATTTTTCCAAGGTGTTTCATTTCAAAAACAACAGTAAACAGTATTTTAAAAAACTGCACCTTAAGTGGTTCCCAAACTGTCCCATCTTCATACGTGGATACGTTCAACTGGTACAAGGCCAAATGCCATGTGCTGGTGGTCTGGATATCATGTTCAAAGCTTAGGGATATGTGACTGCACACCAGGCTGCTGCTTTCTACATAGAATCACAGAATATCTCGAGTTGGAAGGGACCCATAAGGATCAGCAGGTTCTACTCCCTGCTCCTTGCAGGACTACCCAAACCATATAGCATCCTACTGCTATATTACTTTAGGCAAAGGGCTGCAGTTATAGGAACTGAGAGGGAGACAGTGTCTTGTGGAGAAGCAGCATGATGCAGTAAACCAACTTTGCAGGAGACAGCAGTTTCCACTCCCACTGAGGTCTCATAGAGCAGACTGTCCCAGCAGCTGCTGCCCACTGCAGAAGCAGCCAACTGCCCAGGGCCTCACCGTACAACTGTGAGCTAGAAGCTACTGCTCCTGTACCAACTGGCAGCCCTGTTGTTTTTCTAAGCCTAAATTTTTCTGGTGCTTGTGCTTTGAGGAGAAACAGAAGACGACTAATGTACTGAGTGGGGATGCCCTGGGTCTGTGCTGACCGTCTTTTCTACCAGCCTGGGAACCAGCCTTCTATTTCTGGGTGCTGCTTGCAAGTACACATTAGCGGACACAAGGATGAAAACTGTGATAAATAAGCCTCACTCAACTGGCAGTCTAAATTATACCAGCTGCTCCCCCAAGATGCAACCCTCTGCCCACAGACGGGAAAGTGTTGAGTGTCCATCATAACCTGCCTGATCCTGAAACCAGCCTGGGCAAAAATCAACAGATTTTTGCACCAAACTAGAAAACTCCCAAACTTTTCACGTCTTAGATCATATATGTTGTCTGGAGCATAAGTAGACAAAGGTGTTTTGTTGAACTCAGTACAGCAGTGACAGGATGAAGTTTAATGGCTTGTGTTACACGGCAGGTCAGGGTAGATGATGCAACATCCCTTCTGACTTTAAACAGTAGTGATCTGAAAGCAGACATTGCTAATGTTTAGATTAGGGGAAGATGTTTAGCACCCAATGATTTTCAAACGAGGTCTACGTTGATAGAGCATTAGTATATACAAACAACAGGCAATGAGATAGGCAAGTTTGCCAGGTCCACTCTTTGTTTTCCTATAAATTATCTGTACTGCATAAAATATGGAGCTGTTTCAATAATTTTTATCTGTAGCCACGACTTTCCCACAAATTCAACAACTCCTTGAGATCTTCTTACATTCTGTACATTAGGAATCATTTGTATTGGTTCCTGTTCCAGGGCCACCTGACTTTTTTTTATACATAGATCAGCACATTTTAAATGCTGTAACACAAAGTACAGCATATATATACACTATATAAATATATTAAAAACAGCATCTTGCCTTCCTTCATCTGTGCAGTTCTTATCATAAAAGAGCTTTTTAGAAGTTGATTCCTTTGAATCAACTAAAGGAATTTTGCCATCGACAATTTGAATCAAATTAAGTGCAGTCTAGTACAAGAACAGTCTGAAAAGCAATGGATAGGAGGCTAACAGTACTAGAATACAGACATTGTCAAGTTTGAAGCAAAACAGTGAGCAATTTTTCAGAATGACAAAAAAAAGTTTCATGCTCAACTAAAGTATCTGTTGCGGTCTGTTAATAGGTTGTACCACTATTACCATTTTTGTAAATTCCCAAAGCTGTTATTTCCTTTTTAGGAGAAAGGAAAAAAAGGATTTGGATCACCACAAATTTTGTAATGCTTATAGTATGTGCTCTAACACTTTCCACTTAAACATGTAAGTGCAGTGTAGAGGCTGAACAAATAAAATTTCAATTTGGAATGGAAGTTTTCAGATGAAAAAATAATAAACACCTACAACCTTCAGAATCTGGAACTGAATTGTTTTTAGTGGAACTCATTTGATATGAGTCAGTCTTAAGTAATATTTTCAAAATGCTGCAGGACTTCACAAAAACATTTAACTAATTATTACTGGGGTTTTGAGTCAATGTAGTATTTTTGTTTATTCACTATATATAGGCTAACAGGTTATATATTCACAATTTAGAGATATGGAAAACATCATGCATAAACGCTACACTACTTCTTTATAGTTAAGTGGCCCACTGTATGGTGCCCATAGAATGGCCTTTTCCCTTAATGGAGACTTCTTTACCTTCTGCTGCAGCTAGCCAATTACAATGAACTAGTCTTCAATAATTCCACCCTGAGAGTAATATTTAATTTAAATTATGAGAGATCAATGCAAAAACTCACTACTCATTTTATGTAGCAATGTGAAAAGTTCCACAAGAACTTTTTCTGGGGCGATATGTTTCTATGACACAGATATCCTACTCTTGGTAGGTAGGTATTTTTTTATTTTTAATTCTGGGTACCCAAATCTCTTGGTTCTTAGGGTACACATCTGTGTATCAGATGTGTACACAGGTTTAAGACTAAAAGGAAGCAGCTGGTTTAGATAATACCTATTAGATTTTAGTAACTTGAGTCTTTTGGGAAAAAGGACATTAAAAGCAAACAGATTGCAAGGAGTTTCCATTTATGTAGAAATGCATAGAAGTTATAAAGAAGATAATTTTACAGGAGAGAAAAGGCAGAAAGGATATCACCGGTGACTGAAGAGATAAAATAGTGGCACTCTAACTTGACAATATTTGAAGGCTAGATCTCACCCACTGCAAAGTGATATACTTGCAGTGAGCTCTGCTTTCAGATTCTTTTACTACAACCTACCAGATCTCTTGGCCATCTGCAGCCATGAAAATATGAATTAACAAAATCAAATAAATAGAATATTTCTGTTCATGTGTCACAAGCCAAAGAAAACTAGATGAGACTAGGTTTTGATCACATTTCCCATAAAAGAAAAATGAATAAATAAGAAATAAGAAGAAATTTAATTTTGGAGAACACAAACTGAGCTGGATTAATTGGGAGCACTATTGCTTTAATGGTGAAATACCAATATGTCCTGACATTATAAGTATGAAACATATTCATAACTGGTTTTCAACTTAGATGTCACAGGTGACTTTACACATTATTTTGTGTATTCCTTGGAAATTAGCTAGACTGTGTTAACATGCTGTTTAATGACTTCTGAGACCTACCACAAAAAAACCCCAAAACCACAAAATAGGACCAGAAAGAAAACACCCACTCGCTTTCCCATCTTTTGCTGCAGAAGAAACCATACCTCCATTTGCTGGGCTTTAGTCCCTACCTGCTCTCCTAAACAGAGGTTTATTGAGTGAGTGCTTCATGAGTCAGAACAGTAAGATTAGGAAAGCATATCAAATGATGCTGAAGGGACAGTATTAAATGCCAGAGGTGGCAAAAATCTTATTAAAGAAGAGGGAAAATCTATTGGTTTATATGTTTTCCTTGGAAGGCATGTGATTCTCCCTCTTGACTGTGCAATTTATATAGCTAAGTTAAAACAGTCAACAAGACAGGAATTATATGAATGAAAAAGTCTCAGGTGAACTTTATGTGACCCAAGATTTTACCATATGTTAATTGGAAAGTATCATCACATTTGTTTAATAAGATTTTTCTACAAGTTATAAAGATATGCATGCTTTGTATTTTATGTTAATAGAATGAGAAAAAGGATGTATACTGGACCTACAGAAATCAACGTAATAAACAACTAGTGAATAAATATAACTGTGCCAAAAACATATTAAGCCTGCACGATCTTGTATTTGGAGCCAATGTACAATTCTATTGTACTACAAATATAAACTACATCTATTATTGAAAGATTAAAATAAGTGTTTATTTATTATAATATTGAGCTTATCCTTCAAAACAAATCTTTAATCAGAGAAAACACAACTAGTGCCTTTCCCGTGAATTTTAAAATTCCCTTTACAGACATTATGCTCCATTGCTCATCTTGCTGTACCTTCTTCCACAGAGCAAACCTCAGTATTGTCGCAAAGGGCATCCCTTTCTGTACTACAAATCTTTCTTCCAACTGATCTTTTGCTAAATGCTCCTGCTTGTTGCCCCATTTGCAGTCAAGGCTACAGTTTAGTTTTTTCTTGGTCAGCTGAAACTAATGAAGTTATATTTTCAGACATCATACTGTGCATGAGAGACTCCATCTGGTCTCATGTGCCCGCATGCAGAAAAACAATTTTGTCCACTTCTACATTTCTGGTTTTTGTACCACACACACTTCTTCACCTACTTACCTTAATTCACTATAGTAATCCCACCGCTTCACGTTCACTTCTTTGCAACATTCAAATAGTGATCTACGGTCTGTCGTCAGCACGTTTCCTAATGTGTAAATGGTTCTCCCACACCAGGGGGGCAGGCGTGATGTCGGAACATCAGAAGGGTAACATTCGCTCCCTGTAGGCTGCACGGGCACTTGGTGCTCTGTCTTGAGCAAATTTGTTTGCTAATGGTGTTATTGCAGAAGCACAGAGGTCTGTAATCATTTGGCATCGTTCCTGTTCTCGGTGAAGGGCGCTGAATTATGCCAGGCCCTTCCCTGCTCCCAGTAACCTGTACTGGCATGGAGGACCAGAGGCACCACCAGCAGATTTAGGGGGAAGCCCACATCCAGGCTCCTCTTCTTCAGGAAGCTACTAGGGTTCTCCAGAGCAGCCACATCCTGTACCACGGCTTTTCATAAAGTTAGCCAGTTGATAACAGACAAAAAAACTTGATCTGTGCAGACAACAATTACAGTCACAATACAGTCACAAATACAGTCACAATTACAGTCATGATTACAATACAATTAAACACACACGATGCTTTCAAATGGCTTGTGCATGCTTCCAATATCCACATTTCACATTTGTCCCCATCCAACTTTACAAGAAAGAGCTTGCACCCCATAAAAAGGGAAGACATCCACCGTTTAGAGATAAGGGAAGGTTCTTATGGAAACATTTAGGCCCACTTTAAACGGTTACTGTCTTAGTGCATTATTTTTTGGCATTGCCTGGTGAAAATAACATCTCATCCAAACCTTAAGATGCATTCTTGAACTACGTCCATGGAATAAGAAACAGACAACGTAAAGCTGAGTAGTTCCAGATTCTGAAAAGCAGGAGAAAGCTCTAAGTGCAAAAATGAACAAATGTATAAAGTGAGTTTACAGTAACTGCTGAAAAACTGTTCCTGTGATGTGTTTTTATTAAACAAACATACATTCAATCACCAAAGAAAATCTCCAGACAAAACAAATTCCAATGCCTTGCAGAAGAAACTTTGAACTCAGTATCTAATGTTGTGGAAAAGGTTATAATCCAAAGATAATCCTGCATCTTTGGTTCTGATCCTTAAGGTAGAACTGTTATTAAGGATATTTTACGGTGGTCATAAGATAGTTAAAAGAAAAAGGCAGAAAAATGAATGAGTCACTTGGCTGAAGAATCACAGCAGCATTGAGGTCTGAGTGCTGTTTGTTAGCTCATGTCTAGCAGTATAAAATAAGTTAGAAAACAAAAGTCTGTTTGTAATTTGTTTTACAATCTAAGATGTTTTCACTCTAAAATACAAAAATTCCTTGTATAAGGCTATGGCTAGTGGTCTAAACTTTCTCAGGTTTGTGAAACACTGATCATTCTCTCATCCCGCAGGAATAACAGATGGGTTGTCCTTGTACAAAATATGGTATCCACCTGCACTTCATTAGAGAGCTGCATTTTTGTACATGCCACACCACAGGATCACCATGATGACATAGCAGCTTCAGAGAACAGCGTGACTAGGGCTTTTTTTTTTTTCCCTTTTTTTTTTCCCCCCTTGTAACACAGAGGATCTGGCAGACTTTTACCTCCTGACACTGTTTACAGCATATATTGGTTGATACAGTCCCTTATTGCATCTGCTCTGGGAATTAAGGAAAGCAGCTTCAAGGCAGTAAGGTAAGTGCTGCTGCATGTTTTAACTGTAATGTTCAGCTATTTAATGTAGCTGTAATGGGAACGTGAAAACATGTCAGGATAAGTTTGCCAATTGTAAATTGAACACAAATCAACAGTTGCTTGGTGGATTCACTTTCACAGTTTCCTTAAAAAAAAATCTCACATATTTTGTGCATCAGTGTTGTACTTTTTTAGTGTGTTTTGTTCTACTTCAGAAGAAGAGTTGATGTACAGTACAAAGAAATTTGTAAGACTACTCACTGCTTAGTTATTCATTCATAATCTGTTAGTAAGAACTCCACAGACTCCTTATGTTAAATCATTTTGCTTCATTTTACAAAAAGACAAGGTATCATGATATTTAAATAATTAATCAAGTAAACAATGAGAGGAAAATTATAAGTATTTTAAAAGTTTTAGCTAATTTTAAAGCACATTTAAAATATACTATTGAAACTTTTTAAAATCAATTCTTTTGCAAACTGTGTAAAATCTTATGCTGCAGAATTAAAGTATATTTAGTTTAAGGCTTATTGAGCATATATTTATTTTGTTTCACAACAGCTTTATAATTAAGGTAGTATAGACTAACTTCAAAAAAATTTGAATAGTTTGTCTACTTTACTGCAGTAATCATTTTTCCAAAATTGTGGATTTGCCATTTAGTAAGTTTTGGCAAGTTGCCTGAGCAACTTCACAAATATTTTCACAGGTATTTTACAACATAGCTGGTTAGAACAAACACAGGCAATTAGTTCAAGCATGCTTATGTTATAAGATAAATGTCTAGGAATGTATTCTGCTTTTGTCTTTTGGATTCATATAGTTCAATGCAACAAACAAGCATGTGTACATGCTCTATTTACCTTTTACACTTTGACAGAAAAAAATTTAGGTATGTGAATGAGAAATCCATGAATAAAACAAGTTAACTGCACTACATATGTACTTTACTGTGCTATTTTATGTCACACACATGCTCATATGCACTTGCACTACAGAATTGTCACCTACATTGGAAAATGTTGTTGATAAAATAATTCAAAACACTCGCTATCTAACTTTTTAAATTACCTCCAGCGTTCTGCAGAGCAGTTAAACTTCGTATACTATTTAAAAGAACTGTCAGCCTATGTTATCAATAATAAAATTTAACATTATAAATATAATTTGAAACTAGAATAACAATAGAATTTTAATTTAAAATGGAATGTTTATACTACTTTATCAGTAAGACTATACAATTATGCAGATGTGTAAAAATGTCACTGTAAGTCTGAAGAGTGTAGTCCAAGAAGTTCTCTCTGTCTTATACTTTGAATACAGAAGCAGTTCGTCCCCCATCCTTGATACTTAGTACCTAATTAGGACCAGATTTTGAACTGAGTTGTGTCACTGTAGTGTCTTTGCTTCCAGAGGAGCTGTACTTATTTATACCAACAGGGGACTGAGGTTGAGTTTGCATGTTCTCATGCAGTAATGAAGAACAGACAAAGGAAACTACACTGATAACTCATATTTTAATGATTAAGCTATCCTATGTTTTGTAATTAGGTGAATGTGATGGGACCAGCACCAAAGAAAAGATATGCAATTGTCCTCCTTATTCAAGGGACAGCAGCTTAATCTAGCAGAGGGACTTTATGGGTTATTGACTGGTGATAACATGATAATATTTTTTAAAAAATCTTCATGCTGTACTGCATGAGATTGATAGAGTATGCTCGTGCATACATATGCACTGCTGGTTGTTTGACGTGTCCAGGAAAATATGCTATATGCTTCTATTAGTTTGTTCTTTAGGTGAATATGAAACTTAGTGGACCATGTTTTACTGGACGTGATCCATGAGAAGATATTTCAAGCTACAAGTATCTTAACAACACACTATACAGCAGATCATTACCCTCAGTTTGCAGCTTTCTTGACTCTTTCAAACAAGTCAAATTGCCACGTTATTTAGATATGAGGCAATTCAGTATATTAGGAATGCTTGATAGAATTTAAATGGTAGAATTGCCCCTGAACATGGCCTTCAGCAAAACTGAACTCTTCTGTGCCAAGTTTAAAAAATGTGGACTTTATCATCCTTCTTATGACTTAATGAATGAATGCAGGAAGATATAAAGAATATTTTACTTACAACAGCAGAATGGGCTGCAATTTTGCATTACAAAGGCAGATTGTAACAAGACAGGGACTGTAAGTTTAAATTAGTATCAGTGCAATACTAGCAAACTAATATATTTTTTCTTAATTAATAGCTTTAAAGAGGAATCCTAAATTAATTAGTTTTTAATTATAATCTTTACGTGGTAAAGTTTCAAATATTGCTGAAAGAAATAAAAAAATAAAATTATAACTTTTTTCTTCCCTTTCACCATACAGGGACAAGACACATTGCAAAGATGACTTTAAACTCCCTACCCATCTTTCTGTTATTGATTACTGGCATTTTTTGCCAATATGACTATGGTCCTGCAGATGATTACGGTTATGATCCTTTTGGGCCATCCTCAGCAGTCTGTGCCCCAGAATGTAATTGTCCTTTAAGCTACCCTACTGCCATGTATTGTGACAATCTTAAACTGAAAACTATTCCGATTGTACCAAGTGGAATAAAATACCTTTATCTTCGAAACAATATGATTGAGGGCATTGAAGAGAACACGTTTGATAATGTAACAGATCTACAGTGGCTGATCCTAGACCACAATCATTTGGAAAATGCAAAAATTAAGGGAAGAGTCTTCTCTAAACTAAAGCACCTGAAGAAACTTCACATTAACTACAACAATTTGACTGAAGCTGTAGGACCACTCCCCAAAACTCTGGATGATCTGCAATTAAGTCACAACAAGATCACAAAAGTCAATCCTGGTGCACTTGAGGGGCTGGTGAATCTGACTGTCATTCACCTCCAGAACAACCAGCTGAAAGCAGATTCTATTTCTGGGGCTTTTAAAGGCCTGAATTCACTTTTGTATCTCGACTTAAGCTTCAATCGACTTACAAAACTACCGACAGGACTGCCTCAGTCCTTACTCATGCTGTATTTTGATAACAACCAGATCTCCAATGTTCCTGATGAGTACTTCCAAGGTTTTAAAGCCCTGCAATATTTACGTTTATCCCACAATAAATTAACAGATTCTGGAATACCAGGCAATGTCTTCAATATCACATCACTGGTTGAGTTGGATCTCTCCTTCAATCAGCTGAAGAGCATTCCAACTGTTAGTGAGAACCTCGAAAACTTCTACCTCCAAGTCAACAAAATTAACAGTGAGTTAATTTTGTGTATTTTCATTAATATTTACCACAGACTAGACGCTGATGGTCAATGCAAGTATTTGAAAGGGTAGATCAACCAGTCTGAAGAAATGATGCTGGTTAGACTGTCAGCACACTGACATTTCTCTGACTGATGTCCACATTAATGTTAAAGGCAGACATTTATCTGACAGCTACTCAAATTAACCCTAAAGAGAGAAATTTCTGTTTTGATACTAACGCGGTTATTATTGGTCAGAGTAACTCCACAGAAGTCAATGGAGTTGTCTTACACAACTGAGGAAAAAACAGCGGGAAAAGTTTTATCGGTGTGGAAGAGGTTCAGAATTCATAAGTCAGCAAAAAGAGACAGATATCAGCTGAGGATCTGACCGTGGTATGTGTAACCTTTCAAGAGGCTGGTTGTGAAAGTGCTGGAGGTAGGAGAGAGGGAGAAGACAACAAATTCATAAGGTATCAAGCACAGGGCACAGTGAAAAAGATACAAGAAAGTAGCTGCTTTTTTCTCTTTCCTCTCTCATGCAGTATCCCTCCAAACCCATCCTGAAATCCAAAGAGCTACCCCTATTGTTTTTTCTTTTCATTCTCCTTTCCCACATTGTATGATCAGTTGGCAATCTTGCCTCCATTCAATCACGATTTGAAAAAATGTTCTTTCTGAAGGTAATAAATATCACACCTCGCATGAGGTCATGGAGGTTTCGACTGAGACAGGGCTTTTACGAGGCTGTCCTAATCCAGAAGTGGGAAGGAGGTGTTGTAGAGCTGGAGAGGCCTCACCATCACATCAGAAGCTCTCCAGCTGCACCTCTGTCAGTGGTGGTCCCTGACTGAGAGGCAGATCTGTCAAACATAACAGCGTTTCTCCAGGAGGACTTACACCATCTTACTAGCTGGCATACAATAAACCATAAAACCCTCTCTTCTCTTTGCCTGCTTATATCCATCAGGGGTTTAGGATATCGGTGTTAACTATTCCATAAATAGCTAACTCCATACAGATGTAGCCTTCAAAGCCAAATATTTTAGTGCAGATCTTACCAGACAGAGGGCAAAACCTTTTGAAAACTTTTGTATTTATTATGCTTCACATTTTCCAGAATGTCATGATTTATTTTTCCTTTCACATCTCAGTTCCTTGTTTTGATGAGGGAAAACAATAAGTTAATGTTTCCCACCTGAGGCACCACATACAGCAACCTGTAGAACTCTGTCAGATACTCTCCCTCTCCTAAAAGGTCTAACAATGATGATGTTTAATTTCTCATGAGATATATGAGGCAATTTTACCTGCTTAGAGTGGTTGTTCTCAGCCTTCTGCAAGATACCCAGGTACCATGTTTGCTTTCTATTCACATTTCCAAGGACTTCTGAGTCAAGGACAGTGACAACAATTTAATTTTGCAATGAAAGCTGTATTTCCAGAGTACTGGTCAGCAGCAGAGGGGGTGGTGTGAGGAGTGGGTGTGCACTATCATTGCTACCCTGCAGACAGATGCAAGAGAACTCTTATTTACTAGTTTTTACTTAACAATAAAGTCTAGCAGAATTCAATACCAGATTTTCTTGAATCTAATTTCACAGGTATAATATTGGGTTCCCTAAGTTACTAATTGACAATGTGGGACAAAATTTAGTTAACAACAAGCATTTCAGTTTAATGAAGAACCAGATACAGGGTGATCAAAGATTTTGTCGTTTACTATTCGTTACACCTGACCTACGGCTGTGAGTGCTTAGTCCTTCTAAAAATTGAGTTGATTGACCTTTGAGTATTTGAGCCTCAAACAAATGACCAGTTTCTTTTTTTAATAAAATACTGTAATTTGACAGAGGTTTGTGTAAGGATGACTGTAAGTCAGTCCAGCTTCCCTTCCATACCATGGCCCATAGTACACATATACTGTGAGAGAGAGAATTCTGTATTAAGGGTAATGAGAATTTGTCCTAAAATGTACAAAAGTTATAATCTTTCAGATTATGCTTACACAGCTTAAAGTTTTCACTTATACTGAAACCTAATGTAAATATATTTCTCCAGAGTTCTTAATTTGTTACTGTGTCCCTTTTTCTCAGGTACCTTTAGACTAGCAATTAACATTTATATTTGTCCAAGATAGAGTAATCTGGTTCCAACTTTTTTGATATTACCTGAAAGAAAAGAGATAATTCTCTAGATTTTTGTCCATAAGTTTCGTCCTGGGCTTGCTACAGGCATTATGCATTATCATCCATAAAAAAATTGCCTGTTTGAGAAATACCCTCATCTGTGTGACTTTGAGCTTTTTGAACAAGAATTATATTGTTATTATTTATTAACAAATAATTTATTAACAAATTTATTAACCAATTTGTAGCAGAATTGGCGTCACTTCAGTATGTTCTGTCTTCATCTGTGGTGCAAAGAGCAATGGGCAAAGCAGATAGCAGACTGGAATGAAGATAAATTCCGAGTAACTCCTCTGATCTCTAATTAATAAATTGAAGCATGTCCATTATATTGAATGTAAGTTGGGTATCAACTGTATACTCTACATGTATACTTAATGCACTGTACTTAATGCTAGTTGGACGTCCAAGGTAGCATAAGACCATGGAAGGTTTATAAAAGCCTTTGCTTTCTCCATACATCAAGCCTAAACTGTAACTTCTAAACTGAAACTTCTTTTTTTAATATTTCTTATCATAGTAATTTAAGGGTGGAATTTTCTGTCACTATAACAATACTGCTTTTCTACCATGTTTTAAGATGCAATTAGGATTATATACACACATACACACACTTGTTTTACAGAAAAGGGAAAATGAAACTCTGAAAGATGGAAAAAAATATAGGAATCAAAGAAGTTCAGTGACACAAAGAAGGCAGACTTCTCCGTATTTCATTTGCACTTGTAAAGGATTAAGGAGAGAGTTGTTGCTGCCCCCAGCAAGAAGATACCATGTGAATGGAGTATAACAAGGGTCAATGTGAAACTGTTCCAGAGGACAGTTAAGGGGCCACATACTCTACTCCAGTCCATCAGCTGCATCTGTACCTGTACCATAATTGTACTTATTCTAAACAAAGTTAATTGTAGAGGTCCTTTTTTATCTTTTATCTGGCTCACTCCACCAATCCCAAAAGGATTTTTTTGCAATGGCCTGTGCAGAAATGGCTCACGTATTACTGTGGGACCACAGACCAGCAGGGATGGCTATGGGACCCAGATTCCATTAGAATTGCCCGCTGTATTGCATGCCTGAACAAGGAATTTTTGCACAGTCAATCTTCGTCTCAGATAAAGGCTGCTTATACTCCTGATGTGCAAGGGATATACTCTCACCTAGCATATACAAAAAATTAATTCTGTCTAAAAATTAGTGTTTATATGATCCCCTTTGCTCTATAAAGAGAGGAGAGGAGAGGAGAGGAGAGGAGAGGATAGGAGAGGAGAGGAGAGGAGAGGAGAGGAGAGGAGAGGAGAGGAGAGGAGAGGAGAGGAGACAGGAGAGGAGAGAGGAGAGGAGAGGAGAGGAGAGGAGAGGAGAGGAGAGGAGAGGAGAGGAGAGGAGAGGAGAGGAGAGGAGAGGAGAGGAGAGGAGAGGAGAGGAGAGGAGAGGAGAGGAGAGGAGAGGAGAGGAGAGGAGAGGAGAGGAGAGGAGAGGAGAGGAGAGGAGAGGAGAGGAGAGGACGTGCCTGTTCTTAATTTCTTAATTTTTTTTTCCCCCCAGATATTTCAAATATTCAGGAAGTTTGTCAGAATATCAGAATTTCTGGCAACAGACCCTTTTAGTAAGAAAATAATTGTTAAGATGAAAACCCAATTTTCACCCAATCCTTATTCTCTCAGTGTCTGGCAGGAATTCTGTGTTGGGAAAATATGAATGCCACACTAGTGGCAAAATTCCAGGTACACTGCCTCTGAACCTGAATGTTATAAATTCAGGAAGACATTTTAACACCTGCAACATTAATAAGTGTACTAAAGGAGGAAGCAAACTACTGACATATTTTATGCAACAGTGCTCTAGTCTCACCAATTGTAGTTCCCATACAGATCATATAGGTAACAGTACAACAAATTCATTCACAAAACCCACTTATTTTCTGTTAGTGGAGACTGCAGTTAGAAAACAAACATTTTTAATATACTTCTAACAACTGACAATTATATGAACTGTATAAAAATTTAATAGCTAAATGCAAACAGTGTGCACCAAATATCAGAGCCAAATCCCACTGAAGTCCGTGACAGAGTTCCTTTGACTTCTGTAAGAACTAGATCTGCATCCATGTCCAAAGTGGCTTCAGTCTCATAAATGTCAGCACAGATGAGTATTTTGGTAACACAGATGTATTTCATGTCTTGCATGAAGTTTACATACTTTGAGTAGTTAAGCATCTACACAACTTGTATAAGCATACCTCGTTTTGCAATCAAATGTTAGCATTTATACTCAAAAGTAACAATATGGGAAAAAAAAGTGAATTTAGAAAGTTTTTAAATGTCTGTCTTCAACAAAAATATACTTAACATGTCATTACTGAATGACAAGAAAATGGAAAAAAAATCTGTATTAAAATTCATGTTTATTTTAATCTTTACAAATTGCACCGAAACTATCTGCAGAAAACTGGACCTTAATAGTTAATGGTATAGCCTGTAGGCCAAGAAAATTAGTTCAAAGTCTCAGGAACTTACGTTTTCGTTCAGCAAAATTCCACACAGTTCTAATCCTATAAACATGTCTCCGATTGTATGATCCTTACTCACAACAACCATCATTTCACTTCATCTGGTACATTCTGAATCCAAAGAGTATCAGAATTGGTCTACAGTCTTAAAATTATACTATATTGCAATATGGATTGACCAATAAATGTGCCACTTAAGGATGCATTTTCTCTCTCATGCTTCCAAAAGAAGGCTGCACAATATACAAAATCTAGGAAATAGTTTTGATTTGCTTTAATCAAATTGGTGATCAAGGTCTAACAGTTGAAATATATTTTCTTAATCCCTACTCAAAACAACTTATTTTGTGAAAGATACACAAATCTTTACCCATTCTTCAATATCATATCCCTGTGTCCAAAAAATTACCTAAGCCCCCAGATAGGTACAGATGGGTGTACATTATACTTAGTTTACACAAGCCATGTTTCATCAATGATAGCAGATTATTGTAATGCCAGTTCTGAAAGAATCCAATTGAAGTTAAAGTGGAGGTATGAAAGACACTTCCCCCACTTCTTTTCATACTACAACATGATGTAGGTCATCACATTTTCTTAGATGAGTTAAGTAGTCATGCAGAAAAGATAAGTAAGGTGCTGTTTTTAAAATCCACGAATGATTGGTAGATAAAATGGCATCCGATTTTGAGAACACGACTTTGATTTCTCAGAAGTTATGAGAGCTAGTCCTTTGCAACATAGAAGCAAGTGAAGAGGTGAAATTTGTCTGCATACTGGTAAATGGGTTCATTGAAGGAGTCCCTTTAAAATATTTTCTTTGTGAATTCAATTGATATCAAAGAAGAACAAGCCTCTCAGACTGCTTCTTTGGTAGGGATGGAGCTTTTCAATAGATTAATCCTCTGTCTGAGTCAAAGGAAACACAGGTGAGAATGAAAGACCATCTTTGCAGAATTACACAATAGGGTTTGCAGGGGACATCAGGTTTATTCACATAGATTCACACTTAAGGATAGATCTTCTCTTCATGACAGAGGTGTATAATATGTATATTGTGTGCTTACGTATACTGAGCACAGAATTTCTCTCCTTCATGTAGTTTCTAGCTTACACTTAATACTGTTTATAAGATACAAGACATAGTTTTCCATTCAAGACCTGTCTGATGTTATGTGAACCAAATAATACTTCAACGGAATAGAGGCCATATATATCATGCTATATAAATTACAATAAATACAAATATTTCTATAAATATTTTCTACATTTATACTCACCTTCTAACCTTGCTGTTCTGGAAAGGTTCAACTATACAATTTAAACATAAAAATCCTCCCCAGCCCCATCCTCAAATTTTATTTTTAAACTAGTAAATCAAAATGACACATCCAAATTAATATTTGACACAGACATCCACTGGACTGCCTGTTCTTAAGGGTAAGGCCATATCATGGTTTCAGTTTCTCCAGACACTTTTTACCTCCTTCAATATCTTATATAGCACTGTTTTACCCTTCCATCATAATGTACCCAGCATGATTGATTCTTCCTTCTGCATCTCCAGTTTTACTGGAGATTCAATTTTTCTTTTTTTTCTAAATGCCGGAATATACCTCTACGTAAAATCTGTAGTCTTAAAAATCAAATGGGTGCTGGCAGCACATAGCGCTTGAAAAACTAAGTCCTGAAATTCTGAACCTCTCACAACTAATGGAAAGAATCTCTCCTAACACAAGCCCCTCAAGTTCCAGTAAACTCATGGGGAATTACGTCAGTGGACATGTAAAATACTGAAAAAAGTAGAATAAGGTCACAATTTCCAAATAAAATTTTAAAAGTAGGTAAATAATGGTGTTGTCCTATTTGTCCTTATTATTCATGCTTTCTCTTATTCATGTTCCCTTCGTTTCAGAGTTCCCATTGAGCAGCTTCTGTAAGGTTGTTGGGCCAATGACCTATTCCAAGATCACACATTTGCGCCTGGATGGAAACAATCTGACTCGGGCTGACTTGCCACAGGAGATGTACAACTGCCTTCGGGTGGCTGCTGAGGTTTCACTGGAGTGAGATACCTGGGAGCATCCAGTTCCCTTCTAGGGGCAGTAACCACAGGAATTACATCATGATAGCTCTTTAAAATTAGGGTATGCCTTAAAAAAAGTGTCAATCTGCATATTATCCAGTCTGTTCGTTAATATTTAGCATGCACTTGGCAGCCTTAAGGTAATGTGTGCATATTTTTACAAATGGTTGTATTTAGAAAGCACAAGAATGACCAAATGTGGTGCAAAATATGCCTTCATCCAGCTAGGTAAGTTGATGAAATCGTTCAACTTCCTTGAAATCTATGTCCATGCATGCAATACATGCATGCAATACATTCATCAGAGTGCTGAGCAGTATGGGCTAGTGTGTGTAAATACAAGATTCCTCTCCAACCAATCCAGCTTTCTTAATTATTCATGTCTTTTTGGTACTGTTATCAATTACAAAGGAAAAAGAATGATTTAACAATCTAAAACCAATTTAAAATTTCTGAAAATAAGTTTTCAGAGTCCATGACATTATTAAATAAATGGAATATGTGAAAGATAACAGGGAAACAAACATTTTTCAGGTTAAAAAATTGTTTACTCTTTTTTTGGTCATACTTTCATCTAAACTTTCATAGTAAGATTTTTTATCCATTGCTGGTATAATTGTTATTTCAAAATAAGTCATATATACAAGTATTTTTATTCAATTACTTGCATGCTATTTTAACCAGAGTGTAGAAAATAAAACATAGCAAATAGTATTTTTGTGTCCATATCATTGTCAACTATGTTTCAGTCTTTTATAAATTGAAAAAAAAAATTCAGGTTAAGACAAGATAATCTAAGCTATTCTATTATTATTAAAATTTATTGTAAGGTTAAATAAACTGTTTTCTCTACTTTGAAGTTTCCATATGTTTATAAACATACAATTTAACATACTCCACTGCACTTGTGTTGGCCATTAAGCCGATGCCTCATGGAGTTTGCAGTATGGGAGTCACAGTACCATGAAATAGTGTAAATTAATTTCTCAATATTCTCAAAAGAACAATGAAATCTCTCAGAAGCCACAGGCAACGAGTAAAATGCAGCCCTAGCTGCTCATGATAGAGAGATGGTAGATATTCTATATGGGAATGAATAGTCCAAATATTGTCAGCATCCTCAACACACACTAAAATATATGTGTTAGGAACTGAGAGACATAAATGTCTTGCTTGCAAACAGAGATCATCCCATGGGTACTATTTGCCTTTTAACTACCAGATTATTAAACACTCACACAGAAACTCCTCCAGTTTCTATAGCAAAAAACAGAAACTACCACCTCTAAAAAAAAAAAAGCCAACAAGAAACAACACCAAACCATTTTGTCTGTACATTGCCAATTCCAGATGTTCAGAATCAATATGGAATTCACAAACAAACCAGGGACTAAAACAAAAGCAGAGATGCAGGAGACAATAGAAATATTTCTCTCCTCATTTTTGTAATTTTGGAATTCATAAGTGTTATTGCTTTTTTTACACACATACAGGAAAGTTTAAAAGTAACCTTTGTTAAAAGTAAGCTAGAATTTTCATAGAAGAATAAAGTTTAAAGCTGGGTTTTTCTGAACACATCAGAGTGGGAATCGCTACAGAATATCACCTAGGTATTGTAACATAGGAGAAGAAGAAAAAATTGCATGCAAAAAACCCCAAAGAACAGAAAAAGGTATGAGAAACAGCATTCAAATGTTTCCAGAGAGATTTTAACACAACGGTCCCCTTCACAGGAAAATATGCTAGACACTAAGACCTCTAGGGCACAAACTGATATTGATATATGTCAACACATAGCTGTGATCTAGCAAACAGGACAGAAATGTATTCTTCTTTTCAGATGTTTCAGCAAACCAGTTATCTTTATGCAAAATAAAAGTGTGAACACTGAGATTGAGAACAGTCAAGCTCAGGATAGATTAAAAATCTGTTGTTGAGGGTATTTTCTACATATTCATATGTTGTAAATAAAGCATCCACAGATGTTCACAAGGTATTTTGAAGTTCTGTTCAAGGGATACAATAGAAGGAAGCCCTCTGTCAAAATAGGAATAAGTACCAATGATCTCTCTCAGAAACTGGGGAATATTCACCTTGCAATGAGCACATGGACAAGAGAAAATAACATTTGGCAGTACATTTTTTTCTTGAATGCCTCTTTCCTGTGGTTCATAAATTCCCAGTAGTTGGGGAGAGATAACATTGTCCAGCTTGCTCTTCATGTTATCTGTGCAAAATTTAGAACATGAGGTCCTTTTGCTAGAAGAGAAATGGGACACAGGTTTCTGCTTCTGCATTAATGTATTGGTATAAATCACTATAAAGACTGTTTAAGTTCACAATCTCTTACATATCTTACAGAAACAAATAGGCAAAAAAATACATGTACGTTAGTTCTTAGTTTATGAAAGCTACATTAATTGTTTTCTAGGCACTAGGCAGAATTGTACGTGTTTGGGAATACTTAACAGAGTTAGAGCCTTGGAAACTGAGTCACCGTATCTTGCAATTTCTGCCCTTCCTGGAAGGGAAGGTGATGGATCTTGGTTATAAAACCCTCCGCATTCTGGATACTGAAAAACATGAAAATTCCTGCTCCGTCCTAACCTGATCATATTATAAAATACTTATGTGTACAGGTGTAAACATGTTACTTAAAAGTAGGCAGACATGAACGGATAATAACAGAGCTGCACTAGCATGGAGACAGCCTAGTGGGTATAGTTTAGCTATACAATTTACTTACAGTATGTGTGCCTCCTTCTTTCAGGTCAAAATGAGTAAGTTTGTCATGACACTCTCATGTGAAGTTTCACATGGAAGAATTTTTAAAAATCAAGATCTTTTGGAAACATATGGATTTGAAAGCAGACATAAAAAGTAAAGTTTGCTACTAATGCCATGAAAAGCAGTATTACAACAACAACATACAAAATCAACAGCCACTTTACCCATGAAATTTCAGCAACTGGTCTGCAAGTATGTTACAGAGCCATTCACAAAGACAGAGTCACCTTTTAAATAAAGGAGTATTGTCTGATTTAAAAGACATTTTTCATATTAGATTAAATTACTGAAGTTCCCTAGAAGGAACGGGCAGTGACTCATGTGAATTTCTGGACATACACTGGAAGCATAAATCCTACATGATCCCCTACTCCTTTATAGAGTCCGGCATAGTCAAATGGATTAAGAAAAGAGTGTGCAGTGATTGATTACAGCTGTTCTAGTGCAAGGAACCTGGCAGGGTCCCGTCCCTACTCACAAACCTTCAGGTTTACTGAAAGGGAATAAATAGGTAGTTGCTTAGCATGAGCCAAAGTATTTTGAAAACTGGGAACAAGAAGGCAAAACATCATTAAGAAAGGAAGTCTGAATTGTTAGACATATAGCTGCAACAAGCATAGACTGAAGACTGTGAGGTTATAAAGCAAAATTAAGTTTAGCGGAGATCCACTAAGATGGAAGGCTGCAAAGAGAACTTCCCTCAACCTTCTTCTTTACAGACTATGCCAAGTCACTTCCCTTAGACTCTCTGAATATACCATATGCCTCAGTTCCATGATTTGTTTCAGTCCTCCACTGCCTAAAAGAACACTATGGAAAAAGGGGCCAGATTCAGGGGTGCACAAATGAAAAGACAAGAAGGCAAAGGAAAAGTTCCAAAAAGAGAAATTCAGGCTGAACATACAAAGAAATTCTTCCCAGTGAGCGTGTAAAGCACTGACAGAGATTGTCCAAGGAGGCTGTTGACTCTCCATCCTTGGAGATTTTCAGAACTTGCATGGGCAATGCCCTGAGGAACTGACCTGGCTTTGAAGTTAGCTTTATTTTTGGAAGGATTTTGAACTAAATGACCTTCAGATGTTCCTTCAAACCTATTTATAATTTCTGTGAATCTGTGGTTCTAAGAATACTAGTAACCAATGGGGGACAATATCAATTTTAATAACCAGCTCTATAGCTGAAGAGTTTTGCATTAAATTCATCTGGAAAATTTATCGTTTCAGGTTCCACTCCATAATTCAGACTCCCATGATACTCACAAAATCATAACTCAGCTAACATTTTGATATAGATTCCATAGGTAAAAACTGTGGAAACTTTCCTTCAATGCCCAGATGTCTGCAGCTGGCTTGTGCAAATCTGCTCCCATTTTGACATTTGTGAGCTACTGAGTGCTGGCAGTGAAGTCAGAGATCCATCCCATCTAACTCTCCCATGTGGGACAGCACTGGCAAACATGCTTAGATGTCTACACAAAACAAGGGGAAAAGTCTATGAGCTACCATCCCAGTAGACAGAGTGCTTGCTCACGGAGGACATTTTGTTCTGAAATTTTTTTGAGTTCAGATATTGGATAGAAGTCTCTCAGTTTGTAAGAAAAGAACTTAATTGGCAGGCTATATAGCTTTCATGGATAAATATATCTTAAATATTTTCTACTTAGTGTAAACAGTTCAACATTAGTTAGCACAGAGAAAGAAAAGGAGTGCTAACACTGAGCTTCAGGACACTCACTTTGAATGTAGGAATGTGAAGTTCAAGTGCCTTGGCAAATGATACCTTCATTTGCAAGGCAAAACAGCCTTAAAAGAAGAGGCTGAAGCACTTTTAATCACACTATACTCTGCAGCTTCTGAGATGAAGTTATGGTTGTGGGCTAGACAGGAGATAGTTGTGCCCATATCTCCACATGCTGGAACCACAAGAAGGTTCTGATGAGTCCTCTCGAAGAGGTGACCTACTTGAATGAGTTCAGAGGTGAGACTGAATTGCTCAAGGCTGTGAGCTGAATCACTGAATCACATAAACACTTTGCCCTGAAGATTTCAGTTTGGATACTTTAGGTTGTCCTCAGTTTAATAGGTTTTGTGGACCCTTAAGGTTCTAGTTGGATTTTTTTTGTCTGCATCTATATCCCTCCATCAATGTATATGAAAGGATAGGCATATAATAAGGAGCTCAGTGCATAAGGATTTCAGTGGGCAGCAGCATACCTGAAAAATTATATATTGTTACTCTTTGGTGTTATAAACCATGATACTTTGTGGGTGTAACCTCATCTACATATTTTTTGAGGGGAGTTATCTTTCTTTCCAGAATTTGAAACCTTAATATGCAGATCAGAAAACACATTTATAACAAGTCTCGATTACCTGGATAATTATTATTAAAGTATAATCCCCCTATGCAGTACCTCTGTGGTACAGCATACCTTTTTATTCTGAAATTGTTAAAGAAAAACAGGAAAAAAAGGACTTAATTGGAAGGCAATGAAGAAATGAGGCAAATATATGAAAGGAGAAATGTTATTTATAGTCCAGATGACAGTGTGGAAGCACAGGGATTTGATCAAATGCACCTGACTTCTGAATAAGAGGAAAGTTTTATTTTGGAAAAAGTACTATTGTTCTGGCAAAAGAGGGCAAATCAAACCCATCTCACAAGGAAAGATATAAATGATCATGGAGTTTTTTATTCCCTCTGAGAAAACAATCTTCTGTGACATTTTGAACAACAGCGTCTAAATCCATTGTTATGACATTTAAAAAAATATTTTTACATGTTCATGAAAAAATTCCTCATTGTTTAAAATGGTTTATAAGTGCTGCCTATACCTTCTGTCAGATCTGGCTGTAACAGTTAAACCACCATAAGATCATTCTGGTTAGCATATAGGCCATGATTTTATAGTTGCAGAGATATGCCTACTACAGTATCTCAGCAGCGGAGGTGGGAAAAATCACCCATATGTTTTCTTAGAATCAGACCCTGCAAGTGGTTCTTTTTGTTTTGTTCCCCAAGGGACAAGCATGAATGTTGGTGAGAGAAAGCAAACCAAGTCTGGGATACCAATGTGAATTGTAGCACATTTCTTCGCCAGAAAATATAAGTAGCTGCTTAATAATACAGAATTTGCTGACTTTAGGCTTCTAGCCTTCATCAGACATGCAAAACCTCACACACCTCGTATCTCTTGAGGAGCTGCTTGCTAGGTCCACCTCTGGGCATAGCTGTGCTGCCTGCAAGGCAGGTAATATGCGTTTTCTTAATAGAAGGGTGGACTCCTTGCTGGGGTTAATTGCACCAGCGCTCAGCAGAGCAAGATAATACTGTGTCACTGACCTGGAGAGCTTCCAAGCCAGAAGTTCCATGCTGGTATGGAGGCTGCTCTCCCTGTTACCTTTCCTACTGCAGTTCAATCAGATCTTCTATTGCTCAGCACAAGGGTTTATAGGTACGGAGGTGACTGAGTTAATATGTAGCCTTTGGACCTGCAAAAGAGAATGCGTTGTTAGTTTTAACTACACTGTGCAAAAGAGCATTTTTGTCTTTATCCCTTGTCTCCTACCATGGGGCAAAGCATACAAGAGAGCAGTGTTATCTGGTCAACCTGACTAGAGCACATCATACTCCATAAATTACAAAGACACTCTGGAATATATTGAATAATATCTGTAAAAATACATTTCTATTGAAGATAATGTTTTTATTGAAACATACATAAGACTCCAGATAGAAGTACTGGAAGTCTTTAGAAATTTCATACTTTATAAACCAATTTAATAATAAGCTGTCCTCAAGATAAACAAGGCCAAATGTTGTCTTTCAAAATCCCTGTTTTCATCAACTTTCCAGTATCTCATCCTGTGCATCTGCCATCCATTTTACTCTGTAGACTGGTTTCCAAACTAGATAAACAAATGTTCCCCGAACTTCACATTTAGACTTCATCATTACGACCATTTTGCTAGTTCTCAAAATTATGTGCTCATTGATTTCAAGAAGAATTTGTGATTCCATGTGTCAAAATTAGATGTTTTTATTCAGGATCCTAAGTCTGGATAAGAAAAATCATCCCCTGCAGTATTTTCATTCCCACCTTAGATTCAAAAGGGTGACAGGTATGTTGTTCCTAATGAAAACCATAGCCTTGAGATGAGTTGTATATTACAAACAGAATGCAGAAAGAAACTAAGCATTTACTTCTGGGACTCACTGTGATGAGTGGGGAATCATCTAAGATAAGAGTAGGAATGCTGGAGCATAACCCTGATTGTTTTGGGCCTCTGGAGTGCTGTACGGTGCTTGGATAGCAATAGATGCTTGAATTCTCCCTGGAGCTGGGTTCCAGAGCTGTCTTCAAAGAAAGGTGGTGTCAGTTGGCACCAAAGTGCTGGGTGTTGAGGACTTTCATCTGTAGTATAAAAACTTAGTTTCAATGTGTTCCATCTGAAAGGATAATTAGTGACTGGAATATTCATGGTGAGTGAATTCTAGCTTCAAGTCAGGCCTCTGGAAGAAAACTTGAGTGCTTTGGGAAATGATCTCAAAAATTATGACTAACATGACCATTTAAGAAAAAAAATCACATATTCTAAGGTTTAATTTCAGTATTTCCCAAGAGCATCTACATTAAAAATTAAACCAAAAAAATACTACAATTAATGTAAAATAAAATAAGGGCCGAGTTTTCATATAGCTTATGCCATTTGGCTTTTCTTTTTAAATATTAAAAAAGCACCTGAACCTTGAATTTCTCATCTGGCAGGATTGCTATAGCAGAGCTTTATTATAGGGGGACTGAAATATTTTTTTCATTAAGTTCTGGGAGTACTTTTTAATGAAACCCTTGCTGTTTATTTTAGAGGACAGATCTTTCTATAAATCTAAGCTTTTTGGAATTCATCATCCTATTGTGGGAATCTAAAATGAAGATTAATTTGAATATTTGACTTCTTTAACCACAGAACAAAATAAGAGAAGAAAAGTAACACTAACACCGCAACGTCTGTTTGCACTATCTTTATGCTATCTTAGATTATTTAATGCATGATGGTTTACTTTTCAAAACTACAGATTTACAGAATACACATCAGATGACTTATTTATGTTTTAATTTACCATTAGTTGCCTGGAAAATATTAATCATCTAAATAGCTACATGCAGTCCCATGAACTCAGTGTATGTGTGTAATTGATAAATGCCTGTTAGATATTTAAGATACATTTACCACATATGGTTGTACATCTAGCATTTTAAAAATGGTGTCCCTGCGTAAGATAGATTTATTTCAGTGTTGAAATTGTTAAAAGCATGAAAACAAATTAAGGTAAGAAAGAGATTGACAGCCACACTTACATAGTAGGTAAACTAAACCTCACTAGCCAAGATAAATACCAGATCTTGGCATTGTGTCGCGGAACCTTTATGGTGTCACTGTGGTAAAGAGCTCAAAATAGAGCGAGAAAGGGAACAGACAGCCAAAAAAATCCTTAATGAAGCATATTCAGGAGAGCACTATATTTCCCATAAAAACTGAGCCCTTTTCCATAGTTACTCAGTTCTGAAATGTGTTGCTCTGCAAGGATCTCTTTAAGTTGAGCTACTCAGTTCTCACTGTGGTTTTTACAAGGGAGTGAAGGTGTGCAGAAAGTAAACTACTAGAATCTTGTTTCTGGAGTTTTAGAATAGGATCTAATTTTCCTAAATCCTATATAAACAAGGGGTCATGTGACATTTACATTTCACAACTTAAGCCAGCCCAACTATTTTCCAGCGTTGCTTTAAACAACATCTCTTAATCTAACCTGAAAGCTCCTCAGGTAAACTCCCTATGCTTTAGCTGCCTGCATATGCATGGAAATGTCTATTTAAATGAGAGATGCAGTTTCTCCCACTGAGAGGTCTAGGCAGGCTTCTAGGAGAGGTGCAGAGTTCCTGCTCCTACGTCTGTTTTGTTTTTGTTTTTTCACCAGGAATGATGTAGAGTAAAACGTGTCCCTAGGAGCAGGTCTGGAACATCTGTGCTGGCCCCTTTGATCTGTCTGCATTGTCCCTTGGGCTGGCCTGAAGGGCTCACTCATCTGCTTTATTTTAGACTCTTTGGTCTTGCCGACCTTTTGTAGCTCCTTTTTAAAAGGAGTAGAAGTTGTTATTAATTGGGATATATCACTGGGAACTGTTTGGAAATAGAAGTTTTGCCTTTCTGACTCTGAGTAAACTCAGAGCTTCCTACTCTCTATTTCAAGCAGCAATGCAAAAAAAGAGAGAGGTCACCACTATATGCTAATTTTCAGAAGTGAAACAGGCGGACTGAACCCTGAGTAAATGTAAACACCTGCCTATAAGTGGTCTGCATGGCTGTCTGGAGCTACCAGTAGAGCATATGGTGAAGGGCACATAAACTGGACTTGGTTTCTTCTTCAGGTTTTGAAGCATCACCTTTTCTCTAGTCATCATGAAGGGAATTTAAGAGCATATTTCAAATAAACTGATCATCCTTTGAGCAAGACACCTAGCATTTTAGTAAAGTAGTACACAAATTAGGCGCATTGCATTGCAGCCTTTGCTAAATGGAGAAATCCACATGGCCAGTGAATTAGCTGTTTGCAGTATGCTCCTGGGTTTGCTGGTGGTGAACTATACACATGCTTGATGTTTAACAGACCTTGATTCATATTAAATCTGAGACATATGGCAGCCATTACTGAAGGAAAGCAATGCATTTTTTCACTGTCAGCAACTTTGATGCTGAAAAAGAACAACAGCTCTTACAGCACTCCCAGTTGTCCATATCTCCTCCCAATGGGTCTTTCTAGTCTGCCTTTTTAGCCATTCTAGACTTTCTCCAGCTTGTGGGCTGTTCTAGTCTCAAGCATACACATCACTCTGCTCAAGGAGACATTACCACCCTCTGCGGTTGATGGTGCTCCTCACTTTTTGATTTTTTAATTTATAGATTCTCTTATTACTTTGATTAACAATGTGGATTGCCAGGAGACATATGGAGCAAACATCCTGTAATAGCTTGAGACTTCTTCCTCAGACTAGACTACTCCCAACAGTATCTTTTAAAAGGTCTCAAAAATTCACAGAGTGGGCACGCACAGTATTTTTATTGTAATATTTTTTACACTTCCTTTTATTGTCATGCAAATACCTTGCATGAGGTTACTTTTTGGGAGACTGTTCGTGATCTCAGGAGCAGTTTGTGTTTCACTGATATTTGCCTTTGATTGCTCAACTTCACAAGTTAAAAATTACTTCATTAACACAAAATTCTTAGCCCCCTCTTACTGAATATAAGGCCCTAGAAAGTGTCTCAGGTTGGATACTCAAAACAAAAAGCCTCCCAAACCATTAGTCATTTTTAAAAATCTTGGCAGTTGTCTTTTATTAGCCTGTAAAAATTTATCACCATATATTGCACCCTTTAAATAATAAATAGTGACATCACATGATGGAGGACTGAACAAAACAAATACATGACTGAGAATATGTGTGTAAACTTGAAGGTTTCATGGAAAGCAGGTCTTTCTGCAGAGTCTGCTTGGGCACCCAAGCAGACACTTGTTCCTGCAGAGATCTCCCCAAAATTTTTGAGTGCATGTGAGAATACATATTACAGTCATCACACTCTTTCTTCCTGATTTTGAGGATGTGTCTTGTCATTTTTTTCTGCTCTTCATTTGCATTAGAAGAAATGAAAATTCATGTTATTCAGAAAGTCTTAGCAACTGTTTTTGCTGTTTTCTTCTCCTAGTGAAGAACTGCTTCTTTGAATGTCATGGCAGTGTATGTATTTGAAAAATATCAAATACCTGACCTCCAAACCCACAAAGGGCAGACTGTGATGTGCCTCTCCCTTGCTGAACAGTAATTCATACAAATAGACCCACTGCCTGTAAGAAGGTAACCAGCAAGTCCCTCTGCCAGTGACTTCTGTGATAACATAATGAACATCTGTACATGATTAGCAGGTTAAAGGGAAAATTCAGACCCCCATGAAGCATAAGTTAAATAAATCTTTCCTTTTTTGTTAAATGTGCAACATCTGGCAACTCGCATTTAAGTGTGTCACAACAGAAATCTGCCACCAGAACTCACCGTTTTAAGCCCTTGAGTACAACACTCATGAAGGTCTTATCCCGTTCTTTAATGGCGAACAGACCTCAGTGCCTCCATATCCTCTCCACACACCCTGTGAAGATTTGGCACAAACGCAAACCAGTTTTACGTTTCACTGCCTGGCTTTTACAAGAATCAGAGACGCGCTTTTCATGGTGAAGCCTCCGTAAATCACTCACAACTGAACACACAACTGTCTTAACCTTCATAGAGCGGTGCCTCTGCCTCTCCCCACCTCTCTTCCGTGGACTCCAGCTGACAAACCTCCTCCTCATTAATGTGTGGTACCATGTCTGCTGGGGGAGGTCAAAGGAAATGTTTTAAGGCCTAGGTGTCCAAAGTGACACTCATAATGAAAAGGTTAATATATTACATCTAATTTTTGTGCTTATAATTAGTACATCTGCTTAAAGCTAGAACCTGTATTTGCAGGTGTAAACGTAAATTAATTTCATCTAGTTTAAACTTTTGAAATATTCAGCTTAGTATGCATGAAGGAATCACTTTTATACCTAACTTAATAAGCAAGTCCTAATAATCGCTAGGAGTTGTTGAATTGTCTGGAGTTCTAGCAGAGTGAAACACTTAAGCACTTTATTTATTTCTAAGTACATACTTAAGCCATGTAAAATTACTGGTAGTAAGGATGTATTTTTTCCTAAACAAAAAACAAGGTGGTACAAAGATATATTTCTGAAAAAAATTTTATGACATATTTATTTAACATTAACCTCGCTGAAGTCAGTGGAAGCTGCCCATGTACTAAAGGAATGCTTTCCTTTTTTTGATTACTTATCTTTTTGTCTACTCTACTTTTAAACTTCTTCTGAGACATTCTTAGTTTAGGAAGCAAAGTATTAAACATATGAAATAAGTTGTTAGAGTTTTTATTGTCAAAATAAATTAGATGAAGCTCAATTAAAATACTTGTATAAATGAATTTTAAAACTCATAAAAGGTACCAGGATATATTTTATATTTTCAGTATTTTTCATTAACATTTTCCTTAAAATACTTATGCCATTGTTCTGGCTTTGAACGTGGCTAGTTTTCCTGGTATTAAGTTGTTACTTTAAGTTTGAACTGAAAAAGAAAACAAAAATCCTCCAAAATACTTAATGTGAGAAATATGTGTCTATGTCTTGGATAGCGAGTTGTCTGGAAAGAGTTTACTTTAGATCAATGATAAAACAAGATAATTAATTGGTGCCTTGATAATTAAAAACAGACTTCACTGCAGGAGGCACTGGAGAGTATGATAGCTTTGTAGAAATATATGTAAATATCTCTCTGAACAAAAAGGAAGAGGTATGGTTTAATCTTTAAAGAAATGAAAATATGTTATTAAAAAATTCTTAGCAAATGCTTTTTTTATCTTCTTCTCCTAATCAAGAATTATGCCTTTAAATAGCATGGCAGCATCTGCATTTGATAAAAATCAAATAAACTATTTCCGGAGAAACAGATGGCACTGTTTTTAATTCTTTGTGGCCAGCTCAGGTATTATGAGAATGAATTATGATGTAAGCGAGGTTTGCGTGTAAAGTATCTTCCGACAAAAATTTTCAATAAAGGTACATTTTGTGTTACCTGTTTTATCTAGACCAGTCCCTCTCATCTGCTAAAATGTAAAAATCCAATGTCTTCAGCAGTGTGGCTGCTTGATATTAAAGTCAGGATTTCCTGTCTTTTTCTGCCTAGGTGCTGAGGTGCCTTAGTTATTTTAGGGGTTAAAAGCTGTAGCCACTGATGCGTATATATTAGGCTGTATTCATAGAACACGGCTTGTAGCCTGACTCAAGCTATTACAGTCTAACAACAGTGACCAATAGAAAGAGAAGAAGATCCAAGAAAGCTGAGGTAAGCCCAAGCTCTGAAGCAATGTCAAATTAGAAACAATAGCTAATAAGGTGTGTATGGTAATACATCTGGGAATACTAGCGTGTACTTCAAGTTTTATGTGCTATTAATTCTTGGGAGGACAGGAAGCAAACACAGTGGTTAGCAGCCAAAGGCTGTGAATTTACAGTGATTTCTAACTGGCTTCAGATAGCTCCAGGAACTTGACTAACAAGGTAAATGACTTTATATTTCTTTTTAAAAACGTTATTAAGGTTATGAATATTTGCACAGTGAGGAGGTGCCATTTCACTGTGTAAATTAGAGATGTTATTCTTTAGAAATATTTTATTTGTCCTTTTTTGGAATGCTTCCAGATAGCAGTTTCTCAGGCTGGAAGATCTGTAGGATACTGCACTTGTTACTGCTAATAACAATGTTGATAACTATGAAATGACTACGTAGCATATGCAGCAACTTAACTGAGCACTTAACCTTACTGGTGCATTAACCATATGAGAGAATTTGCTTTTTATTTAAATACTGTTTTTGCCAAAACTAACCTCCTAATTTTGACCAGAAAGTTCAGCTATCAGTCTCTTGCCTCTGCATTGCAAAATGCTCGCTAATCTTCATCAGAAAGCAAGCAAGATAGCAGAGTTTGTGAAACAGTGTTTCTGTGCTACACAAATATTTCCTTTTGGAGTAGATTATCATTGATGATTTTGTTCGTTGTTTAATGGTGGAAGAGGTTAAACAAAGCAAATAAGTAGGTAAAATAAATACAAGGTGCATGAGTGTATATGATATAATTTGTTGAGGACTTACTTTTTGTGTCATTTAGATCAGGCATTTGTTTTGTCTCTTTGCTTTAGAGAGGGAAATTCATAACTTTTGATATGTGAGAGTGAATGTGGGAGGGGAATGGATTACTCAAACATATTCCCTCCAAGCTTTTTAAGAACATGCCCAACAAACAGCTGTTAAAACACTCTTTGATCTTTCACTTCTCTGTGATGAGAAAAGACCCTGGAAAATCTGATCCAGATGCCATTATAATTTAAGAGAGAGGAAAAACAGAAAAAAGAGTATGATTAATTTTAAAAAGAGGAACAGTAGGTACAATAGAATTTATATCATCATGGTATTGATAGTTTTACTGAAGATGGTACATTATATAAAGTAGTTTATAGCTCTGTACAGGAAAACTTAAACTAATTTATAAGAAGCACTGATAGAATGTCAGAAAAAATGATCTGTGTTTTCAGTTTCTTAGGTATGACACTTGCATGAACATCAGTTAAACTTATAGCCAACGTGGAGTCTAAGTTGAATCAGGAAAAAGTTCTGCAACATATAGCACTGAATTGTTTATGCTTCTTATGTTACTGTTCAATTTCTCCTTAACATGTCATAGGTAATACCACAGAGGACAGAATTTGGCTTTACAAAGGAAATGTTATTTTCTATGTAATACTGCTTTGTTAATCTAATATGCTGTTAGAGAGTTTTGTTGAGAGACAGCTAATGTTTTTTCTCCCCTTCCAAGGCAAACAATGACTCTAAAAGTCTATACAAGCCTTTTGCTCTTATTCTTGGTCAATTCTGTGTGGACTCGAACTGTGAGACAAGTTTATGATGAACTGGATCCTGAGCATTGGTCTCACTACACTTTTGAGTGTCCACGAGAGTGCTTTTGTCCTCCTAGTTTCCCCAATGCATTATACTGTGATAACAAAGGACTTAAAGAAATACCTGCAATCCCAGCAAGAATTTGGTACCTCTATCTTCAGAACAATCTAATTGAAACAGTTTCAGAGAAGCCTTTTGTGAATGCCACTCATCTGAGATGGATAAATCTGAACAAGAATAAGATCACCAACAGTGGAATTGAGAGTGGTGTGCTAAGCAAGCTGAAAAAGCTGCTTTACTTATTCCTTGAAGATAATGAATTAGAAGAGGTGCCTGCCCCATTACCAGTGGGACTGGAACAGCTGAGACTGGCTAGAAATAAGATCTCCAGAATCCCAGAAGGAGTCTTCAGCAACTTGGAAAACCTTACTATGTTAGATCTGCACCAGAACAGTCTGTTGGACAGCGCTCTTCAAAGCAACACCTTCCAGGGGCTCAACAATCTTATGCAACTCAACATAGCAAAAAATTCACTCAAGAAAATGCCTTTAAGCATTCCAGCTAACACACTGCAGCTTTTTTTGGACAACAACTCCATTGAAGTGATACCAGAAAACTACTTCAGTGCAATACCCAAAGTGACTTTCCTTAGGCTGAACTATAATAAATTATCCGATGATGGTATTCCCCCAAATGGGTTTAATGTTTCATCTATTCTAGATCTACAGCTGTCTCACAACCAGCTCACTAAAATTCCACCGATCAATGCTCATCTCGAGCACCTTCACCTTGATCACAACAGAATCAAAAGTAAGTGTGTATTGTCAGTGTGGGATCCTACCAAGATATAATTACTTTAAAATGTCTATTTAAGTACAAAAAATGCCCTTTAAAATAAAGAGATTGAAGATATGCTGTAGATTATAGAAAGATGAGCAAGAGGACCTCCCAAAGGCCAGTTTTCAAGTCAGGTCTAAAGTATGACAACCAAATATGTGCATGGAAGTAATACCATGTGAAAAATGTTCATATGCATACAGAAAAAACACTTTGCAAGCAGATCAGAAATATGAGTGGATTAAAGAGAATTTGTGCATTCACATTTCACTATATACGTGCCAGTAACCATTTTGTGGGAACAAATTTAAGTTTCTCGCAGAAAGTCTAGGAGTAAGTAAGCAAGAAACAACAACAAAAAAAGTGGGTGCAACAAGTTAGAATATTCAATCCACATCTGTATGACTGTTAGATTTTCCAAGTTCCTGAGTACCTTAGGGACTTCACTAAACTAACAGAATTGCTACATGCTCAGTTCTGCTGAATATCTCTCTGCCCACCTAAATTATGCAGTAGAAGTTTAAGGTGAGGCACCCTTAAAGCAGGACAAAATGTTCGCTGTAGTTAACACAATCTGTTTCAAATATGACTAATTAGAATGTGGATATTGAATATTTCAGGCTTGAATACCCTCTCCATCTTTTGCTTACTGTGCACAAAATGCTGACACTTGGTTCAGTCTTCATGAAAAAATCTTTTCACTGACTTTGTGGAAGCTCTGTCCTACAAAGGTTTATGTTCTTTGTTTAAATGAGGCAAAGTTTTGCACCCAAGACAACAGAAGCCTGTTGTCATGTCATAGCTCCGCTTCTAGCACTGCCTCCAGATTCATCCAGGTACAGTGGGGATGTGGTGGTTAGGGACACTGGGTAAAGTATCTGCTCAGTAAGTCCTATAGACTTTAGATCCTTTGTTTCATGTCAAAAGCCATAATCAAAGTGATGACTTTCTATTTATCATGGCACAGAAGGTAACCAAGTTTCTACATTTGTCTTCCTTTCATGGTGATTTAATTGAACAAATGGTTCCTTACTTTTGCTTTGTGTCACTGTAGTTTATGACACTGTAGTTTGCGACACTGTATTGTCTTTTACAAGGACATATCAAAGGAAGATACCTATTAATAATTTAGATCAATTGACTGCATTTTGCCAAACAAGTGTATGAAACCTTGTAAAGAAAAATCAATTTTTTACAGCTGGCATATATTTAAGTAGCCTATGAGAAATCTAACAGTTAATTAGAGTTAGGTATTATGACATACTGAACATATTTCATTGGCCCCTGGTTACAAAGGGATTACTTTAATTGCTTCACTGCAGGGCCTCAGGTGCAGACTTTGTCTCTTGTCACTTTAAGTGGACACTAAATTGAAATCGATGGAATGTAACCTGTCCAGTTTAAGAAATTTTTTGTATCTAGGTAGTTTTTAAAGAGCTGCCAAATTATCTTCCTTTCCTAAATAAGTTTAAAAAAGTTTAAAACCATGAAAATCAACCTGTGTAGTATATGCAAACTCAAGTCCCATTTTCCAATGACACATGGGTACCCATGAGCCTAAATCACAATAGTTTTCCACAAGCTTTATATTCCTTAATGCCTTTACCATTTTTCAAAATGCATTACTAACTTAAGCACAACACTGCTTTTAATTTACAAAAAAAAAGGTTTTTATTCTTAGTAACTACACATAAAGTAAAAAAATAAAATTAAACTAAAATTTGACACCTTAAATGAAATACAGGTATTATGTAAATCACATTCTACCACATAACATAATTGTTCAAGAGGTAGGGGATAACAACATAGTCTTCATGAGACACCGCACTAATAGATGATATCTCAAAGGGACTTTAGGATCACAAACAAGGAATGTAATTCCACCTGGCAGGAGTAATAAGATATGCCATTAATTCTGCAGACTGTTTTTGTCTTCTTAAACCCAGGAAGTTGATGACTAGTCATTATTTTAAGATAACCAAAGTAAAAGATTTGAAAGAAGAATAACTGTAAAAGTCTGGATGCTGTTTCTCCACAAAAGAATAGTCCTGAAAGTTTACTTTTACTTGTGCAGTACAAACCCTTTTTGTAATATTAATTCTCAGATACCCTGGCACACCTGCCAATTTCTGCTTTATTTTCTCTTGTTGGTTCATAGTTACACTGCTGGCATTGCAAGAGCTCAGTCATTAAAATTTCTATGCAAATACTATTTGCCTACTTTTTATGGTATGTTATTGTATAACATCAGTTTTTCACATAAGTCCAAGGCCTTATTTCTCCAGAGACCACTTATGAAGATACAGGGCAATATCCTGAAGCCCAGTGAAGTCAATGATAGCCTCATTATTGGTCTCAGTGGAACCAGGATTTCACCTGTGGCCCCTTCCCCAAGGATCTCAGTGCACAGAGGAGAAAAAGTACTTGAAAGTTGGAAGCAAAATAAACATAAACCCAAAACTAATTATGGCTACAACTGATACGCACCAGACTTGTTCCATGGCATATTAAAACACACACATTTACATATTTATTCATGAGATACACATGCAAGGCTCTGGAGAGACGTCAAATGATGGAAAAGGGAGTGTTAGAGGAAGTAAAAGGAGAAGGCATGAAACAATAATGTAGTGAGTGAGCGAGGGTAAGCAGGTGCTATTACAGTGCTATCAAAGGAGCGATAAAAGAGAGTGAAAGTTGCTCTAGAGGAACACCAGGAGATTGAGACAGCTCCTCTGTGCTAATATTATCCCAGGTGTAGAGAAATGGAGAAGTCCTTGGGCCAAGTAGCAAAGCCAGTCTATCAGAATCCGTTACAGGATATTTGGAAAGAAATGGTTGAAGTTACAGATCCTGACTTATTGTCAGAACCCAGTGCTATTGCTGGTACCGGTTTCTTTGCTGGAAGAGCCCAGAAATGTACAGCTTTCCAGAATGATTCACATCTGCAGCAGTTAAATCTTATGTGAGAAGGAGATAGGGAGTCCAACTATTCGAGATGGACTATAGTGAATACAGTTAGAGGTTACAAGAATAGAACAGGAGTACCCTCACACTCATATATGTCAGAACACATCTATCTTCTAGATCAACTTACTTTCTGAATGTTTCTAAATTATGAGTGTTACTGGAAAAGAAACAGGACCTTCTGTGGTTCTTCAACAGGCATACTATATTAGCCATTAATGACAACCTCTTCTGCATTTTTCCCCTACAGCCACTCTGAAGTCTCATTACACCATATCATATATCTCATATCACACCACTTAACAATACTGTTGACAATAGGTGGATTTCATCTTATTTGCATTAACCATGCTAGATTTTTGTATCTGGTTTGGCTTAGTCATACAGACCACCTACTCAATTAATGGAAAGAGATACACAATTGCAGGGGGAAAATCATCCCATCTTAAGCAACTGTGAATCACCTTTTGGAAGTGTTCATCTCTCTCCAGAATTTATGAACAGAGTTGAAATGATTTACTTGGACTGACACGTACCCCCTACATGAATCAGTTTAGGTAGGATGAATTGTAGCCGCGTAGATGGATTGCCCTGTCCCTCCTGCTTAAGCAAAATTCAGCAGTATACCCATGAAAAAGATTGCAAGAGAAGAAGAGAGAGAGAGGTTTTTACTCCTCTGATAGTTTGGGTAGGATTTACCTTTCATGGGAAGAGAACAATAAAAAACCAAACCTCTTCATACCACACATCATCAGGAAATAACTTCTTCATAGGTGGCCTGTGGTTAGATAACTGTTGCCTCATTTCAAGGTTGGAGTAATTAACCCAGTGAAAATTAGTGCAGTGGGAGAATTTCTAGGTCAGAGAACACAGAGAATTAGAACATACTTAAAAGCCATCTTGTCTCTTAAGGACAGTAGTGTTGACCTGAAAAGGCAAATAGTTTCTGTGACATAGTGTTGATTCACTTGTAAAACTTTTAATAACTGCTTTCATAATGAAACCTCACTGTCAAGCTTCCTGCTTCGTAGCTTCACACATAAAAATAAGTTGTAGCTTGTTTCTTCCAAGAATATCAAATGCTTTACAAACATTAATCAAATTTCACAACATAGGCAAAGACATTTTAATATAATGGATATGACAGAAGTTTTAGGCCCTGGCCAACTAGATGTATTTGTCCAGTTTCCATGACAAAGTCTATTTCCAAGATGTTGCAAACATCTGGGCAGTTTTTCAAAATAGGGTGTTTTTTTTTTCTTTTGGGGAAAAAAAGGGGGGGTGTTTCATCATAACATTTAACCAGTTTTGGGGATTGTAATCACAACATGTGTGCATATTATTATTACTAAATATAAGGGGAGAAAAATTTCAGTAGAAAGCTTTTCTTTTCCTATTTCTGGGCTGCTAAAATACCTATGCTTAAAAAAAATATATTACACACACATTCTCCACTCAACAACTTTTTGCAGGTCTGGGGCCAACAAGATCCTCAAGCAGTCAGACCAATCACTAAATACCATATTTTGGTAAAAGGAATTTGACATCTTTGATAAAAATCACCACTGCAATGTTTTCTAGAATAAGGCCATTTTGAGGCTGAAATAGGGCAGCGGCAGCCTCATTATTCAACAGTTGTAGATAAAATACGAGAAGCATTTTAGCCAAGTGAGAGTGCAGAGGTAACTTAAGGGAGACAATGTAAAGAACCCAATCTATTCAATCATTATGAAAATGGGTAATGATTTAAGCCATAGCTTCAAATTTTATCTGAACTGAAACAAGCTATGTGTGGTTTATAAAGAATGTTAAGAACTTGTTGGCTTTCAGATTAGGAAGAAAAATATCCCACTGCACAAGTTATATTCTTGCAATTAAAAACAACTGTACTGAAGAATTTGAGAGAACAGGAAAGTACAGATGTTAAAAGTTACAGACACTATATGAAAAGCTTTTCTGATTCAATACTTTTAGCATTTTGAATGCAAAATCTTCATTGGGGAGTATTATCAGCTAAAATTAATGTACTGTTATTGCAGGAAGTTGTTCAAAATCTCTTAGCATTAACCTTGTTCTGCTTGCTCTGAGGGCAGAGAGCTATTTCTCAATGAATACTTACCCAGTAGTTGTCATTAGTTTACTCTCTGTCCAAAGTAAAATTATGCATCTAGTGACCTTGTTTAATAATTGCAGCACTTTAAATATGTGATTTGCTGATCTAGATTACATTATGTTAAGATGTCTTTCTGCTTGATCAAAAGAGCGGTTAATTGTTAATTTGACATTTCCAACTCTGATAAGAGCAAGTGTCTCCCATATCAGTAGAAGCCTGATTTATTTGTTTTCTAAATGAATTTTATCTTCGTGAACCTTTCGGGTGGAAATGACCTAACATGTTGATCTACATTTTCAGGTGTCAATGGTACTCAGATATGCCCAGTCTCAATTGCCATAGCAGAAGACTATGGTTTTTATGGCAACATCCCTCGCCTCCGGTACCTTCGCCTGGATGGAAATGAAATTCAGCCTCCAATACCATTGGACATCATGATATGTTTCCGACTACTTCAAGCTGTTGTCATATAAAGATATTGCAGTGTCACTCTTGTGTTGTGAGAGTGCTAAGATACAAGTTTTGCTGGAATGAAACTTGTTCTAACTCATAAATCAAGAAGTAACAGCTTTATTTTGACTTTAATTTTTTCCTTGCTTACATCTTTTCTATGGCTGAAAAGATTGTTCTTCCTTCAGAAGAGATTTTGGATGGACATGAAACACATGCTTAACATTTACCTAAGAATTCCTAATGAGAATGTGTTGAAAATCGTCTGTGTAAGATCCCAAATATTCCAAAGCAAACTCTTGTCTACTCTGCCCCTCTTTCTTCTCGGTCTTTTCTTTCAATGCCTATCCCATTAACTTCATTGCTACAGACAAATTATGTTTTCATGTTTTGTTACATAATAACTAACACAAAGAATTTGGGTACACTTGGCTAAATATGTACGCTAGAAAATTGTGAGTTGCGTTACTACTAGTTATTGGAACTGCCGCTGTCTTTTTTAAGATAGTGACTAATGGTGAACAACCATTTAACATGTAAATGATTCATAAATTGCTGTCATCCTTTGGACACTGATGCTTTTAAGGCACAAAGTATATGAGGCTCAGAGACCAAAGCAATATACTGAATATGTGTTGTTCTATGGATTCATTCAGTGTATGATTTCAGAATTGGAATACACTGATCCAACTCAAATCCAGGGACAAAGGAACATGAGATGAAATCTTGGCCTATCAAAGTGTCTATTTTGTGCTGTTTCATTCTTCTGTATTCCAGTTCTAGTTCTGAGACCATTTCTTTCTGTAGCTTTGGGGTAGTCATTGAATATTTGGTTTAGTTTGTTTCCGTAGAGATAAAACCAGGAACGGTAATTATTACATATTTCACAGATTAGGTACCTCACAAAAATTGGAATGGCTAGTTAATATAGTGGTGATAAAGAGAAAATTAAGAAATTAAGAGATACATCCCCTGCCAATTATTTACTGAACTAGCCAAATCTTTACACAGCAATTACATCAGTTTAGGTAAATACAATCAACTCAGAGCAGTGTTTAGCTATCTGCCGACTCATATATATGCACCAGATTTTAGAGAAGTCGGGTATTTAGAATACAGCACATTCACAACTCACTGACAAGGGCGATATCAGCGGGCATCTTTTTATGAAATCTGATTGTGTTTTTTTTCCATTTTTGTAAGATAATATTGGGATTTCAATACACAACTTGAATATTAGACTCAACTATTAACTGGGAGAGTATGACATTTCTATTTCTGATAGCCAGCACAACAGACTATCCATCAATCATATTATTTTAGTCTTCTTGTATTTGTAGATGGAAGGAGTTAGTTGCTCTTTGATAGTTTGCATCTATTTTTAACATTTTAAGACTGGCCTCAGTAACAAGCTTTTGAAGACTATGCATGTGGTACAATTTTTCTTTGAAGATGAAGCATTTTTTTAAAAGTAGATTTTTAAAAGGGTTGAGAACTGCAATTTCTAACATTCAGTCTCTTTTTATCTGAAAATCAGGTCTTGTTCTGCTCCAGTGCACTTGTGGAAATAACCTGGTATAGAAACCCAGCATAAAAATCACCCATTCAGAAATCCTATCACAAAAATATTTATTTTTGCAGTTCTTTTTATGTGATTGCTGAGAAACTCCTGCCCTTCTAGCAAAATATTTTCTGTACCTCTGTGTTCATCCTATATGAAAAAATACAGATTTAAAAAGTCTCTACAATATGTATGCATGTTTACCTATGTTCTTTACTCAATAATAACATAATAATTTATTTTTGGGGGGAAAAAAGTGTCAATATTCCTAATTAAATTATAACAATAATTATGCCCTTGTACTTGGAAATTAATTTCTAGTTTAAACAAAGAGCGAATATGCTTACTCCAAAGTGAATATTCACAGGCGTATATGCATATTATAAACATTATTTACAGTTCTAACTGACTGTACAGTAAAGCCTTTTGAAGTCCCATCCAAAAGTTATGATGCTTTTAGGCATTATACGTATGTTAAAACAGAAAAGACTAACCCTTCTCCAAAGAGGTGTCAAGCTTTTATATGAGAAGTGATGATATGTAAGATCATACAGGGACACTGGAGCACCAAGTTACTCAGTTTTCTTGATAGGGGCATTATGTGATGAAACCAGGGACACATAATCTGATTAAATTGATTTTAACAGTTATTTTCCACCAGCTGACATGATATTTATGGATTTTTCCAATCCCCTGTAGGGTGGAAAGACTTATAAATTCAAAGGTCAGTACTATCTTATGGAACAATCCTTGCAGATTGATGCTCAGGATTTGTCCCTGTCAAATCCCAGTTAACCTAAGCGAAGACAAAAAGTCATGATACATCCTTGGACAAACTTTTATTGGTGTGAAGAGCTGCTGCTGCCAAGTGCTCTGTGTTCTACACCTTTGATGCAACCCTCTGACTCCACATCTGGGAACTGTTTAATAAAGAGAACATCCTAAGTATCCTCATTTAGGTTAATTTGTCCCATCTTGATTCCCTCTCCCAGAACCAGCAGTATGAAGCAGAATGAAAAATAGTTCTGTTACTGCAGTGGCCTTCACAAGATACATGAACTCCGGTTGGGGTTTGGGCTGCTTTCTTGCATGCATGTGTCTATTTGCAACAGCCTTAATGTTCTTAAACATTCTGGGAAAGCTGGTGAAATCTCCCCTCAGATTAGAAGAGCAGGCCTAAAGTGCATTACTGCGTGGAACTGAACAATGTAGGCTTTCAGCCACACCTCATTCAATCCATTCGTTATGCCAAAAGACTAAAAAGGAAAATGTAAAACACAATGTCCTTTTACTTAAGAAGAGGGTCCCTAAAACAATGTAAAAACTTCACTGTGCTTGAAAGTCTGTTGTTAATTCTTCCTAATCCAAGATTGGTCTAAGACTCCCCACTGTCATTTCCCAGTTCAGTCTCTTCCGCTGCACGGAGGGAGGAACAGACCTCTCAGCTGTCCTGTCTGAACCCACAGCTGCCTTCGCAAAGCTGACGTTTGTTTCACTTAATTTTTAGAGCCCATCGCAAGCAGTTTTGAACGGCATATTGTGTACAGAAACAAAAACTTTTACAAGCGTGAGAAGTTGAGAACAAAGCAGGTCACCTTAAGCACACTGCAGTCGTGGTCAATCGCTAACGAAACCACAAACACCTAGTGCTTTGCCAGAAAGGCGTATTACGTATGAGTTAATTTTGAAATTATGGTCGTTAACACAGATGTGCTATCACCTCAACCCAGGGTACAGACAGTTGCTCTTTAAATAAAAGCATTAAAGCAAAGTGAGAGGCCCAAGAACTGAGAAATACCCAGACATTTCTGACATGTCTGCCAGCTTGATTGGAGGCTGGATCTACCAGAAGACTGTGTGGTTTTATAACCCAGCTGGCTCTGCAGGAAGAAAAGTCCTTTATAGGTGCTGCCAGCATGGTTAAAAATTCAGCCATATGCATGGACCTCCCTGTTACCATACTCTTCTCCGGCATTTTCTGTTTCTTTCTCAATATTCCAAACAGTTTGCTCCCCCTTCCTTCTTCAAGATTTTTAATGAAAAACACTACTGCAACAATCATCTGCAGAGATGCCAGTGACCACAGCAGCTTGGATGACACTTGAAGGAAGAAACACAAATACTAAGAGGTAACAATTTGGAAGACAACTAGAAAGCCCATTTGCATGTTTGTAATTACTAACTCCAACACATATCCTGTGTCACTGAAGAGATTTTCATTCACCCTTGCTGCACCCAAATATTTTTCAATGATTGCCAAAAATACTCGCTGTCATTTTTCCCGCCTAGACAAAATATTTGCTGATATTATATTGCATCTAGCTTTGTCACCTATCTGGAATAGGATTACTGTAACACCTAAACTGCTGTGTTGGTTATTGAACAGATAATATCCAATTTCTTCCATATGTGGCAGAGAATCTTTGGTATTGTTGAAGTCAGCAAGTAAACACCTTCCTCTTGACTGAAAGTCTCCTGCATAATTGCCTTTTTTTCCCCAGAATAGCTTACCCATTTAAACATAAAGAGTAGCTCTACAAGGCACCACACCCTCTGTGTAATGATGCTCGGGGTAGTACTAATCACTTCAGGTCAAGCGTATGAAGCAATATGCATCACCTGTATCATGTTCTGCCTTAACTAACTTGCTTTCTTCCCCATTAGTAGAGGTAATATTGTTTCTGAGTCCTGTGCTGGCTTTGCCAATGTTAGTTCAAACAAATCTATACTGTAATTCGTTTGAAACCTTTCCAATACCGTTGTTTCTTAATTCCCTGCACTGTTGCCAACAGCCTGGGTATTCTTCTGTTTTTGTCTTGGTTTCCGTAGCACATGCATTTGACCAACCTATCTGCCTATGAGCTTGATTTGTTTTTTTTTTCCTTCAGTGCTTTTTCAGCTTAAGCGTGTTTACGCATGTTACACTAATGGCTCTTCCGATTTCCTCTGTTTCCTGGCAGTTCAGCTGCATCTGGGTTTCTCTAGGCGAAGCGCCGTTCCGACTGCCGCAAGTACTGCAGCAGAACACCGCGCCCCGTTGCCCGCAGCACTCGCACCTCCTCCTACGCGTGTGCGCAGACCCCGGCTGACGCTGTCGTGTAGAGAGTGTATATCTGGAAATCTCTTTTCCAAGGCTTCCCTTTCCTCCCCCATTTTGTTGTAGGAAAATTAGTGAAGAAACTGGAATTGCATCTTCCACAAACAAAAGCTGTTTCCTCATTAGGGGCTGGGGCAATGAAAGTTACATGTGGAATCAGCAGCTCTCAGTGAAGCTAGGCTTTTTCAATAAATCATTTCTTCATTAAAATGCTCTATCACATTTTTTATGAATTATCAGTGAATTCAGAAAACATGCAAGTAGTTTCAGCCACAGGAAAGAAAAAACAATTAAAGCAGTGCTCATATTTCTTACTTAGTAGTCATGTTGCTAAGACATCCGTGTGTCATGATATGCCCTCTCCAGGTAATGAAACCCTGGAATTTGTCTGAAATCATAATCCTACCACTAGGAAGCCTATTTCAAGGAGGGTGATCTTGTGATGCTCTGCTTTGTTTCAGGACTTGAAAAAATCACCAATTCTCTATGCTGGCAGTGAGGGTATCCTTCATGGCATTAGAGGATCTCGGCTCAAATCCTTGTCTGAATCAGAAGCAGGGTGAATCGGAGTGTAGATTTTTTTCTCTGAGGCGGCTGTTTTAAGCACCAGACTAGAGGTTCACACCATCTTGTTAATCCTAAGATTTTTTTCTTTTAATGACTGAAACTGTTTCAAATTAAAAAGACTGATAGCAACCCTTCTCAACATTGCTTACCAGCAGAATAGGCAGGAGTTACACTTAAAATGTCTTCTCTGGGAAAGCTTCCAGGCACAGGGCCCCCAAATTCCCTGCCTCTGAATTACTGGCCAAGTGGGGAAGTGAGAGCTGTAGGTGAAGATTTTCTCTGAAAGTTGTGGTGATTTGGATCTTTAAAAAAGCTAGACATTTTTGTGTTTGTTCTGGTTTGATGTATGTTCTTTTACATTTAAATTAAAATAAAACATATAAACATGGTGTGAGGTTTATTTTCCATTTCAATAAGAAAAGAAGATTAAAATATATAATTCTTCATCAAATAAGCATAAATATTTTTGTATTGGTCTGACCATCAAACAAACAAACAGAAAAGCCAATTTTCTGTTCTCGAGCCAAGATCTCCATGCTTTCCTTTTTAGCTCTGTTGTTCTTTTTTATATTTGCATTCTGTTTGGAATCATGTAGTAGAATTATCAGCTACTGAAGAACATTGAGAATGATTTCAGCTGCAACATTATGCATGCTTCTTATTCTGAAAGCGTTAATAAGATTTGTGCTTGTATTTTCCTACTTTTGTGACCTCTGCATACAAGCCTCCTTTTTTGTGCTGTTTCATCAATGTCTGTGCAGGAAATGCAGCGCTCCCAGGGATTCAAGGCTTTGAATGGTGCCTGCTTTCCGCATATTTAGGACTTGGGGGTGTTGGTTGATGAGAAGCTTAACATGACCCGGCAATGTGCCCTTACAGCCCAGAAAGCCAACCATATCCTGGGCTGCATCAAAAGAAGCGTGACCAGCAGGTCGAGGGAGGTGATTCTCCCTCTCTACTCAGCTTTTGTGAGATCCCCACCTTGAGTACTAGGTTCAGCTCTAGGGCCCCCAACATAACAAGGACATGTAACTGTTGGAGCTAGTCCAGAGGAGGGCCATGAAGATGATCAGAGGGCTGGAGCCTGGGGGTTTCCTGAAGAAAGGCTGAGAGAGTTGGGGTTGTTCAGCCTGTAGAAGAGACGCTCCGGAGAGACCTTATAGCAGCCTTCCAGCACCTGAATGGGTCTTACAAGAAAGCTGGAGAAGGACTTTTTACAAGGGCATGTAGTGATAGGACAAAGGATAATGGCTTTAAACTGAAATCGGGTAAATTTAGATTAGATATAGGGAAGAAATTCTTCACTGTGAGGGTGATGAAACACTGGAACAGGTTGCCCAGAGAAGTTGTGCATGCCCCATCCCTGGAAGCATTCAAGGTCAGGTTTGACGGGGCTTTGAGCAACCTGGTCTAGTGGAAGGTGTCCCTGTCCATGGCAAGGGGCTTGGAACTAGATGATCTTTAAGGTCCCTTCCAACCCAAACAATTCTATGATTCTATGATTCTATGATATTTAGACATCCACTGCCTGCCTCCTAAAGCTGTTGTGGGGCTTATTCCTGGTGGTTTAATACTACCTCTATACTGGGATTTTTCACAATGTTGGTACTGTGAAGGACAGAGCAGAATAAATCATGTTGCGGCTGGGCTTTTTCTAACATGGGCCATCTGGGCTGATGGAGGTATGACAGCCTGTGGGCCTTGTGTCCGAGGAGCTGAAGCAGGTGACTAGCAGCTCATGGTTATGAAGAGGTTGAATTGAGTGGTAGGAATCAAGGCAAGAAGGGTTCAAAAGATAAACGAAATGTGTTTTAATATTTAGAAAAAAAAATGCTAAACCTCTGGTATATCAGCCGTGCTTTCTGTCAGCAGTTATCTAGAACTGCTCCCTGAATTTTTTTTTTCATTTTCAAAAAAACCCATTTTCTTTTACAGCAGACCTTAACCTTAAATATGGCACAAAGAAGAAATTAAGAAAAAAGTCCACAGCCTCATCTATATCAATGCCAGCAAACAGTGCCCTTTAGGTGGGAGTTGTATGCACTCTGGAGGGCAAATATACTTCTAAAGTAATTGCCTCCTTCCTTTTCATGCTTCTTTCAAGCAGCCATCCACACAGATTGAACTATCTGAATGTCCATGAACTACCTGGAGAAAAGACGTCCCAGTTCTTGCACTTCCATTCCTACAATGGAGTCTGGAGGCTGAATGATGGGCAAGGGAAGGATCCTGGTTTGGCTGGGGAAATTTTCATGGCAGCCCTTGATGAGCAGGGACATGAGCCACGCTTCTTAGAGCAAGATGTCTAAAAAAAAGGCTAAAAAAAAGGCAACCTGTAAATAGGGAATTCTTCTTAATTAACTTTTGGATTTGAAACATTCATAGGGTTCATAAAATCATACTTTATCCCTGTGTAACAGAACTAAAAATGTCACTGTTTTTTTTTTAACCAAAGTTGAAATTCTTTATAATCAATGACTTGAGGGACAGAACTTTTAACATCATCACTACCTCGGCGTCACTTGGTTCAGTGCCATTTGTCATTGAGTCTCCCGCAGCTTCCTCTTGAGTCGTGCTAGCTCAGTTCATTCGTGCAGACAGGAGAAACATCTTTAGAAACTTATGCATGAAGCTTGGGCAGTTCAGTGCTAAAACATAAAACCAGAGGGACTTCAGAGAGGAGAAACTGTGGAAAGCTGTGAATGCAGAAATGGAAATTTTTTTCCCCAAAACTTGCTATTTTGATTGCGCTGACTGACCTAACTTTTGCAGGGTTTTCTAGTAGTGTGTAATGATTTGTCCTTTCTTGTTTACCTTCTTGGAAGTAAACAGTACATTGGTGACACGAATGGGTTTGTGGCATTGGGTTTTTTTTTCATATTGACCTTTGTGATCAGGTCTAAACAGCCATCAGTCAACTCTTCCAAGTCTCCAGGAACTGTTTAAACATAGCAGTTCAGGCACAGCTCAACAGTTATAAGTGCTGCTGAAAGCTCATGTAAACATATCCTTCGTTTAAAAAAAAAAAGTGCTGCTCCTTTGAAAGCTGTTACTGTTTTCAGGGAAAATATGTCAAATACTCCTACAGTTTTCATTAACTTTTTCATAATTTCAGAAACCATTTCCATAACAGGTCTGATGAATTAATGTGCCTTATTTAAAATAAAATTAACTTTGAACAAGTATATCTTATCATTAGCAGACAACTCCAAATGTTTTAGATAAAACTTTTCACATTGATTTACTAGAAGATACATTGTATATAGAATATTTGCATCCCATTAAAATGAAAACACTTATAATGTCTAAATTGTCCCTGCTTTGTGAGTTTGTAGAGACACATATTTTAATTTTAAGGTTGTTTTTGGATTCAACAAAATGCTTGAAGAACTGGGAGTCACCTGAGCTGGTGACAGCAGTCTACTTGTTTGCTGTGAATGGAAATTCCCATTCTTTCAAGAGAGTAAGCCCTCAGACCAAAACCCCTTAACTCATCTAAAGATAAATGGGACATGATGAAGCTCTGTGCTTTCTACAGCTAAAAGAAGGTGAAAGAACTGCAAATTAGCTAGCTCATACAGCACTTGACCAGGTGGTGCTTCCCCCTCTGCATCACAAGACCATAGAGTTATGTTGTCAGTTGCTGCTGAACTGTGAGCAGCTACAAACAGTGTGGAAAGGAAAGTGATGTGATGAAGCCCATTCATATGTGATATGATCATACAAACAAATGGGACACGGGTTAATAGATTATAGCTGAAGTGGCTGTGTATGGTATTCTTTACTCAGAAAGGTATATTAGCCTTTGCCACACAGATTAAAAAAAAAGCCCTTTTACAGTGTTGTAATTATGGAAAAACTGCCTGTATAGGAAGAATTCTTAGAGATCTCAAAATTCTGTGCAGGAGATTGAGCTGTAGTTGCTACAGTTTTATGCAGTACTCTCAGATATATGAAAAGGCTTTTGTTGGCTTTGGTCAAGTAATAAAACAACCATATTTGTCATTTGTCATGGCACTAATATAACCACTATTTGATAAGGAAGGAGACAAAGGAATTCAAATACTGGAAGAGAGAGGCCTAGAGATGTGAAAAAGAAAACTGACAAAGAAAAAGAAGAGAAGGAATTTGGAATGGGGGGTAGAAAAGAGGAAGGAAAATAAGATTTGGAAAATAAGGAAGCTTGAGAGATGTCTTTTTGTGCATCGCTTTGCATGAGGATAAAAGGAGGGAGAAGAATACACGAAGAGCTCAGATGATTTTTAGGAGGAAAACTGAGAGCCTGGAAGCTTGCAAAGTACTGGTTCACAATGCCTCTTGTAGCAGTGCTGTGGTCTTTCCTAAAACCTGAGACTTAAAATGCTTCAGCCTAGTTTAGTGTTACTTTTTCTGGGAACTGGCAGGACAGCAACAGCAAAGAGTAAGTGCTTAATATTTGTAAAGCTGTCTAAAGTGCTGTGATTAATATGTAATCCAGCATTTGAGCCCTGTCCAAACACAAAGAAACTGTGCCGATGTGAAAACAACACCCATGAGCTTTCTTCAGATCATGCATTACTATATTTTGTGTACTGTTTCATGCTGATGTGGAGTTGCCTTTTAGAATGAATTCCAGAAGGAATATGGTAATATGCCACAACCATGAATTTCATTAAAGATTTGTTGGAAACCACATGAAGAGGCAACGTCAGCTGGCAAATCAACTTTGCAGTATTCTCAGGCTTAACCTTCATCCTGTAAACCATATGCTTCTCCATGTGCTTAGTTTTATCAGCTAATGTTTCAGACACTGGCTGATATAAGATCCATGGTCTACTAATTTTCAGTGGCCCTCTAACTTGTTGGGTTTTGCAGAAGTGTTATGGCCCCTTAAATACTTTCAGGTGCTGAATCATGCCTCAGTTGTACTACAAGCTCAAAAGCAAAGTTTTGCTTCTTGCTAGCCTCCACTTAACATAATGCAATGAAAAAATCCTCATTTTCTCTACCAGAAAAAATGGTGTCCGTGCTGAAGGAGAAAAGTCAACACTGGATGGTTATAGAAACCATGTTTAAAGAAGTTCTAAGTACGGTCCCAACACTGGTTAATCATAAAAGCTTTGACATTTCTACTCCTGTAAATGGGACAACTTTGTAAATTCATCTTATTAATGAGAGATAGACAACTGGATACTTAACCTTGATTAATGTGAACCAAATTAAAATTTAAATTCAGATTGCAGAATATCAGAAATCCAACTCACAGGAATTTTTTCCTCTGGAGAAACATATTTTCTAGATATTTTTCAGGCTTTTTTTTTGGCAGACAAACATCTGATCTTACATCAATTGGAGTTCCAGGAACATAAGAGTGAACCACTTATTACATGGATAGATTGGGTTACTTTGGTCCCAAATGGATTCCGGTCAACAAATTGACAATGAAAACAGCAGCACTGTTTTGAAATGGCCATGACAGCAATGGCAACAAAATTCAGCTGTTCCCTCACCCTGGACTATGAAGTCAGTGAAGGAGTCATTCCCAGACAGTGAGGGTGACCTTATAAGCTCCTAATAAAAAATAAAGGGAAAAGAAAGGGGTAAAAGGAAAATTGTGTGAATTTCCCTAAGCCCTTTTCTACTTTAACAGTATCTAGAACAGTGCAAAAAGAAGATACTAACTTTTGAGGGCTGAATTTCAGTGACAAACTGGAGGGAAAATTGAGAAGAAAGGATACCATAGCTCTCATATCAAACCCCTCTACCCACAGTATTGCTTTTTGGCTCGACATTAACACAACAACATTTTTATTTCAATACATAATCTAGTTAGGGGAAAAAAAAGATGTTCTGGATCACACATTCCCTCTCCACATCTTCTTGCCAGAATCCCACAGTGGTAGGGTTGTTCTTTGTGTCAACAGCACATGATTGGGTGATACATATGCCTCATTTCAGTATGTTGTTTTCCAATTAAATATAAGTGTAGCACACAAAAGAAACATGCTGCATACACATAAGACACAGGGTAAAGGAAAAGGCACAAGAGTGAATAAAAGATATTATGAAATGAAGACTTTCATGAAACTGGTTTTAGTTAGAGAAAAATGAAGCTTTTAACCATAATCAATGCTTCAAGTTATTCCAGAAATAATCCAAGAGAAATGAAATGAGAATGAGGCACATGAAAGCTTCTGGATTTGCAATAGTAACAGCTGTGTCTAGAGAACCTGGGCAAAGGGGTTTGTTATTCAAATATGTCTGTTTTAAATAGTATTTTCAATTCAAGCATACATCTCTGTCCATTAAAACAAAGAAAAATACCAGGGCTAAGCACACAGGACAAACACCATATGATCTTCAATAAACAGTCTTATAATCAAACACCATGTAATTAGTGCAAGAATAGAATGCCAAAAACATATTGTGATTCCATGAAAAGTACCCTTAAGGATTTGTGAAAAAGAATAGATATTCTAGGACCTGTGCCCATTTATCCCATTCTGTTACACATGAAAGAAATTATATTAAATCAACTGAATATCTGGAAAGAATTAAATCATCATCTCTCATTGGCAAGCCTAAAGGAAAAATTCACAAGAAAGCACAGTTTTATGTAATAAAAGTTCTCATGTTTCATGGAGTAAAAGGGAAAAAATAAGTGCCAAAGGGAAAGTTTTTGTTGCCTTTGGTTATTCTTCTTCTCACACAATATATTATAGAGTTCTCCTCTGCTCCCTTTTATTATCTTTATTCAATGTTCTAAAGTTTCAGACATAGTACCCAGAGTTATTGAAATGAAACCATTTCAAACTCTATCGCAGAAAGTCCTACAGGAACAAACTTCTCTCTAGCAACTGATACAGTGAGAGTCATTGGCACTACACAGTAGCAACTAAAACAGACTGGTCCCCTCAGCAGGACTCTTTTTAATGATAGAAATGTCTGGGTTTTTACTGCCTTCTAGTTCTGTTTAAAGTAACATGTGGACCAAAATCTGCCTTTGTTAATGGTGTTTCGGAGGTGTAAATGAAAGCAAGGACTTTCTCCAGCAGACTGAGCTCACCATGGGCTCCAAGTGATTTACCTCAGAGATGGCTTTAGTTCAGTAATGGAGTTTTACAAGTCAGGCTGCACTGTTCTTTAATTTATATTTAGTTTTGACATATCATGCTTCTATATTAGCTATCATTAAACCACCATAAAATGTTCAGGACTCAACTTTAATTTAATCTGCACTCTGACACGAAAATCTGATGAATTTCATGAGCTGCGGTTGTGTCCCTCAGACTTTACTAAGGAGAAGACATATTCTATGAATACTAGAGATTACAACTGAGATGTGCACTTACATCTCTGCAGAGATAAATTGAAATTCCTATTTTCCCTCTAGAAAATGATCATGCGACTTTAGCAGCAATGTCTCTTCCTGGGTGTCCTCTTATATCTTGAGTCATTCTTCAGTAGGTCTTAGTCCTTCCTTCATTCCTTCACACTTCCATGCCCTGCTGATCTCCCATTGCTCATTGGCCTTAGACATGTCTATTTATTCACATTACTTGATCTCTAACCTCTGTGGTGAGGATTTCCCAATCTCCTGCTGAAGGCTGTATTAAAGAAACTAGAATTTGGAATGGGAAAACAGAGCTTCCTCTTTTTCTTCTCTAATTCTCCACTCTACTACCTGTGTGTCATGTCAGTGCCTTGATGATATTAAATTATCCCCCACTCTTCTTTTGGACCTCTCCTTCTTCCTGCTGTGCTCTGAATTTTGCCACTGTATGCTATACTGTTTCCTATGCCTGAACTATTATTCCTATGCCTGGTTTTTGTCCGTATTTTTATAAAGGTCAGTTATTAGAATTTCTTTCTTCTGGTCTCCAGTACAGCAATTCCTACTTTTTTCCTTCTCTCTCCTCATATGTGATCATTCAGACACAGTTCATACATTATTGTTCACTAAAAATGTACAATGTCAAATAATCTTCCTTGCCTATAATTTTGACCATATCAGACTACATCTGAACATTTCCACTCACTCCTTTTCCCCAGATGATGAAATTCAAGCTTCTGATCTTCATGTAGGACTTGCTCATTTCAGGCAAAAATCTCAGTTACTTGTTACCACATAATCCAGTTCATACATTTCTGTGATTTTACACTAAAAATACCAAAGGTTTTTCACTGTCACTGGACAGCTGTTCCAGAATCTATTGCTCTTACATTTAGAAAACTTTTAAGTTCCCACCTGAATTTACATGTGGCTGATTTAGGCCCTTTTGCTGTGGTGCCAGCAGATTTTTATTTTTTTTTAGCTGCTTACAGTGAACTAACCGACTACCAAAAAGAATCAGCAAAATAACTGTGGGCATGTGGGCAAACAACACTATAATCACCATATTGCTCATCAAAAGACAAAACCAGAAAGAAAGCACCATTTATACAATGAAATTTAACTGTTTCCCTTGTGCTTGGATGGAGAATTTTTCTCTGCACCAGAGCTGGCGTAATTCCCTCAGTCTAAAGCTGGATGAATCTGGATGAATCTGGGTTTCCTGACTTCAGGAAACTTGCACAAGCTGAAACCTCCCCATGAATGATTCCCTCACATGTTCATCAGCACAGCTTTTTGTGAAAACAGGACATTAGCAATCTTGAAATACCACTGAGACACACTACATCTGCAGTTTACTTTGAACCCCAAAACTTTCCTTTTCCCTTCAGTGCCTCATCCAGTGCTTGTGTATTTTCCCGACACTTGCTTAGATCTAGTTTGTCTGTTCTGGATGATATACAGTAAAGAAATTCCACTCAACCAACAATTTTACCTGTATTTTAGCTATATTGACTATGCTAGATAAAAGGTCTTTAATCAGCTAACTCTGATCCTGTTTCTGTTAATGGCAACACAGAAATGACAGAGCTCATGGAATAGAGACCATGTGGTAACTTGTTGCAGATGGTGAGCTGAGCAAATGCTGATTGCATTTTAATTTTAAGCAGTGAGAGTCAATGACATATTGTGCGGGCAGTGAAGTAAAACAAACAAGCAAAATCCCCTAAAAGACAATTCTGTAGATCAGAAGTTGTAAGGACACTTGATTACACTGTCCTGGGTTTTTGTGAAGCTACCAGGTTATCTCTGTGTGCTTGTGTGCATAAATCAGAAAAATACTTTTGGAAAATGCCTCATCGATTTCAAATAGAAACGGAAAAGCAAAGTTTGAATACAAAGTTCAACCAAAAACAATTACAAAGTAATTTAGGTATTTTTCTTGGATAGTTGCCTTTAAAAATATGACTAATGTCTGACCTTTAAAATGGTGGAGAAATTCATAGGTCACTCTTGAACCAATGGCAGCTTCCTTTAATTTCATGCTAATAACAATCTGCACTTTTGCTAACTGCTATCTGGGCTGAAATTTTCTGCAAGCTAAGATTTTTTAAAATATTTTTTCCAAATATTTAATTGATAGAAATGGAGGTCTGGCTAATGTTGTATTTCATTCTTGTTTACAGACACATTATTTTATAGATAATTGATGAATCACCATGATAATTCTAACAGATAAAGAAAATTAATATTTTTCTTTAAGGCCTATGAGAAAAATTTAGATTCTCACATTCTTTCTGCATTAGTGTCTCAAAGGGCGTGTTCCCAAGCCTATTCAGAAATGAAACAGTTTAAAGCAGAAATTCAAAACAAATAAACAAGAATATTGGCTGAAGGGTGGTATGTGTCTTATTTGCAGTGTCAGAGGTCCTGGAGTCAGGCTGTGGTTATCCATGGCACAGGCCAGCTATGTCTGTCCCACTTTGCGTGACTGGCTCAGGCATTTCTGCCCCATGTTCCTCAGCATCCACCTCCCACTCTCTCTGCTGAGCTCCACGGTTCCTCCTGCACCTCTCAACTGTGCCAGTTGAAGCTGGCTGGCTGCTGTCAGCTGGAGAGAACCTGAAATGCTGTGTTGTAGTTGGGGTTGAATCACCTAACGGGACCCATACTCTCTCAGAAGCACTATGGGGAAATGCATCTGTGGTTTTAGCCTGGTGGGTCTCCCATCAGATGACCTAGTGTTGGTGTGGGTACAGCCACTGTATCACTCAAGCCACCCGCATGCATCTGTGAAGCAGGATAGTCTTGCCTCTGTCACATGAACTAACCTGTGAATGCTGTCTTCTCCTACAAGGAGCAGTAAGAAGAGCTACTAAAGCTGGTTTATCTTCCTACTTCCCCCTTTTCCCACTCCCTGGTGCCATAAGTCATCCCATTGGCCATGGTGGTGAAGTTTCTGCCCTCCTCTACAGCTTGTCTAAAACTCTTGGCGCTATTCCTGCCACAGCAGAGCAAGCCTAGACAATAGCCCTTTATTTAAAGGCTCAAATATTTCAGTCAGAAACTGCTAGTTATCAGAAAAGAAAACTTCCCATAGAATGGAGACTGTTATGAAAAAAACAAACACTTTTGTTAAAAAAACCCCAACAACTTATTCTATGAAAATATTTAATTTCAAAAAATCATTTTCCATGTTATTAGTATAATGGGAAGAAAACAAATTATAGACGCTTGGACTGGCAATAACAATCCTGATGAAGTTCAGCTCAGCTCTGATATAGTGACAGATCTATTTTGCTACAAAATCACTTTCTATTATCACCTGCACCTCTATTTTACAATGTGTATATACTTCAGTTTAACTAATTAGAAAAAGAAACTGCTTTGCAGGCCAGCATATTTTACAAACCCTACAAATAGGGTTACAGTTTTAATATTTTATAAAATCCTATTAAATATATTCCAATACTGTATACATTTTATTTCTGGGTTTTGGAAGGCAATAACAACAATTTTTTAAAAAAAAGTTAAAATAAGTTTTAAGATTAAAATCCTTTTTTTTTTTTTCTTGAAAACATGTCTGTAATGATAGTTGGGGGAGAAAAAGGGAGTGGTTTTACTGTTTGTATCCCAGATTTATAATAAGTATTTTTCCAGTTTTCTTCTTCCAGAGTTAGACGCTCTTATTTTCAATCCTTAATTACATAAAAGATTAAAAGATTTAATATATTTCCAAAATATCAGACCAGAGAAATGTAGATTAACATCAGTAGAGCTTCCCTTGAGATCAATGCTCTTAGAGCCGCCAACTTGGCTACTGCTAGAAGAAACAATCCAAAGGAGACAATGCATAAATGCCATTGAAGAATGCAACTGATATTATGGTAGCATGAATGCCAGCTGCATGTCTGACACAGTCGTGCCTGAGCAAAGTATGATAATGACTGGCTTATACAATGCACTAATGATTTCCAGATTATGTTCTGCAGGTTGGAGTAATTATGACTTCTTTGGATCAGTGTAGGCAAGAATTACTTGCTAGTGAGTTGTACTAAAGTTGTAAAATGTAAGATACTATAAGCATTTCATATCCATGCATTTTGTAACAAATTCAGTGAAAGCAGAGATCATTCTTTTATTACAACTGTAGGATTACATAAAGGCATTCAAATGCAATCATGCTATCTTCTTTACAAGCCTTTTTTGAACATTTTAGAAGCATATGTAGAGGATATAAAACACTGCAATTTATGCAGTACAAAATGCAAACCTAAGAACACATGTAAAATTTCATATTCAAACATCACAGGAAGCTGGGTAAAATTTACGCTAACGAGAAAAACAACTTTAATTCATGTCCTCAATTTCAAATTTACTCAGGATATTGAGGACATTATGACCCGCATTATGCTACATAAAGTCTTTGACAGTCTCTATCCATGAAATAAGTATAGTATAATAGTCTTCCCCATTTGTTGTGAATAAATCGGTATGTCAACATACAATATATAATACAAAGGCTGTGCTCTAGTGATTTCCAAATCCTCGTCTTATTGAACCTTGTTTCTGGTTTATTTTTTCATCCCAAGCAAAACATCATACATCTTTTAGCGATAAATATGATAACCCAGCTCTGAACTGTACTTGTTTAGCTAAGCAAAAACACTCTGAAGTTTTCCATCTCTGGGGCCAGGAACTGCATTTTCCTGAAAGGGTCTAACACCAACCAGTCCACAGGCTGGGCTGGAACAGCAGACAATAGCTCTGGATGTTAATAAAAACCATTCTGCCACACCACACGCTTGCATACTCAGCAGTGCTATCTTATGTTCTACTATGATTAAAGAAAGAACAGAGATTCCTCTTCCAACTCCTTCTCAAAACTGATGCAAATTATACCTCTTAAACAACAAACTGTAAATTTGGTTTTAGAAGAATGGCAGTCTGTCTAACGTGAGTGGAATATAACGCAAGTATGTGAGTCTGAAGCTCTGACTCCCATCTTTGGTCTCAGTGGGAATTCCTAGGACTGCCTTCATTAACAAGCTACTGTATAACCTGCATATATCTGTGTGCATGCACAGAACTGATAGACCAGTGAAGCACAAAATGCACATTTGTTTTCACCCAACTAGTAACAGGGTAGAAAAAACCTGCCCCATTATGGTTTCCCCAGCAAATCTTCAGAAAATACATCTCTCCATCTCTTCTCTGCACATTTACATTGAACAAGGAAAAATGTTATCTGAAGCACCAACCTCAATTTAGGTTATATTTCAGTATTATTTGCCAGTTGTGTCCAAACCAAAATTACTAAATATCCTGAGAAAAAGATATTCTCTTGAAACTTTTGAATCAAATAAAAAGAAGTGCAAAGAATATAATTTATTATAAAGGTTATTTCAGACCCATTTTTGCAGAATTTGAATAATCAGAGTTCTCTGATTTTCTAAGTGCTTTTCTAAGCTAACCATATGCTTTATTTATATATAATATATAGCAATAATCTGACAAGCTTTTCATCTGCCTGAAAATTTATACCATACAGAAAGAGTGAACAGCACACTGTGGTGCATTTAACTTATGGGCTGATCATACAAACAAATGTTAGAGAGGTAAAATTGGAAATGTATTTAAGGAAGATCTTTGAATTTCACAGGACAGTCATTCCAGCAAGCCTGGCTAAAGATAATTAAAAGTAATAGCTTTTGGATCATGCTCATAGTTTGCATTAAAGTTTAATAATTTCCAAAGCAGATATTGCAGGTTCTAAATCATCCTTTCCAAAAGAAAAGTGGGAGCCATCTATTCCTGTCATTGTAACTATGGATTTGTTGTTTGATTTTACAGTAGATGTGCATGGTCCCTGTTAAATAGGCATGTTATTTTTTTTTTCTGGAAGATGAAATAAAAAAAAAGCAGCTGCCCAGGCAGTACAAAAGAGCAACTATTAATATTTGAAAGACAGGAAGAAAGTCTTGTAGCAGAAGAACTGACACTTTAATCTGCCTACTTCAGCCATGGAAGTAAGAGGTGACAATAAAAGTAACTTTAAAGGAAAAGAATAACAGCTTCTAAGGGTATGTGAATTGAAAGGGAATTTGCCATCAAGAACTGAAAATCAGGCAAACTGAGGTGAGAAATAAGGCACTTGGGTTGATCCATAAGTAATGGGTTTTTAGTTATTTCTGTGACTCATTAAAAAAACTTCTTTTCTTCCTTGCATTCACTGTTTATGCAGAAATAATTAAACCGAAACAAGACTTTACTAGTAAAAACAATTGTAGCTATCTTACATTTTCTGTTTAACTCTCTTTTTCCTCCTGTTTATGGTGATTTGCACATGGGATGGAACAGCTGGAGCGCTCTAAATCCTTCTTTTGTATTTTGTTTAACTTTGATGAGCAAAATGGAAATGCTAATCCCTTCTGCAGACACATGATTTCCTTCCTTTCTCCTTTTCTCTGAAATATTTGTTTTTCTGTTCTCCAGCCTTTGTTCCCTAGCCCCAGTGAGGTTCATATGATGCACTCCTTTTCCCAGGGTCCTAGGGTGAACAAGGTTCCACAATCCAGCAATTCATGAAATGCAAGTGGTACTGAAACAGGCAAGGGATGTATCAAAGCAGCTTCCTACCTCTCCATCCTCTCATTATGCCTTTAGAATGAACAAACAAACAAACAAACAAACAGAAAGAAGAGTCGGGATGTTCGGTATTTCAGAAGAAAACACTCTAAAATACTTGCCTGAATTTTAGCCCTGAAATTGACTGTAGCTAACTTCAATGATTCCAGGTTTTCACATCATGGTTTCTCTTTGTTCAGTATAATTCTGACCACATATTTAAAATTAGAAAATAAATAATAAATAATGATTCAGTAAATAATAATGTCACACACCCAACACAAGCTGAGAAAAGCATTTGTTTGGACATGAAGCAGACTCACTGGTATAGTATATAACATTCGTGAAAATGTTGGAGGATTCTAGCATTAAAGGCCTGAGAGAAGTAGGATGTCAAAGAAGATGGACCCAGGTGCAAAAAAGTGTAATTCTTTGCTATGTGCCTTAATAAAGCTCTTCATTAACACTCAGGGGACGTAGTTTGGAGTGCTAAATACTACTTTTATTTAGAAAACTAAAAACTGTGCAATTGGATTAGGTACATAGATGTGGGTTAGAGGGTATTGGTTGAAAAATCGTATTTCAAATTCTAAAATAAAATTTTTACATGTTCACAATAATAGGGGTTAGAATGTCTGTAGGAGTTACATCTATTTTGCAGTCCTTTCGCTACAGTAAAGTCAAAGAAAACATGCATTCCTTGTGGGCATTTTATTAATAAAGGGTACCTATATGTCACCAAATAATCTGAAACCCAACCTTAGATAACAGTTTATAGTCATTTAAAAAGGATCAAAAATTTAAAAAATTAAATAGTATATATAAATCAGTAACAAAAGTGACACAGTGTATGACATTTTATTACTTAACTTTCATATCACAAGTTTCTGGAGATGAATCTGTGAGGCCCGAAAGAAAACAAAGCAAAGAAAAAAATATATTTATATCAAGTGGATGCTGAGAGTCTGAATCAAAGGCTCAGTACTTTATAATCAAGGTTTTGGAAAAACAAGAGTAGAAAAACCCTGAGGATTTGGCACTGAGTTCAAGAACACAGTTAGGAGTCATTGCACCTCCAAGAACTGGGAAAACTGAAGTGGAAACAAAGCCCTCTCAAAAAAACAAGGGAATAAATTAATTCATTTAGCACTGCCAGCAATTACACAATAGGAATGCATTTTAGCTAGGAACCTGTTAGGCAATGACCACAGCTGGCTATCCTTCCAGCTGAAGTCATGCTCCAAAAACCACTGAATGCGATGCAACTCTCCATTAACTTTAGTGAGCTTTTAATCAAGCCCAAGTTAGTAAGTCAGACAGCAAGACTTAGAGACAACTGGGGAAGTTTGCAAGACAGTAACTTTAACTGCACAAGGCCAGAGGATCTGGAAAAAAAACAAGTGTCAGTGAAGGGACTAATTAGAGGACATGAAAAGCTCACTCCCAAATGTCGTTTAGTCAGACTCAGGAATTTCATTATCTTCTGTGATAACAGGATTCAGAAAGCACAAGGCAGTGATCTGAATCAGTTCTTAGCTCAAGCACAGGTTTTCTGTGAGCTTTTTTAAATGCTTGTCTTTCTGCTCAGCAACACCACAAGGGCTATAAGTATTCTTCCTTTGCTTTTAATGGCATATCGTTCTTCAGCTGCTTAAATGTTGGGTCTCTTGGGATTCTATCTAGCCTAGGGTTGCCAGCACCAGGACTTCCAGCATCCAAGCTCTAACAAAACACCAAACACTAATTCCAACATCAAGGAAGGTGTGTCCTCTACAGATATACCCCTCAATCTCCAGTTCTGGTTCTTTAAAGCATAGATTGAGAGAAACAAAACAGTTTTCTTTGTTTGACAGTTATTGGCAAAGTTTGTGTACCATATGAAACGTCATGCTCATAAGCTTGTAAAATGCTTAGTATAAAGTATATACTTTTTCAGATAAGTTTGCATAGCTCTAACAAAAAATAGAAGCAATATCAATGTTTATAAGTTAATATTTGCCCTCAATTAATTTTATTTCCTTAGTGTTTCTGGAAAACAAGACCATCAAAGCATATTGTAGTCTGACAGGAATACAGTAAGCCACTAAAATCAAGGCTAAGTTAAAATTCAGAACCAAAGTAAGTGGTTTGAACTTCGTTGGTCTTAAAAAAAAAAAAAAAAGCAAACCTACACAAGAAAAGACACAAAAGTTTCAAGCCATAGACCACAGTAGTATCAACTTAGTTGTATAAGAATGAAGAAAAAACATTAATACAGATCTGAAGAATTTGTCGTAGATAAGAATTTTCCTTCAATAAAAATATAAGATTGGGATCTTTTGTACAAGTGAAAACAGTGAACATGGGGCCTGTCTAGAGAGAATATGTTTTGTAAATGAAGAAGATGTATTGGAAGTGAGGGTTTAAAAGAGTGAATCTTAAATGATCAAGCACAGCAACAAATAAAATACATGAAAGAGAAATGTCATTTATTACTTCAGCACATGGAGCAGCATAAAAATTACCAGTAGGAGTAACAAGGTAAAATTATGCGTTTTGCTGCAGAAGACATAGCTATTTGCTTTGTTGCCAGGAAAGAGCATACATAGGCATTGAAAGCAACTAGATCACTAACTTAAGGAGTGAAGTGAGGCCAAAGCTACTGACCTGAAGAAAAAGCATAGCAACAGGACACGGTAATGTGGTGCTCACACTGTACTTACTGCCCTAATTCTTCATGGAAGAAGCTGTTTTTACAATGGGAAGGGACTGTGAATAAGGAAATTAAAAATATCTGACGTAATGATTCAAGGCCTCCATTTTCATAGAAGCAATTCATGCTGAACCTTCCTTAGAAAGAAGTCTGTCATCCAGGAGTAGTTGTAGTACTGTAATGCACTTGACCCAATTGCCAAAACAGCACATGACACCTAATGCCATTTGATATGTCCTACGATATCCTACACTCTACCTAACTGCTAACAGAGCTGTTGCTATTCTACCCTTTGCCCTATCTATCTGCCAAACACTTTCAAATGTCTTGGATTCCCTAGGCTAGCAAGCAGAAGTTTCATGTTGGACATTGAAGTTATTGAGAGCTGGCTTAAAATTCTTAACATGCTTTCAGTGCCTCAAGCAAATTTGGCATTCTAGTATTGTCTTTTTATTGGAAAAATTTTGATGTGGAAATTGTATAAAACAAAGGGTATCAGGTTTGCTTAGCACATTGGAATCTTCTACGTGAATCTTATATCCCTCCATAGATAAGGAATGGGTCCTACCATTTCCTAAGTATTAATATAGGACATTGACAGTATTAGGAGGTATATTTCATTAAAAAGTTGGAGGAATGATGAAAAAGTTCAGAGGAATGATTGTATGTTGTACAAAATACCGGTAATATAGGAGTAAGCACAGAATTAAGTAGGAAGTGATAATAAAGAAAAAAACATGGATAAGGAAAAGGGATATCTTGCTTCTGGTAACATTGTAAAACCTATTTCTGGTGTAATAAAGCGCACGATACTACAGTGTATGCCTATCATTTGCAGCATATTACAACACTTTATACCTATTAAGGAAGTGGTATTTCCCCTTCAGAAGGAAAACATACAGGAAAGTGTAGATCCTATGAGTATTGCCTCGTAAGTACTGACAGAAAAGTAAAGGAAAAAAAAGTAACTCTAAATATGTACCAGATAATACCTACAGCAGATGGAAATTCATTAAACATTATCACATACAAAGAGCCACAAAATAGAAATGTTACACATAGGAAAAATTATTAATATGTAACCCAATTTTCTTAAGCCTTGATTTTGGATGTTGGAAAATATGGATTTCTAGATTATTAGGACAACCAAAAGATTATTTCCAGAATGCAACTGAGCTTGTTATTGGTGTATCGCTATACTGGTAGGAGCCGTAAGAAATTTGAGGGGAAAGGGTAAAAAGTTGTGACGTGAAATAGATGCCATTATCTTACAATAAATCTTTGTTTGACCTTGCTAAAATTCTATTCAGCAAAATCAAATATAAAGGTGTTCGAAGTCTGAGAAACTCCCTGGGCTGAGGTCTCCAGTTGAGGGTGGAAGCTGTACCACCTCCCACAGTCCCAGAATGCCACTGCCATTGGTCAGGGTCTAATACCACTGGCTCTGCATTCTGAATAACTCCATCCCATTTGAGAGATTGGAAGCTAAAGGTAAGTTTTGGTACTTCTGTCTTAGAACAGTTAGTTGGATTTTTAATGCTGGAAATATTTTTATAGTATTTGTTTTATTTTATTGTGCATGATACTGATTCAAAGGCTGCAGATTGAGGAGACTATTTATTTTTCCCTGGATATGTCTTAGTTCCTTCCTGTGAGAGGAATACATAATCTTCATCAAAATATTTGATCTAGCAGCTACTGCAGATGCCAATATCATTACAGTGTGTTCCAATATATTACACATAAAGGAAGTACAGAGACATGCAAACTCTGCAAGTTAGTACAGATACTATAGTTATAGGTAAATAATTTTTTTTCATAGAGATTGTCATTATATTTGTTGGTTTTGCCTATGTATACACAAAATGTATCAAGCCTTATATACCCTTAAAAAACTTTTTATTTCTGGGCAACGTGAAATGAAAACAATTTTGAATAATTAGTACTTTTTTATTTAGGAATTGTTTATTCAGATGAAAAATTACACCAGATATGTTAGTATTACATTTTGGGTTAATAGATAACATCATTTATAGCTGCATCATTTGGAATAAATGACATGCAAAACAAAAGCAAGACCAAAACCAGTGCTGTCAAAAATAGGCAGCAGAAAATATAAATACAGAAACAAACCAAGCTTGAGCATATTTCAGTTTATTTCAGAGATTGGTTGCACTTTTATTTCATTTAATTTTTTTGTAATGAAGCAGAATACCTTTAGCAATATTGGAAGCTAATACTGAAAGGTGCAATTCAACTAAGCCTTTTCAAAGACAAACCCAAGTGACTCAAGCTTCTCCCAGCAGCAGCTGAAAAGCCTTTTTGAATAAAGCAAATGAGGGAAAAATGAATGCCTTGTGTTGCTGACCATCCCCAGAGGAATTTCATATCCTTATGCCTAAACCAGCTTCATAAAGACTCTTTTCATGAAGCTAAAATTCAGCTTGTTGCTCAGCACACACACCTTCAAAAAAAATCTCATGCATTTCTTAAACCATTTTAAGTAGCTACAGTTCAAAAATGAAATATTTAAGTGTGTGTATTATGGCAATTGTATTATGTGTGTATTATGTACAATTTATTAGGCTTATGTACTGTTCATTATCACTGTCTGTGCTTTTGGTGAAATTAGTGGGAGCTGTAGCTGAATCAAGGTGTGAGTAAAGTATGCTGAATAGAGCCTTGTGTCAGGCATCTTATATGATAATAGTGAACACATCGCTTACAAGGAATAGAGAATGTATAAACACTAATATTTAAGCCCAGTGTGAATTTTCTACTGTTTTAATAAAATATGGAACTTCTAAAAGGATGATAATTTGATTTTACAATTCTATTCTCCATGGAGAACATGTGGCTGTACTACTTTAAAGATGGTGTTGATTGAATAATAAAGGAATGCAGAGTACTGTCACTTACAGGGCTACAGAGGACACAGACTACTTTTTATTTTGCTCACCAGTCATTTGCAGAAGTGATGGTCCAAATATGCCACACCATTCAACTGATTAAAATTATATTCTGGCAAAGCAGCTACTGGGTGAAAAATATTTTTATTATACTCATCCAGAGACAACAAAGAAAAAGGAGAAAAAGGTCCTAATGTTTTCCAATGGGTTTTTTTTTTGGTGGTGGTGAAGAAAGACTAATTACATTATTGTACATTCAAAAGATTATTCATTGTGAAAGACACAAATAATAAAATAATTTATCTTTTGGCTACTTTCTTAAAAGGTCTTTTTTACTGGTGTAGTAGAAATAGGTGAAGTTAGGTGGAGGGGGAAAAAGATGAATATATATCTTCCTTTCACCTTTTCAGGTACTTTCTTATTGAGGCCAGTCTATTTTTGTACCAATAAAACTCAATGGGTCTTTCCTAAATTATCTAAATGTTAGTATGGCCAAAGCAGTCTGCAGAAATTCTCAGATTCAGGGACTCTTCATAAAGCAAAACAAAATAAACCATTGAGTCATCACCAATAAATATGCATCAGAAATATTATTGCATACATATAAGTACTGTATTTGTGAGATTACATTTTCATAGATTCTTTGCAAATACCAGATTACCCACATTTTGTCCATTTTCTTCTCTTTCAGAAAAGAAAGCAGAATGCAGACTTTTGTAATTATTTTTCTGGGATTTTTTATCTTCGAGTCTGTTGGAGCTGTGCCTATCACAGATACCATAATTTATGATTCTGAGCTCTATGACATGCCACTTGGAGAGATGCTTCACCCATTTGTCTATGATGAAAACGAGCAGTCTGATCAAATAGAGGTAATGAGAACTTCATTTCTTTTATCTTTCCAAAGTGATCAAATGCAGTGGCTGCTGATGAGTTTTTCTTGGCCATCAATATGTTTATCAGACAAATCATGTAATTCCTATTGCCTTGGGTTGATCAATGGTTTTCTGTGCTAGTAACACACCGTAGTTCATTCACATTTTCCCTAATCTACAATGTGGCCAAAATATTTCCTGATTTTTTTTTTTTTGTGGTAATCTTTTAAAGCAGGTGAAAGGTACCAAGCTTCCCTCAGGTCTCCTTGCATTGCCACAAATTCTGTTGCAGATTGTCCGTATGATTTATCGGTCTGGATGAGGCACAGAGGCAGCTGAGATAGGACATCCAGCATTACCCATTAAAGGAGGTGGTAAAATGCTGTTTCCTGAGGTTATTTTGTATAGTAATAGATATGTTCAATATAAGTATTTCAGGATATAAATGCTAGTGGTTCCTATTTCTGTTAGGAAAGTGGGCAGAAGGAAATAAAAAAGAAAAGGGAAAGCACTGGAATTGAAAAAAAAAGAAAGTAAGAAAAATTACTGAAGAAAAACTGTTGAAATTCTGTAATAGTATGAGATAGTAAGATGTGTTGCCTGTACAAGCAAGGGACTTCATTTCTTGACTTAAATGCCTCCTTCCCCTCCTACATTCCTGTATTTATCTACATTACTAAAAGGCTACATTAATTTTAGTCTCACTCTACTGCTTAGAAATGGGCACAAGTTCCCTGAAGGTGATATATGTACTGTATGATTCAGGATTGAGTGCAACAGAAGTCGAGTGAAAAATACAACTTTTAAATAATAACTTGTTTTTTTCACTGTTATACATAATATTTTAGTATTTTTTCACAAAAGAGTACATAATTCATGAAAATGTCTTCCTCTGAGTGATCCATGATTGCAGCAGGAGGGACAGGAACTAGGGAAATCACAACTGGATAGCAGCCTTGAAATAAAAGGACAGGGACAATTTAAGAATAAATATATCCCAAAACTGGGGAACCGAAGAGATAAAAATCATGTTAAATTTTGCACCAAGATCAGAATCTTACAGTTTGGGGGAAATAAATTTTCTCATCTAAGAAGGACTAAGAAGAACTTTAAAGAAATTACTTTGCGTTTGGCCTGATTCCCTGTTGTGCCATGCAGAAGCTAAGCTCTTTACATACCTATGCGCTTGAGATTTCTTCCCTGACAGAGTCACCCCCACTTTTAGTCACTGGATACCTGTGCTGTCTCTATTTCACAATGACTAAAAAGTCACAGTTCCTGTCTGTCTTTGCTCTTAGAAACGAAGCCTTTACCAGTCCTACAGAAACAGCTTGTATGTGCCTCACCACAGAGATTTTCTCATTCAAACAATAGATTTCTTAGTAATGCATTGAATGGTAGGTGGGACTCTCCTGTGCTGTGCTCTCCCTGTGAGGTCCTATGACGCTGAAGCATGGGGTGGCCCCTTTCCAAGTTTCTGAGTGAAGGACAGAGACAAGGCAAGGCTCCTGTAGTTCTTTTCCAGCTGAAAGGAAATTCAGGATGATCAATATTGCACTCAACAAAGAAAAGATACAACAGGTCCTATCACAGTTTGCTTTCTTTAGGGAAACATGGAACAGGCAGAGTCCAAAAATTCTTTTCATTTTGTCTTGTAAACTTCTTTTCCACAGCAGGATTTTCTCTCATTAATGAGTTCTTCAGATAGCTTTCTTAAAATTCATCCATCATAGCAGCTGGAAGGAATGTTACTTTGCATATGGGTGGACCTCCCTGTGAGAGCCTTTTTCTCCTAGACATTTAGCCAAAATATTTTTTTGCTTACATTCCTCTTACCATGTACCACCCAAAAGAAACCTAAGCATTCACAATTCCCCTAAACCCAGGAGAGCTCAACTTGGTCAGTGCTGTAGAAATCAAGCATCTTTTATAGACATGCATGTCAGTCTTGCAAGTTATCTTTTATTGACATCACTCAAGTTTTAAACAGAATACATTTGATTTCTTGATTGTGGTTATGACTTTCCTCCCTACGATTCTGTTATCGTAACGATGTGAACTACACAAGTGGCTCTATGTGCAAAACCCAGTATTTATGCAAGGTCACAGGTTAGTTTTTATTATGCATAGCTTAAATGATGAGCAATACCACAGAGACCCAGATAAACAGCAGGCCTTCATTAGATCTAGTCTGTGTACAATAAATCTTTACGGTCTGATTTAAGGCCTGCATTTCCTTTTAGAGAACTCTGAATCATGTCTTTAGCCTTCTGAAATAGTGGAGAAAAAAATGAAATAGCATTTTCTGTCATTGCTGTCTTCAATTTAAGATTTTAAAAATCAGTTATGTGCAAATATAAATAATTCTGTTTAACATGTTCTTAGACTCATTGGAGAAATGCAATCTTTTCCAAGATTGTGCATCCAACTTATTTTCAGGAGGTCCAGGAGACTGGTTCTAGGACTTCAGATGCATTTGGTGTGTTGCTCCTGCTGATTTCCATGGGAATTAGGCACCTGTGCATCTTAAGGAAGTAAACTAAAACATCAGTATGTCCTTTCCATATTGCTAACCATTGGGTACTGCAATCACTTATTCAATGTGTAACCACCAAAATGAGGAAAGACCTAGAGGTAATTAGGGAGAGATTCGTCCCACTCATTCTATCTGGCTAAAATTAGGCGTTGCATCCCAAGACCATCCTCCAAGACAAGTATGAATAATTGTCTTGGGATACCTGTTGTGGTGGGTTGACCTTGTGTGGCTGCCAGGTGCCCATCAAGCTGCCGTCTCACTCCCCCTTCTCAGAGGGACAGGGGGAGAAATTAAGGTTAAAAACTCAAGAGTCAAAACTAAAGGAACTTTAGCAAAGTCAAAGGCATTTTAATGAAGAAAAGCAAAGGTTGTGCACAGAAGAGAAGCAAAGCAAAAAGATTTATTCTCTACTTCCCATCACCAGGTGATGTCCAAACACTTCCTGGGAAGTAGGGCTCCAGTATATGTAATGATTGTTTTGGAAGACAAACACCTTAATAACGAAACCCCTCCCCCCTCCCCCACTGCCTCCTTTCTCTTAGCTTTAATTGCTTAGTGTGACATCATATGTGTACATTTTTTAAAGCAAATACTTTGCATGGGGAAAATACTTGTAGCTGTGAATTACTTGAGTGAACTGTATTGACAACTCGATCAAAGCTATAATTGTCATGTATTACACAGGTCAAATCTGGGCTATAAAATCTGTGGTTGCCAAGTTCCCGGGTAGGTGAGACATGGAAGGCTTAGCTAAAGCTTTGCATCCAAAGGAAAACTGTTACTGAAAAAACCTTAAGTAATATATCACTCAGAAATAAAATGTGTACAGAGATTTTAGAGAAAACTGTATGAACCCTTTCACAGATAATGGTAAAAAAAAAAAGGCAATGTAAAAGAAAAACCTGTAACCAAGGAAGAAATTCCAAGGTCCTAAAGGTGAAAGAGACTGCAAAGGAATGTCACTGTAAGGTAGTGTACAAACTTTTTGTTGGATTTATCTTCAGAAACTGACAGTTACAGCAGTATAAATACGAGCTGCAGTATCGCCCCTTTTATTCACAGTAAATTTCATTATAATTTTCAATGAATATTTATATCACAATAGGGTCGAGAGGCCTCAGTCAAGACTGGGTCTTCATTGTTCCAACTGCTCTGCCAATATATTCAAAGACAGATTTCCTTCTTTAAAATGGATACAGTCAAGCCAGATTGTCAAAGGCACTCTTGTGTCAGCTTCTCATTGGTAAAACAAAAGGCTCAGAGTTTTTCCCTCTTTGAAAATAAAACTTTGTTTGGATAGTGTGTGAGAAAAATAAATTGTGGATAGAGATTCTTATGTACAGCTACTAATGTCTAAAAAAATCCTATCACAAACTTTTGGTTACAGTGCCTGTTAAACATAATCAGTTCATATTCCTTCAGGTAGGAAAAGCTAAGTTAGAAAAATAAGAAGTCAAAATATAGGGGCATCAGAAAAATATTTTTATCAATAAAATAGGTTATCAGTGAGACTGAGAAACAAGGGAGCTATCCTCGCACTGAATAAGCAGCAAAACCAGGGAGTTGAATCCGGATTGGTCTGGGTCTGTGTACATAGAAGAGGTGAGCTATGAAGCACGATCCACAAAACAATCAGAAACAGGCACTGTGAAAGCCTAATATTTGATCCTGCATTAGGCTGTTGAATTTGAATCAAACAGATAATAGGATATTCAGGTGCCTGCACAAAGCTCAGAACTTGAGTCATACACACACACACACTCACTTACATACATGCACATACAGACAAAGCATCTCTGCCGTTACCATAACATGAAGATGGATCTCACCTGTGCAAGAGCTCTACCTTGCCATTCTTCAGACTTGAGAGAGGCTTACACTGCTGTTTCTATCTTTGTGGCAGGTATCTGATTAAATAAGACTTCAAGGTGGATATGCAATGATTTTTCAGAAGATGGCATATACACTTTTAAAAAACTTATGAATTGGTACAAGTGACGTAGAAGTCAGATAACCACGTAGTTGAGAAGAGAATTAAATTTACCATTTGAAGCTTTATCCCCAAATAGGAAATCTTCTACTATATTTTGGTTCATGTTTCTAACACTGTTTGGTTGTAGTTGAGATTCAAAGCAATTACAGTACATTTAGGAAAAGCCAGGTTGGTGAACTGGGCAGAAGCATGTTCAGCTCCAGCAATGCCCAGTCTGCCTGGACTGCATGAGGAAATACCCTTGAGTCCCTGAACCCTCCTTTACAGTGAGCTCTGGAAGTCCAACTGAGGCAGCTCCTTACCACAAGTCTGAGGGTTAGCAAAGTTTCTGGTAGAAGCTCTGGTCATCTGCGTGATCTCCAACTTTGGCTGTGGCCAGACACGTCTACCCTGTGGCTTGGGTCAGCAGGAGCTTCTGTGGAATCTTCATTAAATAGCTGGAACTAGATTTCAGTCTTTTTGTGCTTTATAATAGCGCAAAGAGCCCTGTTCTGATTTCTAAAACTGGCATGTTTCTCTCTGAAATGTTATGTCTTGCAAAACTTCAGCACTGTTCTAAAGAAACGCATCTGCTCTAGGCTAATTTACATATTACATAGCCTTCAAATCAGAATGTTAGAAATAAAATCTGTAATTTCAAATATAGTACTGGAATGAGACTTTGACTTCATTTTTACTTATGGAAATGCAGATTTATATTCATTTATATGGACTTTCTTCATTCTCAGATAACAGAATTGATAAGTAAAATCTCTGTAGCATTGCTGTGCAGCATAAATGTTTTCACTCAGCTAAAATCAGACATGACATAGATACACTTGCTGTTCGAGACAAAAAGCTTTAGGCTATTCTGTGGTCAAGGTGTTAAAAAGACTACTTCCCTTTCTAAGACTAATATAAGAACCTCAGAGTCTGCTTATATTTTCCAAGGCAGAATCCACAGACATTAATTTCTAGAGAACTGGGTTGGTCTGACTGAAGTATGAATGGAAATTTATGTGTGCATGTGTGTGTAAGACCCAGCAGAAAGAACAAAATAACTTAAAACATTTAGAAGGCTTAAAGGGTTAAAAGAACAGCTTGCGTTGATAATGAAGGACAATGTACACAACTGCACCACTTCCAGAATATTGTTCCCAGCAGCAAGACTGAGGAATGTGTTGTTTATGCCAAAATCAAAGGTCCTGTACCCTGATAGTGTTGCAGCACAGATGACTTTTCGGTGAAGACCCTTCATCCTACCCCCAACAGACAGGAAATAAGATTTTAGAATACAATCTATACCATTCCTTTCCATGTTAGCCATTATGAAATCACATTCCCAGTGAAGAAAAGGAGGCAATGGGCAGCAACCTGATGGATGCAGGAGTATCCAAGACTCTGAGGAAAAAACCTGCCCCGTAACAGCCGGTGAATCTTAAAGGAGAAAAAAGCCTGTCCGAAAGTGAGTTTTCAATGCTTGTTAAGAAGAACCCCAGAGGTGCTAGAAGGACTCAGCAGCTTCTGTCCCTTGTCTTCTTTGTTGAACACAAGTGATCCTGGCCAGACCACTACAGCATACACATTTCAGTATGTGAGAGTACATGGGTGTAAACATGCAAGTGGTTAAAATCTGAGAGAATGGGTGCAAGTAGGTAACATCAGTTTACTTAAGAATTTTGTAAATTAGTATCAGCTTCCACAAGATCTCCCCGAGTTTTACTACACTAATTTCACCACACAACTTATTTATGTAGCTCTCTACAAGAAAATGACAATTTATCTGAACTGCAGAATTTGCAATCTAAGTAATTATTGAACTAACATGCAATGGCTCACAGATCTATTTATTTTTAAGACAGAACAATAGGAGAAAAGAAGACCTTAAATGCAAAATTCAAGAAGAAACAAGTATGAGCCACTTTTGGAAAGGAAAACAAACCAAAAACCTCTACCATAATTAGACATTTTCTTGTAAGGCTTTGGTAGTTTCAGAACAGCTGTGGGGGAAACTAGTTCCTTTTGATGGGTCAATGTGTGGTACAACAGTCCCTTCAAGTTTATGATGTCTCTTTTTAGAATTCTGAACTTTTGTTCATGATTTTAAGTATATTTTTTGCAGTAAAAGCAGCACTGAAGCTGGACACACTTGAGATTCTCCTGTGGATTTAAATTTATTACATGTAATACATCAACTTTGATCCTAAAATATGTAGACATAAAACAAGAGACAAAACATCTGCCACTGGAATTACACCACCTCAGAAGAAAAATGTGGCAATTGATGACTTCCAAAATTGCCACTTACCTCTTTAAATCTATTTATTTTCTCATGAGGTTCACACGGGCCCATTCCTTGAGCTTGTCCAGGTCCCTCTGTATGCCATCCTGTCCCTCAGGCGTGTCAACTGCACCTCTCAGCTTGGTGTCATCTGTAAACTTGTTGAGGGTGCACTTATCCCACTGTGTATGTCACTGATGAAAATGTTAAAGAGTACTGGTCCAAATACAGACCACTGAGGGTCACCACTCGTCACCAATCTCCATCTGGTCATTGACCCATTGACCACTACCATCTGAATGCAACCATCCAACCAATTCCTCATCCACTGAGTAGTCCACCTATCAAATCCATATCTCTCCAATTTAGAGAGAAGAATGTTGTGGGGGACCATGTCAAAGGCCCTACAGAAGTCCAATCAGATGACATTGGTAGCTCTTCCCTTGTCTACTGATGTAGTCAAGCCATCATAGAAGGCCACTAGGTTGGTCAGGCAGGACTTGCCCTTGCTGAAGCCATGCTGGCTGTGTCAAATCACCTCCCTGCCCTCCATGTGCCTTAGCATAGCTTCTAGGAGGATCTGTTCCATGACCTTCCCGGGAACAGAGGTGAGGCTGACAGATCGGTAGTTCCCAGGGTCCTCATTGTTACCCTGTTTTAAAAATGATTGCAATGTTTCCCTTTTTCCAGTCTTCAGGGACTTCACCTGACTGCCGTGACTTTTGAAATATGATGGAGAGTGGCTTGGCACTTGGCACCCTCAGGACTCTGGGATGCGTCTCATCAAGTCCCAGAGACTTGTGTATGCTCAGGTTCCTCAAGTGGTCTTGAACCTGATCTTCTCTTACAGAGGGAGGGACTTTGCTCATTCAGTCCCCATCTAGACATCCATCCACTTGAGAGGTGTGGGAGGACAGAGTGCCAACAAAGACTGAAGCAAAGAACTAGCCTTCTCCTTATCCGTTGTTACCAGTCTGCCAGTCTTGCTCATTGTGGGAAGGGGAGAGGGGAACGCTTTCTTTGACCTTCCTTTTCTGGCTGACATACCTGTAGAAGCCCTTCTTATTATTCTTTGCATCCCTTTCCAAGTTCAGCACCAGCTGTGACTTGGCCTTCCTGATCCCATCCCTACACAACCGGGTAGTTTCCCTCTATTCATCCCAGGATACCTGTCCCTGCTTCCACTGCCTGTGCATTTCCTTCTTGCCCTTTAGTTTGCCCAACAGGTCTCAACTCAACCATGCCAGTCTCTTGCCTTCCTTCCCTGATTTCTTACACCTGGGGATCGAGAGCTCTTGTGCTCTGTGGAAAGTGTCCTTAAATATCCACCAGCTCCGTTCTGCTCCCTTGTCGCTGAGAGCAGTTTCCCATGGGGTCCTATTGACTAACTCCCTGAAGAGCTGGAAGTTTGCTTTCCTAAAATTCAGGGTCCTGACTTTACTCTTCACCTGCCCCCTATCCCTGAGGAGTGCGAACTCCACCAGTGCATGATCATTGCAGTCCAGGCTGCCTCCAATCTTGACGTTATCAATTGTCTCACTTGCGTTGGTGACCAACAGGTCCAATATGGCATCCTCTCTGTTAGGACTGTCTATAACCTGTCATAGAAGTTTCCCTCCATGCACTCCAGGAGTCTCCTGGATTGCCTACAGCTTGCCGTGCTACTTTTCCAGCAGATGCCAGGATGGTTCAAGTCCCCCAGCAGGGCGAGAGCCTGCGACTGCGATGCCCTTTGTAGCTGGAGTGAGACTTCATCAATGGGCTCCCCTTGATCAGGAGGCCTGTAGTACACACCAACCACGAGGTTCCCTTTGCTGCCTTGGTCCCTGATTCTTACCCTTAAGCTTTCAACCTGCCCATGGCTATTCTTCAGAGACAGCTCTTTGCACTCTATCTTTTTCTTGACATAGAGGGCAATGCCTCCACTCTTCCTTCCTTGACTGTCCCATCTGAACAGCCTGTAGCCATCTATAGCTTCTCTTACAGTTGTGGGATTCGTCCCACCACGTTTCAGTAATGGCAACCAGGTCATAGCTTTCTAGCAGCATCGTGGCTTCTACCTTCTCCTGTTTGTTGCCCATACAGCATGCATTGGTGTAGAGGTATTTCAGATGGGCTGTCGGCCGTGTCATCCTGTTAGTGGAACCCCTTTTATTTCCTCTGAGGTCTTCCTCTTGTGCAACAGACTGAAGGACCTCACTAGCACCCCATCCCTCTGACCTTGGTGTATCATCCCACAGCTTGCCATGGGTAAGACTGATATTATCCCCTTCCCTCTTCGAGTTTAGTTTAAAGCCCTGTCAATAAGCCCCACTAGCTTGCAAGCAAATACCCTCTTCCCCTTTCGAGAAAAGTGAATCCCATCTGATGCCAGCAATCCACGTGCTGTGTCGGCCATCCCATTATCAAAAACCACAAAGTTGTGTCATGGGCACCAGTCACAGAGCAATGCATTAATAGACTGGGCCCATCCGTTTCTTCCTATGTCGCTGCCCACAACTGGAAGGAGGAAGGAAAAAATGACCTGTGCTCCAGATTCCCTTACCAACCATCCCAAGCCCCTGAAGTCTCTTTTGATCGCTCTTGGACTATGAGTTGCAGCTTCGTCTCTACCCGCATGGCAGAGCAGCAGTGGGTAATAGTCTGAGGGCTGCACAAGGCTAAGAAGTTTCCTACTGATGTCCTTAACCCAGGCCCCAGAGAGGCAGCGGGCTTCCCTAAAAGAAGGGTCTGTCTGGCATATTGGATCTTCAGTTCCCCTCAGAAAGGGGTCGCTTACAAGTATAACCCGTCTCTTCTTCCTCATGGGGGTGGTCATGATGCAGGGGTAGACCTTTCACCTCTGGTGTATCTGGACCATCGTCCACTTCATCCATGGACTGCTCTTCCACATCCAGAGCCTCATATCTGTTGTACAGAGGCATCTGGGAAGGCGAGGTGGGCAAGAAGGGGGTTTGCCTGCTGCCGCGAGCATGAACTTGCCTCCATTCACTCCTTTCCTTTAACCGACTGCCTTCAGACTGGCAGGAGGAGGATACAGGACCCCCTTGATCTTGTTTTTTTTCTGGTGGCTGTTCCTACTTCTCTCTCAGGGAGGGCCGAGCATGGTTCCTCAAGTCAATCTTTTTTTCTGACTCCCTGATGCTCTTTAACCTTTCTACCTTCTCTTGTAGCTCTGCCACCAGGCTGAGCAGATCATACACCTGGTCGCACCTCACACAGCTGTTCTTGCCACTGCCATCAGTTACCAGTGAGAGGCTCGTCCACTCCCTGCAGCCTGAGACCTGGATGGCTGTTTCCGTGGGAGCTCTGTCTGGATTGCCACATCCATTCTGGCGAGTGCAGAGGGCATGGCTTTCTGCTGGCTGGCTACCATTTTCATTTGTTTCACCTCCTTTTCAGACAGTGGTGAGAGATAGATACCTAAAGAGCCCGTACTAAAAGCAGCATTTGTGGTCAGTGGCTGGACCTGCTTTTCAGAAGTTTTATCTCACTCCCTGCTGAATGTGAAAGGATGACCAGCCTAGCCTATGGATGAGTGAAGTTACAAGTTGACTTTTACCACTTGTATTTTATCGCTCATTAATATGTTTCCAATTTCTGCCCTCTTGACTTTTGTAACTTCCTAGTCTGAAAGTGCCTCTAAATTGGCCAGCCACATTATGAAGTTTCATTTGTAAATGTAGTCACATTGGATAAGTATAGGAGGGGGAAAAAATAGATACTCCATGCAACCTTAGGAAAGATCACTCTCCTTTGGTATGCTCTGTGGCTAACATTCTGCACTGGTATTCTCTAAATCTCTTGATTGATTCCAAAGACAGAGTAGGGTAGCTATTAACCACATAGTTAGATGGCTAAAGGTAGGTGATGTGATTCCTTTTCAATGTTTTCTTATGCTGTGTATTAAATCTGGCTTGGAAGGCTGATTATGATTTGAAGACTTGCAACTATTGGCAAAAAGAAACATGCTTTACTGTATTTCTCTACAATATTCTTCCTGCTTTGTGATTTTTCACAATGAATATTACTTAGAGTAGCAAAGGAAATACAACCCCACCCCCAAGCCCCAAAATACCCTATGGAGAATAATACCATTAAGTGATATAGAATCATTTCTGGTTCAATTTTTTAGTAAAGTGCATGTTTCCAAAAAAATAAGCAAACATCTGGAAGATGAAGGATCATTCTGTACAATTTATAGTCCAAGAAACATCTTTGTCTTGTTATGATCTTGTGTGATTTATCAAATATGTAAAAGATAGAAAGCTGCATGGATCAGATGACCAATAATGGGAAACAGACTCTTACCTTTAGGTTACTGGTTCAAGTCCAACCTATGTACAGCAAGCAAATACTGCTCATTCTCTGAGTCTGGTATGTAATACACATGTATCAGTGAACTTCTACTCAGTCACCAGCAGAAAACTGGCAATGTCCTTAAATTCACTGTAATAATTGGTGGTTTTTATGACAGTCACAACTGGTGCAGGAGACTGACTAGATAATGCTAACTGCTTGGAACAGTTTTTCTAGAACCCAGATTTAGCACATCGGCAAGGAAACTATGGGGAGACTTTGAGACTGTGCATCTCCAAAACTAGGTAACATCCTGTAACAGGAAAGACATAACAGTCTAGAAACAGAATTACTAGAAGTTAATAACTCTGCTTTGGTACACAAAAGCTACAGTGATTAATCAACTAAGAACACCTGAGAAAACATAAAACAAATCACAAATCTCAAGCTAGTAAGTTCCATAAAGTATGCCCTCAAATATTCAGAGAAGTGGCAGTCAGTGTAGGTGACCCAAATCCCATGACAAGTGAAAGGAGCATTATCTTAGGTCTGAAGACTATTTGCAAACTGTAGCTTGAAAATGCTCTTCTCCAGAATATTATTTTCAGTAGAACTGCCACAAAAGATGCATACAAAGGTGTTAACAGGTCTCAAAATCTCCAGATTTTGTTCCAAGGTTCAGGACAGCAAATTTTATCTGATTTCCACAAAACTGGTGAAGAGGTAGACAGCATGTGCAAGCACTTTAGTGCACTACTACCCCGGGTCAATAAAAGTCTGGAATGTATCTCTCCCTCTAGGCTTCCCCCATTCAGAGAACATCTGTCCCATTTCCTTTGTTCCCAAAGTCTCCTTTTGATTTGTCCCCAAGTCCATTCCTGGTTAAGCTGTCTTACTGTCAGTGCTGCAGATGGGAACATTGTGTATTTGTCTGCACAAAGCAACAAGGTACATCCTTACTCTTACACCAACAGGTTACTCAGTCATAGTTCAGCTGGAGTTCACTTTGCTCATTTGATCACCCTGCATTTTGCAAAGTTATGATCCTAGTAATCCAATCAGGGCATTTGTATCCATAAACCCGATTTACTAATAGTGTCTATGGCTTATTGGAATACAACTAAAGAATATACAGAGAATCTGAAGTGTGCTCAGTCACAATCTGAGTCAGTGAGGTTCAGAGTGCCTGCTGGTTTTTCATTGCTTCCATATCCTCTGTCTTCAGTGAAACTAATTGATGCATAATATTTGAACCTATGGCTACTATATAACTTAAACCAAATCATTTCTGTGCAAAACCCAGATTTTAGATGGTTATTTACATGTTTTCAGGCAGTCCAGGATCATAATATTTAAAACTGCTAGTAATTATACATAGGTACACTGCAAGATCCAGAGAGTTTATTAGGAAGCGTAAAGTGTTTTATTCCAAAACTGTGGTAAATATATATACACATATGAATGTATATAGGTATTTTGCATAAATATATTTAAAACTTATTCTATCCAGGAATAAGACAACAAAAATAACTCTACTTGCAGAATATTATATAGTTAAGCTAAGCAATTCAAATAAGGATCAGAATATAGCAAAAGCTCTGCTCGTGCTTAGGACCCAGATCTCAGGTGTGTTAGTTCTTTTAACTTGTATAGTTTACATAGAAAACCTAATTTTAAAAATCCTAACCACTTGTCCAGTCTGGATGCAATCTACTTTTACCTGTCTTTTGCAACTAGAATTTACAAGCAGTAGTGTGAGTGATTTCAACAACTGTTTCTCCATGGAGACAGCAAAGCCAGCAGTAGCTGAAAGATGATCTCAAAAAAAAGGTAATGTTTGGTCAGGTGAAAAACTCAGGATTCAATAGTTTTATGGTGGTAGTGTGCTAGAAGGCTGCAGTGGAGGAAAACCTTTATTAAGTATAATTTTAGGCTTCAGTACCTTTGCATGTGGGATAAAGATACTGTGACAAAATTCCTATTTTTGGTCGTGCCTTGTATATAAGATAAGGAGTGTTAATGGCAGCACAGGGGTGCAGCACCCACAGGGGTGGGTGTATTACCTAACTTTTAAACAGTACCTTAGATGTGCAAAGATCTATAAGGACTAATTCATTGCCTGGGATTTAAAAAATAAAAAGTGCATTTTCAAGGGAGGCCCTGGTGTGGTCAAACAATATTATTATACACAGGGAAATCAAGATACAGTGGTAAAGTAACTTGCAAAGATCACACAACTACAGTGGATTCTCAGTGTCTGGGTGATTACAGCAAACCACACTGCCTCTTTGCAAATGTAGGACCCTCTGCAACAAGCCTGGTAAGTTTGCAATACTCTTTTTATGTGGGGTAATATGATGCAAGAAAATTTCATTTTTATCCTGAAGTAGTCATATAGCAAAATTAACAGAATAGATCTTTAGAATTAAAGTTAACAGAATAAAATTTGCTGGTTTAACTAATTATGTTAAGTGGAGAAGAAAAAATACGGAGTTCTAGTTCCATGAAATGATCTGCCAAATTTTATAGGATTTTTCTAAATCAACATTTTATCTAGCATTTTTAACCTATATTCTTAATTTTTGATACTACATAATACAGCCACTGATGAATGAAGCTAACCAGAGCCTACTGGTAATCAGATTCAGAAAACAAAAATGATAAACTGCCAACATATTAGCAAGGATTATGTGAACTTAGACTTCAGAATTCTTAGATAATGAGATTTTTAAAGCACGTTTAGTGTCCTTAAAACAAAGCCTGCACAGATACCTTCGATTTGGATTTATGCTGATACAATTTACAACTTTATTGTCAAATGACTTGCATCTTTTTGATGTTTCACAACAAATTTTCATTTGTCACACAGAATATAGCAACTTTTATCACAAATATAATTTAACTTTAAATAAATATGGAAAAAGCATTTTGTTAGCACATATTCTCACTAACGAAGAACATGCACATGTGCACAGAACAAAACATTCAAAACACTGAGATAAAAAGTGAATAAGTACGCTGGAGTTTCATGAATTATTCACACATCATCAGAATTCATTATAGCTACACGATGAAAGGCAGCTCAAGCACTAAACCTCAGAACATATGTGACCTCTAGTGGGAGAATATGAATAAGTGGAAGAGAAACAGCTGCCAGTGGAAGTAAACAGTAACATTTCCTGTTTGCTCTTAATTTTCCCTAGGCAGAGGTTGGCACAGCACTACCTTCTGTAATTCAAGAGACTTATTCTCCTGCACCATTGACAGAAGAACCTGAGGAGGAAGCATCAACACCAAAATTAATTGATGGGTCTTCAGCACAGGGATCTGGGGTTCTTGGACCCCAAACTCAAGATGGTTAGTAGGGAAGAGAATCGAGTTTTACATGTGTAGCTTTGATTTTGAGTGAGCCCACTTTGCTTGCTTGTGAATGTCTACCTCTTACTGAACAGGAGGTACATAATTTCTGTACCTCTCTTACTGAAGAGAGCTAGAACATGCTGATCTTAAATGCTCTGAAGTCAGATAGCTGCCTAGTCAAATGTTTCCATACTATTTCACAATGAAAATAACTGTGCACCAATAAAGATTTTTCCAAATAAGATTTTACTTAACGCTTAAACACTTACAACTTAAAAATTTGTTAATGGTTGGCAAATGCTACCAGTACTTTTTTATTGGCTTAGATTTCAATATCATTATTAGCGATCTTTATTTTATAATTATTTGTTACATTTTTTATAAATGTGTTCATACTAAATATAATTAAAAACTTGAAGAATTTTTGACTATGAAAACTAGAAACTGTGAAACTTAAGGAAAGGGATCTATTTAGAAATTCAAGGTGATGTTGATTTTCTGGTTTTCTGACTAGCTATAGTGAAATAAGAGCTTTCTACATCTCATGGGGGAATTAAAATTGTAAAATACAATATGTCCCTCTCCTACACAAACATTGTGGTGCTAATAATTGACGTTTGTTAGCAGCTACTCTGAATTCCTGTAGTCGAAGCTCATGAGAGTTATCCACTGCTGTGATGGGTCTTCGTATTGTACGGTGATCAACATAAAACAACAGGCAAACTCTACTTTTCAATATGTTTAACACTATAACTGAGTGCCATGGAAGACAAATGGAAAAAAAAAGTTAATGCTTCCAAAATTTTGTGTTCAATTAAGAGAAATTAATCATTCCTAGTACTGTTTTTATGCATATTACTAGTGAGCCTTGACCAGACCAAAAAAAAAAAAAAAAACCCACACTCATGTCAAAACAAATAAAAATGGAAATGAGGATTTCCTAGGAGAGTTCTGGAAAAAAAACCACACACTTTCTTCAATTTTGAAAGCTGCAGGATGCTACAAAACATTTCACAAAAATATTACATATTATGAATTCTGTATCTGTCAACATTTTTGAGCACTGAATGTAAATCAACTAGTACATCGACTAAAGATATATATGGGAGGCTCAAGGCTGTAACATATCAAATCGGGGTTTTTTGTGTCTCTATTTTTTTTCAGCAATATATTTTCCTGTCAAATATTGCTGCTGTTGTTGGCTTGGTACTGGATAGAAGACTACAAGACTCAGGAACATCAAGCCAACTTAATTTTTCTTCTTGATGACTTTTTGAATCCTTCCCATACCTCTGTCCTTTTCCAGTCTACACCAGCCATAAGTGACAAATACCACTCCTCCAAGATCAAAAATAGTACAGAAGGGGAAACTGCCATCTTGTACTATGTTGCAATATTTTGAAAAAAAAAAGTCAGCCATGCTAAATTCTACAGTCATTTAGTTCTAGATTTGCTGGAATGGTTCAAAGTGTGACAATTCATTTTCTTCCTGTGTCAGGTTTGCTCCCTGTAGCTAATTTGAACTGTCCTATGCAGGAAGTTGGGGAAAGTATAAAAAGAATTTTACCTCTCCAGAAATGCTATTCCTGGATGCCCAAGTAGAGATTCTCAAATAAAAAAGCACACTGCCTGTTGGCAATTGACACATACTATGAAGGCAAATCTTCCATTTAGCCACAACTGTTCCGGAGAAAAAACTCATCCACAGGAAAAATATTTTCATATTCATTAATCATGCTACTATTCTCTAAAGTGACCACAACAAACAAGCAGCCATCTGCTAGAAGGAGGCAGAAAACATGAAAGAGAAAAGTATTTCTACGTGATTAAAAAATGAGAAACAGCTATGTTGATTTATACCCATAATCAAAGAAAAGATATATCAAAAATTCAACACACACAGCAACTAACAACTTTTCCTACTGAAAATTACATTCAGACAAACCACTCAGTGTCACAATTCTCACCAAACAGTATTATCAAAAGAATTTTCTGAATCCATGGTATTCATGACTGAGATTAAATGGCTTAATTTTTCATTTTCATGAAATTCTGGTGGTAATGGTAACCAAATGTTTTGTTAACATGGTCTCCAAGATACCTTAACTCAGACTGATAGAGAAATTTTTCATTATGATGAATTTCTGAATCAGAAAATGTTATTAAACAACATGCAAAGGAAATTGAGGTTCATCTCCACAGTTCTGCAGGAAAGTATTAATTTCCTTACAAATTATTCAGAAGTACTATTTACAGAACCGAACTTGGGAAATCATAACAAGTTTCAGTCATCAGCTGTAATTTCTCCATCCACATGGAAGAGCACACTTACCAGCTTAGGGGAAGACTGATCTTTGGTTGTCTGCTGTCACCTAATATTCTATTGTTATAGCCTGAGAAGTACTGTATCAGAACAAGTTAAATGAACTCCTAAGAGGCATAGGCAGAATCAAAATTTAGTTTTAAGCAGCATCTAATCACTTTCTCGTTGTAATTATATGACATGGTGGTCAAAACAGAATGGGAGTGAACTTTATCATTGAAAAAATCTGATCATTACGTGCTTAGGTGAGCATTTCATAGTAGTAATTTACATATCAGTTTTGTACTTTTTTTTATTGTAACAAATTGTTTTCTTTTAAATTCTTTGACAGGTCTTCCTACTTGCCTTTTTTGTACCTGCCTAGGGACCACAGTCTACTGTGATGATCACGAGCTTGATGCTGTTCCACCATTGCCTAAGAAAACCACATATTTCTACTCACGCTACAACAGAATCAGGAAGATCGACAGAAATGACTTTGCTAACTTAAGTATGGACAGTAGTATTGCTGTAATTAATTTTAATCTCTATTATTTCTGGCTCATACTAACCTAAGACATAGTCATTCATTTTATGTAATGTTTGATGATGGTAGAGTTATACACATAAATGTACATATGGAAAAGTGGTTTGCTACATTTGAATGCAAAAGTCAATACTTCAAATGCATATTCTCTGTCAAATTTTTGAACTATAAGAAATAACAACTTTCATCTCTCTTTTTGCTGTTACTTGTAATAAGCTTTAGAAAGGTAGAAAAACCCCAAAACCTCGTGGAACATTTGTAGCGTAATAGAAAGTACTGTTTTCCTAAACGAGACAAGTACTCAGGTAGACATATTTGCAAATATTTGCGAAGTACCTATGTGAAAGGAATTTCACTTTTAAATTTTACCTTTAAAACTTACCTTTAAAGTAATGTTCATTGGTTTATTCCAGCATTACCTAGAAAAATCTTCAGTAAATTAAAACTGATAATCTAAAACCGTTTGTGGCCTAAAACTGGCCAAAATTAGTGATTTAGGGAGCTTATATTTTCACATTTCCTACTTGAGATTCTTAAAGATACCTGATTTTTCAGGAAGTATTAAGCTTACCTTGTTTAGCAGTAGGGATTGCCATACACTCATCAATCTGAATATCAAGTCATATTCTTTGGTTTTTGTTTTAGACCTAACTTTGTGTAACAAATGTTATTTTTTCATATTGAGAAGTGTGGAATCAGTGCCAAAAAAGGCTACTACCATAATTCGGGGGAATGCAAAGATCCTTTTGTGAAAGAAAACTATAAGGGTTTGGCTTGCTCAAACCAAGATAAAGGTTGGGAAGGAATACAATTGTTATATAAAAAAACCTAAGGGGAATAAATACTAAAAAGAAAGAAAATTTATTTAGGCCAAAATATACTGCTAGCATAAGAATAAAATAATAAAATAAAATAACCATGAAAAAATAATCTGTGTGGAAAATAGAAGTAAACTACAGAATAATGCATTTTAAATTGATGCATATTAATGCACTGATTGAAAATAAACATATGGAACAAGGTGGTAGAGAATATGTTTATTTCCCTTTAAATGTTATTTTTCCAAATGATAACCATTTAAAAGATTCCCAGAACACAGAGAAATTTTAAAACTATTAACTTTAAAATCTTTCACTGAAAGATGTATGAGGAATGACACAGGCAATTCCAAGCAGCAAGAGAAGGAGGTGCTGGTCCCCTTCATTAGGAGAACCGTTCAAGTACTGATCATTCCATTATATACAGAGAGATAGAGTTGTCACATAGTGGGACAGTAATGGGTCTGATTCAAGACATTTCATTTGTAATTTAAATCACCCATTTGCCTTTTATCTTTTTTAAAATTTTCAGGAAATACATTCTTACATGTTTGTTGTATCTTACTTCTCTGCCAGACAATTTAAAGAGGATTGATTTGACTTCAAACTTTATATCAGAGATCCATGAAGATGCCTTCCAGAGATTGCCCCAACTTGAGGAGCTGGTGCTCCGTGACAATAAGATAAGGAAACTCCCTGAGTTACCATCTACCTTAACATTCATCGATGTTAGTAAGAACAGGCTTGGTCACAAAGGAATACGTAATGAGGCATTTAAAGTAAGTTGGGGTTTGATGGGAAGACCTTTTCTTCCTCTCTCCAAAGGATGTGGTCAGAAAAGGAGCTTAAGTGTCCCTCTACAGTAGTAAAACCATTAAGATTATAGGCACCATGACTGTGCTGGCTGCTCAGTAATCTATAAAGATGGAGCAAGATGTATGAGCGCTATCAGCTTGGCATGAGAATCCTTTTTATTCTTCTTTACAAAAATCCACACAAGATGTGCGATGGCATACTATGTTTGTATCTATGAACCAACTACCCACGTGACTAGCAAGACTCCAGAAAGCTGCTTGATGTTCCCTTGCAAGTAGGCAAGAGGGAAGGGTAAAGCTATGGATGCTGCTGCTTCAAACTTACTCTGCTGAGTATCTACATGGGAACTTGCTAGAGCATTCTTTAAATATATATATTTTCTTTTCACCTTGAAAAGCATGGATATTGGAACCTCTGAGTGATCATCCTTCCTCGAGAATTTTGGTGGAGCCATGTACTGCTCCTAATTGCATGTAGAATCTGAAGTCATTATAGAATATAGGCTAGGTTCATCTCTTAGACCTGGCTCATATGCACTATTCAATTGCATCTAAGAAGGTAGCTGTAACCAGCTATCTCTGAATTCCTCCTTTGGAAGACAGGTTATTAATGAAGCAACCAACAGCAGTTACTGAATCAGGTATTTTCTCCTAGCCCAACATAAGGCAGGTGTTGGTAATAGGAATGATGGACAAAAATCAGTCCCCCAGACTGAGATAGCACCCTTTTCTTCTGCACTCTTCTGATTCTAGCCATGAAGGAGTCTCAGCCTTTATCTTCCATATTTGCCAAGAACCTTCACCCTGATATCTCAGAGTTCTGTCACTAGGAATTAAACTAGGACACTGCACTCAAAGTAGTAGTTAGGTACAATGATAACTTGTGTGTGTAAAAAGGGGGCAAAATGAGAGTGTTTTACCAAGCTTTATTGACCTAGACAAGTTTATATCTTACTACTAAGTTAAGGAAGAAAATGATTAACCTTTTCAAATGGAATGAGAATTTTTTTTTAGCTCAGGCATTTCTTATGAAGTTATAATTTGCTTCAACAGCAATACACTTCTGCAAAATTGAGTAAGCTTGTCACAAAAGCAAGAAAACAGAATAGGAACCCTTTTTGTATAATGACTGGGTAAGACACTATTTCCACTTTAGAAAAACATCACTGAAATTACATCTCCAATTATTAAGTGTCTAGAGATTTCAAAGAATTTTTTTCCTTTATTTTAATCCAAACACCTAGTCTTTAACAGTAACAGTTCTCAGCCTGTGCAAAAGAAAGGTCATGACTGTCTTTGAATTTCTACCTTTTCAACCATATCATGCTGAAACAAACTGTGTTAGTATCCAGCAGTGCTCATTGCAGTGATAGATTTTAGGATGAGAGGAAATGGCCTCAAGTTGCACCAGGGCAGGTTTTGATTGGCTATTAGGAAGAATTTGTTTACTGAGAGAGTGGTCAAACATTGGAACAGGCTGCCCAGGGAGGCGGTGGAGTCACCATCACTGGAATTGTTCAAAAAACATGTAGACATGGCACTCTGGGACATGTTTTAATGGGCATGGTGGTGTTGGGTTGATGGTTGGACTTGATGATCTTAAAGGTCTTTTCCAACCTTAATGATTCTATGATTCTATTGCAAACTTACTTGCTACAGATTTTCAAAAATGTCTATAGTTTTCCCCTGCCTTTTTCCTTCATCCTCTAGGATCTGCATGAACTGCAGCATCTTTACATCACTGACAATAACTTGGATCACATTCCATTGCCACTCCCTGAAAGCCTCCAAGCTCTTCATCTTCAGGTAGGCTAAAAAAACAATGGCTCTATAGATCATGTTCAAATAGTAAGTAAAACTGGAAAAGGTAACTATTGTCATGTTTTGTTTCTTCTATCAATCCAAAAGTGTACTTACTTAACTAAACAAACTGTTGGAAACATAGAGTTAACTAGTGAATGTAGTACTTGAAAGAAGTAAAACTTAGCTCAGTTAAGCATTAATTATTAGAGTTTGTGATCCAGTATTTTTCAAACATTAAATTCTAGATTTATTGTTAGTACAGATTAAAGTTAGGTTCACAGCTGTGAAGAGCAACATTAGTCTAAGAGATTTCAAAGACAGAAATCCCTCACACTGCTCCTATAAATCTTCCAACAGGAATGTTTTTAAGATACCCAAAGAAAGTTACCTTACATATTGGTTGTATCTATATCAGTGCATGTAATTCTTTTAATAAATGTCATTCCCAGTTGCTAACATTTTTTCAGCCAAATTTTTCCTTTTGACTGTGTTGGAACATCCCATCCATCATCTTTCTGTATTACTACTTTTGGTATTTGCTTTTACCTATACCTTTTTTTCTGACGACTTCTTTTGCATCTCTGCATCTTTCCCTTTATCTTCTCTTGTACCAAGGCTCAATTTTTATTATCAGATGTTTTTGTTTATTCCATAATAGAGCAAAAAACTTTGAATAAATACCCTTGTGTACTATATATAATATGACTTCTATATTCCAATAAATAAATCTATAGAAATATTCTGCCTGCTAGCTGACTATTTTTTTCACCTGCCCATGCCTGTACATTAAATATTCACTTCTATGTGCTACAGGCCAAAGCTAGTGAACTGGATTTTTTCCACACCAGTTTCTAACTAGCAAAGGAATGGAGAAGGGAAGAATTTTCAGACAGCCCTTATTTTAGAAGATGATGGTTTTGTCTCAATTTCTGAAAATACTGTATTCTAGCAATTCATTGTTGAAAATGGCTCACTTCAAGAACAAAAGCTCAGTAAAGATAAGGTATATAAGAGGAATTTACATCAAAGGAATAAAACCTAAAGCATTCTGTTTTCCCTGTATATATGCAAATTTGTGTTAAGCTAATGTGAGAGGGCCTGGGGGAAATAAATTTGTCACAAATCAAATTGCACATTTGTGCCTTTGCAGGTTGAGGCGTATCAAGCTGTCAGGTTAGTTATGGTTCTATGATTTTTGGACTGGCCTATGCTGGTTCTGATTTGCATTAATAAAGCTCTTCAATATATGAACTCAGAAATTAAAATGCTCTATGCTTCTAACAGGCCCCTCTTGCAAAGCCTGTCTCTGCTACATGATTGAGTTTCGAAGCTTTGCACTGGCCAAGAACTTTTCCTCTGCTTGGGACATTTCTGTGCTGATGACTTGCGCGCCACAATCTGGTCCCTTGGGTTCAAACAAGTATCACTCTAGGCACTGAAAATAAATCCATAAATCATTCTTCAAAGAGTAAGAAATTGCTTTCAAGCAACTATTCTGATAGTTTGGTGTTTTTTTTAGAACAACAACATTCAAGAGATGCATGAAGACACTTTCTGCAAAATGAACGATTTTACTTATGTACGTAGAACTCTTGAAGACATCAGACTGGATGGTAATCCCATCAACCTGAGCAAAACACCTTATGCATACATGTGTCTACCACGTTTGCCAATTGGTAACCTCAACTAAGCTTTGACGGAAGCCAGTGCTATCATACACTATAAGAATCTTTAAAGACAAATTATTAACTCACTGCTACATTAAGCAAGATGCATTTTTTAATTAATTTGGGAAATATTTCTATTAATGAAATTGATTACTGAGGTACAACGACTAATATGAAATGGTAAAAGACAACTCTATTATCTACTGAAATGTAAGTTGTATAACAATATCAAGAAAAATATTTTGCTAAAAATACTGTACTAAAGGCAATAAAAGATCAATGTAAATGCAAAAATTTATGCTGAATTATTCAGACCTAACATATAAATTCTAAAGTTAAATAATTTTATATGTTAAAATCTAACTATAACATGATAAATAAAGAAATAAAAATGTGTACACAATTGAAAATTCATCCCCATTTAATTAATTATTTTTCTCTCAGAGACACATCCATTTTTCTATGTCTTTCCTTAAATGTCCCTTCATTTTAGAAAAGCACTAACTATTCCAAAAACCATGTTTTCTTTAACAAACAGAATCTTTCCTTCAATCAGTAATCAAATATAAAGATTACACTTGTACCAAACTACCCCAAAAAAGTACATAAAATATTCATTTATACCTTTGCAGTAATAACTGGTTGTTTGTAATGACAATGAGGCCCAAAACTCTCTTTTGTATCTTTGATAAACTTGTCTGCCAGATTATCTGGCTAATAAAAACCTCATGTAAAATAGCCTGTTTGAGAAACACTGAACTTTATTCTGTACAGGAGTGTAAAAAACTCCCCTTGACATATTATCACAGTCAACCAAAATATTGCAGTTCAATATAGTAAGGACCAGAATTCAGAGTCCAAGTCACAAATGTCCTTGTGAAGCCATGGCTCAACTTCCAATTACTTGAAATAATTTCACTGAGCTTTTCTGCTTTACTGTTGAAGAGCCTTACCAGTCAAAGATTAGGAAATTCCCTCCCTTTGGATGGTTTAAACAACGCTCTTCCTTTTGGCAAGTGGCTTTAATATATTTTTCTAGGGAGAAAGCGCCTAGAAAAGATCCACTAACTATAAATAAAGAATCCATAAATGCTGAGTACAGTGCCCCATATTATACAAAGGAAGGTGGGTGTTCAGATATCTGGCCCCAGGCATATTCTATGGTGTGTACCTGCAATCTGAAGACTGTTCTGCAAGCTACTCTCAGATCAAGGACAGTGAGGAAAGGGAACACTGCGAAAAAAAACTTAGAAATTCCTGTGGTAGACAAAAATCAACTATCGTTCTCTAGGAGTTAAGAAATACTAAATGGAATACAATGTCTCTAAACTCTGCCTTGGAAGAAACCTCCAAAACCAGAGACCAGAGCTCCATCCCTTGTATAGTGGTCAGCTATACTAATCTAATGCAGACCTTATACACATGCAGGAATCTAGCCAGGGGATTCACAGTTCCTGTGTACGTTTTTCTTTTTCTGAGGTTTCTCTGAACTTCAGTCTTTGTTCCACGTCACAAATCAGACCGAGTCTCACGGAACTCAGCTGTGATGCTCTCGTGCGGACCTGCTTCATGTAAACAGACCTCCCGAAGTCCACTACCAAATTCCATGCTTCAGAGGTTTGGGAGAGCTGCTCAGCATGCAGAGTACATGTGCTACCTGTTCTGCTACTTTTCTCTGCCTGAACCTTAGCATCTCTTCCTCTGCAGTTCAGTTTCCTGCAGCAGTACTGCCAAACATGAAGTCTGAGCCTGCGCTTGCCTTTCAGGCAGCATTGCAACTTCCCCATTCAAATACATGTCAAGCGAATGCCTGTGTTAGGGGAAAAAAATGTTCTGCAACTGTGAATGTGTCATACAGGCAAAAAGTCAATGTGAAATTTCACCAGAAGAAGAAGTTGTGCCAAAACTGTACCAAAGGGGAAGCAGACAAAAACTCCTACAACGTCTCCTTCGGTCAGAAATCTCATGCCTGGCATAGAGCAGAAATAAAAAGAGCGCTGGAGATGCAGAAACTAGACAACTCTGTTCTTACTTCTGTTTCCGATGACTGTGAAGACTCCTAGGGAATATTACCAAGGCTATAAGCGGTACTATAGCTGTCATTTTGCACTGACTTTTGTGAGAGAAGAGCCTTTAGAAATTTTCTACTCGAGTTATCTTCACACTACTTTCACAAACTGAATGTGCATCAACCTGATTGATTTTAGCAAAAGTAAGATAAAACCAGTACAACTAAGAGCCTTGAAAAAACTGTAATGGAAGAAACTAAGCATTAGAGACTGACCAGTCCTGTGCCCATACTATAAGTCTCTGCTTCCTAGGGAAGACAAAAACCCAAACAAAACCATTAATAGGAACAATATTCTGGTGCAAGTTCACAAGGCCAAGCACACTCACTATAGTCTACATTTTTTTTTGTTATACATATAGAATATCACTTGTGATCCCCTTTGTATTGTGGGTGGATGTCAATGTAAGAATATTAATCTCTTCTGTTCTCTGCCACTGAGTCTACTACCTCCCACTCATATTATTGACATCTGCAAGAACGATATCCTCACTCTTATTTGGTTGCATTTAAAAAACAATGTTTGCATCAGTTTCTGTAATTTCAAGAGCAATGTATATGAGATTTGGGTTTCTCATTTATTAAATGAAGGGAAGCTAACCTGAATTTCAGCCAATAAAATAGAAAACTCATAGTAGTTAAAAGGGTGTGTGCCCAAGGTGGGTGGGTTTGAAAAAGTTAGGAAGCCAGAAGGACACAATAAAGGGAGAGAATCTTATTTCTCTGAAGTTGAAAATGCAAACACTTCTCTCAGGAACTGAATCAGGCAGAATTTTTAGGAGCAAACCCAAAATTAGACCACCCTAACATCAAATAATTGCTTCAGAATTAATTCATGGGATACAAAGTGGTACATTTTCAACACAGGGTTACTCCTTTAATTTAACTTTTCTGCCCCCTCAGGCTCAAAAGCATATGTCCTTGGTATGCAGATTCTAAGTATGTGAGTAACAAATGAAAGGTGTTAGATTTTCAGATAGTTCTCTTTGCCAAACACTCAATATTGGGGCAAGAACCTGGAAAGTCTATTATGAATAAAGAACTAAATAAAAAAAAAATCAATTTAAAAATGAAAATCCAAAAAATGGTTTTCTGTAGCCAAGCCCTATGTGGGGAAATTGGCTGTGCTTCACAGAATTCAGCTCCTTATCTCTCTCCCTTGATTCTTTGTGTGTTATTCTGCTTTTATAACACAGAGTTTGGGTGCCTGAAGAAAACACCTGCAATGTTTGACTTGCTGGCTCCAGGGTGGGGCACCAAGCAAGGTGTCTGATGCCTTCCACACTGCAGGACCTTAGTGCCATGGAACATAACAAAAATATCTGCAATTCCTGCCAGTGAGTGTGGCATCAAGTCTTCAGACTGGCCTCATCCTGTCTTCCAGGTTGTAGGATGGTATTTTCACTTATTCTGAATCCACGATCTGAAAATGTATGTTCTGCTTTGAATTCCTTAATTGACCAGGCCTTACACCACATTCTGCAGAAAGGATGAATGTTCATTGTTCAACAAGAAGATAAGTAATGACAAAAAATCCAATCAAACTGATCATTGCGAGTATTAAACTACTTTTACATGTCTAAAAGACTTTTCATTGACATATTGAAGATGAATTGACAATGCAATTTAGAAAAAGTTGTATTTACTTAGTCAATATGTCTCTCCAGCGAGCGTCTTTGATACCTCACTCAAACCTGATCACAGATATAGGAGCATTATTAGCTGGATGGGCTGCTAAAGAAATGTTTCTTTTGATTTGGGAAGATCCTCGAGGTGCTACAATCTGACCATGAGGTAAAGAATGACTGCTACAGTTAACATGATAAACCAGAAGAAGCTTTCCAAAAAGTCACTATGGTTAATGTCATCACCAGACTGCCGCTTTATCTGTATCTGGAATAACAGAGACACCTTGATTAAGCAAAGACTATGAACCTCCCTCTTTTTTTTTTTTTTTTTTCTTTCTTTACTTTTTTTCCCCCCCCATTCCTCTGTGGAGCTGAGCTCGGTAACTGTCACGATCCATAAGCAAAACCTGTAGCTACATCTAGAAAAAAAGATGTAAGAGAGATTTTGGTTTACTGATGTGCAGCGTCTGTTAATCATTTCATAGACAACTACTGCCATCGTGTGTTGATAGATAGCAACACTTGATACCATACCAAAGCCTAACATTAAGGGTAGATGTGACTTTGTTTAAGTTTGGTAAGATTAATCCTATGTACATTTTGTTTCTTTTGCTCTTTAATTAAAGCTGAAGTAATGGGAAACTCTTTCCAGATAAAAACAAAGGAACACTATGTGGATTTGTTGTGTGGTTTTTTTTTTTTAAATCAGCCTAGAAAAGGAATATTGCAAACAGATATTTTATGTTTTTGACATATTCTATTATTTTTTTTATTTTGTATTTAAATAAATAGACTAGAAAGGCCATCAGAATAATTAATGTCTCGGGGTGTAATACTATACAGATGTTTTAACCATTAAATATGAAAATTCAGAGTCCTTGATGACATCTCTCAGCAAAAGAGGGACACAGATTCTGGTTTAAATGTGGATTTGTACCACTTACTACGAAACCATAAGCCTGACCTGACAGTATTAGTGGTTGGAGGGGGGTTGAAACAATAAATCCCCACTTCTTCCTAGCTACACTAGCTTTGTGAACTTCCACAGCGACAAACACAGCCACAAAAAAACCCCAAAACTTACCTTTGTGTGGTGAGAATGAGGACACACCACCTGTTTTTCAGTAAATAAGTGTAACATCTGTCTTCAAGCTAGCTGTCTTTTGTAAGGCTTCTTCTTTCACCATAACAGACAAGTAAATTTATTTATTTATTAATTCTGTACCCCAAGAAGCCAACAAAAGAGATGATACAAATAGCACCTGGTGTGATGTAAATATAGTATGTGAAGAAAATGAATCTTGAGATAGGTCTGCTATCCATCTGGCTACCTTTCACAAGAAAAGGACAGCAATTAATTTCAACGGGTGATGTAAAGGACGGGATGCAGGATTTTGAGTCAGCAGAGTGAGAAAGGCTTTTTGGCAGTGCTGACTTTCTGTGTGAGCCTGTTGAAGTTACGTAGCCCCTCCCTTACTTCCTCTGCCACGTCGCCAGAATAATGTTCGCTTGCTTTTACGAGGTGTTTTGAGGCAAGCAAAAATTAGGACTGACTAACATTAAAGATAGACCTGGTCTGGGGCCTGGGCTTATGCAGGAGGGAGGTGCAGATGTGCCCTGACTCCCCCGCTGACCAAGGCTGAGGTCACAAAGCCTGGCACCTTTGTCACAGCGGTCACCCCCATGTCACAAACATGCTCCATGGTTCCACTAGGCGGGGCGGCAAGGCAGGCTGTCACTTTGCCCCCAGGCCCCCCCAGGTGAAGAGCCTCCGGGGGACGGCAGGCTGCCAGCATGGGGCGGGCAAGTTACAAGGCTCCCTCCCGGGCCTCCCAGCTAAACACCCGCCACGAGGACAGGGATGCTGCCCTCACTGCGGAGCCGCGCCCCAGCAGGAGAGGGGACCACCCCTGGCACAGCCCACCCAGCCGTGCCACGCCGCCGGCCGCCGGCAGTCCTGGGCACCACGAGGAGGCACGGCAGGCTGAGGGCAGCGGCGGCAGGCAAGGGCAGCAGCCGCAGGCGGACGAGGTGCCCCGCTTGCTCCAGTGGCGCAACAGGGCTGGCAGGGGCAGAAGACGACGGCGGCGGCGACGGCAGCCCAGGCGAAAACGGTATTGTAACAGATGTGACGGGCTAGGGCAACAGGAGAGAGAGAAAGACCTTGGGGAGCAGGACCCCTGCGCATCTTCCTCCAACGGCTGCGGGAGACAGGATGGCCAGCGCAGGTCTCCACAGCACGAGCAGCCTGCGGAGGCACGCGGGCAGGGTCACGACTGGAGGAGCAATCAACAAGAGCAATGCACTGAGCCCCTCCACCAAGACCAGGCAGGTGTCCAAGAGGAAGGCCTGTTCTGGAACGTGAAGAAGCGCTGCTGGGTCACGACCTTGCACATGCCGGCGGCAACGCTGCGACAGGCAAGTGTTTGCCTCCGCCCCATGAACATGGCAGGGTACTGCCTGCCAGGGATGTGCGCGCCCCATAACACCAGCCAGTACATCATGGACCAGCATGAGTACACGCGGGGAAATGAAGAGGAAGCGGCAGCAGCAATGTCCGGGGGAAGCAGTAACCACAGCACTGTGGCTGAGGACTTCCCTCTCGCACTTCCTCTCCCTTCCGTGTCCCAGGAGGACAAAGGCATAACTACAGAAGAGGAAGAGGAGGAGAGCACGCAGCCTGCCTGCCAAGACTAGAAGTACCAAGACGATATCTACTGTGAAACCTAAAGCGGAGTGACAGCACAAGGAAAACATCTGACTTGTAGAATCATCAGCTATTACAAGCAGGCAAGCTCCTGAGATTCTGCTCCCTAAATAAATATATATCTGCGCTTCTAACCCTGCTGCCTACAGCCTAGTGATTCACATACACTGAGATAGGGCTGGAAGAACCAGAAAAACAAAAAGATTAACATTGCATATGCCAAAATGGTCAAAAACCACTACCCCAGAGATTTATCTTTTAGAGAACTTGTGTTCCCCTCAGACACATGTGTACCATTCAGGCAGGCTTTTAAGTACATTACTATGTTCTACTGAAAACAGAAGGCCTTACTAGATGATTAAAACTAAAAAACCCCAACATATATTTAAGCACACATTAGAATGGAGACTTTTTTTAGACATTAGAAAAAATAAAAGTATTTGTTAGATAAATATACTTTTTGATATAAACTTACACTAAAACCTGCCTATCCATGACTAAAGTGTGTATTTGCATACATACACTGTATAATATAAGCAAAATCAATGCAGCTCCAAAATGGGAGAAAAAGAACAAAAAATCACATTTGTGGCACAGCAGCTCAGTCACAGACCATGCACTTTGACCTGTCGCAAATGCTTGTATCATTTTCCTTTTACCAAAGGTCAAGAAGAGAAAGAGGCTTGGTGATATGCCCTAGTTTCACTTTTTAAGGTGACTGAAACTATAGCCATGGGAGCCATCACAAATATACTAGTATTTCCATCTCAAGGTGAAATAATTATATATGTCTACAAGCCATGATAAGAGAAAAGCAGTAGTTAAAAACTCTTGGCTTAAGAGGCTGCTTAAGAGAGAATGATGCTGATGGATGTGGGCTAGGGATTTAAAAAGGGAAGAAGGAAAAATGAAGTTAGTGGGGAAAGGCTGTGTCTCTGACCTTTATATTTATGGACAGACAAAGATAGAATAAGGTCACATAAGCCTTTTCTAACTTTGGTCTAAGTTGAGACAAGGTTTAAAACTCAGCTAGTTATAGAATAGAAATATTCAATTTTTCATGTTTCTAGTGAAACAACCCACTAAAAATCAAAAAGAGAAATAAAATCAATATTAAATATGATTTTGCTATAGATGTCAATATTCTTTCTGTGTAAAACAACTATGTATGAGCATATAGTTGTATATATAAATACAACTATGTTAAATTTCTTGAATACCTTATGTAGAATTAAATGGACACATAGATCTGTGGATTTATTTTTACCTTTGTGTTCTTTCCTCCAATTAATTGTTCAAAAAATCCCAAATGCTCCTACTGAAGTTCACCTTTAAATCTCATAATGCTTTAATATTTTTTGCTCTTCCTCCTTTGCATTCTGCTTCACTGCTAGTTAGTAGAAACTCACTCAAAACCTTAGAACCTGAACATTTAGCAGTATGCAAACCTCTTATCTGGCAGGAAAACCTCATTTTTAGCTCCCATATCTTGAGCTATGGTCTTGAGCCTATGAGATGATATCATGGACTGTAATGGGGTAAGGTGCTGTAGAGAGAGGGATTGTAAAGCAAGAAGGTTTGATATGCCATAAACTAACTAGCAGAAACTGCTGCTTCATATTAGATTCTCAAACCTTTACTTAAATTGAAAAACACGGTACTAGATTTATTCCTAAATCAGTGTAATTTTGAATCTTTTTGGTGCCTGTAAAAATCACAGAATCACAGAATCACTAGGTTGGAAAGGACCTTTAAGATCATCAAGTCCAACCATTAATCCAGCACCACCATGTCCCCTAAACCATGTCCTGAAGCGCCACATCCACATGTTTTTTGAACACTTCCAGGGATGGCAACTCCACCACCTCCCTGGGCAGCCTGTTCCAATGCCTGACCACCCTCTCAGTGAAGAAATTTTTCCTAATATCCAATCTAAACCTCCCCTGGCGCAACTTGAGGCCATTTCCTCTTGTCCTATCACTAGTTACTTGGGAGAAGAGACCAACACCCTCATCGCCACAACCCCCTTTCAGGTAGTTGTAGAGAGCGATAAGGTCTCCCCTCAGCCTCCTCTTCTCCAGACTAAACAACCCCAGTTCCCTCAGCCGCTCCTCATAAGACTTGTGCTCCAGACCCCTCACCAGCTTCGTTGCCCTTCTCTGGACACGCTCCAGCACCTCAACATCCTTCTTGTAGTGAGGGGCCCAAAACTGAACACAGGATTCAAGGTGCGGCCTCACCAGTGCCGAGTACAGGGGCACAATCACTTCCCTACTCCTGCTGGCCACACTATTCCTGATACAGGCCAGGACGCTGTTGGCCTTCTTGGCCACCTGGGCACACTGCCGGCTCATATTCAGCCGGCTGTCAACCAGCACCCCCAGGTCCCTTTCCGCCGGGCTGCTCTCCAGCCACTCCTCCCCAAGCCTGTAGCATTGCATGGGGTTGTTGTGGCCAAAGTGCAGGACCCTGCACTTGGCCTTATTAAACCTCATACAGTTGGCCTCCGCCCATCGATCCAGCCTGTCCAGATCCCTCTGCAGAGCCCTCCTACCCTCCAGCAGATCAACACTCCCACTCAGCTTGGTGTCATCTGCAAACTTACAGAGGGAGCACTCAATTCCCTCATCCAGATCATCTATAAAGATATTGAACAAGACTGGTCCCAGAACCGAGCCCTGGAGAACATTTGAAACTTTGTTAATCATGAAGAAAACCATTTGAATAAGCGTAAGGTTTATAGCCTCACTATAATATCCCCTTTTGGTACATTTCTGCCTTTGAAAGGCAATAAAATCTTGATAAATCCTTTCGGCTTATCAAAAGGGATCTAGATAGTTTGGAGCATTGGGCAATCATTAACGGGATGAAATTTAACAAGGCCAAGTGTTGTATTCTGCACCTGGGACAGAGTAACGCCAGGCACAAGTACAAATTGGGAGAGGAGTGGCTGGAGAGCAGCCCTGCAGAAAGGGATCTGAGGGTCCTGGTCAGCAGCAGGCTCCATGTGAGCCAGCAGTGTGCCCTGGCAGCCAGGAGGGCAAACTACATCCTGGGGTGCATCAAACACAGCGTAACCAGCCGGTCAAAAGAGGTGATTGTCCTGCTGTATTCAGTGTTGGTGCAGCCTGGGCCTCACAATTTAAGAACGATGTGAAGGTCCTGGAATGCATCTACAGGAGGGCAACAAAGCTGGTGAAAGGGATGGAAGACATGCCCTCTGAGGGGTGGCTAAGTCCCCTGAGGAGTGTGGGTTTGTGTGGTTTGGAGAAAAAGAGGCTGAGGGGTGACCTCATTGCCCTCTACAGCTTCCTGAGGAGGGCAAGTGGAGAGGGAGGTGCTGATCTCTTCTTCCTGCTATCCAGTGATAGGACGCATGGGAATGGTTCCAAGCTGTGGAGGTTAAGTGGACATTACAAAACATTTCTTGGTCAAACACTAAAATAAGCTTCCTAGAGAGGTGGTCGATGCCCCAATCCCGTCAGTGTTTAAGAGCCATTTGGACAATGCCCTTAATAACATTCCGTAACTTTGGGTCAGCTCTGAAGTGGCCAGACAGTTCAACTAGAAGGTTGTTGTAGGTCCCTTCCACCTGAAATAGTCTAGTCTAGACTATTGGAAGGTTAACAAGAACTGGAGTGCCACAAGACCAGAAAAGAGAGCTTCCCCAAAACATTTTCAAATTTAGTTCTCAAGTATTTCATATTCTGGTTCAGAATGTTTCTATTCAAATCTTCTTAATTGTTTTAGAATTGTAAGATTAAGATAAAAATCTTTCTTTTCCTTTATGGATAAGGAGAGATTTGTCCAATTTTTTTTTTTTTTAAGTGACTTTCCCTATCAGGATATTTTGTAACACTGTGTGAGATTAAAAGAGGAAAATCTTCTTCTTCTTTCTCCCTCTTAATTATCTTCTAGTTGTAGGTAAGAGTGAATCTGTTTGGAGAAATACTTTGGCAAAAATACAAATGACATGATGCTAGTTGATCACTAAAAAATTGTCATTTTGGTCAAACTGAGTATTCTATTAACCCAATCTGTACTATATACTTGGGGTATTTATTTTGATGCAAATTTCAGTTCCAATGTGCTGAAAAATATTTGGTTTATAAAAAATGGCAGAAGAAAACTGTTCATTCTAACAATAGAAAAGAAATCAATAGATTTTGGTGTATAAGAAGGTATTATAGTCCAAACTTCATATCAGCTAAGTGTACGAGCTACAGATTTCTGCTGAGTAGTGGTGTAATACAATGCTGATTTTATTACTTATTGTATCTTCACCGACTGCTTTTTGAAAATTAACAGGAAGTTCAGACTTCCATGTTTTGTATTGGGCTCTTTTGCATGTTTATTTTTTGAATTGTTTTTCTGTTTACACAGAACAGTAGTATTACATGATCACAGTTTAGCACACAGTTCATACTGTTACCATAAAACAGTGGAATTTATATTTCAAGCAATATGAATTAGTATTCAAAATTAAGAAAAAAATTAATTTTGGCTTCTTTACTTAGTCCTTTGGTCATTAAAATAACTGGGCCCTATGAAGCTGGAATTACTTATCTCTGATTTGTTATTATACTGGAAAAGATGAGAATGCGATACAGTACAGTACAAAATATTTATAATTTTGCTACACAATTGAACCAGTTTGAATTTATTACAGCATATTTTCTCCTTTCACCATATACAAGTTGTGTGATGGACTTCAATGATGGACCACTGACAGTGTATTGTTCAGGTGTTGCCATGCAGGAGACTGTTTTAAAAGATCCTGAATATGAGTGCAGTTATAAAGTTGAAATGACTTAATTCAGAATTACTTCTGCCATTATTTATATTTAAAAAAAAAAAATCTTTCAGAAGTGCTTGTAATCTGGCAATAAAACTTTTTAAAGCCTAAATTTTGAATATCTGATTGTTGAGTCTATTTCATCTGTTTTTTGTGATATAACTGGGAAAAGCAACTCTGTTGAACTGCTCAATAATATAGCAGAGCATTGTTTAAATGTTGAATTTCTGTCTAAAAAGCTTTTAGGGAAAAAAAGCTTATTGCATTTTTAACAGTTTCATCTTCTGCCAAAAGAAACCACGGTTATTAAATGAGTGCTGTCTGTGAATACCATTCTATCTCAAGAGCACAAGGAAAATTTTGTTTTTTAATTTACTGGTGTGGATAGCAGAAAGAAAAAAGTTAGAAAGTGGAAGATGTTCTTACAACAGTAAAGAGCTTGGACAAATTCTGCTAAAGGGATTATCTGTAATAGTCTCCCAAGAGGGTATGAGCCAGGCATAGGGAATTCACAGTGAAAAACAGTAGCTGAGGAAAAATATCAGCTGCTTCTTTTTTCATTTTTTTCTTTTTTCCTTTTTTTTCTTCTTTAAGTGGGAGCTGATACATCAAAATAGTTTAAAGTGCTCTTGCAGATAAGAGGCTGAAGCAACACTAATTTTATGGCAACATTTTGAATTGATCTTGTTTATCAAACTACATTTTATATCTAACATAAGTTCTCCAAACAACCAGTGTCTAATAATTTCAAGCTGACATGTAAATACTTTCAAATATGTGGCACATAAACAGAATAAGAATGTGAGTTATCTATGTACAAGGGTAATATTTCTTAAGTCTCCTGAATAACATCTCTTAATGCCTCTCAAAATACACACTTACTAAAACATTAATGTATTGTGAGCTTTGTCTGAATAAGTATTTCTAATGACATCTGAAGGTACATAAAGATCAGATTGACATTGACATTAAAAAGCTCATTATATAAAAGACTAAATCACTAATATTTCTATTGCACATAATTAAATATGTACTCAATTTGGTAAATGACGCCAACAGGGTATTGCTATGAGTGGCATTAATGGCACTCCGCAGACCTGCCAATATCTCTTTATTGTACATTAATGAAGCAGCAAGGATATTTTTACTATTTCTTGTTTGCTGATAGTGGTGCTGGAAAACAAAGTTCTATTCTTCATTTACTGAATGTGGCCTTGACAAAACTAGTTACTACTTTCTGCTCCTTCTCCCTAGGAGTGTATTGTACAAGCAGCATAGCGAGGTGGCCTCCCTTCCTTTCCATAGTCTCATGTGCCAGAGACAAGAGATCAGGCTGATTGGTGTTTCATTTCAGGTGTTACGTGCAAACAGTGACCAAAAATAATCTGAGAACAACCTTGCAGCCACTAGTTTAGCATATTACCTCGAGAGATAAGATATCTGGATTTCTATCTGTGTTCCAGTGTGCAATTTATGGTACTACAGAGTTGTATGGAGTCAAGGGAACGGATTAAACTCACACTGAAGAATGGACACTCGGGTCTCCTGAATCATAAGTACATATTGAAATAACAACTGAAATGGTGAGGGAACAGTACCGAGCCCACTTTCAGAAACTTTGAGAATCTCTGTAGTGTAACCATATTAGAAATTGAGCACACGCTGTCTCTAGGACAGTGTTGGTGACAGATGTGTTGATATGAAATAGCTATGACCACATAGGTTATTGACAGGTTCAGAGCAATAGCTCGCTACCTCTCGAGTAAGGTTACTACATCACCAGGGATGATTCAGCTAAGCACCGTGTCTTCTTCACAGATAGTTTATCCTACAGCTCTGATGTCACAGTGACTCCTGAAGTCTCATTGCTGCTGTTGGCCTGATCTCTTGAATACCCCACTCTGACAAGTGAATGACTATATTTTGGGTGTGAGGATGGGCCCTTCAGGTCCCTTGGGAAAACTGCTATAGAAAATGGAACAGGACTATTGAGAGAGCCTTTTAAAAAGAAGCTCTGGGATGCATTACTCCTTATTCCACTTTCACCTGACTCTGATACAAAAAAGGTGTTGATAGAAAGTCAGACTAAACTAGGTCTGAAGACGTGGACATAACAGAGAGAGTCCAGTGAAGGGTCAGGAAAATGGTTAAGGGATTGGAGCATCTGACATAGGAGTTGCTGAGAGTGCTGAGACTGCTCAGCTTGGAGAAGGGAAGGCTGAGGTGGACCTTATGAATGTGTATAAATGTCTAATGAGGGCAGTAAAGAAGAGAGAGTCAGACTCTTCTCAGTGGTGCCCAGTGGATAGAGAAGCAGCAATGGGCACAAATTGAATTACAAGCAATTCCATTTAAATATGAGAAATACTGACTACATCAGTGAGGATGGTCAAACACTGAGAAAGATTGCCCAGAGGGGCTGTGGAACCTCCATCTCTGCATCTTCAGTACATGGCTGGTCACAATCCTTGGCAACTTGCCCTAGCAGACCTTGTTCTGAGCAGGAAGGTTTGACTCTGCAGTCTCCAAAGGGACCTCCCAACCTCAGTCATTGTGTGATTCTGTAAGCACTTTACCTTGGCTGTGTTATTCTCCTTTGGTGAGAGGTGGTGAAACACTGGCACAGGTTACCCAGAGAGGTGGTAGATGCCGCATCCCTGGAAACATTCCAAGTCAGATTGGATGAGGCTCTGAGCAAGCTGATCTAGTTGAAGATGTCCCTGCTCACTGCAGGGGGTTTGGGCTACATGACCTTTAAAGATCCTTTGCAACCCAAAAATTTTATGATTCTATTATGTATTGATATAATTACAAAAAAAAAACCCCAAAATGTAACATCCTTCAAAATCCATGAAATCTAATCTGGAACTGCAAAGCACTAGACTGATTATCATTCTGTGCTGACTGTTATTGCTACACCAGAATAGAGTTTTGGGCACCTTGTTTTGACAGGTGTTTAGGAGATGAATATACAATATTTGAAAATTATAAGGCTGTTTACAAAGACTGCAGCTAAATTACTTTCTGATTCCAACCTTCCTCATGCAGGAACTCTTCATTTGTGGTAAGCACTTTCACTAAAGCCAGGTCTCTCCTCTTCTCCCATTTCTTATTTAGACCCCTTCCTCAGTCTTCTCCTCTAATTTTTCCAGACTGAGCCATTGAATGTTTTCCTTGTGCCCACCTCACTCCCACCATAAACCTTCATCTGCACTAGAAAACTAAAATGCTCAAGGGACTGTTTTACATCTCTCCATACCATTAACATGGAGTCTGGCATCATTTTGGCCCGAATGAACTAGTGCTCTTTCAGGCAATACTTGAAGTTAGCACGGGCTTGAGACCACTCAAAGCCAGCAGTCTGGATGTGGCTATCTATTTTAGGTGGGAAGGTATTTGATTTGAGCTATATAGAAATAAGCTATGCTGTGTCATTTGGTTTCAAGCCCAGAGAAGCCCATTTCATCTACTAATATATATGCAGCTTCAGAGTCTTTGTTCCAATCTGTATATTGTTCCTTTCCTTGTTTGATCCATCTTTCCTACCCTCTAGGTTCAAATTAAATATTTTCACTTTCTACATTACTTGGTAGAAGCACAAGGTTACACAAGAACAGAAGCAAGCTTCCTACTCTGAGATTAGATCCCAGCCCCAACTCAGCCTGCAATAGATCAGAACTGCCCAAGCCCTTTTGAACCCCTTCCAACCCTTCACTGGAATACCTGATGCTATGTGTGTGCCCATGTGGGTAACACATGTGTGTTCAGAGCAGGTGAAATCCTCAGACAATCAATCTGCAAACGCTTTGCAAGTCTCCTATCACCATAACTAAACTGCAATTTCTCTAAAGATTCATAAATGGAAGGATTTTGTTTTGTTTTATGCACAACAGAAGAGGTATTCCTTAAAAGAAAAGCCATTCTTGAGTTCAACATCAGGTTCCTGCTCTGAAGTACAGGAAGGTGAAAAAGAAGGGTTTTAAACAGAATCTTTTCACAGAATCATTAAGGTTGGAAAAGACCTTCAAGATTATCAAGTCCAACTGTTAACCCAACACCACCATGCCCTCTAAACCATGTCCCAAAGTGCCACGGCCACACGTTTTTTGAACACTTCCAGTGATGGTAATAGTCTTATTCTCAGAAATAGCTAAACAAACTAGGTTAAAATTTCCCTTAAAAATAAAACAGAAGATGATATCCAACATGGAAGATTTCAGTCCCATGCTTAATTTGGCAAGGTTACAAACACCTAAAGATGAGGTATTATAATGAGAATTACCACTAATAACAGGCAGTGCTTAAACTTACAAACTAGTGAACTACCAACAAAAACTGAACATGTGTGAAGTAATTGCTCCCCCATGAAATTACACCTGAATACAAACATATTCTGAAGAACAGTGTACCAGATGGAATAAACAAGATTTGGTCTGCTCCAAAGTTTTCATACCCAAACCTCAGAATGGAATCTAACTTTAGACAACTACAATGTCAGTCGTCCCCTGCAGGGCTTTAGGAACACACACCAAACACAAAAGAAAAGATGAGCTTCAGCCCTGCAAGCTCAAGATACATTCTCTAGGTCACACTGAGCTCAGATCCAGGTCTCATCCATGGCATGGCTATTTTTACTCCTGAGAGCAAAAGAGGATTTCTGAGGCACTACGCAGTTCAAATCGGTGCAACATTTTCGCAGACTAATGCATGCATTACAGAGATATAAGCAGGATCCCGTATCTACATATCTACTACTTCAGATGTCTGTGGAAAATTTTGGTCATCTAGGTAGGAACAAGCTGTACAGATCCACGAGTTATGACATTTTCAGTCAGAGGATTGGTCAGGTTGTGATACTTAGCTATGACAAATTTGAGATCCCAGTACTGTACCATTTCTTCAAAGATGGGATCAAAACTGTGGCTTAAATTATCCACTTAACTTTTAAAAATCTTTTTGAATATGACCAATCCAGATGGAATACTTACATAATTACAGATTTTCTTTTTTATTTTATTTTTAATATATGCACAAACATTCTCCTTTCGAGCTCCCTACATTTTGCCATCGCTTTCCAGAAAAAGTTGTGTCCGATTCCCCAGCAACAGGCCAGGGAGCCAGTGCTGCTGCTGGGCGGCACTGGGAAGGAGATTGCCCCTGCTCCTTCTCCCAGCTCCAGCAACACCGCCTCTCCCTGCCTCTTCCTTACAGCTTGGCTGTGGGTCTTTTCCAGCAGTTCACAGAAAGGTGCAAAAGTAGGGGAGCAGGGGCACTTCACCATTGTTAGTTTAACAGGTATTTTTCACGAAGAAAGTGGCAGGCCTTCTGCCGAAGAAGGTTTTAGTTTTGATTATAGCTTTTTGCCAGATCCAAGCTTTCATTCTTTGCACTGAAACACTTCTGTGTTCAGCAGAGCTTTTTGCACCAAGTGACAGTAACCCGAAATGACCAGACTACAACTTCAAGATATCCTTTCAGTTTCAGTAACAAATGACAACTGGGCACCAAGGCACTACAGTTTGTTATCTAAGGGACGGTCCTCTTAGGACAAGTCCTAAATAGTTTAATAGTCTTAATAGTTTGATACTTAAGAGACAAAAATAGTTCAGGAACGCATGAATAATGTGCCCACAGCCATATAAAACCTGAACTTTCATCTCCATTCCAGTCCTGGCCTGTTGAATGATGACAAGCGAGCTGCCAAACTATTTTGAGCTTTGACTTTTCTACAGGTAAAATAATGATCTTTTACTCGATATTACCACATATGTCAGTGTGTTTAATCCATTCATAAACTGTTTAGAAAGCTCTGGATGTACACTGGAAAAGAAATAGAAGTGTCTGTGTATCTTGAGGTCATCCCAGCTCTTCTTTGGGGTGGGGTGTATTTTTAACTGTTACCAAGAAGCAAGAACGGAAAAACAGGAGGAAAGGTGGTTTCAGCCCCAAACATGATTGAGTGTTGGGAGTTGGAGGAGAAAAATTTTAAGCCAGTAAGAATTCCTGGGAAGTTAAAATCATCAACTCCCTGAATCTTGCTGCTGGTGGGAGTAGTAGAAGTAGCTTTCCATCTGCTCAGGTCTAGTATGCAGAGCTAGTCAGAGAGTCCAACAGAGCGGTTTCCTGCTTGAAAACACAGTTTGTAAAAACTGAAACATAGTTCAGCATCACACAAACTGTCATTGTTTAAAAAATAACAATGGTCACAGAGGGGAGATTTGGCTACAAGCAAAGGGGAAGATATTTTGGTTTTGTTTCCAAATAATTTTTAATTTCCATGAGCATGAGTTTGGGGAAACTGAACTATCTATGCATGGTAAGCCCAGGATCAAGTTACCTCATACATACCAAAAAACTGCTCAAAATGTCAATTATATTCCACTGCCATGTGTTCTGGATATATCACAAAGAGTACATAAACACTGTTTTAGAAATGTTTTAGAGACTTTAAAAAAAGAAATCTAGACACTGATTTTTTTAATGTCATTGTCTCTATAAAATAGAGCTTTGGAGCACAGAACCATCCTGAATATGAAGTACAGTGATGATTTTATGTTCATAGGCTGAAAAAAACCATAGAGAGATATTTATAGAGGTGCCTATAGTTGATGCAATATGCCACTGAATTTGACAAAACTGCATATAAAAAAAAGTGTTACCATTCTAGGGCTGAATCTTCTCCCTTTTAGGCTCAGCAAAATACAGGCTAGGGATGTCTCTTCTCTCAAGTGTAGAAGAAAACCTACTTATAATCAATCATCTGAGAAGACAGAGGCATATTGAAATATAACAGTAAGTTTCAGAAAAAGGAGGCAGTTGGCCAGAAAACTTGTGAGGTTACGAAAGATTCATGGGGACTTCATGCACTGACAGAGTTTAAAAAAAAAAACCAACAAACTCCAAACTATCTGTTCTCCTCAGAAGTCTTTCTCTTCATAATTTTGCTTATTTTGTAGATCATCAAGCTCATGCAGACTAAAGGCTAGCAAACTGTCCAGTTTCCTGTAGATTTTTCAGCAGAATGGAAGGTGCAACAAATTATTCTCCTACCGTTTCAGTGACTCCAGTGGGAGGCCCTCCAGTGCCTGGGGAACTAAACTGCCTATTTATATTTTGTCGTCTTTCCCTGCCCCCACCGCGCAGCCCATGATAGCAGGTAGCTTAAGTAGTTTGTTAGATGAATTACACCAACCCAAAACACATCAAGCTTAATTCTCAGGCTGTATTACTAGGGGTGTCATTTAAATCAGTGGAATTCTATCACTTCATAAAAGATATACATCTCATCCATGTTATTTAAAATCCAGGGAGATTTATCTTGAACTTGTTTTCACCAACTTTCTCTGCTGCCTTGCCTAATTATCAGAGAGACGTCTTGCCTCTAGAGAGAAAGTAATTTAATATGTTTTTCTAGTTGCTACAGTAGCTGAATCACAATACATGGTTTGTAAAACTACATCCTTTCTTTGGTGATGGGAAATAAGATCGAGAGAGCTGCATGAATTATGCTGTATGTAGGAGAGATTCAGAGAAGAGATGCATTTTGGCAGGGTAAAGTCTACTTTTAATACGCAGAAAAGAGTACTAAAAAACCCACTGGCAAACTAGTGGTTTTGGCAGAACATTTCTCCTGAAAACACACTCCGGTGTGAATTGTCTCTAAAAACCCCCTCAGATAATATATTAAAATAAAGTAGTTGAAAGTACTTCTTGTGCATTTTTACAGCCCTAAGCACGTACTTTTTCAATCATGTTTCAAAAAACATGATTTCTTTAACAAGAAGTCAGCTAATTAGAACAGACATGTCCAGAAATTATGTAACTGCTGTAATATATCAGGAAAAAAAAAATCTTCAAGGGTAATTTTCTTTCTTTTTTAACATTTAAACTTTCACATAAACTCCTATACTGATTAAGATCGCTGTCTTGTCCAAATAAACATCCAATTTTTAGATTAATTGACTATAAATCTGTTCCTTATTTGAAAGTATCTTATGGCTAAAATTTATTCATTCGGTGCCCAGAATGAGGGTTTGTTTACCAGGGAAGATTTCTCTCTGGATTATCATTTTACTGAGAATAATTCTTTTTAAAATTAGGATTATGTGATGGATTCCTTTTTATCTTCAGTAAAAATAATAATAATTAACATAAAAAAGTCCTTAACAAAATAAAAAGAGAAAGGAAGATACCAAATAAGATGAGCAGCCTTGTAACAGGTCAAAATAAAGCTCAGTGCCTTGGAGAAGGAATTAAGAAAGCAATCAAAGAGAAGGCACAACTGAAGAAAGCCCCGTGACTAGAGAACCTTCTAATGCGGCACATGTTCCTACCAGTCAGCATTGCCTTTGAAAGGCTGGAACACCCTTGTTTGCTCTTTAGTGACAGATTAAGCACAGATGGCAATTCAACAGTCTTGTCTGTGCTTGTTGGCCCAGAGAACGTGACCTGCATCTGTTTTAAGCAGCAGACTAATGTGTTTGCTCAAGACAGCAGCAGGCATTGCTGAGTAATCCTTGGATTCACATGAGAGCCTCTTTTCTTGCCTTTGAGACTTTTCCAACATGGAAGAGCAGGTGTTCGTATGTGCTTGCTCGAGTATGAAAGATGGCTTTCTGAAACACTGCTGAAATTTCTGTTTTGACAGATTTTTGTGGAGAACGTGAAAATGAGCACATTACACTTCAGAGAAAGGTTAGTGGAGTGCTATGCCACAAAAATTTTGTTCTTATTATGTTAAGGCAGCAGGCCGTGATTCAAACATACATTTAAAATAAAAATCAAAATATTTTTTGCAAGTCTGAGAGTATTTACTATATAGATGTATAGTATTTTCTGCAGACCAAGATTTTGTGTGAAGTAAACACAAATCTACATACGGCAAGTTTATCATCTGCACTCCTACCTCTAAAAAAAGTTCTGAAAACAGCATTTGCCTTTAAGCTAAAACTCAAAGACGTGCTGAACTACCAGAAATTAAGGTGAAAACTATAATGTCCTTGAGCTCGATAGAGGCAAACCAAATCTTGGTACATTCCCAAACATAGCGCTCCACCTCCATATTGATCTCATTGTTCTTTGCTGTTGAAGTTAGGCTGATCCAAAATCCTAATTGTCTTCTGAAAAGAGCCTAAGTAGTACACTACTTTCACTCCTGCAAATTTCCTGTTAGGCAGAGCTCTGGGGATATCACTTTGAGGGCGGATAATTAGAGGTTTGGCCAATGCATGCCGGGACCCATCTGTACGGCACTTGCAAACGTGTCCATACGTACAGTAAAGCTGAGACTCCTGTGTAGACGTGCCAGGTATTCTCATGCCCGCACCTCCATGTACTTCTGAGAATATGCCTCACAGTGTTTTGCACAAGAGGCAAATGTTGAAACTGTTCCAAAATATCAGGTATTCTCAAAAATATGCTGTTAGTCTTTCAGTGACTATCACATCATCCCTTAGTGATACTCAGGGACTTAAAGAATCAAGCAGTCTTCACCTAATACCATTAGTTGTAATAGCTGGAACATATGCATAGATTTTTTATATATTCTTTTAATATAAAGACAAAAATAAAGAACCTCCAGGGGCATATGTGAACATTTTTGCTTTTTAAGCATTGGCCAAATTAATGGGTAGAATTTAGCATGAGAGAGACTATGTGAACTGGAACTACTCTTTAAATTAACAAAGGTATTAAGAACTATTTTCCTGCTAATTTAAAGCCCATACTCCATTGCACTCCATGGAGTTTAATTTACTTTTTCATTACTTTAAAAAGAAAACTGTGTTATACATTACATGAAAAATAACACCTTGCTCTAGCAAATGATTTTTTCAAGTGGTGCCATATACATTACCAACGTGTGTGTCAGGAATATTCTTAGCTAATAGAAACTGCTATATCCACTCAAGTCAGTGTTGCCAGAACTATTTATTTCACCTGTGGACCTGGATTCCACAGAGGTTTCTGCTTTCAAGTTATTAGTAACCAACATCACACTGAATACACTGAGTTTTAACAAAGTCTGCTATTTCTTTAACTACAAACCAAGCTCACTGAAAAAAACAATACTGATCAGAACTACTACAATTGTGTTCTTTTTTGTCTGCATTTTCTTCATGACCAAAATAAAATAAATTTAGGTCAAAACCAAGTTGATAGGAACCTGTGTATTGACATTACCAGCCTCAGAGCAGGCCAAGCCTGCCAAAGCAAATGCCTTGAAACATTTCCTTTTCTGCTCCTCTCCTGCCCTTCTTTTCAGTCCTGCATTGCTCATTAGCCGCCACGTCTATAATACAGGAGATATCCAAGACAAGCAATAGGTTGTGGGTAATCCCTCACAACTACAAGTTTTGGCTGGTCTCAGCCAACAGGCTTCCCTAAGCTAGGGTAGACGCTCAAGGAGGCATATCTGTGACAGACATGTCCAGGACCTGCCACCCAGCACCTGCAGAGCTTCCCTGAAAGCCTGCCGGTCTGGTCCTCCACTAAGCCTGCCACTGTCCGTGATGGTGCTGAGTCTCATGATAGAGCAATATCAGGAAGGTCAGACTGAAGCCTGTGTATGTTGCGGTGAGGCCATTTATCATTGCCAGGAGAACTCTCACAACTTCTACATATCTGTCAGGTTGCTCTGGCACTCAGACAGCAAGACACATAACCATTTGCAACACGAAAATCTCTCTTTGTGCAGGATATCATGACCCCAATGTAGCACGATCTGGCACTTGCAGTCACAAAGTAAGAAAAAAAGTCTCCAGGGTTGTGCTATAGCTACCTGTTGGGGCTTCATATTCAGAGACAGCTGTCAATAGCACTATCCCCAGCTACATTCTTGCATTCTAACCCATTCCTAAGATGAGATTTATGATAGTGCACAGGACCCTACATATGGAGCCTTCAGCATTTGGAATTCAGAAACCTAGAAAACATAAGAGACAAAAGGAAGACTAAGGCAAATGTGGTCTCATCGCTCAATGAGGTGGCGGCCTGGTTACACAGGATATAGTGTAAAACAGCATGGCTAAAATTTAGCTTGAAGATTAAGACACTTAAATATTATGCTCACACACAGTCATCTAAACTCTCAGCATGATGTAGATTTCCCCAGTGCAATGACAGCCTACACACCTTGCTCAATGTATGTCTGAAAGTCTACTAATTCCTGCATTAGGTGCCATAATCTACAAACTGAATCTCATTTCCTCCTATACCACTACAAATCCAAACTAAATTCTACAACTAATTTAGTGGGTTTTTTTCCTTTGATACTATGGAGATATAACAATTTTTATTTAGTGAAGAACATAGCTAAATGAGTCCAGCTGAGCAGCCACCATAAACCGCATCTATGAATGGAATCTCAAACATAAATTAAGCTAAAAATAAAGGTCTTTCCTCTACTTTAATATGGCAATCAGTAACGACTTTGTCATCTTCCCAGTTCAAACTCTAGTTACTTTAGTGTTTTTTTCTGACTTTGATTTCAGTTCAAAGATATTCTGTCAACATTTTGGAGCATCTCAATAGGTCTTCCAGATATAGATCAAGTCTGACAGAAAAACGATTGATTTTTGGCCTCATCATTAAAATACTTTCCTCCTTTTTCTTGTTACTCTGAAGTATTGATCCATAAGATAGATATGGCTTTAAGCACATGCCTTAGAAAAACAGTGAATATCAGTAGCTCATTAGTTCCACTATGCCTTCAGAGAGGTCTGAAGTATCTTTACAGATCATTCATGTGATATTGTGCCATAGGTTTTTCTTACTGCACCTGCCTACATTAAAGAATAAAATATCAACTGCCACTGGAACTTGACCCAGTGCAGCTCGAAACATCAACCAAAACAGTAGCAAGGACTGCGACTTGGTCTGTACATTTATAATGGCAGAAAAATACACATTTTCCTTTGGCAAGATGCTTTCAAATTCTGGCAAAATAACAAATAAAGCATAAGTCTAAGAAGGCACAATGAATAATTGAAATGGCTGTAAAAGCATCCATCTAAATAGCTCTTTTTCTGCAAAAATATTCATATGAGTTTATTAAAGAGAGAAAATCTATAATGCTGCCATGAAAAAAAAAAAAAGCTATAGAAGAGGTATCCCACATACAGACTTGATGGTGTGATAGTGCTAAGACTGAAGAATGAATGTTAACACAGGAAAAGGCAGGAAACTTTTATTACAAAACAGAATAATAATTACTATTGACCATGTTTAATGTGATAAATATTACATATATTATAAAACCTAGCCAGAACAATGGACTATTTCAATGTCATTCTTTTTCCTTAGAAAGAAATGCATTCAGCTTTGATATGAAACCTTGCTAAATACAAGTGTATTTTTCAAGAATGCCAAGGAAAGGAGTTTAAGATGGTCATCAACAGGAGACAACTGAAGAGAAAAGCATCAGCGATACTTCAATATAATTAAATAGGTAAAGCATCTACATGAATCTCTGATATTTCTTCTTAGAGTTCACAACAATAGATTGAGATTTTAAGCCTGTCAAGCAAGAGAGGTATTTATCTAAGGTGGTCCAGCAGTCATAGCACATGTTCTTAGCCAAGAAATTTGAAAGTTTCCATGTACTATTATGAAAATTACACTAATGTAATCACTTTCAGCCTTCAGTCACAGAACTGCCCCCTTCATTGTCTCTTTGCACGCAAGTCAGAATTCACTGTTTTAAACCTCTATTTGGTCACAAAAAACATCTGCCATAGACTCCTGTTCTATTCATATGTCTTAGGTAGATTAGACTTTTCAGAAAACTGCTAAAAAATGAAATAATTTTACATATTGCACTGTTAGTGTGATGTAAGGCTATCTCAACTACAGTCCTAAACCTACAGATATACGTCTAAATTATAATTTAATTACAGGTTCCTCCAGAAGACCTGTGAAAAGTGAAAAACAGCATTGACCATAGACTGTGAAAAAGAGGAACACACTTAGGTGACCATGTTCTGTGTTGTTAATTATTAAGAGGAAAGAAAAGGGAAAAAATTTCATAATTTTTCACCAGTGCAAAATGTGGTGGTCAGCAATTTAAAACACGTTGTGTGAGATACTGAACATCCCTGCACCATCCTTTACAACCAATGTTTCTATGATGTCTTACTTTCTTTGACTGAGCGCCATCACTTCTCAACACATCCCTTGACTACATTTAAGAATGAAGTTTAAATGCCACAAATGTTAAGTGTTTTTCCTCAGAGGATAACTGATTTGGTCCCTGCTTTTTTGGGGAATGCTTGTTGTCATCTTGATATGTATCATGATAAGAAAAAGGAACTTAAGTTAAAGCAGAACTGCTGGTTTGCTTAATACATAGACTTATATTTCCCATAAGCCAAACAAAAGGAGACATTTTCAACTAATATCTAGAGAGGAAAAAAGTGCTTAAGAACTTTAAAAAGCATCTCCTTTATGACCCCCTGCATTTTTAGACAGGCATCTACTTCCAGCTAACAGGCAGCAATTCGCCAGCAGCACTGAGAGCTCTTTGACAAACACTATCTCCCATTTCAGGGTCATTAACCAGGCTTTCTAGCCCACCTTTTTTTTTTCCTACTGCACAAAAGGCTTTGAGAATAGTTGATATGTGTAGTTGGTGGCAATGGTTTTTTTTAATGTTGTGTAGTCAAACTAAAATGATTTCTCTTAATTTCCAAAGTGCTTTATACCTTTTAAAACTTTTTTCACCTTTTCTCCCCTATTTTCAATTTGTAAACAAAGAACCTTCAAAACTGACTCATTCCACAGATAACAACAAAAAGACTATAATATTTCCAAAGTTTTCAAAGTAGTTCAATCCTTTTTTTAGCTGATCCTGAAATAGAGTGATCTTCACTGCCTCAGAGGGCAAAAAGCTGCCTGGCATAGACCTTGTAGTTTTCCCCCTGTCTGACAAAGAGGTTATACCTACCTCCTTTTCCAAATCATTCCCCAAATTAAGTGGAAATATGTGAAGAATTATACTTTAAGGTCTAAGAAATTTACTTTTGAATTAAAAAAATGTGTTTTGTAGAAATTTATCACATACAAATGAGTGCTTGGCCTTTTAATTTTTTCTAATAATAGCAGAAATAATACAGGGATTTTTTAATAGACTTAGAGGCCACACGGTTGTTCAAAAGCAAACTCATTTGGCCAACTGTATCTACTATCAGCTGTAGTGTTTCTGGGGTTTTTTGTTGTGCATCAGTAGCACAATAGCACATCTCCCTTGTGTATTCTGGTCTCCTCTCTAGGAGATCATGGTGCTCAGACACTTGGACAGCAGGTCAAGGGAGGTGATTCTGCCCCTCTACTCTGCTCTGGTGAGACCCCACCTGGAGTCCTGCATCCAGCTCTGGAGCCCTCAGCACAGGAAAGACATGGACCTGTTGGAGAGGGTCCAGAGGAGGCCACAAAAATGATCAGAGGCAAGGAACACCTCTCCTATGAGGACAGGCTGAGAGAGCTGGGGTTATTCAGCCTGGAGAAGACAAGGCTCCAGGAAGACCTTACTGCAGCCTTCCAGTACTTAGAGGGGGCTTATAAGAAAGATGGGGACAGACTTTTTAACAGGGCCTGTTGCAATGGTACAAGGGGTAACAGTTTTAAACTAAAAGAGAGTAGATTTTGACTAGCTATAAGGAAGAAATTTCTCCCAATGAGGGTGGTGAAACACTGGCACAGGTTGCCCAGAGAGGTGGTAGATGCCGCATCCCTGGAAACATTCCAGGTCAGGTTGGACGGGGCTATGAGCAACCTGATCTACAGATGTCCCTGCTCATTGCAGGGTGGGAGGAGGTTGGACTACATGATCTTTAAAGGTCCCTTCCGATCCAAATGATTCTATGATAAAATTTAGTTAAGAGATTTTTTTAGAGTTGGGAGTTAATCTCGCATTTCCAATAACTTGTGTATGTTTAAAACTTCTCTAATTTTTTTCATTTCTGCATGACTTTCTTGCTGTGTACCAAATGAGGCTAACATGGTATCTATGGCTGCTAGCTAATAAGATCATTATTTTTATCATCTGTAGTAGTTAATTGGAATGGGTCATATACCTGTAGGCAATCAGAAAAGAAATCAAAAGGACAGAGTTAATCAGGTTAGAATTTACAAAGTCCACAGGAAGATTCTTTCCAGTATCAGAAGTTAGCTTTGAAGAAAGTGACACATGAAATAAATACAACTCCTCGGAAAAGGAAAGAAATAGTTTTTGGTCTAAAACTTGAAATACAAAAGGAAAATCTTGTAGGGAGAATATTTAATGTTTTTATTCATAAAGTTACATTTCCAATTCAATTCCTCACTGAAAAGTGTTTTTCTGCTTAGTATATATATCTGAAGTAAATGAGACCAATAGGAGACTTGCTAAGGTTTGGATTTCACATCAAATGTTTTACATGTGAAAGACCTTCTCAAAATAGCAGTCATGACTGCAGAGAGATTGTTACTTTAACTAGGTTTGATGATCCTTAGACTTACATATGAATTTCTGCTTGCATACTAGCAAAAAGAAAGGTAGATTTATAGGAAGAGAAGCTATGTAATTAGACCTTCAGTCTCCATATTCCCACTGCATTTGAGAAACAACAAAAGGCTGACTCACTACCATTATGAAGTGGAAATCTACTTACTTTTTGAAGAATATTTTCCAGTACAGGAGCAGTTCTATGTGTTATTTTCCAGTAAACTATTTCTTAGAGGTCACTCTTCATAGCTTCTCAAAGCAGAACTGGATATTAGCTTCACAAAAACAAGTTTTGAGTTGTTTTCTCTTCTTCTCTCCTCCTGGCTTCAGGGACTCAAGTGCACTATTTCTCTTCCAGCTGGGAGAGCTATATGTGCTTCCATTACTGTTCACCCAGGGGAGGAGGTCCTTGTATGCTTTCCTTTCTTACAGCCCTTATTTCTTTTCAATCAGCATACAAGTGCTTCAGGATATCAGTATTTTAAACTATTCCAGAAATCAGGGAGGTGGTGGAAAAAGAGAATGCTACTGTGCCAAAAAATCATCATTCCACAACAGGAAAACTAATTTTAGTCTGTCAGTTTGACACAAGAGTCTTGACCATCAGGCACAGCTATGATTTATGTAAGCTACTTCTGACAGAGCAGGCATCTCACCTGCCATACTTTCTACTAATTAGTAACTCAGGAATTTATAGTATCAATCTGCATGATAAGGAGTTGTATGTATACCCCTGATCTTCTTCTCTACATGGATGACACCTCTTTTCCTCAAAGACTATAACATCCTCTACTGCACTGTCTGATACAGATTTCATTGTGGAAACCCTGTGTTAAGTCTGAAGAAGCTTTGCTTTCCTTGGTTTGTTGTCTATTTTCAATGACTGACAGTCTCTGTTTCCACAGCCGTCTCCTCCAGTGAGCCAAAGGTTCCCTTTTTCCGGGGATAGAGTTCTTGAACAGCTATTTCTAATAATTTACTTGCTCACAGCAGAGGATAATTAAACCCTTCATTTATGCTTTCTGGGTGGCTGATTAACTCAGGGATGTTTATGGTCTATCACAAGTTCCATGTGTGTCTTGTGAGTCTCTGTGGTTTCCTAATTTCCAGTAAATAGGCATGCCCACAGATGTCTTGTTCATTCCTTGAGACTTTGTTATTGATCAATTGTGTTGTTCAAAAATCACCATGCTACAGTCAGAAAAGTTAATATTTGATGTACAGGACTTTACTTTCTTTAGGCAGTTCTTTCAAGGGCAGTAATACATCTGGTATTGGTCAGAAAGCAGTATCAGAGCTGAGTCATTAAGACTTTGATAATCAGTAAAAAGGATCAATCAACCCTTAGAGAAAGTATCTATGTGTTAGGTAGCTGAATGAAACTGATTTAGGAAACAGACTTAGTAGTCATAAATAAAGGGCTAGAAAGACCACATTAATAAGTGCTCTCTTTATATTTCTGAGTGAAATTATATGTAGAAGTTAAGGGTGAAGCTCTGGTTCACTGAAATCAATGCCCAAGCCTACATTTAATTTCACTGAGGACAAATTTTGCACGTTATCCCTGCAGTAAATTCAGTCTGAAATAGGCACGGACACGTTTGCAAATGCTGAACCACCAAAGGTTAGCTTTCATTGTCAAATCATAGACATGTCTGAGCATGTGCTCAGAAGCCCACTCAGGTCACACACAGTACTGAAACTCAGGTGGAAAAATGCTGAGGAGGATTTTAGACACAGCGCAGAAGGTTTTTTTAATGATAAAAGTAAAGAAAGTAAAGAACAGAAATACATATTTTAAGGCAGAGAAATATGAAGAAAGAAGAAGCAGGATTTGAGGCAGTATAAGTCAACAGGATGTAACCCTGCTAACAAGCCCAGCAGATAAAGTTTGAAATTGAAGATCGAGTTACCACCTTCATAGATTCATGCTATGTCAGTTTAAAGTGTCACCCTTGCCTGCCCCCCCGGCCTTCTGCTCTGTTCTTCCTGAAAGCAAAAGGGAATAAAGTCCTCTCTTAGCTGCCCTACTTCATGGACTGGTGTAACAACATGAAAAAAACTTATTGGTGATTTAAGATAACATGTCAGCCTGTGACATGCAGCGGCTAAGCAGCAGCAGAAAGATGGAAGGGCGTCTGGATCTGGTAACCTGTTAATCTCCAGAGAGGAAACATTAGAGATTGCGAGTCAAAGCTCTGAGGAGTCATGTCCGCAAGTGTATTGCAGTCACAGGGCTCCTGCAGTCATGGCCAGTGTGAGTTAAATGCTTTGCGGATATCTCAAGCCCATCACTAATGTGAGTACTTTGTATTTAAGAGGCCTGAGAGCAATGGGATGTTCAAAGATGGAGGGTACAGTGACACTGCTACCTACCTGAGACAAATACACATTCAGAGTTTCTGCTATGCAGTGGTGTTTTAGCAAGGAGACCTAGATGGAGACCAGAGCTGGACAATAAAGAATATGCCAACCAAGTCCGAATCAGAAATTTTTTTCCTCACAAAGATGGATGTAGCTGATGGGATAGACTGAGGCTGAAAAGCAAATGCTATGTTATGGGTTGAGAGACGTGGTATTTTGCACACGTACACCAATGTTGGTATGTCACGTAGTTACACACACACTCAGTGACGTTCTGTAGCTTGTGTATTGAGATCAGACATGGTCCAGGGTTAGGCCTGTTGCAAACCAGCCCTGGGGCATTTTTTAGTCTGATGATCTAAAGGGTGGACCATTCGTGGCCATGCTGCCACACCGCACTGACTGCATGTGGACTTACTGAGTGATGAAATTGAAAATAAAACTCCCCTCGTTCATAGCTCTGGTTAATGCAGAAAGGAGGAGTGAGATAAATTTGTTTGTTTGTTTTGGTTTTTTTTTTTTTCCATTGGAGAAAGAGCTCAGATCGTCTTTAGTCACACAAATGAAATAGTTTCTAATTGATCCTCCAGGGCACTGACAACACTTTCAGCCAGTCAGGGAAATGGAAAGAACAGTGTTGATTTGCTATAGAAAGAAAAGATTCAGCTTTCAAATGCGTCACAGAACAGTATCAAACAATGTTCGTAGGCAGGAAGGGAGAGCACAAAGTTTGTACCAGCTGCAATTAAAAGTTCACTGGAGGTTTGCTAGAGCTAATTCCTGGATGCTGAGCAGACGTGAATCAGAGCCAGAAGGTGCTTGACATTTTGACAGTGTGTTTTACAGACCTTTAATGAATATATAAAGCTGCAGAGCAAATGGTGGAATAATAAATACATAAAACTACAGAGCAAATGACAGAATTTTGTTGAAGAATAAAGGTACACAGCTAACAGGAGACAGCCATTGTATGTGCCCTCCAAGAATAACAGAACAAAATAATCAAGTATACAAAGGGATGTTGCCTGGATTTAAAAGTAGTGAATTTATGTAAGAAATCACACTTGTAATGACAAATTTAAAGATGGGTGCTTTCCTATGGAGAGGCATCAAGTGCATGATTTTGATGATCCCAGGAAGAAAGGAATTTAAAATTTTTAAATATAAACAGGAAGCTGTTGCTTTGGGAACACATTCACATCGCCCAGCAGATTATCCTCTTTGGGACAACCTGATTAGGCAGACCCCCACTGGAGCACCACTACATATTTATGGATGGTGAAGGAAGATAAAGAAGAGACAGAAAGGAAGATCAAAGGAGAAGATTGCAGTTAGTTGTCATTATCACCTATATTATAACCTATAGGTAGTGTAAATGTCTAAACAGATTGGTAACTACAGATTTCCCCCAACTGTTGGAAGCAGCAGATTGAAGATCACTCTCTGTTCATGGCTCAGAGCTATACTGGAGGCCACGCAGGCGCTCACAGCTCATGTGCCATGCCAGTACCCGCACCATTCCCAGAGCTGGTGGCCAGCATTTCCCGGTGGTGACCATCAGCCACCCCCTGTAGCTCCTCTCATCCCAGCCCTGCCAGCAGGCACCGCCATGTCCTCTCTGGGGACACTGTCTTGGGGTGGTCTTCAGATGAGGGTGAAGGCAAGGCTGGCCAGCAAAAGAGAGGTTCCTGCAAGCTCTGACATGCAAGATTTGAAGACCTCCATCACACATTTGTTCATCTCTCTAAAAAATGTTACGGGGAAAAAAAAAATACCATGGTGGAAAGGCTTTCTTTCAAATGCACCCTTCTCCCTAAAATCATAAAAGTTTACAGTGGTACAGTGGAAGTGGAACTTTGATATCCCAAAATATACAAAGGGAAGGAGCTACTGAATGCTAAAGCTGTGTGACTGTCCTTCCCCGGCTCTACAGAGACTAAAGAGAGTGAGGGAATTATAACTGACCTTGCACTGACGTGTTTTTGTTAGTGACACCTCCTGCAGCAGCTTTAAATCCAGGAGGAGACTGGAGAGGAGGGAGGGTCATTCATCTGGATGTAACATCTACATTCAGGATAAAATGCACCCGTTTGCCAAGAAACGCTGATTTTATTTATAGAGAATTCTAATATACTGGGACACAATCAGCTCTCTGAAGAGGGTCAGCATGAGTCCTAGGCTTGCAGTTCTGCAAAAATATCTGCCATCCTGGCCTTCAAGTTGGAATAAGTAAAACTTGAGGTAATGTGCTATCGTATGTGTCATACTGTGTAGCTGGTAAGCCCCTGGAGGTAGATGATTTTTTCCTTTATTGTGCTATGAAAGGTTTCCATGTTAACAGAACAATCAGCTTTTTTTAAGCATAAATTGGCATTTCTAAGCTTTTCAGTGTGGGTGAACACTGTCACTACTGTAGTTTTTTTGCTGCAGGAGACTGTGGAATGAATAAATAAAAGCTTATTTCTAACATCCCCCTCCTTGAATCTAACATCTGTCACTGAATGCATCAGGGAAGTCAAGTACCATTGCCTTCCTCCTAATCCTTTGACACATCTATAGCTCATATACTCTCAGTCATCAGCTGAATACATTAGGTATTCTTTTAGAGACTTTTTTATCACAGAATTTCATTACTGTAGCAGGAGCTTGCTTTAATAATAATAATACTATTATAATAACAGCAATAATGACAGAAGTATCAACAGCACCAACCCCACAAGCCAAAAGAACTGAGAAGTGAAAATAGTAACTGATGATCCATCATGAGTATTTCAGGTGTGAAGAGTTCATGAAACACCTGAGTAGTGTTAGCAGGGATATGTCATCACAGTGGTTTGCAAACGGAACAAAGACTTCACTAGCACCATCAAAAGATAATTTACTGAGTGTGATCTCAGGGTTCAGGTTCACTATAAGATCAAATCTGATCCAACTCTCAATCAATACATAATCTTGAGAGATTAGTCTTATGAGTTAGTGCAAATCCCCTTTTTTGGACAACATGAGAAGAAAAATGGATCTGATACCCCTATTGAGCATTGAGGAAACAGGAGTATCAGGTAAAATCACTGACTGGAACAGAAAGAACATACAAGCTAATAAGTTGACTTCAGAAATTTGGAAATAAGTATTTTCAAGCTAGGACAGCTCTTTTCATTCTAAAATGACAGCAAACTCATTTTGGTCCTTTCCCTCACACACCTTACTTACTGCTAAGCCCCCTAAGACAAAGAAAAACAAGATACTTCTTCCTATCTTGGGGTTTCTCAGTCTCCTGGCAGGACCTGTGACCCCATGGAGAGAGGAGCCTAAGCTGGAGCAGGTTTGCTGGCAGGAATCAAGCGCAGTCCATTGGGCAGTAAGACTTCTTGATTTGGGGAGCTCTCTTTCTTCTAGGTCATCCAGTATAGGTGAGTGGGCAGGAAGGAAGTTCAGCCTTACCTGGAAAACTGACTTCCTTCTACAGAACTCAGAGCTCTAATGCAAATGCCTAAATTGGGCATCTGCTTCCTTTTCTTTACAGATCAGGCAGACTGTAACAGGCATCTACTAAAATTGTACCAGGCCAGTCTGTTCTCTCATCCTTACCCCATGTTGGCCTTCCACCTCTTTCCCAGCTCATGATTTTAAAATTTCTGAGCCATAATGGTACACTCACCAATGCCCTCCTCCTTTCCCGTACTTATCTCCTTATAAATTATGGGCTGTGTTGGCTTTTTCAGGGAGCAGTCATGTTTTTGTATGAACAGTTTTGACGACCTCTTTCTGTTTGGCAGCAGGTGTGCTCCATTAGCTTTTGACTTTTGCTTACAGCTACTTTCTTTCTTAACATGAAAATCTTTTGCAGGGGATAGCAGAGAGCTGGGACAAGGAGAGTGGATCGGGGGCTACTGAGTACCTATCACTGAGCTGGGAAGAGTGGGGAGGGGAGCAGTGCACAGAGGGTAAGGATACACGCAGTAGTGTGCTTTGAGTGAAGACAGATGGTGTTACTTGGAGAGAGAAGAGATCTGGCAGTGAGGACCCTGTGGGGCTGGGCCTGTAGGTCTTGGGATCTTGATAGTCCATCAGAAAGCAGAAAAGGCATGGTCACTTATGAATAAAGCATTTCTGCCAAAAGCCTAAGCATGGGGGAGAGGGCCCCTGACGGGTAGGTAGGAAGGGACCAACCAGAACAGCAGCGCTTGGCTCAGTGCAGGGAGGGAGGTTTTCACAGCAGTGGTATCCTTCCTGCAGGCCCCAATCAAGCCACTTTGCTCCGTCTCCTCTGCTCCTACCAAGGTTCACTGCCCTGAGCCATGGTAACTGCTTATACAGCAACCTTCTGCCATGCCTCCTCCTCTTCTCCTTGTCTCCTGTAATCTCCTAGCAAAGCAGCAAAGAAACAAACACACATAAAAAAAACCTAAAAGGATATAGATAATCAGGGAAGATGTAATTTGAGCAGCAATGGACCATGGATAATGTGTCACTGGGCAGTGAGTAGGTGAAGCAGGAAAGCGTTAGAGGATTCAGGAAAGTATAAAGGCATCACAGATCCTTTTGAAGAAGGGAGATCAACAGATGATACCACAATATTTTGGGAATGTATTCCTCTTTAATTTTACCATTGGATTTATTACAGTACAAAAAGTCTTTCCTTATAAGCACACTCCTAATTCCGCTGTGTCCACTCCTGGATGCTCAGCATGTTCACAGCCTTCACCAGTGAAGGAGCAGGCAATGTCTGACACACAAGTGTTACTCTGGATGCCTCATCCACTAGCAAAGCATGCAGAGGGCTGTGCATAGATGCACCAAATAAACTGGTTCTCATGGCCTGGTAGAAAGGCTCACCTGGGTGGAAAGGTTATCTGGGCACGAGGTCTGACAGTGCACAGGAAAGAGCTATGGTTTGCAGAATTCAGGAACGCTGGGATCAGGTCTGTTACACCATGCTTGCTGTCTTGCTACCTGAGATCAGAGCTTCAAACTTGACATAAGTTGTGCATAAGCTTGTACAAATTCTGTTAGTGTTCACCTACATGTAGGTTTCAGATTAAACCATTTGGGGACCTTATGTCCAATGGGGATATTTAGCAAAGGAATTTCTCACCAAAGACAGAATGTAGGTACCAGTGGAGAGCTGCCTTTAATGCAACATCCTGACTTCACTCCTGCAAGTTTTGGATTTGGTCAACATTCATAGGCCAGGAAGAATTTCCTGCCTTCTTAATCTGGTCCATTTTTTGTTGTCTATATTAAGAAAAAGTAATGTTTTAAAGCAGTTTCTGTCACTTTTCTCATAGGTTTATGAAGAAAGCTCTCGGCTCCATCCCTTCCTTTTTTCAGAAGTGGTTAGCTTCTCCACCTGAGATCACTAAAATGAAGTGTTTCTACTAGTAGAAAGTATTTTGTTGCAGAAGCGATAAGATGCTTAATGGCCTTTGGCCCAGTGTCTCAGACGTTCTAGTCCACAAAAGATGGGTTTCATAATTTGACACAAACATATTTTCAGTCAGTTCCACAGCATATTCTGAACAACCAGTGGTATTTTTGGTTGGTTGATTATTTTGGAGTTACACAAAATGTACTGTGGCAAATGTACTGTTCTAGTCATGACACAAGATACAGTAATAACCATGCATCAAGTTGTTATTTCTGGCTTTTCTAAAGCAAAATCAATCTCTCTCATTTATCAAGGTTGTTTTGTAACTTTTTTCCTCTCAAACATGAGACAATAAGAAATGTTTACAAGTTATTTTTTTAGACCTGTCTTTGTCTTCGAAAATAATTGTTCCTCATGGAAGATCTGCTTATGAGATAATGTCAGTCATTTTTTTATTATAACAACAACAAAAAATCCTTAAAAAATTCCTTAGCACCTCTGTCTTACTTTCTTCATGTTTAAGTTCTCTGAATATATTTTTACTTTTCCTGCTTGAGTTATCTCAGAATCTACTCTTTCTTTTTATCCTTACCATCACAATTCCATCCTACTCTCTATGATCTCTTTTCTTCCTTTTTTTCTTCATTCCATATGCAGTTCATATACCTCATTCTCAGTTCCTAAGTGTATTCATGGTTCTATCGTTATCCAAATGCCTGCTTTCACTGAATACAGTCTATTTTTGTACTTCTTTTTTACAACTTTTTGCCTTCATTCATTAATGTTAAACACGTTCTTCCATTCTCCTTTTGGTATCTGGAACATCTTTTTGCTTCTAAAGTGCTCATCTCCTCTGTCTGTGTGTATTGCAAACTGTGGGAGATTCTCCAGTGTGCATCAGCTTACATTTTATTTTGAATTTATCAGTAATCTAGATGCAGCAATTTTTAACCTGTGCACTACAATATCACTTTGGCACAGTCACATGTAGCTTGACTTTATCAGATATTGAATAAATTGCACTTGCAGTTTTTCCTCCATGCTTGTTAGTTGTAAAGAATCTAGTCACTTCACTCAACTGCAAATCGAAAGTAAAATGTCGTTTCCTTTCATAGTGAAAAAAACGCAGGACACAATTTTCTGTTACTTCTATGTCATTTGAAAATCATAGCTTTAATATCTCCCTTAGCAAATATCCATGAAAATGCAGAGTTTCAGTGGAAAAAAACCTTTAAACAAATTATTTTCAGGAGACTTTCTTCATTTTCTCCAAAAGAAGATAATACATTGGGACTGTTTTTACGACATCTTCATTTGTTTAGCCATTTAAACCTTGACAAAGTGAGTGGAAGTAGGGGCTGTCTTCATACCTCATTTCTTCACCTTGCTGACAGAAAATGGATGAGGCATTCCTCTCCGCAAGAGTGGTTTTTGCTGATGCGTACAGATGGGATGAGCACACTAAAAGGTGAATACACTGTGTAACAGAGGGAGGCAGGAGTAGACTAAGAAGTTTGACAAAGAATTGGCTTTTTGTCTGCCTAAAAGACCAGTGAAATGGGTTTTTATTCAAGAAACCTGTATTAGTATAAATACATTCCCTTTCTGGTTAAACAAATTGCTTTTTTTTTTCCTCTCCTTTTTCCCAAGCTAAAAACCATGACCACAGTTGATTTCCTCAACTTCAACAAAATGTTCTAAAAACATCTGCAGGAGAAAAATACAACTTTAGATCAGATTGCTTTAAATACTACTTGCTAGCTAGTGGCACTTGAGGGACTAGGCCAAGTAATAAAGAAAATGACCTCATGTGGATTGCCTGTTTACTAAGAATGTGGCTACTGAGCATCAACATAGAACAACTTAATATGTGTTATTTTCACTAATGTTTGCTGTCATTGGATGTACTCTTCTGTGCTCTAAATTATTTCTGAAATAATTATTTAATAGCTGATATATAGCTCCATTGACTAATAAAAGAATATATACAGGTCTTTGACAAAATCTTGTATTTGTTTTTAATTTAAATTTAATTTAAATTAAAAAAAACATAATTTTATCAGTGTTTAACATTCAATGCTTCTGGTTGCATTTCTGAAATGGTTTGTTTTTTGCAGGCTAGTCTCCACATTTCAAACCTTCCAAGCGACAAATCTACTGTCCTGCAGTTAGTTAAGCATGTTCCTTCCATGCTGTGAAATCGCTACAGAAATCTTTATTCAACTTACCCTTACTTCTATTGGGAATGACCCTTAATTCTTTTCCATAAACTTATCAGAAAGTTATGTTAAGAAAAAGAAGCAAAACGCACTGTCTAATAATGTGGAGCTATTTTATGATATGTTTATGATAACATCTCAGATGCACACAAGTTATTCAAGACATATCTAAGGACAATACCCACAAACGACTAATGCGTCATTCTTTGACTTACTTTTACACACTTTTTTGCTGAGCATGGAAGACACCAGTCCTTTTCCAATGTATGAACTACAAAAGTTTGCACCAACTGAGAGTGTATTTTAGGATGTTTCCTGGTATATTATTGGGCCCTCATTTAGTAAACAATCTTCATGCACATCTTTACCTTTGGGGAGTTGTAACTTGTAACACATTTCATACCTGTTCTGAAATACTTGAGAAACATACATTGAACATAACATAATTCTGACACTTTTACCCTTAAGCTACAATGCATAAGGCTGTTTCAAGAAAGAAAAATCAATTCCTTGTCTGACTAGAGGATTAGGATAAGCTTATGGAATGACATCTGCTTGACAGAGAAATTACCAATGCATCAACTGTAGAACTCATTCTTTTCTGAAGCTGATGCATTGAAAATATGTCTACTTAGCTTAAATTATGTGTAAAAATAAGTGACTAGGTCCAAATAGCTGCATGGATGCTTAAGTTGTATTTCAATGCTGAACTACTAAACAATAGTTCCAGCATTCCCCAGAGATCCTTAATATAAGCCTTAGGGGATATACCTATCTTTAACCCACACAATGAACCATGATTTATGTCAATTATTTTGGAAACTAACTTTCTAGTTTCATTTAAACTCATGCATGTATACCAATGAGATCTGAACAAGAATCTAGATGATGTCATGTGTTTAAAAGTCGTTGCATTTGCCAGATGTCTAGAAGATTGATTGCTTTTTATTCTGATCATCATTGATTTGTGCTTTTAGAATGGAGCTCATTAACTAACATATATCAATTATCATGGATGTTTTTGTTGTTTTTAATAGTACTTGGACTGGAAAATCTATATGTTTTTGTGACATAATCAATAGCATGTACTCACAGATCCACACAGGGAAAGTACCACGCTTGACCCTGCCAACACACTGTTTCAGTCTTCAGACTTACACATACTTGTTCTTAACTTCACTTGTTTATCAAGGACTTCTGAGTTCACATCTTGATTAAACTATATGAGAGTTAAGTTAAATGCCATGAAAACACTATTTCAAGGATTGAGTCTGGATGGATCTAGATAATAAGTGTATGTCATATTAACTTTACATTGCTGCTGTTGTGGAAATAAACTAACCTGAAAGATAAAATAATGTATCATTAAAATATATGCTATACTCCATCTATGCAGAATACAAATGTTGAATATGCAATTCTTATTGTCGTATATTTGCTCATATCAGCCTACCTATTTGCATCAGTGCTAATCCACACCAAAACTAAGCAACAAATTTGAAATTGATACCTGTATTCACAAGTTAATAGATAGGAACTGATTAAAGAATTAGGAGGTATATAAAAATATAGTATCACATTCCTAACAAATGCACAATATCTTACAAATGTCATCATTTTAAACAAAACATTTTGAAGAACATTCTGCCTTTTTATGAGCAAGAAACAAAAATCTGTGGAGTTTTTTCCTCCAATAAAAAAAAAAAAAGTTGTAGTGAATTCATAGAGAATTCTCGTTACACAGAGAATTCTCACTAACATGTGAGGAGGGTGGTGCTGCCTGTTGCAAAGTCCTCTGTGTATTTCTGACCCCCTGGCTTTATCAGGTCCTTCCTGACAACTGGTTTACATGGTGGTTTTATGATCGTAACATATGTCTGCTAAGAATAATGTGATTAATATTTTGTTTTCACTCTGTGTTGATGTGAAAATGTACAGCCAAGCTTGCAGAAAGGAATTTTTAAGACACTAAACCATAAGAGTCTCTTATATTTCCCTTTACCGAAGAAAAAATTTGTTGTTCTCTCTGGTTTGAGAAGATGTGAATATGTCCACTTAACCATGTGGAATAAATATCACAAATCTTGTGGAATAACACTATTGTTTTTGTTAGTGTGATAATACTATTGTCAGTCCTAAGGTTTAACTTATCCATCATTAAAACACATTTCTGGCATTTTGAAATAAGTGATGGAGCGGGGAGAATGAGAGAAAAAGGAAGCGCAAATGTCTAGAAGTGCTTTGCATCAGATATTTACATACACTCTTTTTCATCCCATCTAACTTTACACATCTAATTGATGCACCTAAGATACTGGCCTGTTCATTATAAAGCCAATGGAGCGGGAATATCAGCATATATAAAAAAGTAGATGGATATCTTCTTTGACTAGATAAGGAGTTATGGACAATATGCTTTGAGTTTTGTTGCCTCATTTGGGTACCTGAAGCTAGGTAGCGTCAAGCAAATGCTGGAGGTCAAACCTGCAGTGAATTAAGTAGAGAATCCTATTAGATTTAGTGAAGAGACCCTGTAAATGCATTGCATTTTAATTCATTGCTTTTTTTGAAGGCATAATTGGAAATAGGAACACTGGGTTAAAAAAAAAAAAAATGGTGAATTGATGTTTAATCCTAACTATTTTAATAATCTTTTGCCAACTCTGGATGAGGGTTAGGAATTAAAATTGGGAATTTTACACTTATTTTTTAGTATCGTTTCCTCCTTAAATATTCATGTTTGAAATTTATATATATGTATGGCTGTCCTTTCAACTCTCAATTATACGTGGTTCAGTGAAGACAAGCTGCAATTACCCAATTGTCAAAAATAGGTTTTGCTAGATCAGACACATTCTCAATTATCTGTGCTGTTTTAAGACTTAAATATAGTTTACTGGGTTCCACACTGGAGCTGTAACTTAGTCAGTGTTTCCAAATTAAAAATTCCATTGAGAAAAAGGACTTTATTTTAAAATAACAGCGATCTCCCCACAGAGATGCCAATTCCGTAAACAGTTATCATGTGTTCTTTACACCACAGCAAAGCTGGTTTGAGCAGTGTCTGACTGGACTCCAGAAGTTCCAGCAGACTCAGATATTACTTGATAGTGTGACTTTTGTGGGAGAACATTTGAATATGTAAAGTTTCAGGAAGATACTTTTGTGGAGACACATAATATGAAAAAGTTATTTTCGTATTATGAGCAGAACACCACTGTGTTTGACTCCTGTGATCTGGGACAACTTTGCCTTTTACACTCTTCTGTTTCTGTATTGTGAGCAATATTGTTCCTGAGGCCAGACAGGGTCACAGTAACTAGCAGTGTAATTAACAGACCTAACAGTGTTTGTAAACTTAATCCCTGACACAGTTTAATCACAATTCATGTCTCCAGTCTTAGAACACAGAGTATTTGATGTCATTCTGTCTTACACCTTCATATAAGCACTGTCAAAACTTGTTTGGCAAGGATAAAAGAGCCTAGGAGAGACACACATGCCACAACTTGGTCCAGAGTAAAAGCGCTTTAGGAAAAGAGAAATGCTGACCACTGGTACAGTTCTTAAGATAAATAAAAAGCCGTGCTGGCAAGACAAGACCCATGGTAACACATACAAGTAAGCATTTTTCCAAGTCACTCATATGTTTCATGGTGCAGGGCAACACTTACCAAATTACTCTTAAGTTTGACTAATTTGCAGTTTCTATTTAATTTTAACGAGATGTATCTAGTGCAGTTTCAAAACTAGTGAAATTAACTTTTGTACAAGGAGCTAGCGGATGAAAATTCAGCCCCAGTGGAAATGGAAATGTCGTGGCAATGCCCATTTTAGGAAATGTGGTCTAGATCATTCTGTCTGATACTAATTCAGAAAAAAAGCTAAATTCCAGCTTTTCTCTAGTAAAATCCTGCCTAGCTCTACACAGCATTTGAGATATATTTTGAAGACTTAAGTGGTGCCTGTCCCCCTGAGGAGCGAACAGCACTTGTAAATATTGAACAAAGGCACTCTTTCAGGTTCTGAAACAATGAAGAGCTACTCATATGCTTACGCAACTCACATGGATAATCAAAGGACTCCCACATTTCAGAAGGGAAGCTGGTGCACAATTCTCTGCAGCTTTGAGTTTAATTCAGCTAAATGTAGTTTTTCTTTTTTTTTTTTCCTTTTCTCTGCAATATAATGCCATTAAGTTCATTTTATCATATTGTCTACTATTTCAGTGTTAGTTTCACCAGAATGTAATTTTGATTTGAACTTCACATCTCATCGTTACTAAATTAACACCTTTTCACCTGTACTTCTTATTTAATCGTGTGGGCAACTGTTAGAGAAAATATAAGGATCTTGAAAATAACACATTGGCTGAAGAGAAAAAAGCAACAAAAATAAAGATATTGTGACTGCTTTCTCCAATTAATGTATTGAGAAGTGGTAATGCTGTTATTCCTGCCTTCAATCCATCAGACATTCACAAATCATTCACAAATAAATAGCATCTTATATCACACAAGTGCATTCTTAGTTTCTTTGTTAGTTAAGACAAAGTCATGCCTCATGGTCCTTGTTGCTTATTTATTAATGCAATCGTGTTGATTTCAATGAGTTTTGTCTAGCCCATCTGAGCACAAATCTACCTGTATGACATAAATACCACCAAAAAATACTGTTTCCAAAGTATTTAAGAAAATGCCACAAATGAAAATGTAATGTGTATAAACTTTACACTTACTAGTCAACTTTCATTTGTGCACAAAAGTCCCTGTGAGGTCAAAGGATTTTTCTGCATGGGTATGACATTACTATTGTAAAGGCTAAGCAATAACCAAAACAGTGTCCAAATACGAAGTCTGCATGTTTTGCCTAGGCCTAAAATTTAGGCTTTTATTTTTAGGTGGTCATCTAGTCTTCTTCAACAGTCAATGTACAGGAGCAGATTGAAAATGTCATCCCATCTGAGACACTTATATATAGATAGACTAAATTTTCCCATCCATCTCCACTTATTGTAGAGGGAGTATGATAACAGTTTAGATAATTTAGGTGAAACGGATCACCAGCAATTCATATCAAATAAAAACTTTTTATTCCTGTGTGCTTTTACCAAAGGACAGCAAAGTAAAAGTCAGCTGATGTAGCTTGCTTACTTGCTCAGAAAAAGCAACAGCTTTATTCTTTTTCTTTATAACTAACACATGAAGTCAATGGAATGATTATGACCTGTTGTTTCCACACTAAGAATTCAGGACTGTTGAATCACTATGTGTGATTACCCTAATTAAAAGACTTAGTAAATTTCTTGAAAATTGCATTTGCAAAATAAACATAGAGATCTGCATTAAATATGGAAAAGTGCTGTGAATTCCCCCCTTCTCAAAAAGAACTTTCTGAGTTACTGTTGGTATGGCATTTTTCACTTACTTCATTCCCACTACTGCAAGAGATTCAACAAAATCCTTATGTGTACAAGCAGGCGCTTTGATTTTGGAATTGTTCATATGCTTTAAATGAAACATCTGCTGAAAGGCCTTGTTGAACAAGACCTGCTGTCTCGTTCTGCTTACCTTTTCAGTTTGCAAGAAGAACTATATAATAAACGTTCTTTGTACAAATTTTTCGCAAGCTATAGTTTTTGTTTTACGGGCTGGATGTAGGCTGGATTTCGTTGTTACTAACCACAATGTTTACAGAATAAATAGCTCTATGTGAACCTTGTGCTAGGACAGCACGATGGCTCAGAATGCATCGTAGAAATTTGGAATTCCTGTACTCCTATGAAATTATTATAAAAAATCACAGTATCACAGAAACTAAAGCCGTGATTTTGAAAGACAAATTATTCAGTAACAGTGTCCTGGTTTCAGCTGGGCTAGAGTTCATTTTCTCTATCAAATGTTGATAATGTGCTGACATTTTGAGTTGTTGCTGAGCAATCAAGGACAGTCCAGCTTCTCATGCTGGGCTGCCAGCGAGAAGGCTGGGGGTGCTCGGGGAGCTGGGAGGGGACACAGCCGGGACAGCTGGCCCAGGTTGGCCAAAGGGATATTCCCTACCATATGACATCATGCTCAGTATATAAAGCTGGGATGAAGAAGAAGGAAGGGGGGACGTTTGGAGTTATGGCATCTGTCTTCCTAAGAAACCATTAAGCATGACGGAGCCCTGCTTCCCTGGAGATGGCTGAACACCTGCCTGCCCATGGGGAGTGGTGAACAAATTCCTTGTTTTGCTTTGCTTGCGTGTGCGGCTTTTGCTTTACCTGTTAAACTGTCTTTATCTCGACCCATGCGTTTTCTCCCTTTTACTCTTCTAATTCTCTCCCCTGTCCCACCATGGGGGAGTGAGTGAGCAGCTGCGTGGGACTTAGTTACTGACTGGGGCTAAACCACGACAGACAGTAACAGTTTAAAGTGCATCTGTTTCAAAAAATACATTTTTGTGAAGATGTATTTTTGTTTCAGGTTTCTGTTTTTGTTCAGATTATGATCATACACACAGTTGAGCAGGCTAAACTGGGGCTAAGGAACGGGAAGTAGAAACGAAGGGCAGAGACAGATAAGCAAAGCTGGAAGGCATCAAGGTAATATTGCTGCAGCTAGTTTTATGAAATCACAAACCACGGCTACAGAAAACCTAAAAATGTTACTGAGTCTATTTTTTTTGTCAAGATGGGATCATGGTTGACCGATGTTTTTCTAATTTGCTTTTAAAGACTTGAAATGGTAGAGATTTCAAGATTGGTCTAAGCAATCTGTTTTTATGATCATCTTTCTCTTCATCTAAATATAAAGAAAGATTAGTATACATAAAATGCTAGTAGTATTACTATTACTACTGTTAATAACAATCATTATTCCTTTAACTTTGACTGCAAGAGTTCTGATTTTTAAAATAAGCATGAGCATTGGAACAGGGAACATTGCTAATATTTGATACATAATTAATTATATAAAAACTATAGCGATCCATTCCAACTGTATAAATAGATATTTAGCCTACAAAATATATATATAATAACTAGTGAGCCCTCAATAATGTGTATTTTTTCTAGATATTTTCCTTTAATTTGCTATAAAACCCAAAAATTATATAATTCAGCTAAAGCCTCATAAAAAGTATTCTGGGCTTTAGAATAATATCATGTGACTCAAGACAAGCCATTTTCTTCTCGCCTGTAAAGCATATATATACTTTTACTGATTCCTTTCATCTCCAGTCTCTGTTCCCTATTAGAATTCTTGAGTAGTAAGTGCTATTTCTTAATCTTCTCACTGGTATTTGTTACAGCTACTGTGGCATTAATAGGACCTTTCATGCCTTTTTGTGATTCTCTGTTTGAAGAGAAGTCACATATCTGGAAGAAATGTCCAACCAATAAATTGTAGCATCATGTGGTAAGCTACAAAACCAGGTGAGAAATGATGCCATGTGTCATTGCTAAGGACGGTAGTTAGGCTTATGCCAAGAAAATGTCTATCCCATAATGTTAAGGATGCATTTTATCTAGAGATTTAGAAAAAAATTCTTTTCTGTCAGGGGTTTGGCACTCCCAGTGTGCAATTCAGACCTACTAGTGTACATATCCCTGCCAACACTTAGGAAATAAGGACTATCTATATCAACATATCTTCTAAAGAATGACTAAAATCTCTGAAACTCCCAGAAGACTCCCAAATGGGAGACTTCAGTATGTCAGTGTGTTTTACTAGCTGGCAATTGCTTTTGATGACTGGCTACCTGTCAGCTGCTTGTTCAAACGATCATTAACAGGGCTGTCCTGTAGCTCAGAAACTTGGGATATCGAGGGATTAGTGACACACTATAGAATGAGTGTCGAAGCAAGGTCGGTTTTCCGTATAAACACTTTCAATCTACTAGCTGCATGGTGCCCATCAGTTTGAAGAACTGGCCATGACAGAAGTCAGTTTTATGTAAATAAGTATATGTGAAACTCGGAAAACATTAGTTTTTTTGAGCTTACATCCAGATAACTTAGAAAAACAATGGAGATATGTAGTTAAAAAAGTAAGCTTTACCTCAATTTCAAGGATATTTTTGACATTATCATCATGATCAGATTGGGATTCACAGGGTTAAAAAAAAGACTGTTTTGAGCAATGTGATTGGTATGACTTGCCAAATACTGCTTTTGTGACACGGGTAAGAAATGCATTGTTGAAGAAAAACCTGTAAAAATAATTATCCTTGTTGCACATAGATTTCATTTACCATTTTCAGTGAATCATCATCCACTTTCTACTTCCCCTTTGTAATTCTGTAGACCCTTTTCTTCCTAATATAACTCAATTTGCACTGTGCTTGACATTAGCTAAAAGGCAAGGTCTCTTTTGCTATAGGTGGCAGCACTAGCTTGTTATAAATATTGATGGGCTTCCCTCTCTTGAAGGAAATGGATATAAGGATACCTGGGCAACGTATGGTTTCTATGTAAAGTAATTGTGTTTAAAATTTAGATATCAAAAATAAAACCACATTGTTCTTATAGGGAAGATAGTTGTACTATTTCCCTCATGTACACTTTCTATGCCTAGTTAGGGATTATTAAACTGAAACCGTAGCTTCAGTCTTGGCTGGATTAATGATAAAAAATAAGACAATTCATAAAAAAATTACTGAAAATTAGAGCACATTTGTGGGCTTGTGGAACTATTTCCTTTACTAATGAGAAACTCTCCTAAGCTCAACTTCCGGACTGTCAGTTTCTAGAATCTTGAAATTCTTCTGTGCCAATACAGACGTTCTTTAAGGATTTGCTGGGTTTTGTTCTGGAATTCAACGGTATGCTATCACTGCGGTTCTTCAGGTCAATACTCCAAACAAATTCTACTGAAGAAATACAATCTCTGGTATCTTTTTTTTTTCATTTTTATTACAAGTTTTATTACAACAGCACAACCTTTCCTCTGAGTGTCTCCACCTAGTCGCCTGTGAGAGGCTCTTCATTTTATTGGAAGCTGTTTTCATGTAATAGAGGTATTAGCTTTTTGACTGTCATTATCTTATATGACCCACATACTTACATTCCTCCTGAGGCACTTCAGGTATAAAGTAGAACGGAATTTTTAACTTTTAATAAATACAGGACAATGTGGAATACATATTGTACCACACCAGTGGCTACTCGTTTATGAACATTCAATGGGAAATAATTCCACCTACTACCTTTGATGCTTTACAAGACTGGAGAGCTAAAAGTATGACCATAAAAACCAACCAGAAAAATTCTGAGGAGCATGCTGTTCCTGAGACACTGCTTGATAGGGAAGGAAAAAAAAAAATTAGTTGCCAGAAACTGACTTCCATCATAAAATACGCTTTATAGGGCTGTAGATTTCCTTTACTTTTCTTCACCGAATGACGTTTTTCTGCAAAACAAATACATAATAAATTTGTACTCTCTCCTATTTGCTATTCTCTGCCTGAAATAAATGCCATACTATACACTAGCAAACCTACGCCAAAGACAGAGTAAGACATTGTTGTCACAAAATTTCCTATAAAAAGGTGTAAGAGAAGACTGTACAGCTAAAAGCAAAAGTTTTCAAAATTAAATGCCAGTTGTTAGACTTTTATGTTCTTGTTTAGGATTTCAAAATACTGAGCACCAACAACTGCAATTAACCTCATTTAAAGTCACACTTAAGCTCGATTATTCACTAAAGGAACAAGACCTTTCTCAGGACAGTCCCCGTCATTTCAGATATTTGTAACATTGTTTTTATGGCTGGCATAGCTCACTTACAGTCCTATGTAATTGCTAAATATGATGATAAAAGGTGAATGAAAGCAGCAGATGAAATTCAAATGTTCCCTTTTTCCTCCCCCTTTTTCCAATGTATTGTTTGAGACACTAATGAAAACAGAAACTTCAGGAGTTCATCTGAAAACTCACCAAAAGATCTGCAACTTTTCATGCAAAACAGTGGCCAATTTTACTTCCAAAGAGGATGGACTTTTTTCTGTGTACATATGTGGTGCATGCAAATTTTGCTATTAAAATCTGAAATGGAGAAATTCTCTAAATACATTCTGGTTTACTGTAGTCCTTACCAAAATTATCCTTTGCAGCTTTGTATCAGGCTGCTACTGGATAAACCTTCATCTTGCCATCTTTCTAAGGATCTATGCTGTATCAGCTACACCCACTTTCTTAAACCCCTTGACTGTGCCCACAACTGTGACAGTTCTTTTAATCACTGTCTCCCTCTCAAGCTTGAGGCAGCTTTTATCCTCCAGAAAGTTTAGATATTTCTTTCTCTTTTGCTCTATATTTGTCTTAGCCATCTCCAGTCCTCTCTGCGATAGTAATTACTGGAAAAAACGAGTTAAATTTAGAAAATTATCGTTGTGATTATTAGCTAGGGCTTTACTTAGGGAAGCAGGATGTTGGGAAAAGATGAAATAGAGCATTGCCAAAAATCAGTTAATTAAAAGTGGACTAAAAACTGCACTAGGTCTAACATGTAATTGCATTTTTGGTCACAAGTGAAAATATGCTGACTCCCATTCCAGCATGTCATTCTCATACAGTTGGGTTTTTTTTTTTTCATCCTCAGTGCTTTTGTCCAGGAGCTCTCTCAAACGTGTTCTGTTGGCAGCTGGGCAAACTGTAATGCTAGAGAATTGATAGTAAATTCATTCCTCTTGCCTTTCTCTATTTATTGTTGTTGAGGTTACAAGTACTTTGAAGTAATGGACCTAGTATCTTCTATTTCTCAATAAACTACTGTTGAGACTGAGAGTACTGTAAAGATCATAGTCCTGTGAAGATCCCCTTAAAATGACTCTTCAAAGAAGCACTGCTGAGGCCTTATTTTGACAAGCCATACCAAAAGCACATGTAAGCAACTTCCTTCTCTTGCCCACCTTTCCTCTTTCTCTTGTAGCAGGTCATCATTCCTAGGTGACTCAGAGATATAGGTCTCTGCCTCCCTTAGGAAACTGTGGAAAGGCTGGAAAATGACCCTGCATTGCTACTTTTACTTACACATCAAAAAGGGAGGAACACTTTTTACCCCTCTTGCAAGCTGGGAGCCATCTGAAACCTACTGTGTGCCTTGTATAATGTTACTTTCCCCATATTCCAAAATAATAGTACTTGTCCCACTAAATTTCTGAAATTTCAGTGAGAAGTCCTATTCACAGCAAAGATAACAGTAAACCCCTTATTTTCTTCAGTGGAGCCAGGACATTACCCTGTATCAAAAAAACCCTGGAAAATCAATGGTTTGTTCAGTAGGGAGAAAGGAACTTTCCTTGGATGACAATCACTGTGTAGCTAACTGATCCCTTAAGAGACTTGGCTGCAACGCAGCAGCTCTGGAGCATTTCAGTTAAGATCAGTTGTTAATTCAAGTGTCATAGCAGCCTGAATTAGAATGCATCTCTCTTGGTCCCTTCCAAGGTCTTTATTCTCATGTTTTTTTTAACTCTTCTGACGTTATATTAAATATTTGCCATTGTGACAAGCTTCAACTCATCATTTCATTAACCATCACCTACAAGCAGTAGTGTTGACCACTGTAGAGATTTTTGCTGCTCACTTTCACAATGCATGGAGAGAAAAGGAGCTTTCTGTATTTTTCTAATGCAATATAAAGTGTGATACAATATACTTAATTAACCTTTTAGTATAACCTTGAAATTTCTCTTCCTGACCTTGCTCTGTCTGTTACCTGTCCTCAAAGGCTCAACACCTTTCCCAAGATACTCCATCTGGGAGTGAGGTACAGATAAATAATAGGCTAGCTTGTTTATTTCATATGGACAAATCAGAATCAGATGGGTGAATTGCTGAGATTCATGCATTTTTGAATAGGTCTGCAAAGGCGATAGAGTCAATGTGGTAAAGAAGCAGCCAGTCAAGACTAAGCAATTATACATTTTGATAAGCTGTTGAGATCGATCAACGACTCCTCTGAAAAATTTATATGAAAAGCAGGAGGTTTCACTAGGCACTTCAGAGAGACTAGAAGTTCACTGATGACAAGAAGGGAGAATAAGGGAAGAGCGAGACACTGCTAAGGAGGGTGATATTGTACGACCCAGAAGACCTATTGACAAAGCCCCATACAAGACTTATAGTGAGGAAAATAAAGAGGAGGGTGTGTAGTTTTTCTGCTCTGTGTTTTTGTTCTGGCTGTAATTGTGAAACCAGCAGCAGAAATTGTTGAGACACTTGATTTTCATGAGCTTCAATTACTCTGTATCCTTGAAGAGGTGTATCATAAATCATAGTAATCACGTGCCTGGACTTCTGGAAAATGAGTGTCCTCAGGGTATATATCTGGAAAAGAGACATTAGTCCTAAGACCTTGGCAGTCAGGTTAGAAATTCCTAGACCTCAAAATTGATGTTAGACAGAGGACCCTCGAGACACTATATTTAAAAGCCCAAAGACAGACTCAGTGATTGGACTTCACTGAAACTCAAAAAGCTTAAAAATTCACGTGTGCAGTGGGAAAGGGAGCCAAACAGCAGCCTCCTGAATGATCAGCAAAGGCTGCTCAATGAAGGCCTGGACAAAACAATGCAATCAGATATCTTTAAAGCAAAGCATAACAGAAACATTATTTTGAGTGAAAACAGCAGCTTAGCCCAAGATGAAATAACAAAGCCCTTAAGCTTTGGGCAGGCACCAAAGACCCCTGTTTCAATTTTGGGTTGTCTTAATTTTCTTTACTGTAAAACCAGCCTGTCTTCCTGTGTCTCCATTTCAGTAGCAGCTATTTTAGAAATAATGGCCCCACATAAATATTTTCCTGGTGTCTATTTTTGCTCCCCTCCTTCTTCGTCTACAGAACCGTAGAGAACACTTTGATCAACTCATTGTATTTATATAATATAAATAAAGAAAATAAATACATATAAATAAAGAAACAAAAACACATATTTATTTTTTCTGATCACCGGTTAATAAGAACTTACATTTTCAGCATCAGGTAATACCTTCTTTCATGACATTACACTTTTTCCTTCTATCTACCCATCATTTATCAGGGTCAGTTTTGGTGATAATACGAAGTGATGGAAAGTAGTCAAGCTGAAAGACCATAAATAAGTGCAAATGATAAAAAAAGGTGGTTACAGTAAGGCAGTGGTTGCATGACCTTTGTAAGCAGTTACATTTCTCCCTCATGTCAGTGTGGTGCCTCTTGGTTGAATGGTAATGTGCGGGGACTGCGAGGGCTGTGGGCTCCCCGGGGGCTGGGGTGCTGGGGGATGCTGGCCAGGGTCAGTCAGGGCTGGTCGTGCCCTCAGTGCCCCGGCAGGTAAGCCAGATCAGACTGTAGATCCAGCTAAACTTTAAATAGATCACAGAAAGAAAATAAATCAAAACAAGCAGCATTTTTTAAGTGATTATACTCCCATAATCTTGGTCTTTTTGTTTACATAACTTTAAAATTTGTTTTCTGAATTACTGCTGTTGCAGTAATATAAAAAAACCAGCATATACATATCTATACTGCATACAAATACACAGTTGAAACATATTTCTGAGCACTTAGAACCTGCAAGGAACATGTAATTTTGTGTCCTGAAAAGGATAAATAAATAGATTAAGTGCAGTTATCATATATAGATGCTAAATTTCAAAAACCCAGGAGATTCAAAGAGGTACCTAATAGATTGATTCTTTGTGTTTAAAAAATGAAAATAAACATAAAAAATAATTTGGTCAAGCAGATTCTTCTGGGTGTCTTACAGGAACAGGCTTTCTCTTGTGTTTCAGTGTTTCCTCATTTAATCTGCTCAGAAAATTCATTGACAGAATAATTTCCTTTTTATGTCTGCCTATGCCTCTTTCCCAAAATCAGAAAGCGCTGCAAAGGCACATAAATGACAAATAAATAAAAACTTAAAGCATACACAAGTTTTGCTAACCTCTGGAAAAGCTTGGGGTTACTCTCACGTTAACCGTGTGGCTTTTCCTTGCCCAGGTGTTAATTAGTTTAAAAGCTTTTAATGAGAAATAAAGAATCAGCAGGCCATTTTAATTTAGGATGAGGAGTTTTCAGGGCAAATATCAGAGCTATTTGTTCAAGCTAAGCAAATATTAGAATGTATAAGAAGAAACAAACCCAAGGGAATCGGAGTTAATGTCACGAACCATTACAAATCTGGAGGGAATAATGAAAGAGAGAATCTACAAAAGCTAGTTGAAGCTAAAAATCCTTTGAATGTACTTTTGTCGGACCCTAATTAGCTGAGGGTCTTTCAGAAACACTCAGGAAACTGTCATCAAGCTCTTATAAAGAAGAACAAAAAGTTAAAAGTGTCATTAGAATGATAAAAAAAAAATGCAATGTGCTAGTTCAAAGTCTAACTTATTAATAGAATGCCCGTGACCCAGACTTCACCAAAATCTCCATTTTTACTAAGCCACTAAGAGCTGCACTTCAGACTTGTGTTCATCTTTAAAGAATAGTTGACAGCTGCAGACATACAAGTAAGAAAAGCACTGTGAGTATTTAAAGCTTCTATGTCATCGTTGTTATTGTCTTTCTGGAATAATTATACCTTATATTTCCCTCGACGTTCACAGGCTGGATTTTGGATCAGACACAGAAGGGACCATAACCACAGAACCCTTTTCTGACTTGACGAGGCCTATTTTAAGACTTCAGGAGGTGGCCATCTGTGTTCCCCTTGAAACAATGATTTTAGGGCCCAGAGATTGCACTTAACGCTGTATTTTATGCTGTAGGTGTATATTCGGGATTTTGTAAACGCTGAGTAGGTGTCCGTATTCGCACCCACATGTGCGTCATACAGACCAAGCTGTACACAGCACGCACACTCAATGCAGGCTCTGCCTGTAGAGCTCATGGTCACAGCAGACATCCCGTTGCTTGCTCTCAGTTCTGAAAGATTTTGCACTTGATCTGAAACACTGGATTCGGTCCCTTGCTCCAGCAGCCCAAGGTGACGGGATTTGGGATTTAGGATTTAGGCTAAGAGAGCACCCGAAAGAACTTGTCTGAGACTTAGCAAACAGTGTCACAGTCCTGGCAGAAGTTATTCTCAGAGCAAGCCCAGACTGCCCAGAGGGAAGGCATCATCACAACCTGCCCTGGAGAAAACGTCTCGCTTTGTATGATTCTTACAGAACGCAGACTGATTTGAGCTGCCTTTTGTATTAGGACAGAGTAGGACTAGCGTGTACCTCTGTACTTTCCTGCGTTTAACTCCCTCCGTAGGGACAACTCAAATTCTGGGCTTGTAGGCATCCCTTCTCTCTGTGTTTTGCTGGGTGAATTTACATACTTCCTTCAACTTGACCCAGCTTCAGTAAAGGAGAAGAGATCTTCAGTTGATTTTAAGGGTGGACTCATCTGTGGCCAGCTCTGAGTAGACAAAAAGGCAGTTATGGCTATAGTAAATTATGCACTGGGGCAAACAACCATAAATACTTTGTCTGGTTTTGGGTCCAGGAAAACCAAGGTGACTGTCACTGCAGCTAAGACAGCAGTCAGTACCTGTGCTCTATGGTAGCAGCTATGGGAGAGGAGAGAGGAGCCCCTTCTGGAGCAGAAGTCATTGTCTTCACTTCTCCAACACCTGATTGCAAAGATGTTTATTTTTTCCATTCTGTTCTGCTTCCTGGGTACAAAGAGATTGCCTTTCGTTAGATGGCAACATTTAGCTCTGCATTGAGGTGGTGGGGTGGCTCTGTATGTTAGGGAGAGTTTTGACCGCATAGGAATCAATGACTGTTAAGACCAAGTAGAGTGCTTATGGGTAAGGATGAGGGGGAAGGCCAATCAGGCAGATATCCTGCTGGGAGTCTGTTATAGACCACCCAGCCAGGACAAAGAGACAGATATGACATTCTATAAGCAACTGACAGAAGTCTTGCATTCGCTGGCCCTTGTTCTTGTGGGGGACTTCAATCTACCGGACATCTGCTGGAAGTATAACACGGCAGAGAGGAAACAGTCTGGGAGGTTTCTGGCGTGTGTGGAGGATAACTTCCTGACACAGCAGGTGAGTGAGCCCACCAGGGGAGGTGCCTTACTGGACCTGCTGTTTACAAACAGAGAAGGACTGGTGAGAGATGTGGTGGTCGGAGGCCATCTTGGGCTTAGCGACCACAACATGATAGAATTCTCAGTTGTGAGTGAAGTAAGGAGAGGGGTCAGCAAAACTGCTACCATGGACTTGCGGAGGGCAGACTTTGGCAGTTCAGGTCACTGGTTGAGAGAGTCCCTTGGGAGACAGCCCTGAAGGACAAAGGGGTCCAGGGAGGCTGGACAGTCTTCAAGAAGGAAATCTTAAAGGCACAGGAGCAGGCGGTCCCCATGTGCCGTAAGAAGAGCTGGCGGGGAAGGCGACCGGCCTGGCTGAACAGGGAGATTTTGCTGGGACTCAGGAGAAAAAGGAGAGTTTATCATCTTTGGAAGAAAGAGTACAAGGATCTTGTTAGGTCAAGCAGGGACAAAATTACAAAGGCAAAAGCCCAGCTAGTCTGGCCACAGTCATAAAGGATAATAAAAAATGCTTTTACAAATATATTAACAACAAAAAGAGAGGCAAGGAGAATCTCCACCCCTTACTGGATATGGCAGGAAACATTGTCTCCAAGGACGAGGACAAGGCTGAGGTACTTAATGCCTTCTTTGCCTCAGTCTTTAATAGCCAGTCCAGATATCCGCAGGGTATTCAGCCCCCTGAGCTGGAAGATGGGGATGGAGAGCACAATAACCCACCCATAATCCAGGAGGAAGCAGTTAAGGACCTGTTAAGCCACCTGGACACCCACAAGTCTATGGGGCCTGATGGGATCCACCCAAGAGTACTGAGAGATCTGGCGGAGGAGCTTGCCAAGCCACTCTCCATCATTTATCAGCAGTCCTGGTTAACAGGGGAGGTCCCAGAAGACTGGAGGCTTGCCAATGTGACGCCCATCTACAAGAAAGGCCGGAAGGAGGATCCTGGGACCTACAGGTCTGTCAGCCTGACCTCTGTACCAGGGAAGATCATGGAGCAGTTCATCTTGAGACTGCTCACAGGGCATGTGCAGGACAACCAAGGGATCAGGCCCAGCCAGCATGGATTCATGAAAGGCAGGTCCTTCTTGACCAACCTGATCTCCTTCCATGACCAGGTGACCTGCCTAGTGGATGAGGGAAAGGTTGTGAATGTTGTCTACCTGGACTTTAGTAAAGCCTTTGATGGCGTCTCCCACAGCATTCTCCTGGAGAAACTGGTGGCTCGTGGCTTAGACAGGTGTCCTCTTCGCTGGGTAAAGAACTGGCTGATGGCCGAGCCCAGAGAGTTGTGTTGAATGGTGGTAAATCCGTCCGGTGGCCGGTCACAAGTGGTGCTCCCCAAGACTCGGTTCTGGGGTCGGTCTTGTTCAATATCTTTATTGATGATCTGGATGAGGGGATCGAGTGCTCCCTCAGTAAGTTTGCAGATGACACCAAGTTGGGTGGGAGTGTTGATCTGCTGGAGGGTAGGACAGCTCTGCAGAGGGATCTGGACAGGCTGGATCGATGGGCAGAGGCCAACTGTATGAGGTTTAATAAGGCCAAGTGCAGGGTCCTGCACTTTGGCCACAACAACCCCATGCAACGTTACAGGCTTGGGAAGAAGTGGCTGGAGAGTTGCCTAGTGGATGGTTGGGGGGGTGCTGGTTGACAGCAGGCTTAACATGAGCCAGCAGTGTGCCCAGGTGGCCAAGAAGGCCGACAGTGTCCTGGCCTGTATCAGAAATAGTGTGGCCAGTAGGAGTAAGGAAGTGATCGTGCCCCTGTACTCGGCACTGGTGAGGCCGCGCCTTGAATCCTGTGTTCAGTTTTGGGCCCCTCACTACATGAAGGATGTTGCGGTGCTGTAGCATGTCCAGAGAAGGGCAACGAAGCTAGTGAGGGGTCTGGAGCACAAGTCTTATGGGGAGCGGCTGAGGGAACTGGGCTTGTTCAGTCTGGAGAAGAGGAGGCTGAGAGGAGACCTTATCTCTCTCTACAACTACCTGAAAGGGGGTTGTGGCGGCAAAGGTGTTGGTCTCTTCTCCCAAGTAACTAGTGATAGGACGACAGGAAATGGCCTCAAGTTGCGCCAGGGGAGGTTTAGATTGGATATTATGAAAAATTTCTTCACCAAGAGGGTGATCAAGCATTGGAACAGGCTGCCCAGGGAGGTGGTGGAGTCACCATCTCTGGTAGTGTTCAAAAAATGTGTGGATGTGGAGCTTCAGGACATGGTTTAGGGGACATAGTGGCGCTGGATTAATAGTTGAGCTTGATGATCTTGAAGGTCCTTTCCAACCCTAGTGATTCTGTGTTTCTGTGACACTCTTTTGAGAAGCCTTGGCCTCTCTCTGAATTTGTTATTTTTGCCATATAAATTATTGGCCTAAGACATTATCTTGGCTCACTTTGAGTATAACAGAAATAAACCATTCCAGAGCTTTGATCCAGAGCCCCACCCTGGGGATACTCTGTGGGCTATCCTATTCCAGGATCATAGAGTCCCAGGGTAATTTAGGTCAAAAAGGACCTGCAGAAGTCATCTATTTAGACCCCCAGTTCAAAGCACAATTGGCATTGAATTTAGGTCTAGTTGCTGTAGGCCTTGCCCAGCAGAATTTTGAGTATCTGCAAGATGGTGTCTAAGACAGGTGGAAGGAAAGTGCTATTCTCTGCCCTCTGTCGAGAGGGATTCTAGACAGCTGCCTCTAAAGTTAACTGAAAGGAGATAGGAAAAAAATCCATTCCAGATTTCAAACTGTTGTCTTGTACCCTCCTTTCTGGTTGAGGCAAGCCCCTGAAGAGTAAAGAATGAAAATGTGACCTGGAAAAGCAAAGCTTAGGGTACTCATCAGGAATTTAGTGTTTAGCTTTAGTTCTGCCTCAGTTGTGAAAGGCAAGATTTCAGCCACAGTTAGCATTTCCCAGTGCTGGGTGGTTTCCCAGCGTGTGAGATTTGTTGACTGATATTTTGAAGAATCGACCTCTCCTGATTCTCTTTATGTAAAGTGTCCTCAACACTTAATTCAGGGATCAAGATTCTGCTCAGAAGCATTGCGGCAGTAATTTGCAGAGATCCTGACATCTTATTATATCTAACCCTTGACTATGAAAGATTACAGTCTTCAGTTCTTAGATATCTTTTTGAAATGGTACCTAAGGTTTGTCAGGATCTCAAACAACTTGACATTGCTACCATTGTTTTATTATTTCAGAGATTTTAAAGAGAAGTTTTACTGCTATGACAATGTATTTTGTCCCCTATTGATGGATGGTTTGCATCTTTACCAAAGCTCAAGCAAGCTAGTAAGCATTAGAATTGTTATTTTCCACTAATCTGTTCCTTTAACTTTAAAGTAATTAGCTGAGTTGGACAGCAAAATAGAACATTTCCTACAAGAGTCAATAAATGGACTCCATGTAAGTGCAAAAGCTGATTACTTTGATATAAAGAGGGCCATTATTCTTTGCACCTCTGGAAAGCTGCCTAACTTGAAAGCCTTATAATCTGATTTTCATAAATCCTATTTAACACATCATTTTTTTCTTTTTAACAGACAGCACCTGAAGCTATATCACTCTTCTCTGATATTACTCTTTCCTTTTCCTAACAGAATCCCACAGCCCTATTTATGCATAATTTGTGTAATTGTCACCAACATTCTATGTTAAATCTAATTTTTTTACATTGATTTTAAATCAAGAACAATTAGAATCAAACGGCATACAGTTTACATTTTTACAATCATACTGACTCATATTTGTGTCAGATTTTAAGATCCTTGCTCCAGAGAAAATCCAATTCTTCTCTTCCAACAACTCACGCCTCAATAAGATTTCAGTAGGTTTAATCCTTGACCTGCAGGGAAGTGTGATGAAAAAGAGAGAGAGAAACTGATTAACAGTTCATTTTGGCAAGGTCCAGTAAACAGTGCTGTAATCAAGACAAAAAGGACAGGCAAGACAGAAAAAACACACATGAAGAATAGAAATTGATATGAAATTCAAAAGGAGAAATTTTTCCTAACTGAAAAAATTTTATCTGATCAGCAATCCATCCTGAAAAACAGTTTCCAATAGATAAATCCCAGAGCTGCTTTATCCAGCTCTATTTTCAATGTAGTAAGCAAGTGCATTTCCCCAGCTTAAATTTGGTATTATTATACAGTTTAATGAAAATTAATGCTAGCAAGCCCTCCTTTATATTCAATATCAAAGTCCTTTGTTAAAAGAGTTCTGTATAGGACTCACAGAGTCTTCTAGTCCAGCATCTTGCCCGGTTTGCCATTGTCACAGGCTTCATATAATCCCACACATAAATATAGCAAGCTTCACCTTGAGAGGAGTAGACTTTCTGGAGCAGGGATACTTCTCTGTTTGAAGGTTATTGGAAAACTTGTCTCATCCTTTGCTTCATTCTGCTTGTTGGTATTTGTAGTGCCAATATTGTTCTTGAGGCATGTCAGTTTTCTCTCCCTGGTGTTTACCTTGCTGCAGTATTTTTGTCAAAGTAAGCAAGCATTGCTTTTCCAGGCATGTGGCTGTGAATATATCTCTTCTGTCTGGCTAATTAAGATGCCACTCACGTGGCAATTTGTCTACACTTAATATGATCTATCAGGGACTTATTGGCAGCAGAGTATCTTAGCTTGGGCACTCTGTTAGACACCATCCACTGCAGAGAGAGAGACAGACAGACAGACAAAGAGACACAGAGAGGCAGAGGGAGAGACTTCAGCTGTCAAGTTTGGAGAGTGAGCAGAAGACCTCTAGTCTTTACTTGTCCTCACAAGGCCAAAGGTACTTCTATACCTTCTTTCCCCCCTAACACCCCCCCCCCCCCCAATTTTAATCCTTATTTCAGAACAAATTTTCAGATGAATTCCTGGTTTATTTTTATGCCCATTTGTGAACAAATTTGTGCCTGTGCCCAAAAAACAGAAAGGCATTTGTCCTAGAAGAAAAGAACAGAAGAGATACGCAGTGATGTTCTGAAACAAGGTCTGGGTTTGCACAAACAAATGTGAGTCTTAAATGTTTTGCTTTAGTGTTTTGTCTGAAGTACATTGCTCAGAGCTGATAGTGTTTGCTACTGTTCCCTGTCTCCACATGATTTTATGACAGTTTCCTCACACTGTACAACTTCTTGTTGTACAGACTGAAAATTCTGTGAGAATAATCCATATATTGGAAAGGACTTCTTAGGAGCTGAAGATCACTATTGACTGGGAACATATTCATAGAAGATGGAAAAATTAAAAAAACAACCCACCAAAAAACCAGTGGGGTAGAGGTTGTCCTGTAAATTCTTACGACTTCTGAGATATGCTGACTGCTATTGTGGCTGGCACAGAGGACTTATGCTTCTGTGCAGTTACAATGCTTTCTTATTCCTCTTCTTTCCACTCCAAGCCAAGCAGTTGCTGTTCTATAAGTACTGAGTAAAAATCTATCATTGCCCTTTATTGAGAATTACTTATTGACTAAAAAGTGAATACAACCATTATTGAATTGCAGTGTTGTTTTTAACTCTCCTTTATAAACTTCAAGTTTGGTTTTTCTTTTTTTTTAATAATTTTTAATCTACTTCCCTGCTTATGCTAAGAACAAAGATAGATTTTTTGCTAACACTGCTACAACATGGGCTGGGAAATGACTGATTTTATGAGAGCAGATATTTCACTATTTCTCTTTCCGATGTGGAATGATGGAGTAGAAGATTAAACTCCTGTGTTGTGAAAATAAGAACTTAAAAGTCCAAAGGGTGAAGGGTGTGGGAAAAAACAAACTTATTGATTTGAACAAGTGTAATTCCCCTGGCTACGTTCAGTGGCATCATGTCCTTTAATCAGCAGAGTAAAAAGACAGCTACTTTCTTTTACAGCCTGCTTCCCATATTAGCTTTTTACTTAAGGACCCTCAGCATTCCTTATTCACTTCATTCACTTGTTAGAAAACTCAATTGTTCACATATGAAAATAATCTATGAAGATAAATTTGTGAGTTAATTGAGAAAACTAAGTGGAAAACTCATCAAAGTACTATTGATGATGAAAAAACCTCATCTCCCCAGCTCTGAAATTTTAACTTTCAGAAAGAGAGGTGAATTATCTTTCTTGATCTTGAAGAAGTATGTAGGTTGTATAGCAACGATGTCTATACCCAGCTTCTTCAATGAGTTGATTTCAGAACAAAAAGCAAGTATTTGTCTTCCTCCCACTACTTTTTTGCTACCTACAGGTATTTAGTGCCTTCTCCATTTGCTGTCTACTTAGTGATATTCACTAGTCACTCCAGTTCTTTAATGTTAAGCTCTTTTTAATCAAATCAGCCCATATGTCAACTATTTATCAATTCTTTACATTTTTTTCTGAGCTCCTTCTAACTTTTAATTTTTTTTTAATTAAAAGGATTTTTGTAGGAGGCTTAAAATAATTACATTTGTATTCACCAGCTATATTCCTAACTAGCAATGATTCCTTTACTAAGGTCTGTGGATGACATGTTGTCGAGTACAACATCTTTCACATTTAATAAGAAAAAGGAGTCATTAAAGTTTAATTTTTTTTTTGGGTAGGTTGTTTTTCTTTTTTTTTTTTCTTTTTTGGTAATGTGTTAACAGAGCAGACTTTATCATCTTTCTCCATCTAGCTCTAGTAACTGTAACACCTGGACTTGCATACACTTACACAAGATGATAATTTTATTTCTGTGATTTAAGCTGCTATGTGCATATATGTGTACCATGGAAAACTTAGGTGTATATTACCAAGTTTTGTGATCAAGAGTTGAAAAAAATATGTAATGCAAATTTATATATAGTGTTCTGTTTTTTTAAAAAATGCTTATTTCTCAGGATAATGGTTTATTCTGATGCTTAAATGTGGATTATAAAAGACAAAGACTGTTATACAGAAGAAAGCTGTTTAAAGAGAAAGGATTTTGCGACTCTCATCTGAAACATTTGCTTTTTCTATAATCTGAGCTTGTCTAACTTCAACTTCCTGCTGATGAAATTCTATTTCCTAGATTTTAATTTTCTTCTGTACCTATATTAAAAATTTGAGATCAGCCTTCTCTAAGCAGACTGACTCCAGATATCTCTCCCTTCAGGTCATGCATTTCAATGCAATTGCCATTCTTGTGGTTAAGGTCTGAAAACCCACCATTTTTCCTGAGTTTGGGATGCAGTGTAGAGCTGAACACAGATTTTGGGACTAATCCAAAAGCAAAATAGCTTGTCCAATGTTCCTTAGTAAAGGCCTATAAATTTAAGGTTTAGCTAAGCCCTTTTGCTCCTGCCTTGCATTGGGAGCTCATATTCAGATGACTATGAACTACCACAAGATATTTTCTGGGACAGAGTCTGTGAGGATGTTTGCATAGCCTCTGTTTGGAAAAATGATGTGGATAATAACGTCTACTAACATAGGAATGTGAGTGTGTGTGAATGGAATACTCAAAACTGTCTGACGGGGCATTTGACCAGAACAAATTACACTGAAGAGCAAGATGGCCATCAGCCAGATTAAAATGTAAGCAGTGATTTGCCAAGAGACTTTTGAAACAAAAAAGTCAGCTTGAAAAGGAGCTGTAAAGGAAGCTCAAAAATTTTTAACAGCAGAGAGAGACCTTGCAATGGCAATAGCAATAGTCAAACCCTAGTGCTGCCAGAAGTTGCCCCACCACCATTTCAAACTGTCTAGGCTGGACACCAGGAGCAGCATTCCAGTTGGCTGACCAACAGTACAGGGTGAGACTACAAAGGACCCAAACCTGGTGTGCACATGTGAACTCGTGGGGTGCTTTCTGGCTGATATGTTCATTAGTGGATAGTAGGGAGTATCTCTGTGCAGAAAAAGCCAGAGCATCTACATGTCCAAGAGGTTGTGATGGTTTTTCTTTTTACAAAAGGTCCAGTCACTTGCCCTTTTTATTATTAATTTTCCCTACAGTATGTCAGCTGTCAAACACTTAAAGATACAAGTTTGCATAAATTCTAGGAGAAAAAACCCAAACAATATCTACTGTAGAAAATATGACAATTCAGAATTTTTTTTCCTTTGAATGGTAAACTTCTAAAAGATTCTGAAATAGACTGCCACTTGGCAAAAAAGCAGTGATGTATTAGCTCATCTAAAGTTACTAAGTGTGACTCTAACTGTGTCTCTAGTCACACTATATGAATTCCTCCTCTCCACTACGTGAACTCTGTTTTTAATGATTTATTTTGCTCTTCCTTGTGTGCCTGGACAGCATTCTCCCACTGTCTTCTCATCCCTTTCTCACAAAGCAGCTGCAAATGCAGGTGTTCTGCAAAGCCTCCCATCTGCAGGGATCTCGGGGCAGATTCTCAACTGCTGTAAATTGCCTGAGTACCACTTAAGTGTGTAAGACTTGGCTGATTCACACCATCTGTCCCTTTGAGCCACTCTGTGTTTATTTGCATAATTGAACATATTGTTTCAGGCTCGTGCTGTTTAACTGTAAAATTTCCTGGCCAGAGGCTCTCAGAACGGCATACTGTACAGTCCCAAATAAACTTGAAGAGCTGTATAAATAATGATTGTGATTGTCCATTTTCTTTTACCACTTCCTAAGCCTATCCCCAATGAGCAGAGCTTTCTGTAGCTGAAGTTAGGTAGGACAGACTTTGGGCAAGTTCCTGGAAAAACTAGTAGCACAGGCTTTCTCAAACAGACTTAGTGCCTAACTTAGCCTCTATAGACAAGTGTTAATACTGTAAGACCAACATTGAGGTTATTGACTTATCTTGTTATACTTCATGCTTTGCAGTTATCTTTCCTATTCAGCTTGGGTAGATCATCGTTTTACTGGATTGTGTCACCTGTTTTACTACCCAGTACAAAATTAAAGAAGGAGGTAGCCCATTACCATTAGCTAATAGAGTGAACAGCCCCCACCCTAGATCCAGAGAAAATGAGCATACTAATCCTTTTGCCATTTTATACCAGGTGAACAAAATGGAAAAGTATCAAGAGTTGGATTATAGGACCTTACTTGGCTTATAGTTTCTTAGCCTTCCTAAAAGGGACAAAGCAGCACTGTCAACCTATGCAAAAAGAAAAACTTATAAAGTCTGGAAGATCTCTTTTCCTTTTACTGCAGAAAATTCCTGTATTGTTCATCCCCTATCTGTTCTAGAAGAAACAAAAGTACTGAATGCCACTGTCTTATTCACTTTTACATGGTAACCACAAATGCCCCACTTTCCTCATCATAGCAGCCTGTGTATGAGCACCTGACTGGGACCAGGAGTGGGAAATATGGCTGGAGGAAACTTCATGCTCCTTATACTTACATTGTATTCTGTGCCTGTGTGCGTTTCTAGGAGGTAGCCAGACATATCCCAAACGTTTCTCCACATGAGGGATTAAAACCCACAGTTCTCTCAATTCCCTAATTGTTAGACTGAAAGAGCTGAAGTATTTTCTTTGTCTTTCAGATGTGTGCACAGAGCTGCAACTCAGCTGTTACCATGCATATTCTGCTCAGAACAGTGCTTTGCTGTTTCACAATGTCTTCATGGACCTCTTATTTGTTCCTTCCTAACAGAAATATTTCTTTTTTCTGAATATAACTTATGTAAACAGTCTGGGTTTTTTTAATTTTGCTTCTATTGTTTAAAAGCTTTTTTTTCATGTGGCTTCCTGTGAGGCATCCTGAACCCTGAATTCCTGCACTTTTTTTTCTGTAATGTCTGGGATGACGTAATATGTTGTAACAAAAGCCATTTCAGATTGCACAGTGTCAATCAGACTGATAAGACAGAGTCATGAGAATCAGCAAATTTTTCCTAAATCCATTTTCCTAGAAGTTTTAAAAGTACCTTTCATATCTAAGGCATAGAAGAAATGTAGAACCTCTAGACATGAATGTGATATGAAGAGAAATAATATGTTCTATATAAAGAATGCTGCTGTTTCCCATCTAAAAGTTTTGCGCAAATAAAATTTATTCTCTTAATATTATGTAAGGTGTTGTAGTACTATTTATAATACTGCAGTATTTGATACGTACAGTGTTTTGGTATTTAAAGCTAAAACTGTGGTTTTCCAGTAATATATATTTGTATGTACATATGTATTTTAAGTATTTTTCGGGTAAGAGCAAGATGAGAAAAATCAGAGCAATACAAAATGTTTTATAAATACACTTAAAACTGAAATAAATTTCAAAACAAAGTTGTCCTGAGCTTTTAAAACTGGGGTACTGTATAAATTATGGTAAAATTTTCCATATTTTTTTCAAAAAACCCCTACAAATCACCAGAGATAAAAAGAAAAGGTGGGGGTGCAGGTGGGGTGTGTTTGGGTTTTTTGGTTGGTTTGTTTGGTGGTGTGTTTTGTTTTTTTTTTTTTGTTAGGGTAGCAAAATATTTTAACCCAATAAGTTTGGCAAATATAGGAAATATTTATTAAACATTTGGGTTTATTTTATTTCAATTTTTTGCAACAGTTGTTTTGGCCAAAATATTTTTTCTGTGTCAGCCCAGAACTCTGTATTAACACCACAAATCCTAGTACTGTAAGAATGTATACATTTAACATGTAATATATGAGTAGTTTTATAGATTTCAACAGAACTTACTTCACATTGTTTTAGCGTGTAAACTTCTGCAGGACTTGAAAATAATAAAGAAGGAAAATTTCTTTCCCAGGAGAATTCATTCAAGTGGAATTTTATTATCCTACATTGTTATTTTTTCTGTAAATGAGGCAGCTACAGGGTAGTATCACACAATTGCATATTCTAGACAAGAAGAACAAAAATGTTCTTCATCTCTATATAATTAATGGTCCACACAACACATGGCAACTGTATCTTATTCCTTAAGCTTTTTTCATGTGCCACAATTTTTTAAAATGTCATTTACTGAACATAAATGATATACAAAGAGTAACCTGTAATTCCATTCTTTTCCCTGTTGCATCCATTATTAATTTTGGACACAGCCAAGGAATACTGGAGAAAATGCTACTCAAAAGGACGCAAGTTCCAGGGGTGTTATTATTCTTTTTTAGCACACCTGTGGAATGAAACAGGTATAGCAGAGTCCTGCTATATTTCTATTTCCTATTTCTATTCCTTCTGGTTTTGTGTGTATTGGGAAAGAAGAACATAGAAATTATATTTCCATGGGGTTTGAGTCCTAAGGTAAAATCTTGCTTGGTTAAAATCCTTTGGAGCCATGATTTCAATGTTTTAGTTGTGCCACTAAGTTTTTTATTGTCCCAGAAAGGCACAGCTCTTCATAATGCATGCCATAGAAAGACTTTCAGCAACAATTTGATGTGAAGTGAAAGAAAACAGTGATGATATTTATCTATGGGCTGCAGCAACCACCACTGCTTGGTATGGGCGTGGGTACCCCACCAGAGGCTGCTGCAGAGGATGTTCAGAGCAGGAATCCTTCATATCACTGTACCCATTTGGACATCCTGTCACTCATCATCCATTTCAACATTTTGTTGTTGTGGTAATTCTAATTTTCTTTGTTCCATGATGCTAATAGTGTCAAATGATACAGACGTTAGGACGGTGGAATTATTCCTTGATCCCATCTCATTACCCTTAATGAAACAAAATGTGAATGTTTAAAAAATGGTAGCTGCTTATATATCTCCTTGCAGTACAGTCAGCTCAAGGCCAAGTTGCTGCTTCTCTTCCTACTGGGGAAGAGGAATTGGAAGAGCTCCTGTAGAGATCAGAGTTACCAGTGCGGAGTGGGGACAGAACCATACGATTTGCTGCTCAAAATCCCAGAGCTGTCATTCTCACGGTTAGCACAAAGGAGAGAGGGAATTCCCAAAATCTCTTCCAATTCCAAGGTTGGGCTACTACAAAGCAAACTGCATTTAGTGCCTAACTGGTAAAACGAAATAAAAAGAATATGTCTACTTTAGCATTTTTACTTGAATCTGGAGCATGCTAAAGCAAATATCCTGGCTGTCCCCATTTGCTGGGCTTTGGTTTGGACTCAGAGCAAGCAAACTGGATTTCATTTGGGTAAAACAGGCCAGAAGGTGCATTCCCAAATTACATCTGAAGCACTTTAGCTGCTGAAGATACTCAGTGGTGTGGGACGAGACTGGAGATAGTTCAAAGCAAAGCATCCTGAAACACATACAGCATGGACATAAGGTTGTCAGCATCACCTGGTGATTTCTGCAGGTGTGTTTGCAATACGCCATAATGAGGACAGAGCCAATGAGAGGTCATCTGGACCTCCCCTGTAGCTCAATAGAAATACTTTCGTTTTACTTTGCCTTTTGATCTACTTTCTTATTCAGCAATATGCAATACAGCTGAGGAAATATTGTCAGGCATTCATAGATATTTGTTCTACATTTCTCTTCTTTTCTTTGACACCAAGAAAGGGAAGATAATACTTAAGTGAAAGCCCTGGCTGCAAGGCAGGATGTCCAGATTCTATTTATAGGTTTGTAAAACTTTTTGGGTGAGTGACTACCTTGTTTGACAGAAGCAAAGTATTTCATGTATAAAAAGGATTATATTACTTGTCTACCCTATAAGGATTCTGGGAAGAATAAATGAATGCTGAAATTAATTTAATGACAGCTATAGTAAGCCCCCACAAAAAAACATTTAAAATTTTATATTTATCTTTCCTCGTGTGTATTTAGGCAAACTCGAATAGCAAAATTTCTACCTGCAGAACTGTTAGAAGAATTCAAATACTTCAAATGACATGAATTTCAAAGAAACAATTCTGACAGATTATTGTGTAGAGAGAATAGTTAGAAGTCCACAAAGTACGGGATGCTCTGGAATTTATGAATATAGAACTAACTTTAAAAAAAAACAACCAGTGAACACTGCTTAGGTATTTCACAAGACAGGTGCCTCTACCTTCAGGGACAGATTTTGGACTCTAAAACAGTGTAGCATGGAAATGTCTTTGTCTTACCTAAATACTGGAGTTGCGCAGGATTCCAGGCACAGCTTCTTCACTGATATCTAAAATCATCTGGGCATGCAAATAGATGGAATTCAGCACCCTAAAAGGCGTTCAGTTTCCTACTTTGCTTTTAGTAAAGTCCATACAAATCTAAACATCATTTTGGTCTGGACATAATTTATCCCAATCAGCATATAACAAACTTTAGTAAAACTGAATAGCAGATCTTAGTTGATATAAATAAGGACAAATCTTGTCTTTACTGATAGCTAATTTTTAATTTGTGTCACAAAGCTATCCACTGATTACAAGTTCTGTTTTATAATAGGTGTAGTGTTCTGATGTGCTGCTATTTGGCACACTGTGGCAATCTAGTTTTTTGCTGAATTTGACATGCAATCATATCAACAGCGTAAGCTGAAAATGTAGACTCTTGGAAGACTGTAGTATTTTATTCTGATAACTGTAATTTATTTTGAGTGGCAGTCTTCACATGACCATGACTAAAATATGCCTTTGATTTAAAAATTTGGAAGATTTATTTTCCTTACAATATGAATTAATAAAGTTTCACTGTGCTCAGTTGTGACTTTTCAGAAGTAGATACCTTTATTACCTCGGAAAAAGAAATAAATTCTTGCAATAAAATCCATCTGTATTTGAGGACTAAAAATCAGTAGATATGGAAACTATAGGTCACCATCTTGGCCTGCGTATGGATTTTGGCTGCCTCATTTTCTTTGAACAACAATGAAGTAAAAGAACCTGTTTTACAGCAAAAAATATTTCAGTGCCAACACTTTTTTGATGATGTTGAAGTACCAGATGACAAAGGAAAGTTGTTTTAATTTAAACCTTAAAACAATACTAGACTCCTGAAACAGTGTGTAAAGCCTGTTAAAATGGAGGAAGAGCTGCAGTTGCGTTTCAGATAGTCTTACAAAAGAATAATTTCTAAATTTCCCCAGGTATGATGAAATAGATGAAATATCTCCTTCATTCTCTTCCACAGCAAGAATGGGTCGGTTATAGTTTCCTGAAAATAAAAAGAGCTTAAACGTTTAATGAAACTCAAAGGATTTGTTTTTCAATTGTTTAATAAGGTGAAAATAATGTGAAGAAAGAAGAGAATTCAGGTCTTGCACTTTCTTTATATCATGCTGTTATTGAAAAAAAATGAACAGCTGGTATTTTGTTGGAGGACCCTTGTATTTTATTGGAGTCTTTTACCAGCCGCATTATCAAAATTAAAGTGAGACATGCCAGACACACTTAATATAATTATTTAATATTTAATCTTGTTGCTTAATGCTGTTAAACTATTTAAGGCTGAAATTTCATCAGATCTTTAACAGGTTTATCTAAATATTTGTTAGGAGATTAATAAGGAGTCCTTCCCCACCATTTTCATCCCTAGAAAATACGTTGGAAGTGTTAATGATTCACTAGGTGTCACTCTTATCTCTGTGAAGCTGCTGGTAGAAGACAATTCCAGCACGCCAGGACAACATTCCCTACTGGAAATGCCATCTCTCAGCTGGAAAATAAAGCCATAGCCATGGTTACTTGTTATCATTAAAAAGTCCACACACTTTTTCAAATGAGCAGGATCTTTGTTAACCATAGCGAATTGCAAGTTGTAATAATTGCATTCTTGCTGGCTTTCTCTGTGTCATGGTTTAACCCCAGCCAGCAACTAAGCACGACACAGACACTTGGTCACTACCACCCAGTGGGATGGGGAAGAGAATCAGAAGGGTAAAAGTGAGAAAAATAAGGAGTTGAGATAAAGACAGTTTAATAGGCAAAGCAAAAGCCGCACACACAAGCAAAGCAAAACAAAGAATTTGGCAGGCAGGTGTTCAGCCACCTCCAGGAAAGCAGGACTCCATCACACATGACGGTTACTTGGGAAGACAAACGCCATCACTCTGAACATCACCCACTTCCTTCTTCTTCCCCAGCTTTATATGCTGAGCATGACATCATATGGTATGGAATACCCTTTTGGTCAGCTGAAGTCAGCTGTCCCAGCTGTGTCTCCTCACAGCTTTTTGTGCACCCCCAGCCCACTCACTGGCAGGGCAGCGTGAGAAGCAGAAAAGGCCTTGAATCTGTAAGCACTGCTCAGCAATAACAAAAACATCCCTCTATTACTAACACTGTTTTCAGCACAAATCTAAACCATAGCCTCATACTAGCTTCTATGAAGAAAATTAACCCTAAACCATAGCCTCATACTAGCTTCTATGAAGAAAATTAACCCTATCCAACCCAAACCCAGTACATTCTCCACCCTTTACTCTGTACTATTTACATCATGCTCAGGTCCCACGCTATCCAATACATTCTCATTACCCACCACTCCCCTTCCCATCCTTTGATATAATACACAGATATAATTCCCCTAGTCTGTGGACCACCCCTGTAAAATGTCTTTAAAATGACCACAAATATCCACTGAGTTCATTTAATCCATGACTTTGGGCTCCATCTCTTACGGTGGTCACTCAGGACAGGAGAGGTGGTGTGTTGTGTGGAGTTACCAGGCACCAAAGCCTGCTCAGGTTAGGTCACTCGTGCGCTTGCACTGCTTCTTCTAAGGCTTGTCCTCCACTGATTCAGGTGATTCCTTCTATAATAATTCCTATAACATGTAACTCAAATTATGGGTTACAACAATTTAAAGGTATTTCCATTAAAATACAAAAATTAAGTAGAATGTAATTGTTCACTTAGGGTCTTCCCCCCACTCCCACCCTCTACACACACAAGTAAGAAAAAGTTTCAATACCCTCAAAACTCCTACAGGAGGAGGCGGTCTTGATTTAACTAGTAGGTCCATTCAAGACACCTCATTTACCACTGAGGAGACCCAGTTCAGTCTCCCACCTTTCAGAAAAAAAAATTGTCCGTTCTTACTGTCTTCTGCCAGAGCTGTTCTTCTTTGCATGGATCCACAGAGGATATTTCTCTGCTTTAGTTTTCAGAAACAGAAGGCAAGGCAATGTGTGCTCCAGTCTGTTCTGCAATTAAACCTCTGAATGTTAAGCAAGACTGAGAAAGAGCCATCCAGAAATGCATTCATCCATTGGTTAAGAAATATCGGGCTTGGGCTCCAGCGTCCATGTTGTAGGGTTGAGATTTCACAACTGTGAATGTCATTAAGGACTGATCAACTCTGCCTCTACTATGTGAATTTAACCTCTTGTTTATTTGAACATTATTAGAAGGATTGCAAAATGAAAGATCTTTCCCTGTAATTTTCATGGAAAGAAAATTCCAAAAGAAAATAATTTTTCTGGTCCATTTATCTCTCTGCATATTTGTTTTTGAGCAAAATAGAGATACAGACAGGTTAGGTTTGACATTAAGGTTGTCTAGTCTATTGTTTATGAGGCTTCAGACAGAATATCTAGCTTTATGTTTGTCCATTTTTAAATTGTGACATGCATTGGATGATATTTGGACTGAGAAAAGAGATTTCTATTAGGTTTTTACAGTTTTAGCTTGTTATTACTTCTAATCACGGATCATGTTGCATTCTTGTGATAGAAAACAGATTTGTGGATGAAAGCAATCTACATAATAATCAAGGTAAGACAGTATTACAGGAAACCAGATTGTTATTTGTAGAAGTCTTCAAATAACATGGCTGCATTATTGATTCTGTTGAGAGAGTATCCACAGAACCGTATAAAGATTTATGTTTCTGTCTTCTGTTTGCTGCAAAAGCTTGGTAAGACATAAATCTTGTCCTCAAATGCCTAAAATGTATAAACAGGTTAAATAGAGAAAGGGACAGACAGGTAAAGGTTCAGAATGATGATGGCTACATGTCAATTTAATTCTGGCTTCTTTTATTTATTCTTTTAGGACATGCCTACAAGTCAACCAATACAAATGTAAAGACCTAGCGTTATTTTGCTGCTCAAATAAATATGAATATTGTCATGGGCCTGTTGTATTCATCCTTTTCCTTTCTTATTGTTTAATATCACTCCACTGTTCTTGACACCAAAAATTCTTCCTGATGTCCAAAATTTTCTTTAGAAACAAGTATTTCAGCAATAACCCAGGAAAAATTACAGCACTTTTTCTGTGTCCACCTGTTAGACTGGATGACGGAAAAAAACTTTGTATTTTAGTCTTGTAAGAACTGGTTAAAGAGGATTGCCATAGGAAGAGAAGCTATATCACAGTAGATGAGCAGGAAGAAGGAGATAGGAGAGCTCTGTTGCTATGTTACTCTGAAAGCTCAAAACCTTGGATTTGGGAATATTCAATGAAATCAATGTTGTATATACTAAGGAATCAAGTCCTGCTGGAGGATGGACTTCATTAAAGAATGGGCTGATATAGAAGAGCTGATGAGCCCAGTCGAAGTCTGAGGTGAATAACATCTTTTTGATCCCCTTCCGAGATCCATTTCCATAACAAAGTTGAGAATGTCATTTTGAAAGTTTTGCTCAGCTGCATCAGTTACTATAGCTGTTTATTTAATTAGGTCATTAGTAAGCTCTAAACTGAATATCTCTGTAAAATCTGCATTGCGGATCAGTTAGGTACACATTACTGAAACATGAAGTGTGAAGAAGTCCAAATTTATTTAAACAAGTTTGAATTTGTGAAAGTCAATTTCAAATCTAATGTAAAAGATCTTTTAAAATAGCTCAGTTAGTTTGGTATTTTTTTGTAAGTTTCTGGAATCAGGGAAAATGGAAACAATTTCCATGAACCCAGTTGCTTCCTTCTTCATACTGAATATTTACAGTTTAAAAAAGAGATTCTTGCATAATTACTTCAGTTATTATTTTGATCCTAGGAAGAAAATTCTTTCTTAAATTGAGTAGTGATAATTAAATAGTTTTATAATAAACAGTACACAAATTTTACTTGCCCTAGCAAAACTTTTACATTTCAGCAAGCTATTCAGATTTTTCTGTACTGAAATGAAGCACAAATTTTAGCAATTTGTACAAACATCTAGTTCCGTGTCTGCTTGTAATAAAACCTTTGAATAGCCATGGCTTGATGCCAAGACAGATCATCAGTTACAGAACAGGTATGTTCACTTTGCTATGCAACTCTTTAAAATTTCTTAAATCCATGCTGTAGGTTTGGATAGAAAATTGAAACACATGTAATGCTATGAAGATAGATACCACAAGTGGAAAATTAATATATAGAACTTTTAGAAATCTAAAGAATAAAGGCTTAAGGCAAATGTCTGCTACATTTCATCACTGATGGCAACTACAATGTTTGTATCTTTAGAGAATGAGCACAAGGACATTCCTCAGCAGAGCAGGACATGGAGCATTTAATCAAAATGTAACCAGTGGTATTACATTCCATGTCTGCAGGATTGTTTTTGAATTGCTGGGATTTTGTCAGATTTGGCTAATGAAACCCTCCCAGTAACGTTGTTTTAAGATCTAATGTTTTCCTACTTGGCTATATCCTGAGAGCTCTGGGATTCTCAGTGTAATGGGGCAAATCCAGCACCCCTCCAAGTCAAAAGTCCTTCCTTGCTGCAGTAGAATATCATCGACACACCATCTCCTATTGAAAAGCTGTAGGTATTTGAGACAGGAGGCTGCTGTCCTTTGGGTTCCTTAGCAGACAGAGGAGACAAACAGGTCAAAGTTAGGCGTTGCCCTCTCAAAAGAGCCTCGTTTAACAGCCAGAGAGGGAGAGACTTGAATCAGCAGGGAGCTGGAAGGCAATTACTGAATCTGGCAATGCGAAAACTCACGTTAGATGTCCTTCAGTGGTTTAACTGCTTGAGAACTCAATCACGATTTTAGCTTTGGAATACCAGTAAGAAAATTATGCCTACCAAAGGAGTGGTTCGATGAGTTTAGCCCCTTGATATGCTTATAGGTAATGCTTTCAGATTAACTGTTTATTCAGATTAGTAACATTTAAAACTATTCATAAATACATTTGCAAATCTCTTACACTGCTCAATTATTGTGCTTATTTGCAATGGAGGGTGTATTGGTTGCTAGGGAATGTCTACAGCATAGTTTTTCCCCAGCACTTGGACAACTGTGCAAATGATGTCTTAGCTCAATATTCATATGGGTTAAACACTTTTGTTCACATAGGAATACTGCTGTGATTTGAACTTCACTTTCATTGAATATTTGTGACAGATAGTTCTCTGACAGAAAAAAAACCCAACAGTGTGATATAACCAGAGTATTCATCAAAAATATCACTTGAATACTGCTAGAAACATTTTCACTATTTGGCTATCTTGACTGAGGATTCAATAATGTTTATTCTTATGAAAAACATGCAGGTTTCTAAGCACTTGTTGACTAACTGAACTATTTTATTGTGCATTTTCTGTTCTGCTAAAACCTTTGTGCTGTGACCCCCCAGTGTCTCAACCAACAGATGCATTATGATTTTATATACTGGTGCTCATTTTCTGTCACAGAGAGAATATTATATAGCTTTTCATGGCAGTAAACCTTTAATGGTTGAACCTGTTAATTTATTTTTCTTGATTTACAATGCAGAGCACAGTTTGCATCTAATAGAATAATAGGTATTGGTTTTTTGTTCTCAGAATCATCAGGTCTGCCAAGAATATCTTGATGCTATTTTAAATCATAGAATGTTTTCACCCTTTCTGCTATGCATAAAATGAACTTCTGGTTTCTCATAAACACAGTGGAGAAGAAAATACGTCACTGAGACACACGGTTTCTAGAAATTTAAAATATTGTTCATGTATATTTTCATGCAAATTTGATTAAAAATATAAATACTGATGCAAGTCCTTAACTTCCATTTTGCAAGTACAGTGGAACAACAGCTAGGAGTAATTTCCTCTAGCATATCCTGGAACTCACTAATTTAAACAGGTCGGTTAACAATAAATTAAATTACTGCCACCTTTATTCCTACTGCTGGTGTGGCCAACACAATATTCTTTGTCTCAAATACAACTAGTTAAAGGTTCCTGCTTTTGCTTTATATTTTGCTAAAATACTCACTGTGAAAATAATTGGTAACATACACAGGCAACATGTAATTACACTTGGAAGTACTGCGTTGCAATAAGACAATCTTATAGTGATCTGAAAAGTAATGTAATTTGGGTAAGGAAGTAGAGTTATATTTTCAAGATACAAGCTCACATTAGTAATGTTTGCATCACTAGAATAATAATTTGCAAACAAGTTTCACGGGGTATTGAAAGCCTTATCATTGCATAAACGGGTGACTTCAAATTTTCTTTTTCGTTCCTGATTTTTTTTTTTCTTGGATTAGTTAGTTATTTTTCTAAGAGGCTGGACTGTATGTGAGTTCAAAAACTTGGCCAAAGACTATGAAAGAGCAGATCAAATTTTTAAGATTGGACTTGGAGCAAAAGGATTAATTTTCTGTCTGAAATTTGTCGATATCAGATTTTCCTAGAAAAAGGTAAAATTTACCTCAGTCTAGACTGTGATGGATGGTATAACTGTTTTATTTGTTAGCTAAAGGCCTATATCCCGAATACAGGATATGTTTTTAAAGCACAGTGACTGTCAGCAGAGCAGAAGGCACCCCATTTACCTTGTCTTAGTGGGGCAGATAACATGAAACAAGCGTGGCAGGAAGAGAAGGAAGAACAAGTGCAGAGACTTAAATCTTGAAAGAAAGAAATATTGCAAAGGAACCAAAAAGGACTGTGTACAGTTTGCTTCAGCTGAAAGCTGCTGGCAAGTAATTTCTGGAGGATCACTACATCTACCCTAAGAATCTCTACAGAAAACACTTTTCTCTTTCTTCCTTTTAATTCCAATGTTTTTGATCAGATAGAAATAAAAGTTTAGATATAATTTCATTCACACTGAATTTTTAGATTTTTCTCTTTGAAATCTCGTGCAATTAGACCCTCATTCTAGGGACATACATATGCTCACAACCTTGTGTGGGTAATTCCACTGAAGTCACTAGAACTACTTACATATTTAAATCAAGAGAAAGTATGTAAAAGAACATGTATTAGAGATTATTTTCACTGAAGTCATTCAGTCATTAGTCATAGATTAATCAATGCTAACTGAAGACTAAGGAAATCATGGTCCATCTGGGTATCCACAAAACCAGCTGAAGTAAAGATCAAGAGCTACTTTTTACTCATACTGAGAAAGTCTTTAATTCATGAGTCATCCTGCTGGTTTCAGTAAAGCTTTTGCTGGCATGTGATGTGAGCAGAGGTGGCAAAATTCTTAGTATGTCATTCAAAGCCAGAGGCAATATCTGAATACTTGCTTTTGCTGAGGAGCTTCTCTGGAAATTTCCCTTCAGAATTATGTTTTAAATATTTTTGTCATAATCAAGTGAGTCCTACAAGTAAATAGATTTAGTTCCTTTTCCTGTAGCTCCAGATCAATTTTTGTTTTACAGAAATGCTTTAGCAATATTTGCATATCTGTTAGCATCCAGTATCTATCAACTTCATAGATGACAAGAGGCAAGTTGACATTATCATTAATTCAGTTTTTAAAATCTGTTGTTATTTCACAGGATGCTTGGCTTATGAAAAGCAGCTACAGTGCACTCTAGTATAAAGCCAGGAGCAAGTATGCAAACTATGCAGCCATGCATTCTCTTATAGAGGATGAAAAAGCAAGGGCAAGACCTAAAACTTCTGGAGTGCAAAAAGAGTAATAATATGTTCAAATCTAATATAATCTTAAAAGCTTAGGAATTTCTGATTCCCATGAGGGCATGCAGTATGCTTTCCTTCTCTTTGTGGTTGATGAGTTTCATTTTTATTTCCTTTCTCCTTTCTCTTCTGATTCTGATTTCTCTAACCATGTTTGGTATGCACATCTGTACTTCTAGACTTGGACACTAGTCAGTGATCGACGGGTGACAGCCTGTCCCAAACAACACTATACACTACAACCATGGTCTGTTATTACTTACTTTTCCCATTTTGGGCCTCTCTCAAGCAAATCTGAGTGTGAGGTCCTGAGATCTAGTTAATAGTTGGATTTATGCGGTTGAATTAAGATGACATTATAAAAAAAAAAAAAAAAGAACAAAAACAAAACCAAAAAAGACCACAAAAGCCCACCACACTTGACAATGAGCCCATGAGAAACAAAACCAAAGAAATAATATTATTGAATCTTTGCCAAACAAAACATTTCACAGAGCTCCCATTAATGGAAATAAAAAAAGAATTGGTGTTTTTTCTTCCTTTTTCCTTCCCTCCTTTCTCTTTGACAAGCAGTTCACAGATGACTGTGAGCATTTATTCCTACTTTCTCCCTCATGCCACTGTGATGTACAGTCTGAGCCTCAGTGGCTTAGAATTAGGACTGGCAGGGAATGGTTTCATCACATAATTTCACGCGTCTTATTTCCCTTCTTCTCTTGTCTCCCTGGGCTGGCTATATAACCGATGGCAGGAAAAGGATTCCTTGGGAGGATGCTTCAGTGCAGAAACCCAGGTGAATTCTCTGAATCTTTCTTTAAAGAAAATTGTCTATCCATTGGCTATATTTGGAGCCTGAGAAAACTATCTTGCTTCTCGTATAACAGGCTACTGCCTTATCTTGCATAATATGAATACTCCCCAGATGATGAGGAGCCTTATTTGAAGACTTAAACACAGGCATCAGAACCTGATTCTTACCTGGGTTAAGTAAACCAGACTTCATAACAGTTGAAGAGCTACAGTGCAGTGTTGCTATGAAGGATTTGGCAAAGTATTTTTGTCCCTTTCTAGACACTAATTAACCTGCTAACTTACCCAATAGCAGTGGAAGTTTTTCACCACAACTGTTGTTTCCACTAAATATTTCAGGGCTCTGAAGTGATTAACAAAGTTTAGACAGTTATACACTCACAGCTGATACATACCATCTAGTGTTCATTACATCTATCTTCTGTTTTAATGGCTACTAAGAGATCTAGAACTTGGTACTGCTTAACAATAGGTAAAAAAATCAACATGCAGTAAGAGATAAAGTAAGACTGCAAACTATGTGCATTTTGAAAATAATTCTGCCAGACAATGTTAAAAGATTTGACATGAAAATACTATGGTTTTGTGATAAAAACCCATATCTACTCAACTGACTTGCAGGTTTGACTATGAAGTTCTTTAAAAAGAACACAGACTTATTTCACAAAACCTTTTAGAAAATACTATCATTTATGATGTTTGAAGCACAGCTGCTCTAGAGGCCAACATCTCCCAATATTAACAGGCCAAATGTGTCCTTTATTTCATAAGATTATCCCCACAAATCCATCACCAATTTCATTATGGACTGGGAGCAGTTAGGTCAAGTCACTTTTTTTTTTTTTTTTTTGGGCTGCTTAGGTTATTTTATAAACAATGCCCTGAGTAAAAGCTGGCAAAGCCAATGGAAACTGTGATTCAGAGCTGTGATTGCATGGATTACTGAATCTTCTCACCTTGCTGAGTTTGTATTTTTTTACGTGTCAGAGTAACATAGTGGGCGTCTGTGGCAGCAACAAAATTATGAAGAAATTACCAGGATCGCTCAAAACCAATTTGATAGCCGAGGAGCATAAATAAGAAGCCAGGAAAATTGCAGATGATGAGGAAAGAACAAAAAGGTTGTTGGAAAGGAGCCTGTAGTTGTTCAGCATGGACTGTGAACATCTTTGTAATTGTGTTTAATTACTGTATTCTCATGAGCCCAGAGAGCAGAACTTTGAATTTTGAAAGACATTTGGATATGGAAAGGAACGAAACTGAAAGCCAGAGCCCTCATGGGCTGCAAGCATACAGGATTAGGGCCAGTTATAAACAGTTCAAGAGAAGGCATTTGTGCCTTTGCCCAGCAAAAAAGTGATGCACATGCTTAATTGTTAAAGTTTTTTACCACATTTGTACCTTCCTGTGATTAATGTCCCGCTCAGATTGGGAGAAGTAAAAGCTTACAATCATACACATGTTTAAATGCTTTGCTGGGGCAGAGTCAAAGATGGTGAGTGTTTTAGATCAAACCTAGCACAACACTTCAGCTCCAATGTGACTTAAGTAATGTGTAGTCCCACTGAAGGGAGACCCCCACACATACTGAATTCCTCATTTGGCTGGTGCCAGAATGTGGTACTCCTTTGAAGAAATATGTAAGAGTGCAAGAAGAAAAAGAAAAAAAAGAAAGGAAAAAAAAAGAATGAGTGGTTTCTGTGGTATTTGCCAATATCTGATTTCTGGCACTGTAAGCATAAGTCCTAAAAAGGAAAGGACAGGAGTCCAGGTCCCAAATGTAAATGTTCTGGGAAGCATTTTATATCCAGCTTAGGAGAACTGTCTTCTCATGACCTCAAATTTTAGCTCTGTTCCTCATACGTTCTAGACAGTTATCTTTCTCCTTGTTCTATTAATAGACAGGATGATATTTCTTCTACTACTAAGACGTGCTATGCAGTGGAACAGACTGAGCAGTAGAGCAGTTTTGAACAGCCACGATTAATTTTTGGAACCTGAATTTTGACGTTTCCAACTCAAGAGTCCTCAGGACTTCTTGACTGGCAGTAACTGTGTCTCTAAGTTCAGGCACACTGCACATTTCTTTACACTTTCTCAAAAAACAAAGAGGTTTTGTAGCTACCTTGACAAAACAGACTGCTTTTTTTTTTAATGATCGAAAGAAATCGAAACAATTTCTGCTAAAAATATTTCCATTTCATTTACCATTGACCTGTTAAGTCAGCCTTCTATAAAATGTCTAGACAGGCAAACTGTATCTAATATGCTCAGTATCACTCAGCCTAGCAGGAGCTGTTTAAATGATATTGTTATCTTTACGGACTACAAAAGTTACTCATATACTGTGCAAAAGATTAGTGTAGAAAGATTTGTAACAGCATCTTGAGATAGTTACAGTGAGTAATTAGTTAGTAATTTCTATCACGATGATTATGAAGCGCAAATCTGGATATACACACCAGTGGATGAAACCTTCACAGCAAGCCTGAGCTGCATGTTGGGTTCTGCTAAAGGGATGGCCACCGCTGGCTCCTGGGGCTCAGCAGCTGACACAGCACACACAAATCCCTGGGCTGATACACCCAAGGGAAACCTGCGTACATAAAAGTCAAGCCCTGAGCACATTGTCATCAAGGTTCCTGACTGTTTAAAGAAGTTCTTCACAGCATTAAACAGTGAATTTGGGGAGTCATGAAACTATAAGGACGTCCTCAATGGGACTTACGGGGAGAGGCTTGTAATACCTTAATTGTAATGCGTGTGATACCTGCCTTAGGATGGGATGAATCACTGTTTGCATTGACAGCTTCAGGAACCTAGAAAACAGTTTAGGGGAAGGAATGAGTACTTATATGGCCAAAAGTTCAGTGATATGATGTCTATCTCTTACACTGAAGAATTAGCTAAATTCACTATCACCTGAATGTGAAATGCTGGAAACAAATAAGCAGGCATTTTGTGCCATATGGCTCTACAACTGAAGGAAATATAAGAAATCAGTCTCAGTCTTACTTCTTCAACCACATACTAGAATCCAACTTTAACAATAAAACTCGGCGACAAAACATCTTCACCTGAAATTCATAAACTAACTTACTGTATGAACCCACTGTAGATGTGCTGTCATCCTGATAAAATAATACATTTCTTACTTGTTGGTCAGTTTATTTTTTACTCTGATTTTGTGCTATGATTCTTTAATGGGCCAGAAGATATTTCATAACAAGCAAAGCATTTTTTGCTCCTCTTTTTTTTGTTCAGCTCTTCCTGAGGTAAATTGTCTTTAAAATATGGTTTGCTGAACATGATGTAGCCAGGCAAATTGTAATAATGGTTTTGCATATTTTAATTCATAGAAATGTTAACTTTTTTTTAAGTAATTAATGTACTATTATTCGTGCATCCAATGCAGAACAGACTGAAAGCATGAAACATCTATGCACACACGAGCACAGAAGCCCATGCAATAAATGTTCCCTCAGCAAAGAGAATTCATTATCTGAATCCACAGGAACTACTCAGGTGTTATTTTAGTTTACAATGCCTCATAGCCTTTTCAACATTCATGTCTAGTACCTAGTCTTAATTATAGCAAAATATATGCATTTATTTGTTCCTTTTCTGTCAGCTAAGCCTTACAATGGAAACTTTTAAATAAAAATCAGATGAACTAGCTCTTTGTCATAGGTTATAGGTTTTTTCTCACTCATCCATGTAATTATTTCAGTGAAATACACTGAAATGTATCTGTTTGGAGGGCTGTTTTTTCAGTATTGTCAGATTCAATGACAACAATGTTACTTACAAACAGCACTGTGAACAAAAGCACAACTATTCTAAGCAGCATCTGTATTTAATTATTTATTTTTCCTTATAGTTTTGGTAAGTGATTTTGACTAGTTATTAAAAACTTTTCTGCGATCTTAGAACTTACTTGTCAAATAGAGTCAGCAGCAAAACCTGATTGGTGCTTCATCAATTCATGCCAAAACTGCAGAGGTTCCTCTAAAAGTTAAGTGAATTATTGGTTTGAAATCAGAAATAGTCAATATAAAATAAAAAAGACAGCAGACAGGAGGACAATGAATATGTCTATTTTTCAGTCTTCCACACTTTTATAAGCCCAAAATGAATTATTCCATATTGTGAATTCTTACCAAATACCTGTAGGCACGTCTATTCCCTTACAAAATTAGACATCTGGAATACACATGTTCTCCTATGAAAATAATTCAAATGAAAAACATGTCAAGATTTGCACTGACAATCACATTATTGAAGCCATTCCTTTCTGTCCTTAATTATCCATTGATTAATTTGCCACTACTACTAATGGGCAAAGCATCCAACCAGTTTATACTTAGCACTATGCCTTACGCATTACTATTAATACTATTATATTGTTATGCCTTATGCCCATAAGGATGAGTCTGAGAACCTTTCACCAATAAACATTCACACGGCATCATGATAGGTTAATCCTTTGTGAGAATGAAGACCAGTAAAGTTAGACAGGATGCCTCCACATTATGTTTTGAGCTCAGAAGAGGAATTTTGGATCCTCTTTTTTGGCACATATTTCAGGATGACTGGAAGCTGTTTCAATCTCCAGGGCAAAATATGCACATCCTTTCTCTTCCATCCTTACCTCTGCAGCCTACCCATTTATTCCCCACTCGGCCCTGTGAGAATCCTTCCCTTTATCCTTCACAGAGGTAAAAATTTTGGAGTGAGACATAAGGAAAATAGGCAAATGGCACATAAAGAAGTTTGCTTGAACTAAATAACGTCTCTCAGCCCTCTAAGCTCTTTAATATTGTGAAGTCTCCATGGAAATATGGTGACTGTCCTTCCTATTGGCCCACATACACTTGACAGCAGGATGACAAGAACAACCCCTTCTTAGAAGGCTTTTTCCATGGCCAGTTGGAGTATCCTCTTTCAGAAGTCACCGGGCTGAGTGGGGTCTTCTGTGTCAGGGCCCAAGATGGACAGCAAGAATGTTTTGATAACTGCCCTTGTGCTTCCTCACCCTTGCACCTCACAACTATTAAATCCCCTCATGTTGTTCTTCTTACTGAAACAATAAAAAGAAGCAAGCAATGCAAGGGAAGACAAAAACTTCTTATCAAGGTATTATGAATATCTAACAGCCTCTGTTGATATCATCTAGATCAGGACAGGCTAAGGACACGAAGGAGTAAATCTGCAATAGATGAGAAGAGAATGGTGGTGATGTTTCTTTATTGAAACTTGTTTGCTTTTAGTTATCCAAGAACAGGTGAATGTAACATGTTTTTCTAATACGAGCTGTTCTACAAATATGTCCAGCCTGCATGGGATACATATTTTTACATTTTACCTGTCACCAATGCAAATCTATCTTCAAAAATAAGTCCATTAAGTTGTCAAAATAGAAGTAGTTTATTAGTGTTGTGGGTGCGGGGTTTTTCTTTCAGTCTCTTTGTGATTCTGCATTTAAAGAGACTTTATTAGGTATATGCTACATCATTCTAGTTTCTCACCTGTGAAAGCATTCAGACACAGCACTTCCAATTAGGGAAGTAAATATTTTTCTTTTCCCAGTGAATACTAGCTTCACTGGACTAGAAAGGGGTTTTCTTATCACTAAGAACTCTGGAGGAAAAGTGGAGGAGCGTATGGAAAAAAAGCTGGGATAATGATATGGATAACTATATGTGGCTTCACATCAGTATCAACACCTTGAGACTACAGAAAGAGAACGTTGATGTTACATCAACCACAGATATCATGGTCCAAAACAACTGTAGAGTAGCTTTGTCACTTAGGATAGGATAAAATTAAAGCAAGTGCTATTAGAAGCAGGCCTGATCCTGCAAACAACTTTGCCAGCAAAGATATGGCTTTATCAGACATAGGTGGTCCTGAGCACTCTGGAGAGGTTTCAGCAAAGCCTTTAATAATGTGCTTTATTTCAATACATCTCTTGACAAAAATTCAATTACAAAAACTGTAAACACGTGTTTACACGTGGGTGAGAGCCAGACTACTCTGCATCTTTCAGTATCAAGACCTGGGTACCTACTGTTTTGCGTGTCTCCTGTACCATGAATTATCACGTTACTGAATGACCTACATGTGGTAATGAGCATTACATGCTGCCTGCATGGTAAGCTGTTAAGTTGTCAAAGAAACAAAACAAAGTGTTTATAACACAACAGCAAAAATCAATATTAAAATTATACGAAAAAATAAATAATAGATTGAACCATTAAATTTATCCTTATTATAAAATATTTCATAATGCAAGTGACTCTGTGGATAGCTGATGCTTTGTAATATGGTATATAAGAATACATCTGAGAACATTATAACCATTAATGAAAGAACTAGAGATTAAGCTAGGCTAATTTTTACCTAGAATCTTGGGGACAGAGTTAATACCATATTTTTCTTTCTGCCATATTCCCGTATCTCTTCAGTTTTCATGTATTTTAAAAACTACAATGCCAGGCGCTTGTTTGAGTTTATTTTCTATTTCCCTTAAGATGCAGATTGTTTGGAATGACTGATTTGTTTCCGTTCTGTTTAAATTTTTAACTAATTCCTTAGCTACTCTTTGTCAATACTTACTTTGTCAAAGTCTTCTTATAGTTGGAAATTAAACAGAAATATTTCACCAGTTTTTGAACTCTAGAGATTTAAAATTGTTCAGAAACATATTTAACTTTTCTTTAAAATATCCAGTGTCTCAAACCAGAAATATTTTATACAATAATTATATTACTTCCCACTGCTCTCATTGGCTTATCATTTTTATCTTTCTGACCATAGCGCATTCCTTCGTAGTACGATTTTTATGCAAATCACAAGTACGTTTATTCTATTTTTGGCTTCTCTTCTGTGTGTCGCTGAACACTGAGAAGTAATTTGCTACTTTAAGTTATATTTAAAGTCATATTTTAAAACATGCAGGGCTTCTTGTTAAATGATAGAATTCTCATTATGACTTCAAATCAGCATACTGCTCATACATATGCGTGACTTTAAGTTCCTGTTGATTCTAATTCAAAGGCAGTAAAGAATAGTTTTTTTCTAGAGTAACAGATGCTCTCATCTGAGTAGACTGAGTTCATATATCTGGTTTGTTTATGAATTGCTTTGAAAGTCAAAATAAGGAACCCAATACAACTAAGGCAACATCTCAAACACTTGTTAATTTGGGACAGTTCATTTTCATGCAGGGTCTGGTTTTAAACTGCTACTAGCCTGGTTATGCTTCTATCTGATATCAGACTATGCCCTGCTCAACCAGAAATTAAATGCAGTTTCATTTTTGCAATTAAAACTGTTAGAATTGTGTACTGAAAGGTCTATACTGCTCTCCACCTTCACCAGTGGATTGTGTTAGCTTACCAAGCTTAAACTTAAGTTTAAACTCCTGACTTTCCATGTTGACATATATCTTTGTGCTGGATAACTCAAGACTTGAGACTGTATTAGATACATGCATGGGTTACTGTTCTATGGTCCAAGTCTAAACTTGTTATTTTTATTTTGTCAGCTAGACAAAAGTGCTCACAAAGCCCCAGTCTCACGTTCAGCTCTCAGCATGCAGGACTGAGAAATTGGAAATGGTTCATCAGAGGTATGAAGCTTTGTTTCCTTCTAGAACTCAAACACCCTCAGGCAACTAACTGATGGTGGGACAGGTCTCACTGCCTTGGAGGAGCAGGTTGGGGAAGGAGGAGGCTCTTTGCAGTCCTTTTCCCTAATGTTAAAGCTTGCCTATGTACAAGTGTGCCTAGGATGAATGACCCATTTCGGGTTTACCACCATTCTGAAAATTCATACCTGAATTGCAGAAACCTACATAATAAAAGAAAAAAAAAATTAGTACCCTGTTATTTGTCATCATTGTGACATCTACACATGCTGTCACACATACTGTATGCGTGCATATCCACATCATGTAAAATTTCCATTACTTGTTTGATGTTCTTCCTATGTCACTGATAACAAATTTCTACCCTCTTTGAAAGCAATTTGTGTCAACTAAACTCCTTAGGTGTTTTTTGTATTTAGTATTTGGAAAATCCCATTATGCACCTATTTACATATTTTAGCACCAAAATATCTCCCATCGTCAGGCCCTTACTTTACAAAGTTCATTTTATCTTGTGATCAAACTGTCTAGCTTTTCGACAGCACTTTAGTGAGTTTGTCACCATACTGTTATCCATAAGTCTTCCTTGTGTGGTTCTGTAAACAATTTCACAAAATTTATTTCAACTTCTATCAACTTACACGAATTAAATATCTAGAAACAAAATTAAAAATAAAAAATAATAATATTCAATATACATGATGATCTTACATTATCAAATATTTTTTTCTTAGACAATCTGGCAAGTTTTTTCTTACATAAGGTCTTTATTGCTAGAAATCAGTAAGACTTTATTCAACCAAGAGATTTTGCAGAAGATAATCCATGACTGAATATCTATTTTTCTACTTTGCCAAAAGCTTCTTTAGAAACATTTCAAAGATCTCATCCAGTTACAGACTTCTGATATTTTTTATAATTGTTTGTAAACTGAACTTTACACAGTGCACATTATGGTGGCACTAGTTTATGGAAAATTCCACTCTGTTTGCACTCTTGCAGACTTCCCAGATTGTGGTGAGTTTGTACCAGAAACATGACTCAGAAATAGAAGACTTTTCCAGCCCCAGAAAATCAAATATTTATCTTCACCTCAGCAAAAGATGCTTTTTAGATATTTCAGTTAGAATATATACAGATTTTTTTTCAAACTTTATTGGGGTCAGTTAATCATCTCTGAAGTCAGAATTTGGGCAACGTATTAGAACCAATAAAGAGTGGAAATCTGATTATCCAGTCTCTTATTTTTTGCTACTACTAAAAGCCCATAGCATTTAGGAGTACTTCCACAAAGTGATTTATGCACTGTGTTTTCTCAGCATTACGCCTAATTTTAACCTCTGAGACTGGAATCTGCAGTCTGTCATAAATACCAAATCTCTTCCTAAACTGGGAAAACACCTGGGACTTCACACAGGATCACAACAGTCATTTTGTCAGATTGAGAGCTACCAAATTTCACCAAGAGGAAATGCTGAAGATAAGGGTGACTTTTAAATCCCACCATTACTGGATGCCTAAATGCTTATCTTTAGACTGCAGTAAGACAAATATGTCCTTTTAAAATTCACAGATCCAGCCCCTTTTAGCTCACTAAGGCCAGTAATTAATTTCATCCAGTAAAGCTTAGTGTGAAATGCATTTGAATTCCTTGAAAGGTGGGTGCCCTTCTTCCAGAGAAGTGTTTAAATCACTGAGATACAGAGCTTTTACTCCTTTTACTTGCCCAATGGCCCTGCAAGCTTCTGAACTATAGATACCTTCAGCTGGATAAGCAGTGATTTATATACCCCACTCTGCCAGAATAGTTTATCTGCAGCTAATTAGGATGTTAATATGGAAAGTGAGATGTGTAGTTTAAACCTTTTCAGGCTAAATAACTCATTTCACTTTCTGGGAGAGCACTCATTCAGCTGTTAGACCATCTGTTCATCACCCACCTTAAAGACACCATACTAAGAACTCCCATTCCATCCTCCTCAGATCCCTTTTTTCTGTTTCTCACTGGAGGTTACTCTCCTCCTTACTCTGCTAGTCCAGTTGGTTTATCTGACAGTTCTGTTTAACAATCCATGTTAAATATAAGAACCAGCTTTTAAGAAGAAGCTTTATTTTAAATTGGACCATCTTCCTAGTCCATTTTACTCTATGCCCATGCAAGCAGTTGCACTGGCACAGCTGAGGATCCTGGGCTACATCAAAAGCAGTGTGGCCGGCAGGTCAAAGGAGGTGATTCTGCCCCTCTACTCCACTCTGGTGAGATCCCATGTGAAGTCCTGCGTCCAGCTCTGGAGCCCTCAACACAGGAAAGACATGGGCCTGTTGGAGAGGAACCAGAGGAGGGCCACAAAAATGATCAGAGGGATGGAACACCTCTCCTATGAGGACAGGTGAGAGTTATGGTTGTTCAGCCTGAGGAAGAGAAGGCTCCAGGGAGACCTTATTGCAGCCTTCCAGTACTTAAAGGGGGCTTATAAGAAAGATGGGGACAGACTTTTTAGCAGGGCCTGTAGTAATAGGACAAGGTGTAATGGTTTTAAACTAAAAGACGGTAGATTTAGACGAGATCTAAGGAAGCAATTTTTCACAGTGAGAGTTCTGAAACACTGGCACAGGTTGCCCAGAGAGGTGGTAGATGTCCCATCCCTGGAAACATTCCAGGTCAGGTTGGATGGGGGCTCTGAGCAAGCTGATCTAGTGCAGATGTCCCTGCTCATTGCCGGGGGGTTGGACTAGAGGACCTTTAAAGGTCCCTTCCAACCCAAACTCTTCTGTGATTGTATGATTCTATTATTCTGTGATTTTATGAATGAGTGAGAGGACATGATTAATAAATGGCTCTGGGTAGGAGGGAGCAGGATTTTCTTAAAAAATCTGTTCCGGTGTAGGATTTACAATGTGCAAATGCATCTGAGAAGGTAACAGAGAGCCTTCCAAAAAAACATAAACACAATGATATCTATGTCTATCTAGATGATGGCAGTTCTGACCCTGTGAAAGTTCTATGTACTTTAGCCAAATAAAGTGTTTGAGAGAGGTTATACTGTTGAAATTAAGACCAAAATATTGTCTACTAGGCCTTTTTTTCAAAGTTAACGTATTAAATGTCCCATTAGAAAAACAGTGCCTGAAACGGAAATATATGTATTTCACTCCTCCTTTGATTTTTCTACAGACTGAGGTAAGATGATGCTTTTATGCTATCAGGAAGCCTCCTTTGTACTGTTGAAGTCATACAACAATTCTGCAGTACAACTTTACTCAACAGGTCCTGTAGTGAGAACTTTACCAGACCCTGTTGTTTGCTTACTGTCTGACTTATTTTCTGTCATGAGTTCTCCTGGGTCACTTCACATCAGCTTGAAGATTTTTCCCTTTCAGCTTTTGCCAAGTTTTCTTATTGCTTCATATCAATTAGCTCTACCCAATCCATTACAGAACTTAGTTCATTAACATTTAGGTAATAATTTATCTTTTCTGTTCAGGGTAGGTTCAAAAGCTCTCTATTGCTTCATACACCTTGACACTTTAAAATGCCAGTGGCTAATTAAACAGAAAACCATTGTTAGTGCTTTTATGCTCTTATTTCAAGCAAATACAAAAAATATGTTCTGGATCTAGTTCTTATACAAATTTTGTGCCTTAGCACACTGTATATGAAGGAAACTTGGTAATTTTAGACTATACAGCACATAAATAATGGATAAAGAGTGGTGTAACTTTTCTAATTTACTCTGCACTCAGAGATCTGTCAAACAGGAATTCATATGCAAATGAGAAGTGAAGCGGAATAAGTATCTGTATATAGCAATCTTTTGACAGAATTGCTCTGAATTGCAAAAGCTTTCTTCTTCTTTTTATGTTTAGTACACAGACACAAATTAGAGGCTGTCTTTTACATTCCTGTCTATTTGATATCCATACAAGTGATATAAACCAAAGAAAGGGAAGCCAGCTTGCTTCCCATTCATATAAAATCATTTTTTAACTAGCTGCCACAAAATCTTGAAGCTTACAGTGCCCTTAAACATCAATTATGCATTAAGACAAAGGTGTGATTCCTTAAACTGAAATCCGTAATTCATAATATAGACTATGGAGATATGGATACAAATAGGGTTGAATGTTGAAAAATTATCACACCTTTAACAACAGGCATAGGGAGATTTTGCACCTGCTGAACATTCAGGGAGAATACAATAGGGACAGAAAAAGGATAAATTGGCCAAAAAATTACTGTGAGCTAGGGGCCCAGAAGAAAGATGGTCTGAAAAATATCTGTAATGGAATTTTAGGAGGTTCAAATTAATTTGTGCAGTGTCTGCAACTCTATATTTTATAATCAATAAGGATTTCATGAGGAGGCTTTCTTCTAGTGTCTTAGTGCTTGAATCCTCTGCTGGATGAAGGTTCAGTATGAGACCAATGTGCAAAAGAAGCCTGTTCTTTGCTATGTAGTGCTTTTAGGTATTTTTGTCCAACACAAGTGAAATGATCAGGTTGTCTGACCTTTCTGCTTAACCTAAGTTGCTCCACCTTACAGCCACAAACGACAAACAGTGGAAACACTTGGAAAGCAGTGGAAAAGAAGACTAAGTAATTCTCGAAGAACCAGCCCTGACCAGGGTCCCAGTTTTCAGGCTGAACCTATTTTAAAACGTTTCTGCGCCAAACACTGCAGTGAGTTCCATCTCGAAACCTATATGCTTAAGAGTTTAGAACAGAGTATTTGGGTTCTGCCAATTAAAAGGATGATGTGTATGTCCTGAATCCAGAGTTCAATCTAAGGTTTATATTCAGGCCTACTTATTGAAGATACATAAGGTAATATAACTAAAATATCATTCACATGATAGTTCTTTAAGCAACTGATTGCTATTTGTCCCATCCCTGGAACCAATCAAGGTCAGGTTGGATGGGGCTCTGAGCAACCTGATCTAGTTGAAAACGTCCCTGCTCATTGCAGGGGGATTGGACTAGATGACGTTAAAAGGTCCCTTCCAGCCCAAACTATTCCATGATTCTATGATTCTACATTTCTAAATGACAGGGGCTTACCCTTTTCTTACATGTTTACATCTGAAACTTTGCTGATGGAGACAGAACAAAAGTACATGGTTGTAAGAAAGACTAGTGGCATGTAATACAATGTAATTTTATGTAAAATTAGTTTATAATGTCAAGAAAATATTCTACCTAGTTTGGCCAATAGAGAGCATTTCTTTGTCAATTAAATAATTTAGAAATTTAAAGCAATGTGTAAAATGTTTTTGTTTTTCTTGGAAGTTCTTTTTACTCTTCATTCAGAACTTTTGTTTTTGCAACCTTGCAATTAAATACTGCAGGCCATATTCTGAACAGATTATGCTGCTTATATAGAACTCTTTCTTCCTGGCAACATGATGAATTCCTAATTTTACTACCCAGCCTACTACTTCCTCAAGAGGAAAAAGTCAAAGCATTAATGACGTTGTCCATGCGAGAGCTTAATGTACACTATTGATTGCTGTTTTTAAGGCATGTAGAAATGATCTAATTACCAAAACTGGCACCAAATTATCTTTGCTAGAAGGAAACAGGCCCATGTTTTAGGGAATACTGCAAAAGTGAAGTCAGCATGCACGTGTTATAAGCTTCATGATGTTATACACATCTCTCCTTCCCGCACTAAGCAGCCAGCAATAGCAGGCACAAGGCATCGGACGTGGACATTTTTGCTGTGTCCTCATCACTTTGTGAATTCATAAAAAAGCAGATAATGCTTTGCAGCCAGCTAATCAGTTACGGAAACTCCTCTGCACATCTCCCAGCATGAAGCCCTTTGAAGAGAGTGGGTTTTCAGGGGTGGCAGAAGAGAATACGATGTATTTCAAACTGCCAGCTATTTTCTATTCACAACAGCTATGGTGGGTATGCCTTTTGGGTCAATTTTCTTGGTACATAAGGTTTCAGCATAGTGTTTTTTGCAAACATGGGATTCAGAAAGGTGAAAAACACTTCTGAATTATAAGACTTTCTGTGTGCTGAGCAAAATAATGAGAATTTCTTTTCAATGCTTATTAAATGTGTGTATTTTACAACTTTTGTGCACCAGCAACCTTATATTATGCAACACATTTCAGGAAACTTAAAATTAATTAAGTGGTTTTTTGCTTATTTTGTTTGGTCTATTGCAATACAATACAGAAAAGAGGCTAATGAACTGTGGAGGGGTTCCCTTTTCAGGAGAAAAATCTTAGACTTCCACTGGGAGCCAATTTTGCGATACTGATGCAATGATCTGAGTACAGTTTAAATACCTACTGTTGAATACAGTTTTTGAAGCAGCCCATTTCTGTTAGAAACCTGAGGGTCTGAAATATTGTCAGCATATTTCCCCTGTGCTTAAGGGCATAAAACCCCCATACAAAATAGATTAAATGTAGGTAGTAAAAGGCGTGGGGATTTTTTAATTTCCCTTGAGATACAATTGACTGTTCCTCAAGGCTGCTTGTAATTTTGTCTGTGATTTGGAAGGACTTCTACTGTTTAATGGCAGTAACTCTAGTCAAGTCATGGCTTTGTAAAAATTTATACGCAGCAGTGTATGCTACAGGAGATGAATAAAGAGCTGCAGAAAATTGGCTGTAGATCAGAAATGCATGGTAAATCCATAGCTGAAAATGCTTACCATCCAGATGGGAAGGCTGCCATGAACATGTTTCCAAAGTAGTCTCCTACCTGCACATTTTCTAAGGTATCATGTACCACTGTAAGGCTTATTTGACCAACTGCATAGAATTTACAGAGTCTGGGCAGCTTAGTGAGCATAATGGCAGTAGCCCCAATAGTCCCATTAGGGACTAGAGAAATCTGGGAATCCCAGACCATACCAGTTGTACCTGCACAGAATTATACTCCATGGCATGCAAGGTGAAGGGATCGACATGCTTGTGTGACAAGCTGGGCTGGATGTACGTGGATAGCAAGTCTAATCTAATCAAAGATATCAGACTTGTTCCACATCATGAGCATTAGAGTGATTCAGACATGATAGATCCCATATATGCTGGATCTGCAAGTGCAAATTGGTTGTATAGCATCTCTGTTGGTTTCATATGTTGTGCACAAACATCTTGTTAACCAGTCAGAAATGTGGAGGCTATGCCTTTTTACATCTCAAGTATTGACGGCTATGTACATGCAACCTCTAAGGTGTGAGGGTTAAGCACATGCTGGCAGCAGGGGAGACAGAAGGAGCTTTGGACTTCGCAGGCTGAAGTCCATACCTCATTGGCAAGGCTAAAAAGAAACATTAAAAGGCCGACAGGCTGAAAAAGCTGCTGTGAGCAAGGAGGAGAAGAACAAGAATAAAAACAAACATAAGGCAATTTTAGAAATGCACAGAAACAGAAAGGAGAAGAGCTGTAGAAGTTGACATGTTCTTCTCTTAACTGAAGCAGAGTAATGGATCAACTCAGCATACCCTGCACAGGATGAGCATCTTCTACCTGCAATTTAACATCTACTAATACAAGTCAAACATGAAGTTGAAGAAACTGTAGTCCTTTTTAAACCATAGTATTTTATCTCTTAATAGATACCCCATATCCCTTCTTGGATACCCCATAGTCCTTATTGGTTACCCCACCTCTGTCTATGTTTCTTCTGTGCTTTGGAAATAATGCAGAAGGTAGAGAAGTTAACTTTAATGGGGAGCTGGGATTTTTCTAAAATAAGGAAATTCTGGAGCAGCAAAATACTTCATAGTTCACCTCATTTATGCACAGAACATACTGACAGTGTGTCTGTGATCCAAGGTGGTGCTCCAGATGACCTGAATTAAATGTAGTCAGAAAAGACACAAAAAAAATCTATTAATGTTTAAAAACTTAATTTTCATTCAACACAATTGGCTTCTCGATGTGGGTTTCTTGTATTTCTTTCTTTCTTTGAAGAGCCTGGGCTATTTTTTATCTGATTCTTTTTTTAATCTCCTGTTGAAGACTGGAAAAAATTTCTGCTAGGGTAAGAACTTTCTGCGTAGTAGAACCTCCACAATCAAGACAAAAATATATTTTTTTTCCTCTCTTCTCAAACTTAAAAGATTTTCTACATTTTAAATGCTTGTATGAGAAAATTTTACTTTCCTCAATAACTACACAGGACCTAAGTCACAATGCTTCCCTAAAGCTTCTGAAGTAACTTGTGTAATGATATCATCCCTACTGTATTTTCTTCCATAGTTCTGATGCAGAGTTCTGTTTTTCAGTCAACTGGACAGAACTTGTGCCTGTGTGAATGGGAGAAATTCCACTAATTTTGTGCTTCTACCAACACTTACAATTTAACACGAGCACTAGTCTACCAAACCTTTGGGAAAAGAAAAGTAGAACAAAATCCAACTATGTGAATTTTCTAGAAATAGACCTAAAGACCTGAAGTTCACAAGGAAGCTACAAAAATATACAGATAATATTAGATTGTCAAATATTCTGGCAGCTGAGGTGAATTGTATTTAAAAATAAGCGATTGAATTTAGGAGTCTTTGTGCCACTATTCCTTAAACAGTGCAGTTGGCAAGACACTTGGATCTTCAGAGTCCTGTTTGACTACTGGGTGTCAGGACAGCAGCTCTACCCCCACACCACGTGCTGCTTGGCAAACTGTAAACAACTTATATCTCCATTATAGTATTCTTCTGTATGCAAAAAGGATGTGGTACTTCCTGTTATATAGGGACAACAGTGTAAGCATCACTCAAAAAAAAAAAAAAAAAAGAGAGATGAAGAAACAAATAAATGCTTTCCAGTTTTGGGAAAAAAATGTATGTCATTCTTAGGCTGACTTACTTAATGTTAAAGAAAAAAGTAGTATAAGAAAAGAAAATGTTGTTTGTTCTTACAGAGACATCTGGATTAAAACATATTTGAATACCATCTCTGACAGCTATTTAATTTCTTTACATAAGAGGCAATAATTTGCCTTGCTGTGCAATCCATTAGTAACACAGTGACCTAGGAAGCACAGACATGTATTATTGAATATTAGAGAATTTCTCTATAAGGTATCTATCAGGAGACAGGTGCTATGGTCTAGGCTCTGCATCTTCATGCAGGTTGAAACTCATTTTTTTGCTTTGAAAAGTTTATCTTCACAATACAGTTTCAAAGTTTTAAGCTTTCAGATGAGTAGGTGTCATAAGTGGCTAAAGTAAACTACTGAATGATACAGTCTTCTGGGCACAAAGGAAAAGAAAAACAACTGTATATTTATTCACAGAATAAATAAAAATGTGAAGTGTTTCCTGAAGGGCTTGATTTTTCTGATACGCCATAACTGGGAAAAATCAGAGGGAATCATTTTAAATGCTGCTGAATGCTAAAACACCACAAATGATATTATTTACTTAACACTTTTCCTGTGTGTCTCATTAAATTCTGTGCTAATTTTAAATGAATCTTAATGACCATATGCAACATTCATTTATTTTTAATAACCTTGAAGAAAATGTTTCCTTTTTGATGTTACTTGCAAACCATTCCAGATTGCTGAGCTGCATTTGTAAGTTTCTTTTCATTGGTCATCCTGAAATAAGACTTTGAGGCAGATCTCTCCAATTATGTGGCCTCGAGTCAAATGATGAAGTGATCATGGAGGTTTTTCTCATGAGTTTGTACAAGAATCTGTTTATCAGCCCTGTCATAAACTTGTTATTGCCATAATTGTCAGTGAAAGCCTGTAAATATCTCATCAGATTTGTCAGGAGAAGGATTGTTTTAAAATCCTCTTTTCAGGTGATGTACCAAACCCTCTTAGATTAAGTTTCTATACTTTATTAAAAGCCTAAATTAAGACAAAGAAATGTCACTCTGCTTGTGCCCTGTAAAGTCAAATGTCTATTAATCAAAGAGGGGAAAATGGAACAACACAGATTTGTATCTAAATATTTAAGACATGCCAATATCTTACCGAGAAAGAAAAGTAGATTATTTAAAGTGCCATAGAAGAGTTTACTCCTGCACCACTTCCTTGAAGTGAATAAATGCTAACAAAAACATTGAAACTCCCTTTGATTTTCATTATGTTGCCTTCTCCTTTGGGAGGGGAGAATTCTAAACAGATATAGATTTAGGCAAATATTGAAATGAAATATGTACTTTTGTATAATGTATAATATGTAAAATGAAATGTATAAAGATATATTTCATTTAAAAAGGAAGTTTGCTAAGTTTCTCTGTCCCACCAAAACAATGATGGAGCAAGCAGCTTGCTCTCAGACACAAGGGTTCAACAAAAGTTACAAGACTTTCTGGTCAGGTCAGGTTATGGTAAAGGACACTTCAGGAAAATACCTCTCATGGCAGGTTTCATTATCAGTCTTCACACATAAAATAATTAAAGCCTCAGTTAACTCCCAGGATAATGCCTTAATTTTCCCATTAGAAGGACGCACATGTTTCTCATCTTAGTTTCTAACACAGCTTACTAGCAAATCACTCTTTGCCGTGCTTAGGGGCTCCTTATTGCAAGTGTAGTCACACTGTCTGGCCGCTAAAGCTTGTCTTACATGCACCTTCTCCCCTGAGGTGGAAAACCTCTAACCTATGTCCCCCACCTTGGGTTTGTGCATTTGACCTGAAATGCCGCCTCTGCCCAGTTGTTCCGTGACTCCTGTCAGCTGCCACGCTGGGAGCTCACACACTGTGAGTGCGCAGGGAAAGGCATTTGGCTGTCACCTGTGGCAATGTTGAGAGGAGCAATGTCACCTACACCACTGTGAACCGTGATATGCCTTTGATTAACCTTCTCCTGAAATACCCTAAATAAGGGATATTAAACTTTTTCAAATCCAGAACATTGAAATCACATGGGCTATAATTTATTTTACACGGGTGCTTTATAATTTCAACAGCTAGTAAAAATGTATCCTGCGAGTTGCATTAAATATCATTGAAATGAGAACAAGAATTACCTTTCTCTGAGACCGAAAGGTGAAAGATTTTAATACCCCTTAATAATAAGCTAAAATCGTAAAGTTCTGTGTCAGATCAGCAGTAAAGACAGGTCAGAACTTTGTGCTATCATGACTGAGGAGTTTCTCAAGGACCGATACACCACAACAACGAGTGAGGAATAAGAGCTGGTCTCTAAAAACAAAGTTTTCAGTTGGCTCAATTTTGAAAGGAGCTCATATAGGCACTATATAAAGTTTTTCTTTTCCCAAATATGCAATCTGCACTGCTAATGAGTCTTGGGAAACCAAACCAATTTGTTGTCACAGTGAGGTGATAGACATAAAAGCAGATGAAATGGTTTACAGTAACTCTTTTCTATATCTGGACTTTATTTCAAAAACAGAAATATTTTTTAAAAATCTCACTGATAGAATTTCAGTTAGAAATTCTGTGCACCCTTTTATAATGTGCACAGAAAACAACTGAGAAATCCCTTTCTGCTTAAACTGCAGGGAACATTAGTCATTACAGTCCTCCATCATGCAAAAATTAAAAGAATTACAGAATAATTCCAGTTGAAAGGGCCATCCAGAAGTCATCCTCCTGCCTGAACTAGGATCAATAACCTCCTCACAACTTCTAGAACGTACAAAGTCTTTTCTGCCTAGAAACATGCTTTAGGGTATTATGCCCCAGTTGTAGTCACAGCCACTGGAACAGTCCATACAGACTGGGAAATATCAGTACCTTAGAGTACAATTTCTAGGGCCTCCACACATCCTACCTGCTGGTCCATTATGAGCTGGAAGTATACCTGACGCATCACTAGTGCTTAAGTGGTTGCTGAAGGTAATGAGACTTTTCTTTAAGTCTGTAGGAAAAAAAATAGATATTATACTTTTAAAGGTGCTTCATAGTTGCATACAGGAGTCAGACAACCATCCGTAAAGATAGCGCAGGGTCAGTAAAGGTAGCTCAGAGTCAGTAAAGGTAACTCTGAGAATGTTGCTCAGAAGCAGGGGAAAGGGAGTATTCCCAAGAGTTTTCACCATCATTCTCACTTTGCCTGAACTCTGGCCCAGTTCTTCAGTCTTGAAGCAGTGGTCATCTTGAGAGACTGATGACTTCTTCCTGAAAGAGACTCTCATCCATTCTTTGTTCTGACTTCAAAGTTTGTTTCAGTGTCTGTCAGAGTGCTCTGAAATCTTCTTCTGATGAGAAACTATAAATATATTCAGTGAAGCCCCATAAGGACATGAAGCCTTTCTTCTTTATGGGCTGCAGAACCTGGATGAAAAATTGCAGAAGCTGGTCATGGCTGTCCATGGCCTCCTAGCATAAGCAGCTTTGAGGACATATTTTGAAGCCTTTCCAAGCAGAAATGAATCAATGAACCTTTGTGGGAAAACCAACAGAACTCGTATTTAGTAAGCATTCATGCTCTATGTAGCTCCAAATGAAGTTCCCCATGAATTCTTTTTCTTTTTCCTTTAAGATACCACTTCCTCACCTGGGTTATAACATCAAAGCTATAGACCTGAGGGAATATCTTATTTCAGCAAACAAAATCTCAAACATAAAGCTATATTCTTAGCTTTTGTTTTCAACTTGCTGCTTAAGATGGTGCAAAAGGAGAATCTTCCAATTTGTTTTGTGGAAAGGCTAAGGTTTCTTCAAGATGAATTCTATGCTGAAAACAAAGTTCACTCAACAATTACATTGCTTAGTGTTCATCCACAAAATATTGATAGAATGACTGAGTCAGTCTTCCACTCATTCACGTGACAAATAATTGGACTAAGAGATGTATAGTCACTTAATTAATGATTCATTTTTGGCTTATTAGTATTGCACCAGAAAACATGGAGTCTCTTGCCAGTTCCCACTTTTGACTGGAACAGACCAGGAGGCTCCTAGGTGAACGAGGGAACACTGTAATTTGCATTTGTGTTTCTGGTATTATCTGTCAGCTAGGCAGGAACATTGCCTCCAAAGGCCTTTGAAGAAATTTAAATACTGGGTAGGGTTTCACTGGGTAAATATAAAGGACAACAAGCTAAAGTAAAACCAACTGTAGCCATTTATTGTGACTTTTCTTGAAATATAAGAGCATGAGAAGAATTACATATGAATGTACAGCGACAACAAAGAATTTATCATAGAGGTTACTGATTGGCAAAGGCCTTTGCCAAAGAATATATCATAGCAAATGAAAAAAAGGAATCAGATGCATGTCAGGATTTTGTTTTATAACTCACAGAAGATATAGGTGACAGTCAGCTTGGTGTAGGGACTTCTGAGGTCAATATATTGACAGGATTCCCCAATGCTGAGCTTGCTGGAGGACCAAGGTAAAAAGTATGCCATATCAGCTCATTAAAAAATTGTGTCTCAGAGCGGTCTGAATAGTCCCATGTAAGGCCTTTAAGATTTGCCTTATTGAGATTTCCCATATGTAGAAAAGGGAAAAATATGTGCACTACTGGCCCACATATTCATGGAAAGGGAAGTAAACATTGAGGTGGTTGCTCCTGAATTCCTGAAGGAAGATGCGTACAAGTTCACAGAATCACAGAATCACTAAGGTTGGAAAGGACCTTCAAGATCATCAAGTCCAACCATTAATCCAGCACCACCATGTCCCCTAAACCATGTCCCGAACCGCCACATCCACACGTTTTTTGAACACTACCAGAGATGGTGACTCCGCCACCTCCCTGGGCAGCCTGTTCCAATGCTTGACCACCCTCTCGGGAAAGAAATTTTTCCTAATATCCAATCTAAACCTCCCCTGGCATAACTTGAGGCCATTTCCTCTCGTCCTATTTCTGGTTACTTGGGAGACGAGACCAACACCCACCTCACTACAACCCCCTTTCAGGTAGTTGTAGAGAGCGATAAGGTCTCCCTTCAGCCTCCTCTTCTCCAGACTAAACAACCCCAGTTCCCTCAGCCGCTCCTCATAAGACTTGTGCTCCAGACCCCTCACTAGCTTTGTTGCCCTTCTCTGGACACGCTTGAGCACCTCAGCATCCTTCTTGTAGTGAGGGGCCCAAAACTGAACACAGGATTCAAGCTGCGGCCTCACCAGTGCTGAGTACAGGGGCACGATCACTTCCCTACTCCTGCTGGTCACACTATTTCTGATACAGGCCAGGACACTGTTGACCTTCCTGGCCACCTGGGCACACTGCTGGCTCATGTTCAGTCAGCTGTCAACCAGCATCCCCAGGTCCTTTTCTGCCGGGCAGCTCTCCAGCCTCTCCTCCCCAAGCCTGTAGCGTTGCATGGGGTTGTTGTGGCCAAAGTGCAGGACCCTGCACTTGGCCTTATTAAACCTCATACAGTTGACCTCTGCCCATCGATCCAGCCTGTCCAGATCCCTCTGCAGAGCTGTCCTACCCTCCAGCAGATCAACACTCCCACCCAACTTGGTGTCATCTGCAAACTTACTGAGGGAGCACTCGATCCCCTCATCCAGATCATCAATAAAGATATTGAACAAGACCGGCCCCAGAACTGGGCCCTGGGGAACACTGCTTGTGACCGGCCGCCAGCCGGATTTAACGCTGTTCACCACAACTCTCTGGTCTCGGCCATCCAGCCAGTTCTTTACCCAGTGAAGAAGACACCTGTCTAAGCCATGAGCCACCAGTTTCTCCAGGAGAATGCTGTGGGAGACGCTGTCAAAAGCTTTACTAAAGTCCACGTAGACAATGTCCACAGTCTTTCCCTCATCCACTAGGCAGGTCACCTGGTCATGGAAGGAGATCAGGTTGGTCAAGCAGGACCTGCCTTTCATGAACCCATGCTGGCTGGGCCTGATCCCTTGGTTGTCTTGCACATGCCCTGTGAGCATTCTCAAGATGAACCGCTCCATGGTCTTCCCCGGTACCAAGGTCAGGCTGACAGGCCTGTAGTTCCCAAGATCCTCCTTCCAGACTTTCTTGTAGATGGGCGTCACATTGGCAAGCCTCCAGTCTTCTGGGACCTCCCCTGTTAACCAGGACTGCTGATAAATGATGGAGAGTGGCTTGGCAAGCTCCTCCGCCAGATCTCTCAGTACTCTTGGGTGGATCCCATCAGGCCCCATAGACTTGTGGGTGTCCAGGTGGCTTAACAGGTCCTTAACTGCTTCCTCCTGGATTATGGGTGGGTTATTGTGCTCTCCATCCCCGTCTTCCAGCTCAGGGGGCTGAAGACCCTGCAGATGCCTGGACTGGCTATTAAAGACTGAGGCAAAGAAAGCATTAAGTACCTCAGCCTTGTCCTCGTCCTTGGAGACAATGTTTCCCGCCATATCCAGTAAGGGATGGAGATTCTCCTTGCCTCTCTTTTTGTTATTAATATATTTGTAGAAGCATTTTTATTATCCTTTACGACTGTGGCCAGACTGAGCTCTAGCTGGGCTTTTGCCTTTCTAATTTTGTCCCTGCTTGACCTAACTAGATCCTTGTACTCTTCGTGAGTTGCCTGCCCCTTCTTCCAGAGGTGATAAACTCTCCTCTTTTCCCTGAGTCCCAGCAAAATCTCCCTGTTCAGCCAGGCTGATCACCTTCCCCGCCAGCTCTTTACGGCACATGGGGACCGCCTGCTCCTGTGCCTTTAAGATTTCCTTCTTGAAGACTGTCCAGCCTTCCTGGACCCCTTTGTCCTTCAGGACTGTCTCCCAAGGGACTCTCTCAACCAGTGACCTGAACTGCCAAAGTCTGCCCTCCAGAAGTCCATGGGAGCAGTTTTGCTGAGCCCTCTCCTTACTTTGCTCACAACTGAGAATTCTATCATGTCGTGGTTGCTAAGCCCAAGATGGCCTCCGACCATCGCATCTCTCACCAGTCCTTCTCTGTTTGTAAACAGCAGGTCCAGCAAGGCACCTCCCCTGGTGGGCTCTCTCACCAGCTGGGTCAGGAAGTTATGCATATATTTCCCAGTTCACCAAGTTACTTAAGATACAATAGGACTTTTTAAGTTAAGGTATGAGGCATTGCTCCTATTTAATAATTTCCTCCATAATTTCAGCACCTAATTGAAGATCCTACTACAATCAGTACCATTAAATTTTAAAAATTTAAATATAAAAAATGCCAGGCTTTCATAATAAAAAGTCCTCCATTGGTTTTGGGTTCCTGACATTTGTTTTGACACACATGGTACCATTTTGTGCAACTGGTGCAGCAGAACTCAGGGTTGGGTGTGCAACCTCACTTCTGTGGGGCTTATCTGGATGGAAAACAGGCAAAAAATTTTGCAGCATTCTTCTAATGGTGGATTAGTTCCCCAATCCAGTCCCAGTATTGCTGCTGAACAATATGTATCATGGAAACACTTCCTAAGCTGACACACTGGAGTGTTTCTCCAGGGCTGTACTGACAACATGGAACAACATGGAACAAAAGACTGGATCTCACACGGACCCCATGAGGAGCTGGCTCCTGTCATCTCATAGGTACAGGTAACCTGTTCAAGGTAATGGTAATAATTACAGGTGTTTTGAGCTAGAGTTGAATAAATATTGAGCGAAGTAATTAAACATCAACCCAAAAGAAAGTAATTTTTTAGTACCCTTATGAGTATTTTTATCTTAATAAATGTAATAGGTACAGAAAAGCATATCCTCTGCAATACTGAAGAGACAGTTATAGCCTGAAGCAGTATGTCAAGTAATTTTTTTGCTTTAGTTATGTTTTTTATTGCTACAGCTTTATTAAATGACTTGGGTTAAAAGTTCTGTGATGTTTTTCTGTGACAGGAAGCTTTCAACGTCTCTCATGCACTACAGGATGTTTGCTTACTAGGTTTGTTTTACCTTGGACTATTTTAGCCTTTTTTCTTTTTTTTTTTTTTTTTGTCATGAGTCACTGTATGGTGAAGACTCATTAATGACTTTGGCAAATACTAATTAAAGGCAGTTTAATGGCTCCCAGGAAAAAAAGCCCTTGCCCAATTTCTTTGGCTCCAAATAAAGATCATCAGTCTGTTATAAAACTGAATTGCGAGTGAAGACAACTTGTGTGTGTTTGGGGGGGGGGACTGAGAGAACCCTGTGCGCAGTATGAGTCACAGATGGAGCTGATTGTAGTATGATTGAAAACATACAAAATCATTTCAGAAAATCCATTCCTATCATTACTTAATTTCAGTCAACCTCATGATTATCAAAGAAGAAAACATTTATATGATTAATTGAAATGGCATCTCCTAGTTCTACTGAAACATTTAGTCCAAGTTTTCCAGAGTAGGTAAACATGAATCTAGACACACAAACATTTTTCCGCTGAATAAAGCAAGAACCTTATCTTAGATAAAATTTCATGATCAGTTACATTGGATACCAACATTTTAATAACTGCATGCTTTTTGCCATAATGTTGGCTCTTAATTTTAACTGCATTAATAGATACATAAGAAAACTCTTTTCAAGAATAATGACTAGTACTCTAGTATTAGTCCAGAGTACTAGACTAAAACATGGTATGATGGTTTCTATCCAAGTTTTGATAAATGAAAAAAAATCTTTCTATAATTTCTATAATCTCTTATCTTGTAGACTTGCTTCAAAAATATGTCAGAGCCTTTAGACAGGTATGTACAAGAGGTCATACCATTTGACATCCAGGAATCTTAGTCACATAATCTGACTGCTGTTTCAAGGCAAATTACTTCTGTCCTAAGAAAGATGCATTGCTCGCTTAGCCGAACAGCTAACTTTACATTACTTGTGCTAATGATGTCAGTACGCTAACAGACACATTAGTAAATCTGAAAAAAAAAGAGTTAAAAGAAGGAGATCTTTAAAAATTATGGGTTTTTTATCCACCATGATATTCCAAACACAAAGAACTCCTGAAAAATTGGCTAGTTTATCTGAGAATTAACTACAGAATCAGTATAAGTTATTCAGCAGAAGGTAATCTCAACATAAAAGTATTGTCCACTTATAATGATTCTGGAGCTCCATTTGTAAAAGGACTACTGTGGTTTAGCATGACATAGTTCTCATAGAAGCTCATGCTCATGCCCAACACTAAAGAGTTGTAACAGGTTCCATAGTAAACACAGAGCAAGAGAATTTGACAAATGCGACCTATGAATTTACAATGCTCCCAACAATTAAACTGCACATGCACAGCCTCCATGAGTGAACTAGAACAATCTTGGGGCAAGCCCTCTATCAGGGAACCTGAAATACTGGAAGTGCTCAAACTCTACAGATATAAGAACCACTGCTCTTTGTCTTTTCCTCAATACATGGAAAGCCTGAGAAAAACCTTCTACAAATCTTAAATTCTCTTCAACCTGTTGTCTGCTTACTGATTATTGTGCCACAGTGCACAATGTTGTCATAGTATTACAATTAGCCCAAGTTGGGAAGCAGGACCCATGGTGCAATGCACCATAACCATAGGAAACAAGCTAATAATTCATAATTCAAAGGTAACAAATGATAACAAATAGCTTAAGGGCATCCAGGAGAACAAGGGCTAACATGATATCCTCTGATTTTAGTACTGGGCATCAAGGCTGTAATTCATTTGGCCTATTATAGATATTTGCAAAGGATCCCTTTGTTCGAGACAGTACTGCAGGCTGCCTTCACTGTCCATAGTACAATTTATTGAATATAAAGTAGGTGAATAAAGTAATTCAGATGAATCATGCCTAAAAGTGTCTATATTTTTCTGTTGACAAATACAGTGCCATTATAACTCACGTATACTTGTCCTCATTGTACATGTTTACAGTTAGATGAGACAAATCCCACTTCAATGACCTAACGGTTCTGCTGTTTTGTTTTGTTTTTGGAGTTGGTGGAATGAATCACAGAAAAGAAGAGTTTTAAAGATTAATAGAAAAGAAAATAATTACTCTTGTAATTGGAACCATGTTTGAAGTCCAACATAATAGCAACACACTGGAGCATGGATAAGAGTTATTCTTACTTTTTAATGAACAGAAGAGGAAACTGGCTGGAATATGTTCTTCTAAAGGAGGTTTAATTTGGAATTTTCTCTGGGGATTAAAAAAAAAGACAAAACACCAACCCCTTTTATTCAGAGAACTTCTCTCTAGAATGTTTCTCCTGTTAGGCCAGGCCACTATGTAGGCCTCAAGATCAGCAGTAATAGAAACTAAAATGCTAGTGGAAACTCAGCTGATAGTCAGAGTCACAAAAGTTTCCTGGGACTGAAGTTTGGACTGCCGCTGTTTAGTGACCACCACATATTTTGTTAGTATACAAACCCTGAAATACACTTTTTCCCAGTTGCTCAACATTGAATTGCCTATCTGACCAAGTCACATGCAGCCAAACACAATAATCAGCTGCATAATTGCTAGGTGTTCAAATCTCACTTTCAAATTCATAGTTGCTTGTGTTTCTGCCAATAAAATCTGTTCTTTAGTAGAAAATCCTTGTTCTACTTCTTATTCAACCTGGAGTGCCAATCTCTGTTCTGAACATGAGAAAAAAGCTGAGAAGTTTGGATGGTAGGTGAACTCCCTCCTTGTCCCCATCGCCTTGCCAGGTGCCTCTGTACAACAGATACGAGGCTCTGGATGTGGAAGAGCAGTCCATGGATGAAGTGGATGATGGTCCAGATACACCAGAGGTGCTGCCAAGGTCAGAAAGGTCTACCGCTTGCATCATGACCACCCCCATGAGGAAGAAGAGATGGGTTATACTTGTAGGCGACCCCCTTCTGAGGGGAACTGAAGATCCAATATGCCAGACAGACCCTTCTTTTAGGGAAGTCCGCTGCCTCTCTGGGGCCTGGGTTAAGGACATCAGTAGGAAACTTCTTAGCCTTGTGCAGCCCTCAGACTATTACCCACTGCTGCTCTGCCATGCGGGTGGAGACGAAGCTGCAACTCATAGTCCAAGAGCGATCAAAAGAGACTTCAGGGCCTTGGGATGGTTGGTAAGGGAATCTGGAGCACAGGTCATTTTTTCCTTCCTCCTTCCAGTTGTGGGCAGCGACACAGGAAGAAACAGATGGGCCCAGTCTATTAATGCATTGCTCTGTGACTGGAGTCAATGCCACAATTTCAGATTTTTTGATAACGGGATGGTCTACATGGCACCTGGATTGCTGGCATCTGATGGGATTCACTTTTCTCAAAGGGGGAAGAGCGTATTTGCTCGCAAGATAGTGGGGCTTATTGACAGGGCTTTAAAGTAGACTTGAAGGTGGGGGAGGGATAATATCGAGATCACCCATGACAAGCTGTGGGATGACACACCAAGGTTAGAGGGATGGGGTGACTATTCAAACTATTCTATGATTCTATGATAAGGGGAATAAGTCATTGCTGGGTCCAGAGAAAGGACAGCTGTACCATCAGAGTCTTACAGTAGAAAGAATCTGGCTAGAAAGGAGTGAGACATATTATAGCAGATGAAATAAAACATATCACAGTCATGAAAACCCAGAAAGCTCACTGAGACAAAGGAGAGTTTTAAATGTCAGCAGAAAGATTGCATCACAGTTGAGAAAGTTAGGAAGGAACGATTCGAGTGGGAGAGATTAAGAGAGATTTTAGTCAAGCTGAGCTTCTGCTGACAGAATATTTATATAAGATAATGCCAGAAAGCAGCCATGGTGGGGTTTTTTGGACACAATTCAGCCACTAGTTTATCTCATAGATAGTTCTTATGTGGAGATACTAACCTGAGATGATGTGAAACACGGATAACAAGTTCAAAGACAGTGGCCCATGAAACAGCTGCAGAAAATGCAGGGTGAGTAAGGAGGATCTTAAAAAACCCCTGTGATTCTCTTAATAAAAAGGAGATCCTCTTAATAAAAAGGAGAAAAATTGAAAGAGAACTAAGCCAAGGGAAGATCAGAGTTCAGAAGACCCTCCGTGTTGGTAGTACACAAGAAATATGACACACAAGGGTATGATGTCAAATGGCAGATACATCCAGATAGCACATTCATTCAAAAAAGTAAGGAAAGCAAAGGAAAGAAAAAAGATGTTACAGTAAGATGCAAACAGTGTAAACACACACAGTAAACCTTAGCTCAGATGTTAGAGTATTTTTAATAAAATCCCTTCCTATGTAACATAATCAGCAATTCACAAAATGTTATTCAGCTTGTGCTCAGTATACTAAGTGCACACACAATAACACAATATCAGGTTGTAAACTTTGCAGTAGATATTCCACATTTTCATCTGTTGTTTAAAGTATCAGTCTAAACTGCTCTACAGTGGAAACGTATAAAAATTATATAAGTAAATAGTAATCTCTCATTCATTGTAGGCCAGCCATGCTGAAATAAACACTCTAGGGAAAATATATGAATCCATTTTATCGCATTTGCTTTTGTAATGTTGAAGATCTCATCCTTCTGAACTAGGACATTTTGTCTATAGTATAAAACTACCACAGATTTTTGTCAGACTTAATGTGTCCGTTCACCACGTTGTCCAAGCAGTTTGGAAAGAAAGTACACTTTTGACACTGGTGAAAGAGTTAATAAAAGAGGTTTTAATGCAATTTATTATGTGATGCTATAAGGAGTTCATAAAGTGCAAAAGCTACTGCTGCTGCTGATGATGATGGAGAAGAGGAAGAGGAATGCTGCATGTATTCCTCTATGTATGTAGGAATAGGATTTTTAATTATGACTCAATTTAGGTTACTTCTTTTGCCAAACACTTGGAGTCAAGCTACGTGATGATAAATGGGAAATAAATGAATGCTGTAGCACTGCCAAAATGGTACCTTTGTTCCTCTTTTTAGTCTGCTATTTTATTCTGCCAGTTGTGCTTTCAGTTGTATATGTAATGGATTTGCAGAAACAGTTGACACATAACTGCAGGATTTGATAGGAGCAGCAGGTGCCTATTTTTCTGGTCTACATAAACCTTATTCTCGGTAAAACTTCACACTTCAAGAAATAATTAACACCGCATGTCACAGCAGAACATTAAAACTGAAAAGAAATTATCACAAAATTAGCAGTGGCCTTTACCTGAATGCATCTAAAAGCTTGATCAATTTATAATTCTCTTTGGTTATAGCAACAACAGGCAGCTGCACCACTGTCTTCCCTTGTGGCTAGGTTACTTCTGCAGAAGTAATTTTCCATTTTCTCTTTCTCCTACCAAGACTGCTTTTATATCAAATCTGCCCAAATGTCTAGTAAGAATTTTTTTTTTCCAAAATTATTCAGAAGAGTGGAGTACAATACAGAAACAGCCATGGGAACACATGAAACATTACTGTTATGTCTGAATGAACAGTTGTTTAGAATCTCTTATGGATAGATGTACTTTGAAACAATCCATGGTAGTAAACAAAATAGATGAAATGAGAACTGAAGTTACATTCTCAAATTAACTTTTTAGGTTTTAAAAATAAATTAAAAAATGTTTTGAAAACAGGTGTGGTCCAGATGTGCTCTCAACACAAAACTGTATAGATAATGTGCACATGTGCAAGGGGGTGTGTCTTTGTACATAAGGTGAAGATACATTTATACATGGAGGGGAGGAATGGAAGTAATCACTTGTTACATATTTTTTCAACTGAGTTAATGAGAAAGAAAATATATACATTCCAGTTTTACAGGGACAAAGATCCACCTCACACGAAGACTGAAAATTTAATTAACTGACTTTCCTGTCAAATACAGAATTATTATTAACCAATGACCCACAATAATCTTTAGAGGCCAATAATTGGGACCATAACTCTTACACGGCTTCCTATAATGTATGAATGCATCATTTTAATTGTTCCTTACACGTGTGCTTCTCTTTAGTCTACTAAAATTGATGCTGATAAAAAAATCGAAAACTCCAGTTATTTTTTTTTATATATATATATATATATATAAAAAAATTCCTTATATTGGCTTACCTGTGATTCTCAAAGGTCCTGAGGGACTTCCTCACTCGCTTTCCCTTTCCTGAAGGGTTTATCTGTTTGTCCTGTCATGGGACATTTGTATGTGCATTAACAGCAAAAGCATGACATTTGTCTGTGGGTATGAAATAATCACAAGGAAAAATCCACGTACCTAGATGCCATACCTTCCTTTTTCTTTTTTAAAGATGAGAACAAAGGAGAAATGTTGGCAATTTGATTGTTTGATGTGTCCTACTTCACAGTATATGAATTATACTTCTGTCATCCATCTTGGGGAACATAATGCCATGTCCTTTATTTTTATATACAACCACAGGTCACAAACAAGAAACTAGACTTAATTTTATAATAGCAGAGTGACCTTCTAAAGAAGTGTTTATAAAAAAAGCCCAAAAACATAATTTTGGAAGCAGAAGATAAGAAACCAATCTGGAATGTATCTTATAACCTAACATTAAATTCAAAGTTTATAAAACTTATGAGATCAGGGGTTATCATGTATTGTTTTCTTGTATCTCAAGATATTTCATGTATCTCCTTTTAGTCAGTGGAGATCTAGCCGATAGTGGAAATAGAGTCTAGAGAGTGATTTATCTCACCCTAATCTAGAAATCTCCATTTCATCCACTGAGCTGTTATAACTTCTTTTTCCCCATTTTTATGACTAGTGTACGCAGCTCTTATTATCTGGAACCTGAGAACTCATATCATGTTTAAGGGTCTCTTGACAGGTTGCAAGTCTGTTGGTTTGTCACATCAATAACAAAAACCTTGTCTTCAGACCAGAGAAGGGAAAGACAGGTATTTTTGGCTGTCAGTAATAACACAGAGGCTTTTCTACCACATGGACTTTATTTGAGTAGTTTCCATTTTTGTTCTGGCTCATGGGCAACCAGCATTAATGTGAAGATATCCATTTCTTCAGGGTGTTCCAGCTCACTCTCAGTGTCTCCCTTTTAGGCCTTTGCTTGCCATGGAAAGTTCAAGTGTCTCTGTTACTTTCCCTTTTATAGTATTGGAAAGGTCTTAAAACTTATCAACCTCAAATCAGACATTTTTCCAGGGGAAAAAAAAGGGCAAAGAAGAGAAAAAAACGCTCTAGATATGTTTGCTTGGAAAACTAAGTTCTGTCTTCCAGTTGAGGTAATGGACATATGAGCCAGAAAAGGTATGTTGCATAAACATTGTATAATAGCCTGATTTTCACTTCCTCTCCACACATGCAAGTTTTTCACAGAGGATATTTCTCAACCTCAAGGAATTCATCAAGAGGTTATCAACCTTTCTTAAAACACTATAGAATTTTTTGGTTTGGGTTTGTTTGGTTGGGGTTTTTTTTACTTAAAGAAATTTAGAAACTAAAATAATTTTGAGACTTATTTCACTGATTTCTGACTTAAAAACAGAACTTGCTTTTATATTTATTCAAAATAAATTATTCACATGATTAAATTACTGCATTGTTTCTGCCTTTTTTCAGATTAAAGGGGCCGCCTTCTACTGTCCTTCCATTCAAGCTTTGGAGTGAAAGGTTACTTCCACATTTATTTGGATAACTTTTTTTAAAAATAAAAATAAATAATATTAAAATCTGTTAAATAAACAAACTGTTTAATATACCAGTTTCCTACATTTATTCAGTAGGGTGTTGGGCCATCAGAGCTACTTGAAAACCAAAAAAAGAGAACCTTAAAAAATGAATTAATACAGAAAAAAACATAAATGTGAGAAAAAATCCAAAAGGCTGATATGAAGAGTTTCAGCTATTAAGGGACATAAAAGATATTTTAAAATGTTTTAATAAATACTTTTTTTAAAGAAAGAGTTTTTATTTAACTGAGGCTGAACATGTAATGAATGAGACAGAAAATATTATCAATGCTTTTTTCTGCTTTGATGCTTTACAAAAAAATGGTCAGTTTTGACCTGATACTGTTATTACTGTTAATACCGGTACATTTGATACTTGTGGCACATTGTACATCTGTACATATCTCTGATGGAGAGATAACATAATTGCTTAGGTGTGTAAAACTTAGTTGTGATGGAGAAAAACAAGAGTGATGGATTTACAGAACAGTTCGCTTAACTTTGGTGCTTGAAACAATACAGAAACCTGTTTGTACACCTAAGAGGTCGTAACAACCCACCAACATGAATTTGTCAAAAGCAGGTAATGTCAGATCAGTCTAATCCTTTGCTGGGGTTAATGGTCTGTGAATACCAGAGGGGTGGTTGCAGCAACTTGATCCCAACATCCCTCTGGACATAGTTCTCTCCAGCGTTGCAGTGAAGAAGTCAGGGAAAGAGAGAAAAGATGGAAGTGTTGGTAATTCAGTGCATAAATGGTTGAAAACCTGCATTCTCAACGTAGTTGTGGTTTGTGGTCAAATCAGAAGGACATACCTGGTGGGATGTTTGGATGATAAAAAAGGGTATATGTTTATAAAATCTCAGTATAATATTGACCTGGGAAAGGTTTAAAATGCTCTGAAGGATCAGATTTGAATTCAAAATGCTGTGGGTAAACTGGAGAAACGGTGATACCAGTAAAATGAATTCTCTTAGTATCAATGGGAATATCACATTTAGGAATGAAAATCAAATGCATAACTACAAATTGAGAATTAATTAGCTGAGCATAACGCTACAGAAGTGAAATTTAAAGTGGTGAAATATGAAGTCTGGAAATACATTTTCAACTTAGTTGTTTTTCCATTAAAGACAGATGTCATTGTTAGATGCACTACTGTTAAGACAGTAAATATTTTATTCCAAGGTCTTTCTGGTATTTAAAGATGAGTTTCAAGCATTTTTAAATTAATTAGGGGGAACTTAGAAAAGATCAGTAGAAAAGAAAATTTGGAAAAAACTTGTATAGCTTGAGAGTACTGGGACTGATAAGGCTGGAGAGGGAAAGATAGGATAACAATGTCAGGCAGGAAATCAGAGCAAGGAACGTAAAAAATTTCAAATATACAAAATGTTATAGCAAAGAAGACAGTAATGAGTAACATTGCACAATTGTAGAGCACAGGATTAGGAAAAAAATCAGTTCCATTTAAATTTGCTTCAACAGTTAATAAGATGAGATGTTAGAAAACATTGCTAATTGTAAGCATTGTCAAAAAAGGGACCAGGTTAGTTTGGGAAGCTGTTTAATCCCTGTACTGAGTGTTTTTATGGTTAACATATGAGACAAACAACTGTCGGGGCTGTTCAGTTATGCTTGATCTCGACTCAAAGCAGGTGTCCTGGTTTCATCTGGTATAAGAGTTAATTTTCTTCCTAGTAGCTGGTATAGTGCTGTGTTTTGGATTTAGTGTGAGAATAATGCTGATAACACACTGATGTTGTCGTTGTTCCTAAGTAGTTGTAGTGCTTATATTAAGTCAAGGACTTCTCAGCTCGCCATGCTCTGCCAGCGGGGAGGTGCACAAGAAGCTGGGAGGGGGCCCAGGCAGGACAGCTGGCCCAGACTGGCCAAAGGGCTATTCCCCACCATATAATGTGGTGGAGAATAAGCTGAGGGAGCTGGCTAAGGGATGGTGACTGGCTCGGGACTGTCTGGGCATTGGTCAGTGGGTGATTAGCAGTTGTATTGTGCATCACTTATTTTTTCTATTATTATTATTAATAACAATAATCTTCTCTTTCCTTTCTGTCCTGTTAAACTGTCTTTATCTCAACCCACAAGTCTTGTCTTTTTTTTTTGATTGTCCTCCCCATCCCACCAGGGGTGGGCAGAGGAGCGAACGAGCGGCTGCATGCTGCTTAGTTGCCTGCTGGGGTTAAACCACAACAAGCAGGGAAGTGGACTAGCTTCAACTGTGATCCTTAAATATTAGCATCCTCAGGGTGGGAGCCATGCAGACTTCCAAAAGCAGAGGAAAAAATCTTATTTTAATTTTATCTGTACAGTTAACAGAGAAGCTATTTACAAGTCATAATGAAAAAGAACCTCTTTAAAAATACATGAAGTGCAAATGTGTTTTCTTTATTGGCCTCAACGATTTGGTGCACATTCTAATTTCTTTCTGCTGTAGCTTCCCATTGATCTTGTGGTGTGGGAGGACTCTTAGGTGGGAGTCTGTTACCCTGAGCAACATGACAGCATTAATTCAGTTGTGCTCTGGGAGAATGAAAGTAGGCTACATGTATATTTGCATCTCTGCCAATAAACACATTAGTGTTGCAAGTGCAGGAATTTTTGCCACTTTAATCAGTTTGATTCCCCTATTAGTATTTTTTAGTGCTACTTGTCTTCCATCTGCTTGATAAGAAGAGCAAGGGATCCGCTTGTCATACATTTCATACTGAACTCTGTTCAGCTGGTCTGATTTATCTCATACATTCATTTTAAAGTTCATAAATTAGAAATCAAATAATATGCAACTAGAGAAACCAGCTGGTTTTCATGCCATTTCAGCTAAATAATTATTCTTGTCTTGTGAAAACACAGAAACATTCTTATTTTCAAGAATAACTTTAGAATAACAAAACATAAGTGGATTCACAGTCATTGTTAAAATTTTTCCTCACTCTCTGTGTTAGTGCATCCAGTGGCTGTTAGATCCATGAAAAACTTCTAGATACTCCTCAGTGCAGTCAAGTTGGGATTTATCTTGCCTGTAAAGTTCACTTTACTATGTAAGAGTTAAGCTTTTAGTATGAGCTTGTCATCTAAATCCCTGTTATGGTCACTGGGGAGAGAAGCACCTTGGGCTGGTGATTCCTTTCATCTGCAGTACTTACTTTAATGTAAATGCAAACCCAGGAGTACGGGATTTCTGGGTAGTATTACACTCTGGCCAGTCCCTAGCTTGGATGAATGAAGGGCCAAGATAGTGGAGAAGCTATAACATGAACGTTTACAACTCAATCTGGGTGCTGTTGCAGTCTTTCTAGGGGCAGCTATAACATACTTTCCTACATGTAATTTAGGAAAAACTACCCTGTTGAAAAATTTCCTCCTTAAAGAGAAATTTCAGGATGGGGACTGGTTTTCCTCAATTTTAGGTGTGGGGGTTTTTTTGTGCTGAAGTGATCCCACAGGAGTGGGAATCAGCCAGGTTTAAAGGTGCATCTTGGATCAGGACTCCTAAATGAAGCACGTTTTCTTACCACACAAAAGCTGGAAACCATTGCACTGCAACTCAACAGCTAGAGAGAGCGTTTCTGCAGGCTAGCTTGCAGAAATTATCAGACAGGGTCTAAATGGTCAGCATAGAACATCACAGTGAGCACCTTCACCCGCTTGTTCAGAACTCTGAATCCTTCCTTGAAGGCAGGCACTGCACACCAGAACAGGAGGCAGATTTTTATATACAAGATCCACATGGTGATAAGGCTGGCCCAGAAATAAAGACTTCACCTTTGAATCCTATATGAGACTTAGAAGTCTTGAGTCCACTGTTCCTACTCTTCAAGAAAAGGACCTAGCGTTCAACGCTCTGCTTAAATGGGATCAACTCGTGTCATTTATGCACTTTCACCAGTGATTTTTTAACAGATAGTCACTATGAATTTACTGTGTTATTTTATAGTATTTGATAAATTTCTTCTCAATTTCTTTAACTAATGGTCCAATTTGGAAAGTATAACTGGCATACATAGTATGAATTTTGGATGAAATGGATTATATATCAAAATGAGCAACTCGAGTTTTTTCTGATTTTCTCCAAGAAGACAGCAGGAGCCAGGAGACTTGCTCAAAGCACACATTATCCAAACTAAGAACTAAGCACGGTAAGCACAAGATAATATTGATTTTTTTTACATACATTAATAGCTGCTTTGGATTTGAGCAAATGTGTACCTTGAGTTAGGAAGTATTTAAAGGTAACAACTTGCTGCATACCCCTAAACTTAAACAGGGTCATCTGAACATCGAACTTCTTGCTATTTTTTAATTTTAAATCCCTACATATGTATTGCAGCTTTACTGACTGTAATGCAGAAGAGTTAAAGCCACCAATTTCTATTTTCATTCATGATTATTAATGAGTGAGAACAATTGTGTGAAACTCTTCAGGTTCATAACCCAGCTTGCTAAAACCTATGTTGTGTTTGCATGTGTGTGTAAGACAGAGTGAGTGATGTACAATGGGGAGTAACACAATGTTGAGACAGGAAACTTAAGACATTATTATCTTAATTTATAAACTATAAATCTCATTTTGCACCTCTCCAACCCCATGATCCTGTCCTTCAGCTGTGAAATGTAAAACAATAATGTGAATAATCAATAGCCCTGTAAACCTGTTGGCTATGTTTCCTACCAAGATGATTAGACTTGTAATTTTATGCCTAGTTTCATATCTGATGTTGATAATTTTTCACAATAATGGAAGTTATTTCATACCGATGAAATTTTCCTTTTGCATAGAGATCTAGATCTGTTCCTGCTTCATTATGTCAATGCAGATTTTTGCAGATAAACAGCCCCCCTCCATGAGCTCTATGACCTGTGGACCTAAGCCAGCTCTGCACTGGAAGTGATATAGCAGGGGTTAGCGTAGTATTCAACTAACCAGCCATGATGGGAGGAAAGATATATTAGGTTGGACTCACAACATTTGACTCTGTAGTCTAGTTTGTAGTTTAGTCTAGTTCGGAGTGCAGATGGCTTAAGGGCACATATGTCTGAATAAAGAATGGAGACACATCTTTCAGTCTGCCCAAATGAATTTGGAAAGCTCACCAGAAGCTCAAAATCTAGAAGTGCTATTTACTGCCCTGTTTCCCTACTCTTTCTCTTCCTTAAAAGGAAACGGGGTGGGGGAGAAGTCTTTTATTCCAAAGATTTCCTTGGGGCTGACAAATGGAAAACAATTTCTTTCTCAGTTCATCCAAAATAGCACTGTCTTGCCCATCAGCTCTTAACATGTTTTTTATATTTCTTTTCATTTTAATATCTCCAGTACTACTTTTCTGGGGTTTTGTCCCTCTTTATGAAAAAGATGAAAGAGTCAAGTATGACAGGACCTATTGCTGCAATGAATGGAGGTGACCTCTACATAAAGCTTATAGAAGTAGCTGTAGTGTTGGTATCCAGACAGAAACTGATTAAAACAGACACCGCTACATGGAAATATTATTCATGTTAATAATGCCAGACAGTCTCAGGAGTATGATTGGTAATGGATTCCATCTGGTTTGGTTGTCTCTGTTCTGCCTCAGAATGAGTTTATAATTAGCTTTGAATCTATTAAGCTCTATAATTTCGATCCTGAAATAAGCTAGATGGCTTCATAAAACTTTAAAGGTAATATATAGGGTTAGACTTTCATTTAAGGAGATGCATATAGGAGGTCAAGGATTGGCTTCAGTTAATCATACACTCTGATACTTGATTTAAAAGATCAAATAGATAAACTGGATGTGAACTAAGGACAGGGGATTAAATTAAAATTTGCAAAATGGTCATTTGGATAAAGTAAATCTTAATGGGCTTTTTATCACTGAAAAATTCCTGAATTTTATTTACTTTAAAGTATTAATACAGGACATTTACTAGCAATTCAAAAAAAAGAAATCTGAGAAGCAAAATTCCTTTATGCTTCTAAAAAGTAAAATAAAGATTGAGAAACTCAATCTACCTTTACTGATGGTGTTATTAATGAGTTTGTACCATTGTGCAGGATTTTTGTATCTCTTACACAGAGACTTCTGTAATAATTTACTTCACAAATGAAATGTTGCCAGAAATCAAATTCCTGTGGATACAGAGAAGACAGTAATTTTTATCATCTTCAGCATGAACAATCATCTATATTAATTTGAATTGGTATGTCAACTTCAGTTGTATAGTTTATATACACTGTACCCCCGTGTTATCATTCAAATGTAACAGGATGAATATTTTTAAGCAAAGTCTTTTCTAATTATGAAGCAAAAGATGAAAGTCAATTGATCACTGATTTTAAAGCAAGAAGAAATGGGAAGCTGTATCATAAACATTAAAGAGATTTGGAGGTGAAAAATAATACTTTCCATCAATCTTGTATAGTCTGTAAAATTGGGTAGTATCTAGCAGATAATTAGCCATAATTTGTAAACAGAACACTTCTAACATTAAGATTTTATTCTACAGAACATCATGAAAAGTACTTCTAGCTGTTTGAGTTGGATCTCTGAGAGAAACCATTCATTTTATGAGATGTACTTCTCAAAAAAAAAAAAAGAAGACACATACATATATTTTAATTTAAACTGTGCAGAATTTTAAGTTTCTTTAGTTTCTACACAGTTACCTTTGTAAAGGCCAGTGATGGCAAATCAATTGCACTGATTCAAACTGTTGGCAATGACAAGAAGTGTAGACTGGCAGAAGCAAGAATAAACTAAAATGATTCTTAAATAAACTTGACATAAGACTCCAAGAAGGTTCCTCATCACTGCTAATAATTATGTTGTGATTCTGCAGTCACGTTGAAAAATAAACTGCTTCTGAATCCAATTTCGTAGCAAATAAGTTTGCATACAACTGTTGCTAGGCTCACCTCGGTAGCAGCCATTATTGGTGTTTGAAAGTTTCTAGAGCACAGCAAAGAGAGGAAATCCGACAAAACGCACAGGGGATGAAACTTCTCAGGTTCTAGTGTGAAAGGCCAGTGATATTTATAGTAGTAGTTGTAACGCTATCTACAGGCTACAACTCTGGGACATTTAATAATGTTCTGCAAGAAAAAGGAAGTAAGCAAACCTTGCTTTTAGGTGGAGGTAACTTTTTTCCTTTTGAAACAAATTTGATTAAAAGATTCATAATGAAAGTTCCTGGTAACACACTTTCAGTGTAGTTGTGCCTTTTGATTTATTGATATTTGTTAATGGAAAATGCCAAGAGGACAAATTCAAACAGCAGATTTGCAGCATTTTCTCAAATAACAAAATATATGCATTTAAGCCAATGCTACCAATGCTCAATAGCTTTTAGATGAGGCAATTTCTTTTAGATGAGGCAATGCGGAAGGTGATGCTAAAAAAGGAAAACATTCTGAGGGGACTACAAGTAGGAAACACAAAGCTCTCAAATCTGCACGGGGAGTTGAATTTCTTCTGTTCAGACCTCTTGTCTAACATTTGCAGAATTTCACCAGGTTACTTGTGTCAAGTTCATAACTTCATTCACAATGACAATTTGTCCTTTGAAGGAGAACAGCTTTTGATTTTTTTATTTCTGTTACTGAACACCCTGCCATATTCTCAGTTGACTTTCATACTTAGTGCCAAAATAGTGCACTGTATTTTTAGTTTGAGTTTGTTCAGCTTCAGCTTCATTTTTCAGACGTAGAACAATGTTGGGGTTTTTTTTTCTGCTTTCAACAATGTCTTCTCTCTATAATACTTACAGGTCATGAACTAGCTACTTCTTCATCTCATTTTGGATAAAGTATTGACTCTCACTGAAAGCAGAATTCAGCATTATTACAGTTCTTTTCCATCCACTTCTAACTTTTACCATTTTTCTGCCACATAAGCAGGTTAGTAACTTTCACTGTTGCTATTTGCTGGGAAAATACCACCTTTTAAAAGCTTGATACTACCTAGAATATGCATCTGAACCTCATGTTAATCTTCTTCTCTGAAGGAACTCACTGAGAGCTTGTTTAGCTAGCATTAACTTTGAGTCTTTTTTATGATCAGCCCATATTCCAGTTCTAGAAGTATGATTCACATTTTAGTCCTTTAGTTTTGACATTGCATTTCTAACAAAAATGTCGTAAAACGAACTTACTCTGCCATGTAACCCTGATCATGGTGACAGCAATTAATAATTGAAAGATTAACCTGTTCCAATTGTAATGTAACTACTCCGCAATTTTTTTTCACTCTCTAAATATTGTCATCAATAAAGTTTTCTTGGTGGAAAACACAATAAACATAAGTCAGGAATACCCCTTTGAAGCAACTTACGTAAAACACACATTGGGTCACATTAGCAAAAGCACAACCAGCTGACCAATGTAAGTGATTATTCCCCAGTCTTCAGCACTCATGAGGCTGCATACGAAGTACCATGTACTATTGTGGGCCCCTTGTACAAGCTCAAATGAGTTTGCTGGAAGTCCACAAATATGGTTAAGAGATGGAAGCACATGATCTACATGGAAAGGACTGAAAGAGTTGGATTTGTAAGTCTGGAGAAAGCTTGAGGAGATATTTCTCCAGAAGGGGGACTTTAGTTTCTGTCTTCAATAGCCTGATAGGTTGTTATAAGGAAGACAGACTCTTCTTTGATATGCACAACAAAAGAACAGGATTATAAATTACTGCATAGGAATTTCCAGATGGACACATACGGAAATAAAAATCACAAATAAGGTAGTTAAGCCCAGGAACAGGTTTCCCAGAAAGGTTGTCTCTGGAGAAATTCAAAATTTGACTGAACTGGGTCCCAAGAAAATTTGTCAAACTTTGATGATGAACCTGTTTTGCGCAGGAGGTTGGTCTAGATAATCTCCTGCAGTCCTTTACAATATAAATCATTCAATGACTCTATTATAAATGGGTTGTTCAGTTAAAGCAACCAGAAAGAACTATCATCTGATTTGTAATATTTTGCATTATACTGAGGTTTCTGCTTTTGAGACTGACAAGTAACCTTCTAGGATGTACAGCATCCCTACACATGGGAATCATTGGCATTGTTTGATTCATTTTCATTTGGCCAACAAGTCAAGCCTTCAGATTGCTCAGGTAGAGGTGTCAAGAATAGCAATATATGGAGGAAATACACTTATTACAAAGCTACAGATCTGGGATACAGTATCAAAAGGAATGAGAAGTGATGGTAAAACCAAGAAAAATCATAATGACAAAGTCTCAACCTCACGTGGTTGCTGAAATCAAGACAAATATGTTAAAGCCTAGTTTAAAAGGTTAGTAAGTAATGAAATGGATATTAATCTAAACCTCTGGGACATTTTCAAAATGAGTTAAATTACTTTCCTATAATAAACCTTAATATAGCTTTAGTGGGCTAAAATTTTAAAGGTTTTATCCTGCACAGAACATTAAAAATAATAGTTCCTTGCCATCTGGGAATGAAGACTATCAAGATTTCATGGTGGCTATTAAAACAAGAGCAATATGAATGTCTTCTCCTGCTACTCTCCTTTAACAGTTATAAGTTGTGTCTCTGATTTATTCGTGAAGAATTCTATTGAGGTGCAAAGATAACCACTCCCCCAGCTCCCTCAATATATAATTCTTGAGGTTCTACTCATGCCTCCTAACACTTTCAGTCCATTTAAATCCTTTCCTTCCTCTGTCCTTCACAATGCCATACCACCCAACTGCGTTAGCCCAAAGCTCTCTGGCAGAGTAGTCCACGCTGGATTTTACTGCTGTTTGGATGGGCCCTTGGCACACTCCAGCAATGGGAAGGAAAGAAGAAAACAAAAGTTGTGGAGCTACAACACAAAAGGAGGGGAACAGTCCTAGATACTCACATTTGTTACTCCTGGTGCAGTCAAAGGAAGGACTGTCTCCTCACCAGTAGTAGCTGTCACTCCTTAAATTGTTACTCCTTTATCCTTTTATCAAAAGAATTTATCCTTCATTTCTACAATGTCAACATAAGGAAACTAAGAAGCTAGATGAGAGACATTTTGCTATCTTTAATAGTTTTCCCTATGTCTAGAGACAAATCTGGCCTCCAGTTCCATCCATGTCTTCTACAGTATTCCCACTTCAATTAATTATCATCAATCCTGTTGACTGGGTAAAGGTAATGGATACCATAGCTGGCTGTGGGCTAGGACTGTGCTGTTTAACTAGTCAAAACACACATTTTGAAGGCCGGGCATGTATTGCTGGATAGAATAGGTAGAGGCTGACCCTCCTCCTGTCTTTCCCTCTGTAAGAACGCTAATCAGGTAGATTTTTTTCCTCAACCTACTTCATCAGTTCTGCAGAACCGTTAGGAACTTAATATCTCTGAGACTCTTTCCCTTTGTATCAAATTAAGCTTGCATTAAAAATCTGCTTCAAAAATTGTTAGGTAGTGGCATTGACACACCTACACGTATAAGCAATGCAAAGAGGTTAGGAAACCAAGGTTAAGAAAATAGGTTGTAAGTGAAAACATACATAGACAATAAAAATAGGAAGAACCCATCAAGACAATTACCTTAGTATAACTTCCCTGAGAGAACAAATGCAAATGGTAGCTGCTCCTTCAATCTGAAGCCTAAGGAGTTATGCATTTGGGTGGGAAGGAGATAGAGGGAGAAGACATGGTATTAATGAATTCTGGTAGCAAGAGAGTATTTTTTAGCTGTATTACCAACTTATTACGAACAATTCAGTACAACATCTGCACTAAGCAGACTAAAAAGAAAGGGACATTTATATAATTTCATAAAATTAATTGCAAAAAATGAATAAAACTTACAGTATGCAAAAAATTTAATCACTAGAAAAAATATATGTAATATTCAGTATAGAGTTAGGATATAAAGAAGAGAGATATTTCTAAAGACTTATTAACAATAACAAATAAATATGTTTCTAAATGTGCCTACATCATTCAAACATGAATCGTCATGTCTTGAGAGGATTAAGTCATCAACAGAAAGACTTACCTGTGAATTGTAATAGTAGCCTTTGAGTACACAGGACATACATGGTAACTTGCTGTTAATAATACAAGGGGCATACCTTGCCCACACTTTCATAAATTACCTGTTTAGAATGCATGGTTTGACTTCTTCTAACTACTACACTTTTCTTATTAATGTTTCAGGCTTTGTCTGTATTAAGTATATTCAACATGTCTCTGTTGTATTGCTTATGAGTGCAGTAACTGAGAAATCATGTCCAGGAAAATTAAGAAGGTTGATTTAAACAATTTTGTTTCATCATTAGTAAAGTGTTAAGCTTCTTCTTAATCACAAATGCTTAAAATGTATACCAATGACCCCCATGATTTAAACAAGTTACAAAATATTTCCTAGCACAATTCAGCTCACTGCCTATGGTAAGAAGATGGTTTACCTACATTCTAGTTACTAGCTATGGTTGTATTAATCCAAAATTACTTTAGTCTGATTTAAAAAAAAAAAAAAGAAAGAAAATATTTGTAAGAGTTAAAGGACAATTCTTTTTAAAAAGTCTTCTTTTTGATGAATTATTTCACTTTTTCTTTGCAAACCAAAAAGTTATAAATTTTTTGGCCATTATAAAAAGCTACTTGTCTTAAAACTTTTGGATATCTTTGAAGGATAAGCCTATTTTTTCATTGGCTTTACTTAATAGGCAGAAGCAAATATTTTTTGTCAAGTTCCATAGCAATATTACTTCATACAGTTTCTTCTTCCATAGATCTCAAAGGTCTTGCTAATGTACTCAATCTCACAGCAGCTCTTCAAAGCTGGGAAACTACACCTCCAATTCATTGTAACACAGAGAAAATGTAGATTCAAAGAATCATCAGTAAGCACTAAAAACATTTTAGGCAATGAAAAAAACCCACTGTAATCCTGAAACCCCTTCATTATGGCTACCAAACCCTTGAGAGCTTTATGCTCTGCTGGGACCAACATTTTGTATCATCATATTCTCTAGATACACAGATATAGAAGTCTAAAGCTAGACACTTCATTTTGAGAGGTCTGATAACCCATTTCCCACAAAAATTCTTTTGCTGACCAACTATATGCAGAGTTGCAACAAAGCATCAACTAAAATGGCAGAAGCGCTTGATTTAGCAGGTGTTCTAAGACACACCTCACCCACGTCATTTCTGCACAGAAATCACAGAATCACAGAATCACAGAATCACTAGGTTGGAAAGGACCTTTAAGATCATCAAGTCCAACCATTAATCCAGCACCACCATGTCCCCTAAACCATGTCCTGAAGCGCCACATCCACAAGTTTTTTGAACACTTCCAGAGATGGCGACTCCACCACCTCCCTGGGCAGCCTGTTCCAATGCCTGACCACCCTCTCAGTGAAGAAATTTTTCCTAATATCCAATCTAAACCTCCCCTGGTGCAACTTGAAGCCATTTCCTCTTGTCCTATCAGTAGTTACTTGGGAGAGGAGACCAACACCCTCGTCGCCACAACCACCTTTCAGGTAGTTGTAGAGAGCGATAAGGTCTCCTCTCAGCCTCCTCTTCTCCAGACTAAACAACCCCAGTTCCCTCAGCCGCTCCTCATAAGACTTGTGCTCCAGACCCCTCACCAGCTTCGTTGCCCTTCTCTGGACACGCTCCAGCACCTCAACATCCTTCTTGTAGTGAGGGGCCCAAAACTGAACACAGGATTCAAGGTGCGGCCTCACCAGTGCCGAGTACAGGGGCACAATCACTTCCCTACTCCTACTGGCCACACTATTTCTGATACAGGCCAGGACGCTGTTGGCCTTCTTGGCCACCTGGGCACACTGCCGGCTCATATTCAGCCGGCTGTCAACCAGCACCCCCAGGTCCCTTTCCGCCGGGCTGCTCTCCAGCCACTCCTCCCCAAGCCTGTAGCGTTGCATGGGGTTGTTGTGGCCAAAGTGCAGGACCCTGCACTTGGCCTTATTAAACCTCATACAGTTGACCTTGGCCCATCGATCCAGCCTGTCCAGATCCCTCTGCAGAGCCCTCCTACCCTCCAGAAGATCAACACTCCCACCCAACTTGGTGTCATCTGCAAACTTACTGAGGGAGCACTCAATTCCCTCATCCAGATCATCAATAAAGATATTGAACAAGACCGGCCCCAGAACCAAGCCCTGGGGAACACCACTCGTGACCGGCCGCCAGCCGGATTTAACGCCGTTCACCACAACTCTCTGGGCTCGGCCATCCAGCCAGTTCCTCACCCAGCGAAGAGTAAACCCGTCTAAGCCACGAGCCGCCAGTTTCTCCAGGAGAATGCTGTGGGAGACGCCGTCAAAGGCTTTACTAAAGTCCAGGTAGACAACGTCCACAGCCTTTCCCTCATCCACTAGGCGGGTCACCTGGTCATAGAAGGAGATCAGGTTGGTCAAGCAGGACCTGCCTTTCATGAACCCATGCTGGCTGGACAATCTCAGTCTCTTTCTTTCAAATGAGGAGGTGGGTAGTATTATGTACATTTAATATCATATCTGGGTAGATCAGTCACTTAGGAAATACTAAACTTGAATTCCATCCACTTCACTAAATGTAGAAATTTAAATCTAGAACTCATCCATTTGGGAAGTGTGCACTAGTCACCCAGCGACAGGATAAAAAGGGAGAGTAGGTTCAAAGGAGAATGGGTAGACTGGGACATCCTTCATTGCTTTTACTGAAACATTCATTTCTGCACATTAGATCAGCAAAATTCACGATGTTGTGAAAAAAGCTAAGCAAGCTGAGGCCTCACTATGCAGCCCAGTAATAGGGCAGTCAGCTGTATCTAGGACACTACTGTACTTTCATTGCAAGGCATGTCTTTTCCTGCAGTTGTCAGGGAACGTGACTGGTGAGGTTAAAAATTTTAATTAGCTTGCTAATCCATGGAGTATTAATGTACCTTTTTACTTTAGTTTATGTAATTACATTAATTAAAGCCACATTTATACTGGCTTAACCACCTAACTGTCCAAATGAATTATGAAATGACTAAGTATGGATATTCTTCAGTGTAACAATGAATGTGGTTCATTTTCTTGTGGCAGTCAGGACTTAGATCATTTTTTGATGGAAAATCAGGAGCTTCAATTCTGTAAAGCAGCTAAAATATGCCTAATCTTCAACTTTTACTCAAGTTCATCTTAATTCACTAGATAGCTTTGGCATATATTTAAAATTAAGGTCATATTAAAACCTCACTCTTTTAGAAAACAGTTAAACACACACATAATACTGCTCTGAATATGAATACCTGATTTCTGCATCTGTAACAGTACATTATTAAAGCAAATATCTATTTCACAGATGCATACTAATGTTAATCTACTATAAGAAAGATGTTGTGCAATACTGAAAGTATTTCCTTTGCTTTTAGTTTTACACTTTTGCTTCTTTGGCATGCAAATTCAGACATCATTTGTAAGTGTTGAAACCAATTCAAGCCCACAAACCCACAAGTCCACAAATAAATATACTTGTGCTTATGCTTGTGATAAACCTCTTCCATACGGATAAGGCAAAATTTTCTGTATGAATAATACTTAATTATATAGTTTAATTATTAGGATAAATCAAAAAACCTGTGAACCAGTCTCAGTATTTTATTGAAATACTTATCTAAAGACTTTTTTGCCCTATAAATTTAATTTCTATGAAGTTAAGAATAAATACTTGTTTTGACTAAAGTTATATGAGAAGCAATAATGTGCTTCTGGAAGTATGAGAAACTTGATCAAGTATATTTAACCTCAACAAATTATTCTTAAGATGTCTTCCTCTTTCAGTACTTCATTGTGTGCCACAGAGAATATTCTACTCACTCAGCATTGAAAGAGATCTGTAATTCAAAGAAGTTGCATAAACTGTAATTCACTAAGACACAGGTGAGACATCCTCTAGGTGAACTGAAAACAAGATCTAGAGCAAATCATATATGCCTAATAGAAAGAAGTTAGAGGTGTTTAGTACTTCAACAATGAGCACCATAGAAGTCTCTTTTAAATAAATAACGTAGGGGGAAAATGAGATAAAATCAGTTTCCAGGATGAGTGAAGATCACACTGCATCTGCTAGATAATACCACATAATACTGAAATAATTGAATGTGTTGCATTTGGAGGATCTTTGTTTCCCACAGATTATTCATTTTGCAAGAGTGCTTCACTGAAGAAGCTTGGCTTCTGTGCCAACCTATGCTCAGAACTGCAGGAGACAAATCTAATTATGTATGCATTTTGAAGAGCAATGGAACATACAGACACAGAGCTAGTTCAGGAGCTATAAACATTCTTAATAAGCTAGAATGGAGTGCAATATGCCTTGCATTACCCTTCCTAGAAAAAGACTGGTAGCTGGGGAATTCCATTTGATTGACAGGACAATCTACACAGATGAGACAGGAGATGAAACAAAATTACAGGATGACAAAGTGAAGTGGCTAAGTTTATCTAACTAGACAATATCGTAATAAGGAATAATACCAATGTCTCCAGCTGATTTCCCAAAACTTATGCTGTATCCTTGATTTTGTAATAATATAGGAAGGGAAGGCGCAGACTATATCATAAACTCTTGGAAAGATTGTGTGGGATTTGCTTCTTTGTTTGGAAATTCTTATCTCTAACCATGTCCTTTACTTTACAATATCGAGAAAGATAGAAGAAAACCTACCTCATTTATGGAGATACTTGTATCATATATGATACATGCAGAAGCACTTAACTAGAGACTTCAAGTAAGCTTTCATCATGGGTTTTAATTCAGGGTCCATAACGTCATATTACAAGTACATTTAACTAATAGGGAAAATTGAGTTGAATTCATGAATGTCTTGGGAGTCATGATATTCAGATAAGCAGGAGAATGGCATATAAGTACTTTTGTTCTTCTCGTGAGCTGAAAGTAAATGACAAGACAATTTTACTGTGACCGAAAGTAGAAATTATACAGTCATAAACACTAATTCTCTGCACTGTAAAGCTTAACATATTTTAATGTGTATTCCGTGAAAACTATTTTAGTGAAGGGAGTCCTGAAAAGTCTCATGTAAGCTCTCATTACACTAAGGTTGTCTGAATGGATGTCTTGAAAATTCATTATCCTTCTCCTAGTAATATAAATTTAAATTATAATAACTAACCTCAATGTGAGTACCTATGTGTTTATAGCTATTGGATCAGAACCAGAATGTTCACCATGCTGCAGGACAAAGCACAGGTTGGGCAGTTGACTTTATTACTAAATGTTCTCCAGGAATAACAGATCATGACTAACGATGTGTTAGTCAAAACAAGCACCTTGACATTCCTATCCTTCAATTACCAACTGATAAGCAATTCCAAACAGCGTATATTTGCAAAGATTAGTACTCATAGTGAAAGTTTATCCTGTTCTAATGGAGTGTCATGAGTGGTCGATGTATTTGGCACCACCAAAATAATGTTACACTAGAAGCCTCACTAATATGGACCTTATTGATCAGAGACCTATATGTCATTCTTTCTGGAGGGAGCACCTTGCTGGCAAATTGGGGTTTCTCAAATTTAAGATATTGATTTCCTATTCATTTTCAAGTAAAATAACTGAAAATAAAGATGTTTGCCAATATATTTACAGCATTCTCTTTCTAAAATGGAACAAGCTTATTATATTACAACCAGACATGGCAACTAATTTGAGAAAGTAATCTTCCTCAGTAAGAGCTGTCTTTAAATCAACCATTTTTAAACATGTTAATAGCTATGTAGGTTATGAAATGAGTAAATAATTGAGGGTTTTTCCTATCTGTCTCACATTAATGTGTTAACCGGAATAATTTCATATGTAATTTCTGCACTGTTAGGTATCTGTGTACCGTAAGCATGAGTGATTCTTTGTTCCTTTGTGGTTTTGTTTTGTATATCAGTAATAGTAACACTGCAGTTCCTCCTAAATTCTAAAAAGGAAACATGACTGTCTGCTACTCTTTTTTTCATGAGTAAGGTATCACGGGTGTGTGCAAGAAAGATTCAGTTGTTCTGATTTCTTTTTTTACTAGTAAACTGAATTTGCTGCTTGTGTAATTCCTGACTACATCTTCCCAAAGAAACTAAGTGGGGCCAGGCTCATGATCATCTGTATCATTTAATTATTCGCATGTTCACTAGAACAGACTTAGCCTGAGACAAATAGCATACTCCAAAACAGTTTAGGGGCATGATCAGAGGACAATGTGGGGGTCAGTAAAGAGTATGGATGAAGCCAGTCTGTTTGTTGGATGAAGGAAGTCTAACCAGCTAGACTTGAACTATGTTCCATCATTTGGTTTCAGGGTTCTGGAATATTTTGCTATTAGAGATGTGCCACTTGGTTCGAAAGGTCAAGACTGAGCTGTAGTTAAGTCTAGGATAAAATGTCAATATCTATTCTGACAAAAGTTAAAAGGATAATAAGGTGGCAAAACTGCTTTAAGCTGTCTGTGATCAACAGAGAGAATTTCTGTAGAGCAGGTTCTATGGAAAATACCAGAGTGATCACCAAGAATACAGTATCAAAACCTGCTTTCTCTCCTGGGCTACAGCTGTGCTGAGTATGTGGAAGGCAGAGCTAACATTGCCTGTATTATGGACATTTAGGATGATAATGGTATCTGGAAAGTCTGTAAACATTTTATAACCAGGCTTAAAGATTGCCAGTTTTGCACTTGCAGCTGTTTTGAGGCATGACTGAAATGTACCTTGAGGAACTGAAAGACCACCCAGGGATACTCCAGTTCTTACTCTAAATTGGAGGCTCTTGTACTCCACTCAGTCTGCTGCATCTTTCCCCATTTATTTACCTTGTCCATTCTGGAAGGAACTAGAGCAAAGTAGATTAAAGGCAACACAAAACCAAATTTGACTGTGCTAGACTGGTGTATTTACAGTTCCAAGGAGGAACCTGCAGGGCTGTAATATGAATTAAACAAGTACTGAGGAGACAGCCTCATCCATTACCAAAAAGTCTCAACTTCTGGAATAAAGACAGGCATCTCTTTTACTACTTAGATTATTTTCAACATGGTTAAAGGAAAAAATTAAAAAACCTAAAGAACATCACAGAGAGTTAGTCCACACTGGAAAATGAGGTGAGTGAAATGGAGTTGACAATGTCTGACTCAAACACAAGCATCAGTATTGCAACTCCTGCAAAAAGGACAGTAAGGTCATTAATAGCCAATAGCAGTCAGAAAGGACTGCAGTTCCAAATTGTATTAACAGGCAATATTTCCATTAGTTTTGTGATAACCACCATGTCCCGAGGAGAGTCTAGAGACTCACTGCAGGCATGTTGTTTGTTTGGTTTTGGATGTCAAATGCTGATTTTCAGATAGTGACTGACTGCAGAATATTTTGAATTCATCTGTGAATCAAAGTGCATCAGTGTTCATAATCATCCTGTTAAAGTTGCTCTTCATTAGGTAATAGAAGTACTACTAAATACGTTACTTTTGCCTTCTGAAAGGAAAAGCTACTTTGCAAAGATCAAGCAATTATCACCCACAAGTTGGTTATATCAGGTACTTTCTCTACAGATATGCTTAAGAAGTATTTTACATATTTCAGACATCCATTACACTACATAATTTCATGTATACTAATGTTGGTGAGTGTCATATATTCAAGATACAACTTATCCCAATGTTTTGAGATGCCAGTTACTGGATTTTTTTTTTTTATGAAAAGCCTAGAATTGACAGAAGAAAGCCTTCACTGTAAAGGATATATATTTTTCATTATTTACTTTGAATAGATATAAGGTCTAAAGGGTACATGCAGCTTAATTTCTGTCACTTATTTAATATCCAGATAAATACGGTGAATCCAACTCTACTCAAGAGAAAAGAATACGGTTTAGATTGAAAAGGAAGAATGTGAATTATTTTTTCAGGTAGTTTACTATGTTTCTGTCAGTCATGTTGTTAATGGTAGCAATTCACCTCCCGTCAATTAGTTCTATAAATACACCAATGCTCTCAAATTTTTGAAATTCCAGTTAGAATGGGAGATGCATTACATCTGTCATGTGTACAAGAAACTGTTTCAGAGAGATAGTTAATTTCTTGGCTTAAAGTTCAACACTAGAAAATTAAGAATGTCCTGATAATTCTCCTTTCACTGTCATATGTGATATTTTTAGTTTCTATCAACAATTATTTTAATGGTTATTAAAATAAGAATTTATCAACGTCAAAATCATGTGTCTACATTTAGAAATTTAGTGCCAAAAAGAGTATATTCATTTAGCGCAGTAGTAAAAGTCTTTCATAACCAAGACAACTAACTTTAACATGATTCATCATTATTGGAGAAGATGAATTTCTATGGGATTTTCTTATGTGACTGTGGTTAGGGTTCAATGGGCATTCATATTATAAACCAAGGTCTGTGCAGGTTTATGCATCTCACCATTTTCACTTGCGATGAGCCATGACTGATCTGACAGATCACCTGTATTTACATGTATCTACATGGGGGGGATCCAAATTTAAAAAATGATTAAATCTCTCCAGACCAAGAATTGGTGTGAAATTCAATTAACACCTCCGCACCAATGTCAATTATAGACTACATGTTGCCTCAGCTCCAGCCCTATGTGTAAAAGCTGATCAGTGGTAAATCCATCTTCAGTGGTCCTCTTTAATGTCAACAGGGATGATCATTAATTGTCAAGTCATCCATCACTAATGGCTCTCTATCATCCCAGACCCAGGACTACTCTGGGAAGATAACACAGATGTAGCCAGAGGACCTTTCGGTCAAGAATGACATTTAAAGTGTCAGCATTCATATTACAGAGATGAAGAAACTCTCTTGGAAGGAAGTGAAGTGGGGAAATAAAAAGAGCTTTGTTCCAGGTGTGCTTGTGTAACAGACCTGGAAACATACCAACTGTTTTCTAGGTAGCTCCCAGTTCTGTTTCAGGAATTTTTTTCCTCTTTTATCGTGATAGTTTCCTCGCAACTTTGCTCTTTGATCACAAGATGGAAATTTAAGCAGCAGTTTTGGAAAACTTTTAATCCTGAACATTCATGTGATGACAGTTTCTTGAATGTGAGTGGTGCTGTTGAGTAAGAGTAAATGAAAGATCTGTATAAATTAAATTTCAGCAACCATGAATCATATTAGTGTTTGTGCAACTCTCCACATTCTTGGCAATGGAACTCAAATCTGTGTCTAATAACCCCAGTGAAGTCTTTAACCTTTCCTGATGAAATACCAGTCAGTCATGTTAACATATGTATTGGGTTTGTGTAGCAAGGTTTTCATAGTCGGGTGGCTACAGGGGTGGTTTCTGTGAGAAGCTGTTAGAAACTTCCCCCATGTTCAAGAGAGCCGATGCCAGCCAGCTCCAAGACAGACCTGCTGCTGGTGGAGGCTGAGCCCATCAGCAACGGTGGTAGCACCTCAAGGATACATAGTTAAGAAGGCAAAAATAAAAATCTTGCAACTGCAGCCAGAGAGAGGTGTGAGAGAAACAGCTCTGCAGACACCAAGGTGAGTGAAGGAGGTGGAGGAGATGCTCCAGGCACAGGAGCAGAGATTCCCCTGCAGCCCGTGGTGAAGATCATGGTGAGGCAGACTGTGCCCCTGAAGCCCACGGAGCTCCACAGTGGCACAGATATCCACCTGCAACCCATGGAGGACCCCATGTCAAGGCAGGTGGATGCCCAAAGGAGACTGTGACCCTGTGAAGAGCCTGGCAGGATCTGTGGACCCCTGGAGAGAGAGAAGCCCACGCTGGAGCAGGTTTGCTGGCAGGACTTGTGACCCCATGGAAAGGACCCAGGCTGGAACAGTCTGTTCATGAAGAATGGCACCCTGTGGAAGGGACCCAGGCTGGAGTAGTTTGTGAAGAACTGCAGCCGGTGGGAAGGACTCACATTGGAGAAGTTCATGGCGGACTGTGTCCCGTGGGAGGTACCCCACACTGGAGCAGGAAGGAGCAGCAGAGACAACATGTGATAAACTGACCACAACCGCCATTCTCCATCCCCCTGCGCTGCTGTGGGGGACGAGGTAGAGAAAATCAGGAGTGAAGTTAAGACCGGGAAGAAGGGACGTGTCGGGGGCAGATGTTTTTAGATTTAGTTTTTATTTCTCATTATCTTACTCTGATTTGATTTGTAATAAATTATATTAATTTTTCTCCAAGTCAATTCTGTTTGGCCCGTGACAGTAGTGGGTGAGGGATCTCTCCCTGTCCTTATCTCAAGCCATGAGCCTTTCACTATATTTTTCTCTCCCCTGTCCAGCTAAGGAGGAGAGTGATAGAGCAGCTTTGGCGGGCACCTGGTATCCAGCCAGGGTCAACCCACCACAACAGAATAGTGGACAGTCATCAGATGAAAATAAATGTGCAATATGCTCTGGAATAAGATGATCAAATTCATTTTAATCTGTGACAACTCAATGAATTAAACCACTCCATGACCTGTCCTGAACATAGAATGGGTACTTCTGCAAATCTACACAATCAAACAGCAGCATTTTCAAAATACCAATTGGGTAATCAAGTAGTTGTCTAAATGAGTACTCCTCTCCTTATTGAGCTTGATTTCTAATGCAGGAAAGCACAATTTGTTCCAAAGTAATCCTCATCATTGCTGTTGCTTTTAATTTTTAATTTTAGTGGGAGTTGATCTGAAAGCAGATCAGAGCCTTGAGGAAGCTTTTGACTGATTTTGATGGGTTGTTGATCAAGGATCTGGTATGCTTTTTAACATCTATCTTTCTTCACCTAGTTATATGCTGAAATTTGAAAGCCAAACACATTCCTGAAGCAGATACTGGTACATGAATGTTTCTTCTCTCCTACAGGAGGCCACATTTCTACACAAAAATATACATGTTATTGAGGTTTCTGAAAAGAAGAAAAATAGGCAACTGAGTAGATAGATAATAAGAAAACGCTGTACCTTTTGAGGAGAAGAAAAGTATGTGGTGATCACCTTTAAATCAGCAAACCTTTGAACAAAAGATACTAATTATTGCATTAGAAAAGCCTACCTGCATAAATCATGTCCATTAAGTTGGTGATATGAAATTTAAAAAGCAGGGCACTCTCAATGTTTGACATTTTCACAAATTCTTCTTTGTCACTTTTAAGTGTTTTTGCTATTTAACTCCTAGGAATAAATTGCTTTAGTTTCAAACAGTGAACAATGGACTGAAAAAGTCTGTGTGAATCGGCTGGCAAGTTGGCGCAGTGTTGGTTTTAATCCAGAGTGTTGAGACTGGGATGGAAGTTACATGGATTGTTTTGTGGATTTGAGGAATAGATCTGAAAGTGGAAGACTTATCCCCTGAGATGACTGTATCTAAACACAGTTAAAGCACCCGAGAAGCAATTGGTACAAAAATGTTGGCAAGTGCAGTCACTCAGTGCAATCCATTCAGGCAGCAGCACTCCCAGCATTCAGAAACCTTTGCAGTGTTCAGAAATGAATCGATCCATGGCACACCACGCATGCAAACACACATCAGCTATACAGAAATAAAGAATAGGAATGAGATGGAAAATCAAGAACTTTCCCTTCCATTTGAATTCTTTGACAAAAAGGCCAACAAAGACAACCGTTAGGTTGCTGTAAAAGAAACAGTGATCTAAAGGAAAGCACTGGATGCTATCTAAGGGCAATACAAAGGTAAAAGTATTTATCTGATATGTATATAAAGGCTTGGTGCCTATTCCTTTTTTTTCAAGAATTGATGTTAATAATCAGGCCTCTGACAGAATGGGCATTGTCAGCAGAAACCAGAAATGTTTTCATCGTTATGAAGAGGAAGATGATTCAAGAGACCATGACACTTTTGTGTAGAAGGTCAGACAAGAAAATAGTGTCACCTCTTCGAAAGTGCACAGCCATTTGTCTTCCCATTTATAAAAATAAAAGAAACAAAAAAAGAGAGGAAAGACTGTTTTCCTCTCATCATACAACAAAAATATTTAAAAAGATATACTAGTAATGAGGTAGGACATTTTAAATTATGATTACTGTTGGAATGGAAATGGTCCTGTTAGGTCCACATTAACAGTACTACTAGTTTAAAGGTGAATCTTTATGATAACATTTTACCAGGAAATAGAAATTCTATCTGCTTATATTTCTTTCCTTTGCATTACTAGTAAAAAGGGATACTACCTGAATTTTATGAATTGTTTATATATAACATTTGTGAAATATATACAGTCAGGTTAACTCTAGAGCAAGACTTTTTACACCACTGGGACTATAACCCAAGAATTCCTTGTATTGTCACTGAGTTGCACAACTGACTAAAGAATACCTACTTTAGTGTGATAGTCTCTGCAATTTTTTTTTAATATTGACAGTCTTGATGGTGTTCAAAAGGGTACTTGTGCATCTGTGAGCAAGTGTCAATTAACTCTTCCTGGTTTTGAAGTGAAATCCCAGGGCAAACTGATAAATTCTGCAGTAATAAAGTAGCTTATCAAGGTGCTTACTTAGAAAAATACCACTAAAGTGTCTTTGTATTATATATGGATGAAAACTAGAGCTCAGAGATGCACAAAATGTTTTATATTGGATTCATTTGTGCTGGTTAAACTTCAACATGATTAAATCTCAAGTGACAATAGCTATGATATGTCATTTTTCATCGAAGTAGGAAAATGAGCATGACTTCATAACAAGATCAACAGATGCAAGTGATCCATACTTTTCAGGTTTAGCACAGGAGACAGGTGAACATTGGCAAGAGAATTTTGTCTGTAAACAACCAAAAATTAAATCAATGCTACTTCCATTTAATTTTTAGCTTTTCAAATGCTGCTGTTTTCTTCTGTCCATGTATTTTCTACTTATGTATTAGACCCTACTTCTTTCTTTCTAAGTTATAACATTAAAAAATAGTTTTTGTCTACAGGAATCAACAAATTTGCCTTCAAAATCAATATACTCCACTAATTTTCTTAGTTTTTTGCCTAGTCTTTCTATAAGAGGCTAGGGGCTGTTAGGAACAATACTTCTATACAACTTCACAGAGCTGCTGAAATTTGAATGTGGTGTATGAGGCATTCCCTGTTTTATACCATTTCCACATTATTCAACTTCAGTTGTTACAGAGTTGGTCACACAGTCAAAACTAATATTCTCAAGTCTTTTATCCAGGGAGAGACACAGAGGGAGATATATCCCATTTTGAGACAGGTATGCACAGTAACACAGATGACTCTCCTTCCATTTACCAGAGCACATAAAAAGAGTGTAGATGCCCCTATTGCCTTAAGTGGGAAAAAGTTGTCCCAGTACCAAGCAGGGATGTCTAATGAAACTCCACTTGATGCTGAAAAGGCATGAAAACTTTGAGTGCTTTTACAGTCAGAATTGCTGAATCATCTTCCCTCAATTCTCTTTTAATTAATCTGTTATGACAGGGAAAAATTACAAAACAACTTACATGAGGATAACCTTTGTTTCAGATATCAGGTTAGTTTGCAATTGGAACATATATATATTTTCAAGAAATAGATTATTATTTTCTTCTTAAGGCAGAAAAAGATTAAGTAAAAGGCTTTTGCCAAAAAAAAAAAAAAAAAAGAATGCTTCTGGACCTTCTGGACTACATTAAACAAGGAAAACATCAAATGAAGAGGAATGTGACTGCCAGTGTAATGAACAGCGGAGAAGGTGGGCTACCATGGAAATTGTCTTTCTACCTGAATAATCCCAACCAGTGAACAATAAACAAGAGACATTTAAAGTTGTATCTTAGTCGTCTGTTATTTTCACAGACAAGAAATGAGGTCTGGACTAGGTTCACCTACTTTAAGAGAAGATCCTGACACTAGGAAATTTTACAATATTTCATATTGTCCATTGTTGAAGGGGGGATATCACATCAATCTCAAACCTTGGCAGAAATTGTACTTACTTAAAAACAAACAAATTAACTTCATGAAACAAGAATGAATCTGTGATGATTTCTGGTGAACCTTGAAGTTTCAAAAATTTACACACTCATCTTAGTGGAAATGTGAGAATTGACAGAAAAAGCTAAAGGCTGAATCAGAGACAAAACTTTTATTTACTTCAAAATGTAATTCCTTTCAGGAAGCTTCCACACATCCCAAGTCCTTCATGCAAAGAACAAAAAAGAGATGGATCTAATCCAGTTTTTTAATTAAGATTGTACACACATGCCATCAGAATTATTTCACCTAACTATAACAAGGTAAAACAGTTGGTTGTGATCCAAATAAACAGGTCTCTTTCCCAGCTCATATCTGGAATGAGATGGGGTCAAAAGTGGCATCAAATTTCCATGTCACTAAAGCCCTTGAAGCCAGTGGCTAAACATTTCCAGCCAACGTCAATTTTCTCTTAATATTCACCTAATACTAGGCATACATACTATGCTAGAGAAGGAGGGGAAAGCTCTATTAGTTTGTGTTGCTTTAGCATAATACTAAGGGGCGTATGTTGAAACCTGACTGAAGGTATCTTATTCATCAGTGTGGACACAGGAAGGCTAAAAGAACAGGTTTGGACCTGATTACAGACACAACTTTGTTAATGTAGGATTTGGGATTAAATAGCCCAGCAGTGAGCTGCTACCTTTAAAACAAAATTTAAATATGATTACTTTAGGCATAGAGTTAATATACCTGCTCCATGATACCTGAAAATGAACATAAAATGTCTGTATATGACCAGCCAGGCCAGTCAGACACCAGGAAGGTGGCCCAGCTCAGTGTGACTACAGGCCACTCTTCGCTTCTGCCAGGCAGGCAACAATGTCCTGCAGAGCCCTGCCAGGAGAGGGGTCCCTGTCGGTGGTCCAAGCCCTGCAGGCACTCCTCAGCTCTCCTCATGTCAAGCAGTATTTCAGTCATGCTCTCTGAGGCAGAGGATCCTGCTTAAACAGCTCAGCTATCAACAGGGGAATTTCTGACAAAATACGACTTGGGAAAGGTGGCAGGAGCTGGAAATCTCACACCGTGAGGACACTGTCTAATGGCTCCTACATGGGCCAGTACAACCGCTGGCACATTTAAGAATGCAAAGACCACCTCATCGCTCCAACAAGTACCTCCATTTAGGTTGATGAAATAACATCACTTGATTCATTGCAGAATGCTTTATTCACCTTTGGCTAATAGTAACGTGAAAGAAATATGTAGAAACGCTAGAGACAAGAGATAGGTTGTAATGTGTACCTCAGCTGTGAATGAATGTGTACCTGGCAAAGTTTGGATTTAATCTGAATTTTGGAATATCATCTGCGGGAAACTTCAAGAGTTCAGAAAAAAGTGCAGATGAAGTTTCTTCAAAATGGTGGCACTTAAAATTCACTTAATTTTCAAGTTTCAGAGAAATCCTCCATACATAAAATAGGAAATACTGCTGCACACTTGAAAATGATTCAGTGGAACTGGAACAGGCACCATTAGGGCACCTCCTGTAAATAGATATAGTACTCTATATTGATCTATCATTCAGCCATTCTTATGCATTTCCAGATAAGTGATCTTAACCATCATTGAAGATGTTTTACTATCTAAATAGTAATACAGTGATCACTAGAAATGCTGCACAAATGGTTTAGCCTTATATATGGCCAATTTTCTTCTCTGTTTCTGAGCAGAAACAGTTGAAAATGGCTGAAGAATGAATTAAAAAGAATTTTCCCATTCTGCCTCCAGCATCAGCTGCCACAGAATTTCTGCCTTGGAGAAAACCAAAAGGAAGGGCTCTGTGGTTCATTTTATTCTGTGAAAAATTCTAGCTGGGCACAGCTCAGGATTCTCTCTTTTCAATTCAAAACAAAGAAAGTGTTCCTAAACAAAAATCTCTTATGCACCTTGACCATACATTTCCATAAAAAGTCAGAGGAAGAGGTAGAATAATCTGATCTGTACTTAGCTGATAAATCAGATCATTCTGTCTTTCAGTACCCATAAATGATTTATATAGTCGCCTTTTTTTTCAAATGTTGGAGAAGGTGTTCAGTCTTACAAGTGCACTTGGCACCTTCAAATCACCTTCACTTGCCTTTTACATAGGCAACATTTCCACAGTCAGTCATTAAAACTAGCACAGTACTGTGGTTTTGTCTATTATCCACAAGCCACGGTGAGGAATCATAACGTCATGCTCACATGGCACTGAGGTTTGCTACCTGCTTGGGATAGATAGATCTGCTTAGGGTTGACCAAACCTCAAGTTAGGATGGTATGGACAGATGACCGTGATCTCGCAGGAAACCTGCCAAACCGTTAACATTTTTTATTGCATTTGATCTGTTATGGTAAGATGACAGATCAATACTTCAACTCAGCTTTTTTGACCTGGTGCCAGGAGCATTAAAGTCAGATTTGATGTACTGCCAAACCACAGCCTCAGGGTGAGGTTCATGCCTCTGTGCATGGCCAGGAAAATGTCTGCAAAACATTTAAATCTTACTCACCAACTCTAAATAGATCGTAAAGGAGACTGTTTGGTAACTCTTGCATTAGTCCTTGGTACAGATTGAAATTTGCCTCCCTGAATGTCCAGAACACATACTGAGAGGAAGGACAGTACTGTAAACTGATCAACACAATCCTTGCCAGACACGTGCTGGATACAGGCATCTATTCAGGCAGGACTATGCTGCAAAGCAGAACACCTATCCATGCATAATAACACATGGTTTTTGTTCAGCTGCGTGAATACTGTACTTCCAACCGACCATGCCACTGGCACACCAGGAAAAGGTCAAAGAAGGAAAATGAAGAGTTTCCATGATTTTTGTTGTTCATGTACTTTTATTTCAGGTTTTCAGTGATATGCAGGTACCATGATGTTTGGTCAAAATACATCATTTGCCTTAGCCTTATAGCACAGCAATTCACTGTGAACCTTGTCCTTCATCACCCTAACCCAAACAAGGGTGGATGTTTTAGGCCCTATCATGGTCTCACAGCAAGAAGTGACTTCACCAAAGACATCAGCATGGGGACTGTATTGCATTCCTAAGATTTTGCCTTGGGCAGACATCACATGGGGACAACAGAGGAGGGCAAAACATTGGAAAAGAAGAGTTTTACTTGTAGCTTCAACGTTTACAGATTTTCTGGGGTCATAAATTTTCAGGGTGATGTTTCTTCTGGTATCTGCTGCATAGAATCAGGAAAATGATCTCATTAATTGTTAATAACTTTAGAAAGTAAAGGTTTGTTAGATGTTCTGGTAGTTACATTTCCGCAGTAAAATAGTAAAGATTTAACAAAACCAACATCTATTCAATTGTCAGTGCATGTCTGTGCTTTTTGTAATACACAAGACACCCTCTAAAAGATTTTTTTTTCTACCTTTGAAAGTAGAAGTGGTTCTGCAAATGTTAGAAATAACTCTTAAAACAATACTTTTTAATTTTAAATATCACTCTTTTTCATGGGGCCACAACAGCTTGAAGAGAGTTATTTTAACCAAATTGTAGGTTCCTGGTGCTTTTTTCCCACAGCTTGTGAAGGAACTCTTAGTCCATTTAAAATCAGGAGGAATTATTCCAACAAGGTCTGCATGCCTTAAATTCACCTCTTGAGCAGACTTGAGTCAAGCAGCCATGGCAATGAGAGGCTCATGCTTTGAATCTAAATATCACCAGACACACCAGAACTGCCAAACACTCAGTTTATCCTGTTTGTGAAAAAGAAAACCGATGGTAGATGAAGTAGACATAAGCAAGTACACAGAATTAGGAAAAACAGGTCATATGAAAGAGGACAGCAGAAGAAAAAGGTGTGTGGGTAGTAAGAGTAACACTGCAGACTTTAAGGATAAGATTTTAAGAGAATTTACTAAAGGATTCCCCAGAGACAGAACAGTCACATATGGAATGCGATAAGCAGTCCAGACAGGTGGCAAGTCAACAGTGATCAGAAGTGTGGCAGCAGATGCCTTCATACCTGAAGGCACCCACGATATCTTGTGGCTGCAGGAGCTGTTAGTAAATTATTACGCCCTAAGGTTGTTTGTTTGCCTATGCTAAAAATAAAATGGAATAAAGGAGCAATTTTAAGGACTGCTTAAAATAACAGTGTCAGCTCTTACACCTAATTAAAAAAAGTACTTACTGTTACCAATAATACCTACAATTACTGGAAGCTGAGATTACTAAAAAATTAGTCCCTGTAATGTTTGGTTTGTTTGGTATGTTATGCATCATTCGTTTCACTGTTTTCCCTTTTCTAGTTAAAAAGTCTGTTTCCCATGTTTGGCGTAGATAAACAAGGAGAATGAAAACTTATTAACAGTCTTAATGTTTCATTTTGTTTTTAGATAACATTGCTAGAAGGACTTAAACTAACCTGAAGCTATTTAAGGAACTGCATAAAATCTTGTTTCAATTGATCATGTCTCTGGAAATTAGTGTGAAATCCCCAAGAAACGGCATCCTATTTCATTCCTGTGGTGAACGTGATGTATTTCTGACAAAAGGGAAAAGAAGGATTGCGTTAATTTTTTTCTGAATTTTTGATGAATAACTCAGTCTTTCTGATAATGGTTTGTATTGTTATCTACGTATATAAATTAATTTTGTCTCATATGTGACATTCTATCTTTGTTTAACAACAATTCATATTAAAAAAAACCAAACAGGACTTTTTTATTCCAATGTGAAATATATGCCTACATTTCTGTATGCACACTAATGAAAACATCTGTTATATGACAAGGAAAAAAGAAATTTTAAATGTCATGATCATCAAAATGTCATTGTGTTAACATTAACTTTAGATTAAGTCTGAGAACCCAAATTGAATTATTTCATGATACATTAATGAGGAAAATAAATAACCATTTAATTTCAAATAACAGCAATTTCAACAGTGACAAATAAGCCAATCACAAAAGACAATATTTATAAAAACTATTTCAATTTAAGGAATGATTATTAACCAATTTATTTTGAATTCCAGACAACATGGAGCTGGGGCCAACTCTAGTTGAAGTTTGTCAGGATTGAATCTGGATGTGAATCCTCAAAATGGTTAAATATCACAGAATCACAGAATCGCTGAAGTTGGAAAGGACCTTCAAGATCATCAAGTCCAACCATTAATCCAGCACCACCATGTCCCCTAAACCATGTCCTGAAGCGCCACATCCACACGTTTTTTGAACACTTCCAGAGATGGCGACTCCACCACCTCCCTGGGCAGCCTGTTCCAATGCCTGACCACCCCCTCAGTGAAGAAATTTTTCCTAATATCCAATCTAAACCTCCCCTGGCGCAACTTGAGGCCATTTCCTCTTGTCCTATCAGTAGTTACTTGGGAGAGGAGACCAACACCCTCGTCTCCACAACCCCTTTCAGGTAGTTGTAGAGAGCAATAAGGTCTCCCCTCAGCCTCCTCTTCTCCAGACTAAACAACCCCAGTTCTCTCAGCCGCTCCCCATAAGACTTGTGCTCCAGACCCCTCACCAGCTTCGTTGCCCTTCTCTGGACACAGTCCAGCACCTCAATGTCCTTCCTATAGTGAGGGGCCCAAAACTGAACACAGTATTCGAGGTGCGGCCTCACCAGTACCGAGTACAGGGGCAAAATCCCTTCCCTACTCCTGCTGGTCACACTATTTCTGATACAGGCCAGGACGCTGTTGGCCTTCTTGGCCACCTGGGCACACTGCCGGTTCATGTTCAGCCGGCTGTCAACCAGCACTCCCAGGTCCCTTTCTGCCGGGCTGCTCTCCAGCCACTCCTCCCCAAGCCTGTAGCATTGCATGGGGTTGTTGTGGCCAAAGTGCAGGACCCTGCACTTGGCCTTATTAAACCTCATACAGTTGACCTTGGCCCATCGATCCAGCCTGTCCAGATCCCTCTGCAGAGCTGTCCTACCCTCCAGCAGATCAACACTCCCACGCAACTTGGTGTCATCTGCAAACTTACTGAGGGAGCACTCGATCCCCTCATCCAGATCATCGATAAAGATATTGAACAAGACCGGCCCCAGAACCGAGCCCTGGGGAACACCGCTTGTGACCGGCCGCCAGCCAGATTTAACGCTGTTCACCACAACTCTCTGGGCTCGGCCATCCAGCCAGTTCCTCACCCAGCGAAGAGTAAACCCGTCCAAGCCACGAACGGCAGTAATAGCATTAGAAATGTCCAACAGTTAGAGGCAAAATGGCAGTCAAAGCAAACCATGAACATTTTACTGGGTGACTGGAACTGCTTTTCTCCTCAGAAGGCAGGAGATGAACTGGAGTTTTACTATTCACTTCCATGTGGACAAGGCTTTATTTGTGGCTCCTATCATTAGTCTAATATTTGGCTGCTGCAGCCTCATTGCCATTATTACGGTTAAACAACTGTAAAACTGGAGTAATGTAGTGGCTAAGCAAACCTTTAAATTTTCTCTCCCTACTGCAGGGATGTCTTTGCTGTTGTTTTCTCTCATTTTCCACAACAACTGAAAGTGGGACAGCATCTTGAGAAGGCTCTTCTAAACATCGTACTGCGAAATCTGTGACTGCATTTGTTTGTACATGCCAAATCCCAGATAAGCATGTGCAAGGATGTAATTACATCTTAAACTACCAGTCTGGTTTTCCATGTGAAAGTTTCCAATGTGAAGTTTTGTGAAATTCAGCCAGGCAATAAGATCTGAGAGAATTAGAAAAGCTGTATTTGATCACAGTCAAGAAAACTTGAAACACATTGTTGTATTAGGCTGAGAGATGTCTCTGAACTTGGTTTTCTCATCTATGCTCATTACCTTTTACAGCATTACTGTTCAAAATACATTATGCTTCCTAGGTAAGGAGCTGAATTCACACTTTCTTCACATATAATTTGCTATAAAAGTACTGAAGAGGAAAGAAGACAACAAATGAAAATTTTCCCTCAAATCTTGTGAAGCTGAATTTCGCACGTATTTGAAAACTCAGGACTTTTTACTCCACTCAGTTCTGTACAAGAGCTTTGTGCAAAAACCCTTCCCATCTTTTCTGAGAGAAATGCAGATTTGAGTCTTGCATTTTACTGGGTTATTCTTGATTCCTTTTTGAGCCACCTGTTCTACAGGCTCTGTGCAGCCACTGTTTCAGCCATGAAAATCTCTTCCCTAGCCAAGCAGCACTGACTGAATTGAGGATTGAAAACCATGAAATAATTTGTCATTGTCTGTGGACCATGAAGAAAGAACACATAAATGTGGACCATAGACAGATCATTGGGCTACACAAAGGCCCTGTGTAGAAAGAGCTTTGCAGTAGTAGGGCAGCACTGCAACAAATACAGTAAGTCTTCCTCTGACAGCAATCTGCATCTGATCCTCTCCACCAAACAGATTGCCCGAAAAGTCCCCTGTGCACTCACCATGTATTAACCCCCCACCATTTTTATCTTCAGAGGTATCAGATGATGTGGTGATCCCCTGATCCACAGAACAGTGAATGACACCTTAAAGTAGATTCACCTGGATAAGGATAGGATTTGTTATTTAGTGTTCTTGGTCACTGTTATAAAGTATTTCAGAGACAGTGGAAGGTCTGATAATACAGCAGAAGCTGCTTGAAGAAAAATGAAAATATTCAGTTATCTTTATCTTCACCACCTCTATTGACTGATGAATGAGGTTTCTCATCATCTCTGTGGTTCCATTTTCTTGCTGCAGTCACTGTGAGGTGCAGGTTCCCTGCTTTTCTGCTGAAGTGACTGAGACATTGTGCATCGCAGCTTATTGACAGGTGACCTAAAGCTCTGACTATATTTTGGGGTAGGTGTGCTTTGCTGTACTTTCCCCCATAGTCCAGATGTCTCTGCTCATCCAGCCTAGAAATCACTACTGCTTGCTTTCCTCCATCCTCTGCCTTTTTTTCAGAGGAAACCAGTCTGTGCCAGTGGATAGTGCACAGGCAAGTTCTACCTTTGCGGGAAATCAGTATTTGGCTGGGGTGTGTGCTGGGTGAGGGCTGTGGGGACCACTGTACAGCACACCTGCACCACAGTGTTACTGCCAGAGATATCTATTCTGGTTCCCATAATTATAAACACATCAGTCACCTCATCAAGAGGACAAGTAATGGCTGTATCACCTAGTGTTCTGAGAGCAACATCTCACTTTGCATGTTCTTCCAGTGTAAGTTTCCTACAGAATTATTAGAGAGAGCTATCGCTAAAAAACCTACCTCCTCGATTTGTGTCCCAATGTTCCCTAAGACAGACATAGGACAGTGATGCAAATATGTGGAGGAGAGCTTACTTAAGCTGACTAAAGTCACTGGAGATATCACACCTTACAGGCAAACACAGTGCTTGTCAGTTTGCATCAGTTTCTGATCTGAGAACACCAGAAATAACACTGCTACCCTCTTCCAACGGTCTCGGCTGAGTTTTCAGCAGTCCATGACTGCAGCCTTGCCATGAGTTTGGACACTCATGACCAAACTTATTTGTCCTTCCCCTCGCCGATGCCACACACAATCAGGCCCTTTCATAATTGACTTGTCATAAGCAATTCATCTTAGGCGGCACATACCAAGGTCTGCCACTCGGGGTTATGTGTTGCCTTCAGCAAACTGCAGGTATGTTCCAATTTTTGTGTTGGCATTTTCATCCTCACATGGGCAAGAAAGGACTGATCCAGGTGTAATGCTAGCACAGCATCGACAGAGGTGCCCGGTCACTGATGATCTCCCAGGGAAACGCGCTGGCAGCTGCGCAGAGCAGCCTTAAACCTGTGTGTCCTGACAGCTGTGTGCGCTGGTCATCCGTGCAAGCTCAGCACCAAAACCTGAGTCTGCAAAAGCTATGGGAGCAAAAGCAGGCAGGGAAAACATATACCAAGAGTCTCTTCTAGATCTTTTTTCTGGCAGACCTCCAGTAGTGCTCTGACAGGGGCTAAACCAGGCTTTGGGCTGAAAGCAGCTCAGACAGCAAAGTGGTCTCTACTCATGCAGTTTAGCTGTGGAAGGGAGGTGTAATTTAGAGAAGTTCATGCCAATCTTCTTGCACTTTGCCTACGTTTTAGTAGGCCTGCTATCTCCCAGCCTTTTAATGAAAGGTAGATTAAAACGTCTACCTCTGGAATAGCACGTTTTTCTCTCTGCTCTTTGTCTACACACAAATTGTTAATGCTGACTTCAGTTTTCAACAGCAACAAAGATACATTTTGGTAATCAGGGCTAAAGTATTTCCCTGAGCAAGTAAGCACTGATGTAACTCCTTGTACTGGACCAACACCAGCTATGCCAGGGCACTGCCTTGCCCAGCACCTGTGTCCTCACTGCACGCCCCTTCGAATTCCCTGGCTTTCTCCCCAGCACCTCTTTACTGACACTCAGTACTTTCTCTCAGTTTCCACAGCTAAATTCTCACAGGAAAGCCGTCACAAATATAAATCTCGCTGTGAAATAGCTTTTCCATAAATAGCCTGAGGATTATCTTTTGTGAAATTTTATCCTATAAACTGAAAGAGAAGGCTTTCTTGGCACACATAACTCAATGGTTACTAGTAGCTAAGGATTTGGTAGTTAGCAGATCAGAACAACTACATGTCATTCATTATCATTAGTGATGTTATTTGTTATTCAGTTTAGAACGCAAACTAGAGATATACACATATTTTTCTTTGTCAAATATTCAAGGAACTGCAAGAGGATTAACTGAGGCTTATGAAAGGGACTTAGAAAATTTTGAGGTTTTTATACCTTTTAAAGCTCCAAGGAAATGTAATACAAAAGGAAACATCTGGCAGTCTGAGTTATCAATGGATGCAAATTCTGAATGAGCAGTATTAGAAGAAAACAAAATTTCTGCATAGAAGCAAACCTTCCTCAGCTGACACTCTACAATGCGTTCTTCATTACCTGATATTCTCTCTCCTTACTCCTTTGATCAGGCTGCCTCTTACTGTCACAGTAATTTTGTGAATAATGACAGATCCTGTATTTGACCCAGCTTCTCAAAATGTTGTTTAAGGGAGTGTGACTGAGCATTTCCACCATGGAAATAGAATAAAACTAAATTGCTCATTATTGGTCTTTGCAGTCCTATTAATGGAACTATAGTGAAGGTACTCTGTGGCATTAAGAAATGTTCCAATAAATTATTTCAAAAAGAAAATTAAATGTATCTGACAGGTAATGCATTCATGGGAGTACTGCAGGCTATGCTGTTATGGAGATTTTCCAGTCCATATCTTGACTATCTAATTTTGCTCATCAGCCCTGCTCCATCCCCTCTAACTGCCCCCTGGTACTGTTGATTCCGCTTCCAGAAGTGAAGAAGGAATGGGTTACTGGCACCTGGGAAAACCAGGATGGATTGCCACCGGGTCTTTAAACATGAGAAGATAAGAAACACCTTTCCAGCTACATCAGTGATCCAAGTAGCCCAGTACTCTGTCATCAACCCAGATCATCTGTTACCCGGTTGGCAACTATAAGCAGATAGAAACAGAGCTTGTGTGTGTCTTGTCTCAGCAGATGGAATGAAGAACAGAAAGGGAAATAACAGTTCGTTCTTTCTTGTACTAATGTCTTCAACAGAATCGATACCTGGTATCCTTGGGGAGCCCAGATGCATGGAAGGGGCTGACAGCTTCCATTCCAGGATTTGATGTACAGTATTTGAGAAAAGGTGACTGAAAAATCGTGCTTTAGTGCAAGACAAAAAACGAAAATTAATTCTGTTTTAAAGGATCCTTGTAGCTTTGTTATCTACACCCAGATATTTATTTTTAATGAATTAGATGTGATGCAAAATTGAATTACTAGTAGTGATCTTTGAACTACTAGTAGTTTTTTGCTCATCATATCAATGGGATGAAGGAGGACAAACCTTCCTCTTTCAATTTAAGATAGATGTAACATTTCCATAGGCTTAAATGTATGGACAGCCTGACTTCTGGTCTAGTTGGTCTTCCCCAGATCTCAGTCCCGTAGTCACAACTGTCAAAGCAAAGGGTATCTCTTTTGGGTTACTGCACTATACTTGTAATAAAAAAAAAAAAGTATGATTATGCTATTTCTTTACATTGCAAGAATGTTGTGAGTAGATCCTACTTGCTTCTTTCTATCCAATCTCTTACAAAAAGCAGTATGTGTGGTGCCCCAGGAGCCAGAGGTCACATAGACACATTGGCACAGTCTTGAGAAGAGACCAAATGCTCCAGCACAGGGCGCAGAGCTCAACAGCATCCTGAGACCAGACAGTCATTTCCAGTGTGGACAGCTCCTATGGATGGCACGAGCCCCAGATGTCCCCCTCAACTTCACAGTAAAGACATGACACTGCTGTCAATGAGTTACTGGGGTGGGGATAGGTCCTTCCTTCCACTATTTTTGAAGTCTATAAACTAAAGAGCCCTGAAGATTTGTCTCCCTGCTTCGGTGTAATCGGCAAAATCTTGTTGTATAGACACTCATTTCAATTTCAAATACACAGAAAATATTCTTTTGTTTTCATCACAAATACTGTATGTATAATACATCACTATTCAAGATATTGACATTAAGAGAGCATATTTTAGGAAAGCCATGTTGTTACCAGTTGGAGAAACAGCAGTACATATTTAATGACACTTCTGATTACTGAACATGTTTCAACTCTATTTGATATTAATTGGATGTAGTTTTCATTGCTGAACTCAGTTCTTCATTTACTTGGAAGGAGAATTGGATTCTGGATGTAGATTAAATTCTAATTAAGTCTGGCCTTTTTACAGGAAAAATGCCAAAATTCTCTTGTACTTTGGGGGGAAAAGAAAAAGTAAAAAAGGAAAAAAATCACAGCCTGTCTTCCCTCTTCACTTGGTTTCTACATACAAAATAGTCCATGAGGACATTGCAAAAAGCAGCAGCACCTGATGTGATGGGTTGCAAGCCACCCGTGTATTCTGAGGTCAGAAGCTGCCTTGCTGAATGGGCTGGTAATTGTGTAGGTTCCAGATGCCTTTTTTGGTTCATGCACGGGAGTAATTGACGCAGTCATAATGTTCTCAGGTTGTGCTAGGATTCATTTAGAAACTACCACATAGCAAACCACTCAAGAAATAGCATGGCTCCGTGTCTGGGAGGTGTCATTCTACCCTTGAACAGCTTTTGTTTTCTAGACTGAACCTGAGCAATGTGATGCAGCAGCTGATTCATTTTATTTAAAAATAGTCATGTTAAGAAAATCTGTTCTAATATGCAGTGTATGAAGGTTGATTAATTCAAAATGTTTGAATTTAGGCACTCAGATGTAGTAGCCCTGTAATTAGGATCATACAGGGTCTAATTTGTCTTTGATTAAGTAGGTACTCAATTAAAAAAATCCCATGAATATGCACATGGAGAAAATCCACACGCTTTTTTTTGTATCCAGATATTTTCAACCAGATAAAGTGTCTAAGTTAATTATTGTGTAACTTTAATACAATTTTTTCTTGCATATTTTTGTAAAGCATAAAAAATATGGCACAGTAATGTGGTATCAGAAATGTTTTGTGTAAAAATATCAAATTATTGTAGTTCCTAACCACAGGCATATGTTTATATCATAGCAGATCCTGATCAAATTAACTCTATCAGTAAATACAGGATATTCCAGCTGAGCTAACAGTGATTTTTTTTTTTTTTTTGTCCCCCAAGTTGAAGCCACTATGACTGGCGAGGTGTGTCAGATTAATGGTGAATTTAGAATTATAATTTGCCTCACCCAGTGTTCCTTGATAGTTCAAGCCAGGCCGTCTGTGCAGACTAACTGCCCAGAAATTTAGAGTACCTGAGGTTGAGGCTCGGGCAAAAAATATGCAGAGAGAGGATAACCAACTGATACATTCAGTGCTGTCTGTCCCTACAAAGGATTTCAGGAATTAGTGCATCATTACAACGGAGATGAAAGCTCATTAGAGAAAAATACTTCTCTGAACAAGGCTAAAATTATTGCAGTACCATGACAGCCTGTGAAGATGGCCTGAAGACCCTAACTAGCTGATTTTACTGAAGCATAATTTTACTACAAAATTCACAGCGCAGAATCGTAAAGCTCAGATTTCGGGATCCATGTGGCAAAATCAGTCATCTGGACGATGTATCTGAGTCAAATCAGCAGGGAAAACAAAATATTGCACAGACAGTACAATAGTGTGGCAGTCATAAAATAAATTCCACCTGCTGCACTTGCATCTAATTAAGGTAGTACAAAGATTTCTCATTTTCTGGTATAGAACAGTAATAAGTGAGCTCAGTGACTTGTTACTCTATCACATCTCAGCCACTTGTTAAATCTGTCCTTTTCTGTATCACATTTGCATTTCTTGCCTTTATGGAAGGTACTTGTCTTCCATAATTTAGTGCTGGAGTCATGACAAATTAAGGACATAGACAAGACAAGATACATGAATACAGTCATATCTTCTGTTATAGTAACTTGGAAAATTATGCTCTCAGGAGCAAAAGCCCTTCCTCAGGTTCTCTGTGCACAAACATTTGTCTAATTTTACAGCTTCTATCTCTACCTCCAGAATATCTTTATATGTGGTGATTTCTGCTTAAAACGTCAGGGTATTATTCCTTCTTTTTGTGCTTAAAGAGTTCAATACATTTAGTGCTCTCTGTCATCTTACAGATTAAAAAAAAAATCATGTAACTGTAATTTGCAGTTTGGGTTTATCTTCTGCTTCAGCATCACTGTTGGAGAAGTAGCAGAACAAAGTTTCAAATCATTATATGAATAAAAAAGAGAGGAAAAAATCCTGCAAAATGCATTTCCACCATTGCACTCTGTTGGTGGAAGGTGACCACCTTCACTACAAGGGATAAGACTGAAACCTTTGTTTGGACAGCCATTACAGGTAAGCCTGACACTTGGGACCTCCTAAAACTAGCAGCATATAACAATGAGTTTTGTGTGGCCTTCTAAAAGTGAACACTTAAAAAAAAAAAGACAAAAAACCCTAACACCCTCCTCCATACTTTAAAAAAATTATGGACTCTCATTTGAAAAAAACATCCATAATGTTAAATATAAAGCTGAAATTTAACTGACTTTTAAGGAGAAAAAGGTTAAAATGTGTAGCAGAGTTAGTACTTACAAAGACCATCAGAGAATATTTATTTTCAGGTGACTCTTATAAATGTTAAGCCCAAACCAAGCAACAGTGAAGCACAAGAAGAGGCCCTAAATTTATATAAATAGATATATATTTAAAAAAAAAGACCAAACAAGCAAACCCCACCCACAGAAAGGTTTTAAAACACTGAAAACTCACTGCAGTTCAGTAGCTACAAGAATACCCTCAGGTTTAAGTAAGGAACTGAAAGCCCAAGGCAGGAGTCCACTTTAAAAAACAACACTTAACTGAATAATTTGCATGAACTATTCTTAAAGGGTCTACAAAAGTAACTAAAACCACAAGCTTATTCATTTTTTTTCAAATAAAGCTGCTTATCTGCTAAAAAATTCATAAGGGTTCATACATCATAAAATCTTACCACCAACTACTGCAAAGACAGAATACGTTGGGGTTGGTTCCTTAAGTACTTAGCTGGGAAAGACCTCAGCAAAATCCTGAACAGCAGTTGGAGGAATAGGCTGATTTCAGGTAGATTTTGAGATTTTGTTTTCTCTTTTTTTTCCTTTTTCTTAAATGCTGCTGTTTCGTATACATACTTTCCAGTTTTTAAGCCAGAAAATTTCCCTTTTCTTAATAAGGAAAAAACTTGCTGTTCACATTTAAAGCTTAGTTAGTATTTAAAGTGAACTCAGTGAATTTGATAAACTGGAATTGTCTTTTCCTTCTCTCTAGAGGAAACAAACGCAAATAAGTGCCAACTACCCAAAACAATTTCAAGAGTCCAAAGAGCTGTGATGATTTTGGTCAGTCCAAGAACTAGTTGCATTAACATCAAGTAAAGGTAAAAATCTTCCTGTTGGAGTATGTTCTGATGCCACTTGGAGTAGGGCCATGCAGTGGAAAAGCAAGGGCTCTAAAGTAAGCCCTGAAAATCTGTTGGCATGTGTAAGGAAATCTGGACAATTGTTTTATGAAAATAGCCAGGCCCTGACATGTCTCCCAGTCGGGTCCCTTATACTCTTGAACTGTGTTTCTTTTCTTTTTTTTTTCCCCCAGTAAATAAGTTTTATGTCTAGTTTGCTGGTGAAGATGACCTCTACTTCTTTGCAACACAGAGTTTGCAAGATAAACAGTCATTAATACCAATAATGAGAAATGTTTGTGTATCTTATTTCACAGTTAAGCTTTCTCTGGCTTAAATTGTTCTTAAACCTGCATCCTGCCCCCTCGCTCCCATATGATACTCTTTGTCCTTTTGGTAAGGCTGAACATTTCGTAATGTTAAACATTCTCTAAAATGAGTTATCTTTATTTGAATTCCCTGAAATGAAAACAATAAATGCTTTTCATGATGAAGTCATTAATTACTAATTCAAAAGAGTCTAAAGCAAAAGCGTACACCACCCCCTAGTAATTAAAATAATAGGTTTTCCATTAAGAGAGATTTTGCCAATTTATGTATTTACTCAGAAAATTTCCTACCGTTTGCAAATAAAGAATTCATTGCACTCCTGAGTGTGTTCAAGAACAAGTATGGATAAAGCTTTGACATTCAGTTTAAAGCAAAAGTGTTTGGCAGGCTCGGAAACTTGCTGCTGGAGGTTATAGATGGCTGTGACTGGCATTCTAAATTCATTATGATATTTACCACTTTAATTCATGCACCTTATGGTTTGACTATAGCTGTACATTGTATCATTTAAAATACTGGAAACATGTATAAGCTGTTAAAACAAGCAATACGCTGGAGCATAAAACCAAGCCTTTCATTTGGAAATCCAGGTAGCTTATTTCATCAAAATATAAAGTCTGCCTCCGTTTGCATGTTTCAAAAAGTATTTCCATGTGCTTCAATTTACCATCATGTAATTTGTTTGGAAAATTAAAGTAATAAAACCTTAGTTTGTTGCTTGTCTAAATGGTAGCTATGATTGTCTCAGTAGGGTGCTGTAAAAGGTGGGGGGAAAAAAAAGGCCTTCTGCAGACAGAGCAAAGTGTTAATTATTGGACACTAATGGATGAGAATTATGCATAATGTATTTTTAGACCAGTTTTTATATGAAAAGAATGGTCTCTATGGCGACAATGGTCAAAACTAAAAAGCTAGTAGATGCCATTTTCAGTTGCATAATATAGAGATTAATTGTGGCATCTTGCACACAGTGATGCATTAACTGCTGATTTTTAGTGGCTGGCAGCATACAGTCACAGCTGTCTCCATTATCTGTAAGATGTACCATTTTGAATGTGAGCCTCCAAATTCTCTCTCTGAAGAAGGCAAAGCTACAGGATGTGGACTCACTATATCACAAATCCAAACCTTTTAAAAATTTCACTGTGTTTTTTAGGAGTTCAAAACTTAAAAAAAAAAAGATCATAAGCAGGAAATGTTATGTTCTTCTGGGCTGCAGAGACCTACCAGAAATAGGTCTGAGGCTTATTTTCGGCTGATAATCAACAGTCATGGTAACTGTCCAGTAGAGCACCTCTCTACTTGCTCCATCAACGTCACAGACTGGCTGCCTGACCCTGACACAGATCACCCAGCCGAGTATCCCTGTCACAGCATCTCATGGTGTCAAGTCGTGCTGGTTTATAATCAGTAGTTGTAAGCCGTTTTATCAGTATCACTTTAGAATGTAAGTGAGATATATATAAGAATATAATAATGAAAAGAACACTGTGAGCTGTTTTGGTTTTTTTAATGGTGGAATGCTTTGTATAGACAAGCTGTCTGCAGCCACCCAATTAGAAAACAAAATAAAACATCCAAGTAACCAGGCCTGAGTTACCTAGGCATAAAACTTCAAGGAGTGTAAAATTATACCAAATATATTTATCTGAAAAATATGCACTCTAAACAGAGGATTCTATCATGTAAGCCTGAACATTATTAATGCTTTTTGTTTTTACGTTAATTTTCCTCCATTAGTTTATTCCAATTTTATTGTCGTAAAATGAAAAGCCTTGCCATCACCTGTTTTTCTTCCCTGTACATTGAAAATGATAACTTATTAAGTGTTAATTTATAAATCATAGGCAATGTCACACTGGATTTATTGGAAAAGTCTGTAGACTCAGCTTCTATCATATCTAACTTGTAATACTGCAGTCAAATAAAACCTAACAGGTCACATGTTTGCAGCAGGGTAGCATACTTTTCAAAAAGTGAAAGAGAAAAGTCTCAGTGAAGGGGTGTTCAAGTGTATTTTTGTAGTAACAGCACCAAATCACTAAGAAAGGCAACTGGTACCTGAAGCCATAGATGAAGAGCAGGGTGAAGTGCAGTTTTCCTCTAACAGTCTTGCTCAGTGACATCCTTAAACCGCAAAGAGATCATTTAATTTCCTAAAGGAACAAATATTACAGTATGATTTTTTTTTTTTTTTTAATCCAAAGTATGGGAGGGACAGCTACAGATTGAAACTTGGGGAATCCTGTCCCTCAGATTTTCCTGGTGGAAGAATAAAGTTGTTTTATTAACTTTTCTTCTTGAGACATACTGACTTATTTAGAGCTGTTAATTAGCAATATTGACCATTATATGCTCACAATAGAAAGATAAATTCTGTACACAAAAAATAACTTCTATGTAGGGAGGGCACAGAGTCTGTGAGATATCTGCAAGACTTTGGTCATCAAAGTGCACTGCCTATTACCAGCATATGATGAAAAAAGATTTAGCAACACGTTTTAAAAGCTTTGTATAAGTTCTTCCAAATTAAATAGCACTTGATTAAAGTTGCAGTAAAAATCCTACAAAATCCTCGGATTCCTCAGTGAATATAAAAAAAGAAACAGCCTGGAACATTGTATTGACTAGTAGACTTACTTTTGGTGAGTTGAAAAAGGAGCAATATCATATCCAACCTTTCTCGGGGCATAAATATCCTGTGTCCTGTCGTCCTACATGCACTCCTATTTTAAGAGTTGTTTGATGATAGAATTTTTTAATATTTTGAAAATTCATTATAATGATATTTTAATTCCTATGTATTCTTTTATAGTCCTTAATTGCTTCCACTAGGTGGATGAGGAGGCAGGACAAACTCAGACATAAAGACGCAGAAGAAAATGGACTCTCAACTGATGTCATAGAGTATTGATGAAAATCAGAACTCATCAATATTAAACTTTTTAAAATGGAACTTTTTCTAATTTACCCATCTGAACTTTTAAAATCTTTTTCTTAGCTAAATAACATTGACAGTGTAGTGGATGAATTGTAGTTTTTAAATACTATTTTAAGAATTAGGAGGAATGTTAACATTGTGAAGGAGTGTGAAATAAAAGACTAATATGCCAGCATTGCAATATCTGAATAAAGATGTTTTATGGTCTTGTTACATCCTCAGTGTGGGTATTGCCATTTCCTAGACCAGAGCATCTGCATTGCTTTTCTCATGCTGCTGTCAGTGCCTGCAAGAGCCCAAGGGAAGCATTTTCTTATCACTGCTGCTAAGATCATGGCTTACCGACCCTCCACGATCAAAACAGGGGATCTGAGCTGGGATTTATCTTTCTTACCCGCCTGGCCCAGGACATAACCTCATCACAGCAAAAAGAAGAGACCATGCTGAGAAAATAAATGCAGACTAAGAGCAATTTATATGTCATCTGGGACAAATCACCCCACAAATCATAGCTGTCCAGTCTCCATTCCTTTTCTTTACAGATCTATTGCTCTAATGAGTCCTATTAATACAAGGTCTTGCAGTCTAATTAATCTTCCTCCAGGACATGAGCAGAATAATAACCAGAGCAGAAGTCTCACTGTTCTCTTCATACTTTGCAACTCTTAGATACTGTGTTAGTAGGATTTTAATGAGGAGAAATAATCCATGTTTTTCAGGGTGCAAAATTTACAAACTAGGTTGGGATTTCCTTGAAAACATCTTTTTTTTTTTTTAAAGGCAGATTAGGGTTATTTCCTCTCATTAAGATGTTAATGAGATGCTGACAAATGTTTGGTATTTTTAACATAATTAACTGTAGGGCTATTGTTGTTCTTCTCAAGCTATTGTTTAATGTGTCTTTTATTTTCTGAGTAGCTCATCATATAATTAGGAATAATGAATCAGTTCAGTCCCAAAAATGCAAAACCAGCAAAAAACCCCAGCCCCCCAGACCCTCTTGATTCTTTTGAAAGAAAGAAAATGAAGGCAGTTTATAAGTAAGGTTGGAAAAAATGTTATACAGATTACATCCATGCAATTCAAGTTGCATGGTATTAAGGATTCTATTTTAAGAAAATTAACTTTTCTGTATATACCCCTTAAATTGAACAGCAATTGATTGAAAACAAAAGAACCTGCTGAAGACCGCTAAAGGCAAAAGACAAGATAAACTATTCTGGACAGGAAGAGACTGTACCAGTCTTTGACCTCCACCTTTCTGAAGGTTAGCAGCTGATAAATAAAGATATTATTCAGGCATAGCAAAACACAATGAGTCAGCTCGTATTTGATTTCAGAACTGGGTGAGTAGTGGGAGGTGTGGTGGGGGAACCACTGCGTATTTGATTTTGAATATAGCATTTGTTTAGAGAGGGCTGCAGGAGACCAGGAAGCAGTGGAGCCAGTTGTGCTGCTGGTCATCTCTGAAGTGTCTCTCCTGCTTCTGATGTGCCTTTCTCTCCACAGCAGCCCTTATACCTGACAGTCTGTTTTAGACCTTGGCAATTGCTTTCAGTCCCACCCAAGTGTCCACCTCCCTGCAAGCTGGCACAGCGCTAAAAGTGAGTAGTGCCTGGCTGTTCCCAAGAAATGAAGATGAGATTAATTACATTCAAAAGGGACTAAAAAGTCCATCTATCCCCACATTACCAGGGAGCGACTGGCACAGAAAAAAGTTGAACTGCAGCCTCAATTAAATTTTTACAATTTTCACTTAGCAATAAGGATAGGAAGTTCATCTGCAATTTTCATAAATACTAAATGTTATCAAAGACATTTCAAATCATTCTAGTAACAATTAGAAAATTAAAAGACTATTTTCATGAAAGGACATGAAAAGGAGAGCATTTACCGCCTCACTTCCACTCCAATGCTTAGTACAAAAAACATTCAAAGGGTAATATATACAAACCTACACCTGCACTTAATCAAAACCAGCTAGTTCCCAGCAGTCCTGCTTATCAGGGAATGAGGAAATTCCCTCTGTGTGTTTCACAAATGCATTGCAAAAAAACCCCATTAAACCAGCTCCATTGGCACCTGTAACAATAACCTTTATCCCTTTCAAGCCATTTTGTAACCACTAGTTAGAGCCATATTATAAACTGAAAGAAATCTGCAAGAATAACATCATACTACAGGAAAACAGAGGAAATACGGCCTTACCTTCCAATTCATATGAGAAAGTGTTCACTTTTTTATGTTTTAATATTTATTCATTTTATATTTGTCATTGTAAGGACACTATTCAGAATAAACTGTCAGATGTCTACTGTGTTCTCACTTTAAAACATTAGCTAAACTATGGTGGAAAATTTTCCTGGCTAATGTATCAAGTTGTGATTCTAAATACATCAACACTTGCACTAGACGGATATTTCTTTTCGAATTTCTGTATAAAATTCGTATTTTGATTGTTGTTTTTCATTTAGGAAAACTTCAGCAAAATTGTATCTGAATATCATTTCTTATAAAAACATTATTGGTACAGACATGTGTTTATGTACATGTGTTTTAAAGATATTTATTTCTGTTAACTTTTACTAGTACCTAGAAGACACATTAATTGAAATTGGAAAAATACAATGTGCTGGTGCAGATATGCACTTACATGGAAAAGCGGTGCTAGAAGTATTGAAGCAATATTTTTGGACTTTGTTATACATGGAGCAAATGAATTTAAGCAGCAGAATCAAAGCAGATAAGCAAATAGCAATTTCTGAGAATTCAGCAAACACTATATGGGCTCAGTAAGTTTCCTTTTAAATTTTTTTAGTGTTCTTAAGTTACATGTTTAATCACCACATTTGAAAATTGTGAACTAAAGGATTTGCCACGTGCCATGAAATAAATTTATAATAATGATAATCTTGTTCTCTCTTCAGTGATTTTTTGTGTGAACAGATCCTCAGACTCTATGAGTAATCATATTTTATCTCTGCACAATACGGTACAGCTTTAAATTCCTTACTGGTCCAGATGGATAGATGTGCTGTTATTACTTGTTTGAGGCTGCTGAAAATAAGAAAAAAAATATTTTGAAGTTGATTTTAAACATTTGTGGTGTCATAAATGTTGGCAAGTAATAATGCAAAGAATAAAATTTAAGAACTTTGGAGTTCTGAAAAAGTGAAGTAACATGGAAAACTTCCTCAAAGAGGAATATATGAAATTGTGCCTTAGCTAAGAGTCATCTTCTCTCTTGAAATTTCATTTATTGATTCTATTAATTAGTTAGTACCAGTAATGAATTAGCAAATACAATTCGTAGACAAACTGAATAACATTTACCAACAATGTACTTCCTAATATTTTTCCTGTCTTTCCAAGTAGTTCAGTGTCTCTTAAAGTAGTTATATAGAGTTAAGTGATATATATCAAGTGATATAAAAATCAATGACATGTCAAATAAATTATTCTGTGGTAATATATTTTACTGTTCAGACTGCTGCAGTCAAGGCTAGAGCTCGTCATGGAGTATTTACCATTAATTACTTCCTACAGGCATACCACAGCATAATATCTCTTTTCTCTCATGCAGTTTTCCACATACATTCTCACACACACACAAACATAGACACACCATGATTTCTTTTCCTTTATATAAATACATTTAAGCACTGAGAAATGGAAAAGACATTCAACATTTCTCAGCAGATGGTATTTCAGGGTGGGAGTTGCTTAATAGCAGCAGAAAAAAAAGCCATTTTAGCATTGCAGTAAAAATTGTTGAAACACTAAAATAGGGTCTTAAAAAAACAGTTGCCTTGGTAAAGCCAAGACATCTGGTCTCCTGCACCTAATAATTTAAAGCAAAGTTTCATAAAGAAGGAACAAACTGTGAAACAGCATCATGCTTCTTTTCAACCTATTGGCTCCCAAAATAAATTGGCTTGATATGTAACACATCCCTGTGACCATGTGTCCATTTAAAATACTTGTTCCTTGCCACAGAAGAAATGTTTATATGCGGGATCAGTCATCAGATTTACAGAGAAATCACTCCTGGTCTTGAATGAAAACATAGCTGATTTGCTGAAGAACATCCGTAAAACTGTTGTGGGGTTTTTTTCCCTAATAAATTTTAAATATTTAAAGCCAGATTAAAAGAAAGAGAAAACCCATCCATAGCCATTCATCACTTATGCCAGGCACCATTTGTGAAGTGGTGTAGGCATCCATCTCCTCCTCAGGTACACACACCCGAGGGGTGCTACATCCAAGAGGCAGGAGCCTTTCCCAGGGCAGCACCTCGCCACAGCAACAGGAAGGACACCCTTAGTCTTGGCAGCACAGAGAAACTCAGCCCTTACCCCACAACTTTGCAACAGGATTCATGCATGTGGCATTCCCCACTCCCATCCAGAGACATGAAATAAGATATCTAAAGTACTTACAAAAAGAAAGAAAAAATGTAATAGGGCTTTCCCTTTCCCTTACTCACCTGCCTACAAACTTATGGGAGACTTTGTGTCTTTCATAAAGGAAACTCATCTCATGTTCTCACCTGTCAGGAGTGCACTTATCCACTGAGGAACAGTATATCCCAGAATTTCACTTTTTTTGTTGATGTTCTTTTGGTGCTGCTCCTCCTTGCAAGAACCTTTAAACATTCCTTGCACTAGGGATAAGTCTGAATGCTTGAACGCCAAAATCTCTTCCCTTAAAGAGATTTGGCTTTAGTTCTTGCTGCTGTCTCTAGCATTCGATTCTCTTCTACCAGCTGAGACATCTTCAACAGTGCAGTGTGAGACTTTTCTGTACAGGTGTCAGAACCCTGTGGTACCTTCATGAACCTGAGGAATAGAGCATATATTAAATGTAAGTGTCCCATGTGGATAGTGAGCATCTAAACCCACAGCCAAGGAGAGAGAGAGAGAATTCCCTTCTTGCTGTCTTCGGTCTACTCACACCTGAGCTGCTCCTTTCTTTGGGTCTTTTTTTTTTTTCTTTTTTTCCCACTAGCAGCTCCCTGTTTAGACATTAGCCATACCTATGCCTTGCATTACAAACCTCATCTGGTAATTCCACATTGCAAAGTATGTTCAGCAGCAAAGTACATGAAACTTAAATATTTGTATTGCTGAATCAATGTCTTAAATCTGAATCTAACTCCTCTTTCATTTCTGTTTTATGTGCTAAATATTTGGTAGGAGAAGTTTGACAATCATATTGCTCTTTTACTTAATCTCAATTTTTTGAAAATAGTGTTTGGATAAGGCATTTAACTTCAGAAAGGGATCGAGCCAGACTCTTCAAGCGCAGAACAGTTGGAAGTCCCAATTTGGCATGACATGCATCTACTAAGAAACAACAATAGCTCCATTGGTTTAATTTAAATTTAAAGCATATTAAATTAATTTGCTGAATAAAAATGTACAATTTTTACAGATAATCTTTATTTGTGATTCTCATCTTATATGGATACTTACAGGCTTTATTAAAAATAGTTTAGAAAATATTATTTCATTCCACCAGCATTTTTCATATCTTACTACTTGCCATAATGGTTCTAATTGGATTTGACATGTGTTATCATTTCCTTGCTCAAAGGTAAATGTGTATTTTGCTTCTTTTCTTTGGAATGTTCTCACCTGAACAATTTGGATGCCTGGCAAAAATTGTGGTATCAATTTCTGCAAATAGAGTCAGGAAGAGGAAGCGATCTGAAAAGCAAATAGAAGAATGATCAATGGCTATTAATGATTAATGTTCCTTAATGCATAGCAAGCTTTAATTTTGTTCTGTAACTCATGCACTTTTTCTACAAATTTTTTAGAAAGGAAAGTATCATGAATACCCCTGTTTTCAGGAAAGTTGAGATAAACCCCAAGTAGCTGGGAAAAGTGTGTAGTTGTAATTCATATGATCATTCAATTTCAAGAACTGTTATCTCCAAGCAGCTTCCATAACATATTAATGTGACAATATACAAATACTGAATGAATGTATAACTAATAAAAATAAACAAAATTATTAATTCAAAGTAGGTGAATCATGATTAAATACTACAGAAACATCTTATTGGAACTAAATTTCACATTAAGTTTTTATTTTCCTGGGTTTACTATCGCTCTTTTTCAAGTAATTTCTGGAGTTTTACAATTCACTTCAGTGACACAAGACAGTCTCTTGCTGGGCAAGTTCATATTCTAAAGCTAACAGAAACAATCGCAGTAGGTCATTGAATGGGAAAGAAGCAGAGGTTTCATTCTGTCAAAAATAATGAAGGTATTTTGTAATGATTGCATTAATAATCATAGCCCAAATACTTGCCCACTTCCTGCCAGTCTCTTGATTCTTTCTTTCTCTACTTTCAAGCAAGAGAGGAAATCTCTTTGTCATTCACTCCAGTTCTCCCCACCACTTTTCTGCCTGCTAACTAGCTTACTTTTCCTTTCTGTGTTAAAGCTATACACACAGGTTTCACCATAACACATGTTCCTGAGCTTGGGCAAAAGAATTTATACGTTTTATCAGATTAAGGTGTCTGTGTTGCTATTTCTATGGACTGTGAACTGTCCTGAGCAGATATTAACTATGCGTATGGTTTTGCAGAGAAATTACTTTAAGATGATTTAGTCTCTTGAGCATAAAACCTTTGCAATGTACTGAAGCTTTCTCTAGAACTTTGACATTTTGAGAATATACCAAAAAGATTGACCTTTTACAGCTGTAGATGCCTTACAGCTATGTGTCCTACATGAAAAAGGAGGAAGGAAAGTACCTGGGAAGAGAAGTTATGGTAATTCTGCAGTACCTTTTGTAGTACTACCTAAAACTCGCAGAATGTTTCTAAGTTTGGTTTCAATTTTATCTCTGAAATAAAACTAATGGTACTTTCATCACATAAATTTTCCTTCTCAAACACATCTCATATTTTCAGTTTGTCAACAGCTTAGCACACAAATGAAACAGTGAAGCAGCAACCCACTGTGTTAAAATAGAATGAGCATAAAGAGTTCCTGCAGGTGGCTGGAAGCACACCACTTTTTTCCTCTGCTGGATTGCACTGCAAAACATTATTGCAGCTCATGAGATGGCGCAAACCCGTGTCTAATCACAAAGTGAAGTGAGGACTGTAGTGTCTTAGCAACCTTAAAAAAAATCACTCCGGCTCTCTTTCTAACTCTAGCGTTTTGCAAAATTTTTGGCTACAGCATTAGTTCCACCTCCATGTACAAGAGACATCTATTGCTCAATTCACAAACCCCTGCATATTCCTGGTTGTTGGACTGAAACGGAGTCAGTGAGTAAGGGCACACCGGAATACAACGATTTCATTCCCCAGCTCTTAGGCAAAGTTGTTTGCACTCTTGACATGTGGGCCTTAGTAAGAGGTGCCTGGTGGTCATTGGCAAACAGGGGTCAGCCACCTATTGACTGTTGCATTCAGCGTGAAGACTGCGCAGTGGCTGCAAAAAGGTTACAGCCCCAGTTTAGGGGCTTCTGCATGTGACACCGGCTCCTTGAATCTTTCCCTGAATCTTTTTCCCCAGAACCCACACTTTTCACCTATGTGGTTTCTAAGGAATCTTTAGTGTCTACTTGGGAAGAATACCTCTAACATACCTCAAAATTGCTGTCCCACAGAAACTTTCTCACCCCATGCAGAAGAAATATTGCCTCCAGCCAGTTGTGCTCCCAGGCTGAGTTTGGAAAGCAGGGCCAGCATTAATCCAAAAATACCTGTTCTTCCATCAACACAGAGTTTTAACAAAAAAACTTTATCTTTAATGATGGGCATGTCAGTGGGAGCACGTTCTCATTTCAGATAGCTTCTGACCAGATGTGAGAGACTGTTTGAAAGGCTTCATGAATGGTTGAACGGGAGCTCCCAAATTTCTAGTTAACCATCAAGCCCTTGTTAAAGTGACCTAACAAACTGGCTTATCTTTGCAGTTGTGACTCTCATGCAGCAAATCAGTCAACTTTCATTAATGAAACATTTCAGAGTTAACGTCAAAGTTGGAGTTGGGTCTAAATTTTAACATACCCCATGATACATTGCAACAAAATCAAAACCTGACTGCAGGAGAAAGCAAAATTAGAGTTCACAGATACTCATAACAGAATTATATATTATAGCAGTGCCAGATTATGTCTCTCAGTATCCTTTATTGTAGGATCTTGCAAACATTTTATAAGCATAAAACATATACAAACACTTATGCACAAGAACAGAGATTATCAGGGGCAGCTGGCACACCTGAGATTTGGAAAACCCAGGTGTGAGTCCTCGATCAGAGTCAGGCAGACTGCCTTGAATGCTGGATTATAGCTATTCTCGCTCTATGGAAAGGTTCCTCAGCTACCCAGCTGGTCCATGGTATGGTTACATTTCATGGCTCCCAATTCTGTGTTTGTAGATGAATGATACTGTGGCTAATTTGGTGGCATAATATATAACATATTAAAATTAATACACTTAGACCTTTTTTATAGTGTCAGTGACTTGGGCCAGGCTGGATAGCATGGATCCCAAATGGTGTTCTGGCAAGAAGACAGTCATTTCCAGATGGATCATTTATACCATTTTAATTTTTCTAGCTAAACTGCATTCCTGCTAAATGAGCGTGCTGTGGGTATTTACAACTGTAGGGATCAATAGGCCATTTAATGAAGGTACAGTGGAAAGCTACCTCAGAATATCCATCAGACTTAAAGTACACACAACTATAGAAAATGCAAAACCATTACTCTGACTTTACCCATATAAATACGTCATTTGAAAGTGAAAAGCAAAACGTGTTATGAGATTTAGAAATTCATAAAAGTATTAAAAATTACATATGAAACCAAATACGCCCTGATTTAGAAATCTTTATAGTGTTTCCAGGAGGGTGCATATTAAAATTAATTTTTAAAAGATTATGAATAACATTAATTTCATATGACAGGTTTTAGTTTCTACAATCTCATATTTTTACTGAATTGTAGTAGTTAGAACTACTCTTCATATATGTGATACCTAGAGAAAACTATAATGCATGAGGTGATTTTGTTGGCCATTAACTGAAATGTTGAGGTTAATTAAAGAATTTCCTAGGCAATCATTCCTTGTAAATGGAAGATGTGAAGGGTGACTCTCTGGGTCCGCTTGCAAAGGGGAATAAGGCTTTTACAATTTTTATTTTATTGCAATAAACTATGTGGTTTCACTGCATGCTTCAAACGTTTATTAACTATTGTGACTTTTTTCAGGCAGTTTTGCCTAGAGTCAATAATGGACATAAGCACCTATAAGTTAAGCAATTCAATCTGTAATTTTTTTTAGGCTTTTCTGGTGTGAAGCCTGAATGCACGTGCGGGGCTCTGCACTGGTCCTGGGAAGAGTGAGGGATCACAGAGGGGAAACCTCAAATTCCTGTGTGCTGGAGTTCAGAAAACATGCTGCAGGGCATCCGTCATCAATCCAGCCCCTTCCCCGGAAGGTGCTGTAGCCATGAGATAAAAGGCAAGGTTAAATGGTTTTATTACAGCAAACAACAAGAGATACATGAGGTCAGTAGGAGAAAGGAAGAGCGAAACGAGTGTTCAGGGTGCTCAAGCAGGGGTAGGCAGACCTGAGTTCAGATAGGTTTGAGTCCTCTCAGTCTCAAATAGGCTAATTTTCAACTTTATATCTTATGCAGTGCCTTTTCTCTCTGTTTTTTGACTTCGTACTTCAGACCCCTGGGGTTTTTTTCAGTACAGATTCAGGTATTCTTGTATGTGGCATGCATTTTTACTGAAATGTTTCAAGGCAGAATACACAATATTCATTTAATGTGTTTATTTTGACTGATTGAAAAAAAACTGTAGAGCTCTTGAGTTGAAATGCCTGATATTTGGTTGATTGCTTCTCATGCTTCCCTTAGAGTGACTGTTCAAAATGAGTCACGTAACTCACTTGTTCACTCTAGTTCTTGTCACAGGCAGACAAACAAATGACGGCTTCTTGCATTAAAATGCCATTGCGTCCAGATTATCTGAGGTGCCTGACAGTCTCTCCAGTACTCAGTAACCTCTTAATGCTGAGAATGGGACCATACTGCTATGCTTCATAAAAGGCACGAAGTGAAACATTTTTGTTCCTTTAAGGCTAGTCTTGCACACACTTAAGTCACAGGTAAAATGTCGTACAGATTTCAAAAGAATTGAGGTCTAAAACAGAGAGGCAGGTCTGTAGGCCCATGTGTTGATGGACTTGCCAGGCTAGGAAAGCACATACATCTCAGGCCTGATTCCTAACGTTTGTGCTGTTTTAACTATGATGGTAAAACAAGCAAAAACAGTTCTGGGGGAGAAGAAATATCTTTTATTAAACCAATGAATTATGGATAAGCAATAGAATATATAGAAATTATTAACCTTTAGTCTTGAAATAGGGAAACAAGGATTAAATTGAGCTCATTTGGAGGTCATTCTGCTCTGCCACTATGGCAGCTCTGCAGTGAGCCAGACTCCTTCCCAGGCAGCAGCACTGGCATCCTTGAATGCAGTCTGGACTAACAACACTTGAGGGGGCAGGTCTGTGTCATGTAGGTTAGAGAAAAAGATCATGATCCCTAAGCCTTTTTGCATTTAAGGTGTTAATGTGTTTGGGAGGTGAAGTGCCCTGTGATGAGTTTTGGTCTAGCACTGAACAAACCAATGATTTAAACATTGTGCCTGTAGATCAAATGAACTTAGAAAAAATGTCTTGATATGAACCAAAGCGAATTTTCCCCCAGTTTTTTTGAAGAATGCTAAATAAACCAAAACCTCACTTTTGGTCAACCAGAGCTTTAAAAAAATGCAATTTTTAAATATCATCTATATTAAGCATTGAAATACAAAATATCTTTTGACTGAAAAGGCAAGCTTGTTATTTGTTATTCTCTGAAGAACTTGGGGAATAATCTTTTAATGCAAAATACAACAAAACAAGTTTCAACAGGAAAAAAAGTGCTTCATCAGAAGCACTCTGGCACTGCTTTTCATTTCTCTCCTTCACTCAGCTGTGAATTTTCACAACATTTTCAGGAACTTAAGACATTTGAGAGTAACATCTTCCCACGTGAAATAGGCCAGTTGTTCAGAAATTATAAACTGAGACTGACACCCTGCCAGCCAGCATGCCTGAATAAATTTTATTTCCTATAAGCACCCAGGTTTAAAACAGGATTAGGGAACGTCAAGAGATCATATAGTTCATACAAAATCTGTTATTGCTATTATAAGAAATTTACTTGGACAAGTTGAAGTTCAACTATCTCTGCCTTTCCAAGTACATTAATGTTCAAGAAATTATGAACCACACTGGGCAGAATGCCTGAAACAATGACATTTACCTTCTCATTCCATACATGTAACCTGTCCCAGTTAATTTCTTTTCATAAGTCTAGAAAACTGGTATTTTGCAGTTCCCATGCTACTTCATAATGTAATAAATTTTTTTTAAATACAGCACATTGGTAAATTGGGCTCCACAAAGAGTCTTCACGGGAAACACTGCACCAGCAAAAATTACTGAGGATATTAGTATAACTGCTTTCTCAATAACTTCTCAACATAGACTCATTAGTTTGATTCCTTTGGCCACTGGGGAGTTCATAAAGAAGGGAGAGATATATTTTTACATAGAAAACTTCCTGATAAAATAACCATTCTCCTCTGCTATATTAACTGTCAGCAATACTATCACACCTTTTACCTGTGCAAAAAGTCCATCATGTGTCACGGTAATAACTCCAGAAGTGCTATGGCTTATTTAGCATTTTCTTTCAGCTTTGACTGGACCAGCTAGAGTATCCCACATGCCCTTTTGATTTCTCCCATAGATTTACAAACACTGTAACTGAATCATACTAAAGAACAGGTTCTTATTTCCCACCTTGAACCAAGCCTAAAATTTCCACTTCTGTCCTCAAATATGTTTCTTTGTGTAACATAAGAGTTCTAAGTATTATTATTTATTTATAATTTTAACTCAAAAGTGTCTTAAATTTTAAGATGGGAAATTTTTAATAGAAAATCAAAAAGAAAGATATGCTCAGAATTAAGCCTGTGTTATAAAAGGTTTCACTTTCTCCAAATCAATACTTATTTTGAAAAATAAGTCAAAGAAAAATTACTGAATGTTACTAACTATGTCTTTAAAAATGAAAGAGAATGTATTTGTTGAAATAATATGTTGAATTAAATTTACTTGTTAAAGAGATCTTATCAAAACCTCTATATCCCTAAGTGCATTTAAATCTTTGTTGTGATTAATTACACAGCTCTACATCTTCTTGGGGAAGAACACAAACTGTCTTGAAACTTTGAATAATTTGCAAGTGCTGGCAATAATGTGACACTAATTGTCAATGAGAAATTGCTAAACCACATAATTATTTTAAAATCTATTATTTTACAGTTTAGTCTTTAATAATAGAAGATTGAATGATGTCACACACTCAGCACAACACACTAAAATGAAACCTCAATTTAGGGAAAGTTTTCATTTCTCTTGACCTCAGTAGGCTTTAAGCTGAACAGTAACTGCTGTCTAAATGTCTCCCCAGAGACTCGGCACTGAACAACAGCCAGAAGCAAAGTCGACCCAAGGCTTCTTAGCAGGAGGGCAGGGAAAACTGAATCCTACTGTCCCAAGGATATGGATAAAATTAGTCAGCCCTGAGGAGACAAGCTTTCTGGGTTTGTTTTCACAAGGGATTGGATGGTTTGTTTTCACAGCAGAGGCTGCTGTTTCTGTAAATCCCCTGCCTTGCCCAGCATCGCCTGCATCCTTGCAGAGGGACCCAACCATCAGTGGTGGCAACAACAAAAAACGTTCTCCAGAGATCTGGCACAGGCAAGGCACACAGTAGACAGTCCCTGAAGGGATTTAACTTCCAGCCTCACCTAACTGTAAAGCTTAGAATAGTAAAAAGTGTTGAACGATGTAAAAGAAAGAGAGAAAGCAAAAAGAGTAAGACGTGCAGATGGTGGTGTTAGCTGTCATTCTGCTTATGGACCGTAGAAGACAGAATTGATTGAAAAATCAGTAAGAGTTTTGGCAATGATCTCAAACAGGGATAAAATTTCACCTGTGGGGTTAGACACATGCAACAACACACTTGAGTCTTTGTTTGGGTAGAGCAGTAAGCAAGAGAATAGGTGAACAAGCCTTCACTTTTACTGTTTTATATCACTTTGAAAAACTGATGCAGGGAGGAGTTAAAAGAGTCTCTTCTTTGATCCACAACAGTTAACAGAGACAATAAAGACTAAAATGAAGGAATCTTTCAGTGAGATTTTTTTTTAGTGTTAGGTCACTTTTGCTCCTTATTTTAATATTATTCATTGTAATTTGTATTATATTTCTTTGAGTGTGGATATATTGAAGTGATCCTCATTAATCCAGCTTGAACACCTTATTTTTACCTTCACATTTTGTTCATCTTCATTAGTTTTTCTTCACTGAACACATTTTGTCTAGAGACATGTATTTATACTTGCCTACATGAAGCAATTTCTATTCATTTACACTTTTTACAGTGTTTAAAAATTTATCCCTAAGTACATTTTTTTAAAATAATTCACCAAATATATCTGTGTTATACTGCTCCACTCTTCAGTTGCACTCTTCACTTCTTTCAACTGTTTGGAATTAAAAGAAGTCATATTTATATTCTACCTCATGCACATTACCTTTCCCACAATAGAGTATAATGCAATCTTACAAAGCCACAAAAGCCAACTTGGATAGCACCCAGAGTTGCAATCCAACTGTAATCCTTTACAATTTCTTTCTTGTTCCTTCTTTCAGAATAGTAATAGGGACAATATTTCTTTGCACCAGACTACCCAAAGAAAAATTCATCCACTAACAGAGGTTTAGAATAAACATTTCAAGACTGACATCCATTCATCTATAAACAGAGATGACATGGTTGACATTTGCTGAAAAAATAAACAGACATTATCTTTTCATAGTGGCAGGAGATTGAGAAAGACTTGAAATGTTGGTTTGGTTGTTTTTTCTCTTCCCAGAAAGCTTTTTTTCCCTCCTGTAAATTGTGTTGATCATGATCTTTATGCCTAAATGCAACTAATGAACAGACATGGTAATTTAGGCTGCATGTAAACAAAGCTAGCAGAACCCAAACATTTAGATATACTTTTAGGAAGAAATTAGAGTCTTCTGTTACCTTCATCTGGAAGGACAGAAATTTTAAAGGTAATTTTTATCTCTAACAGCATAAAATTTTTTGACTATTCAGAGTTGGAGGCACTGAAAAATAGCTTCATACATACATACTGTGTATTCTTTCAGAAATCAAATCTACCATATATCTAATGTGTAAGTTGCATTGCAGTAATGTAAATTATCTTTTTTTTTTTGTATGTCTCTCTGGGTCTTTTTTTCAGAAATAAATAACTGTAGGGGGTTTTTTCAGGAAATCAAATGTAGGATTATAAAAAAAAAAATATAATCTGGCTAAAAGGTTGAAAATTTCCAAGTTAAGCTGGGTGGAAAAATAGTCAAAAGAGGCAGAGAAAGATGAAGACCAAAAAGAAGCCCAAGAGTACTTGTACAGATGACCCTTTAAGTGTGGGAAAGTAACTCCAAGTGCAGTGAATTAAAAGACACAATTTTAATACTGCTTTAATAAGGGATTGAAAATGCTCATGAAGCACAATAGTACTGTAATCTACCCCTGTTTAGAATTGCCAGTTTTCTTACCAATTTCAAGTACCTGAATAGTAAAGCTGACCAACACCTGAAATAAAAATATAACACACTCTTGTATAGTGCAGTGTTCCTTTTCTACAGTAGTTCTGTACACCTTTAGTGTGATAAACCCTGCTTTTGTGGGAAGGCAAACCTGACCTGAGACTTGACTGGTGGATTTTTTTCTACATATGAAATCCCAGCTGTGAAATCACTGTTTATTCCCTGAATATGGATAATTTCCAAAGAATTTTCTGAGCATGTGTTTCAGTTTGATCCTGTGACATCCACTGTCTGGTTGCAGATGTAGAGGGTCAATGCTGGTTCCTGCCTCACCAAACTCCCTCAGCAACAGGTTTCCCCTGGGAAATTGCTCACAGAAAAGTGAGGCTCCAACATGAACTTCCTCACCTTCTTGTCTTTTCACCCCATGGCTGACCTTAAGCCAAGCAATGTAGGTCCAGCACAGGAAGTATTGGCTGTAGGAGGCTTTGCAACAGTAGAGCTTCTCAATATGCAGGGGAAATCCCACGAGACAATATCCAGCTGCTCTATACTCAAAATGTGAGACATAATAGATAACCATGTGCTAAAAAAGAAGAAACTGAACTCAGAGAATTGGAAGAGTTAACTCAATATTTTCTAAAAGTAATAATAAGAATAACATACTGTAGTCCTCGTCACTATGTCTTCATTATTCTCCCTGTCTTTTTGGTTTTGTCACATTGACCAAAAAGGTAAATGAAATTACAGGTTTAATGCTGTAATTAGTGTGCTTCCTTCTACTCCAGTTTTTCATCAGTAACCCTCATGTGTGACTAGCAGATGGAAGTCTTTTTAGGTTTTTATCCTTTCCTAATTCTTCAAGCAAACAGCCTTGTGTCTCCTCACTGTTCTTCACCTGTTGTGTCTAGTTCCTTCTTCTCCCATTCCAAAGTCAAAAAAAATTTAGTATCGCAACAGGAGAAAACACACATGCTGAATTCACTCACGTCAAGCTCTCCAATTTATTTCTATTTACTTTGCAAACAAAGTGAGGCCTAGAAATTAAGCGTGTGTAAGCCCACAACTGTCAGCAGGAAGCAGCTGTCAGCAAACCAAAACCAATCACTTTCAGTGAGTCACAAACTGCAGGTGAAGAGACTTGCTGCTTTTTTTATGGCTTGTTATCTCTCCTCCTTGCCAAAGATCACACAAAACAGAACTTTCCACCCCAAAAAGCAAACAATAATCAGATTGACTTTTCAGAAAATGTTGGTGTTTCGTCCTTGTCTTCTTTGCCGATATAAAACCAGCTTTAATTTCCTCCTGCTGTTTCAGTGACTGGCCTGTCCCTTGCGAACCTACAACATGAAAAGCCACAAGTGGATCCTGGCTAGGTCTGACTGGTTTATCTCACTGCTTGGCTGGGTGCAAGTGGTTGCGTGTTTGGACGAACAAGCGCAGCAAGCCTGGCCAGGTGCTGGTGTAGATGCTCTGAAGTCATGCTGTTGGGATGCTGAGCCCAGGCAAATGGGCCCTTTTGGGATGAGCAGAGGATTCATGCTGGCTCAGCTCAATGCAGATGCAACTCTGGGGCTTCGGCGCCGGAGCTGAAACAGAGGTGGGATCACACAGACTGTCTGCACTCATCCTTGTGAACATGAAACATTGCAGGCTATCTGTGGCCTTAACAACCTGCACTACCACAAACCCAGATATATCACGCCAGTTATAACTCTTCATAATTTAATGCTGTATTATGTTAGGCTCCAAAGGCCCCAGTTTGACCCACAGTCTTGTGCTGGGTGCTACAAAAGCATGCAATTCGGAGATGGACTGATGGGTACACTAACACTGATGCATACAGCTGCCCTCCATCTAAGCGGTCCATAAGAGATAAATAGGTTGCTGAGATGAGGACAAATCAAATTGCAAAAACAAAACCGATGTGAGGAAGCACTAGAGCTTGAACTAGCTGGTAGCAGGACTTCATTGAGTATAATTTTAGTTAGGAGCACACATGTGTAGGAAGCACTACAGAATAAGGCACAGGGAAGGAGCAGAAACTTAGCCCATGACGGAACAAGCACTGCAGCAGTCACTGAGGGAAGCGTAAAGAGCTTTTGAATGAAAGGGACTTATTTGATTCTTTTTGAATTCAGGAAATCAAGACTTTGTTTAGTGTTTGGGAATAGCTCTGATTGCTTCTAAGCTGCCTGAGACATACTCAACTTCTCTTTTCATTTGGAAGCAACACAAGGAGCCCTGAAACATAGTGTCAAAAAACCCTATCGTATAAAGGCATAACTTTTCCTGAAGGGTTAAAGTGGCAATAGAGCTACTATGAGGGTTGATGTCTCACTTGCTCTTACCACAGAATGTCAGTCTGAACCTATGACTTAGGGCTTTTACCTCCTTAATTTTCACTTGAACCTTGAATGCTAGAGGTGTTGAATTTGGGCAGAAAATCAAAGTTTGGACAACTGTGTGGACTTTGTCTGTTTTATACAGCATTTTTATGTAGCAAAATTCCCTAATGTGAAATTGCGGACTGAAAAATCTCTTAATGTCATCACTTTTAAGAGCTAATAATCCCCTTACTTTTTAGGGTGATATTAGTCAGAGTTCCTAAATCTCAGACCTCATCTGAAGTCTTTCCTTTCAGTCAAACTACAAACACTGTGTGTGATGTTGTCTTCTCTCTTCTTAATTGGTGTGAATATTAATAAAATAATAGCTGTGTTGAAATACTCATATTTCCACAATATTTAGAATCAGTTCCAATTAAATCTTCCTTCAGAAAGGATGTCTATCCTGGGCTCTGTTGACGGTACATACTTAAAGCTCATGATGATGTACAGGTATTAGAGGCTGAAATTCATGTTTATGACTTTGTCACTTCATCATCTGTGGAACAGTTTTCTCCCATGATCTATGTCATCTTCACTACATTATGCTTCATTCATCTTAGAGGTCCTTACTTAGACCGTTATCAGAACTTCTGGGCAACCAGATTACGTGTGTAGCTTCCTACGTCTGCAGTCTCACGAGAGAAAATCTCTGTGGAAAGCCCTAATGCATTTCTTTCCCTCTCCACTATTTAGCTTTTGTCTAACACAGGATAAAGGCAAAGAATGAGGGCTGGGACTGCAGGCCTGTTACCTTCCTGGGAATGTTTTTTAAAAGCTGGCTTTTTCTGCATGTGTTTTTCCTAGTAAGTATGAAATACAAAATTGTTGGTACATGAGGAAATAATAGTTTCTGACTCAAGCAAAATTTCCAGCAAATATTCAAACACAGAAATTTTGTAAGTATGTTATCAGATGTGATACCTTGGTTTTGTATTTGGACTATAATTTCTATATGTCTACAAGTCTTTTTGTGACTGAGGAGCAAATTCATCAAAAGCAGTTAACAGCAATCTTGTATTTGCATTAACATCTTTTTCTGCTATTTCTGATATTTTATGATATTTCATTATAATGAATGCATAACATAACATAACATAACATAACATAACATAACATAACATAACATAACATAACATAACATAACATAACATAACATAACATAACAATAGTATATTAGTTTAACGTTGCTTCAAGAAAAACATGGTAGGAAGCCTAAGCTTCTTTTTCCACCTCGCTGCCTCGTTGGAATGGTTACGTATCGTCTTTCTACTCTGTTCATAAGGCTTGTATAAAGCATTATCCCTTAACTATTTTCTAGTAAATTATTTAGGGGTAGGTGACTACAAGACAAATTTGGAACATGGTACAGAAAATAACATCAAAAAAACAAGCACAAATATTAAAAGTGTTTGGCCCTTGGAACTAGAAATCCAAACAAATGACGAATGTAGCCTAAACATCAAGAAACAGTCATGACAGTGTTTTACACAAAAGCATATTGTGGCATCTCTTGCAGTATGGTATTACATAATATCTTGAAGGTTTTCTGAGAATAAAATCTTGTACATATGGCTTAGTGGTGGCCTTTATACTTTCCTGGGAAATTATATTCTTTATGCATTTACTCATTCACAGATGAAAGATAGACCCCTTAACATCATCATATTCAAGGCAGAATGTTCTATATAGATTTTTTTTTACTCTCAGCAAAGACTAGCACTGTCAGTTTCCCAGCAGCCGTACTTTAATAAACAGGGGAGTAGTTATCTTTGTCAAAATAGGCTCTTTGGATGAGATTGCTTCCCTGCTACTGCTTTGACAGTGTCTTCATATATTGATGTCCAGCTCTTGAAGGACATGGTGCCCAGTTGCTCCTCAGAGACTATTTCAATGAACATGACATCTACACAATTGCCTCTGATCCAAGTTTAATTTTTTTCTCTAATGTCCTATTTCTCTTTAATAAGATCTGTTCAAAAGAAAAAATTTGGTGGGTGGTAGAAGACGAATATGTTTCCCCTTCATTGTTTCCATGCCCTTTCTTCCCCCAAAATGGAACTGGGTGCAAGAAGTTTCATTTTCAGGTTTTGGTTTTTTGGGGTTTTTTTTCCAAAAAATAGCCACTTCCTTCTCTCTCTCCCTCTCTCTTTTTCTATGTTTTCTGCCAAAGCCACAGAAGCGAAACACAGTGTCATGAAAATCAATTGAAGTTTTGCTGTTGACTGCAATAAAACTAGGTTTTAGCTATTGACTTGTATGATGCTTTTCCTTGAGCTGAAATGGAAGTTATCTTGATTATAAAAACTCATATTCTGGATTAGTGTGTTGCGATAAAGTTTAGATCTATTTGACCTATTTAGAACTAATTATACAGCTTGTAGTAAAACCTCAGTGACTGAGAAATGTGAAATACAGACTTTAAGAGTAAGCTGATAATATTTCCTTTATTCTTCACCAGTCCAGCTTTCTCAAATACATTCATGTATGTTTTTGACTGAACTATTAAAAATTAATATTGCAAGGCTGGTGTTGCCAAAAGCATAGACACAGAGATGCTGAGAACTCATCTTTCTTATTCTCATCATTATTGAAAGCCTCATACTGCACACTTTCATACCAAGCCCTTGATAACTTTCATTAAAATGGTTTTATTTTTTTTGATATTACATGATCTGGGAATAAATGCCCTTAATAGGTAGAAGGAGCAAGTGAAATTCACCTGTACAAAATGAGCAAATGAAGCACCTTGCTTTTTGTTGAGAAAATATGATCTGCATGGGAGGTGCAAAATGAAGATTTTAATTTTAATACAAAAGAAGCAGAAAACCCACCAGTGCTGGCTCAATCTCTATGTATCACCTTATTCACCAGAGTGATTCCTATTGCTTATATAAGGATGGTCACATAAACAATGTTGCCAGGGTTTATTTTATAAGATATATAAATTTGGAGATGTTATTACAAGACATTAAAATCAGATTTGTTTACATTGCATTCACTTCTGTACTTTAGAAACTAACATTACATTGTCCAAGTGACTTTTCTCATTGTAGATTGAAAGAAAAGCCCAAGACTTTTGCTGCTGACACAACTACAGTATAGAACTTCTAAACAGTTTGTTACATACATGCAAAATTTATTACCTCAAATAAGCCGAAATTGCAAAAATACATTGCAATCTTATTCCCTTAATGTTTCTTTTGGTGATCTTTAGTTGATTTAATCTAATTCAGTAAGCACTCATACAAATGCATCATCATGACCAAAGAGACAGCACTGTCACCAGCAGGCAGTGCTACATCTTAACATTAAGTTTTTATACTACTTTATATAATGTTTTTGTATAGCCTTTAATTAAGTCAAAGACCTAGAGGAAAGTGAGGGTTCTACATGCTATTTGTGTGCCAGTTATCATGAAGAACACCCAGAAGAAAGTGGAAGACAAGACATCTGTTTGCCAATGTTGTTATTTGCAGTGTCCCAATGAATCACTTGATTATTGTAAGCATGTGTTGCAGCTGGTGAAAGGAGCTCCTAAATGGCACAAGGACTTTTCCCAAAGAGAGAATTTACTAGTCATGTAAGTGAGTCTGGACCCTGTGAGCGCTTGGCAGGCTGAGAGTTTTTGCTGTCTGTGAATGGGTGAATGGAGAAGGAAGCAGCAATGCCTAGGAATCTTTCTGGATGACATTTTATCAGCAAACTCCCCAGACACATTAGTGGCTCTAACTCTTCTAGCTACCCAGACACTTTTCTGAGTGAAGACCAGCCCTTTGGAAACCCCAGGAGGAATGATAAAAGGGAGATATCATCGAATGTGTCACTGTGTATTCCTTATGTACATTGATAAGATTATAGATAGAGGTTTTCCCTGACTCATTCTGTCCAGAATGTGGCTTAAATATAGCAGACCCTATGTTTGACTGAAACTGGTGATGCTGGGAGGGAACAAATACCCAAGAGCAGCCCAGAGAGAGCACAGACAAAAAGTCACACAAAAAAAAGTTTTCCAGGGAAATGAAGAGAACATGCTTAAGACATCATCAAAGCAGTGCTTATTTAGGAGCATGACCATGGGAGTAACATCTGGGGATTTCCTGAAGGTATCCAGTGATAATTCCCAGAATAAGGACAACTACTTCATATCAGGGGGATGGTTTTAAGAAATGATTGTCAATGAAGTGGCTAAGAGAATCATTGACAAATTGTTTCTTATTCTGAACCTCAGGAAAGACCCATAGTCACTAAGTTAATGGTATCACAGCTAAGAACCTTAATTTTTTTTTTTTTCCACTGTAGACTTTGGGCTTCACTCTCTCCCCTTATATCAAATTGTTGTGATTTAACCCAGGAGGCAGGTAAACACCACACAGTCACTTACTCACTTCCCCCGCCCCAGTGGGATGGGGGAGAGAATTGGGAAAAAACAATACCATTCATGGGTTGAGGTAAAAACAGTTTAATAGGACAGAAAATGAAGGGGAAAAAAAAAATAATGATAAAAGGATATACAAAATAAGTGACACACAATGCAATTGCTCACCACATGCCGACTGATGCCCAGACAGTTCCCAAGCAGCGGTCCTCCCTGGTCAACTCCCCCAGCCTTATACACTGAGCATGATGTCATATGGTATGGCATATCCCTTTGGCCAGCCTGGGCCAGCTGTCCTGGCTGTGTCCCCTCCCAGCTCCCCGTGCACCCCCAGCCTGCTCGCTGGCAGGCCAGCACGAGAAGCTGGACTGTCCTTGACTGCTCAGCAACAGCTGAAAACTGAGATGGTGTCATACAGTGGATCTTGGGGGAGAGGGGTTACTGGGCACACGGTGCAGACAGACATGGAAAAGCATGTGAAAAATGTACTTGCACACACTTCTGAAGCTTTGGGAGCCTGTATATTTTGAGGTACGATGTTTTTACATCTGTAGCTTAATATATCTTAAATAAGGAGGAGCAAACTGAATCTTTACAGTTTCCAGTGAAGCTGTACTGGAACACAGCAGTTGTCCACCATCTCCCTTTGGTGTGTCTCCAGGTGTAGCAGATTTACTGGCTTTCCAGTTCAACCACGCTTGTAGGAGTTTCAGTAACATGACCAGAGTTTAAGGAACACAAAAAAACCCAAACTTGAGTTCCAGTAAATTTGAGTACAATATTTTGCACAGCTTGGTAGATGATTCGTGGAAAAGTTAGTGTGTAAAACTGCAAGACATCATCTCTCTTGCCATGGTGCTGTTCCGAGCCCGTGTGAATGATCTGCCAAGAGATGACCTGCCAACAGACGGTGCTGTTACAAACGGGAGACCGAGGACTCTCCTTTTCCTGCCCCGAAGTGCGGCATGTCCTGAAGAGGGGCAAGGGCTGCTTTAGTTTGTCGTCCCCACAAGCTTCAGTTCAGACTGTGCGAACAGACTGTCTGCTAACAGGCACTGCGCTCCAGTGGGTAGTGTGGGGAGCCTGGGGCTACGAGGCTTTAGACACAGGGCAGGAGGTGGATTTGACAGGGTGGGTTTCAGGTACCTACCTGACGATGTGACTAAATGAAGGAGCGTGGACACAGGACCGGCAGAAGGAGACCCGGCGTGCCACTCCAGCCAGTGTCCACCACACATGAACAAGGGCTTGCTGGTGTGGGTTCAGGGGCACATCTTGTTGGTGCCTTCCTGCCCTGTCTCATTTATTCTCCTGCTTTCCTACAAGACCTGCAGATCAGTCACTGGGTCCAAGAGTCATGGCTTTTCCCAGAGCTGTTTCTAACCTTCTCTAAGGACTATCTGTGCATTGATCTTCTCAACTCTCTACATTGAAGAAATTTTGCAGAAGGCACAAGTTAATTTCCAACTCATGGGTTTTTTTCAGAGATTCTGCCTCTTCCCATTCTGCTAAGGGGCTAAGGATGTCCTTTCCAAAGTTACCTCACTTAATCCTAGACAGTGGTGAGGAATTTGTTAAAAATATTGTTTTCTGCATGACGGAGCATCATAATACACAGAGTAGATGATTCTTTAAATCCACTAAATTTAATTATCTTTATGCACTATCTAGAAGTTTTCCTCAGTAAACATTATTAGCATATAGTTGGTGCAGTAAGTCTGGAAGAACAAAGTCTTACGTAGCTTTGGGAGAGTTATGGCTCAGAGCCATTTTATGTCCCTATGACAAAATATTACAATGCTTATACATCTCTACCCCAAACTGTAACTAGGTTATCAGCATTTTGCCTTTCCACATTGGACTCAATTGATATGACATTGCCTATTTCTTGTCTTAAATCATTGCTGAAATGTGCTGTTAAAGACTTCTTTATTTCACCCTATTTTTCTCCAGTGAATGAATGAAATAACTCCTGCAAATAATTTGCACATGGTTTGGGTAAGACATAAAGTATTTTGGGAGACACTGAGATGCAAAGGTAACATGTAAAGGCTTTGGATATTTACAGTAACAATTCATATGAAATTAATTTGTGTATAAACTGATCTACAAAAATATAAAGGAGAAAAACAGAACAAACAAAAGCTTCAGGATAAAATATTACTTTTGGAAAAGATGGCAGAAGCCTTGAGTTGTAAGGAAAGATTTATTAGCCCATGGAAAAAGAAATTTGAGAGAAACTGTAAGTCATGTAAAGTCATTAAGGATAACTGCTGCAGATACTGGAGATGCTGGAGAGACAAACTGGTTTTGGTATTACAGTCCACCTAAACAGTCAGAGAAGTGAGCTGTGAAATGAAAGAACACGTTTTTAAAGAACAATGTAAAATAGCTGGATCAAATAAATGGTTGCTTGTAAGGGTCCACGTAACCTCTCTGCAAGACTTGAAGTGCCTTGTGATGGTTTTGTATGGGAAGTGATGGATATCCTGAGTCTCCCAAAATTACGGATAGTATCCATGTGCTTTATTAAGGTAGAAAGAGAAAGTAAGGAGCTGGAGAGACATGGAGAGGAAAATCAAATGTGAACTAAAGGAACAACATGAGTCACTTTTCAGAGTCTGGCATTTAGCTTTCATTAGGACCTCATATGTGAATTTTAATATAGCCAAATATAAAACCTGCTTGTTATAGAGTATTGTATAAGAACAGAGGTGAAAAGCCGTTACAGATGAAATGTTGGAAATTTTTCCACTGACTCCAATGGCCCCATGGTTTCACTTAGACATTCTCCATTTAAAGGTGGGATGTCATGGGTGAGGGTTGAGGGATGAAATGCATATTTATTGTCAGGGGCTAATATGGATCCAGCACTTCTATACCTTGTCTTCAACCTCTGTCATAAAATTTACACTTGTCTTAAATTACTGCAGATTCGTCCATAATTGATATGTTTTATCTTTATTCTCATTAAAACTTATTTGATGCAAAGATTGCCATTAACCATGTAAATTTGATAAAGTAGTGCATCTTTGTGTGTTAAAAGTTAAAGAAATTTCCACTTAATACATATATCAACACTGATTGAATTATAAAAGTAGTCTGAGGCTATTGTGAGGAACAATATGGAAATGAATGGTGTTACTGTTGTATTTTAATTTAATATGTAAATCAAATCACCAACAGCGTAGCAATTTTAGTTTTAATATTGTCTTGGGACTGATGCAAAATGACAAACAACATAAAAATTAAATGGTTTGGAAAGCAGAGATGAGAATCTGGTTGTAGTTAAATAAAGCTGGGAACATCCTGACCTTCCATACAGCCAGATGTGGAAAATGTACTTCAAAGTCTTTAAGACAAAGCTAATGGCATACAAGATTAATGAGTACTGTTCCTGAAGGAGATCAGGGGCCTTGTAACCTTGGAATCCATAAAAACAAGGCATATGTGTAAAGTACAAACTGATATTTTCTAAATAATCTGGAAGAAATTATATTTCTTACCTACAGCTGTGCAAGCACTTTAAGACAAGTTATTACTTGTTCAGTTAGTGTTTTCATTTATTTAATTTAGAAATTCTTAACACCAGCTTTAACTTCTACTGAGGTCATTATGTGTTTAAATTTTACCAAAATAAATTAAATATAATTTATAAAAATAAGTATTTTAAAAGGTATAAATTGAAATATTTCCAGAATTTCACTTATTTCAAGTTAATGTGTGGGAACATTTGTTTCAATTTACCTGTGTACTAATTAGACAATAAAATAATTTTATTTGCGATCAGAGAAAAATAATTCACAATGCTTATTTATCCAACTGTAATGAATCAATACTTCAAGTTTTAATTGCTAATACATATTAAGACTTTTTGATCAAGCCAGACTATCATTTAAAGAAGAATATATTTGGGAAAAAAAAAAGTATTTTATAACTTATTTCATAAAATATACTGGTAGAAAAAATTAAAGTTAGTCAAATATTATGAATTATTTTGCATTTTTCATGATTTGCTGAAAAATGCTGGCATTTAGTAGGATATTCAACATGTTATTATATAACCCTATATTTTATACAATGGTGTCTTTTCCTTCAAACTTCATGTTTAGGGGGTCTCACCACTGCTTCTTTTACTTAGAGCAACCCCAGCCAGAAATGACCACATAGAATTCCTTGGTACAAGGAATAGTATGGAAAAGTGCAGATGAACATCACAACCGTCTGCACAGAGAGACTGTTGACATCAAACTTTTAACATTTCATCCTCTTCACTTTTCCCCTTTGAACAGAAAAACAAAACAAAACAAAACAGCCAACACCACTAGTGATATCCAATCAGTTCTACTTTATTCAACAAAATGGAGGAGCAGACAGCTTGAAGAATTGGTAACAAGATATGAAGCCTTTTATCTCCATGTCAATGATTTAAACACAGCTTAGGTTAATAGTGACTGAAATCTGTTCCCAAGAGACTGTTGCTCAAGTGAAAAGCCTGTTGGTTGTTCCGGTACAACCTCAGTGCACTGCGTAAGTGCATCTTAGTAACCAACATCACAACTGTCATCTCTGCAGCCTCTGTAAGGAAGGTAGAAAATGGTCCTGGAGAATGAAATACTGTCTCTAATAAATCATTCCCTTGGAAGTCCTGGGACACAGAGAGAGAAAAATGCATGTAGGTCTTTCATTGTGGTTTTTCCTGTATGTGTACTTGCAATGTACACAGGTGTCTTTGCCTGGTTTTGGTCTAGAGCACAAACGAGTGTGCCAGGCACAGTAAGGAGGCCCAATCAGTAACCCACGCAGCATTGCACTAGGTGAACTTTGTTCAAAGATAAGCTTTTAGCAAAGCCAGTCATCCATGTGCATATTTCCATTCAACTATTTAGCCTATATGTATCAAGAAAAAAATAATCACTCCTCAACCCCACCTTGTCTGTACTTAAATAAATGAATTCCAAATAGAATTACTGCCAAAAAACTCAGCAGTTCTATAGCTCTAATGAGAGCTTTTTCCCCTTGGCCCCTCCTTGCAAATGCTTCAGTAAACTAACACAGGGTAGACAAAGCCATACACGGATCAAAGGACCAAATATACTAAATGGCACAGGATTATTAATGTCCTCCTTTTAGACAGAACATGAACTTTTACTTCTGTTTTCCCAAGGTGCGGCCCCACTGTAAAGGCTGTCAGATCAGCATTATTTAACTCTGTCCACCTGTCAGAGGATCTGTGCTGGATTCCTCTCCAGCAGAACATTTATCTTGCATGCAGAACCACAAAAAAATGCTCTAATCTGGCTTTTCAAATCCTAAGAAAATGACAATTCACTAGTTATGGTGCCAGGTTCTCTCCCTCATCTACCCACTTCTCCTTTATCTTCTGAAGAGATTTTCTTAGCCCTGTCTGTTCCAAAACACCTTATTCAGAAAATTCAAAAGTCTGATGATCACTTCTGCACTGGTTTGTATTGCTGCTTTACCTGGGTATTTCTCCTGCCCTTCCACAAAGGAAGCCCTGGGTTTCTTAAATGAAGGAAGTTACAGCTCTCCCTGCTGCTACCTTTATGCCTCATTTTGTCTTCTTCAGATGATGATCATAGAATCGTTGAATGATTTGGGTTGAAAGGGACCTTAAATATCATCTAGTTCCAAAGCCCCTGCCATGGGCATGGACAATTTCCACTAAACCAGGTTGCTTAAAGCCCCATCAAACCTGACCTTGTACACTTCCAGGGATGGGGCATCCACAGTTTCTCTGGGCAACCTGTACCTGTGTTTCACCACCCTCACAATGAAGACTTTCTTCCTTATATCTAAAATAAATTTACCCACTTTCAGTTTAAAGCCATTACCCCTTGTCCTATCACTACATGTCCTTGTAAAAAGTCCCTCTCCAGCTTTGCTGTAAGTCCCCTTCAGGTACTGGAAGGCTGCAATAAGGTTTCCCCAGAGCCGTGTCTTCTCCAGGCTGAACAACCCCCAACTCTCTCAGCCTGTCTTCATAGGAGAGGTGTTCCATCCCTCTGATCATCTTCACAGCTCTCCTCTGGACTCACTCCAACAGGTCCATGTCCTTCTCAAATGGGGGGCCCCAGTGCTGAACACACATACTCTAGGTGGGGTCTCACCAGAGTGGAGTAGAGGGGTAAAATGATTTGATGCAGCCCAGGATACAGTTAGTTTTCCCAGCTGCAAGGACATATTGCCAGGTCGTGTTGAACTTATCCACCAGGACCCCCAAGTGCTTCTCGGCAGGGCTGTTTTCAATCCATTCCCTGCCCAGCCTGCATTTGTGCTTGGGATTGCCCTGACCCATGTGCAGGACCTTGCACTCGGTCTTGTTGAACTTCATGTGGTTTGCAAGGGTCCACCTCACAAGCCTGTCAAGGCCCCTCTGGATGGCATCCTTTCCCTCCAGTGTGTCAATTGCACCACACAGCTTGGTGTCATCAGCAAACTTGCAGAGCGTGAACTCAATCCCACTGTCCGTGTCACCGATAAAGATGTTAGAGTGCTGATCCCAATACCAACCCCCGAGGACCACCACTTGTCACCAGTTTCCACTTGGACTTTGATCCGTTGACCGCAACTTTCTGAGTGCGATCATCCAGCCAATTCCTTATCCACCAAGTGATCCGTTCATCAAATCCATGTCTTTCCAATTTAGAGATGAGGATGTTGTGCCGGACAGTGTCAAATGCTTTGCGTAAGTCTAGGTAGATGACATCAGTCATCCTTCTCTTATCCACCAACAATGTAACCCTGTTGTAGAAGGCCACCAAATTTGTCAGGCATAATTGCCCTTAGTGAAGCCATGCTGGCTGTCACCAATCACCTCCTTATTTTCCATGTGCCTTAGCATCATTTCCAGGAAGATCTGCTCCATGATCTTGCTGCTCACAGAAGTGAGACTGACTGGCCTATAGTTCCCAGCTCTTCCTTTTTTCCCTTTTTAAAATTGGGGGTTATGTTTCCCTTTTCCAGTCAGTGGGAATAATGTACCACTATTGCATTGCTTTTGTTGTCTGTAGTTCTGAAACTTTAGAAGATAACACGGTTTATTGCCTAAATATGGATACAATTAATAGTCACTGAGGAATGAGACAATCCATCAGCTGCTCTGAAAACTCCTTTCCAGCAGCAGGACCGTAACCATGATTGCCCTCTCGTGAGATGTGCGTGTGAGGTTACAGTGCTCAGGAAAAAAAACTGAAGTGGGGTTTTTAGTTATGGGAATAACAAATCCTTCAGAAAGTATAGATTTGGCATCCCAGACAGCCCCATCACCAGTAGAGGCATGCCCAGCTGGGAAATGCCACCTCACGGCCCAGCAGCAAAATTCATCAAAGTGGAGATCTGCAGTGTTTGGTCACCCCTTTTCGAGCCCGTTTTTAGGATGGAGCCTGGAGCCTTGTTGGTACTATCTCCAGAAAACAGCATGTGAGCACGGCCGCCATTGCTCCCAGCCAGTGACACACACAGCAGTGCGTGGGCCTAGCAACATTGTGCCTCACGGCTGACCAGCTATGGAAGGAATTAAATGTCCTTCTCTGCAACAGGAGAGGTCAAGCTCCTTCAGCCCAAAAGAAACAGTCTTCATCTGCTAAATAGCCCTTCAGCTGGGATTCATTAAGGAGCAGATATTAAGAAGCTGATGATGTCTGGGGGAGAAGCGTTTTATATCTTTCTCTCTGCTCTGTGTTGGAAGAGACTTTGCTGGGCTCTGGAGGCAACTGCCTGCCTGGAGCTGTGCCAGAAAAGCCAGTCCTCCCTCCCCAGCCTGGTCAAACAGGCGGCTGACTTACATTTCCCCAACTGAGAGAGCTACTTAATTTAAACACCTTGAGGCAGGGACCTGATTTAGTTTCAAGGCCTCTGAGGTCCCGCTGGTTAGAGGAACGGTTTGTTTCATGTTAGCAAAAGGCAAGGTCAAAGGTAGGTTTGAATGCACGGTGGGCTTGAGGACATTTTAACCCTTCAGTGTTTGCTTTTCTTTAATCTTGCACTTCTTGCTGCATTATAAGAAATGGATCTAGCCAAAAAGAGGACTTGGCAACTACTCATAATCACTTCAGCAGCATTTTTTTGAAGGGATGGTAAAGAAGCTCACTTCTTTCTTGGTTTAATGTTTTACCTCTCGAAGTTTTTGTAGTCCTAGTGTTTGTTTAGTGGTACAATACAAATTTCTTCAAAATGGTATCTTTGCACGGAACTGTGAAATGTAAGAAGCTAAGATGCTGTGAACTGGGCATCTGTTATTATAATTCATAGTATGGCCCCCAAAAGGCTTGCAGCCCCCAAAATAATCAAACAAGCCAACCAGCCAAGTCCTTTGTGATCTGACTTCAGCTTACAGTAGCCTGGCCCTCAACACTGAATCAATCCCGTCCTAAATCAGACAGACTAACCCACTGCCTTTCTCATTCTCCTTATTTTGTGTTCCTCTTTAATTATTTTTCTTTCAGCACTCTGCTTCTTGGCCGCTGTCTTTGCAGGGGAGAGGTCTTTTTTTGTGTGTGTGTTTGTGTCTGGCTGTGTGGTTTCAGCAGAGATCTTTGAAATGACACAAAATGGTTGTTCTTGTTTTTTTGAATGACTGATTTCTTGTGACATACCTGACACTTGTCAGCGTTCACTTGTGAGATACAAGTGAGCACTGGAGAGCTTTGAAAGGGTGAAACTAAGTCGACAGAGAAGAATGCTCAAAACTCATGTGCTGCTTGTTCCTTGGGAAGTTTGTGAGTTGAACGGAAGGTAAAACAACCTCATTTGCAGTCTTCCAATTTCCATATTTCTCTTTTTGTTCCTGTTGTATCAGAATGAAAAACAGCTGCTTATCAGCTCATAGTTTGCTTTGCTGATTGTGGTTTTGGCAGACGAATGAGATTTCCTCTTTTGTGCTTCTTGTATTTTCCACAGTACCAAAGTCTATTAGAGGGGAAGAGTACTGAATATTAATTCCAGACACTACATTGTAAAGTTGTACCTGGCATTCCTGTTCAAATGCATTAACATTCCAGTTCAAATACATTAATATTCCTAGACCCTGGTCTGACCTCACTCGTGCTGATTTTACACTTATATAACTACTGACTGCTAAGGAGTTGTCCTTAATTTACACTGCACTGCTTTTACTGCATGTTTGCAAGTACATTTTACTGTTCTTCTATTTATAATCCTATTTTGCAAAGAAAAGTGCTTTTAACATTTAACTTGTGAAGCTGTTGCGTGCATCACAATAGGTAGCACATTTTTTATTATTTTTCTTACATTTTCATTTATTTTAATTCTTTCTTTTAGTATTCTTCCTCTTAATCATCCTTCTTAATCAATATTCCCAGTATTTATGAGAAAGAATTGTTCTCCTCCTTTGATGTACATCCCATTCTAGATGTGGTAAAACATTTCTCATGTGAAGAGCAGGCACATTCAGTGGATTGTTCCAGTCACCATGAACGCCAGGAGCAGAATAGAGACAACCTGCTTCCCACCTCTAAGCCAGAAAAAACACATTTCCCTGAACTTTTCACTGTTCTCATCTTGGCTGTTTTCAATCCTCCAAGCTTCTGAATCAAATAAGGAGTTTGATAGCTACTGGTGAATAAATCTAATGACTGTTCTGTGACCAGTCAAATGTGTGCGCACTTTGCTTTCCCTCATTTATGTATACCCAGGGGGAATAAAATGATTTATATTTCAAGTTTCTAAAGCAAATTAAAGCTCATTAACGGTCCTCTGTTGTTTACTACTGATTACTATTGAATGAGAGTGAAATGAACTGAAAAGTAATGTTTCTAGACTGATCAGGTCTAAATTCCATTTTTCTAGAGGTTAGATGGTCTCAGGGTGGGAGAGGTAAAGAAGTAGATTTATTAACATTCTTCAGCCTTTAGTTGAAAGGGAAGGCAACAGAAAGAAGAAATGATCTGTCAATACCCTTAGGATTATTTTTTTTCTATATATATTTTGAATGTATTATAAAGCTTCTGATAACAACATGTAGAACTGGTAAGACTAGCAGGAAATAGCAAAAAAAAATCTGAGACAAAGTATCGGATAACTCTTGGGAGTAATTTCCTCAGAATCAAACAAGTCATGCCAAAGTATATTTTGTCTTGTTTAGCCTTAGCATGTTGTTAAAATAAAACATAAATTGTCTCCATGCAAATGATATTTCAAGGCAAGAATAATAATAATAAGCAGTTATGTTCTTATCACAGCACTGTATTGTCTTGCCAGCTGCTAGTACTATTCAGGAATACCTTTTCTTCCAGTTTTGTTGTGTAGTGATTCAAACACAGCTACTATTTTGAGCTGCTTTGTGATTCGATTTTAAATACATTCAGCTGTTTCCCATTGGTTTACAAAGGCAGGGATGTTGATTAAAATGTGAATTAGAAAGCATCTTGTTCCACTATGGGGAAAAACTAGCTTGTCTTTTTAGAACCAGTTGGAAGATTTCCAGCAAACAGGATCTCAACTGGTAAATGATGATTTAACAGAACTGAAGTTTTTAGTGGGATCATGATGACTGAATGACAATTGTGGAAGCCTGGGAGGTAGGTACTTTCTAAGCTACCTCCAGCCTGCCTGAATACTGCAATACATGCTTCTTGGGCTCTCTGTTTTACCAGAAGGGCCTAAATCCCTTGCCACCTCACTAGCTTAAAATTTTATGTAAAGAAATACATGCTATGTTGTGAATTTCCAGTTTTACCTTTGCTTGGGTTTTTTCTTACAAAAAAAAATCCCAAATTTTCCATAGGATGAGCATACTGATTCCTCCATAACTTTACCCATCCATGCTTGGAAATTCAGACTCAGCACAATTCTCAGCCTGCTGCTACCCCTAGCCTTGCAGTCAGATATGAGTAATTACAACTGATAAATATTTCCCATATAGCATTTGTAAATCGTAAGGGCCAGACTTCAATGTAATGAAGTGAATTCCAGCTCTGCTGACATCAATGGAATGAGGTGAATTTACATCAGTTATTGACAACAATGTTTTCCTGCTAAAGTCTTTGGCATCCAACTATAAACAACTAGCAGGCACTGATAACCTCTATCAGATATGGCAGATGCATATATTAGAAGAGTTCCTTTCCATTTTAAAAACACTAAAATAATTAAAAAGCTCTGTCCTATAATCTCCAAGCATCGTATTGCTGGTTTTGTCATTATTATTATTGCTATTATTATTGCTGTTACTACAGCTGGTTTTATTCTCTAATCTGTTGCAAAGTTATGCACAGATATCAAGGAATTCATCATTTTCTTCGTTTTACCATTATATCTAAGACTGACAGCAACTTATTTAAAATGACTGAATCCCAAGAACACCCATTTTCTTTTAAGAGCTTATCAAATAATGATTAGTGAATGTTAATCATTTGTATTCACTGAAGAAATTGATGTTTAATCAAGCTCATCTCATCATCTATAAACAGCCTTTGACATCCTTTAAGGAAACAATTGTATCTTCTTTTAAGGCATTGATTCAGGGGATTAGGAATGGTTTTTCTACAACTTTTTATCTCTTAGACTGCCAGATAAAAAACAGCTAAACCTGCTTATGTCTAAAAGTTGTTAATATTACATTCTGTGGCTTATATTTATTTGCCTAGTCACAGAGATCACATGTGCTGGCTGCTGTTCTGTGATCTACCTGTTTTGTGAACTGACCATGGGCCTCTGAACCCATGTGCAAGGCTATGCATACTTCTCTGCAATACGTCCAGAGAGTGATGGCAGAGGGAGAGTTGGGACAGGAAGAGAGGAAAGCCTGAACCTGTGATAGCCCTTCTTTGTATATACCAGGGGTCATTTATCCATAGTGAGGATAGGCAGTCACAGTGTCCATGACCTGACAATACCAGGTACCCCATCTGCTCTCATCATGGAGGCAAAATTTAGTTGCCTAAATGTAGTTTTCTGATGCCATTTTAGACACTATGGCCTCCTGTTGTCACTCATGAAGAGCAGAGGTCTCCTTCATGTCCTGTGTCATATGTCTTAACCTTGTGCAGAAATGTTTGAAACTTTAGGAGACCACTAATGGCACAGGACGTTGTCATTGCCTGATGTTTATGCAATGAAACATGCCTCATGACAGGACAGTCCTCGCTTGTCCCCAAAGCAGTAGTATTTCCAACCAAAGAGATCCAGTTGATCACTGCCCTACAGTGTGGGTACAGACAGATCTATCATGGACAACACATGCGGATATAGATGCCCAGGCTTAAATCAGAGATCACACCAAGCTTCAGCATCTTCTCTGGAGGCAGCTCCTAAAGACAAAGCAGGCATAAACTGATAAGCAGGGGGAGTTTCTTCTTTTGCCTGAATACAAGTGTGAATGAATTTAAGATTTATTTTCCACAAAAACTCACACATATGATTTCCTATAAAGTTTTAATAAGGAAATAAGGTTGTTGGGATTATCCTGAAAAGTGAGCAGAGACACAGAGATACCAATAACTAAATACATATCCACTGGCATATTTCAGTATTATTTTCCCAGTTCAATAAAAGGATGATACAGAAAGCTGCAGTCAGATATGGGATTTTATTTCATTATTGTAGTCAGTGATTACTTAATTAGTCAAGCATTAGTTCCAATACTTCTTTCACCAAGTCAAGTAATTGCAAATAATTCAGCCAATTGGCAACAAAATAATCTTCAGGAGTATTTTCACAATCACATATGCACAAACCCCTGACAGTAATTTATGCTTTTCCAAATGCTACAGGGCAAATTTTGTTATTATTGCCTGGTTGACTTCTTGAACTGGTGGTTTATCATAACACTTTTTTGTTTCTGAATTGATCTCCTTCTATGACAAGGTGATCCACTTGGTGGATGAGGGAAAGGTTGTGGATGTTGTCTACCTAGAATTTAGTAAAGCCTTTGACACTGTTTCCCACAGAGTTCTCCTGGAGAAATTGTCAGCTCACAGCTTGGATGGGCATACTATTTGCTGGGTAAAAAACTGGCTGGATGGCTGGGCCCAAAAAGTTGTGGTGAATGAAATTAAATCCAGTTGGCAGCCAGTCACAAGTGGTGTTCCCCAGTGCTCAGTATTGGGGCCGGTTCTATTTAATATATTTATCAATGATCTGTATGAGGGGATTGAGCGCACTCTAAGCAAGTTTGCAGATGGCACCAAGTTGGGTGGGAATGTTGATCTGCTCGAGGGTAGGAAGGCTCTGCAGAGGGATCTGGACACTGGATTAATAGGCAGAGGTCAACTGTATGAGGTTTAATAAGGCCAGGTGCTGGGTCATGCACTTCGGCCACAACAACCCCATGCAACGCTACAGGCTTGGGGAGGAGTGGTTGGAGCACTTGATCCCCTCATCCAGATCATCAATAAAGATATTGAACAAGACCGACCCCAGAACTGAGTCCTGGGGAGCGCTGCTTGTGACTGGCCGCCAACCAGATTTAATACCATTCAACACAACTTTCTGGGCTCGGCCATCCAGCCAGTTCTTTACCCAGCGAAGAAGACACCTAAGCCATGAGCTGCCAGTTTCTCCAGGAGAATGCTGTGGGAGACACTGTCAAAAGCTTTACTAAAGTCCAGGTAGACAATGTCCACAGTCTTTCCCTCATCCACTAGGCAGGTCACCTGGTCATGGAAGGAGATCAGGTTGGTCAAGCAGGACCTGCCTTTCATGAACCCATGTTGGCTGGGCCTGATCCCTTGGTTGTCTTGCACATGCCCTGTGAGCATTCTCAAGATGAACCTCTCCATGGTCTTCCCCGGTACCAAGGTCAGGCTGACAGGCCTGTAGTTCCCAAGATCCTCCTTCCAGACTTTCTTGTAGATGGGCGTCACATTGGCAAGCCTCCAGTCTTCTGGGACCTCCCCTGTTAACCAGGACTGCTGATAAATGATGGAGAGTGGCTTGGCAAGCTCCTCCGCCAGATCTCTCAGTACTCTCGGGTGGATCCCATTAGGCCCCATAGACTTGTGGGTGTCCAAGTGGCTTAACAGGTCCTTAACTGCTTCCTCCTGGATTATGGATGGGTTATTGTGCTCTCCATCCCCGTCTTCCAGATCAGGGGGCTGAAGACCCTGCGGGTACCTGGACTGGCTTTTAAAGACTGAGGCAAAGAAGGCATTAAGTACCTCAGCCTTGTCCTCATCCTTGGAGACGATGTTTCCCGCCATATCCAGTAAGGGATGGAGATTCTCCTTGCCTCTCTTTTTGTTGTTAATATATTTGTAGAAGCATTTTTTATTATCCTTTACGACTGTAGCCAGACTGAGCTCTAGCTGGGCTTTTGCCTTTCTAATTTTGTCCCTGCTATTCTCCTCAGTGCACAGCAGTTAGTGAGTTATATGCATGTTGTGGGGCAGTTAATGTATGAGAAATGATCATCGTGCAAGGTATTGCTTAGTAATTTTCTTCCATTTACCCTGAGAGTTTGACATAGAAACAAAGACTTAAAGGCCAGCAAATCTAAACAGAATAATCAACTTCAGCTTAATTTGGGATTAATAAGCATCTTATTTACTATTTTCCATGTTGTTTCCTCTGCTTTTTTATTTATGAGAGAAAAATTGGTCCTCTTTTGTACTGTTTTGATGGTTTTTAGACAATGTGCTAATGACACATTTTACCTAAAAACAAGCTGCTTGCACAGTGAGCAAATCTTTCCCTGAGGTGCTGAGCCTTCAATTTCTCAAAGTCGAACTACATAAACACTGAAGTGCTTAAAATATATACCAAGTCTTCTAGCTTGCTTTTTCTGCTACTGATATAAATGTGGGTTTCTTAATCTCAGAGTCTTTGTAGTCCAACACTTCCCCTTGAAGAATGTTACTTCGTCTTGGGAAGGAAAAACTTTCATAATGCTCCCCAGGGGTGGACCAGACTTGACCTGAAGATCCTGGGAAGTTCTCTGCGTGCTTATGTGGGCAATTTCAATGGTGTACACAGCACAGGTTGAGAGGCTTCTGGAAATCAGCAGATGTTACTGAATCCATAAGGAACTCAGAATTGTGAGCTTATTTCTCTCAAAAATTCCCAAAATTGGCTAAGATAATTTACTGAAAGACTAATCTTCAGAATTTAGAAAACAAGAATTACAAACCAAGTGCAATAGAAGACAAGCAAAAAGAAATCTGTGTATTTGAGATAGATTACATGGAGCTTGAAGGTTTACATTCTAATTTCAGTAAAGTCAGTGCTGTCACTGTTTTCAAAGACTAAAGAACATGATTCCTGGAAAAGAAATTCCAGTTTCTGTAAAGTAATACAAATGATCAAAAACACATGGTCACTGCAGATAACAAAGTGTGGGATAATCCCCTTTTTTTACTATTAATGGAAATAAATTTGCAACATTTCAGTAAACAGAGGCTGCATTATTATTACTACTCTTATCTAAAAATAAACATTGAAGAGATTCATGCCTATTAGTGGAGGAACGTTCTGACATTGACAATAGCTTACAGTGGTGTAGAAAAATGTTGTAAAATTGTACTTATTATTCTATATGTGTACAGATGAGAAACAAGGTACAAAATAAATACATAAACAAACACATCCTTCATCTGTTGTTTGTAGAAGTTCCAAGTATTTAATGTTGAAAACAAAATGTTTATTTTAGATTTATTTGTAAAATGAGCAGTTAAATGCCTCCAAATTTCATAATACATATAACAACACCAAATTATAGTGAGTACTGGGAAGGGGAATGGACAAAGGGAACAAATGTGTGTGGTACCAGTAATTTCTTTTGTCACAAGGAACCACACTTTGGAGATTACACTTCTGAGATCAATGTCATCTTGCACTACGTGCAGCCTTTCTTGATCACATGTCTATGGAAATGAAGGACAAAGAAAATAAATCCTGTCCCATCTGCCAATGGACCTTGTTAGGAGTATAAACCAAAGAAATTGTCTTTTGGTGGCTGAGTTCTAATCCCTTAAGTCTACTTAAGGTTTCAGATTTCTTGCCTCAAAAGGCAATAAATCAAAGAAAATAGCTTATAATACCATTCTTTTAAACACCAAAAAAATACAACTACCTTGTCCAACTTTGTGGTCTTAGCCTATCTGGTATGAAGATCAGTGCTGGTTATTATTTCCTTCTTTAGAGGCTAAAATATATGGCAAGAAGTTCATCTCTGTAGCACATGTCATTTAATCATATCAACCTGAATCTATATGTTCAGTCTATTGATTCTCCTATTAAGAAGGAAAATGGCTTTCCTCAGATCTTTAATGTTTTCAGACCTAGTGGGAACCCACATAGTCATCAAAGAAAGACTACTGTGGCACTGAAACTATTGCACAACTATTGCAAACCCACTGCAGTGATCTTTAAATAAGGTTGTTATTTATTACTTGTGCTCCTAGTAGGCATAGGCAAAAAAATCAATTGAATCAGGATGAAGTAGACTGCCCTGTTTAGTTGGTGAAAATACAACAGTGGCTGAGGTGGATAAATTGCATCTACTTTTTAAAATTAATGCACAGCCACTCTTTTACAAAGAGCAAAGGTAACAAAGGGAAAGGCGGTGTTATTGCTTAAGAGATTGACAGTTTTCCCCAGCATAGCAAGAGATACCTGTGAAATTAAAAGCTCCTCTTGTCTATGATAACTCTAGAAGAAGAAGGAAACTAACCTCATGCCCCAGTACTTCTGAATGGAGCTCCAGCATTCGGCTTCAGCAGACTTTTCTCTTCAGAAAATGGCCCAGGAAGTTTGGTCACACAGCATTTTTTTCAACTAATCAAAACTAAAGCTGAACCTGCCCCACAACTTCCAAGTATTAAGGAATCTAATTCAGCGAAGTTTCCATAGGAATGAGCTGTGAAGAGCTGAGCCTGCATGGCAGTCCCAGAGACACACCAAAGACAGGAACAGTGGCCGGATGCCCACAGCTCCCACACGGAGTCCTCTCTTCTTCCTCAAGCCAGCCAGCCAACGTGAGAGCTGTTTGGTTAGAGTCAGCCTAGCAGGCCCTTCGTTCTAAAATAAACACCAGAAAGGAGGAGGAGCAAATTAAAAAAATACGCATCCCTCATGGTGGATGGATTTCTGTGGATGGGATTTTTCCACAGCTTTTCAAATAAGCACTACCACACGTGATCTTTCAGGCTGAAGGCAGATATTTGAGCCTTTTTAGTTTACAGATCTCCTCACTATCTGCTAACTGTTGATTTGTACAATGCTGGTAGGTATGGCACTGATCTCTATTCTCTTAGTCGCGAACAGTGAAAGGATGTGACATTTAAAGTTGTTTCTATTTTCAGGTGTTGGGACATGGAGGATCTATATCCAACATTCATGGGAGCAAGCACACTGGGATTCAATTACAAGGTGCTCAGCCTGAATATTGACACTTCCCTTGAACTCAGGGACAGTCTAAACAACTGTTTTCCTCCTCACTTCTCAAGGTACATAGACAAACGGCAACAAGAGTCTGAATCTTGAGTTTCAGTTGCCCCACTCCTCTTTCTTTATTGATGTATATATTTTCTCACACTTTAAATTAACAACAGCAAAGGATCTATGTCCGATTCTGTGTCCCAGTATGGTAGCTTTCATTTGTAAAGCTGCTCAAAAGCCATCCTGTTAAGGCAGCATTAGAATTTACCAGTTTATGGCAACAGAATTTTGGGGTAAAAATGCTGGGCAGTGAGAGGGAAGAACATCTGGGGAGTCCCAAAGGTGCTGCCTGCTGTACAAGAAACTCCTGTTGTATTTCAGAGAGAAAATTCACACAGTATTTGAATTCAGAAACGTACTGAATTCATAATCCATTATAGACTTGACACTTTTCAGAATGCAGAGAAACACCTTTTATGTCCATTTCATGGTAGGAATAACCTTTAGGGGGATTTAAAGAAATATACATTAAAAAATGTAACATCATTTCCCGTGATTCTGTCAGAGAATATACAGTTTGGGGACAATTTGGAAATCATCCATTTCAAAACCAACCAATATGGAGCTACACAAAAATCTAGAAGAAAGAAACTCTCAAAATCCAACAAAAATGGTGCATGAAAATACTTATTTAAACCTGAAGCAAAGCTTCAGGTTAAGTAGGTGTTTGCAGTCCCAGTTTATCCACAGAAATGATGTAACCATTATTATGCATTTTACAAATCTCCCCAGATTACCTACTGTGTCAAAATTCAAATCTCTGAAGTGCCACTGACTTCAAGTAAACTCTGTCCTGAGCTATTAGAACATGATCACGAAGATAAAACTACTGATATTTAACTTTTGTTATCACAACAAAGTGAAAAATAGGAGGGATGATTAGGTGATGAAGACTATGAGTCATTTAATACTTAATTAATCAATTAAGCCTCAAGCCCCCACTATTATTTTCTGTCACCCTTACTCTGTCTGAAACCTTTATATTCTCAGGAGTAAAGGTCTTTTGATATTTGTATTCATGTATTACACCAAGAAGAGAGTTTGTCTGTAATGGTCAATGTGTATCTGGTGATACTGGATAATTATTTACTATACTTTTTCAGTATACACATCACTATTTAGTTTTTGAAAGCCCTGTTTTCAAAAGTAAATATCAAATTAATTATTATTTATACTGGTTTGTGGTTGCAATTTGGGCTGATTCTTACAACTATCAGTTACACCTCATTAGAAGTGTTTCATGTCCAAAATATTTAATCTCTCTTTAAGGACATATACTATGTATTTCCCCTGTAAATATATCTAATTTAATGAGCTTTTACTACCTGATCAACAGTAAGCTACAAAATATTTGTTTCCAAAAGGAATGAAGAATAGTGGTTTCACATTGTTTAATGGCATGCATTAAAACATAAATCTCTTGTAGACATAGAATAAGTGCATCAGAGATCTTCTACCTTCTACCTTCAGCATTTTACTGCAAAATTGAAAGTCATTATTAATTCATTCTATATTAATTATGATAGCCATTAATCACAGTGATCTTGTTCAGCATCCAGATCCCTAGAAAGAATACCATCGTTTGGAAATTCAGTGCTTTATTCCAGAAGGCCTGAGTCATTTAAGGTGACTCAAAAACATTATTTCATAGCAATATAATGTCCAATTATCAACTTGATTAATAGTTTATAACTTGAGCCATTTAGTAGGTTTTCACTTTGCTTGGTTCATGGAAAAATGCAGGTTTTGTAAAATATTTTTTCCTTATGAATATTTCAGACCAATAAGGAAAAAACACTGCATTTTCAAAACTGAACACATAAAATTATAATGAGGCAAAACTTGTATGTATTTTGTCTGTGTATCCCAACCAGATTACCCATTATGTAATAGCAAACATTCTACCCAGATTTATTTCAAATACAGCTAGGGCACATAGCTAAAAAGAAGAATTCTGAAGCCTAGTCCCAGCCTGTTGTATGACAGGTAATGCCATATCCACTGCACATGCACGTCCAAGCAGAAGCCACATCTTGTTCATTTCAACTTAAATTCTCTGCAGATACTTCCCCACAAATGAAATTGTAAAGCTTGTCCTTCACCATCAGAACAAGAAATGCTTTGCTCTCTCCAAAAATATACTGGCAAAAAATTAGAAGTGTCTTTCAACAACACGTGACAGGTGTGGATGATACCCACCCTTATTATACATAAGCCTTGACGACTCAAATGGCACCGCAAGCACTTATTCTATCTCTATATTTCAATGCCAATTCTAGTACAGTTCTTACCTTTCTTCATTGCACAAGGAAACATAATGGATGGAATGGCCTTATTACAGTTCACGTACAAAATTAAAATCCTGAATTTCTAAAATTTCTTATTCAGCACTAACACAAGCCTAGCTGTTCCCATTGTGTCATGCGGACAATCACAGAATGACACCCTTCATCACGTAATCTTCCATGATGAATTTGTGCCTCCATGTAGTCCTGCTCAAGTCAATGTGATTTTTCTTATCTGCACAACTAAGCATGCAAATTTGTAGTACTGTGGCCTGCTAGAACAAAATCCTACTTGACACAAATGTTAAAAGTCAAGCTGACACATCTTATTTGCTGCTCTAAAATTTGGTGTCAAATCACTGTTATCAAAGTTAGTGATTTTAAAATTTTGTTGGAAGTGAAAAGTAAAGCTGAAAAACAAGAGAAACAAGGTGGCATTTGAACCCCAGAGAAATCCTTGCTGGTTTCAGTAGAACAGCAGTTCCTTCATGAACTATAGCAAATCAGTAAGACTTACTGTGAACTTCAGGCATCACAGCTTTTCAGAACACTCTGGAGTCTTTCATAAAATCCCCCAAAGCATCAGAGAAAAGGTATTGAGAAATTACTGCAAAGGTCAAAAGTAAAAAGAGAAATGAGAGAAAAGAAAAAAAACACACGCTCAGCCAGAAGAGCAGATGTAAGGGTTGAAAACAGGTGAGGTGCACTGATGATTATATGAAGAGAGAGATCTTGCTTAGTCAGAGCTCTTTTTCATTGTGAATGAGCAGCAAAGAGAAAATGACTGAGTAGCCCATTTTTCCTTTTATTTCTGTTGCTGCTGAGCTATAACAGTATGTTTCAGCTTTGGTACATAAGTGAAATTAGTACGGTGTAAAACGTAACTTTCTGTATTCTGAACGAAAGATGCTTATGTTACAAACTTCTTATGTTACAAACATTTAAAGGTTAAAATCATGTAAACAGTCAGAAAAACTCCTGAGGCATGTAGGAAGCCTCATCCCTTGTAAATTGGATCTAGACTGGACAAAGCACCACAAAATATGCTAAACAGTGCAAAGTGACACTGCTGAGAGTTTGCACTGGATGACCCACTTGGTCTTTGCTGTCTTTAAATTATGTAATTCTCCTTAATGTTATATTAACATTTTGAGGCACAGCCAAAGGCTCCTAAAAGCATTTGCCAATCTTTTTAAGAGAGAAAGCTAAATAAACCCTCAAAGATCCTTCCAGAGAATGTCCATGGCTGGTAGAGGAGAAAGGGCTCCTGCAGGGAGAGCTTGCTTTCCCCCTCTTTTTCCTGAACACTTCCTCTGAAATGCATCTAGGGTAGAATTTTATGAATGCAACCTCTCTGCAGGATTTTGAAATCCCTGCCAAATTGAAAGCCACAACTGCTGCTGGGAGGATATGAGTGGAGACCAGCTGAAGGCTACAAACAGATGCCTGCAGCAGTGGTGGCTTGGTGTGGCAGCAGCTACCACCACAGGTAGCAGGCACTGAAGGGGTAGAGGAGCACAGCAGCCTCTATGCCAAAAGCGGTGCCTCCTGGAAACAGACATGAGTAGGAAGAGGTGGTGGGGAAGTGTCAGGGAGCATGAAGCTGGGCCATTAACTCTGCAATGGATTTGGGAATAGTTGGGCAGAGGGCAGGGAAGGCTTTGAGATGGGAAGAGTTGAGTGATGGGAGACAAGGGGATGGCTTAAAAGGGTTCAAGAACAGCTCTGAGACAGGAAAGAGGAGGGATGGGAGTCCTGATGCAACTGAGGGAAAGATGGGAGGATGCTCCATTAGCATAGGTCATGGGGCTCAGGGCAACAGGCACTGAAAATTACCACAGGACTCTCTCTCATCCAGACAATAGAACTCTTGTTTGGTGGCAAGAAAATTAGAGCAAGACTGTACAAGTCTTCCACTTTCCCCAGAAATTTATCTTCACTTTTGCTTTCAGAAATAGAGATAGCTTGAAAATAAGGGCTAAACTTCATAAGCATTAACTGTAATGTCAGATCTGAAGGTAATTTGGAACTGATAACTTATTTGCCTCACACTTACCCTTCTCCTGACACAATTACCCCATGGAAGCTCTTCTTTTGGCAAGCTGGAGGTTTAACTTGGCAATTCTAATTTTCACTGATTCTGTCTCCACTGCTCTTTTTGGCCACTCTAAAGACCACGTCAGCAAAAGCACCTCAGACTCATACTTGCTGTCAACACACCAAATTCCCAGGACATTTTTGGGGTAGCTCAGACATATCAAATCTGCGTAAGGTTTTCTCATCAAGACATCCCACAGATCCTCACAGCATGTCTAGCAAGACCCCTTACTGTTCACCCACTCTAACTTGTCTGTGTTGTGAAATACCATTTACTCTAAAATGTCCTATCATCAGTCCCTATAACAGTATCACTGCACTATTATGTGTCACAAGCTATCACAAATGAGGTTGGAAGACAATGGAAAAGTAAAGGCCCTAGACAGCACCATGCAAGAAGTACACTGTCATACACTCTACAGCACATGTCTCCAGGAACATGACCTGGTGGTATGTCAAGAGAAACAGCAGATGAATCCAAGGATTCTGGGATCCACCCCAGAAAGAGGTTGCCCAAAAATAGCAGTTCGTCTTTTCCTTACTGGATGTGCTGGTCATGGCAGAACTCAGATGGAGACTCGTGACTAGTTTCCAGGCTGAGAAGGGTGTTTTTCAGCCCTGGGGATGGGCAAATGGTTGGGGGAGGCCTGGATAATGGGTAAGAAGCTTGTGCTTGCACTGTTTACAGAGAGACCATGTTTGTAGTGCCTTTGTCACAGCAGGATGATGGTCTCTTACACTTCTTTTATTCCTAATAGAGCATTACATGGCATGCAGGTATGTCCTTATGATACAAGACTGTCACATGAGACTAGAGATTCATCTGTGATGAGAAGAGCCTGAAAGTCTGCTTTCACTTCAGTCTTTACTGCTAAGACTACTTCTCAGGAATCCCAGACCTTGGAGGTAAGTGAAAAATCTTGGAGGGAGAAAGACTCTTCACTGGTCAATGAGGTTTGGGTTAGAGATCATTTGGCTGAACTGAACACTCACAATACATGGGCCCTGATGGGATGCACCTGTGAGTGCTGAGGGAGCTCGCTGATGTTGCTGCAACACCTCTCTCCATCATTTTTGAAAAATCATAGAGAACAGGAGCGGTGCCTGAGGACTGGAGGAAAGCCAATGTCACCCCAGTCTTCAAAAAGGTCAAGAAGAAGGACCCTGGAAATTATAGACCAGTCAGCCTCACCTGCATCCCTGGGAAGGTGATGGAACAGCTCCTTCTGGAGGCCATCTCTAGGCACATGGATGAAAAGAAAGTTATCAGGAGTAGTCAGCATGGATTCACCCAGGGGAGATCATGCTTGACCAACCTGATAGTCTTCTATGATGGAGTGACTAGCTGGGTAGACAAAGGGAGAGCAGTGGATGTGGTTTACCTTGACTTCAGTAAGGTTTTTGACACTGTCTCCCATAACATCCTCATAGTGAAGCTCAGGAAGTATGGGTTGGATGAGTGGACTGTGAGATGGATCAAGAACTGGCTAAACAACAGAGCTCCAAGAGTTGTGATCAGCGGCGCAGAGTCCAGTTGGAGGCCTGTAGCTAGTGGTGCTCCCCAGGGATCAGTACTGGGTCCGGTTTTGTTCAACATCTTCATCAATGACCTAGATGAAGGGTTGGAATGTACCCTCAGCAAGTTTGCTGATGATACAACTGGGCGGAGTGGCTGATACACCAGGAGGCTGTGCTGCCATTCTACGGGATCTGGACAGACTGGAGAGTTGGGCAGAGAGGAACCTTGTGAAATTTAACAAATGTAGAGTTCCGCACCTGGGGAGGAACAACCCCATGCACCAGTACAGGTTAGGGGTTGATCTGCTGGAAAGCACTCCATGGAGAAGGACCTTGGAGTCCTGGTAGACAATAAGTTATCCATGGGACAGCAATGTGCCCTGGTGGCCAAGAGGGACAATGGTATCCTGGGGTGTATTAGAAGAATGTGACCAGCAGGTCGAGAGAGATTATCCTCCCCCTCTACTCTGCGCTGGTGAGGCCTCGTCTGGAGTATTGTGTCCAGTTCTGGGCTCCCCAGTTCAAGAGAGACAGGGAACTTTTGGAGAGAGTCCAATGGAGAGCTATGAGGATGATTAAGGGACTGGAACATCTCTCGTATGAGGAAAGGCTGAGAGACCTGGGGCTGTTTAGTCTGGAGAAGAGAAGGCTGAGGGGGGACCTTATCAATGTCTATAAATATTTGGAGGGTGGCTGTCAGGAAGATGGAGCCAGTCTCTTTTCAGTAGTGCCCAGTGATAGGACGAGGGGCAATGGGCATAAACTGCAGCTCAGGAAGTTCCATGTCAACATGAGGAAAAACTTCTTTACTGTGAGGGTGATGGAGCACTGGAACAGGCTGCCCAGAGAGGTTGTGGAGTCTCCTTCTCTGGAGACCTTCAAAACCCAACTGGACGCGTTCCTGTGCAACCTGCCTTAGGTGATCCTGCCTTGGCAGGGGGTTTGGACAAGATGATCTTCAGAGGTCCCTTCCAACCCCTACCATTCTGTGATTCTGTAAAAAAAAAAAAAAAGGGATTTGCTGAATGGCTTACAGGTGTTCCTTATGGAGATCCACCTAATGGGATGCTATAGGTGCAGGTCCTCCCTTTTCTCTTTCTCAGGTCGGATCTGTGCTGGGGGTTGTTGGGCATTTGGCATGCTCGATGTCAAGGTGATTCACAGTGTGCCTAAGGAGGTTCTGATGGGCACTGAAAGACGAGCTTCTCTCTGCCATTTTCCTCCAGCCAGATTGTGCTCAGGAAGTCCTGGAGGGCATTCCTGGAGTCAGACACTATGGGCACTCAGAGGATTCACTTTGAAAGCCAAATGAAAGCTTCAGGAGTACTATAGCTGTGCAACATGGACAAAACTAGAAGCTCCTCTGTTGCTGTTACATCCAAACACGCACTCAACACAGACCCACTGTATCTGCTGTATCTGTGCCATGCAGAATTCCTCCAAAACTCCTGAGACTTGCACTGTTTTCAATTTGAGAAATGCAGCATAAATAATAGATGCCTTATCTTGAAATCAAGAGAATGTATTTCAAGTGAGCCCTAACATATATTAATATATATCACTGATGTCTTCAAAAAGGAATGTTTAACAAACTTCCTTTCTGTGTTTAATAACTTTTGTACTGGTTTCTCCAGAGAAAGAGTAATGTTGAAAGTAGGTCCTGGAATGAGAGCAATTATTGGATAGAAAGAGGGCTGATATTTTCTATTTAAACACATAGAAATAAATATTTTCTACAAAAATTTTGATGTAATACCATTAATTTCATTTTCCTTACAATCGTTTGCATAATAGCTGGAGAAAGGATAAAATGTATATATTCCCTACATGTTTCTGCAACCAGGTATGCAGCTGCATCCCAAATGAGCCCTTCACAATCCCTGCGTTATAGTCTGTGCTTCATTAAAGCAGCATGCACCACTCTTCCATAATGAGCTGTGTGTTCCATTGTGGGTAATAGAATCATTTCCTCTGTTGAGCAGACTGCTATGTAAATCAGGAGAACCGAAATTCAAAGAGACTTGTTTTCTTTGCTCCTTCATTACACCAACACTACATTCCTCTTGGTCACTGTGCTAAACCTGAAAAGGGAGACTTCTATTAATAAAAATTGGAATTGGAGAAAATATATTACACCCTCTCTATGCCTGTTAAATTATTAATAAGCAAGTTATGAACAAAAATTGTGATTCATTATGCATTCTATGACAAAAAGAATAATTTATAAATTCCAAGAAATGTTATTTCTCCTGTAATAGCAAAATGAATCATCAGCTTTTAATTTTCTGCCATAACTATATAAACCTTTTTAATAAGAGGTTTGTCTGTCTCTTGAGGTGTCTCACAATGTCTAATGGAAGTTCTCAAATTTTACACTTATGTCACTAATGTATCAGCTAAAAAAATTGCACCAGATTAATTGCTTTCAAATTCAACTCTCTCTTAATTCATTACAGTTATTGTTATATTAATCCCTGAAGTTTCATCTTAAATATTACTGTATATCCAAATATATCTCAGCTACTGGATTTAACAGTGTCTCACAGAAACAACTAGTTTACAACATTTGTCTAGTTGAAAATAAATAAATTAATTAATAGTCACCAACCCCAACATTCAGTTATGTTTCAAAATTTGACACTATGCTAAAGATTGTTAAGAAGCAAACCAGTAGTAAATAAATTTTGTATTACAACATATGTTCTAGATGACCTGCTGCTTGTTTTACAACACTGCAATTTGAATGTTTTTAGTTCCTATAGATGTCAATGGAACTTTAAAGACTAGTTAATGTGGTACAGTTAATATAAATCTGCCCCTGATATCAAAGAATTTGTAACATCTTCCCATCAATAAAGTCTGGAAATCCCTGCATACATCGACGGCATATCTAAGCATGGCCACCATTTTGTATGAGATATTAAACAGGATTTGATGTATCTATATTTTTTGTGTGTCACATTGAAAGGAGGAAGCAAAGTTAACCAGAGACAAATGATATGACCTGTCTTATAAAAAAAACACCCAATATTGCAGAGATTTTGTCCATTGTCATGAACTTCTGTATCTTCTGTGACAGTCTGCACAGTGATTATATGAGTATGACTTGAAGGAAAAAGAAGACAAGTCATACTGCATGCACAGTGGGGCTGGGATATGTACCCTGAAATTAATAAGATTTTATCTGATCTTAGCCTGGATTTTTTAAACAAAATCTCTTAGAAAATGATGCTTCCATGTACTCTAAGAAAGTGGGACACTATAGCCCACCTATAGCTACACAGTAACCTTGACCTTAGCACTCAGTACAAATAAGATAGGAGTCCAGATGCTTACGAATGCTTTTAAATTCTTAAAACACTGAGTTTGTTAAATATTTTCAGTTTGTGATGGAAATTAGACCTTTTATTGTGGGGAAGCTTGATGAATAAGGCATCTTTAAGAATGAGGAGATACCAATGTAATGTATCAACATGTTTTCATTCCTAATGCATTCTCTACTTGCCTTAGAAAGCTCATTACTGAATTATGACTGAGATCATAGTTTTGTAGCAGGCCAGCATGGGAAGATACTCCCGCTCTGGTAGAATTAATAGTATCTTTGACAGTGGGGAATGAATAAGCTCTCTAGGGCATGGTGTGTTCTGTGTTTGCACTGTGTATTGCATACTAGGAGCTCAGGCTGAAGACCAAAGGTGCACTTCTGGCACAAGGAATGCAGATAGATAATCTCTTTATCTTCAACCTCACAGTCTTTTTCATGTTTCTGTCTTCACAGAGAAGTATTTAACATAAGGTGGAATTTATCTTGCCTAATTTTAGCTATCTAAATGTTAGGACTCAAGTATAAGCTGATTGCTCAAGACAGAAGAGAATGACAGACTTGTCCAGACAGCAATTCTTTCCACCCCACTATAGGAATTTGAGTGAACTGCCATGATCTGGCAATTTCCATCGCTCTTTTCCTCTCTTGAAATAGGAGACCAAATGCCTAAGTTCAAAGTGACTGCTATAAAATATATGTATTCCCCTAAAACTTTATTTTTAAACCTTCTAAAATGATAAAGGAACTATATTCCTGTATCTTTATCTTCCATATATATTAGCTTTAGAAAGAAATTAAGTTTCTTAAAATAGATTTCTTTTTCCCTTTGTACAGCTTTTGCATTTGATAATGTAACTCCACTTCTATTCTCCATCTCTGGAATATCTGAATAGGAGTTTTTCAATTAGAAACTGTTTTCTGTACGTGTCCATGTTCATAACGTTTAAAATGGGCTCTTGTAAACATGAAAGAATTTTTCTAGTAGTTGTCACCTGAAATCTAAAGCTAGGCCTTAGTTTCAGCTAGATATTATGAAAGTGAAATACATTATATCTTTGTCAAGCTGTACTATGATTGACAGTTCCCACAGTTTTATGGTTTGTGTATTACCTAGAAGATTTCTTATACTTCATTTCTTGTAACTGAAAGTTGGCTTTCGTTAAACAACAGCAACAATAAAACCAACAACTACAACAACTTTTCTCTTTTCCCAACTCATGTTTCAATGAAAAGCTTGAAAAGATTACCTAAATACATGTCAAGTGTATAAAAAACAGGGGATAAATAAGAATCCAAAATGCATTAAGATATTTATTGTTGAAAGGCAAAATTATGGTATGTAGCATAATGTTTGCATTTTTAATATTATGGCTGGGAATATTATTAAACTTAATTCTTCTCTGGAGTCAATGGCAGTTTATTGTTAGGAACTTTTTAGTGGTAATGAAAGAAGAACAGTAAAATTCTAAAACACAACATTGATCTCCAAGAGTTAAACAAGGGTTCTCCAAAAAGGAAAATTTTTTTTATAATAAAAGGCATAGTGATTTGTTTTATGTAAAGTGAATGCTTTTGTTTTGATGGGTCTAATGCACTACGGTAAGTGTACGATGATAAGGTCTATAATAAAAGTATAATAATAAAGGTTTGAAAAGGCAAGAAATGCTTTCACATTGGAGTGTGAAATATTGTCATTTTTCTTTTGATTTATGACCTGTAGTGAAAGATCTGTTCCCATGGAGCCGAGTGAAGAGTACCCAAGGGTTTCTTTACCTCTCATTGTACTATTGATGTAATCAGATATGACCTTGTATTTGACACTCTAAGAAAATTACAGAATGGTCTTGCACAGACATTAATTTCAGTTTGACACTTTACTGGCACTTTGTAGATCTTAAAAATTACATTAGGTGCTTATATTTCATTTACAAGAATAAACTGGAATTCATTGATCCAAGTTACTTGGTAAAACACCTAGAAAATGAACACATTTGCAGTGAAAAGAAAAACAGTAAATATTGCACATAAAAAGAGGACACATAGTGATTTACTTTTTTTAAAGAAGTAGAGAAAAACAACGCTTAGCGAATACATACTAAGTCATGACAAATACTCACAGACAGAATATCTGTAACAGTATGTGGAACCTGAAAAGTATTTGAAGAGTTTAAATTCCCTTTTTTTTTACTTTCCTGGTTTTAATGGCAACAAGGGTTATGAGCTGCTTTTGTCCTCAACTTTTTTACTTACAGCAGCATGTTTTTAAAGTGAGCATTACTTACTCTTATGATAATCATGCATATGTTTTAAAAAGTGGGCATGTAAAACTCTTGCCAAATTTGCAGGCCTACAGGTAAAGCACAACTCTGAAAAGAAAATTATTCCAGTTATTTATTGTGGAAGTTGAGTCTGGCCCTTGCTTAAGCAATTTTTAAGCAAAAATAATTGTTTATAATGCCAGGATCTACTTCTTTTCCTTTGCTCCTGTCTTTCTTGCCAGAACATATCTGCATTTGTGAAAGAACAAGATTAAGAACAGGTCCTCTCTTGTAGAAGATATGTGTTAAAATTATGTTGATATTTCCACTTGAAGTGAAGGGATTGCTCAGCAATGCTAATTTGGATTGTCTCCAGTGAAAGGAAAGATTTCCATTAATTCCCATGTTTTTTCTTATCCAACGTGAAGGATGTGTTACAAGGCTTCATTCAGGAGCATTTGGGAAGTGCTCTGAGATCCCTGGTGGATGCCATTCTGGCAGTGCAAACTACTCTTAGGATAGATTGAAAATCGACCACTGGAACTATTCCCTGGCACAATAAGCCAATTACACCAGACTAAGATACTACATGATACTATATTGATTCTGTCAAATTTATCTAAGGAATAAAGTGATTAAGACAAGCTGTCTCCTTCTATGCTGGCTTTCTTACCTGCCTACTTGCCAGACTGCCTGAATCGGCTACCAGACTGCCATATTCTTTCAGCTACTGAATTTCCACCTGCCTGGGGAGTTATGCTGCTGACTCCCCAGGGACTTAGGAAGATCTAGCTAAAGAGAAAGCTGGAAATGCAATGATTTTCTGTTCCTTGTTGCTTTTCTTTTTAAATTGATTTTTTTAATCATGATTCCTCTTTCACACAAAAAATAAATCCAAACTTTAAAGTTTTCATCTCCATTCGAGAATATTAATACTTAAAGTGAAATCTCGTGCCAGATTTCTGGCAAGCCCTAGGTAACACAGTATCTTTTTTCTTTCTTGGTCCCTGATTGTGGGGGAGCATACCTGGAGAGCAATAAAATAATCACTTAAACTAAAAGCTTAGGTAAGTCATTTGAGTATCTTGTTCTATATTTTTCTGAAAAAATTTAAACCTAGTGAAATACAGGAATTTGAAATCCATTCCAGATATCCACCTCAGTGTTAGCCTTTAATGGTACTAATTTCAAAATATATATCTTTGCCAGGTTTACATGACAACATAAGTCTCATTTATTTTCTACTTAGAAATGGGGTTTGTATCAGAAAATAATGAAGGCTGACACCAACAGGTTGAGTTCCCACTAGTTAATATTTTTTGAACCATCCTGCCAGCAGCAATCTCACTTTTGAAGTCAGGTCCACATTTAACTCTGTTTAGGTTCCCGTACATACAATATGGATCTGTGGCCTGGATATGCTTGTCTTTCCTGCATCCTCCAAAACTTGAAACCACCAGGGAACTGTGAAGAGCAGCACTAACTTAACATTGGACCTAACAATGAGTTTTCCAATTTAGGGTCAGTTGTTCCCATATTTTACCTCAACTGCTGTTTAAGCCAACCTCGACGCTGTTTAAGTCAGTACAGCAGTATTCCATGAAAAAAAAATGGTCTTGTAGAAGGAAGTGAAAAAGTTAGTAAGATAGAAACTTTTAGAGAAACAGATATCTTTCACAGACTAAATATTTCATGTAATCACGATAGCGTATAAAAGCATACAACGAAGACTATGTAATCAAATGTAAAATGAGAAAAGAGCAGAAAGTTAAATATTTCACAGAAGAATGTCATGCACAGCAATATGAATGGTAGGTAACTTGCATTGAAAAGCACAGTAAAAGACAAAAAAGATGGATTCATCAAAAGGAAAATGAAGGAGAAGCACTTTTCATAATGCTACTTATAGATTTTAGCTGCTTTTAACTCCTCTTTTTTATGTGGATGCCTACATTAAGAACCTATTTTAGGTGCTCATTGCCAAAAAATACTGAAAATACTGATGATAATAACTCTGAAAATGAGGTTACAGGCATCTACATTGGAATGTTAAAAAAGGAAACGGCAAAAGTTGGGATTGTTGTTGAAAATACATAAGGAGCAAAAGGACTCAATGTTGTCCTATTAGAGTGTCAAGACTGTGATATTTCTACAGGAATACATTTCACACGGAACACAAAATAATTATGGCAGCACATAAAGATGCCATGGCAGAGTTGGAGGCTTAGTTATACAATCATGTCGGATACAGAAAATGTGCTGATTCCCTGGTTACGTTTCCTAAACGGATTTAAAAGTCAGCTTGCCCAGAATAGTACATGGCTAGCTTTCATTTCCTGCTTTCTTAAAAACAGAGGTAAATATCCTCTTGTGATTTTCCTGAGCTTTCAAGTTTAGATAAATTTCACGTATATGGCCCACCTAATGCAAACTGGAAACCGAGATTTTGTTACAAAACCTAGTATAATATTAAAAATTTTTGACAGCCTTCTAGTTAAAGCCACTTCAGAGCCCATCTGAAAACTGGCACAAACTTCTATGCATCTACATATTCACAAAATGTCCTAAATTTAAAAAGGGAGTGATTTAAGGAGAAATATATTATGGGACAGGCCACCAGAGGGAAGTACTGGACAGTCTTAAGAGACACGGCATTTGAGCAAGTTTTCAGTCTTGAATGAAATGCCATATGGCTGGGGGGTTGGATTTGCCTCTCTCAGGAAGCTGTGACAAGTGGCAAAATTTATTCTTTGCCTTAATCTTTCTATGGATCCAGTTCCTAAGGCAGACTTTTCTCCTGAAGAACAAGTTTAGATATACATTCCCAAAAAGGAGACTGAATGCTGCTTGTCAACACCTCTGCTATTTACAGTGTGCCTGGACTCTGTGTAATTTATTTCTAGATCAACAAGACAATAACCTGTTGGTCTAAATAAGCTAACATTTTGAGAAAAGCAACAATATTTTACACAAGCTTGTCACAAAACTATCATTTCATTTATGATCAAAAGAATAAAAAGTTTGCAGGGATAGGTCAGCCAGGAAGATTAAGCAATGATAGGAATTAAAGCAGAACACAGTATAGAGGGGCCAACGTGTTCAAAGGTAGGAAAAAACCACCTCCCCTCTCCCTACAATTTAAAAATGTGCTTTGTCTGTTAGTCTCTGAAGTCAGAAAGTCTTAATCAGAAAGTCTTTGAAGGCTACAACAACTTTATTGATCCTAAAAACTTCACAGAAACAACACTATTCAGTCTCATATGACAGCAGATGGCACTCTATAGCTATGGGCATGTACATGTGTGATGGCATATATGTATACATATACACACAATCAAAAAAACCATATTGCTTTCCAAATAATGAGACCTCAGAAAAGTCTAAGGTCTAAGTTTATGATGGTGTTTTCTCTCAAAATACATTTGAAATATAAAATGTCTCTATGTAAGATTTTAGAAAGGTTTTCAAAATGGAAGATCTTATACAGAAGAGAAACAAAATCTATTTCTAAATATACTTTATTTGTCTTTTGCTGGCTTCAATCTCATAAAAGTCACCTTCTTTGAAAATTACTTGAATATTGCTCATTACAGATGAAAAAAAGATGGAAATAGGGGTGGGTTTTTTGCAAACACCACACTGGAGTATCTGCTCAATATTTAACAGAGATTCCAAAGAGTACTTAACATGTTAGACTGTATTAAGAAGAAGAAAGAGAAGAAATATGACACTAACCATTGCAGTCCTATTAGCATATGCAAGAAATATGATAATAACATCCTATGAATGCTGTGTCCTCATCTTGAAGTTTTGGCAAGTTTTATTCCCTCTTATTAGAAACAGAAAGAAAATTAATGAATAAAGCTGTTGAAAACTGAGAGAAGAACAATAATTATTCAAGCAAGAAGCAACAGTGATGGTAGGAGAATACATATGTTTGAGCAAGCAAAACATTTTAGAGTTTGGAGCATAGTCTGTATTTGAGGATCAAGCCTAGTTTTCTTTGTAATATAAATAGTCATGCATTTCTACTAGTCAAGAGAACTGGCCAGTTCTTATAGTAGCTGTGTTAATGACAAAAACTAAAGTAACATCAGTGGTGACTAGAGGAACAATTTTCCCGATTATTCCTGTTTTTAGGAATATCCCACTAAGCAAAGAGGCCAAAGCATCCTGTTTTAAAGTACTGAAGGCTAGATTCACCAAGATTATATTCAACAATGGTACTCAGACCAATTTGGACTCGCATCTAGAGGTGTAAGGATGCATGCTTGCATTTAGGTACAGGTTTTATTCAATCCATAGTTAGGGGAGAACGCTTGAGACTGTGCTGCCTCTTATTAAAGGCTCAAGTGTGACCCCATGGAGGGGCTACATCAGATCATTATATATACACCAGCTCCTTTTGGGGTGATACTGCAGCTCCTTTTGGGGTGATATTGCAGAACCAGCAGTGACTAAAGGCGCTGTGCAGGTGAGATGGATGCTGACATCATCTGTTATGTTGGGAACCATCTGCAGTCAGGTCTCAGTCTCACTCCACACTACTAAGTAATTCTAGGAATAAGATATACATGGTAGTTGAGAACACATTAGACTTTACTCTGCTTCCTGACCTGATGGTCTGATGGAGGTACACAAATATTTAGTTGTTTAGTACCAGACCTAATGAAGGATTTGAGCATCTAAAATCTGAGCTGGGAGCCTAAATTCTTCTGCAGTGCCAAACTATGGCTCTGGATACCCCAGTTTAGTTGCTCTCTAACCCCAGTGGTGTCCAATTGATAGATGTGTATCTCTTCCTCAGTCTTGATTTAGATGAGAACCTTAATGCATAAGTCATGGCTGGGCCTGGCATTCCTCCATCTGTGTATCTAGATGGGTATGGCTTTGCAAGCATTCTCCCAACACCCCTAAGCACACCCCAATAGGAACAACAGCAAGACAAGTGTAATTATCGCTACTATCTTCTGAAATGTAGTTCCTGCTCTCATTTTATCATTGTGCAATTGCTAGAATATTCATAACAAAATGGGAGATTTCTTTTTTGGAGTGCAGAAGCACACTAGGACAAGGTTTTAACCATCATGCTACATGTAGCCTCCTATAAAAGGGTCTGGGTTTAGCTGAAAAGACATTTAGGGAGAAATAGAGAAATTCTTGACCCTATCTTCGTGAAATGAAGCTACAGGGTAAAAAATCAGGATCGACTGGATTGGAAAATGAACAAAAATTGAAGCAGAATATATAAACTTGGTTCATAGCTTAATCATTAAGACACTGGCAATAGGGTATCTGCATACTAATCCTTCTCCAAGCATCCTAATCCTTCTCCAAGCATCCTTTAGACATTTTTTACACAGTGATCCTTAAAACCTTATAAAGTCTCTGCTCAGGACAAGAAACCTAGATGTCTGCCTCCAAGCTAGAATACAGAAAAAAGAGTCTTCTCTGAGTTGTGTCTTGCTGACTTTATAGCACAATAAATCTTGCATTCTTTTGCACAGTCAGACTGCTTCAACAGGAAGAGGTGGAGATGTTCCCTCTTTCTCCTATAGTGCATTAAAGTGTCTATAATGGCAAGGAAGCAATAGAAAATACAGGTGTGCATCCTGTTGGGTAGATGAGAGTGTGAATAAGCTTTTCCCTGCTTCTAGGCTGACTGCTTGAATTACATACCCAGGAGAATTTGTTTATCTACATTTCTTTTAAGAAAGTCAACTTCATCTTTTTTTTTTTTTTTCAGGACTCTATTCCAGCTGCCTGTTGGATGCTCTGTATGATGGCTTGTGAACTAGCCACTGAGCTGTTCAACCCTGAGAAGAGAGTTACCCAGGGAGGCAGGAGGAGGAATGTGCCTCGGCAGTCGGGGACATGCTCCTTCTGTCTGGCAGCCTCTGAGCTGGGCAGGACTCGTTTTTGGGTTTGGACATAGGCACCAAACTTCGTCTTGTACTTGAGTGCACTCTTTCTGGTTTTTCACTAATACACAAGGCCTTGAATGCAGGATGCTGGGGGAGTGAGGGCCTGATCCAAACCCTCAGTGGTCAAAAGTTATTGACAGCAATGAGTTTTTGATTCAGCTCAAGCCACTACACCTCTTCTCCAGAATATTTTCCATAGTACGTGAAACATTTGGAAAGCGGTTAAGAGGAAACCGCAATGGAGAAAACCATGCTTGTTTTCCTCTCCTGCAATTATTCCCAAGTCCTATTTTCAGTCTGCATTCTGCTTATTTTCAGCAATTCCCCCTAGTGTGCAATTCATCTGGCTTGGCAGCTGCTCTGTGTGCAGTACATTTCAAGAAGGAAGGGGACAGAAGCACAGGCATATTTCCAAGAAAACAGATAAACTTCTTTGGTGTCACTGACTTAGAAAGTGGGTTAGTCATGCTCTAAAAGACTGGTATCCCTGATTATTTTTACTCGTCCAGACCAACGCACGTCTGCGCTAGCCCCCCTCTCAGAGTATAATACAGCAGGTCTTCAACCCTGGGAGTACAGCAATGAACTTAGAATATGTTTTGGAGTTTACTATTTAAATGATGCAAAGTATTCTACTGTTTTAAGGCAGCATGTAAAGCTGATTTAGGGATTACTGTTATGTTGCTTCTCTTTTTTTTAGATACAGTATTTATCTATACATTTAAACCTTTATCCAGGCAGAGAATAGGTAGGCAGATTAGATGATAGTGAACTAACAATTTTCACTTTTCCAAGCAGAAGAAGCAGCATTATTCAGCTGACAGATTAAGAAGAAGCTAGCAAGCTTGTGGCAAGAAAAGATTAACTGGAAAATTAATTTGTTTTATGATTCACATCTGATGAAAAAAAAATTAACATTGTATAAACAAACCAAAGGATGTGAGGTTGATAAGACCACAGTATGAAATGTGTATAGCTGTGTGTTGCAGAGAAAAGAAGGAACATGAATTCTAATATTTGATGGGCCTAAAAAGAAGAATTAGTATTTCCTTTTCACTAATTATTATTCAGACACGTGCTTAGCACTTACCCGATGAAAGCAAGTCACTTCTTTGTCCAAAGAAACACAAGAAAATAAACAAAAAAACAGAGTAACAAAATTTATTAAGGTTTACAATAATAGAATCACATGCTTACTAAGCTAAGGTGTGTATAATGATTCTATTTAACTTCTCTTTTTTCTTTTCTCTTCCTCCCACTTCTGCTGAGATTGACTGGTACAAGTTTAAAGTGAGAAACTAATTACTCAAGCAATTGCAGTACTAGGTCTTGAAGACATCTCATTTATGTTATTTTTATATTGTTGTAACTACATCAACTTCAGTGAAGATACTTCCGATTCACACTGGTGCAATCCTCTTGATATTTTGGTCCATAAATCTTCCTGTGTGGAAGGTTCATATTCCATCTTCAAATGTTTAAATAATCCTGGTTGAATAATTGTTGCTGCAATGCTGGAAAAACAAGTCCTGTTTAAGAATGTAAAAAGAAAGTCTAGTAAATTTGAGGAAGATCAGTAGACACAAGGAAAGGAAGCAGCTAAGAAACTCTAAAGTAAAGAAAGAAAATCAGTTTAAGAGTTTTCTTTTTTCCTTTCTCTAAGAGGTATTTCACTCAGACATTAAGGTCTACTGGAAGCTGGCAGATAGGTCACCGACTGCGGGATATGAGTTGTTGCACTGTAAAGTATTAATGGATGCTATAACCAGTCTGAGCTATGCACAGTTATAGAACTGTTTCAAATCAGTGGATATGCTGAATAAATGCAGAATAATCAGTAGCTGTATTCACACTGTCCTGCAAGAGTGCCTTCAACTCTCCCCTCAGAGCCGAGTTCCTGAAGAACCTGAGCTATCTAACCACGGGAGTGAATGTCAGAGTATGCCACCTGATGAACACAGGAAGTGCCACAGGATTTTCTGCTTGTGTGAGTGGTCTACAGGATACAAACTCAGACCTTTGGCAAGAACATCCTTGCATCTGCCACTACAACCTGAAGCACAACACTCTTGCATCTTATCACCACACCCCCAAGTCATTGCTGCACAGTATTGCTCTGTGGGTTGACTAGCACGCACAGGCTTTTACAGGCTCCCCTCCACCAGCCCACCTAAGCTGGTAGCCTCAGGAGTGTGCAGCCTGCCTGGGCACATCTCAGTAGCAGCAGCACACTCCCTTTCCTATCCAAGTGTAGGAAGGCATGTACCCTATACCAAAATTTTGGAAAGACAACTCATAACAACAATCCTATTTTTATTTCTGTCTCAAGAACTGAATGATATTGTCACTCAGGGACCTTCTACCAGATCAAAAATCTTCATTTGCCTTGACAGCATTGTTCACCTGACAGAGGCGTCTACCCACAATGAGCAGCCCATTTATCTACCTAGAATTTCAGCAGAAAGCTGCCACCCTTCAAGTGCATTCATCCAGCAATTTGCTTGGAGATCCAAGAGTGTGTCCCTGGCCTCTTCAAAGGAGAAGTGTTTATATCAGGTAAGAAGAAGAGCACTTGTGAATCTATTTTGGGACAGCTTGATTATAAGGGGAAGGAGGAAAGCTAGGTGAATCCCCTAAATGGGATATAGAGCACATTTCTGAACCTTTCATTACCTAAGGAGAGGCAACTGAAACAGTGCATTCCTGGGATTGCTCCTGGCCCTGGATTTCATGTTAACAGTTTTCCTCCTTCTTTTGTCCCTGAGATAAGATACGTCCTCTGGATGGCCTCAAGCATTGCACTTGTACCTTGGGCATGGAAGAAGGGCTGGACGGTCAAAGTACATCTGCTCAGCAGCTGCTCATCTATGAGGCTGATATTGCCATTTAAAGGACACAAGTGACTTCAGGACTTCAGGAAAGAATGACAGCTAAGTACTGATTTCCTCTATAATGTCTTCAAAAATCAAAGTCTTAAACATACTCTTATTCTGATGAGTCTCTGACAGAAGATCAAGAAATAGAAGCCACATGAAGTCTACAAAGGTCCCTGTAGAAGGATGCCTGGGACACAATCAGGATGAAGGGACACAGCTGCAATGTAAGCATCTGTAGATGACAGAACAGAATGAGAAGAAAACACTAAGGCATGCTCATCCATAGGCTTTTAAGAATCATCATTCCCAAAAAGAGCTTCTTGATTTTGATGCATGTGACTATAGCACTTTATCTATGTGAAGGGGAAGGATTTCACAGACTGGCTTACAGGCTCGTGCCTTGGGTTCTTTGAATAATGGAAGTGAAAAGATTAGCCAAGTGATCACATCTTCAGGGATCAGCCTCAGAGTGTGTTTGTGATGCTTTCCGCACTGGCTGTAAGGAATCCTCGTCGATGAGCTCAACTCAGTAGTGATGTGGCAACAGGTGCAGGTTCCAATTTATCCATGGTTTGGCAAAGAAGGTCCAAGAAAAGATTTAAGGCAATAAATGTGAGACAAGGGAGAAGATAAGAGGGAATAAAAAAGTCCCATTTGATTCATACTTATTTTGAAGGATTTATTTATGCACTAATAAACATATACCTGATGAATGAAAACTACCCAACTCATGACCACTGCCTTTTAATGTAATACATGAATGAAGGTTGTTAACTCATGCAAAGTCTTATTAAAGCTCTGTTAAAGAGATGTTGGAGAAATGCAGCTATTCAGATTAGTGGATTATAAGTGTAGCTATACTTACATTAATCTTGAACTAGAGTCATATATTTATGACTGCAATTTCTTATGGAAGTGGCAATGGAAAAATGGTGTTATCTGTGAGTATGTTCACAGTTTTACCAGCTACTGTTTTCTTAGAAATACATATGATGAGCTTACTCTGAAGGGGAAAATACTGGTAAGATTTTATGGCAGACAAAAGCCAGTACCTACTGCAAAAGTCATTAGCAAAAGGTCATAACTCTGCATCCACTTTAAATGCCTGCTTTTGAAACATTCTGGAATTCTGCTGAACTTCTTGAAGAACCTGGCACTATATAGTTTCAACAATCAGACATTATGCCTACCAACCACTCTATTTACTTATTTACATTTCAAATTATAAAAAATTTCCATCTAAACCAGCAGAATTTCTCTGGAACTATTCACATCTCCAACAAGAGGTATTCCAAGGGAAACATAAAAGATGTTTTAAATCTCCAGGATATTTTCTCAGCCATGGCCATATCCTAATCCTGAGGACAAAATAGTGTAAAGAATGTGCAGGAAAACAAAGAGAAAACAATACTGTTCCTCTGCATAATGGAGATACTAGGTGAATCCTCTGGTTAAGAGGGATTTTGATTTGTTTCTAAGTCAACACTACTTCTTACATTCCTTAAGGAACAGCAAGTTCCATCTGTAGCTGAAGTAGCAAAGAACTTCCTGAAGACACTCGTTATTTTTAACAGTAGTTAATACCTTGTGGCTTTGTTCAAATTTTCTACAAATTCTTACTGAGAGCCTTTGTTAAGCTAGAAAAAAAAGTTATAGCACAGTACCAGGAGATTTGTTTGAAGACTATTTTCAAATGACTATTTGAACCTGTCACATATTTATATTTAAAGAGCACATAACCCAATTTTCTTTTCTTTAACAGATAACCTTTGTTTCTTTATGATAAAGACACCGTGAAAGAGCTTTTGCTTTTCCCTTCTAAAGGCTTTCATTCTCTGCTATTGTTAAAGCATAAAAATATCAGTAATGTCATGTCAGTTTTGTGGGAAGATTCATTAAGAACTTTTTTACCTACATCACATCTCTTTGCTGATTAAAGCTTAAAGAGAGAGAACAAGGGATGTCATTAGAGATGTCCATATACCCTTTTTTCCAAGTATTTATTTCTCCATGCATGCTAAAAGGAAATAATCAGACAAGAATGTTTTCATCAATGCAAAGAAAAATCACACATGCCTGCCTAAGATGAACTGACTTTATTTTGAAACTCTGGAAAAGAACATGCAGAAAAAAACCCTGAATTTTTCATTATAGAAAAGTCAAACACTTCTCATTGCCCCCTGCCTTGCCTAAACCTGTTTTGTTAATATGTAACAAGAGACTGAGTCTCTTTTTTCTGTATAATTTTTCAAGCCTGTTTTATGTATTATAAAGAAAGCAAAAAAGCTTAGACCCTTTATTTTCAGACTCTTTGTAGACAGTCTTTACAAATGTATGGTAGATTAAACTTTTTAAGCCGTAGTTCTACAGTATTTTGTCACAGTGGTCTGCTTTCTTAATAATTTTAAATGAAATGGGGAATGTGGATTGCCTTTTTTTAGTCTCATCATTTGTTTCAGACATGTGGTGTGGGTGATGGTTTTATGGTGTACGTATGTGAAATGGTAACCTGATTTTAAATACCATAGGTTATATCGTGTCTCTTAAGTATGAGAGGCAGCAACAGGTAACATGAGGTTCACTGTACCATGTAGATTTAGAGGGGAGACAAATCTTCCTTGAGAGATAAGTACAGTCATAAAGGGAAACTTCTTGAATCAGTCCACGTTTACCTCACCTGCTCTGCAAGATTGGTGGTGGTGAAAGAATTTTGCAATCAGTTCATAATATGTATAAAAACAAATCAGCAGGACCAGATGACATTCATCTAAGGGGTCCAAAGAATCCCAGATATAAAATTGCTGAATTATACATTTCACAGTTTCTTTTACCATCATCTACTCTTATGCCATCTACTGTCAGAGGGAAGCGAGCAAAGATAACACAAATATAAAAAAAATATATACTTCAAAGAGGAATAAAGAGGACCACAAACCAGTGAATATGGATTTCAGTCCAGGACAATTAGCAGAAATTATATTAATAATCAAAGAAACATAATATAATTGAGAAGATTTAACATCTGAAGAACAAATTTTTGTCTCCCATATTTGAGAGGTGTGAGTTCCTTCAAGGAGTCAGTAATCACATGGAGGAGGTTTCCCATGTAACCCATCTTGGATTTCCAGAAACTGCTGCAATGGGTTTTAAACAAACTAAGCTGTCACGTGAAAAAGTAGGAATCTCTCTTGTGGATCAGTACCTGGCTGAAAAATAAATAACAAATTGCATCAATAAATACTCATTCTCAAAAAAGGGAGAGGATAGTCAGGAGAGTCCCATGTGGAACTATCTTAGGGACCGAGTATATTCTTAAACAGTCTGAAAAAGAAACTGAACAATGAGATGAAAAAATATGCAAATGACAAAAATATAGCCTCAGTGGCCAAAATGACAATTGACCATAGTGTTCTGCAAAAATGTTTTGTAATACTGAGTGACAGAGTGATAAAATGGAAAATAAAATTCATTGTCAGTAATTTGCATAACGTACATGGTAAAAACAACCTCAACTATACATACAAATGATGAACTCTGAATGAAGTTCTGTCACTGAAGGAAGAGATCTGTAAGTCACAGGATTTTGAAAGCTCCATCTCAATGCCTAGTCAAAAGGAAAACTGAATGCTAGGAATTAGTAAGAAGAGAACAGATAATGAAACAGGAAACTGCTGTACTGCTGTACGAAATTGTGACGCAAACTGCTTTTAATTATCATGCCTTGTTCTGGTCATTCCACTTCCAGAAAGATACAGTAGAATAAGAAAATAAATTATTCAAAGGCAACAAGGGGGATCAAAGAAAACTGAGAGGTTTCTTTCTATACAAGCAGAGTCTAAATGTACTAAAACTTAGCCTAGAAAACAGAAAGTAACATGTGACAGAAGCATGATGAAGAAGGTAGAATCATACAATCATAGAAACATAGAATAATTTGTGTTGGAAGGGACCTATAATGTGATCTTGTCCAAAGTCACTGCAATGAGCAGGGACATCTTCAACTAGATCAGGTTGCTCAGAGCCCTGTCCAGCCTGACCTTGAATGTTTCCAGGGATGGGGCATCTACCACCTCTCTGGGCAACCTGTGCCAGTGTTTCACCACCCTCATTGAGAAATATTTCTTCCTTATATCTAGTCAAAATCTACCGCTTTTAGCTTAAAGTCATTACCCCTTGTCCTATCGCAACTGGCCTTGCTAAAAAGTCTGTCCCCATCTTTTTTATAAGCCCCCTTTATTGAAAGGCTACAATAAGATCTCCCTGGAGCCTTGTCTTCTCCAGGCTGAACAACCCCAACTCTCTCAGCTTGTCCTCACAGGAGAGGTGTTCTATCCCTCTGATCTCTTTTGTGGCCCTCTTCTGGACCCACTCCAACAGGTCCACGTCTTTCCTGGGCTGAGGGCTCCAGAGCTGGATGCAGGACTCCAGGTGGGGTCTCACCAGAGCAGAGGGGCAGAATTGCTTCCCTTGATCTGCTGGTCATGTTTCTTTGGATGCAGCCCAGGACACAGTTGGCCTTCTGGGCTGCGAGTTCACATTGCTGGCTCCTGTCCAGCTTTTCATCCACCAGTACCCCCAAGTCCTTCTCAGCAGGGCTGCTCTCAGTCCCTTCATCCCCCCAGCCTGTGGTTTGCCTCAACCCAGGTACAGGACCCTGCATGTGGCCTTGTTGAAACTCATGATGTTCACATGGGTTCATTCTTTGAGCTTGTCCAGATCCCTCTGGATGGCATCCTGTCCCTCAGGCATGTCAACCACATCACTCAGCTTGGTGTCATCTGCAAACTTGCTGAGGGTGCACTCGATCCCACTGTCTATGTCATTGATGAAGGTATTAAAGAGTACTGGTCCCAGTACAGCCCCACTCATCACTGACTTTTTTCTGGACATTGAGCTGTTGACTACTACCCTCTGAATGTGACTATCCAACCAATTACTCATCCATCGAACAGTCCACCCATCAAATCCATATCTCTCCAGTTTAGAGAGAAGGATCATAGAATCATAGAATCATTAAGGTTGGAAAAGATCTCTAAGGTCATTAAGTCCAACTGTGAATGCAACACCACCATGCCCACTAAGCCATGTCCTGAAGTGCCACATTCACACATTTTTTGAACACCTCCAGTGATGGTGACTCCACCATCTCACTGGGCAGCCTGTTCCAATGTTTGACCACTCTCTCCATAAAGAAATTTTTCCTAATACCTGGTCTAAACCTCCCCTGGTGCAACTTGAGGACATTTCCTCTTGTTCTATTGCTAGCTACTTGGGAGAAGAGACCAACAGCCACCTCACTACAACCTCCTTTCAGGTAGTTGTAGAGAGAGATAAGGTCTCCCTTCAGCCTCCTCTTCTCCAGTAAACAAACCCAGTTCCCTCAGCCGCTCCTCATAAGACTTGTGCTCCAGACCTCTCACCAGCTTCCTTGCCCTTCTCTGGACATACTCAAGCACCTCAACATCCTTCTTGTAGTGAGGGGCCCAAAACTGAACACAGTATTTGAGGTGTGGCCTCATCAGTGCTGAGTATAAGGGTACAATCACTTCCATACTCCTGCTGGCCACACTATTTCCGATACAGGCCAGGACGCTGTTGGCCTTCTTGGCCACCTGGGCACACTGCTGGCTCATGTTCAGCTGGCTGTCAACCAGCACCCCAAGGTCCTGGGCAGCTCTCCAGCCACTCCTCCCCAAGCCTGTAGTGTTGCATGGGGTTGTTGTGACCCAAGTGCAGGACTTGGTGTCATCTACAAACTTACTGAGGGAGCACTCGAACCCCTCATCTAGACCATTGATAAAGATATTAAAAAAGACCAACCCCGGTACTGAGTCCTGGGGAACACCACTTGTGACAGGCCACCAGACGGATTTAACTCCAACTCTCTGGGCACGGCGTTCCAGCCAGTTCTTTACCCAGTGAAGAGGACACCTGTCTAAGCCACGAGCTGCCAGTTTCTCCAGGAGAATGCTGTGGGAGACGCTGTCAAAGGTTTTACTAATGTCCAGGTAGACAACATCCACAACCTTTCCCTCATCCACTGGGCGGGTCACCTGGTCATGGAAGGAGATCAGGTTGGTCAAGCAGGACCTGCCTTTCATGAACCTGTGCTGGCTGGGCCTGATCCCTTGGTTGTCCTGCAAATGCCCTGTGAGCGCCCTCAAGATGAACCTCTCCATAATCTTCCCTGGTACCAAGGTCAGGCTGACAGGCCTGTAGTTCCCCGAATCCTCTTTCTGGACCTTCTTGTAGATGGGCAGCACATTGGCAAGCCTCCAGTGATCTGGGACCCCCCCTGTTAACCAGGACCGTTGATAAATGGTTGAGAGTGGCTTGGTAAGCTCCTCTGCCAGCTCCCTTGGTACTCTTGGTGAGAGATGGATGGATCTCATCAAATATCATGGAGAGTGGCTTGATAGCTAAATCAGCCAATTCCCTCAGGACTCTGGGATGCATCTCATCAAGTCCCAGAGACTTGTTCAGTTTCCTCAGGTGGTCCTGAACATGATCTTCTCTTACAGTGGGAGGGACTTTGCTCCTCCAGTCCCCGTCTAGCCTTTCATCCACTTGAGAGGTGTGGGAAGAGACACTGCCGGTGAAGACTGAGACAAAGAAGTCATTGAGTACCTCAGCCTTCTCCTCATCTGTTGTTACCAGTCTGCCAGTCTTGCTCATCAGAGGGATTCACTTTCTTTGACCTCCCTTTTCTGGTTGACTGACCCGTAGAAACATGAAATTATTCTTTGCATCCCTCGCCAAGTTCAGCTCCAGCCACGCCTTGAAATTCCTGACCCCATCCCTACACAATCAGGCAGCATCCCTGTACTCATCCCCGGATACCTGTCCCTGCTTCCATTGCCATTGCATGTCCTTCTTGCCCTTTAGTTTTCCCAACAGGTCTCGACTCAGCCATGTTTGTCTCTTGTCCTCCTTTCCTGATTTCTTACACCTGGGGATTGAGAGCTCTTGTGCTCTATGGAAAGTGTCCTTAAAGATCTGCCAGCTCTGTTCTGCTCCCTTGTCCCTGAGGGCAGTTTCCCAGGGGGTCCTATTGACTAAGCTGGAATTTTGCTTTCCTAAAATTCAGGATCCTGACTTTACTCTTTTCTTGCCCACTATCCCTCAGGACTGTGAACTCCACCAGTGTCTGATCATTGCAGCCCAGGCTGCCTCCAATCTTGACGACATCAATTAGCTCACATGTGTTGGTGACCAACAGGCCCAGTATCGCATTCCCTTTAGCACAGCTGTCTGTTGCCTGTCGTAGGAAATCATCCACCATGCACTCCAGGAGTCTCCTGGATTCCTTACAGCTCACTGTGCTATTTTTCCAGCAGATGTTGGGGTGGTTGAAGTCCCCCAACAGGACAAGAGCCTGTAAGCGTGATGCCTCCTGTAGTCAAAGTGAGCAGGTTTTATCAATAAATTCCCCTTGATCGGGTGGCCTGTAGTAGACACCAACCACAAGGTTCCCTTTGTTGCCTCGGTCTCTGATTCTTACCCAAAAGCTTTCAACTTGCTCGTGGCTGTTCTTCAGAGGCAGCTCTTCGCACTCTGTCCATTTCTTGATGTAGAGGGCAACGCCTCTGCCTGCCCTTCCTTGTCTGTCTTTTCTGAACAGCCTGTAGCCATCAATAGCTGCACACCAGATAATAGGGTAAATAATTTTTCATTGTTTCTCATAATAGCAGAAATGGAGGGCACTAAATCAAATCATGAAGCACCAAGTTGAAAGCAAAGAGTGGAAGTACTTCTTTTTTCACATTCTGTGTAAAAGAACTGGGGAACTCGCTGCCTCTGGATCTTTTGTCATCAATCCAAATTGGATTGAACAAGATGAAACAAATGTGTATAAGAAAGGTCCACTGAGTCCACTGAAAACTCCTCTTCAAGACTCATGGCATAGCTTGCACCATGAGGAAAATATTGCTCTGAATTTTCCTTTCCTTATCCTCTTTCCTAAACAAGCCACAATACAGATGTCAGAGAAAACATATAAGGATGTAGAAATCCTTTGTTTGGTACTAGTTTGCTCATTTTTACAGAGAAGGAACAGTGTGTTAATTTCTCTATCCTGGTTCCCATGGAGTCATCAGTGCCTTCAAGTCATACATAAGAACAGAGACTCTCCCTGCTTTGTAAGAAGCATGGTGAAAGCAAGCTGCCTGAATTTCCCCTTGTAACCCGTGCTGCATTCAGGGTCAGTCCAAACCTGTAAGTTCTCCCCAACAGGATTTAATGGGAATAAAATCACCATATTAGAAGTCAAGAACATCTGGCAATACACTCAGTGCCACAGGTCTTTACCTTTGTAACTAGTGAACTACAGAGTAAATACATAAATATTCACAGGAACACCTTGCAGAAAGTTCTCAGCTTTTCAGAAGGTTATGCCGATAGCTAATTTAAGATCAAGTCTGGGTTTATTGGCAATTTATTTGACTTATGCTTTTAGAGACCTGCGTGGATAACACTATATATAGACCTTTCTAATCTTATTTTTTAAGTAACTATCTTGAATTCAAACATTTCTTGAAACACTGTTCTCTGCTATTGTAAGTAAGATCTCATTGTGAAGGGATAGGGGTCAGCTCTAGCCATTAATCCACATTTCAAAACTCTCATTATCAAGAAGTGGGAGTTCTGAAGACAAAATTATGACAGAATTGGATCTTTAACAAAACTTTGTTAGAATTTTTTCCAATTTGTCTTAGAACACATCATAAATATAAAAAAGTGTGAGGTGCTATCTTTGAAGATTTGGAGAATTTTGCCTGACCTCATCTGATCTGTTTTGTAACATAATCAGAAAAATCCCATCAGAACAATAGGGAGTTTAAAAAAAATCACTGTACGACAAGACCAACATACAAGGAAAGTGAATGCAGTGATTCAGGAATGATAACTATAGGTATTTAACAGTACCAGTAAAAAATGCCATCTCTTCATAATGCATCTGAGTAGTCACCTAAATGTTGTTGGCAATGCTAAGCACTAATGCACCTACTAAGATAGCATCTGCACTAATGAATGGTATAAAGTAGCTGGGAATGCAGGCAGTATGTTGATAGCTGCAGCCTTTACCAGTCAGTTAGAATTGACTCCATCAGCTCCTCTGAACTCTGCAAACACTGCAGCACAAAATTTCAGCTGTGATTGCAAAAGCAGTACTGCACTGAAAAACCAGGCAGAAATGGTCTGCAAGTTCTAGTTTGAAAAAAGAACAACTTTTACTTTAGTTATTGTAGGCACCCCCAAATTTCCAGTTGAACTTTCCAGATTTAAGTGGGGTTATCACTCGAGGTTGACTTTTGGAAATGCTGAGCTTCCACATCTGTCAATGGAAGCTGGACAGCTGTGAGAACCAGATTTATACTTACCTGCCTTAGAGCCATCATTTTTGCACCTCTGATTAAATCTAGTTCCAGTTAAATCAGGGACAAGTGTCTCTTTTGGCTCTGTGGGACCAGCATTCTTCAGGGAAAGAAAAACACCTTCAGTCCCTAGGTAGTTTATTTTCCAACTGGCATTATTTAAACCTTTCATTCACATGTTCATTCTCACCCATTTCAAGGAAAGGGGCACAGTTTTAAAATTTGATCGTACTGAGGTAAATAAACTGAAGTTAACTAACTACAGAGTAGCTTACTGATCATCTCCCTGGTGCATTAAAGGACTAATCCACGTTTGAGGAAAGAGAATGTATTTCCTCATACGACTTTTCATGTACGTGCCTGTAGCACTCTTCTAGTCTACACCAGTAGATACTACCCTACATCATGGGTAGGACTTTTCATATCTAAGTCTAGCTGTCTCAAAGTAGTTGCTTATTCTTAACCATTTAAGTAAGAATAACCTTCTGGAATATAACTTATAATAATAACATTTAAGGTTTACTTACCACTCCTCTAAAAACTGTTTTAAATGTCATGTCATACAACTGACCATTATCTCTGAGTCAGCACCATAGATCTTTACAAGTGCTTAAAAATAAATTACATAGCTTACATTTTTTATAACCAAAATTACCTGTGGTGATTTCAGTGAATCACGGGATAGTGATTTTCTTACAGAAAAAGAAAAAATCCAAAGCTTTTTGAGGTTGGAAACAGGTATTAGAACTTAAATGGCCACAAATCTATTGTAAAAGCTCCTTTGAAAATGTTAGGAAACATCCTAAAATTGCATCATAGAGGGTTTACAGTAAATCCCCTAGAAAGTGGGTGCCACTAATTATTGCTACAGTAGAAATTTGTCATTTTTTTGTTAAAGTTATTAATTTTGCACTTTTATCTGTACCTTTTTAGTTGCAATGTTAAATAAAATTAGGTTTTGCTAGATTAATACTATCCCCATTTAAACGTTGGTTTCATCTTGTATACAAATAGTAGAATTAAGAATACAATTTATTGGTGGAAGAGATACAATATGAACAAATAAAGGCACACAAACAGAATTCTGTAGCAAATCAAAATATTTTACTTACTTTTCATTCTATTTATTTCTTAATATTACTCACCTAAGTAATTCAGGGCTGGGACCAAGAATAACGGAAAGATCCAGGAATTTAAGATTCACAGTAAAGCAGAATTAAAAGTCTCAAAGACATCAGATACTGAAAATTCTGTGATATAAACAGTTTGCAATGCAACAGTGCAAAACTTTAAAAGGGTAGGGAAATGAAACAATAAGTTTGGCTGTATTTTTATTGGACTGAAGAGGAACAAATTCTATGTCTTGGAGACAACAAGCTGTCAGTAGCTGTAGATCAGGTATGTTTTAATTCAAATGCAATTTTTAAGTAAAAAGAATGTTTTGATAACCGCTATGCAGAAGGGCAAACCTACCTCCAGTGAGGTTCTTTCCATTGTACGTATTATTATCTTCCATGACAAAAGTGAACAATCGATTTTGGGCCGATAATTTTGTGCATGAATTAGCTAAAACAGAATATGGATAAAACCTAGATCCATTAAATTCAAATATGATCAGACATCTGTCTTTAAAACATGCGTCTTCAGCTCCTCTTCCTCTCACCAAGCCCACAGGGTGGCTGTAGGGTGTAGGCATTTTGGTTTTTTAAGTCAATGTTCCCCAGGTGATTAAACCCCTGATTGTGGGCATCAATAGAAACCCCAAGGCCATTACACAGCTGACCACCTAAGCACCTAAATGTAGACCACCTTTCTCCATCTAACCAACTCACTCAGTCGTTGTTTCCAGTAACATCTACAGTATATGCTCTGCACAAGCAGGGGTATCATATCCTTTCTTTACACCGTCTGCCTGAAAAGAGAAACAAACCTGCCCAATAGCCTACGGGTTTAACTGTAGTGAAAAGATATAGGAACCAGTCCTAGACTAAGATTAGAGCCTGCTGCTTTATTCTTAGTGTAGGGACTACTTAATGTTAAACGCATGGGCAACCCTGAAATCAAGAACTGGAGACTTCTGACTATGAAAGAAAGACCTTGTCACAAAGCTCTAATATCAGTGCCCTGATGCTCCTTACATGCTAGAATACAACAACCCAGCTTCAAAAATATGAGTGGAGAATGCCACCCACCATCCAGTCTTGTCAAAAAGCTGGTGTCTTGGTTCCGTGGTTTGGGGTTTGAATTTTCTTGCTGAGAAATAGAGGCACTCGGAGCTGCAGGAAGATAAGAGTTAAGACAGGGATAAGGCCCATTTCTCTCCAACAGCCTCCGTGCTAAAGAGCAGTCCTGAGCACATCAAATTCACTGGTCTAGAAGCAGCCACTGTGTAGCATATGACGAATCCACCTGAAGCATCCCTGAAGCAGAAGGCTCAGCATGGAGGAGAAACACGGAGTGGCTCTGACCAGATGGCTGCACATCTAGAAGTCCCGGATGCTCCCACAACAAGGGTCTGAGACCTCTGGTCGCACAGCTGCCAAGGTGGGAATCATCAAAGCTGCTGGTATCACAAGAGGTCTTGAAATTCCAGGCGTGTTCTTCAAAATCCTGGTGATCAAGGTTTCTGTTAGAAAGAGGATTCTGTTAGAAATTTAGGTCTTCAGAAGTCCCATTTTTTTAATCTGTATTAATGACTTACATATTTAAAGTCCACCTTAGTCCTGCTAAAACACTTCAGTCGGTATTTGGCTCTGGCCTCTTGCTGCTCTGTATGGATGTGTTGGCTCAGCAGTGTTAACAGGAGTAGAAAGCAATAAAAGTTTGTTTTTGTTTTAAACAGTGTAAGCCAATCTGCCCCAGAATACACACAGAGAGTTGTTACACTGTTTAACAAGGTGCCATTTTTACATGGTCACTTTTTTAATAATAACTACATTATGCTGCTAAACGTGCCAACTAACATAATTTTTCTTTCCTCTAACTAAAGATCACACTGTGTGGACTTTCTCTGCCAGAAAATAGATTATTTATATCTAGTAAGAACTTCTATGAACTAGTTAGTATTGCCAAGCGCTTACTCTTTTGCTGCAGATGGTTAATGTTAGGGCAGAGTTACTCCTTTTTAAGTTACTTCTATACTTGAAAACGTACATTGACAAGAGAATACAAATTAGAAATAAACCGCAAATGCAGTTCCAAAGCTGTGGTCATCCAATTCGTGAGGGAAATATAAAGGCTTATTCAGATTTGCATGAATGATTCTGCAACAGAATTAGAGTGCTTATTTCATTAAAGACGAAACCAGAAACATGAAGACTACTAATTAAGGCATCAGCATATTAACAGTGTAAGATCTAAGACTCATGCTAAACAACTGCCAGCCCATTAAGTACCCCTCTGTCGCTGGTACTGACTGAGTCTTTGCTGAGATACGTGGAGAAAATTGCATTCGTCTTTGAACCAGAAAAGTGAAACAAAACATTCTCATTGACAAATGTGTCCCTATTCCAAGTGAGATGCAGAACAGGCATCCAATATATATGCTTATACAAGATTTTTCCAACTGGGAAATCTGTTTAATTGGGCAAGGAGAAGAAAGAATGGGTCAAAGAACAACTTGGAGTGTGACAGTAGGAGGATACATCTATTACTGGCATTAAAGCACTCAAAAAGTGCTCCTCCAAGGACAGAGGAGACTTGCATGGCTAAGGAATGCCAATGTCTGTAGCCAACAGCACATAAGGCAAGCATTATATCCAGCTGCTTTCAATTCCCTGGCTCAAATGACCAAAACCTCATTCATAACAGTGGCAGCCTGTAGCATGAATCCAGGGCAAGGTGTAATCTCAGACCTCTACTTCTGCATGCAGCAAGAAGCTTTTCACTACTCCTGTTAGGTTAAAGCTCTGTTTAGCATTATGGGGGAAAGCATGATTGTAAGAACTATGTGCCTTTTTTGTCATAACATAGGTGATGGTAAATGGAGGTACACATTGAATATAAAGTTAACGGTGTAAATAGTCAGACATGTTTGAATTATTCTCCCCTTTAAGGGGGAGACGTGTTTAGTGCTGTTGCCATTTCTCTAATAGTAGAAAGAATCTACGAGAAGTGTAGCTGAATGCACAGAACTTGTCTCCTGGCATTGAAACTGTCTTTAATAAAGGAACTCTTTAATTTCTGCTATAAATTATAGGAATGGATAGGCATTTGTGATGGAGAATAACTAAGGCTCAAACTGGACTTTAGGAAAATCCATCCTGGGAGGACAATGTAACACTGTCAATCACAGAGGTTGTAGGATCTCCATCCCTGGAGGTTTCTTGAAAATCTTTGGGGATTTCCAATATTCAGCTAGAAAAAATCAAAGCTGATCTGATCTAGTTTTGATAATAGCTGCGCTGTGATTAGGCAGTTGTGACTTACTTTATCTGAAGTCTTTAATAACTGAATAGCTAATAAATGTAATATTTGTTTTAAGCATTTTTTCAGGGACCCTGGAGCACGGAGTACATCCTTGGAATAAGTCTCAACAAATAAGTGCTTGATGAAGGTTATTCCTCTGCAAGTGTGTAGCAACAAGAGTTTCCTAATGTTCTTGGCTGTCCATAGTAAGGGTGCTCAGCACACAGAGTGCAGACTGTAGAAAGTATCAATCCGAGTTTTGAAAAACAAAAAATAACTTGTCTTCCTATCTGTGTTGTTTTGATTCTGTTAATAACTGTATCCTCTCTTTGACTGCTTTTTGTAGATTCTCCGTCTTAACTGATCTTTTGCATGCAGTGCAGTATCATTTCCTCGTTGAATCTCTTGATCAACTCCACTTGCCTTTTGACATCACATTCAAGCTGCTTATACTCTCCCTTACCTACATTATACTATCCACACTGATGTCTTATTTCCTTCCTTTCTCTTAAATGCACTTCACTATCCCAAAGGCATTTCTTTCTCTCCCTCCTGCTGCTCCTATCAGTTAAAAATAAGCATGAATGTTCATTATTTGTTTTATGCTTCTGCCTTCTTTCCCACTGCATATTTATTTCATCCCTGTATTTTTTTTTCTCACTGTGTAGGTAAATTTTGCAGGGAAGGAACTACTTTGAACAATACGTTGTTAATTTTCCTATTTGTGACTCAGGGTTAACACAGTAGAGCCTATAAGGACAGCAATAATCATTAGGTTGCTCCTTCTTTGTCTGCTGCTCTCACTGAAGCATATTCCATAGTCCACCAGTACCTAGAACTTTTCCCTACACCCGTATTCCAAATATCACCTCCCCTAAAATAATTTTATGTAAATCTGACCTTGGCTTTGCCTTAACAACAACTGTTTAGTCCATTATGTTTAGACCGGAGTGTTATATTAAAAAATAAAATTGTACTATTTGGATGTTTCACTTTAACATATTGGATACAAATGTAACTGCTTATTTCAGATTTTAAGCATTTTGGCACACACATTGTATTGCCACATCTTTTAAACAAACGTGGCTTACACTGGTGATACTCTATAAATTTAAAAAATTTATTCTTGGATTTGGAGGGAGAGAAGCATATAGGACACTTAGATTGCTGGGGAACCATACTTGAAAAATAAAAGCCTTTAAGAACAAAAACCAGTTCAGTTTAAGCAGCATTCCTAAACCTACTAGCTGTATATTGATTACCTGAATCACACCTAGATTGTTCACCCAGTCCTCTTTTAGCTCGAAGTTACTAGTTCTTTAAAGGCCACCATGGCACTGAAAATAATAAACTCTCTGATCAGCTGTTATCTGTCAGCCGTCAGCTCAGTGCACGCTAGAAGACACTAGAGACTCTACCTCTTGTTTTAGGCACTCTCATGCCTCCAGGATGATGGGTAACTCCATCATGGTTTTCTTCCTCTAAACTCACCTCCTCTGTAGGAGATATTTTTCTGGGACTTCCCAGGTATACAGTCAATATGTCTTGAACCACAGAAAATATTTCTTTTATATGTCCAATCAGTTTCATATGGATAGAGTTTCTTCGCTGCTAGCGTCAGTTATGTGTTGTAGATAATTTTCTGATCATTCAGGTTTACTAATAGGGAGCTGTGTGAAGCTAAGCACATGCTTTAATGTTTTTTCCAGCAGAAGGTTTTCTCTTGAACAGAGCAAAAGCTGATCTGAAGTCATGGTGCAGTGTCAGAAGAACATAACCATCTTTTCCCATTTTCCTTTCACTATGCAAATCAACGAATCCAAATAATTTCTGCATCTTTCCTAAACACTAAGTGGAAAAAGGCATTCAGAGACAGAAGGGCTTCTCTATCCACATGGACTTTTTGTCTCATCTCAGCTGCAAGCTGTTCAAGCCACTTTCCAGTAAGACCATTAGACCTCTCAGCTGGCACTGCTTTCACTTATCTTCTCCATCCTCTAGTCCTGTTCCAGTGTCTCTGGTCTATTATTTAATTTGGCAGACAAACACACTCAACTGGCCCAAATACATTTTCTGGCCTTCCAAGCTTTATGGGCTGCCAGAATGTGAATATATCCCTCAGCAAAGGAAATAAGAATTTGATGTATTAATGTATCATCTCATTCATTAATCCACTGAAGAAAGTTTTCTTGTTGCTTTCTTAAATAGTGAATTGTGACTCAGTGACATGTTCCATGTCCTAAAATAACACTAATTTCTTCTTTTTAAAAGCTGAGCTAAGAGATTATGGCATACCGCTTTATAGCACCTTTAGGAAGTGGCAGATCCCAGGAAAAAGGAGGCATTTCTAGAATACAGAAGCAAAGACTTTATCAACAGCTCCCAGAATGGCGTATTGCAGTATTTTTGTCATCTCAGTTGTGCTAAGACATTTGACTACATAGTATTTTGCAGCCATACAATGGACAAAATAGCTCCTCCTGCATTTCCTACTAGGCTTCTATGCAAAGTTGGTCTAATCTGAGAACATCTCAGTAAAGGAAAGAATTTAATTGTAAACATTTCACTGAAAAGCATCCTCAAACAATACCTTTTTGGTCAGCACAAATGATGAGCAATACTAAACTTTGCATCAGACCTTCCTTTTTGTTACATGAAGATAAGGATGTATATAACGTAAATATTAATTTTCTTCAGAAATTTTCAAGGACTGTAAATGCTATACTCACAGCCATTTTCTTACCCACTATAGAGCTAAAGAATACCAACAGATATACATAAATTAATTCCTGCATGACATTTTGCACTTGTGGAGGTACTTACTATAGAAATTTTTCATATTTATATTTTGGGTTGATTTTTTGTCATTTGGAATTATTTTTTAAAAATAATTTGGGCAGACTACTTCATCTACAGTGTTTATTAAATTGCTTCTGTTTGTGTAGAGCTGACTTCTGTGTAAAACTAACACATTAAAAACACAGTAGTTTAAAAATTGCATACTGTTATTCAAGCAGAGCTAGAGGTCTCTATCAACTTATAACAGTATAGTGCCTGAATATGGAAACATATATTTATGAGACAAATATCTTTTGACTCTCAATTGTGCGTTGCTACTATCTAGCATATTGTTCCATATACATTTATTACTACACAGGAGAAGAAAGTATTGTGACATCTAATAAAATCAAAATACTAGTGAATCTCATTTAGGAAGAGAGACTCAGTTCTTCTGCCAAGGCAATATTAAAATCTGTTGTGACATTTATATGGGTAATAGTAAGAGGCACTCACATTGTGATAGAAAAGAGTGTCTCACATGGCTTTATGGAACAAAGAAATTATAACCAACAAAGTAGCAAAAATAACACTTTGATTTGCAAAAGGTAGCTAATACTGGCTTCTTAACTCCCTATAGTCCTTGTTTCAAACCATAATTAGAAAGTCTCATCAGAAGCTCTGTAAATTAGCACCAAAATTAATTTGGTCACATGGTCTAATAATGCCACAAGCCTGCTTCAGACCAGTAAGGTAGCCTGGCAGTCAGCAACCTGTTCTCACTATCCTGATGCATTGCAAGCTCCATTCTTCCCGCTTTCACATATGAAGATGAAATCAGTGTTCGCTGGTTTAATTGCCGTTTAATTGTGAAGATTTTCCTTACAAACTCATTTGCCACTAGATGCCACTAAAGGTTGAACAGGCTGTGCAGGAGGCTGAGGGCTACTCGTAGACAGTGTTGCACCTTAGTCGCTTTCCTTGATGTCCAGAAGATGCACAACTTTAAAGTGGAGGGAGAGGGAGCAGAAGTCACACTTCTGTTGTACTTGGTTATGAAGTGGATGGAGCTGACCACATCATCAGGTGCTTAATAAGAAATGTCATAATGTCTGGAGTTGATTTAGTGAATTATCAAATTCCTCTGAACTATACAAAAGTTAATTAAGGGAAACATATCAGGGAATTCCTGTGGGATCACACCTTCTGAAGAAAATTGTTCCACTGGGATGGAAGGAAGCACAAGAAAGGTGTAACTGAAACAGCAGCTAACTCTTCTGCAGCCTGTTTCAGGCCACAAAGGAGTAAAATATATGTAAAAGACAGGTATGTAAAAATTCCCAGAATAGGGAATTACATAGGGAATAACAAGAACAGTTATAAGGAGATGTTTTAAAGTCCTGATAGGGGTCTATAACTCTGCTGAGAAAAACTTCTGCTGGCTTTGAGGTGAGGGAGAGTTAACAGGAGGGAAGAATGGAGCTTCTTTGTATGCTGAGTTTTCTTTTTCCCCAAAAGCTCCTGCTCCCTCACTCTTTATTTTAACGGGAACCATTTCTACTGTCTTAAAATCAGATTGTACCTCGCACTCCTAACCTTCATGCAGAGGGTGACTCTGCATTGTCAAAGGAGAACTTCGAGGACCCTTATGTTTGGGAGGTACAATCCCATCAGTGAAACTTCCTTTGATTAAACTGTGACATTCTTCAGAAACACATATTTGTTTTTTCTGGTATGTCTGATGCACCAAGAAGAGTTTTGGCTGGGTATGGGCATCTTGCTGCTCCCCAGTGGATGGTTAGAGCCACCCTCAGTGAAAGGAACCTGTGGCTGATGTTTTTTTCTGTGTGCCACCTCTACATGCTTTTTGTGTTTTTTTTGTGTCAGAGACAAATATGCAGGTTATTTCCTCAATTTCCTCAGTAAATGCGGAGTAGTTTTAGGACACGCTTGAATAACCTCTCTGTATTCTGTATAAGTCAAAGGAGCAACTGATCAAGTATGAATGTGTCTGTAGTTTACAGTAGTGATGATCAAGATTTTCTTTTATAGGCTAGCATAATCTCCAACAGTATGGCAATCCACTGCACTCATGTCCTCATGTCCTGCAACTTCCTGTCTGCAAGTTGATTCATGCAAACCGTTCTTCCTCCCTGCACTTCCGGTGATAAAAATTATGTCCTGGAATGGCTGGTCAGGCAGAGCCCAGAAAAAATTTGCTTTGAGGTTTGACAAGACCAGAGGTTGTGATTTAAAAGGGAAAGATGGGAACAACCTTCTTATGAAAGCATCCAAATCATCACTCAACCAACAGCACATGTAGAAAGATGAAGAGGAAATGGATACCAAAGATATCCAAATAATCACAGAATCACAGAATCACTAAGGTTGGAAAGGACCTTCAAGATCATCAAGTCCAACCATTAACGCAGCACCACCATGTCCCCTAAACCATGTCCTGAAGCGCCACATCCACACGTTTTTTGAACACTTCCAGAGATGGTGACTCCACCACCTCCCTGGGCAGCCTGTTCTAATGCTTGACCACCCTCTCGGTAAAGAGATTTTTGCTAATATCCAATCTAAACCTCCCCTGGCGCAACTTGAGGCCATTTCCTCTCGTCCTATCACTAGTTACTTGGGAGAAGAGACCAACACCCACCTCACCACAACCCCCTTTCAGGCAGTTGTAGAGAGAGATAAGGTCTCCCTTCAGCCTCCTCTTCTCCAGTAAACAAACCCAGTTCCCTCAGCCGCTCCTCATAAGACTTGTGTTCCAGACCCCTCACCAGCTTCCTTGCCCTTCTCTGGACACGCTCCAGCACCTCAACGTCCTTCTTGTAGTGAGGGGACCAAAACTGAACACAGTATTCAAGGTGTGGCCTCACCAGTGCTGAGTACAGGGGTACAATCACTTCCCTACTCCCACTGGTCACACTATTCCTGATACAGGCCAGGACATTGTTGGCCTTCTTGGCCACCTGGGCACACTGCTGGCTCATGTTCAGCTGGCTGTCAACCAGCATGAGGTCCCTTTCCGCCCGGCAGCAATCCAGCCACTCTTCCCCAAATTATTACCCATAATGGTACTAATTACACAGACCAAAGAGGAGGAAAGAAAGATTCAGCACATCCAGAACTGGAAAGTGAGCTCTGGCAGGGAACGTCTGCAAGCAACAGATGTTTGAATGAGAAGCTGCCCTCTTTACTGTTATATAAAGGTAAGACACTGTTAATCCAGGAGTAAGCTGTATTTGCTGATAAATCATCTCACCCAGCAGTGTTGGCCAATGGGGAACTGTGGAGGGAAATAACTTGCAAAGATAAAACTAGAAAGTGGAAAGTAATAAAGATTTAGGTCCTTTGAGTAAGGATTATTTTTTGTTGCTTCCTTTCTTGTTTTTAAGGTTTTGTTTTTAAAAATGGGATAGTTTGAAAAATACACCAACCTCTCAAAAAACACTTTAGTTTGGTCAAAAATAAGGAGATAAAAGACCTTTTTTTCTGTCCCAAGTAGGACTAAAGATTAAAATTTTCTCTATGCACAAATCAGTCTTTATATGTAATATGAGTTATTTGGAGATTTTACGGCATTTAACCTTTTTGCATATAGCAGAGATACCAAAAATACAGCTGTGGTTTATGTCTGTTCAACAAATTACTTGGCTTTGGCAAAGAGAAAAGTAAATACAGGTAAACAAATTTCATATTCAGCACCCAAAAATGTGTCTTTTTCATCTTTGTGGGGGGAAAAGTGTGTATATTGCTGTTGCTTCTCATCATGGCTCTCCTGTTAGGAGACATCAACATGGCAATCTACAGCTGAGTAAGGGCTCCTGGCGTGTCTAACCAGTTTTACTAAACCTATCTGTAAAGTCTGTCACTGTGGACAGATACACTACCTGTATTTTTGCCACTTCCAGTGTGTACTGCAGTCATGTGTGTTCGCTATTAAGATTTCTCCCTCTGAGGTCCTTAGTGGTGTTTTGCGCCTTTTCAACCACTGCTCCAACTGCTGACGTATCACAGAGCCATGTCAGGTAGAAGCTCTGTTCCTGTTTGTATCTGCATTATTATTGCAGCAGGGTGCAGGCAGCGATGTGGGGCCGCGTTTCAAGCTGTGTGCTTGGTCCCTTACGTCAGAGTTGGATACCAGGGATGAGAGTGTGTATGCTGGCATCCTGAACAGCAGACTGGAAAAATCTTTTTCATGTTGCAGTCTCTGCAGATTCCCCCTCTTGGTACATGTTAGTTACCTCAGTCTGATGGGCTGACATCACCACTCAGCCAAGTAAAAGTGGCTCAAAGTGCGTTGACTTAAGGAAGCATGAGACCTGCGAGCAACTTGCCACAGCCCTCCAGCATCAGATCAGGCAAATAAGGGTTCTCAAACAACCTCTGAATTATACAGCTGTTTCTCACAGTGATCTTTTCAAACACAAAGAAATACATTTCCTGCATGTAAAATAGTATCAATGGGATATCAGTGTCTATTACTAGATTAAGGGACCATGTGTGCTCTTTTCTTCCCTGTGTAATGAGGTCATACCTTCCTTGCAGAGAGCTTGGCAGGTATCGATACAATTACATCTGTGACAATTACAAGCAAAATAGAGCCTAAGGTGGTACTGCCTTCAAAGCACCTCAGCAATTGTCTCAGGTTAGCAGAGGTAAAAGTTCTCATTGAAAAAATGAAAGAATAGACTATTTTACATCTCTGGAAAGAAATAACAATTCACCCTCACGCTTTCATTTTAGGTTCCGCGATTATAGCAAAGTCATGAGTTGATATTGTTTAATGGTTGTCCTTTCTCATAAAGAGTCCAGGGTTGTGCAAAGAGAATGAACTGCAATCTAAAGAGTAAGACCTATACAAAAGGACCAGAGGAATTATGTTCTTTTTGTCTATAAAAGAGGTTACTGAGTTGTGGGAGGAAGGAGGGGTTAACAGTCTTCACATATTTTAAAGGTAACTGGGAAAGAACATAAACTGCATTCCTCATTCTCTGAGAACAGAACTAGAGGTAATATACATAAATTGTAGCAAGGAAAATTTATATTAGACATTATAAAAAAACAATACAACTGTTATTTACTAGAATAGTTTATCCTGTGGAGTTACTCTCACTGCTTGGTTTTAGGAACCAGTAGGATGGTCATCTTTCAGGAATGGTTCAGAAGCAGCTGATCTTGTCTTTGGTAGAGGGATAAACTACACGCCTTGCAATGTCATGTCTAGCCTTACTTTCTATAATTCCATAATTGGCCTGGTCAGATGCTGCAGAAGCTGGCGTAGCGTATGCTGTCAGAAGCTGGCACAGTACGCCTGCCAGCATAGTGTATCTGATATAGGATAGCTGGCCTATAATATACCTGGCGAGTACTGCTGGCGCAGTATATCTGTCAGCTCCCATATATACTGTGGCAAGAATTTAATATTTAATTCATTTGCAAAAACATTGCACAGGGGGCAGAGAGAAGGATGAAATAAACTCTAAGAGGACAGGGAAAAGTCTTCATGAAAACGTGGGGTCCTACTAACATTATTTCAGATGAGGAAACTTTGACAGTCAGTTCTCTGGAGTGCCCTGACAGGAGAAGGGGTTAGGTTTTCCACCTGAGGAGTTTGTTCCTGTCTATCTGAGTGCAGAAAAATTTCCACTGTTTGCTGGCTTGTCAGTAAATCCAGTAGTGAAAGGGTTAATATGGGGCAGCCACTGGCAGTTATCCTGTTCGGCAGCCTCTTCAGCGACCACCTTCAGTACCAGAAACTGTCATACCTCACATGTCAGGAATGAGGAGGAACTGGACTGAACTTTAGCTAGAGGCTGAATTAGGATGCAGGGGCTCGCTGTCAGCAGAACTGGTTCATCCCTCCACATCTTGCGCAGCTTGGACAGCCTGCTGTGACTGCAACACCCCAACAGACACACTCCTGCCATTTCAAAGGAGATTATTCTTTTAGTTCTGCTATAGGAGTGTTTAACCCAGCCTCAGTGGGCAATTGCCTGGATGACATTAACAGTATTGCTCTCATACGTTGATACGGACAGTACTGTCAATTGAGCTTGTTCAACTTCAAATTGTTCAACTGATTAACTGTTTCTACTCAGTTGCCTATTTACCTGTAAACAATTAAAACAAACACAATAAAAATGAAACATTAATTTGATATTTAATTTTTTATCCCCACCTGATCACCATCTTGCATTTCATGCCAACGAACTGGAAACAGAAGTCTCTGTGTCAGCAAATGCTGGAGGTGTAACAGCACCAGTGCTCCCCAGAGGGGAGAAGATTCAACCGCTGCTGTTAAAGCCATTTGGGAAAGCATCTGACAGCGGTCTCTCCAGGCTTCTCCCTCGTCTATTTTCTTATATAAAAGGCTCACCTGAGTAATAACCTTCAAATCAGAGTGCCCTTTAAACACCACCAAAAAAAATTACAGAGGCCACTCTACCATATATACATTCAGTCTGTACTGATTGTATGTACTTTCATATGCATTCGGTCAGAAATGGAAAATCCAGTTTTCTTATACTATATATGTATTTACATGTGTGTGAGTGTATGTGTATTTATACATACACATATGTACACATATAAACAGAAAAAGACCATGCACGACATAAGGTAAAATTTTCTATTCATGATTAATATAAAACCGTAAATATAACCATATATGCAGTTTTACATGTATAAACTACATATATGTATACACACACAAAAATGTATTGAAATATGGAAGCTGACACCTATCTGAACACTATTTTTCCTACAGATTAGTGTTACTTCCAAAAATTGTTCAATGGATCCAACCTCAGAAAGAGCATCACATAATTACATGGGACTTTTTGGACCACTCACTGCAGTATGCTTCCTGGCTTTTCAAAACACCGAATTCTATACAAGGGTCTGTTCTGCTTTTCTGTCCACTCTGGGGTCTTCTTCAGTGCTATAAAAATCAGCTCTATCTTCAATCTAAATATTGGATCATATCGCTTATCAGACCATCATACTAGACAGGTAGAGGGGCAGGACAGCTGGGTCATTTTTTTTTTCAAGTACCTTTCTCATTGAAAAGCACACTTCTGGGACAACCAATAATCACTGTACATTCAGGTCAGTACCTTTTTATCATTTTAGCCAAAAGCAAAACTTACAAAATTCTTTTTGAATAGAGTTCATGTTGGGTTGAAAGAAATAGTTCAGACGTATTGAAACCAACTGTTCCTGCCATTTCCAGCATATTTAATTTCCAGCCACTTGCGATAAAATGAAACACACAAAGCACAAACTTAATAAAGTATGGGCAGAAGGAACTACTGATTTTTAGCAACAGCTCACTGCTTAGAATAGAGGGGGTGGGAAACAAGTATTCAATTAACTTTTTCTTCAAACCCCACCTTTCAGGGCCTGATAAGACTACATGATGGGATGTTCCAGAGGAAAGTGTCCTCCAGCTCTTCCTTTGACGCTATTCCAACATGTATAAAATGCTAAAGTATTCATGGAGAAACACACTGGCACCTCTCAAGGGAGTCACTATATGAGCCACAAGCATAATGTCTCTCACTGGGTGACTGGCTATTTAAGCAAAAGGACACGAACAGGGAAGATGACACTGATACAGACCTGTGGGCTGCCTCTCTCCTGCCATGCATACTGCAATGGCTGTCCATTAATGCTACCAGCCAACCAGAGGAACATGCAGTAGAGTGAGAGGCAACCCTGATGGTATTCCCAGAGCTGACCAGCAGCACTTTCTGTGCATCCAGCACACACGCTCTGTGAGTGGATGCTACCATACTTTGTAGTCTCCAGCTGCCACATGCGTCCTTCCTATCCGTGATTTCCTGCAAGGTTTCTGAGATCCTTGTAAAGCCATTTCTGGCATTGGCTTCTACAAAGGAGCATGGTATCTGCACATGAGCTAAGCTCAGAATGAATGCTGACTGCTTGCAAGGACAGTATGAGCAACCAAGGTGATTTTTGTCTGCCCAAATATAGACATTTGTCATGTAAATGTACACATCTGAGTTGCTCATTCTAGGTTTCCATTATAACCAAAGGAGATAAATAGGCATATCTAGAGCACAGTTCACCTTATTTATCTCATGCTTCAGTACATGTCTAAAATAATTAGATTAATTCAGCCTGTCTAATGTCATTTCTCCCTGTTGACCATAAAGGGAATTTATGTGACTAGTGTAATACACAAAATCTTTTTTGTTAAAAGCTGGAGAGATGACTCATATCTCACTCCCAATCTGGACTGATTTGTGGGGTTCTAGCAGCCCTGGTAATAATCTGATCAAGTACCATTTAGATACCCACTTTTTGAGATTCACTGTCTCCTAACCACCATGCTTTGAACACTGGACACAGAAAGGCTGGGTAAAAATCTCACATTTTCAAGTTAGTATGGGTACTTTTTGCACTATAATTCAAACTCTAGAGAAGTTCTTTGCATCTGTTCCACTTCGCCAGCCACACGGTCCCAGATAATATTAGTTTAATTGAGAAGTATCAGGGGAGATAGTGGATGATTCTTCTAACTTAATTCTGTCCTGACACTGGGGTTAACATGAAACCTGATATAATCTGCTCATAGAGCACTACTCTGGGATGTAGATGTTAAGTTTGAGCACTTGTCCTCTGCTATGGGCCTAATATTGTAAAATGGAGCCATAAATGTAGTGTAGTTTAAATCCCAGCTAGGAATGAGTAAACAGAGGGAATGTTTACTGGTCAACATCCTTGACCAGCCTGAGCTCTATTACTCACTCTGTAGCCATACATATACTGCAAAGTAGACGGGGCACACTTCAGGGGGTAACATAGACTTTAACTATATATCTGAGGAAACAAGTGAGTATGGGCTCAAAGCAGAGGCATAACAGTGTTGTGAGAGGCTAATTCAGAGGACTTGGTCCAGCAGATGTGAAAGACCTGACTAGTAAAGGGACCTCTTTGAAACTGGATTCAGAACAGTAAGTTGATAATGACTTAGTAAGACTGGTAAAACTGTCAGCCTTAAGAGAAAAAGCCCTCAGACATGTACCAAAGACATGTACAAAAGAAAAATGTAGAAATTATCATAATATTTTGTATTTAAATGATCTTGTTGCAGAACCCCAGTGAATTCTATTTTAACTACACACAATCTGTCTTTTCTTCTTTTTTTTTCCCAAACTGATTCTTTATAATTGGGGGGGGAGGAGGGTGTCTTGTTTCCATGGTATTTATTATCCAGCCATTTGCTTTCTATTCTGGGTTGAGCATAGAATGAAGAGCTTGAGTGCTGGGGCTAGATTACTACTTGCTGTAAATCAGGACAGTAGTATCAAATTCAGTGAAGTCACTGTTTATTTTTATCATATGACCTTTGAAATTTTATGATGTAGAACATTATGAAGAAACCTTGGAAAGGAAGTCCACTGGTTTGTCAGGCACCTTTGTGTTTATTTGTATTGACTTTCAAAATAAATGGATAGTATAGGGGGAAAAATGTACTACCAGAATTCAGTCACTTAATGCATTACAAAGGAGAAAGGAAAATAAGGATGGGCTGGACAGCTCCAGGCTCACTGAACTGGTAAATGCAAGAACATGATGACGTTTTCGCTTTCACAGAATTTACAGATGTTTTCAACATTTTTATCCCTTTTCAATGGAACGTGTAAGGTCCTACAGGTTAGGTGCTACAGCACTCAGCATTGTCAGTATGTGTCTTGCATCTGCATCGATGCCCACATCTGTGAAAAACTACATTCAGTGATTTGCACTCTTGCAGACTAAATCAATGGGTTTTGGTTTTTTTTAACACCACCCCCCCCCTCAAAAAATAAAGTCTGAGAGATTTCTTGTTTGAGACATGCTCAAATGGACAACTTGCCCACCAGTGTGCTTATTTACCACTATGTGAACTGCTTCCCATTTTTGATGTTATAACATCCCTATGGCAACTGCAGCACTTGCTTACATAGGAAAGTAATTTTAGGAAAGTATTGAATTTATTTTTAGCTTCTTTTAGTGAAATCTAGCAGCTGGAAATTAAGTGAGCCAGCACCATATTACCAGTCAGGGCTTTGTAGAAGAAAGAACTACTGGTTTCAATCATACTATTTCCATTATTACTTAATTATTTCTTTACTGTGAAGAATACCTGAGTCCTCTCTCTGCCCTTCTTCAGCCATTAAAATCAATGTAGATTTTAGCAAAGGGCAGTTCAAATTGAAATTGGAATTTAAGATGTCATGACACCATCATAATTATTTTTATGTTAATGTATATTATTGACCTTAATTCCAAGATACTTGATCATAACAACAATTGAAAATCATAACTGAATTTATGATAACAATGATTAATTGTGAAAAAGATACAAGAATAAAGAAAATTTCTTATCTTATGAAAATGAACATAAATTTCTTCAGCTTGGGTCTGTCTCACAGGTTTGTATATTTAGGATCAGCAATAAATGAAGAAACAAAGTCAGTCAGTGGTCACATTTCCTCTCCTTCTTCCAGCCCCAAAAAATTTAAAGCTATATTCTTTCTCCAATGTATATTGTGATAAAGGGGCAAGTAACGAAGAAAGTTAACTATAAACTTCATACCCTGTCAAAAGCAGGAGTCATTATACTCAGAAGTTCATGCTTTGTTAATGGTAGAAGAGGAATTTCCATTTAATCTTGCCATAATCTGAGAGAGTACCATTACTAAAATGACTAGCTTGCAAATCACAATTTCTAGTTATTTCTCTCTCCTACTACCTATATTGAGCCATCTACCATACATATTTGTGATTTACCTCTCTTTCCCAGCTGTTGTGAGCGTATTTGCTGCATCCTATTTCACAGGGAAGATTGAGAATGCTATGTAAACTAAACTGCTTTCCTGGAAAAGAAATGTACGTGCCTGCTTGTGTATCTTCACAGGCAAAAAGACAGATAATGAACAAAAATTGTCAGCCATTGTGGCAGGTAGTGTTGTAAAGCTTCAAAGTTAAGAGCACACTCCTAGTCGCTGAATTCATAATGTCAAGGTAAGAGCTGAAGATGCCGTGCAGCAATCCGGCAGAGGAGGGTTAGGCTCCTGCATCAGGTGTCACAAGCGGTCTGAGCACTGAGATGTTTTAGCCAGCCCACAAGAAGGAATAAGGAGGAGAATGTGTCTGAAATCCTTTTTCACAGATGAACATAAGAAACCTCCTGTGGCGGCAAGTTCCAAAAGTTCAGTACCTGCTGTGTAAAGTAGTACTTCTCGCTATTTCAAGCTCACCTCCTACTGGTGTCATTGAGTGCCCTCTGGTTCCAGTATTGTGGACTTGGTAAACAACAAACAGCTCTGCATTCACCTTACCCTCTGCCTTCATGAATTTTAAACTTCAGTCTTTAATCCCTCAGCTCTGAAGCAGAGGCCCAGCCCTGTAGTCTCCTCTCAGAAGATGGCAGCTCCATCTTCCAGTCATCACGCTTTGTCACTGGCCTTTAGTTTGCAGTTCCCCTCCTGGATCCCTGAATCTTGATTTTTTTGACCCCTCAATGGACTAATTTCAAGAGGAAAGCTAAAACATCACAATCCAACCCCCAAAACCTGGTGGTTAGAGTACTGTTTTGGAAACTGCAGGCTAGGAAGTCTTCCTAAGGGCCTGCGGCTTCCTCATGGAGCTTCTCATTTGAAAGCCACACAGCAGCAATGGCAACCGACTTTTTATCTTTTTCAAGACACATCTTGGGATGCCTGTTCTGTGCATCTTGGATCACCTCCATCAGGAGCTGACTGAGTCAGCCTGGCGATAACAGGAGTGTTATTAAGCCGTGTCCAACAACACATGGAAGTTTTTCTGTCATTTTGGATGTTTAGCTTGTCCTAAATGCTCATGTTAAATATGGTTTTTTTGAACCTTTCTCCTGAATTTAAGGACCAACCTGCTCATTAAGCAACCTGAATGCTTTCTTGAATGCCTGTCAGCATGCTCAGAGACTTGCTTATTGTGCATGAAAGAACCATAATGATTTGCTGCTTAAATCCTAAAAATAAACATACTTTTTTTTTTCTTCGCTAAGTCCCCTCCATGTATAGGTTCAGTGTGCTTCATAATGCTCTCAGCTTTTTTTTGGCAGCTATGCTCCAGAACATTTTTGGCATGAACACTTACATCTTGGCAGTAACACAAACTTTTATTAGACTATATATATTACTTCTTTTCAATTGTTCTCGTTTACTATATAAATGTGTGTGTCCCTCCCAGTTGTATTTCAGTGGATTATAGTAAAAATGCTTAACTTCTCTCATCAACAAGCAAGGAGTTTCCATGCACATGCTTTTCTTGTATTCAAAGATCTACACATTTATCTACTCCAAATGCTTTTGCTCATAAAGTGTAAGACAACCCTAAGAACAGTCACAGAATCACAGAATCACAGAACCACAGAACCACTAAGGTTGGAAAAGACCTTTAAGATCATCAAGTCCAACCACCAACCCAACACCACTATGCCCACTAAACCATATCCTGAAGTGCCACATCTAAATTTAGTCTGTCCTTTCTCAAATAAATTAGCACAATAAACTTTCTCTGCCTTTGCCAACATACTTGATCCTCTTCTGGTAGTATACATTATGGTGAAAAAAATAGTTCTGATTTCCTCTAATCTATTAATGGGCAATTTATTTAGATAATCAAAAAGATGCTCTGTAGTGTCAGTTCTGCTGGTAGTATTGGGAAGTAAATCAATAAATATTAGGAAATGAACAAAACCATTAATTCACATACATAAATGCATTGTCACCTGTAACGTTTTTCATGTTAGTATGCAATATTGTCCAAAGGTAGATGTAGTTGTCTTTCTGGACACTGTATATTTTATCTATGCAGTAATGGATTACAGAAATTCAAAACTAGCTGTGTTTCTAATTAAAACAGAGAGACTATATTTTTTGACAAATGCGTATTGGAATTAGTCATCATCCTGTTAAATTCTATCTGCTTATACATTCTATTAGTTTATATATAGTTTGCTTAATTATTGCCTGCAGTGTTTTCCATGAATTATAGTTTAGCTGACTCTATAATCTTCCCAGCTCCCCCTTTAAAAGAAAAAGTTGGATATGTTTGCCCTTTCCCTGTCTTTCTGAACCCTCAGTCAAGATCTAAAAAATACTCATCTTCAATCCTGGGACTGCTCAGTGCAGTTCTTAAAATATGGCTGGGAATTATACTTAATAGTATTTCCTTAAAAAACTGTCAACTCTCTTTTACTTGTTTTTGCCTTGGACTTTCTATGAGGGGGATAGTAGCTCCCAGTTCCCCAGAGTTTATTGAAATATGTCTTCTGAATTCTTCTGGGTTTATTACACTTTTTCTTAATTTTTATCCCTGCCTCAGTGATTCATGATCACCATCACCCAAGGTGCATTCAGCCTTTGTCAGTTACTTTGTAGTAAGGAGAAAAAACATTCTTCTGTTGCAACCTTTGCTTTCTCTATCAATCAATCAAATCCCCAGTTCATTCCATGAATCCAGTGAATAGTTTCAAAATTCCTTTCCCAACATATGCCCATTTAATGTACCTGTAAAGCCATTCAGTCCCCAGATTCAGATAATTTTGTTCTTTCTTTACAAAAAGTTATATCCACCTCGGCTCTCTTGGCTTGGTATGTATATCTTGGATCATACCACGATATGGTATACTTTTTGTCTTTTGCTGCTATGCACTAGCTGTCTTTGGATTCAACAACATTCTGCACTTCAGAGCAGGTATGTGTATTTGAGCTAGATGGCAATACTTCTTCCCTTTTTATTTGCTGACCTTTTATAGTAATATAAATATTGAATGTATTGTTTTAAAATTTTGTGTGGTTTAATATTTTATATTAATATTACCTAATGAATACATAATATCAACTAATACATATTTTATATTTATTATTGTATTTTAAAAATTTGTTAACATTATCATATGAATTGTCTGTTATGAACTACGTACATATATTATATCACAAACTCTGTATTATGCCAAATAAGTCATATTGTAAATCAAATAGTAAGGCTTCCAGATCTAATTATTTATACCTCATATTTCTTGTCTGTAGTCATCTAACATAATCAGCAAACTGTGTTTTCTGTGGTTTGGGGCTTTTTTGGTCATGTCTAGAACAGCTAGATTCCCTTCATTATTTTTTTTTCTCAGGTCTGAAACACTGTAAATTTATACCTAAAACTAGTCTTATTTGTCCAGGCTCTTCTATTAATAATGATATTTTTCATTCCTGGTTAGCAACTGTATATTCAAAGCTGAATTAAAACTATCTATCTTCATTAACGGACAAAGATATTTTTCAGCTATCCTGATCATCAGCCCAGTAACAACAGTGAGAAGCCAAAGGTAATACAGCAAAAAGGTGTTTTCAATAATGGTAAAATAAAAAAAAAGATAATTATATTAGCAGAAACAGAATTTTACTGGTGAGAAATTAGTCATTAATTCATTTTGAATTCTTAATTCAGAAATTGAAAATATTATTTTATACAGAACTCTGTGGAATAAGCGTGGGAGATCATAAGCGGAAAAGTCAGGGGATGAAATTACAATTAAATATATATTAGGAGGATTCATTTTAACCATTTAAAAATGGTTGTGCAATCTAATGTAGCTGTGTAAACTCCTCTGATAGTTGATATAGAAAAGTAATTATTTCCTCCCATCCTGAGATACCTAAGCATTGTAAATCAGTCTCTGAAACTGCCTATCTTTCTTACATTTAGAATAAAAAAAGTAGGATGAACAGCTCAGGCTGCATGCTAGCTTTTAGACAGCTAAAATTAGGTGGGATTAGTCTGGCCTAGTTAACAGCAGCTTGGAGCAAAGGAAAACAGAAGAGAAGACTCAGGTGTTCTGCAACAACAGAAATGATAAACAGGGAAAGAAATTGGAAGCTATATGAAGAAAGTGTGATAAACAAAGCATTATGGTAAAAATACTGCTTTCCATAAGGGAAAGCAAGTGCAGATTCAGTGCCAGATGAGGAAATTCAAGTGGAAATTCAAGAGCCAGGAAGTGGAGAAATCAAGAATTTCACACATGCTTGAAATGAAGTAAGGACATAGCAAGAAAGGTTAAGTCATCAACATGGGTTGAAGCACGACAGTGGTAGGTTGGAGACAATAACAGAGTTTTCCATGCAAAAGAGGGAAGCAGGGACAGGAAGACTGTGTGGATGGGGACAGGAGTCCATCTATGAGGGGACCAGGACTTGGTTTGTTTTTAGAGAAGGGATAGAAAAGATGGGAGAAGAAGTAGGGAGGAGTGATAGGAAAATGATAGTGAGGAACTACAGAAGGAAGAATATTAAAAGCTTGGAAAAATGAAACCTAAAGGAGGTCTGAGGGCAGAAAAGATAAAATTGAAAGAGAAGAGGTGGCATGAAGTGGTTAGAAGATTTGGACAGATGGACAATGCCATGTGCATACAAAAGGATTGCAAAATACTGTGAGAACACCCTGTGGTGTAGACAGGAGCCATTTTGACCTTGGGCAATTGAGGAACATTGTCTTAGGGACAAAAAGATGTCCAGCTTTCAATATCAAGAGGAGATTAGTAGTTGAAGTCATCAGGTAAGAACTGCCTCCCTTTTCAGAAAAGTACAATTGCTTATTTTTCAGCTGAAAACCAAGATATTTTAACAAAAATATTTTGTTGTTAAACACTTTCTCAGTTCTTACAAAATTACTATAAATTTTATTATATTTTCCTTATAAAATGCAATTCCTAGTGATTTACTATTTAAAAATAATAACAAACAGATTGTCTTCTTATCTACAGCCATAATTTTACTTTTTATACTTAGAGTACAACATTAATTAATTTAACACTCATTCTCTCCCATTCCTCTTCTAAAAAATGGTAAGAGAACCGTGAGGGAACAGTCTTTTTTTTGCCCTGATTTCTCTTGTATTAAATGTTTTAAGATCTACTACTCCAATTAGGACAAAATTATGGGAAGCTAAAAGACATGGACATCAGTGATAAAGATACTATTGTTATATGTAGAAAAAAGAAAATACACCAAATGGAACACAATTTGTTTCATTTTTCTTTTCCAATAAGGTGTGCAGCATAAGTACTGAAGCAGAACCTAAACCCTTTTTCTAAAGGATTATTCTATTGCATATTATTAACTCTGAAGATTATCTTTATGGAGAAGATTTTTCAAAGGTACAAATTGGATTTCAGATGCCCAAGTTTTATTGATTCTCCAGTACAAAACCAGCCTCTTTACTTTTAAAAATCTTCCCAGTTTCAGCATCTGTGTGTGTGTATGAGTATATACAAATACATATCTATACATATAAACGTGTATAAATGTGTGTGTGTATGTTTGGGGGGGCATACACACATATATAAATGTGCTACCTTCAAATAGCTATGGGAAAATCAATATCTCAGTCAGTCAGGAAAAGCATTGCTGTAATTGAAGTGGAATAGAAGAATCACATTTTCCTTTTGACCTTTATTTAAAGTAATATGGATCTAAAAGCAAGAACAGGACATTTTGAGCCATAAACTTCAAAATATTTAATTAATAATAATAAAAGTAATAGGTAAATGACTGCCATCTATCATGAGCAGAAGATCTAGTTTGCTCCCTAAATCATATCCATTTGGAAAGCAACTTGGGACAGAATCAATTTAGGTTATGAGAAATTTTGCCAGACAACTACTTGCATAACTTATTTGGCACGCGTTGATTTTGTAATTTTGTATATATTGAGATTGGCTTTTCAGTACTTCTAGGCAATATGCCATTTAATTCTCCGTGTAATAACCCCTAATACCTGGAAAGGAAATGGAGAAAGATTTAAAAAATTTTCTAGCTAGTACAATGCTGTTTCTGGGTAAAGCTTTCAAAAATCTGTCAGGGTAGTTCCTCCCGTTTAGGGGGATAGAACATGAGGATATTTCCTCCCAACTTCATCATGTAAGAACTCTTAATTAACATTTCTGTCTAGTCTAAAATAACATATCTTTTTCCTGCCTAGCTTGTGGTTTCTATTTTAGCTATTTAGACATATAGTGATGTGATTTCACAATTAGTGCACTGTAAGAAATAATCCATTTAAATAACAGTATGAACTTTTTACACAAACACATGACATTCAGTCTACTTCTGAGTGCTAAATAAAGACCAAATAATAAACACTGGATGTTGGAATTTGGAAGCAGAGGTTCAGATTGTGTAACATAAGTAACTTTATGTCCCTTGGTGACTGATCTCTTCAAAATGTACTGAGAGCTCATTCCTGAAAAGAAAAATGTGTCTATTGTCTGGTGTCCTACTTTTTACATAGCCTAATTGAACAAAATAGTCTAAAATGGAAACCAACTATTCCTAGAGAGCAGAGCGGAAGCATACTAGATTGCCATCAGGCGATGATTTTAATGACTTTAAAAGAACTTTTCATGTCATGAGTAGTGGTATGGTTGCAATTAAATGTTCCACACCCAACCTCTCCTCCTGTGGACTGTCAGATTTACAGATGAGTGATGACTACAAGTTCCTGAAAAACTAGCTATTTCCCAGTTTTTATTGCTACAACTTCCATAAGAAAAAACTGGGTGAACTCAGTGAGTTATTTACACTAGAACAATGACATTTTCATGGCATTTATATGTGTTTCGACTGACAGATTTTTGTGTTGCTCTCTTTGGACCCTGTTACACATTGTATTCCAGAGAGCCTTGAGAAATTTGTTTCCATCATAGCCCAGAGAGATTAATCTAGACTGTTTGTGTTGTGTTAAATAAACCCTTGATGAAATTACTCAGACGTTAATAAATTCCCCTTCAAGTGATCTTCTGTGGTGATATCAGAGCAAAAACTCCTGAGGTAATGAAAATGTACTTCCACAAGAATGCCAGAAGGTATCACTCCATTTTTTCAGTTGTTTGGAATATTAGTGTCCAAATGTCATGAACAATTTTGGTTGAAGACACCTAGATGTATGGGCTTTCTGCGATGAAGACTGCGAATACATTTGTTCAGAAAAACAGAAGCTTGGTACAATCAAGGTGGCATTGTGTAATCCCTGCTTTAAAAATAATCTCTTAGCATTGACAGATTTGTGAACTAACAAGTAATATCAAGGTTTCTGTTCTTAAGAGAGCAATTTGGACATTTGAAGATCTAAAAGCTATGAATTTGTTTCATTCTTATCCATCCTATTTCAACCAATTACATGAGCAAAGAATGAGAGAATGCAAAAAAGGGATTGTTAGGATTGGAAATTCGTCTGACTTTGGAGGGCTCAGATCCCAGGCACAGTCATGAGTTTTTTGGTTTGTTAACAGAAGTGTAGCAACATAAAAATGCCTGATGCCCATATTTAAAAGGCATTTTACCTCCTAAAAAAGAATATTCCAAAACATTTTTTTAAATGCCACTATAGATGGTGGAAATTCCCGAGAAATGTAGTATCAGCAAGTAAAAAACTGAAGTCATATGATACCTACTTTTTTTTAAGACAGAGGTTCCACAAGAAAAAAGTGTGGTGTGTGAGAGTTATACACAAGAGAAAGAAAACACTGCCTTGTGAAAACCAGAAGGGAGAGAAGTGGGGAAAGACAAGAGAAAGAGATTGTCAGGACTCCGAGCACCCCGACAGGCTCTGCAGTCTCCTCCCGCACCAAGCGGGCTGGCTGCCTGTGCCCAGAGGTGGTGCCTCCAAGCAGCCCTGCACCACCTCCTGGGAAAAAGAGGCATGAGGATGTCCCCAGCCGCTACCACCACCCCTGCCCCGCTCGCCTTGTGCAGGTGCTGCAGGGCTGCACGTTTTTGCTGGGGATACCCCAGTGCTGCCTGCCCTGCCAGCCGCCCGGCCCCAGAGCAGCCTGCTCCTGCCTGACTCTCCCCTGACAGATTAGGAATATGCTAAGAGAGAGAAAACAAACAATATCCATTTTAATAACTTCCAGTCTTAAAGAATAGCTTAAAATACAGATATATGAGCCTGGTCATCTATCTATCTATAAATAAAGCCTCATATCTGCCATATCATTCAGAATCGCCTGCAGGGTGATCACAGTATGCTGTAATAACATAGTTTTTCAACACTTCTGGCAGCAGTTTTTATTTGAAATCTCAATATTTATTAGAATACATTTACACCTACCGTAACATATCAGTTTTTTCACAAAAGTATTATTTCTTTCTCTTCAGTCTTAGTTCTTCCAAATTCACATTCAGGTTTGCTGCTAACATTCCTATTTGTTGCATTATTACATGCTTAATGTACTGTAATGGCAGCTATGCAAAAATTTATCACCCAATCAGCTTGCCGTACATATAATACATTTAAATTCCTTTTAAAAAATAAGTTCTGTTCACTAACAGAAAAAAGTGAAGTACTTTCTACCAATTTATAGACTAAATTTTTAAAATGAATTATAACAACCACATTTGTTATAATAAGGATTTTTGTGGGAAGCTAATTCAGAGAGAGAATTATGAATTATAATTTAATTTGTGGAGAAACAAAAAGATACATTATGGGATGAACAAAGTGGGATGAACAAGGCTTCTGGCAACTGCCATTTTAAAACAAACCCATAAACTGCAGAGCTGTGGAATTCGAGAATTCTTTACAAAAAAATCAAACTTAAGGGCTACCTTGCAACCACATGCTCCAAAAGTAAGAAAACATTCTTACTTAACAAAGTTACTTTTTCAGGTGGTGTTTGAAACAGAAAGCTATTTGAAATCTTAAAATGTGTATCTATATGTGCGTGACATGTAAAAAATAATACGCTCATCTAGCGATACAATTCCAAGATGAACTTGTTTTCATTGCTCCTGCTGATCTCCCTGCATTACTTTTCAGTTGAAGTTCTGCTATTTAATAAGTGACATTTCTCTAGAGAAACATAATTAAAGTCTATGAATCATTAAACTATCACTTCGGTTGTCTTGTAAAAAAAAATGCCATTGAAAGCCAAAATCCTTTTAGAACCTACCATATTACTCTTGTTGCAAAGTATTTATTAAGCACAAAGGACTGTGCTTGGCTTTGTACAGAATAAGGAGACATAAGCACTACTGCAAGGAATTTGTAGACTAATAATGATTTCTGTGAAATACATGGGATCTTAACCTAATTTTTGTCCCCTTTATAATTTCATTTGTACTTACTCAAATTTTGTCATGACCGCAACAGTTAGCTTAAGTTATTTTTCAGGTCAGTGGTTTCTGAACTTATCTTCCAGATCTGCAGATACATCTGTGCTTATTGATATTTTTTCGTGCTTGCTATAGTATCACTTGTTCCTCTCTCAAAACTGCTGTTTCTTCAAAACGGCTTTCACCACATTCTTCCCCTCGGTCTCTCATTGCATTCATCAGAAAAAGAACTATTTAAAACTTTTTTACTCTTTTAATCTTTTTCCTTAATGGGAAAAAAAAATAATAACATAAAATCATTGTCAGGCAACACCTAAGGCAGTTTTTCTTTTCTTCTTTTTGCACCACAGCAATCACAGCAGCTGTTTGGCAAGGGGTGTGCAAACCACATCACAAGTAGCCTTCTCTCCAGGTGCAGTTTTGACTTCCTCAGTTACTTTTTTCCTACTGAAGAAGCCAATTAATTAGGTAGAAAGACGGTCGGGTTTTTTGTTCTCTTGTATTTTTGCCCAGAAGCTGATTTTTCGTCCTTCAGACTTCCATATTGCTTTCTGCAGAATAAATGTTGCTCTATATTGCCTGCTTTCCTCAGCTTTCAGACCTGTCCTGCCCTGTGAATTCCTTTATTTTGAGCATCCACATTTATTCTGCCCCTTTCTCTGAATGTTTCACTTACATTAGTTATTTGGAGATTATTCTTGGAGTTTAAATTTGTTTTTCTGACCAATCTCCCCCAAAGCCTGGAGGCACAAGGTCCATGATATAGTCCTGCCAAAAATTAGGAAATTTTTAATGCTTGCAAAAATACATATAACAGCAAGTTTCTCAACACTATCACTTGTATTGCTGTTTGCTTTCTGATAAACAAACTTATCACAGACACTTTATCAGTTTGAGGTGACAGAATTCAAACAGTTTTTCCACTGTCCTCAATCTGGGGCTCTATTTCTGTTCATTATCTCATTTCCTGCCATATGAGTCACCTACTTAGAACTCTAAGTGCTGGTTTGTTTTGCTGTTAACCATACTGACTTGTTTTGTTGTTCTCCCTAGCTTTCCTCCTTGCCACCATGTTTCATATATGCTAGGTAGTGACATGAAAAGGCTATGTGCTTCTAAAAAACTAGTCTCTTTATTACTTTTTTATAAGGATGTTCTAGCTACTGCTAGCAGAGCTCTGAGAAAAAAGATTGAGGCTTCCTCCAGGTACTTCACCCAAGCTTTTTTCTACAAGTTCCTTACAAACTGCTACAAATTGTCTCTGCTAACTCAAAGTGGTCCTTTGAAGTTTGCTGCACATGCTTGGCTCACTAAGGGTTATTAAGAGTTAAGCAATATTGTTTCCTCTGTACAAGTGGTGTAGTCTGAGAAGGAAACAGAAAATACCTACTAACTGTATCATAAAATCAGGAAATACGTAGTAAGCTACTTCACCATCTATGCTTCAGTTAAAGACCACCAAAAGTGCTTATGGTATGTATGTATTATAGTTATAAATTATAATTATTATATTAAATATTATATTAAATAAACTTGTAATATTAAGTATATAGAAACATTTAAATAATATAAAAAGTAAAAATATAATAATATTTTAAAATAAGAAATTATTATGTATATATACTACCAAAAATATATTTTTAAAAAAAACTAATAAGCAAAATCCATGAAATATAGGTATGTGTGACCATCTAATTAAAGAAAGCAAAACACACTTTTATCCATTTTCTTCCAGTTCTTCTCACCTCAGATGTACACATCTGACCCTTTTTACTTATAATTTTTGTCAGCTTTTCACTATAGTAAGTAAAATTAGGCAAAATGTTCTGATACTTTCAAAAACATTTTTACATTTTCCTTATTAGTTGAAGTAGGGGTGAATCAAGAAGTAAAAATGAAGTAAAATGTTGGTGTTGACATACCTTACATATAAATGGTTGTATTTATTCGGGTTGAATTAATTTAAGAAGATTTTGCCTCTTGCACTAGTAAAGAATCATACACTCCAGACCAAATTTTGTGGGTTTTAACCCCTGGCACTTCAACTACAATGTCCTTCTTTTCTTTTGTGTACATTAAGCAGGCATTTATCTCCATCACCAGTGCACACAAGTGCTAACTGGCTCACACCATGGGTGCCAAGGTCACTTAAATTATCTTCCTATATTTGCTCCTAACCAGGTCGGTAGCTAGTCTTTGCTTAAGGTTAGGGATAAGGAGTAAGTGTTATCTGTAGTCTTCAACGATTAGAAAAGAATGGAGATCTTCTGCGTATTCTGTACTAATGACTTGCAAGACACAGTCAAGGTCACTTTTAGCTCCTAAATTTGTAAAACTTAAAGCAAGAAGAGATCTCTAAATAATCAAGTCAGACTTGCTGCATGTCTTGGACTGTTGCATGGTTTAGGGGACATGGTGGCGCTGGATTAATGGTTGGACTTGATGATCTTGAAGGTCCTTTCCAACCTAGTGATTCTGTGATTCTGTGATTTGATGTATGCGTAGAATCCACTGGACTCCCATGAAGGTTTAAGAACGTTCAAAGTTCATCTCATTTAATATCAACATTTCTAACACAATCTAGGTTAAGAAAAAAGAAAACTTTCTTCAAGCAAGAAGAATTCATTAAAAAAAACCTGACTTGGATCAAGAGAGGTGTTTGAATCTGAAACTGCATGAAATCAGTGACAGTTTAAAGCCAGAGACCATTCGGGGTCCTCACTTGGGTAACTGGAATGAGTTTGCCTTGACTTTACTGTCCTCTTATCAGGGTGTAAGCACGGCAGACTTAGAACAGAGACATTGTTCTGTAAACACTGGGGCTAATCAAGTGTTTCTGTTGTCAGAGCTCATCATTATCATCATTAATTGAATTTGATATCAAGAAGGGGCCAACTTTGACTGAATCCTTCCATGCATCAAGGTCATTTCTAAGGGCTCTTTCCTGGTTTAATTCTGTGGTTCCTAGTCAGATATAAGTTAATATGGTAATTTTCCTTTCATTAGGACACATACTCTTCTACTCAGCCAGATTAAGAATTAGAAGAATTCTTAAGAATTCTTAAGAATTTATTTATGAAATTTCCACCTCTGTGTCAAATTAGTCTGCAATAAGTTAAAAGGTTCAAAAGTTATTAGAAGTTCAGGGACAGATGTGGCAGACAAACCTATAATGATGAGACAGAACAAATATGAGGGTCTTCTTAAAGAAACATAAATTTAAAAGATAATAAAGTACATTTACTCATTTATGAAAATTCCTGGTTAATGTTCTATTTTGATTTATGATTCATAAAACAGTAAATTTTCATATCAATATCAAATAATTATCCTTCTTCTTGCTGTAATCCAAAAATAATCTTATAACACTAGTCATAATTAGTAGTTGTGATTCTGAGGAAGGTCTATTACCAGGATAAGTATGTGGTGATATGTCATATTCTGTACAGAAAAATATTTCATTAGAATGCATTTTGAGGTTAGATTTGATGCATTCTCTGATGCCTTTTAAAAACTTGATGAAATTTAGTGACAAGAACTAATAATTTTAAACTTTATTTTTTACTTTATTTGGCTAAATGTTATAACTGATTCTTACCCTGATGTGGGAAAAAAATGTTAATTTTTAGTGAATCCTAAAAGGAAAAGAAAATGCGGGAAAACTTAAACAAAGTATCATTTTGGCCATTTATTACTACAGGGATATGGACTATCTTACAGATGTCAAAACAAGAACAAACCTCTTATAATATTAACATATGTAATAAAGAAACATTATTTTGTCAATCGGTCTTGTGTTTATTAGGGTTTATTTGCCTTGAAAAAGAGCCAGACTGCATAACCCACATTATCACCAGATAGGTGCATGGCTTTTCGTTACTGTTGTACACCTCCTAAAGCATTCAGGAACCATGCAAATATTTATGTATCAACATGAAGGAGGGAAAGGGTGGTTGTCCCAAGCATGTCCTATGCAGCCAAACTGTCCCAAGGTCTTCAGAACAGACTTCTGCAGACTTATGCAAGTTTAACATACCTGAACCTCAGCTCTTAAGTGGTTTGTTCATGTTCACACAGAGAAATTGCTGGCAGATCTGGGAAATAAATTCAGATTTTCTAAGTGCAAATTAAATCCTTCAATCACTTTAACACTCCTGCAGCAGACATTAAAGAACAGAGACAAAGAAACAAGAGTATGCAACGTAAGGTAGGAAATGGAGTTTGCAGAGAACTCTTTCTGTCCTACATTTCTCATATCTGTTCAGATGTTGGTCAATCCGCTTTCTTAGTTTAACTGGTGGAAGAAGCATATCTAGAAAAAAAACCAGAAAATTTTAGAAGAAGTAGTGGAGATGTCTCATCTTCTGTCTTACAGAAGAGCTACAAGAGCTTTCCTACACTAGGGATTTCTTCAGTGTCTAAACAGGCATCTGAAAGGGTAGAAATTCAATAGCAATTTAATCTATGATATTTTTTCAGGCAGGCAAAGACACTTTTAAAGCTTTGCTTAAATTCTCTTGGTAGGAACTGCCTCGTGATGATTTTGTATCTTTACATAATGAAAATTCTTTATATCATGAAGTTAGTTTTTTAATCTTTCTTAAGTTAACACGTATATTTCTTAACAACAGCTGAAGTATTTGTTCCTTTTAGATGAAGCATTATAAATTTCAGCTCTATTTCTTTCATTGCTCGGTTGGAAAGTGGTCTTTCTAATGGTAGTAATCTTGGTGAAGGAGCAGCAGGAGTTGACATTTCTGTCTCATATTTTCCTCCATTTTTGTGTGGTTTTCTTTGTCAAGATAACAGTGCTCTGACAATCCACAGTTTCCTGCCAAATATATTTTTCTGCCCAGTTCTCCATTAAGGTGCTTTTCAGGTAAAATGCTGAGAAAAAGAGATAAACAGAAGCACCAGGACAATTAAATGTATTCACATCAATTATTAAATCTTTATAAAACAGACAATCTGAAGCCTTTTCAGGTTTCTGAAGACAAAAGAAATGGTGTGAGCTTTTGTTTGTTTGTTTGTCTTATAGCATTTTGCATCATTTAGAGATCTTTTTTAGTTTTACAATAGGACTGGTTTTCCATCATCAAACTGAACTCATGGCTCCTTCTGGTGCCAATGTTGTACTGAAAACAGTGAGGCATCAAAGAGATGATCTTTATAACATAACCCTCTAGGGCAATATTCTGCTGACTTAATTTTAGACTATTAGAAATTAGGCACATAATCTAACCTAGTCATCTGGGCTCCCTCAGTAGGCAATAGAAAAAGAATTACATTTCTCAAGGGCAATTTATCCCACTTGTCTTAGGTATTTATCTTAGTATGAACTTAATCACATTTGGAGACACTGTCACATTAGTTTTTCTTTGATTAATAATGAATCCCATTGTTAAAAAGCATTCTTTGGGGTTCTGTTTCCAAGACATAATATTTCTGTAAGATTATTATTTCATTGTAAATTACTGAGGTAACCAAAGAAGAACTGGGAAAGAGAAAGGAAAATACAGTGAAATACCTTCCCACTATTTTCACAGGTTTAAAGATCTGAAGATGGGAGTATTTTTGATGAGCTCTCTGTTTTAGCCAGTCATACAGGGAAAATTTCTACAGACTGTGAAGTTCACAGGCAAATTTCATATTTCAGCTTTTTAAGAAATGTCCCAAAGGCACTGATCAAGATGAGATTCATTACGCTGAGATCTGTCCAGTTAGCCCAAGACTTTGTAAGTGATCAGGCATGGTTAAGGTAAGCTAGTATCTACTGTGTAGTCAGTCATGTGCAAGTGAGTGACAGGACAGTTGCCTTTCCAGCTACCCTGAGTTACCTAATCCAGATTATCCCCTTTCCACACTGGGTCACTTGAGGACAGCCCTCACTGCTGCGCTCAGTACAGGCTCAAACCGGAGCTTCTGGTTTCACAGCAAGAGGCGAGACCCACTCTGCCTTTGCCACCGCTCACTGACAGATGCCTAGATTTCTCCAGTAACACCATTTCCTCATCAAACTATGATAGCCCAGTTAATGAGATGAGTCAAATATCTAAAACAGACACCATGGAAAAAGTGAGAGCAAAAGATGAGTATTACAGTAATAAGAGCAGATGACACAAATGATAAAGGTGGTTGTCTCATTTCTTCACAGAATACAATGGGAAACTGTAGAAACTCCCAAAAGGTTCTTCAGTACTGTTACACAGTTCCTCTCTTTGGGAACCACACTAGAGAACTGTCTACTTGGCAATTTGACTGTTTTTATGTATTCCATACACTATTCAAAAAATACAGGTGTGGGCTTTCTTATTGAATAATTCCATAATGATCTTTGGAAACATTACGCCTTGGGTAATGGCAGTAGCTTATGACAACTATTCATATTGAAGACAACGGTTTAATTAAAAAGAAGATTCTAGGTTTTGTTGTTTAAGAAGGATGCCTGGCAAACACAAGTTTCTGAATTTTAACATAAGACACTTACTGTTTAATATAATGCATCAACAATAATGAAGGTACATCCTGTAATTGAAGAAATAAGCCACTGGCAGAGTGAGAATTAACCTGTATGAATAGCAAGAGGCAGTGAAATGAGAAACATATTTCTTACTGCTTTTATTAAATTGAACAGTCAAACACTGGCACTTTGAATGTTTGTACAATTCCTTTTAAATTAAAATTTTTGCATAATTTTCTTGGTACCACAGTTTTATTTTATAGTATAGAAATACATGTTATATCTTCCATGGTTTTCTTATACTTGTCTTCCCCACTCCTGCAATTTATCTGGGGCCTTTCTCTCTTTAATGCATTTTCTTAAACCTCAGCTCTTGGAGATGAAGAGCAAAAACTTAATTCCAATTTTTAGTTAAAAACATAAAAAAAAAAGTACTCTTGGCTGAAAAAACTAGTTTGAAAGTATGCTATGAGCACACATACAGTCCCAAAACCCCAGAGGAAAATAAAAAAAAAAAGATATTGGCATTTTTTACTTATTATTTTGAATGTGTTGAGGATGGACTTAACCCATGATTTTTGAGTGTCTGGAGCTGGGAAAGCCATAGCATTACCTGTCTCTATCAGAAGGGAGCTCTCTATCAGAGAATAACTGTGGTTGTTCCATTCAGCTATACGGAGATTCTTTGGGATGAAGCTTTACTGTAATAGCATATTGATTCTGAAAATCAATTTTATCTTTTTATAAAGAGCAATATAAGGTGTGAAAGATAGAATTAGCACGTCCTTGAGTATTTGGTTCATGTATTTGGTGCCCAGCAATTAAGGCAGAGAAGTGTAACGAGAATATCCAAGGCAACTATTTTGAGTATCAGTATTAAAACCAAGGTAGATGAACTCATACAACAGACAGGAAAAGGCCGGGTAACTGTCATGAGACATATGTAAATACACCAGACAAGTCCCAAGAAGTTTTAGTGATCTGCCTAGGAATATATCGTTTGTGTTTTTTTAATAATTATCTCACATCATCTTCAGATGATGGAAAGACACATCAAGGACTCCGTAGCATACTTTTAAATGCTTTATTTTAATGGTTATTTCCCTTTTGTTTTTGTACAATGCTTTTGAAGAGAACATTTCCTTTTACTGTAGATAGGATTGTTCTATTGTCACCTTGGCAGCTGATGTAAAAACATTTGTAACAAATACTCAAAATTAGAAACTGGAGAGGAGTTGTTTGCAGATGGGTATAGTACAGCAGGAGAAAAAACCTTGTGGACCTCAAGAAAAGATTGTTTCACACAGTACTTATACACAATAGTTAAATGAGCTGGAATTCTGCCATCTTATCCACTGGCTGCAGAAGATGAAAATTTAAGAATGAAAAAAAGAAGCATTGAGAAGTTTTTTAAAGGGAAGGTATGAAAAGTCCTTCTCATGGGCTTTGCTGCCATGATCTGTTATGGACAAGATCAGGAACTAATCCTTTTTTCACCTGTGTTGGATTCATTTAAGAACAATTTATTTTAAGTCAGTGGTCTTGCACTGATTGAAACCTGTGCAAGATGAGAACAGGTCTCTTAAAGTCATTGAATCAGGAGCTTGGACCCACTCACGTTGTCTTGGTGAAGTAGAGGCAAGAAGGAACTCACCTGTACAGCTGGCAGTTCTCTCCACCAAAAGGCAGCACGACATTGCTGCCTCTACGTGGTTTGCTTGTCTGAGTCACTGTGATGCCCCGTTACACCATTTCTGTCCACCAGTAGAATATTTTTTGAGTTCCCAGCAACAGGGCACTCTCCCATGCCACTCTGCTGCATATTCTTACATGGGATCCATGTAGCCTTAGGCAAAGGGGAAAGTTTAGGCAAATTGCAGTCCAATACTCTCACATACATTTTCCTGTCTGTTTCCTCATCACTTCCTCTGAGTATATCCTAGAAAGTGTTTGGGATCTTTCTCTCACAATTTGTTGTTCATTCTCCTTGGTCCTCTAGTTTTGACTTGGGTACTCCTAGGAATAAATACTTCTAAAACACCGTTGCCTGATCAGTCCTTCTGCTGTAGTGATCCCCTTTGGCTCAGTCTTTCTAAAGCAATTTCAACTAATTTGATCTTTTTTTTTCCTTTCCTTCTCAAAACTTCCCACAGTCCATGGTCTTTTTCTTTTTCTTTGTTTTCAGAAAATTTGTGAAAAAGGGAAAACAAAAGAAAACAGCTTCTCTTCATTTTAGTCTAGCCAATGTCCCAAGGTGGTTTCACCTGAATAGGGCAGTACTGAAGGACAGTTAAACTGTGTGCCACTTGTGGTCAGCCAGCTATGTGACCTTACTCTGATGCCCCATTGTAAAACCAGACCCCAACAGAAACCAGCATGTGTTAGTTGCCCCTGAATATTCACAGGACATAGAGTCCCAAGGAGTTAAGTCTTTCCATCAGTTCAGACTCTGACTCTTGCTGGTAAACAGATCTTACAGTTCAGGGCATCCTCAGCTGCAGGAGTGGGCACTGGAGACATCGATCTCAGGTTATAGAGAAATGAGGCTTTGTGCAGGACCAACCTCAATACCGAAGAGCAGTGCAGAGTGGCTGAAAGCAGGCTGAGGGGTGCAAAGCTGCGTGGGGAAGAGACGGGGGAGACTGAGAACACGAGGCAGCACGAGGCAACACAAGAGCACTCTGGAGCACTCTGCAGAAGCTACCGCATACAGAGAGTCTCTGTGTTGGCCACATTCCTGTAAGAGGTTGGACGTTTTTAGTAAAAGCAATACTCTGAACCAGTACCTGATTTAACACTCTATAAAGTAAGTACATAGGCAGAGAAATTTCCACTAGAGTTTATGATGGAACTGAAAATGACGCAAAAATTAAAATTAAAGCAGCAAACACTAGGAAGAGATCACAGACCAATGGCCACTGGGTGAAGGTCTGATGAGTTTTGCTGCCCATCGACTGGTACACACAGGACAGTGACTGTTTCTAGAGCATCAGTTGGTCTGTTAGTCAGAAAAAAAAAATATTACTTACTTATGAAGTGCCCAGTATGCAGAAACAAAAGGGATTGCTTGTGAATTAAGGAAATACTGATTCCTGAGCCAGGCTTACAAAAAATAATTCATAAACAAAAGTTGGCAAATGAACATTATCGTTGTTCTTGTAATAAAATTAATGAATTCAAACACATATTACAAATCTTCCAGCAGTGTTACTATCTAGCAAGGTTGTGGAGGGAGGGTTCTTAGGGTTTATCAACAGAAAATACTTCTGCCTATATTTCAGCATTCATTGAAAACACTAAAATTTACATTTTAATAGGTATTTTCAAAAACATTCCCATGTTAAAGAGGAACACCAAGCCACTTTTTTTTTCTGGTAAGTTAAAAAAAGAAAGATCCATGTGGGAAGAATAAAGATGCTATAGGCTTTCATCTTTAACAGGAAGTTATTATATAGGTTTCACTGGAGAACAGAAAAGAAGGTAACCACTTTAAAATAGATGATATTTTGGAAAGTACTTTATGCCAGTGTATGTTAAGAAAATGAGTCCCCAATGCAAGCAATGCTGCAGTTTGACAGAACAGGGGCATATTCCATTAGCACTAGGCATTTTTAAAGAAAACATTCTTTCTTTCCTTTTTTTAAGAAGTAAGTGCAAGCTGTCACGTTCAAAAGCCTTACTGCATGATTATCTCCTATTTGTTCTCCCTACCAGGACTGCTGTCACTAAGGATTGCCAAAGAATCCAGGTGGAGTTAGTCAGCTTCTTCTAGGGAAGAAGAAACATGAAAGATGTCATCTACCAAACTTGTCTAGCTTCTACTGTTTTGTGATAGAGGCAGACTTTACGTAAATGTGACACATTATTTCCCCAAGTTTCCAAGCTGAGATTTTTTTAGTCATGTGCAAAAAATCAATCAGCGTGAGGTTCACACATGACTCTCTCTTTTGTGGAGGAATAAAATGAGGAAAAAAGATTGTATATCAACAGACGTCTTTAATTTAAAAAAATCTTCGCATCAGCTGCTGAATAGACACTACTGAGTTTTTAAACGTTAGCCATCCCCAAAAGCATGAACATGTGAAGTGAATGACCATACCTAACTTATTTGCACCCTAGTATCCAAGAAGCACTAGTGGAGACAATATCAAATTAATAATTTTTTTTTTTCACATGCCTTTCATAATGAGTGTTTTATGCACAGGTGGGAATTTTGCTATAGACTATGCATTAATATAATCACATCAGAGACTGAAACTTTTAAATAAAGAAAATCATGCTGTTGTTTTCTGTTTTTCAGAAATATAACATTCTCGAGGCCAAAAAAACTAATTACCAATTTAAAATCAAGGGGCTAGACTCTGAGCCAAGATAATTATATCTAGTCTCACTGTCTTTGCTCTCAGCTGAATGCATTTGTTACAATAATCTCCTTCGCTTCACAAGAAGATGCTAAAGATGTAATCAATATTTTTAACAGAAGAGGTGAGCCTCTTGTGGTTTTTAAAAATTTACTTGTACATGCTTATCAAAAATGACTTCCCAATACTGAAGACATTACACAAATACCAATCAAATATTTAAACTTCACAGCCAGTTTAGACAAAAAAAATCAGGAAAAGAACTTCGCATGGCTGTGTTATGAAATTCTGGGATCTTACAAGGGTGATGTTTGTTGTAGCATCCATTTTCCACACAACACAAAGTGTCTACATGGAGACAGCATACCAAGTTGGGTAGAATTCGCCTCACTAAATTTAATCATTTAAAATGTGAATCCAGACTAAGTTACTCATGTACTTGCCTCTGTATTTTATATGGAGGTTTGGACACTTGCTGAGAGAGACTCTTCTGGCTTTGGAGAGAGATGTAAAACAGGAGGTGTCGGCTCTCCTCCAGAAATGACCAGTGGCTATGGAGGCAAATTATGAGTCTGAATCTAGAAATAAATGAAGTAAAGGTAAGAAGAATTTCATCCCACATGATTAGATTAGGGTTGGCTTTTAACTTTCAGATTAATAAAGCACAAAATCACCCTCATAGCCTGGGTTAATTACATAATGTAGGAGCTCACAGCCATATGACTGAATTTGTTTCATTTTAAAAGGGCATGTATCAATACATATGAAAATATATATGTGAGGGTGCAAGTCTGCTTCTAAATAGCAAGATAGAGGTAGCATTTTAAAATAATATTTAACCATACATTCAAATTTTTCCAGTTAGAAATAAAATAAAAGGAATTTCATTTGTACCTTAACTGCAAAAATAATCTGGAATTCCTTCATTTCTTACCCTTTTGACCATTCTTTATTATGGGACATTGCTAGAATAAAAGACCTATAACTGATGGAGCTTTGCAGTTTAGCAGGTACAAGAATGACAAGATGAGACTTCAAGCAACTTGGTCTAATGGCTGCTTCTTATGCCATAGTCTGAATCCTTGGGTGAAACATGTTGTCTCGGCACTACCTTCCCACATCACCGCCACCATTTCAGATCTCTCAAATGTCAAATCATCTAGAGCTGAGAAGCTGTAGTTCTCTGTCTATCATTGATTCTAATGTTCTGTCTTGTCTGTAATTATCTTAAACATTTGCTGAAGGGGGGCTAATGTTATGAGCTTTCCAGAGAAGTATATTTAAGAGAAAGTAATTCTTCTGCTAAAAAAATTCAGTGAATCATTTGAACAAAAGGAAAACAGTAATCATCATCATCGGAAATTTTCACATCAAAGTTAATGGAAAGTTTACAGACAAAATCCCCATGTGGCTTTGAAGATCGACATTCTGGGATAGTAACGTTGCTGAATTCAATAGAATAGCTATTATTTAAAATACTTTTAGTTTTAATGAGTGTACTATTGCTTCACATATTTACAGGGTCTTTTACCCCTCTTATATTTTTGAAGCGTCATTATTTAGGAGCAAACAATAAACCCATGCCCGTATTAATGAATAGTGATGCTCTGGGTTGTTCACTGACTGTGGTGAAACTACATATCCAAATGGCAGTAAGTCCCTGTGTAGACATAGTTCATTAAACACACAGAATGTGTTGGAAAAGCTTCAGTCTGGCTTTTCAGCAAGTACTTGCAGAGTTAACTCTTTTAACCATTAACCTGGACAAGCTCGAGAAGTGGGCTCCTGTGAACCTCATGAGGTTCAACAGGCCAAGTGCAGGGTCCTGCAACTGGGTCAGAGCAACCCCCAGTATCAACACAGGCTGGAGGATGAAGGGACTGAGAGCAGCCCTGCTGAGAAGGACTTGGGGGTATTGGTGGCTGAAAAGCTGGACAGGAGCCAGCAATGTGCACTCCCAGCCCAGAAGGTCAACCGTATCCTGGGCTGCATCCAAAGAAGCGTGGCCAACAGTTTGAGGGAGGTCATTCTGCCCCTCTACTCCTCTCCTTTACGCCTCACCTGGAGTACTGGGTCCAGCTCTGGAGCCCTCAGCACAGGAAAGACATGGACCTGTTGGAGCAGTTCCAGAGGAGGGCCACAAAAATGATCATAGGGATGGAACACGTCTCCTATGAGGACATGCTGAGAGAGCTGGGGTTGTTCAGCCTGGAGAAGAGAAGGCTCCAGGGAGACCTTATTGCAGCCTTTCACTACTTAAGGGGAGGACTTGTGCGAAAGACAGGGACAGACTTTTTAGCAGGGCCTGTTGTGATAGGACAAGGGGTGATGGTTTTAAACTAAAAGAGGATAGTTTTAGACTAGATATAAAGAAGAAATATTTCCCAATGAGTGTGCTGAAACACTAGAACAAGTTGCCCAGAGAGGTGGTAGATGCCCCATCCCTGGAAACATTCAAGGTCAGGTTGGACGGGGCTCTGAGCAGCCTGATCTAGTTGAAGATGTCCCTGCTCATTGGTGAGGGGGATGGGGGGGGTGGTGGTGGGGTGTGGACTAGATGACCTTTAAAGGTTCCTTCCAACCCAAACTATGCTATGATTCTATGACTGTTCAAATAGCTAATTGAGTAATGGCACTTGTTTTATGTAAAGTTAAAATGCCTCCAAAAGCTAAATACAGAGGTTATCATTATTTATAATGGCTGATATATTAAACCAAATGTTTGGCTTTGAAATGTCTTTGCTCTTCAGTCAGTATCTTTTACATTAGATTTTTCAATCCAGTTTTCTATAGTCTCCTTTTTAGAGGTGCTGAACCATAAAATGGTTCCTCCAGAGCCCAGTGGAAGCTCTGAGTACGTGACACCATTAAAGATCTGACCACATGAGTAACTAAACAAGTTTTCATACTTTTAAGTTCTGTTGTTTGTATCTGAATATTCTGGCCTAAGATTCCAACATCAAAAAGTGATTTTTCATAAAAAAATTATTCTGGTCATTAGTGAACACAGATAACTCATTACAATAGTAGTTAAGAATTTCTGTTTTGCTTAGCACCCTCCATCAACAGGTTCTGATACAGACACAGACGTGCATCTCACAGTTAGCTGAGAGTTTTTCAAAAGAATTTTATTAGTTTTCTGTAGAAAAAGAGTTACACAAAGTCTCCAAAGTGCAATAATTTTCTCTGATAGTTATATCTGATGCAAAATTATTTCCAGAACATATACAAACACATGATCATGATCCATCACTGAAATGTTGTTTAATGATATATAGCATTTCTACAGAAATAATTAGTAAACACAAGAATCACATGGTTGAAATTACAGTGAAAGTAAGTGGTTGGGATGTAGCTATTTACATATGGATTTGTTAATAACACCACAGTGGTTTGCTTTTCATATTTTCCTCTTACTTAATAACACGACAGTTCGTATTTTACATGCAGTGGTGTTCTTGAGTAAGAAGAATGCTTGTGCAGATGGGTTTACCAAATACATTATGAAAAGAACACACAGCAAAATAATTCAGAAATCCTTTTCATCAGGAAGCACCGTTTTCACAAAATTAGGCAGATAAGGATGATCCAGTTCAGAGACATTTAAAAAAAATAGTACCAGGGTGGGCTTGTTTTTTTCTTAATTGAACTCAAACAAAGACCAATTTCTCATAATTCCCCACCTTTATTGTCCTCCTGATTTGCTCAGTTGTCCTAGAATATCCTGTCTTCCTAAAGGATAACTTTCTTCTTTCACTCCTTCTACTGTTCAAACCCCCAGAGGGAAGGATGAGAGTGAAATGTGGTTTATTATTCTACCGAGGGAACAGTGCAAGGAATGAGAGCCCTTTTGCTCTCTTGAGGAGACTGATAATTTTTCTGTTTATTCAGCCCTCTTTCCTCATTGGGGCCTTATTTCACATGAAGTCATATTGCAGTGCAATAAGATAGCAAAATAATTTGTTATCTGATTTCTTTTATTTTCTCTTATATTGCAATTAATGTTGGAATTTCTTCTAAATAAAAACATCTTGAGTTCAAACTGTGTTGAATCAATCTTTATGTGAATTCACATGCAATTCACCTCATCAAACTTTATTAATCTAAAAGTTAGACCTGACATCAAATCTAGGATGCTAGGCTCCATTTGCATTTAATTGAGGTAGGTCTCTCAAGAGGGCCATTCATTCCACCAGCCCAAGACACTTGTATTAAGGTGATATGGAGGTGTTTCATCTATGAATGGAGCCTGCTTGATTAGCTTAGATCAAATGTTTGCATATTTTATGAGTAGAACCTGGTGAAAGGAATACCAGCCTATGTCAAAAGCTTGAGTTTCTGCTTCATGAAAATTGATGCAGCATGTGGCATATTAGGAACTCAGAAACACAAAATCTAATGTGAACAAAAAATAAAACCCAGAAAGGAAAAAATCTCTTAAACAATAATATTTTTAGTGTGTCACCCTTTTCTTATGGATCAAATAAGAGTTTTAGTATATATTATTTTTGGGGAATATTTGTTTCAAAAGACAGTTTTGAGAATGTCAACCAGCATATGCGACAACAGGGACATTTAACCTACAGCTGAAAAACAACCTGTCAGTTTATCACTCAGTTACTGCGTCCAAGCCATATCTGCTGGGATTATTTAAAATAATATTCAGGGACAAATATGTCATTGAACTAAGTAGCAAGTAACTGAAAAAAAGAAGTGTGGGGGAATGCAAACAAGTTACACATCTCTAAAGGATGCATGTTTAACATTTCAAAGTGAGGCTGAAATGTTAATAAATTTCTTTATCAAGTAGGATTCATAAATAGCAAACTTTTAGTTCTGGGAAACTGTATACTTACACTAGACAAGAAGCAAAAGGAACAACTTATAAGGTGTGATTTGCAACGGAAAGTGAACATGTCCAGAGATAGATTTCATACAGATAATTTCTGTCTTTGAAACACGGACATCAGCCCTCTCGTCTCGCTTCTTACAGTGGTTTCTGCAGTTTGTCAGCCACTCTTCCTATCGTCTCTCACAACTACAGCCTGCCTCAGTAAATGGGTGATACCATTTTGTGGAGCGGAGGAAGTAAGACAGTTTGTGATATTAGAAAGATTCATTACCTTACAGTGAAGGTCACGGTCTGACCTGTAGCCATCTGCCCTGCTGCCTTGCGTGACATTCAGTATTTGACATGCCTTCAGTGATACGCACCACAGGTTTTCTTACATAACAACCCAGGTTGTAGAAAAGGATGTCTTAAAATGGAAGTGTATACAGAAGTGTTGTTCTAAAATGCTTAAGCTGTCCTGACCTATTCCATATAAAATGCAGGCCAGAAAAAAGGGAAAAAACCACTACATTTTTATGTAATCCCCTTCATGTATTGTTTTATGAAGTGATGTCAGTGAGATAAGAAAATAAACATGCCTCTACAGTTCTGTGTGCGAAGCAACTTGCACAGAGTGGTCACAGTGGTAACTTATACAAAATGAAGAGCAATTCATGAATGAGTTCTACCCTTGCTGTGCATTGACTGGATAAGCCATCAAAACAAACAGTATACACTTCGCTTTTGTTTCTATGTGGTCTTGGAAATTACCACTGCATACATCAACAAAAAATGTAATGTGCTGATACACTCTGGGAAAAAAATTCCATGCAAAGTAATTTCCAAGCAGAAGGCAAGAGAAGAAAATCATATTTTCCAGAACTAGACATAGCGCATATTGCCTGATTTAATCTGAATTCAGGGAGCCACAGTACTGATTTTCTTCTGCAAGTGGTACTTATCCAGAAAAAAAAGGAAACAAGCAGTAGTTGGGAGCTATCACAGCTCTTCTGCAAAAAATCTGAATTCAAATCTTGTCTAGGTAATAGCAGAGAATGATACTGTTGGTTTCATCTTATTCTTCCTGAGGAGACAGTTTAATAAAGTTATTTCAGCACGGTCATCAGGGGTGTTTATGCATAGAGTCCTTCAGGCTGGGGATACTGCAGCAGAGGTGTGTGGAGAAGCAAGTGCTGCAATTGTTTGCATTTTACCACATTCAGTCTTCTGAAGTAAATGCAAAAACCCACCTCTTTTATGATCAGTGTATCCTGGGTATCCTTTAAACAAATATCTCACCTGAATAATAGACAGCACAGAAAAAATTACAATAAGCTGAAACATGACTCATGATGATGAGGTAGGTTTTAGAGAGTGCCAATTTAATAAGCCTGTCTAGAGCTGTGGTGGGTCAGACTGTGGGTAGAGAAAGAGAGAGAAAGAGTATCTCTCTGCCCCCAAACATTTAACACTAATGACCTGCAGTGTGTTGCATGAGTTTATGCAGAGATACCCAAAGCATCTGCCACTTCTATAAGGCTCGGTGTAGACGCAGTAGTCCTTTCACGTGTAGCAGATTGCACCTAAACCAGTCATAAACAGCAGCAGAAAATGTGCAAATGAATACAAAACGCCCACTTAAAGCTTATGTTAATTTGACTGCTGCTTTGAAGAAGAACTAGCAATGGGTAGTATGTGCTCTGTCTTGTTAAATGGCTAGTGCCATGATACAGTTGTTTGAAAGCCTGCAAAAAGAAGCACCTGATGTGCATATTGTACAGTACACTATAATATTAGCAATAGAAGGAACATATTATGAAACATAAGTATGTATTAATTAACTTCTGGAGAAAAAATACATTTTATGCAGAAAAAAAGGAACAATTGGGACTTTCTACAGGAAAAACGCATCATTTCACAAACTTCATTGGCACTGTGATCTGAACAGATGTGTGTTTCAGCTCTGTTTCCTTGGCCTTCTCTGAAGTTCACTTATTCCAAACAGGTAATCAACTGCTGTTAAAATAAATTTGCCCTTGATTGAGCCAAATGGATGGTTAGGGACTGGAAAGAGTCTGTCCCTTTCCCAGCTCAGAGCTTAGGTCAAGGATTATAAGCACAACAGCGTACAGCCCATATTGAACACATCTCCTGATGATGCTAATATTCAAAGACTGTTGTTGTCTTTATTCAAGAAGCTGAAATCCACAGTAAGAAATTAGTAATGCCATGATAATTGTTTTAGTGACTTTGGTTGCTGGATCATTTCCTATTTCCACACTGTTCCACAGTACAGAAAACTCACAGGTATAATCCACGCATTTTTCCGAATTCAGGAAAAGAGCAAAAAAAGTTATTTCAGGCAGAAGGTAAGCTAGGACTCTTGCTTTCTAGGCAAAGATGCTACATTAAGCAAAAGCAGCTGTGGTACCTTAGCTGACCTTCTGGTAACAATCATCAGCTCTCCTGTTTCAAGCAGCAGGAAAATCTTGGTTCACTTTACTCAGGGCTGTAGTACTTCTCCATAGAATAAGGTAACCCCTTTTTTTCAGACATAAACAGCAGAATTAAACCAGAATGGATTTAAGATAAGATCCAGCTTTGCAACTGAAGTTGTCTGCTGTCCTATGGATTTTTCTGTCCCTGCCTTGTGCTGGCATATGACTGCCTATGATTATATACTACAGTATTGATAACACAGTATTCACATAGAGTCTTAGGAATCCAGCAACAGGAGCATATTTGCCACAGATCAGACATAAGGGAGAGCTATAGTCTTATCACCTATATATGAGAAAACAAAGTTCTTCTGTGTTCCATTTTTCAGATGAAGTCCTGAAATAAAAATGAATGGGAATGAATCAGAACAAAGAAAGGAGAGATTTACTGATTCTGTAATATAAACTTTAAAAAGAAAAACTGATTAAAAGAATTATAAATGTTGTAAGTTCCACAGTATTTTCAAAGGTAATAAACATTTTTAATTTGGAGGCAAAACTGAAAATGTTATTAACAGAATCATGCTATCTTTCCCTGTCAATCCATCTTCACACCCATATCAAATTGGTGAGGAGTATTGTTTTGGATATTTGGGCAAGAAAAAAATCAAGACATAAAAAAAATATTTATGAACTTTACCAAAGGTTTTAAAGACAGTATCCTGAATAATTTTTACTGTTACACAGCATATTTATGTCAAACCACTTTACAAAGAAAAATTAGGATTGTTACTTATTTGTCTTAAAACAGCACCTAAAGGGCTGACCTCAGGCCTAAGGAGAGTAGACATCGAACAGGCACACAAAGCTACGTCAATGAAAAGATGGCAGTATCTGCTTCCTACTTTTACTGATGACATTCAAAATTTTAATTTTCAAAGACCCCACAAACTAGGTTCATACTATGAAGAGAAATAGAAACCTTGAAAGGATCACTCATCCTATTGTAAGCTGTGACCCTAAGGTACGTAGGATGAATGACCCTCTGCAGTGCCTTCATTGACTGAAGAGGAGAATTAACCAAGTTTGGCCCCAATTTAACCTCAAATATCTGCTTGTGAGCATGTGCAGGATCACCCAAACCCTGTCTGTATGAACTAAACATCCACTGAATTAACATCCAACTCCACATCCACTCAGGATTTGGGAATTCTCAGAACATGGCTACTGGACCAGTCATCGTACATAGAGAAAAATTTCTGGAAGAGGTACTGGTGCCATCTTTGCTGTTGCCCATTAGAGCACTCACAAGGGTCTTGAAAGCCTTAAACTCACATTCCTCATCTGCTTTGGAAGTCTTGAACTCACACTTTCTGCAAGCACGGGTGCGGCAGTTATCTAATATCTGGATGTGGCACATTTTGGACTGGAGGGTCTGCTCTACCTCTCTGACTGAACTGCTCTACTTCATATGCACTCATGTAAATATTAATTGAAGTAAACATTGAGAACAAAACTTTTAGCTTGAGCGCTTGCCTGAATATAAAGAGATACGTATTAAACTTCTTCACCTAATTTGTATTATTTTATTCAAAGTAAAAATAACTTCATCAAAAGTGGCCAAGAAGACTCTCCTCCTTCCCACTCCCAGACTGTGCTGTAGTGCAGTGATTAGGGTAGTCTCTGGGGATATAAATGATTGCTTCTCAAGTCTCCTTGGGCAGAAGAAGATAGCTATGCATTTTGTGGAAAAGGATTAGTCTTAATAATTTAAGGAAAGTTCCATCCAATGCCTTAACCACTTCCTTTCACTTTTACAGAAAAACCTGGCAATTAACACATGCAAAATCAACAGTCCTTTTCAAAACTATTGGCTTGAGTCACATCCTCAGATAGCAATTAAAAGCGAAGGCCCGACATAAAAATACAGTACTTAGAAATTAAGCTCCCCCCAGACTTCAAGAAAGAAACACAAAAGAAACTTTAGCCCATGTTTGGAACTGAACTTACACTGAACCCTTTATGAGTAAAGGACTTTGGTACCTCTGATTTCCACTAGAGACTAGAGCTGGAAATGACCATCCTCTAACAGAAAGGCTTTTCTTCTGGTATTTCCAGCTGAGATGCCAAGTGGAAATGTTGGAATCTGATAAGAAATCTTGCTCTTGTAGATGTTTATGCAAACTCAACCTAGACTGTAAAATTTTTGATATCTGGTTATCTTTACAAACTGACACTCAAGTGAGTTAGCAGAACAGCCTTCATTATTTATACTCAAGCATATATTCGTTGTTTTAATAGAAAACTTCCATCTTTTCACAGAAATGAAAGCAATGAAAGTATCAGTAGTACAGGTTAATAGAATGGTGAAAGACGATACCTGACTAGCAGATGCTAAAAATACAGTCGCTGGTCAGAAGGCCTTCCAATCAAAAGAAATACATTTGAAATGTTTTCTTTCTTCCTCACTCTCTTAAATTACAGTAAGAAAAAATTTTACGTTGAAGGCCTGGTATAAAATCCCAGAAATCACTGTAAAATCACTGGGAAGTCTACTATTGAATTGGCTCATCTTTGGAACAGGCCTCTGCTGTAAAACTTGGCTTCATTTCTACTGCCATCCACTCCATTAAGCTCTTAAGAGGTACTTTAACTGAAATTGTTACAGGAAGTGAGATCTTGGACGGTTTTTCAATGCGAGAGCACTTATTCAGTCCTCATCCTGCCCTAGCAGCACCAGATGATGATAGTCTGCAAAAACTGACAACCTGTGCTGCCTGTTTTCTGAATGCATTGCTAAAACATTTATGATGGATATGTGTTCTGTTCAGGAAAACTAATATAGAGATTATAATGTGCCCTTAACAGTGAAGTAAAAAGAAAAGCGCGCTCTGACCTGGTAAAACAGCTGTGTATCATTGCATAACACTGAAGGACTGAACCCAATAAATTATTACAGCTAACTGCTTGTGTTTGCATCATCTTGTGAAATAGCTTCATTCTCCTGTGCTGGGGAATGAAGTATATTACCTTGTCTAATAACACAAATGATTAAAGTGAGACCTTCATATGACTCTGACTGATAAACCATAATCATGCCTTAGTTTCTGCACCAGCCATTCTATGGGCATTTTCCAGTAAACTCTTGCTTTTAATATCTACAACAGTTACACAATTTATGCAATAATTTGATCAATTTATATGATGCACCTGTACCAAATGTTCTGGATTAACGTATATGTTATACAAAAATTCACTTTATTGGTAAAACCAAACTGGCACAATTTCAAATAAATACCTCCCAACCAGCAAAAACTAGACAATATTCCTCTAAATAAAAACCTAAGTTGTTATAGCTATATCAGTAATATTCACTGACACTCAACACACTAGACCAAGAACTAAAGATCACACCAGGTTAGAAGTTCATCCATCCAGAACTCCAAGTGTGAAGACCATGAGTATGTATTCGTCTGGTAATCTTACCTGTTGCCTCTGTGTCTTTCAGAGCCAGGGAACTAAAAAACCAGTAATTAATGTACATCCAGAAGGGAAGTGGAAGTCAGGATGTCTATTAAGCAGCAATGTAACAAAAGACATGGAGTAGAAAGCAAACCATATCGACTCTTGCTGAGGTTTCAACAACTACTTACTCTGCATAGCCAAAACCGTGGAAATTCTGCATTTGGACATATGTTTGTAAATAAGAAAATAAAACAGAATAAAATTCCCTGGTTACTGTTGCTGCCAAGGTATCAAATGCACCTAAAGGTCCTAGAAGATACTCTTAGTTCACAAGCTTGGCTAAAAGGAAGGAAAATGCTCCTTCAGTCTCAGACAGTACCTCTCTCAGACAGCCTGCCAGCTTCTCTTAGATGTGCTTCAGGTAATTATCTCTCACCCAAGCAATGATCTCAAACCAACATGAAGAAAGCTGAGGAACTGTATCATCTGGACAATATGAAGCAAAGTGGAGCTAAGTGACATCAGTGTATTGACAGTTGCAGTCAAATGGGTCGCATTGTTTCCTTTAGTGACTACATACATGATTTTAAATAAAATGTATGACATAAAATCTATCATGCAACAAACTGTTGGTCTTCTTTGGTAAAAGAATCGTTCTCAGGTTCATCCTCTCAGAGGGGAAAGAGTGGCACCCTTGGGGATGTCTCTTCATGCTTTTACCAGAAACTGTAAATGTCACATAAATGATGCTCCATGTGAAAAGCTATTTGTGACAGTTCTGAAAGAATCTGCTTGGATGTAAAATGCATTTGCCAGTATCTTATGCAGCCAGAAGGTATTGATTCAAAGATCAAGAAAGGCAAATACAGTATTGCTGACATTTTTTAATGGGTCATATGCAAAATGTGTCTCTCAGAATCAGAGAGAGTTTCTGAAATCACTTTCTGATTTCCATCTCTCTCCGTGTGTAAGACTGTCAGAAGACCAGAGAGAGCCTAGCAGTGGTGACTACCATCTTGTTTACATACACCGTCTACCTGAACTCCAAAAAAGTCTGTTTTAAACCAAATCTGGTTTGGTTGGCTAATACTGCAGATCTTGTGGATTTTCCAAAAGTGCCATTCCACCAAATGGATGGAGACAGAGGCCCTTGGGGATAAGAGAATATGCAGTGCCTGCTTGTGCTTCACTTTTGTGATGGTGTAAACTCACAGAAGATTTGATGGACTTACAGCAGATATAACCTTTGTGTGAAAGAGATTTCTAGACTTCAATAACTAGGTTTGAAGTAGGAGCACCTATTAAATTGTTCCAGAGGGCAACTGCTTTTGAACCAGAGAACGCATTTGGATCATCTCTGCTATGAAGCGATAAGCTGTGTAAGTTCAAAGTAGAGTGGAAAGCCTTAACATTATTCATGCTTATTAATACACAGCACTTGTATAAGCACTATGGGAAATACCGTTGTGATTTTGGACACAAACCGTCTCTGACTGCAAGACTGTATATGCCCGTTGTTATTCTTTTAGGGGTTATTACTGAATCTCTATGTGCTGCATTATTTCAACCTGCTTTGAAGTCCAGTAACTTTTTATATCTTATTAGTCAGTGAATAAAGTCATGTCAGGTTTGTCTAAAAAGTTGCTATAATGATAATAATCTATAACTGTGAGTTAAAATGCACTCCGTGTTAACCTGAAGATTTTCCAGAATATGTATTATCTAGCATATTCCCTCTGTCTAGAAAGCCAAGAGTATCAAAACTAACTGACAGAAATTCCTCTCTGCAACTTCTTCTTTTCCAATTCCTTCAAAAGAAGAGATCAAAACTAGGATTACCGGTACACACTATATTCCCTGCCTTCAGTTTTATTCTGTGAATGTTATGAAGCACTGCAACAGAGTGGACACAGCCCAGGAGCAACAACTGCTTTGTAATTCTCTTTTAAGTAATACTTCACACCTAAGGGAGGGAAGTAGGTTACAAACCATACTTCTATGACCAGCTAGCAAATATAATTAAGGTCTGTGCTTAAGGTCAGTATGTCCTCAGCTTACACAAGGGAAAAAGCAGTAGTATACACCAGCACTTGTTCCAGAAAAGTATGAGATTCTTGACTGGCACAGTATAAAGACAGCTCTGCTCACATTCAGAGTTATACTGCTCTATACTTGCTCAGAGTCTGGACTGACATACAATGCAACTTATAGTCGGAGGAATAAGGAAAAGAGCAAAATAGCAAACCAATATGGGCCTATCGTACACTTATTGTGTGTTTCACTGCCAGAATGAAATTCAGCTGTGCAGAAGGATATTCTTAAAAGTGCACTCAGCTTGAATTTAAGCAGGTGTGGAAAGAAAAGAAACAACAAGGGCTGTGCTAGTTTGCTGTTTACTGAAACAAAGCATAATAATGTATCACTATTCTTGTATTCATGTTTGTGAGTAGTCTCTAGCTAACCAGGTTACGTAGTTAACTTTGTATTACCAACAACCTTCATGACATTTCAATTCTTTACATTGACTTTGCACTGCATAGCTTACATAGAGTATTTTCTAAATTTCTCTGATTATATTCTTTCTTATTTATGATTCTTGGATGCAATCAGGCTTTCTGAGAGTTCATCAGTTCCGGCTGGCTATTTTCCACTTGATGTCAATAATTCTTTATTCAGCTGTTTATCAGAATTCTTTTCACTGCTTCCAATGGCTGATGTCACCAAGAAAGAGTTATAATTGCAGGTGGGAAATGAAAAGGAGATCAAAAAGCTTTCAAGTAACAAAAATTCTCAATTTATGCAAGTGTTCTAAGAAACAAAGAAGGCAATAAGAAACAAGCAGACAACAAGATAGGATTTAAATGGGAACAAAATTATGGCTAAACATACTAATCTTCAAAGTTTAATATGGCTTGTCAGCAGTTCTTTCAAAAAATCATGTTCCTGAAATTGCAACTGTAGAACCATTAGTCAGCTTTATACGAATGAATATTTGCCTTTTCCAAATCAGATTTATGGAATATTTTGTCTTCTGTCAGATTATAATATATTTGCATCTAATAGTTCTAATTTCAAACATTTGAGTTATAAATAGATGGGAAATGTGGCATAAATTAATGTTGATATGAAAGGCTAATAGATTTTCCTTATAAGCTGCAACCACTTCCATGTCAAAGGAAAGCTAAACCACTCTACTCTTGAGGTTTTCCGAGGTAAGAACACACTGGTGGTTTAGAGCAGTCGTGGTGCTCTTGAACTGTGAGATGTGCTATCCAAATTCCTCTCTGTGTTAACTATTACTGACCTTCAGCCAGGGAAAGCAGCTAGTAGGGTGACTTAATGTGGCACCTGTTCTGGGGATTTCTGAATAGCTGAAGCCAAAAGCAATCCATATTTAGATAGTCCAGCCTGTTCTCAGCACATACTGTATTTTACGGTGGATTTCCTTAGGAGATTGGAAGAGCAATGCTGTACGGGAATTCCTAAGTGTTGCCTTTCACTCCTTCAAATGCCAAATGTGAGGCTGTTTTTACCTACGTCTTTTCTGTGGTAAGAGCTGCATCCATGGGAGGGATTCCTCCAGTACAGTAATTACCACACATTTTCCAAAAACACCTCATGGGAATACACATTTATTGGGAACTGGAAAGGAAGGGAAACTATCAATCAAGTGAAACTAGGTTTGAAGTATAAATGTGATGCTATTGGGTATGCACATTGCATGGAATTTTCTTCCCATTTCTTGAGGATAATCACAGGAAGAGTGTGGGTGGATTGGCTCACATCTCTCAGCTAGAGGAAAAACAAAAGAATTTTAAAGTATAGGGTTTCGACACAACCCTTGACATAGGACAAAAGCAAAGAAATAAACTGGAATCTACTCTAACATTAGTCTAACATTATTGTTCCACTTCCAGTAAAAAGGTAAAACACCTTTTCAATTTCTGATTCTTGAATTTTGCTACCGTATGTATGTTATTTTACTTTCTCAGATTCTTTAGAAATAATGATTATAAATATTTGTAAAGGTTTTGAACTGTCCCGAATTAAAAAATAACCACAAAGAATTGAACAACTGGGTTAGATTCCAATACTCATTATAAAAGAAAAACATAAAAAAAGAGACATCCCAGAGCTTCAGATAGAATTAGTCTATGAACAGTCTTTTACCAAGGTGCATCACATTCTTTCATGAGGAAACAGTCTACTACTTTTAATGACCATAACATATAAGAGTATATAGAAGATGAGAATACCTTTATTTCTTTTCAATTTCACAGCTCAATGTAGGCTGTAACGATGTGCATGAAAGAAAAGATGGGCATGATCTTCAGATGAGTGTAAGGGGACAATTTTGAAGCTTATTTCCCCCCTCCTGTAGCATTTTTACGCTAGCGTGAAATATTCTTGAACCAGCTGGTTGTTTTGTTCACACTGGCTTTCATTGCCTAATCTAGTGAATTCATTATAGCTCCCTGCCTGAGGGCTTAATTTTCAGCTGCGCTGAGCATGACCCATATCAGCTGTGGGAAAAGGGAGGCAAAGGCTCCGCAGGGGCCTCACACTTCCCCACGTCCTCGGGAAGCCACGGGGGGATCCAGGCTCCATGCCAGCCCAAGCAGTCCTGTCTATGTGACGTTGCCTTGCATGGGTCTTGGGGAGTTACTCTGCTAGCAGGAGTTTGCTCGTCCCCACATGAATCCTGTGACAGGGTGTTGCAGGGTAGGAGAAGCTGCCGTAAAACAATGCTGGCTCTGTGTCAGGACAGGACTCTTCCATACCAGGGGCTCCTCAATGTATCCTTCCTGGTGAATGCTGCAGGGCTGACCTCGCAGTGTGAAGAGAACTTTCTGGAACCAGAATCTGGAATCAGGCACGTTGTTTCTGAGGTAACCAGGCTCTAATGCCATCACAACAAGTAGTATAATTTTGTTTCTCCGTTACATGCTAGAGATACGGTATTACAGAGAAGCTCTTGTGGCGAATGGCTTCTATTTGCTCATGTGCTACAAAAGGACAAACAGTTCTCTGTTTTTAAAGCTTTTTGGATGAGATTAGTGGTTGTGGAGATGGAGCTGTGTCCATTTTGTCATCACTATCAAGTGGGTGGTTGCCTCCCACACTCACGTCACTGCCACATTTGGCAGCAATAACATTTTGGCAGCAACAATTTGTCTAAGAGGTCCCAGCACTGTAAAGTAGTCTCACTACTCCCTAAAAGTTGAGTAGTTTAGCTCTTTACTTCCAGTTCACTGAGCTATGGTCACTACTAACACGCACACACAAACACATACGTGCGCCTTTCTCCTAAGCACTGCAAGGAACTTAAAACTTTCAAATCAACAAGACAGAATGGTCCCGGCCAAGGAATAAGAACAAGCACGATGAAAACATCATAAAGACCCCACGCTGGCACAGCACACTCTGACTCATACTTTCCAGTTATAAATGTCATCCATTAGGTTAAAAAAATAATAATAAAAATCAGTCTCCATTCTGAGTTGTGGGTTTTTTTATTGCTTGCTTTAATAGCTCTGCTCTTCATCAGCTCCAGTGTTCGGCAGCTGATCCCTCTTTCCTTGGCTAAGGACATGTGATAGTTTTGCTGAATAGCTGCAAACATGCTCTCTGCTGGGTACTAATAGCTGGCACATTAGGCTGCTTGGCGAGCTGTGGCAGCCAAACAGAAATGCTTTCAACAGACTGATTTCAGTAAAGAAGTGGAGGGTTGGGAATTTTTTTTTCTTCCTTTCCCCACTCTGCTTGGTGCCAGAGTTCTTAAAATAGTTCTCTCAGAGTTTTCTTGTTACCCATTTTGGAGCCCAGATGTAGGAAGCAAGCCAGCGCAGCTGGCGGAGCCCAAGTGCCTCACAGATAGGAAAGGCTTACATGGCCTTCATTTTTTCTTAACTGTTATTATTCACTTTATTCTTAATTGTTATTGATGTTATTGCTATTGGGGTGTCAAGAAAAAAAAGCCCAGGCTTACAGAGGTTAAAGGTCTACCAGTTGAAGACCTTCCTCTCCCTCCTGTCTTCATCACCAGGCCACTGTACTTCATTATTTTCAGTACTTCCCTCATCTTTTCCCTCATCAGGAACATAGATTTAATTAGTTGTTCCATTCTGAGCTCACACTGATACCTATGCTGAGCTAGTACAAGTGATATGCAGTGATGCTGTGATGTGAACTCATTCTCACAGCAGGTTGCATATAAAATCAGCAGTCTCCTTATACTTAGGACTATATGCTAGAGTTCTAGAATATTTCTGAGGAGAGAAGAATATATGGAGTGGTACCAGCCTTTCTGACAGCAAGCTAAAATGCAGATAACAAACTGAAAAGAGATGGTATGCAAATCAATCAAGTTTCCTTATAGTCATCTAGCAAGTACTGGGCTGGCCACTCTTGGGAGACACAGTAACTTTCTTCCCCTATGGATGCAAATCAGATTGCTGGAAGCCTATTTGCTTCTGTGAAATTTTTTTACTGTTAGAGATTTGCTATCACCTGAGCACCCTCATGGGATCTTTCCTCATGCAACATGTGATAACTCCTACTCGCCTTGAGTTACTTATAATTGCACAGTTCCTACAGGGTGGTTTTTGAAAGCAGCCTAGTCTGGGGTATTACCATTATAGACCGCAGAACTCCATGTTCCTAGTACATCTGTGAAAGCATTTGGAGGAACAGCAATACAGGTTGGAAGTAACACTGATTCATTCTATCTTCATATGAAAACAGAGGGAACAGTTGGCCTCTCCAAACTGGAATGATAGAGATACAGAGATCTGAATATGCAAAAATAGCACAGCAATTTCTAGGAGAAGACTAAACACGTCTTAGAAATGTATTGAAAAACAGCACATTCAGGTCCACAGGGAAACATTTGAAAGGTGCAGAGTGCAATACTTAGTTACACTAAACACTAGGTTACACTAAAAATCAATAGGAGTTAGGATTTTAATCTGTGTTTATGCCTTTAGGCCTATGTTGTCTTCAACATCTTGCTCTAGCAGGAAGTGTGTCCCCAACCATAAGCAAACCTCTGATTACAGCACTTGCAAATGAATGACAAAGACTTTTGGAGGAGATGAACAATCAAATTCTGCACTGATTTAGGGCTTTGACAACACATCTCTGGTGGATGTTGGGCTATTAATTTAGAGTCTTCCACTGCCCACCATTTCCTTCTGCCTCCTCATGACAGAATCAGAACAATTCAGTTCATGCCCACATCTCCCTCATGGGAACATCAGGTCCAGCATCTTAGCTGATGCCGGTAATAAAAGTGGTCTTGCATGAAGATGCAGGTCTGTGAGTGGGAGCTGCTGACACATACATGTTCCTTCCTACCAGCACAGTTACAGGAACAGTAACCTCCAGTAAGCAAACAGCTTCCTTAAACAGCTTCTGCTGTTTGCACAGAGAATATGAATACAAGCCTGTAACCTCTGCACAAATTCATGCATGTGACCGTGTTCAAGCCTATGCCTACTTCCATTCCCTCGCCTTGTATCAGCAGCTCACTGCTTATGTTGGCTCTGAAGTTCACAGTAATTATATATAAGCAACACATGACTAGAGAGCTTTAGATTAAGTCGGGCTTTTTTGCACACAGGCTTTTGTTACCGTGTGCCTCCTTTTCTAGGGAAGACGGACAACTTAACACCTGAGACTGGAGGTTTACAGGTTCCTGCTGAGGTTTGTACCCAACTTCCACTAGGTGTTTGCAGGACCTGTATGTTTCTCTCTCTTTGGAGGGCTTCTCAGAGTCTTTAACCTAAGCAGAGAGATTTTTGTTGTGACCCTAAGGTGAGACTTATGTTATCAGCCTTTTGGAAGTGTCTGTAAGCTACCATTTAGGTTCTCTATATTAATTGGAGAGGGATAAGCACCTTCACATGCCAATTCTCTACAGCGTAAGACAGGTGTATAAGATAACGGATGATTTTCCATGCAACATTAATAGAGAGGGACGTGATGAAATTCTATGCTAAAGCTTGTGTGACTAAATCTGTATGAGGTAAACCTTATTTTTCTGTAATAATTCTGTCATGACTGAGCCCACCACAGAGACACCATGTTGTAACCTCTATGTACCTTCTTTCCTGATGATTTTCTGCAAAGATCCTCATTAGCTCAATTATCAGTAAAGCTATCCATAAGAAAAAAGATTTTGAAACAGATAACAGATGCACTTAAGAGTTACATCTTGTGATGAATGAACACAAAATCCCAGCTTCATTATAGCCAGCCCACACAGTCACATTTTTTATTGCTCATATGTAATGATCAACAATCATTTGGGACAAAAAAAATAGCCAGAATTTTAACACAATCTCAATAAAATAAAATATAAAAGAAAAGAAAAGAAAAGAAAGGAAAATAATTTTAATAATGGAAATTGTTTATAATGTTTGAAGAACCTGGGAAAAGCACTCTGCCTTGACCCTAATTACTTGTTAATTTCTATCCTTCTGATGTTCTCAGTAATACCTCTGGTATTTTCATCTTCCACTTTTTACTATACCCTCCTATACCTGCTCTGAATGTCACACATCATCCTCAACAATCTGAGTTTTGCTTTCACAATATCTTTAACTAGAACTGGTCTGTCCTTCACACATGATATTTAGCTTCCAGTTCATTCCTAGTTTTCTGTACAAACCCATAGCCCTCAGGCTCATGTGATATTATTTCTGTTCTGTCTGTTTAGAAGTGCTCGTTTTTTACAGCAAATATTTCTTTTCCTATTGGCAAATTACCTTTAAATATTCATTATTGTTCTATAAAAACTTATGTGTCCTTTGCATGGTGATCCTTCCTTTTCTCAAAATGGTACTTCCTGTACAAAAACATTTACCTGAGCCTTGAAACTCCTCTGCTACCTGCATTACACTTGCCCCAGTGTTTGCAAGTAACAAATTTAGGACACATCTACACAGATAGCTATAGACAGTTACATATCCATTCTGCCTGACCTCTAATCTGGCTGGGTACCATGTAGTTCCATCTATTTTGTCCTGCTAAGATTAAAATGCTCATTGAATCTTAGACTTTGGGAGTGGAGCGAAGGTTCAGCTATCTGGACTCATTCATCTGATCACATTATTTACATGGCCAAAATCAGAAGTGAACTACAGTTTATGCAGAAGCATTCACAAGTATTCTGTATATGATATTTGCCTACCCGTAGTACTTCTCAAAATTTATAGAGATTTTTTTTTCTGGTCCTCTGACTCATTTTGCAAGTGCTGAAGTCATCTGAAGAGAACTCTTCCTCTGTGAAGAAGTTCAAAGCATGTGGGGCTTGAACTGAGCACTCTGCCAGTCTAATTGCAGCATTTCACTTTCTTGCAGAGGTAACCTACAACCAATGCAAGTGATTCCCAGCCAGGTGATACAGAAGACAATTTTAAGCAGTTTTGCTCAGTATCACAAAGAACTGTAATAAAAGACTGATAATAAATACTTCTTAGGACTTTTTTGATCAGATAAACTGGCGAAACTTCTTCAACAGCACTGTTGGCTCCCCATAATGTTAAAAATTATCTAAGTGCAAAAATAATGCATTATAATAAAGATTTTATCTTCCTTTTTTTTCTTCTCTTTTTCCAGTTCAGTATTTCTTGCAACTTCTGTATCTTGACTTTAAAAGTTGCTGAGACCAGTCAAGTCAAGCTTATCAGATATCAAATTTTGATGGTTATTATAAGATACTTAGGTATTTTAGCTTTCCTTTTTTCTAGAGAGAACATTGCACAGCAGAGACACGTTCTTAAGTTAATCAGGTAAAAGAGGCCTATTTCAGTTTCACTGGTTAAAAACAACACTTTAAACACTACATGGAAATGAAGAAGCAACAGTGCCTATCACGGAGCACCACAGTAAAGATCTCTGCTGCTTAAAAAGAGGCCAGCTATACGCTGCAACTAGTACATTTCCCAGAATATCTTGGCAGACGGTTCCCATGCAGCATATTATGTTAGATTAATTTAAAGGTAGAAAAGGCATGGATAACTATAACAAGATCTGCATCCAACAATGTAATAAGACACAGGATTCCAGAGAACAGTAAAGAGAAAAATGATCAGAAGATGAAGCACTTGGCTACAATGGCTACTTACTTAATTAGCAATATCCCTGATCTAATAAAATCATCATGCTATGAATCATCTTGCCCTAGTTCATTCAACAGAGGTGTCAGTTATACAATCAGTGGACTTTTGTCCATTTTTTCCCCTATCTACTAACATTGTGGGGTTTTTTTCTTTTAGCCTGGGCAACCATACTTAACAATGACAAATTCTCAGTCAAATCCTTGTCTCACATGGATTAGAATACAGGATCTTCCTGGCTCCCAGTCAGTTTCATTGTTTTCATCTAATAAAAAACATCAGTGGAAAAACACCACTACACAAAAAGCAAATAACTTGAAGCACTTTAACAATTGTGTATTAGTGCTGGCATGTTTCAAAAATAACTGCTGAACATTGCTAAGAGGACTGCAGGACTATATAATTGCTTATGACAGGCTTTCAGCTTTTTTTCCTTCTCCTGAATGGTTAGCTGAAGGCCAGAGGAATACAGTGAAAATGAAGGAAAGAAAGCAGTGGGATACTTTTTATAAGGCAACTGCCCTCCATCTTCACTCACCCATGAGCAACCATACTAAGCGTCTCCTGGGAGGACCACTATTCAAAGGTGTTTGGATTTCAGATTTCATAATCTGTAATCCACGGCTGTAAATAGAAAGAATGAAGAACCATGAATAGAAATTAGTAGGGAACCGTTTATTCCCATTCCAGGAATATGTTCAAGTCAAGAAACAGTTTTCCATTCCATATTGGGATGAAATTGAGACCTTTCAACTTTTTCAAGAAAAAAAGAGTAAGCGAAAACTTTAGTTCCCCCTCTCGTCCTGTTGTTCCCCTTCATGTCCTACATGTCTACAAAAGAGCCAAGCAATTATGATGCTAGCCTCCAAATAAAAGAAACTAGATTTGAAGCCCAGCTCCAGCAGCCTGATGCATTCACATGTCTATCCTCAGGACTTGACAATCCCGTCATACATCGCAGAAGAGTGTCCAACCTGCAAGCTAATTCTGAGGTCAGATACAATTAATTCTTCGTACTTAAAATAGCCCACCCTAGAACTCAGATGCATTTCCAACCATCATTTTTCTGATGCTGACGTATTCCCACTAAATCTCTCAGAGCACATTGACTCAGCTTCGGTACTCACCCCCAGCCTCTCTCTGCCGCAGGGTTGAGCGGAAGTTGCTGTTTGTTTGAACACCTGCTGCCACTACCAGGACCCCAATTCACTCCAAACGCACACACAACATACAAATGAAAAATGGAAGTGAGAGCGTAGAGAAAAGGGAGGGCTACATATCCTACAGAAACACGTATTATACCTCTGTGGCAGGATACTTTCCAGAAAACTGAATGAAAGATGGCCAGCTTCTGAAGTATGCCTAGAAAACATGTTCTTAGACCAACAATGTCATTACTAACCCACATCCCTGAGTAGAAACTCAGAGAGTAGTGTTTGTTTGGCTTTTTTATCTCTAAATATCAGCATCACTATTTGCTTGCATGTTACTCTCCTTATTGAATTTCACTGGACTACCTGCATGTCTAAAATTCAGCATCTGTAAGTATTTGCAACACTTAGGCCATGGTTTGTCATGTCTTATTCATGCTGAAATATCAACACATATATAGAAATTACAGTTTGTAATAGCATGCTAGTCCTTGTATTCCACGATTGAAGGAAAAATATTCCCATGTCTAATCTCACAGTGAGGGATTTGCTGCTCTACCTAAACTAAAAAGTCCAATTTCTTCTCAGATGACAGCTTGTTTGTGAGTGATGGGGTTGAAGTTTGGTCAGTGCTATCACATATGAATGAATGATAGCAATAATAATAATAAAAAGATAGTTTAGAAGCATTTGAAAGATTATCACCCTACATAATCATTAACAATCTGTCACTTGCTAGACCTTTTTGGGCACAAAGTCATTAACACCAACACTAACAGCTGCTGCCACCCTGAATGTCAGGGAAGGAAAAGGTTGGAATAAAATTCCATCCAATGTTTTTAGTTTTCCAGACTGAACCTAAGGATGTAAACATCTCTGACCTTGGTATGCAGGTTTATCTGGATCTCCACTTTGCAAGTGGGCCCCCATAAGAATTTAAACAAAACAACAAAAACTCACAACAGCACAGTATCAGCTGCATCTGAACATATTTGTGTGTTGCTGGGAGAAGTTAGACTATTCCAATGGTCAGTAAAATCACCTGTGAACACAAGTAGGTGAATCATCACTTTATCTCTGTTGCCTTTGAGATCAAGCTTGTGAAACATTTTAACCCAGGCAGTAGAGACAACTGCATGGATCTGAATTCATAAATTATTTTGCTCTGATGGGAAAAGCGTGCATGTAACTGAAGTAAACTGGAGCATTTACCATGCCTGCAAAATGGGACAAAAGAAAACTCTTGCTTTTCTTCTACATCCTGCAGATGGAAGAGAAATAGAGCAAATCCACTGAATGAGTGTGGTGGGTTGACCTTGGCTAGATGCCAGGTGCCCACCAAAGCCTCTCTATCACTCCCCCTCCTCAGCTGGACAGGGGAGAGAAAGGGGACCTCCATGGGTTGCAGAAGACAGCCTGCCTCACCATGGTCTTCACCACAGGCTGCAAGGAAATCTCTGTTCTGGCTCCTGGAGTACCTCCTGCCCCTCCTTCTTCACTGACCTTGGCATCTACAGAGTTGTTTTCACATATTCTCACTCTTCTCTCCGGCTGCAAATGCTGCATGCTGCTTTTTTTTCCCCTTCTTAAATATGTTATCCCAGAGGTTGCTCCCACTGTTGCTGATGGGCTTGGCCTTGGCCAGCAGCAGGTCAGCCTTGGAGCTGGCTGGCATTGGCTCTATGGGACACAGGGGACACTTCACAGAAGCCACCCCTGCAACACTCACCACTAGCAAAACCTTGCCACGCAAACCCAATACAGTGAAGTTCAGGACCTGAGAAAGATTTCAGATGCCCAGATCCAAATCCTCACCAAACAGGATTTGGAGATATGCCTTTATGCTTAATTCCTACTGACTTTTCACAGAGTGCCTTTACAAATCTGTTCTGTAAGCTAAGGTTTCATATTTTGCTCCAAGCCAGGGCCTGCTCTGAGGAAAGAGTTTTGTAGGTCATGTTGCCTGATGCTAGGTTTTCCCTAAGGTGTGTTTGGAGGAGGCTGGGAGTGGAAGGAATGTATCGAAAACATGAAGGTCTTGCTTTCAGCTGCAATGAGTTTTGCCTCTAGGAGAGTAAGGTCAGAAATGGTGAGGGGCCATTCTCTATCTAGTGCAGTTAGTGGCTTACACATCATGCAGAGGCTGCCAGGGAGCCAGGAAAGAGTCCTGAGCAAGAACATGAAGTTCTTGGTGGCCTCTGGTATGTGGATTATAGGACTTGGCCTTTTTGGAGTGCTGGAACTCCCTGTGGCTGCCAATGCCATGTAAGGCACGCTGACAAAGTCTAGGTCTGCCACTAAGAAAAAAACACTTGAAACCCTTTCTCCTGATATAAATTAAAATGCAAATATATGTAGTCATAACAGAAATCTGGAATGGAGGTGCTGCCAAAGGCCTTAGAAGTCTCTTGAGACCTTCAGCAGATGTCCACAGTGAACAAGAACAGTTGTTATTGAGGTCACCGGTTTTGCCAGGCCATTGCTGTATCTAGTCAGACTAGAAGGTGAAGAGGGAATGCACGAAGGAACATTATCTTACTGGGCTGTCAGAGAGATTTGAACCACAGAGGACTGCACCCAACAAAGACATCACTGGTGAGAGTTTCTAGGAATGGAGAGCTTACAGCTTTACTCCTGGAGTTTCTCACACTGGGACAACAAGAAGAAGAGATGTCAGATTACACGACTATTGAAGTAATCTCCTGAGTCATGTAATCCCAAAATGCGTCAGGTTTTACATCAAGTTCCCAGACCTATAAAATCCATCTTGCTATGCTCATAGCACAGTGACACTGGTAAGGTAGTAAGTACAGGCTGAAACTGAAAACTGTCAGTCCTTAGTCATGTTGAGAAGACCTGCGTTAATTCCTCAGCTAGTTTCTGTTCCAGAAAAGGTGTGGAGGAACAGCCATGGCTCTATGCTGTCACTGATCTTACCAGCCCATTTCCACATTGTCTTTTAATTCCTAGAGTAGGGACAAAGGGTGATAATTCAACTCAGGTCAAATCAGACTGACCCTGACTTCTCCAGGTGCCTCTTTGTGCACGTATCTGTTCTGTTGTCTCTTACCACCCTGCACAGTAACAGGGCAAGGCAAGACGGGGTTATTGTTGGCAGACATTCTGCACAGCAGAGGATAGAAAGGCAGCAAGGGCTGTGCTTGCTTCTCTCTGCCCCTAGCTGCCCATCTGAGTATGCAGATAACACTCTGAATTTCCTAAAAAAGGCATCTCAACCAGCATTGTTTGCATGTGGGGACAGTTAAGGAAGAACCTCTCCCAGATCCTTCCCTGGCACAATAGGTCCCCACAGTATTCCCCCTCTGTGCCTTTGCCTGACTTCCATAATAGTCTAGAGTGATTAATCGGTATTGCTCCTGCAGCCAAAGAGAAAGGGAGGGGGTCATTATAGTGTTTCCAAACAATACCAAATATTGCATTAAGACTGTAGACTGCAGATTCTGTTGTTGAACAGTATTTTTGTCTTAAGAACAACAGCTTAACTTTCTTTTTTTTTTTTTAATTAGATTGATTAAAGTAGAATCTGGAGTTTATTTGGGTTTTTTCTCCAAGGTACAGCAGCTACGTAAAAGAACATTTCACCATAAAGAACAGGCTGATTCACTGCATTTCTCCTGAGTACAGATTGTTGTCTTCTCCCACACAGTCTTCATAAATTAATAAGGAAACTTAAAAAGCACCACAATATATGTTTTTGATTGTTCCTGGCTTACAGTAGTTGAGTTATACCTCAAATATACAGTCTTTATCTAAAAAATTAACAGTTAATAAAATTTAAAAGATTAATAAAATTCTACACTCTTAGATGCCTCAAAATAACTGTGGAGCCATGGCACGATTTAAACAGGAGGTGCAGCGATTCGGTATCAGAGACTCACTTTCCCCTTGTAAGGCCTGAGGATACTGAATACCTCCAGTCCTTGGCACGTGTTCCTCAGCTGTTACATAAAGGCACAGAAAGTTGGGACTGTGTTACACCCCGATGTTCAAATGGACTAAGCTCTGACCTGCTTTAACTCGCTGTACCGACTTCAGTCAAACGATAGTTTAAACGTATATGAAACTGAAAACAGCATCACTCACAAAAACATCCAGCCTCCTGTGTGTAATTACCAATCTACGAGAACAAGAAAGAGCAGCAGAAGGCTAGACATCCATACCAGTAGCAGGGCTTGTTTTTCCCTCCCCAACCTTTGCTATTTCTACACTATGTATATTTAGTGCAGGAAACCAGAGAGTAAAACTTGCCTGAAATGAGACTTGGTTCCATGTTTCAGATTACAAGTGAAATGTCAGAAGTAATTCATTCAGGAGGTGGCAGGATCCCTTCAGGGTGGTTCAGCCCACAGTTAGAATAATAAATAAATAATCCCAGAATTTTTTTGGTGGTTTTTTTTTTAACCACAAGCAACATGAGAAGGTTACCAGAAAGTTGCCACCACAGACACAAAGTGCATAATTTCCTGGTTTCTCTAGTAAATTGTAATATATCACACTGTGATTCTGTCAACAAACATTTTGAATCATTCCTTGAGAAACTTAGACACTCAAGTCTATTTGTCCCCTGCAGAAAAATAAAGATAGCTGAAGCAAAACATAAGTTCATAGCAAAATGCAGCTCTATTCGTCACATATGGGAAGGTGGTCTGCACTTGAGTGATCTACAGGCTCTTAGCATTCAACTCTGGTGAGCTTTTCTTACTAGGGAACAGTTGAAATGTCATTAACTTTTCCAACTGTAATGGCACACATGTCAGAGCAGGGACTGAAATACTATGGGCCAGCAAATGTTGAGCATAATCTTTGAAATCAAGGCACTTGAGATGAAATTCCTGCACTGTTTAACAAGCAACATGGTTCAAGGCTCCATCCCATGGAATTGCAAAGACCCCAATGATCACATCCTCATCAGTAACAGAGTCTTTAAATATTTTTAACTGTCATGGCAGCATGAGCCAAGAGAAGAACTCATAGCAAGGAAAAATCTCCTGTTCAGCTCTGCTTCTGCCATGAGGGGACACATGGGCACTACAGTTTCTTTCTAGACAATAAGAAACAGAGATTTGGGATTACCAGGTTCAGTCCCAACAGACAGAGAGGAACAAGGACCAATATTTGCTAACTTTCCTTCCAAATGGTCAGTTCTTCCAGTCCAGCTCCATGATCTTTTCTTTAATTCTCCTTCTCTTAATACTTGACCCAGGGAAACTTTCTTCCTGTAACCTATGTAGGAGGATTAGCAGAAAGAGGAGCATTGGAAAGACAGTCTCTTTGTTTGCAGTTTTATTGCCAGGGAAGTAACTGCAGGGAAAGAAAGGAAGAGTGTGTGCTTGTTGCTGTGTGAGAGCTGTTCAGTGAGTTTGGGAGCTGGTGGAGAAGAGTCAATATAGGCAATAACCAGAGGGCACAGAGGCCAATTCCTAACAAGTCTTTGCTGGAATCATCTGTTGACCACATGCTTCCTGATGAAGCAAACCTTATTACACAGGTGCAGTCCAGGTGATGTTAAATATGCTTCTCTTTCATAGAATCATAGAATAGCCCAGGTTGGAAGTGACCTTGAAAGATCATGTGGTCCAGTCTTTCATGGGAAAGGGAGCCTAGATGAGGTTATGTAGCACCCTGTCCAATTGGGTCTTGAAAACCTCCAACAATGAGGGCTCTATCATCCCTGGGGAAGTTGTTGCAGTGACCAGATGTTCTCACTGTAAAGGATTTCTTTCCTATATCAAGATGAAACTCGTCCGCGTACAACTTGTACCCGCCGCCCTTTGTCTTCTCCACATGGCTCCTTCTGAAGCGAGAGCCTCGATCTTCTTTGTAGCTATTCTTTAAGCACTGGAATACTGTGATGAGGTCCCCCTGAGCCTTCTCCAGGCAGAAAAGACTTAAGTCCTTCCGTCTTTCCTTACAGGGCAGGTTCTCCAGCCCTCTGACCAATTTTGTGGCACTCCTTTGGACCCTATCCAGTCTGTCCACATCTTTTTTGAATTGTGGGGACCACAGCTGCACACAGTGCTCTGGGTGTGGCCTGACAAGTGCTAAGAAGGGTGGAATGATCACATCTCTCTCTCTGCTGCTAATGGCCCTGCAGACACAGCCCAGGATCTGATTTGCCTTTGTTGCTGCAGTGGTGCACTGCTGACTCCTGTTCAGCTTGCTGTTCACCAGGACCCTCAGGTCCGTTTCAGCAAGGCTGCTCCTCCATCACACATATTCTAGCCTGCACTGGGCTCTTTGGTTGTTTTGTCCCAGGTGCAGGACGAAATATCTCTGTTAAACTTCGTATAGTTCTTGCTAGACCACTCTTTCAGCCTGTCCAGGTTGCTCTGTAAGATGTCTCTCCCTTCTGATGTGTCCACCTTACCACCATGTTTAGTGTCATCGGCAAACTTGGTAAGGATACTTTTAATCCCATCATCCAGACCATTTATGAAGATGTTGAACAGTGTGGGGCCCAGTATTGATCCCTGGAGGACCCCACTTGTGACATGCTGCCAGCCTGAGTAAAAACCATTGTTCACCGCCTGATGAGTGCAGGAAACAGTGTCAAACACTTTGGTGAAGTCCAGTCTTTATTGTACCTCTGCCTTAGTCAGCCGTCAAAATTTATGGCATCCCAGAAATGATGCAGCTCTTCAACATTTTTCATTTTCGTCTTTCTGTCCTGCATGGAGCAAAACAAAGGCAACTCTAAAGACTGGCACTTTTTCACCTAAATTCAGTTTAAAAGTTGAGCATCAAATCTACTTAGGTGTCTTTTATTTAATTATTAGTATAATTTTAACTTTAACTTTAGGTGACTAGTGAATACATCAGACACTTAAAGTGGAAAAATGAACTTTGACCTCAGGGCAAAAATTTTTAACTATATTTTGCATAGCTGTTTGGAAAATCTTTTAGAAAACAAGCTTCTTTGTTCCATGATATTTGAAGTGCAGATGTCTATCTTGCTCTTCACTTTGGTTTTCACCGTGGAGTTGATGTTTTTGCTTTAGGTGTAGAATTAATCCCCAACCTTTCTAATCATAGAATAAATGAGGTTGGAAGGGACATCTGGTGGGCATCTAGTTCAACCACTGCTTGAAGCGGTCCGGTTAAAGTAGGTTGGTCACAGACTTGCTGAGTTTTGAATCTTCATGGATGGAGATTCTCTGGGCTACTTCTTCAAACATTTTACTATGCTCACGGTGAAAAGTTTTTCCTTGTATGTAAATCAGGATCAAATATATATACTGCAGCAGCTGAACATAAAATCCTGATTTTCACTCATACTGTATATACTTTGCTACACAAATAGTTTGCCTGGTAAAACTGATAAAGGAAGCATCTACTCCATTGAAACAGCCACTTCAATACGTGTGCGCTTTTCCCAATCCAATATAATGAGATCCTGCAACCACCTTCAGCAGTATTTCTGTCTTGTGAAATCAAGCTACCTATTTTTTGTTACGATGAAAAGAACAGCTCTTCTAACATTCAAGCACCCACACATTCACACAGCTATCAACATCACAATCTAGTCTATTGGAATTAGTCCTGGATAACCTGTTCAAATCATACACCTGTAGCAGCAACACAATAAGCTGGGGACATACATAGCTTTGCATGGCAAAAAGAATGAGTTTTCTTTTCTTATTTCCATGGGTTATGCTAAAGAATGGTATCACCATGCAGTCAGTCCACACAGAGCTGAGGTATTTAGGTTACTTTTTCTCTAGCCATCTTAGTACCTCAAACCTCAAGCTTTGTTTGCAATCTCCTCAGTCTTTTTCTTTCATTAGATGTGGGATTTAACCACAGATCACCATTGTAAACCATCTTTTAAAAGGGCAGTGAGGTCTGATCCATTTTCTCTTGATATTGGGAAGCCCTTCTTACACTCAAGAACCAGTCTTATCATCCAAGAAAACTATCATTTTCCAGAGATTCAGGAGAGGAAATTTTGCTTTGCTTCAATTTGTGCCATGCTCCATCATGTCGTGTCACAGCTGAGACATGTTGGGTCTTGCCTTAACTCCACTTCTTCCTTTTCCCCTTCCCTCAAAGCGGTTTATGATCTCTCTTAACCCTTTCTTAAGCTTCTTATAAAACCTTTATCAAATAGGCCTCTCTGGAACATGGAGTCAAAGCTGTTTCCATGCCTTCTTTCTGTCCTGTACATACATGTTGAGTACTTTCTACACACATAGATTGAACATCTGCTTTGACAAGAGGAAACACAAGTCTCACTTTTGAAAAGACTGTGTCTGGTATATCATTTATGTCTTGCAAACTACTCTACTAGAGAAAGGGGAACTTTTAAAATGGATAGATCTGTAAAACCTTACGGTAAAATACTCTGTATTTTATATTGCATTTGTTTTTTCAGATAGAATACTTTTCTGAATAAAACTCCAGCAGCTAAAGAAGACCAGTATTTAAAGTAAACTTGAAAGCAGTCCTGTATTTGTGCACATAATTTAGTGTTGGCATTTAAAATTTAAGAAGATTGTAAGAGTTAGCTCATTTTGTTTATTTGTAGGCTCTTCAATGGATCACGTCACTGTATGGGATCCGACCACCTCTCAGGAGTCATGAATACACTTGAGGTGATGAAATGATTACAGACCTTATCAGCTATTACAACTGTTTTGTAGGTGAGTTCAGACCTAAAGATGCATTTTTATTACTACCTCTGTAACATATTTCTGATAAGAGATGAGAGTGTTTTTCACAGCATGACTGCAGAAGAATCACTGCAAATTATCTACGTCAGAAATGGACTCTCGTTTTCAGTAGTGCTGAATGTCTGCTGATGGTGATAATGTTTTGTACCTGAACATTGGGTTTTAAGACTAGAATTCCTCTGATCCCATGTAGGTACCTGTAAGTTGGATAATGAGTGAACACAAGCACACAAAGCATGTGAGTGTTGCCCTACTGTAACTCTATGTCTATGTGGCTGTAAAGATGGTCTGGGGTGACCAGCTCAGTTATTGACATCTCCACTGGAGTGGTCAGAAGTTAGATTAAATTAATTTAATTCTCTGTTCCAACTTAGCACTGAAGAATTAAAATCTAAAATCTATTTCCAGAGCCGTGGGTTGCAGGAATCTGGTGGAAGAGTTAGAATACGCGTCTCCTGGTCCTACCACAGGGAACACATTGTCCACTCTTCCACCTCATTTATAATATGAAAGCTTCAATTTGAATTCATCTCTTGTCCATGACTGCTGACTTCTGTTATCCTTTCATAAGCATATCATGTCTACCGTAACTGACGGGATGGATCTGTGTTGTCCTATGTGGCAAATAGAAGGTCTTTTCAAGGTCAAACTGACAAGACCCACAGCCGTTAGTTATGAGACCAAAAATAAAGATGAGCTGAATATAGCAAATAGGATTTATTTAGGTATCGACTATCACCTCAGAATAGCAGAAGGCATGGTTGCTGAGAGAAAGAGATACAAATATAGTTTAGAAATCTTATATAGTTTTATAAATAACCAGGTAAGTTTATATATAGACAGCTATTAAAATAGGTTTGTCACTATAAGGAGTTCGCTCTGTTTTTCTCCATATAGAGAGGAACGTTTGTGAGATGGCACATTAGTATGGGGTAGTCATAAAATTTTAATGGCCTATATCTGAAGCACGTTTATTGCTCATTAGAGCCCTGGGCATTAGTGATTTAAGTGGCCTTCCCAAATGGGACACACTAGCTCTCCAAGTTTTCAGTGTCACAACGTGATTAAGGAGCACTTCCTATATTCTATTTGCAGTCTGTGGTGACAATGTGCATTGTCTCTATTTAGCAGGGCGGCAAAGTCTGATGGGTATCCCCATTTTGTAAACACATATGGAATTTTGTGATTTCTAAAACTAAAATTAATTTTGTCCTTCTAGGTCAATGTTTCTTAAACGTAGAATTAAGCTACAGAAGCTAGTTGGATATAACGATAAGCTTGGAATTGTATGCAAATCAAGTTATACAATAATCAATGGCTGTATTTATATAAGTCAGTAGTGTAGACCAAAAGCAACAAATGGATGATAAAAAGTAAAAGATTATTTCACAAACTGTTTAAGCAAATTATGTTCATGTGTATTATGTGGCATCCTACTTTTTTTGAATTTTAATAAAGTTTACATCATTTTATACAATGCAAGAATATAACACAATAATCTTCAAGGTTAGACCTCAAAGACATTTACCTTAAAATAAAAAAATAAAACCCAATACTTAAAACATTTTACTAGGAATATATTTAAACTGCCTAACAACATTGCAGGTGGTTTTGGGTTTTTGCTATGGAGTTCCCTTATGGTAACCATAACTACTGTAGTTGAATGTTTCAAACCATATTTACAAACACAGAAACTGATCATTCACCTTCAGTTTTTCCACATTTTGTTTATTATTTGAAAAAGTTTTTGCTTTGTAATTTTTGTTTACTCACTGTGTTTGAGTAACGGTTGCTATTTGCACTGAAATAAGTATACACACACACCACAGTATTTGTAAGTGAATAAAAATATTTTGGTCATCTAAGCTAAATTTGTAAAATTGTGTAACCCCACTAAAGTGAATCAAAAAGTACATCCTCTACAAATTCCTTATTTGGGACCCTTTAGAAAGCAACAGGAACAATAGACTATGAGATGGAAGACCAACTGAAAAATGTAAGTCTAGACTGTGTAATGTGGCCAATTTTATATTGCAGGAAAAAAAACATTCAGTGAATAAAACATTCACTGAAAAGCAAAGATTAAAGAAAATCAAAAAAAAGCATCTCAGAAACAAAGAGTGCTAAAGCATCAGATAATCAAATGTGAACATTAACACATTTCTTTTTATTGAGTGTTCACACTGTACTTTCTATTAGGAAGAATATCATCAGACAAACACTCTAAGAAATTTGTTATTTGGCTGAAGGCTGAGACCAAGAAGGTCTGTTTCAAAAGGAAACTGTTTCAAATAATAAACAAATTGTAGAAAAGTGAATGATTGGTTTCCGTGTTTGTAAATACACCTGCTTACAACCTAAACAACAAAAATTACAGCTAACTTGACTGGGTGAAAACTGAAGGCATATTCTGAGGAGCAAATCTCTGGCCAGTATTGATGCTTCTGACGAAGGATGTCTACCTTTTTCAGTCTGACTCAGAGCAGACCTCACTGCCTTTTGAACACAATAGTACAGCTAGTATCTCATATGCACTAATGTTCTTAACATTGCCAAAACTGGTGCAAGTAAGCAGCAGGTAATTTCCCAGGAGTTACTTTAAGTGGACTGTTCTGGCAGGTGAGGGTTATTCCCCACAGAGAAGGTATATAATGCAACTTTTTCCTATCTGGAGTTGGGAAATTAGGAGCAACCAAACCTTAGGAGATCTGAGATAAACTTTATGCTGTATTACTGTTCATTTGCATGTTACAGAAACAAAAAAATCAGTAGTAGGAAGTGTAAATGATAACCTGTTCTAAGACCTCTGTATGTATTATAAAGCAAGAAAAGAAGGGGAGATTAAAGCAATCTTAAAAGGTTAATGTCACAGTAAAATCAAGCAGTAACGGAGTAGGACTTTAAGAAAGACCTCACTCCTGCACATGAACAGAGCTAAGAAAAGACATGGGCAGAAAATGTTCATGATTTTTTTTTTCCTTTTTTAGTCAAAATATAGTAAACTGTCTTCAGATAATCCAGTCCAGATTATCCTAGAGGAAAAACAGATTTATAGACAGAAGCAGACATCTTAGAAGTTCATCAACATGGAGACAACCTTTAGGTTAACCCTGAACACTACCTTTTCTCTTTTTTCAAATAGGGACAAATAATAGCCCTGAATCTTTTGCATGGGATGACGCTTCTACTTAATGAGAGTAATCCTGAGCTGTCTGCTTGGCATTTATTTATTTGAAAAGGTGAAGATTCTCTCATTAATGATGATGAAACCAAAGTTGCCATCTGGGACTGACTGAGTGTGACCTTGTAGAAAAAGTGTTTTTTCCTGCCTCTGGTGAAGAACAGAGGGGGGAAAAAAAGATAAACTGAAATTTAATAATGTTAATCTGGGTTACTTTGTGTTTTTTCACTTTGTAAACCGATGTGTACTGATTTTGCAATTCATATCTGTATCTTGTTCATTCACTTGCTCCAGGAAATGTTTAAAAATTACCATACTATTTCTTCACCACTGCTATAGAAACCACAGCTGGGTGTGGCCTTCAGGGCAAATGGAAAGAAGGACACAGGGAACTTTGGCTTCTAAATGTTACAGATTTCTTCCTGTTGCCTGCATTTGTAACACTCCATCTTTGTGAATCAGGGGTACACAAAAATATAAGATTATATGGGAACATTAAGACTGTCAGACCTGGCCCCCCTTAATTGCTGGCAGCTGCAGCATAGATAGAAGATCCAAGGAGCTACTACCCACCCTCCTTGTCAAAGTTAAAGCCTGTAGCAGAAGACCCAGTGCCCAACTTACCCTGCCCCTCTAACAGAGTTCAAGAAAGTGAGACCACTACCAGTCACCTAAGGCCCTGAAAATAACCCAGATTTCATTAATCAGTGTTCCAGATGATCCTGGAAAGCAGAGTTCAGATGAGGACAAAACAAATAAATGTCTGCCTGCCGGGTCAGGTCTGGCTGTAGGGATGGGGGCAGGGGAAGTATTTTGTAACTTTAAAATAGTAGGGTTATGTTTGTGCTTAGAGGCAAGGCATACTAACCAGACATGAGGGAATGTAGCACCACTCTTCCGCCAGATGAAATTTCCCAACCAGAAATGGGGTGAGGTGGAAGTGGCATGTAAGTGTCTTCCCGAACCCCACAGGCAACATCACAAGTCCTCGAGTCCTGGGTAACGCATTCGTTGTAAATGCAGTACTGGTAAACTGTGATTTAAGTTGTTTTCTAGTCCCTGTAGAGAAATCAGCCAGTATCTAAAGGCTGATATTACAAATTTAATTTCCTATTCACAGGAATTATTTAATCATACAATGCTTTCCATTAAACATAGCAAAAGGAAGAAAGGGGGAAAAAAGGAAAAAACTACACACTCTCAGTCACTGTCCTGGCCCTATGACAGTCACTGTCCTGGCCCTATGACAGCTGCAGCTGTGAATTTTTCCCTTCATATTAATTTAGGCAATAGAAAAATCAGGAAATAATATCCTGACATTTTTAAATCTTAAAATATACTTTGATTTTACTTATGAAGGGTTATGAAGTATTTCCATGTGCATCATATGCTTTTTAAAACTGAGGCCACAGTCTGAAAGTCAAAGGAATATTATTATGTGGGAAGGCTTACAGCTAATTTGTTCAGAAAATCTCCATATCCAAAATGCTACTTGAGTCTCATTTTTGCTTCTAGAAAAAGAACAGATTATAAATGTAACACAGTATATGTTAAAAGGAAGCTCAAGAGATAAGTTAATTAAGTGGCTGGTGTTCTCTCCTAGTAATAAATATATTATTTTTTTTACTGTTTACTTATATAGCATAGGTTCCTATTAAGTGTTTTATAAAATAGAGTACATTCTTAAAGAAGGACGTAACTCTATTCATTGCACATCATTGAAAAAATATTCACATTTCTGTTGTGAATAGCCACTGAAAAATCTTGAGTTCATGGTTGATTTAAGAGAGCTGTTTTCATTATGATGACTTGTTTATTTTCAGGTCACCCATTTTCCAAAAAGCTTGGAGAAACATTCTACAGCTGATGACTGGGAAAGTATGTTTCTGGGTAAATTTCCTCAAAAAACTTTAAGGTCTCTAATACAGTCCAATGTTTCTTTTTCTGGGCAATGAATATTCTTTCTCTCTTTCCCTGTGAAGAGAAAGAAAGATTTTTAGTTAGGCTTCTGAATACAGAAGGTGTTCAGTACCTTCTTCTAGGTCCCTCTATGGAGGGAATGTTCTCAGTTAGGTAAGGTTTGCTTTTTGTCTTGCAGGACAGGGGTCCGGGATTCGGAATCATAGATGGTAGGTATGAGGGGAACCTGCCACTTCTCTCACATGCTAGTAAAACAACAGGAATAAAAGGGAATTCCTTTTGTTAAATGGTGTAATTTGTGAAGATATTATTTTCCATGTTTAACTGTTCTCCAGAAGGATAAGGCACAAACTTTTGGGCCTTTTCACTCCTTTATTTTACTGATTACAATGTTGTTACACTGCATGGAACATGAACTATCCTGAGTTAGCATTACACTAGCCAAAAAAGCAAAGTAAATAACTGAGAAGTTAGTTTGTGCTGAGCCCCATACTGCTGCCATCCCAATGATCTCAGGCTGTATAGCTGAAAATTAATTTTGCTGTATCTGTAGTACATACATATTACAGCATAAGAGAGTATAGGTGACTGCTGTTTAGAATTGCATTCTGGGCCAAGGAAAAGTAAATTAATTCTTTTACCGGGAAATACAATATCACCATATGTTCAGAGATAAGATAATGCAGGCCACTACAAAGTTTTTATACCTTGTCAAGGTGAGAAATTGTAATGGATTTTTGTTCATAGATGATATTACAACCTATCCCACTAAATGGCGTTACATTCACATGACCTGACTTTACATAACAGAGTTATCATAACACAACTGACTGAACACAGAAGGTGCATTTTTCAGTAGCAGACAATGTTTAGACCAATTTATTATTAACTACCCTGTGCAGATTTTAAGTTTTCTTTTTTCATTGAAATTAAATGTATTCTTTCCTTTTAAACCACATGAAAAGGACCTGATTGCTTAGTTTGTATATCCTATGCACCAAAGTGACCCTCTAATTAAGATCATCTTGAAACTGTCACCTAGAACATTGTTATAATCTTTCTATTTTCAGCTGGGTTTTTTAGTAAATAAGATATTTGAATTCATCTGTCAGTACCACCTAGTAACTGTCTAATTAGTTATCCAGTTGCAACAAGATATGACAAGAAGTAGAGGTCTCAAAGATATCATGTTCCTGTATATTTTGTAAAGACTGGTAGCTAGAAAGGAACGGGGACCCAGTTCAGTACCAGCAAGGCTTAGGGATCGACTTGCCCTGCTGAAGCACCTGACAGCTTTCCATCACTAGGTAAATCAGACAGTTCATGGGTAGGTCTAAACCTGCCACGGCAAGTGGTGCTCTGTCCTAACATGACAGGTAAAGGACATGGCAAGAAATTGCTATGGTTAGGATGTTATTTCTCAGCTAGTTTTATTTCAAGGTTTGCTTAGCCATTCCAAAAAATATCTTCCTCTTGTGCAGGACTTCCAAAGAGCTTCTCTTTACTTCTTTTTATTTATCACTAAACTAAAACTAGTGTCAGCTCTGAATTAACTGCTTCTGTTTCCTCAATTTTGTGTGACCGTTTGCTTGCACATGTAAGAGTCTTTGGGTATTTTTTCAGGTTTTTTTATTGGCAGCCATCTAGATTTCTGTGATCTGCTAGTGGCCCACAGATCACCAGCTGCAAAACACTACTTCAGGAGCTCTGGGACGTGGAAGGAGGGAAGGTATCAGAAAAGAGGCTTTCAGATGTGGAGAAAGACCTAAGGAAACTGTGGTACACAGTATATAGAGGATAGGAACACAAAAGTGAATGAGTAAGAGATGAAGATCAGAGCACACAGATCCATGGGAAGCCAGACTTCTTCCATCCTTCTGGACTAAACAAATATTCTAGCATGGTTTTTCATATTAAAGTTAGGTTTATAGAGGAATAGATTTTACTACTTTTGTCAAACAAACCTCTAATTAATTTTTTTTCAGAAATTTCTCATTAGATGTTGAAGTAGCCAGAGCTCCGTGGACTCTGCTCCAACTGATGCCAGGCACCAAATGTCTTTTGATGCCCATGGGAGCTGCACTAGACCAACCTCGTACCCTTTACACATTCTCACTGCTTTTCAGGTTTCCCTGACCATAAATACTGCATCACTCTGCACATCTTTATTCTGTTAGTATAGTAAGTAAATACATGTGACTATTTAAAATCAAGGTAAGTATAAAGGGGATTTTCCCTACCTTACTTTTTCTAGGAAATGCCAAGGCTAAGATTTCATTCAGAATGTCTAAACAGTAATGTGCATGATCCGTACAGTACATGACATTAAGTCCTTATCATTAAAGCATAACATTATTAATATGTGCTGAACATGATGTCTGACAGAACACTGTCCACAGCCAGAGAGCATGAGAGTCCTTTCAGAGAGAAAACATTTTAGCAAATGTCCTTACTGAACATGAAAGAACTCTGAAGTGAAATGAATTCTGTGCTCTGGAGTCAGTGGGAAAGCGACATTCTGGTGCAAAATAAGACTAGATCTATTGTTTTCCTCACAGTATATGCCTAAACACATATCAGTTGGAAGTTTTGCTTATTCTGAATGTTAACATCAGTTACCAATAGTCACTTGGATTAAGTAAAATGCATTTTGTTTCTCAGAGTTAGTCTTGGATTAATGTCCACTGCCAAAAATAACCTCTCCTAACGCCTTGGAAAGAGCAGGTCAGACAAAGGATTGCATTCATGTGCATCAGAAGTACTTCTCCCCATTGCTTAAAAGGCCCTACTAGACAACAATTTAAAAAAAAAAAAAAAGAAAGAAAAGAAAGGCATTGGAAGAGTTGGTCAGGTCATTTGATACTGTATGCTACAGTTTCTTTCTTTTCTGGCCATGCATGAATAATCTTGTGAATTTGGAGTTTAGATAGCACAAGTTGTCTAAGAAAAGTACAGTTACTCATGAATAATTTGGATTTCAATGTGTATGTGAAGAAAACGGCTCAACACAAGGCTTTTTGTGTTAAAGCCATCTGTGACTCACAGTATCATCATGCATGATATGGGGTCATTGTGTGAAAGCAGCAGTGCATGAAGGGCCATGGAAATGATGTATGAAAAGCCACTTCAGGATGCCATGCACAGTTCCTGGAAATGGTAATGATATGGGGCTTGAGAAACAGTGGTGTGCTTACAAATCCTGCTGGTGCTGAAATCAGCTGTCTTTTCCGTACTTAATATAGTTGTACGTGAGGGTTTGGTGCATTGTAATGACGTTATTAGCACGAGTTTTTTACTTGAGTATGAGAAAGACGTGAGTCATGCAGCTTCTCCAAAAGAGAGCAGATAAAATGTTGATAGCACACGAACGTGTATTCTGTATGTGATAAGTATTCCAGAAAAAAAATGTTGTTTTGAGGTATAGTAAAATGCCCTTAAGAATTATGTTGGACAGTTTTTTCTTATCTGTGTCTGTCCATCAGTTTCTTGTAGAGATGAATTCTGGAGTCCATTAAAATCAGATATAAAACTCATTGATTTCAGCAGCTCCAAATTTTATCCTGTAAGTTCCCAAGCATTGCAAAGAGGAGCTATAAACTCATTTGAAATCTGAAATAGATTTTCCGTACAAAAAGAATAATTTACATATAAATAAACATTGTCATCTTCTCCCATAGTCTTTTTACACATGAATCTGAAGAACTCTGCAAGTGTGCACAAATATATTCATGAAAGTTTGACTTCAGATAAATAAATATTTAATTTATATTTAATTTATAAATATAAAATATATATAAATATAAAATAAATAATAAGACTCCTCCATTTTGACATAAATCAAATTAATCTTCTTTGAATCTTCACTGAAACGATGATGCTAGGCTAAAAAAATCTCTTTGAATTTTCATTAACTGTTAGTACAGCTGATTCTTTGGTTGGTTCATTTGCATGCTTGGTGGCATATGCTCAAAAAGAGGGAGAAAAAAGAACTCTACAATTTAATGCAATATTGAACAAAGCTGTAGATTCCAGCCTTTGTCTTTTATGCACTGTAAGGTGCATGGGGCAATGATGTAACTCAAGCACTACATGAGGGTCTTCTGAATTACCATTCAAATTGTTTCCTAACTTTGACAAAGTAAAAATTAATTACTCAGCTGCATGTAAATTTTCCTCTGTCAAACTGAGTTAAAACTATGGAGGAAAAAAGTGTTAAAATATCCACAGTATAACATTAACAAATAGGTAACAGCAACCAAAATTGCTATTTTGCAATAGCAAAACATGCTAATTCAGCTTTAATGATTCTTAGAAAGAAAAGAAAAAGTCATGTCTTTATCCCATGAACATCTCAGTGAGATAATTTTGCATTACAGTGTCCAAGAAAGGGAAATTGTCATCCAATTCCCTGTCAGTCATGCAGATATGCTAAAGCTATTATCTACTAAATAAAATACATAATCTAGATAAAACACTACTCTCTTTAATAATCAATGATTTACTGAGAAGCTGTATAACTTGGATGAAATGCCACCCTATTTAGCAGAACTCAGAAGAAAGAAACGCACAAGATCTCAGAGGAAACGGAGCAATCAGCAACCATTTTCCATACCACGCGTCAGCAACAACAGAGCTGCAAAAAGCTTTTTGCATTCTGTTTCCATGATCCAATATAGCTCCATGGAGCAAGCTCCGTTCCTCGGCTTGTGGCAAAGGTGGGTGGGACTTCCAAGAGGTCCACATTTACATAAAGGCCCTGCACAGATGAACTGAGTGTCTGTGATTGAATGTGATGGGGTGCACCACATCAGGCATAGCCACAGGCATCAAACTGCCTGCCTAGTCTTTTAGGAGAACAGGATATCGTATTATTTAATCTATCATTAATATGTTCCATGTTAAGGGTAATGCCTGCTGTCATGTTTCTTGACTTTCACAAGCTAATCCAATTTGCTGCTTCTTATTACATAACTGTGCTGCAATGCAATCCTAGAGGCTGCTTCAGGATGTCTCTTACAGCTTCCTGCTGTTTATGTAATGTCCCAGACAACCACTCCAAAGACACACCTAGAGATAGGGAAGACCTAAGATTTATCGGCTCCTCCCAGCCCAAATAGAGAAATACTGCTCATAGTAGATACATCTTCACTGTAAAGATGAATCCCTAAAATCCACGTGGCAAATAAACTTGTGTTAGTCTTACTAGTAGTATCTGGGAAAACAGCTACTGTTTTATGTTATTTTCCTTTTGTGATAACCAGAAGACTCCTTGTCCTCCCGGTTCACCGAGTGATGCCCAGAGCGATCTCTGACAGGGATGGAGTCCAGCACCCTTTCCTTCTGGGTGTCCACGTTCTTGCCCAACTCCCTCTGTCCACGCAGATTGGTGCTCGTACTTTTCATACTAGCTACATAGCTAGCTGAGCCAAAAAGCCTAGAATAACGGGATAAAAGCTTTATTTAATGGACTTTTCCAATCCCAACACATTTTGAAAGTTATCCATAGGGGAGATGACTTTCTTTTTCTCTTTCCTTTTTATCCTTACCTCAGGGAGAAGTGAGGAACGGCAGCCACACCGAAGGGAAGTGAGAGCAGCGTACCGAGCCCTGTGGAAACAGAAAGGGAGCTGTAGATCATTTCAGCGAGAGCAGTATGTCTTGGCGTCGTTCCTTGACACCACCCCCACTATCCCAGCCTCCTCTGCCCCTCCCACACTCACACATCGAAAAAGCAGATGGAAAATATTCTGCCAGAAGACATTGAAATACAGCGTTAGAAAGTTACTCTCTTAAGGCTGGAGAAAGTGATGGAGAACTTTGGCAGGCAAATTAAATTATTCATAGTCAGTGGCATTTTGGAATGAAAAGCGGGAAGGGAATAGGAGACTGAAAGAAGTTATAGAGATTGTACAGGAACCATCTGGGACATTGGAAACAGATGCACTTCAGCTTGCTACACTTTGGAGAGAGACCTGTGTGGCTAATACTGGGTTAAGGAGGCACTACCGGTCTTCCCAGGTTATTTTCAGAGCTGAGCATACTCTCATGCTGCCGTGACACTATGGTTATAACAGAGCCAACTCTGCCAAACCTGGTTCCCCGAATGGATTTTACTCTCTCTAATGGCACTGGGCAATGATGCTCAGGTCCTAAAGTCACTGTAATTTACTCATCTGCTGTGTCACTTTGTATACATACTAGTCTCATTTGGATTTTAAATGTGTGACACAGAGAAGAGATGCTGATCAGTGTCATTCTCAGTGCTTCAGTGGTGAAACTTATTTTTGTCCAATTTCATGTTTCCTTATATGTCTCTGAAAGACTACAGGGCCTGTTTTCTCAAGAACTAAGCTACTTTACATTCAAAATAAAAGGCGCTTTTTCTTGACATGACTCACTAAGAAAATTGCATTGCATATTATATAGTAATAACATTTAGAAATTAATTCAGTTCCACCCCCCTAACTCTTGCATGGGGAAAGAAGGGAGGAGAGGAAAAAAAGGACCGCATGCAAGAGAGAATAGAGAATAGACATTGCAATCAGTGTTCTTATGAACATATTGAGATACCATGGTGACGAGCACAGGAGGTCAACCTGGAAAGGATATTTTCCTTTCTGTATTTTCTTCTGAGTTTTAGGCATATGATGTTGGCAAGTATCTAATGCGTTTTCCATTAATAGAGTTATCCCACCACGTATGTCTTTGTACCAAAGGTAGTAGAAACCAGATGGAATTTGACTGCATGAGTATGCAGATGTGCATAGTACATACATGTATGTATACGTACAGACAGATGCTAAACAAGAGAGATTTGGTGAAAACATCTCTTCTTTCCCTCTCATCAGCATTCTGAGTTTAACTGCAGTAACAGTGATCTTATTAACTTCTAGAATGACATCAAGATAGCATTGTATTTATATTTAAATACATATAGAGTTAACTCTATACCAAACTCTGCAGAAGCATTTGCAAGCACTTTCTCCTCTCTTTTCCCCAAAATGGTACAGTACAGTCTGCTATGGGTTCTTCACTTTCTTGTCCAACCCGTGGAAATGAAGAAGCTGACATATGTTGCAGAAATAGTCCAGGCATTGTCATTTTCCCATCCTCGCAATCTCATATTGCAGAAAACCAACTTTTTATTTGGAATTTGCAGATAAAACAGCACCTGCCACAGCAATGTAATGACCTGGAGGAATTGTTACACAATTAATCCTTTTGAGTTTTATTGCAGAAATCAGTGAAGTGCTTCAGTATCCTGTGGCATATTAGTCTAATGCTGTTTTCAGCATGCAAATTAGGCCAGAGATCATGCTTTTGGTTATAAATCACTTAGTAAATTTGGGGTACAAATGGAAAATTTATAATGAAAACAGCAATAATCAACAAGAAGCACCAGAAAGGAATCAGTAGGGAAAATATAAATGGTTATCAGTAGGAATGTTAGGCATGTGTGCCCATGTGGAGATAAACACCAAGCAGACTGCTTGTTTAAACTTCCTTTTTTTGTTTTAATTTTTGCCTGAGGGGCACTGAATTTCTCTCAAGACTGATGGTAATTAATGTATTTGGCATAACTGTGCTTGCTACTTGGGGTAGCTCTTCCACAGGAAATCCGTTCAAATTATCATTCCAAAATGGTGTTCCATTAAAACAAATATTTAATAGCATTTTTGTTGTGAATTTGCACAAATATTTGCCAAAAGTCCTCTAAGCAGAATCTCTAAAAGAGAAAGCCTAGTTGTTTCACAAGAATATATTTTTAAGGATAAATTTCTTTTTCTTAATCCTAAAAAATAGTTTTTTGAGGTGAAAAAAAGGGAAACTATATAACACTCAAAAATAATGAAGGACCACAGGATTTCGAGTAAGAATAAATTTGTGATGTGCATGCAATTAGAAACTAATATGGACCTAAATTTCCTAATAATCTTTCTGGATGGATACTAGGGAAATCAAAATTAGACTTTTCTTAATTTATTACCAAAATATGAAATGTTTGCCTGTTTGTTCTACTAAAACAGTTTTAGCACTTACACATATAAACAGACATATGTGGCATGTAAACCCTATTTACAGATTGAATTAAAGTTAATATTGTTTGACCGGCAGAATATGTTTATAAACCCTCTTAATTCTTAATCTGTCTGCACATCTAGTGTCCTCTACTGCTGTCCGCACTTGGGACCTGCAAAGCACTCTGCCAGTCGTACCTTTATGCCAGGGCACGGCTGCCATTCACTGGTGCAGAAAACACTGCAAAGTCAATCTTTCAACATGCTAATTTTATTCTCTTGCCCTCAAAATGTAATTTTCAGCTAAATAATATAAATTTCTTACTATGTTTGCAGTAGCATTATCTTGCATATGGGTAAACAGAAACTCCCGGGTAGATTGCCCAGCTGGATTTCTTCCACGGAAGTTAAAAATGTCATTAAAAAGGGCAAAGCTGGGCTTCTGCTTTTCACTTGCCAAATCTAACACTTTGCGAAATCTTCTCCAGATGGAGTAAGAAGAGGAAATTCTGTGACGGGGGACAGGACTCCAAAGAAAGGACCCTGGGAGCTGGTGGTTAAGACAAACCAAGACAGAAAAATCTGGTGAGGGTTGAAGGAAAAAGCTTGCTTGGGGAAAACAGACAGGATAAACAGATGGTCCACATTCTTAGGGTGCCCACAGCAGGTGCTTGTACTAGAGGCTGAGTGAATGTCTCTGTGTGAGCACCTCGTCTCATCTCACTCAAAGTGGTCTCATATCCACAAGGCATGGGAGCAACCTCACAGGGCAGAGCAGCTTTGTGTCCTGCATGTAGTGTGCTTCCATCAAAGCACCACTATGGGCAAGCCCAGCATCATACTGCCAAGAGGACAATTCTGGAGCTGCCCTGGCAACCTTCATTTTGATGATTTCAGGTGTACTAGAGTGGAGCTCAAAAGAAGGGCATAAGACTGAGCAGTTCCGGCTTGTCTGGGTGCCACTGTGCCTTGTAGGAGTGGAGTGTGGGTGAGAAGATTTTCCAAGTTTTAATCAGGAGGAGGATTAATTCCTCTCTAGTCCCAATGTGCCCTCTGCTGAAAGAGCTGGCGGGCAAGAGCGAGCTGAGACCACAGCAGGGTCTGATACTGGATGCAGAATCACGGTGCTGCTGCTTCTTTTGATAAAGGTTTTGTTTTGGTGTTTGGATGATGTTGTGGTTTAGTGCCGACAGCAGGATTTGGGCTTTTCCAGATTGGGCACACAGGGTGAGGCTGGTAGAGATTTTTGTCATTAAAGCGAGTGGGGCTCAGCAGCTTCCTCATGAGGGACTATAAATCCTCTGTTGCTAGGGTAGGAGGAACGAGACCATATAGAGACAATGCTGAAGAAGAAGGCAAAGGCCCAGAGTCACAGAACACCATTGCAAGAATGGATATCAAACTACTACTATCATGTGTAATTTTGAGATTCATAAAGGCATAAAACTCAAAATATGATCTCTCAGATTTTCCACGTTAATGTATATAAGTATATTGAGTTTGAAGTAGTTTTATTTGCTAAAAAAATATAGAAAAATCTTTAAATATTTTCTCCTAAGTATAATGAAAAAAAATACAAGTTCTCATATTGGGTTTGGTTAGGCACTCCTGCCTAAACCCAGCAGCGCTTAACACCCTCTATGGATAAAACCCAGAATCACAAAATAATTCAGACTGAAGGGGACCTCTGGAGATCTCTAGTCCAGCATCTTACTCAGAGCAGGGTCAGTTCGGAGATCACACCAGGTGGCTCATGGCTTTCTTCATCCAGATCTTGAAATCTCCAGTGTGATTGAAGAGCCTGTCTGGGTCCTTGTCCCACTGCTTGACTGACCTTCTGGGGAAACAGCTGCTTCTTACATCTAGCCTGGAATTTATGTTTCAATTTATGCCTCTCCTCCTTTCTTGTAACACTGTAAAAAGCCTGGCTCCATCTTCTTGATGACCTCCTCACTGGCACGGGACCGGGGGGGGATACTCTTCTCCAGCCTAATCAAGCCCAAATCCCTCAGTCTCTCCTCTGTTTTGCTGTTTTGGGTTGGGTTTTTTGATTTTGTTTTGTCTTTTTTTTTTTTCTGAGTAAGCTAGTATTTCTGAGACTTCTGTGCCCTGGTAAATGGAATTGGAATTGACCAATGTGCTCAGAAATCATTAAAGCGAACTGATGAACAAACCTTCAGATTAACAGAGTGGGACAGATCCTTTTAGAAACCTAGCTTGCAGGTTAAAAAAGGGAATAAAAAAGATCTTCTCTGGCTAACATTGCAAGGCTATTCAAAATAGATGAATCAGATCAGATCTGAAGCTTCTAAAAATTCTGGGCAGTGCTTAAGCAGCACTGTGCAGAGAGAAATAAAGCAAAACAGCATGTCAAAATGCAGCTATGGGAATATAATCCGCTCAACCCTGAAGCAGTCATTTTGATAAAAGTCCAACTAAAAGAGTTTTCATGAAAGCTAACTTTAGCGTAGTGAGGCTAATCACCTCTGCAGTCACTGGGGAGAAACAGGACCCCATAATGGTCCTGCATGCTCCGCTGCCTCTGCCCCGGCTGTAACGGCAGCCTAGTGACAGGAGCATGAGTGGGCTAAGTCGGTCTTCGTGAATGCCCTACAAAAGCCTGTCTACAGTCATAATGTTAGGTAAGCTGCATCCACTAAAGGCAGATTTTCTTGGCAGCCCAGTGGGCTGAAAACCATTGGCAGCAGAAGATTTAGCTCTAGCAGAGCTACTTCCTCTCACAAGTGTTGAGTTCGGATGCCTGTGACTGCCCCATTTCTTTTTCCCATCTCAAACATATGTGAGGTGGATTACGGGTAGGAGGAGCTGTATTGCAGGTATCTCCTCCCACATGCAGCTATTTGGAGGAGACTGTGGAGAGAGCACAGTCACCATTTTGAGATGGGAAGAAAGAGAGCAAAAAGCAGATTGCCCAAACCTGTTATATCACACACCAGGCAGACAAGGCAATGTCCAGATATGATCTGAGAAATCCCTGGCTCCTTGTCAGATATACTACAACTTCATAAACAAGCTCTGATGGTGCAGGCAAAGCAACTTGATGTCAAATAAAAACTAAATGGACTTGCAGAAGCACCAGCAGCAGGTCGTTCATCAGTGTCAGTATACAAACCCTACTTTAATAAGTTCAGACATGCCTTGGCTTTGCTACAGCAATATTGACTGAGCTTCTCTTTTAATTAAATAAATGCAATATACAGAGAGAATTAGCTTCATGTAAACCCTTGAACAAACACCAAAAAAACCCTCCTACCTTAGCCCCCATAATCACTCTGATAAACTGGCTGTTCCTTTTATATAAAATATACAGGGTGTGCAAACAGTGCATAGTCATTTTTTATTTAGTGGCAAAAGATTTCACGTGCCACCTTTACTTCAATGCCGATAATATAGTACAATCAATCTTATTCACAGGCTTTGTTATTTAGTTACCTTTTCCTAGCTGTATTTGGAAGACCTGTGTGTACTCACAGGTAGGTAGGCAGGTGCATATAGTTAAGTAAATAGATACCAACAGCAAAAGAGATTAGGCAAAGGATTTCATTTCTTTACACAGGAAAGGAATATTAGCCATCACAAATGCCAATACACATATATCTCTCTGAGTTGAGCGTAGTAGATTTGATTCAGATGCCATCTTATTTTTTAAATGTTTCCTTTCCAATGGGTCACTTAAAACTGTTTATGTGCCTAAAATACTCTTTTGCTTGTTTTCTTATCAAGTGCAGCTTGGGGCATATTTGGATATTTGCACAGCAGCGTTGGTATAGCATCCATCAGCTGAATCAGTCCATAGCCATGGAGGTCTTTGCTGGTTCACTTATATACACTGCACTTCCTGAGTTGCTTAGTTGTGTGACGTCAACTCCCTGGAGGCTAACAATGTCATTATCATTACCAGACAAAGACAGTTAGGTAATTTTGTCTGATGGGAGTGCAGATATTGACCTGAACTAATGTATTCTTATTTCCCAGAGAGATGCTGATTGTAGCAATGTGACATAGTAGGGTTTGCTAATATTAATCTAAAGGCTGTGTTCTTTTTTAGCAGAGAGAAGCTTTTACATTCACATTCAATTTCATCACTTGACATGTCTCTAGTCTGCTTGCTAGACTTGAGATTCTTTGGCTGTTTAAAGACAAGTGCAAGGTCTTGGTCTGTGTATGCCTGTAAAATATTTTTGGCAACCTCTAATTTGCACATCTCCTGACCCTGCAGAGAAAATTACCAAGTCTATTCAAAAGGCTTTCTGTCTTCAAGACAGCCTAAGAAGAAATACCTTTAGGGAAAAGAGACTTGTAGCAATAATCACATCTGATACATCTTGTGACAACATGCTATACGTATCTTACTCTCTTTTTTCATTGCTGACTGCTGGCAATGTGCTTGGAATAAAAAGTCCTTGCCTTAAAGAGATTACAATTTGCACATTTTATCACAATTTCCTTGAAAGGCAGATATATGCTGTGCACATAATAAGCATTACATAAACAGATTGTGGAAACATGCAAGTTTAATAGTCCTTCTGGAACATTCTGTGATTATTATAACAAATACATATATATGCCAGAAGTACAACTCCTCCTTATGAATGTATGATAAAATTGCTGTCAGTAGAAAACCGGTTAATAAATACTATAGCATAACTGTTTAATGATGCAGTCTGGGATTTTGTGCAATATCCTAAAATCTAAATTTTGGTACATAAATACAAATTACTACATGCACATTGCAATAAATCTGATATATGCTGAAGCCGGAATCATGTAACACTCCCTCCAGATGTTAAGAAAGCAAAACTAGGCAGCCCTGAAAAGGCAATCAGGGTTCATTGTGACATGTAGCTTAGTGCTATCATCCTCTACTAGCTACAGTGGAAACATAACCACGGAGACTGCTCAACTCAGAAATCCAGACAAGCAGCTATTGCCATCAGTGGAAAACACTAGTTTCCAAACACTGATAAACTTGTTATGATTCCATGACAGCCTTCCATAGCAAAACCTTTCATTTGTAATGTCATGTTCCCCATTTGCAGTGTGAAGCCTTAAAAAAGACAAGGGTTTAAGAAAAAGCTCAAACCATGTTATTTCTGTTTCAGCCACTACCAATCTGTATAAGTGTACAGAGAACATAGTCCGACAGTAAGAATTGCAGCAGAAAATAATTTAAAAAAAACTATCTGTAAATAGCATATCCCCAAGAAGGGATACTGGGTCTACTCTTTGTCCAGAAAAGTGCAGAAGTAAAGCTGTTAATCAGTGGGTGACCTAATATTTACAAGGAACTTTGTATATGCCCCAGAGGCTAGACCACAAATTTCTTTTCACCCCAAGCATAACAATAAAAATCACGAAGCTATCGTCACTTTTGGCTTTGTCTGAATCTCCCTTTCTGCTCAAAAGCAAGTCTTATCTTAGCAAAAGGCAATTGGACAACTACTGCCTTGCTGAATAACGCCAGTTCCCCACTGCTTGTGCTACCTCTACTTCAGAGCCCCAATCTCATTTTGCACACAAGAGTTCTCAATAAGGTGTAATTTCTTCTCCATTGTTCTCAAGGGATCTGAGGTTTTTTCTTTTCAAGCTGCTTTCTTCAACTTAACAAAAAGGATGTTTTAGGCAGCAAAGGGGACTCCCTTGTTTTTTTAGCAGGTAAAGTAATGCCTGTTGCAGTTACTTACATATAGGTTATAATAGGTTCACAACTCCAAATCAATGTATCTTCAGATCACGTGGACTCTTATGTTTAATAATCAAACTAGGGATCAGAGCATTACTGCAGTTTTGGAAGGTTTTTTTAAAGTTTTTACAGTCATGATGTTTTCATGTTATCTGCATAGTATACAATTCCACTTTCCTGAACAACTATGTCTTTGAACACTGCTGTAAAGTTTAATACTGCATTTCATGTTACTGTATACCACAAATTTTCACCTTATCTTTTCCCATCTGTAACACTGTACTTAATGTAACCAGCAACGACGACAGTATATGTAATCACGCCAATAGCAATGAATCTTCAGTATATTTATCAGCCACATGCAGGCTTAACTTGACATTTGAAACTAGGAAAGGTTTTACCAATTTTTTTTCTTTATAGTTAATACAGAAACCATAATTAATGATTATGTAGCTGAGCCTCTGTAATATCTTACAATTGATCCTCTATTACACTGGCAAAATAAGAGGATAATGTCGCCAGCGTTTAGAGAGTTGGCAGTAAAATGCTTGGCACTTCTTCCCACTTGGGTTTCATTTGATAGAATTTGCTAAAATGGCCTTGTTTAGGGCATAAGCTAGTAGAGTGGTTTGGTTTAATTAAAACAAATTCACACTCTTTTCCTTAGCTTTTAATATGGTTAAAGGTGATTATATTGCTCCTTTTCTTTTGCTCCTGGATTTCAGGAAACCCCACAAGCTAATATTTTTACATACCTAAAGAACAATGCAGCAAAATAATATATGTTTCAGCTAGGCTTCCCATCCTAGTAACTGATAGAACAAAATTGTCATTGAGCAAAAGGAAACTCTCTCACTGCTATGAAATTGAGACTATTTTGTTCATTTTTTATTGGGGTAGGATAAGAAAAGATGTCAGTATGTCATCATTTCTTTCAGGTAGTATTTCAATAATTTTCAACCTAAGATTAACAAATACATGCATACACATATGTGTATGCTCACTCAATAAACCTTGCTAGTCTTTGACCAAAAGTACTATTCACACAGAATTGGAGTCTCCCAAAATAGAATCATAGAATTGTAGAATAGTTCGGGTTGGAAGGGACCGTTAAAGGTCATCTAGTCCAAACCCCCTGCAGTGAGCAGGGACATCTTCCACTAGATCATGTTGCTCAGAGCTCCGTCCAGCCTGACCTTGAATGTTCCCAGGGATGGGGCATCTACCACCTCTCTGGGAAACCTGTGCCACTGTTTCACCACCCTCATTGGGAAAAATTTCTTCCTTATATCTAGTCTGAATCTACCTTCTTTTAGTTTAAAACCATTACCCCTTGTCCTATCGCAACAGGCCCTTCTAAAAAGTCTGTCCCCACCTTTCTTCTAAGCCCCCTTGAAGTACTGGAATGCGGCAATAAGGTCTCCCCGGAGCCTTCTCTCCTCCAGGCTGAACAACTCCAACTCTCTCAGCCTTTCTTCATAGGAGAGGTGCTCCACCCCTCTGATCATTTTTGTGGCCCTCCTCTGGACCCACTCCAACAGATCCATGTCTTTCCTGTGCTGAGGGCTCCAGAGCTGGATGCAGGACTCCAGGTGGGGTCTCACCAGAGCCGAGTAGAGGGGCAGAAACACCTCCCTCGACCTGCTGGCCACACTTCTTTTGATGCAGCCCAGGATACGCACATTGTCGTCTCATGTCCAGCTTCTCATCAACCAGTACCCCCAAGTCCTCCTCAGCAGGGCTGCTCTCAATTCCTTCATCCCCCAGCCTGTATTGATCCTGGGGGTTGCCCTGACCCAGGTGCAGGACCCTGCACTTGGACGTGTTAAACCTCATAGTGTTCACATGGGCCCATTCCTTGAGCTTGTCCAGGTCCTTCTGGATGGCATCCCATCCCTCAGGCGTGTCAACCACACCACTCAGCTTGGTGTCATCTGCAAACTTGCTGAAGGTGCACTCGATCCCACTGTCTGTGTCATTGATGAAGATATTAAAGAGTACTGGTCCCAATACAGACACCACTCATCACTGACCTTTTTCTGGACATTGAGCCATTGACCACTACCCTCTGGATGTGACCATCCAACCAATTCCTCATACACTGAACAGTCGACCCATCAAATCCATATCTCTCCAATTTAAGAGAAGAATGTTGTGGGTGACCATGTCAGAGGCCTTACAGAAGTCCAGATAGATGACATGGGTAGTTGTAAAATATAGTGTGTGATTCAGATTAAACCTCCATAAACCATGTAATAAAAATGGAAGCCAGTCTTAACTTGCATTTTTTAAATCTATGTATACTAATACTTCCCTGAAAATGGAAATTGTCACCTGAATCTGTAGTCTGGGAGTTGTAAAACATCTAACAGTGCTCTGCTGGAGTGGCAGACCCTTTCTTGGGGAGCTGGTTCAGGTCACTTCCATCTGTTACCTCTCAGTACCCTTTGGGTCTGTGGACTCCATCTGAAAACTGCAATTTGAGGTGTATACATTTAGATAAAGGTAGCTGTATGATAGAAGGTTTCACAGAAGCAATTTTGCAGGACTATGACTATGATAAAAGGAAATGGGAGTATAGGACCTTTTGCAGGTTGAAACTTAATACCCTTGTGCTGACTGGCTGGGTACCAGTTGTTTTCCAAAAACCACGTGTCCATGGTTGTTACTGAAGCTGCTGGAGCCAAGGAGACCAACACCTTTGTGGGATCTTAGCGCAGACACCGGATACTACAGGTGCTACTATATACCACTTAGGCTTTCCTTTAGGGCTGGCTAAAAATATGAGCTGAGTGAGTGACCAGGTTTGCCATGGCATGTGCTGTGCTCTGCAGGCTGCGTTGCAAGCGGAGAGCGAGGCTCCCTGGCTGCAGAAGCCAGTCGGTAGGAAGGCAGGGGATGAGCAGCTTGTGGCAAGTTAAATGGTGACCTGGGAACTGGTTGGGAAAAGTAGTCCCTGACTTGATGGTCTTGTGGAGTAGCTGAGTGACTGGTGTGCAAAGAGATTGGAGGCTTTGCTGTTTAAGACAACTCACATAAATGCAGGTTATGCCTCTGCTAAATGCTGTGACCCTATTCTTTTGTGCACGTGTGCTTTTCTTCCTACCACAACAGGCGATTGCATGTATTTTAAGGGTGCCAAGGCTCACAGCACGGAGAGAAAAGCCACGGCTGTGTTAACATGGAGACTAGCACTCCTAAGCACGTCAAGGCTTCAATGTGCAGTTTCTGGAAGGGTATAAGCAATCCCTCTGCAACAGCAAGTCAGTGCCAATGCAGCCTCAGGGCACTTAATTTCCTCTTATTTATAAACAAAGCACTTTTGACACATATTGGTTATCCATGTGCACTGCTTCTGGTTCCCTGCTAGTGTCTGCCACAGTCATACAATGCCCTGGCTGCGTATTAGCCCAGCTTTCCTCACTGACCACCTCTGTGCAGCTCCCAGCTGCTTTTCCTAAGCCCTCTTCCCCAGCTGTCTCCTTTGCTGAGGAACAGGTACCAACGTGGCGCCTACAAATAGCAGAGGCAGGGGAAGGAAGAGCAAAACAGTGACTGGGTGAAGTTAGTGAAAACCTTTCTTGAGGGTGAAAGGAATAAGGGGAGCAAGCATGGGGAATCATGAAAACACCCAGTGGTCTGTGATGCAGGATTAGGACACCTCCACGTTAGCTTCCCGCTCAGCTACAGAGTTTCTGAGTGAACTTGAACAAATTGTTCAGCCTCTTGGGGTATCATAATTATTCTCTATTTTACAAGAGTTTTGAAAAGATAATTGTATTAAAGACTGTAAGGTGCTCAAATAACTAGTACAGTGATAGGACCCACCTAAGAGATTATTATGGGTATTTAAGAAGAAGGATGAACATCTAACAGAAATGTTTCCAGATCCACCTCTGCACAGGTCTGATCCCCTTCCCTCTGCCCTGTATCCCCTTGTACTGTCGAAAACACCCGTTTTGCTGTTATCCAAGTCCTGGGGTTTTTTTCAGTTACTTGGATTTCCCTGCCAGTACTTTAAGACCAGTGCATCTGCCTTCTGACCTGGTATCCTGAGATGTACACACATTTGTCCATTGCTTGGATCCTTCTCTCCCAGTTAGAGAGTCACACATACTGCCCCTCGCCTTGCCATTGCTGATGCTCTGCTCTAACAGTCTTCCAAACTTGGAAAAGTACCATGCCCAGCAATCAAACCTCTAGAGTTGCTTGTAAAACAGGAAACACCTTTCTTCAACAGTGTCGTAGTTTAACCCCAGCCAGCAACTGAGCACCACACAGCCACTTGCTCAATCCCCTCCCACCAGTGGGATGGGGGAGAACAAAAGTGAGAAAACTCATGGGTTGAGATAAAGATGGTTTAGCGGGCAAAACAAAAGCCATGTGAGCAAAGCAAAGCAAAACAAGGAATTAATTCACTACTCCCCATGGGCAGGCAGGTGTTCAGCCATCTCCAGGAAAGCAGGGCTCTGTCACAGGTAGTGGTTACTTGGGAAGACAAGCACCATCTCTCTGAACATGCCCCCCTTCTTTTTCTTCCCCCAGCTTTGTATACTGACCATGACATCACATGGCATGGAATATCCCTTTAGTCAGTTGGGGTCAGCTCTCCCGGCTGTGTCCCCTCCCAACTTCTTGTGCACCCCCAGCCCACTCGCTGGTGGGATGGTGTGAGAAGCAGAAAAGGCCTTGCCTCTGTGTGAGCACTGCTCAGAAATAACTAAAACATCCCTCTATTATCAGCACTGTTTTCAGCACAAATCCAAATCATAGCCCCATACTAACTGTTATGAAGAAAAGCAACTCTATCCCAACCGAAATCAAGACAAACAGTAAAAGCTACCTAAGCTCTTAGCAGAGGTGGACAGAAGCAAGAACACTCTGGATCCTTCAGATATCTAGCACAGGCTGAGTTTCGGAGTGTCTGAGGCAATATAGTATTAGTCTCAAGGATTCACTCCCTGCCTCCACCAAATTACTCTAATGAAGGTTTACATTACTCTTCCCGCACGCAGCAGACCTCGCACCGTTCAGGCACTTTGCAAAGGCGTGTTTCCTTCAACAACTTTTTTGTCATTGGTTCCCCAGGAGACCTGTTGGTGCCAGGCTTTGGTGGATGAACTAACCCAAACCTTCAAAAAGCCATACGGACTCTATGCCCTGACCTCAGCCCAGGCACTTTGAACCCAGTGCTGCAGGCTGGGCATTGCTGCAGGTGAAGGACAGGCAGGAGACACTTTCCAACAAGTCTCTTCTACTACTTTTTTTGTAGTTAAAAAAAAAAAAAAAAAAAAAGAGGGAAAGCGTGTGAGGAAGGTGAGATCTTTAACCACCATAGAAAGATTTGCCAGTTGTAATCCAAAGACCTAAAAATCAATGATCCTGAAACTTTTTCAAAATGGTCAAGAACTTTCTTCCAAAAATTCTTGGTGCCCTCCTTGCTTTTCATTATTAATTTACATTACAGAATTTGTTTGCTGTTCCCATCTTCCAAACCCACACATTTCAATGTACATCCATATCTTTATTTTCAGATTATTTTCTTATCTCCCGAGATGTCATACTTTTTTTATTTCTATGCAGTGTGATTGCACAGAGATTTCTTTAGTTCATTTTCATTTGCTTTCCTTTTCCTTTTCATTTTTTGGATTCCCCAATTTGTTGCTTCACTGCATTTTTCATCTTTTAATCTTCTAATTTCCTTCCACTCTCATTTATTTTTGCTTTCTGTATTTCTCCATTCCCTTCTACTGTTATTACTTTTTTTATTTTTATTCCTCTTTATTCTGTCTCTTTATGTATGTGTTTGGTTTTTGTTTTCTTGCCTTCTCTTTTTTTCATGCTAGAAACAGGAATTGTTTATCCATAGCATACTTCCATTAAAATGCTGTACAAAGTTACCTGCAGTATATTGTCTGATCAAAGTGTCAAAACACTAAAAAGAAGCACTCTGGATTGTATTATGTGCCTGAATAATAAGATTGATTTTTTAAAGACAATATTCCTTTTCTAATTTATAATATTAACAATGTGGGGAAGAAGGACATGGAAAGGCTTGTTTGGTTTCATTTTATACGTGTCAGGGCAGTAAGTCAATCCTTGGTTCATTTTTAATTTTTAGTTTGTTGCAAGAAGCTGATACAGGAAAAAGGTGGAGTTTGCCAGGACTGTGAGAACCGGATAAATGAAGGGGATTTAGTAGGTTTGGGGAACCAGGAACACTGAATCTGGAATTTCAGTTCTGTCTTAAAATACTGTTACAGAGTCGCAAAGGAATCCAAAGACGAGAGGTCAGGTAACCTTGGTGTTTGGAATAAACTTTTCCATTTGATGCTGAAATGACTTATTATTTGTGCTTGAGCTTAGCATGCAGGTCAGATTGTTATTCCTCTAGGATATAAACTTATTCTTGTGTATACGGAAAGTCAATATTCACTCTGAGTAAATCAACCACAATATTTACAACAGTGTAGCCCTTTGACCAGCTCTAATTTAGACACATGAGGATTTCAGTTACTGAATCTGATTCTTGTATTATTGTGTTGGCTTTGGTGCATCGTGATGCTGTCAACTGAAGTTATAAATGAGTCATAAAAGAGTTTCTGCTTCCTGGGAAACTCATATTTTCAATATTGGATCATACTCTACCAGAAAGAAAGCAGACAATTTCAAATGGCCTTGAAAACATCATTTATTCTTTTCCATTGGTTTATGATTAATCACAATATTTTGTCTCCTATTTGATTTCTTCCTACATTTTTTACACTGTAATCTGGTCTGAGTATAATGTTGACCTTATTACAAGGAAGAGATTGGATTAAGTTCCTTCCAATCTGAATTTTTCTGTGATTCTTTGGTGCTATGCATTTATAAAATTCAAAAGCCATTTCGTGAAGAAAAATCAAAATATTACAGACCTGGAAAGAGAATATTTTAAATGTAGGGACTTTTTTTTATACAAAAGCCCTCCTCCGTCTCCCTTCCCAATTTCAGTAAAAATGGTACATTCATCTAACCAGTTTTGCTTTCATTAAAATTGTATTTTCCAATAGGAAGACATCCCTAGGAACAAACACACATACTATTAACCATAGCACTTCACATTTATCCCAGCATAAGTAATCCAAGAAGCTTGAACCATCCGTTCTTATCACAGTTCAGGAATTATAATTCTTCCTAAAATTTATACAGTCTTTTCATATTCATAACTCTTAGCAGTTTTGCCTGTCCCTAGCACGTCTGCCAGGTAAGGGTATGTGAGTACATCAAATAATACTCATGAATAAATACTCATTTCAGGACTTACTCTGCATCTACTGACTTCACTAGAAGCAAAATCAAATGGTTATGTTAACATTTCATATAAAATGTCAGCTGCATATTATGTATGCATAGTTTGGTCTAAATGCAGCTCCCATGGGATTTACCTCACTAGAGGAGGGGCTAGCTAAGAGGTAGCAAAACCAATGAACCAGATTTATAGGAATTTATTTTTACGCACATTGTTAAAAAGCCAGAACCAATATAATCAGTGATGGGGAAACTTCAAAAATTAGAAGCCTATTCTAATCCAACGATCAGCTGAGTGTGTCATATAAATGATTTTGTAAACACCTCATTCTGGGTTTCTTAAGAAATTGCCACATTTCTGCAAAACAGAGATTTAGTATTTCTAAAGACTATTTTCTTAACATTGAGATTATGTTGGTTCCTGTTAGGGTGAAAGTTCAGCTCAGTGTTTATCTTATTCAAAATGCCTCACTCATATCCTGATAAACAAATTAAAATGATTGTGCGTGAAACAAATCTCTGCTTCAAGGAAAAATGTAATAAAAAAGAGATGTTGCTCAGTATTTGCAGAATCTCTAGGCTTATAATTTATCTGAGTGACACAGAGGGTGAGCTGAAGATTAGCAAATTCATGACAGATTCAAAAGAAAGCCGAACATATTTCAGAATGTGGCTGGTGTGTACATTGTTGGTGAGGAGATCTCAGGTGAAAATGATGATGATACATGTTCCACTAAAAAATCTTAAACGGAAAACCAGGAAAGAAATTATATCATCTCTGAAGAGATTGACTAAAGTGTCCTATGCAATTAAAAAAAAAAAAAATCTAATATTGAAGATTAAGTGATAAACCCACATTGCCTTTCAATTTCTACTGCATATAAGCTTTGCAATCAGTTTAATGGAAGGATATTCTGGAGGGCATGGAATTATGCCAGAATAGGGTCTGTGACATTATATTAAATTTCCCTGCAACAGTTTTCCTTAATTTTATTTTTTATAAGAATGAAACCAAACTGAAATCACCCTACATCTAAATCACCAGTGTTCTGCCGCAGTGTCATGCTGATGTTCAGGTTTACAAACATGTCAGACTGGACTGCCATGACAGTAAGTGAAGCCTTGGGGCTCCACAGAGGACAAACTGAACAATCCAGAGTGCCACCAGTGAAGGTAGAAGTAAAGGAAAAGCTTCTACTTGTTTATTTAGGGTCCAGAGGGCAGAAGAACTCCAAAGTTAAATTTGCATAGCAAAAATCTTGAGTGACATAATTTATACAAAAGAATATGCAGCAGGGACTCTTGCGGGGTGGTGGGTTTTGGGAATCCTGGACAGTAATTCTCATTTTCTCATACTCTTATTAGCAAATGGACTAAAAAACCTAGAAAAGTCTTCACAGCAGGAGCTGGCACCAGAAATGTGTTTTTCAAGTTGAATACCTTCTTTTCAGCACCCAAAACTATTTCCTCATATACTCTTTCTCTCTGGTTTGTGTTATCCTGTATTTATTGGTACAGAATGGCTTAGCATCACTGTAGCTTAAAGTCTGGTCTTGCCCAAGAATCATGTAGGCTGATGCTCAGGGCATTGTCTAGGGAAGACAAAGCTGAAGCTGAAGAAATCTCTGAGTGTCTGGGCTTTTTAACCAAGCTGATACAAGGAGGCTGCTACCAGGTACAGTTCTGACAGTGACCTCTGCTTCTTTTAAAAGAAAGGCTGGATAAATCCATTCTCAGGAAAAAAAAGAGCTTGTCTGTGGATTTAGAACTGATCAAAACATTCTGAAGGTCTGAATCTGAGGCCTGAACCCCAAGGATGACCAGTATTTCAGACATTTCTCTTAAAACTTTGATGAGTTCATTCTAGGCACTCACAGGGTGCTTGCTGCAAGGCAAACAGAAGCACCTGAGTTTCTCATGAAGTCTGTGGAAACCTTAGACTCTTCCATCAAGGTTCAGGACCCTTCTAAGGGGATGGTAGGGCTGACACTTGAAACTTAGACAATATGGTAACTCATTTTTAGACATTTGTGTCACCCAGCGGATCTCTCTCTTTTAGGATTTCTGCCAAAGCAATCGAAATTCCGTGCCTATTTTCCTTAGGTGCTTTTCAAATCCCACTAGGCAAATCTATCAGCACCAAAGATGCCTTTGCAACTTTGATCATGGGTCTGTATCAGAGGATGAAAGCTTTGTTAATGTCCAGACCCAGTGAAATAGCTTAAAAATCAAAATTGCCCATACTAAGTCCCAGTTAGATTCACTAAGGAAGATTCACCTGTGTTTGCTATTTTTATTGTGTTGAAAACACAAAGTATCTCCTCATCCAAAAAAATACATAAGAATCTCCATAGAAATAAACATAGCATCAGGTAATGCTGACTTTCTGCTATGCTTTGTATACACCCTGAAGCCTGGAAAAAGAAGGATGCCTGAGTGTCGTGTTTTAACCCCAGATGGCAACTGAGCACCACACGGCCACTCACTCACTCCCACCCTGGGTCGGATGGAGGAGAGAATCGGAAGACTTAAAATGAAAAAACTCAGGTGTTCAGATAAGAACAGTTTAATAATTGAAATAAAATAAAAGCAACAACAAAAATAATAATTAAAAACCAAAAAGATTATACAAAGCAGGTGATGCATGATGCAATTGCCACCAGTCCCCAAGCAGCAGCCCCCTGGCCAGCTTTCCCCTAGTTTATATACTGACGTCATATGGCATGGAATATCCTTTTGGCCAGTTTGGGTCAGCTGTCCTAGCTGTGCTCTTTCCCGGCTTCTTGTGCATGTCCAGCCTTCTCAGTTGGTAGAGCGTGATAATCTGAAAAGTCCTTGACTTAGTGTAAGCACTACTTAGCAACAACTAAAACAGTGTGTTATCAACATTATTCTCATGCTAAATCCAAAATACAGCACTATACTAGCTACTAGGAAGAAAATTAACTCTATCCCAGCTGAAACCAGGACTAGGACTTTGTTTCCAGAAATCTCTGCTTCGCTGTTGCATCTGTCCACTAGCAGTTACCTTAATTTAGAGAGGTCTTCAATGTTTTAATACTGCCCTATTTTCCCATCAACACAACAGATTCCTGAGAGAAGACCTAAGGCACCACAAGAGGGGCAAATGACATAAAATCGCTCCAGGAGCTTGCAGTATGTGGGCAATAAGGTGTTCTTTCAGGGTACCTATGGTCTGAATTGATGGCTGCCTCATGCCATAAGGTGGCATAAAGAGGAAGAGAGATGCGTCCCTTAGGAGCTGTAAACACTTACGCATGAGTCTGAAGTGTCCTGTCTGTGAATGTTTGTGTCAATAAAGGAGATCTCTGAAAAACCTACAGGGAGTGAACTTCAAGGCCATGTAAGCAGGACCAGGTAAATACTTAAATGAAGATAACCAAGAATGTCTGATGCCTCTGTTGTCATCTCAAATCAAAAATGTCTGCAACTGAAAAGAGAGATTTATCCCAACTCAGTGAAAATACAGAGCTACATGTCTCAGATCTTGTTTTATCCATGCTAGTCCTGAAATCCTGTGTGTTTCACGCACCTGGGCTGTAACAGAGTTTTGAGTTTGGCTGCTTGGGGTTTTTTGTTTGGGGTTTTTTTGGAGGGGTGAGCGGGAAGCTTGTGGGTTGGGGTTTTTTGCTTTAGTGACAAGTTTTACCTCTTAGCCTTCTGTGCTATTCTCTATGGGTTTGCTGTTTCAGTAATTTCTCTCCTTTGTCGTCTTGCAGGTTTGCCAGTGCAGGATCGATGTCATAAAATTTAAGGGCACAAGTTCACTTGCTCAGCTGGAGCATGGATTTTAGAGGAAGCATAAAGCTAGTACAGATATCTAAGAGCTGAATAATAAAATGTCCCTTCATCTGTGCACTTAATTAGCTACTTTCCTCATGATTACAAAGATCAGTACTCAGGAAGAGAAGAGCTTTTAGGTCTCAGCAGGTTAACCCCACACCAGAGGATTAGACAGGACCCAAACTGTGACGCTTGGTGTTCTCATTTCCAGGACAGTGCTGGCATCCCGTACTCGTCTATTCTGCTCTGCAGCGAAGTGAAACATTCGTGGGACCGAAAGCTCTGAGCTAATCCAAAAAAAAAGAGTCATTTTGGGTAGATTTTGGCAGGTTGCTGAGTTAAAAAATGGCAAATATGAATATGTAATAAATGATAAATTCTTTCCTCCTCCTGTGTTATCACTGGCGACTATATTGCTTTGTCATACAACTGCTGCAAAAGCTAATCCTCCACACTTGCAAAATCTTCTTATTCTGACTGCCATGGCCCTGCTGAAGCCAGGGCTTATGTCCCTAAAAATAGGAGCAGGATTACTTAGGTTGCAGTCCACTGAAGTAGTTTAAAGGTTTTCAGATGTGGAGTGAGGAGAGAAAAAAATTTAGAAAAAATTCTAAACTCTCTGAGCTCAAAATGACCATTTTAATCAACTTTAGTTAAAGACTTCATACATTTCCAGTACAAAGGCTTCCAGCATAAATGAATGCCTACCCCCTTATGAAAATTAACCACCAATAAGGCACTTATTTTAACCCCTTACCTCACACTTTTCGTACCTGTCTCAGAACCTCCTGGCTTCAGTTTATTGATTTCAACCCTACAGCAGCTGAGTAGGGGCTTTAAGCAGGACTTGGGCACTCGCAGCCATAATTGCAATCCTGATAATCTCTACTCACGCGTAGCCTAGCCCAGGGCCTTTTGGGGAAAATCAGGCCAGGGAGAGCTTAAATGCAGCCAAAGCTGAAGGCTCACCTTCCTTCTGAGCAGGCAGGCAGGAATCTGGGCAAATAATAAAGAACAAACCAGAGGAAGAAGTGAGACCAAGGCTTCAGTAGACGGTGTCTGGACGTGAAAACAGAGCAAAGGTGGCCAGACAATGGTTCCTAGCATTTCGAAATGTTTAAGAAGCCAAAAGATGTTACTGGGCATAACTCTACTTTCAGAAGTGAAGGAGGGTAAGAACAAAATTTGTGCAGGTCTAACACACCCTCAGGCTTGGCAGGTCACTGCAGCTCATGCCGAAGCCCTGTTTAGGTTCAAAAACTGGGCCTCCCTCTACTTAGCATGCCTCCTCTGCTTAATAGTCACTATTTACCATGAGGTCTATTCTGAGAGGCTCAGTTGGAGTGCTCCTAAAACAATCTAATGGGAAACAACTCCTTCCAAGAAGAGGTGGGAGCCACTCTTTCTTGCACAAGATGCAGGAGAACAAACGTCCCTTTGTTTAATAGCCTCACACTAGGAGGTTTTCACCCAGGCAGAAGGACTTGGGGTTCAATTCAGTCTTCAGATCCAGGCAAGCTGTATATCAGAATAATGCCCCAACTGTGGGAGCACAGTTTGCTGCAGAAAGAAAATTATAATCTTTGGCTCTGACCGTTCTCTCCATCTTCTCTCTCCAATTTGCCTTCATCCAAGCTGTGCCACTGTATAGAAGGGGTTTGCTGAGTCGTAAGGAGATGAAGAGAAAACAATAGGAGAAAGAAAATGTTCTACTATAATGTTAAGACAGCTGCTTAGGATGGGAAATCTAGAGTTTTGGTGTCTCTGATGCTGGGACAATTTTTCTTTAATATAAAACACAGAAATTAGCCCAGGACATCACATTTATAAACTGAGACTTGAACCCGGGTGCTCAAATCATGTTCTACATGACCCTCTTCATCTCCTCTGTTTCCCACAGTAAAACTTGAATTTGCTTTCACTCTCCATTATGTTTCAGCTATGGATGTGAAAGGTGTCTTTTCCTCTTCACACCTTAGTGTTCAGGAAACTTACCTCTGAGATGGGGAATATGATTTTGAATCAAGGAAAATCCAATTAAAATTTCTCTTTCCTGATTGAGTGCCCTGACTGTGAAGTTCCTGCATGAAAGACAGGTTCTGCCAGATCTTGGCTTTGGATGTGGATAAGGACAAGGGTAGCACCCAACTTCTAGCCCCTTGGGACACAGTCAGGAAACCCATGCATACAACCTCATGCTCCCTTCACAGTTTAGTGCAGTTAGGACCTGAAACCAGGAGAGAGTCATGCTTTCTCCTCCCTAGGTGTCCTAGCCACCCTTAGAGGATGTGCTGGCATGGCCAGTGCCCTCTGCTCAGCTGGCGAGCCTACTCACTCCTCTACTTTCTTTCTCTCTTTTTCTTTTCTGTCAGGTATTTGTTATTACACAATTGCACATCAGTGAGAGTGACATAAAATGCCATCCCCTCTCTCTATAGCCTTGTGGTAGAGGCACTCTTCCTGCAGAAAAACTGTTGATTTGTAGTTCCCTCATGTTGTAGGGGGCTGGATGAAGGGCTGCACCCTTCCGCAACGCCACGGTGTTATTATCCAGCAATAGCAGCTCCCTTGCCACCCTCACTGCTCAGAGCAGACAGCACTCCCTTCTCTGGAAGATGAGTCTCAGCTTACCTCCCTCCGAGGAGGTTACAGGCCTTGGGCATCAAGGGGCACTCCTTGCTTCTCTGCCCCTTGTGGGAACCAGTGACATCTCAGATTCACTTAGCTTGTTGTTTCTCCACTGCACTGCCCAGGGTGTCCCTCAGTTGCAATTAAAGTTTTCATGCCGAGGCTCACAAGCCCCTGTACACACTGTACATGGAGGTGAGGTACTAAAGCCTGTGCCTCTGTTCTCTTTCAGGAGATGAGTGCCTAAAGGCACTTTAATTACTAAATTGCAGGTGTGGGGGTGTTGTTTTATTTTGTTTTGCTTTTATTCAGTCACATTCCCTCTCCTTAACCCTCATCATAGGTAAAAGTACCTGACAAATATGCCAGTGTGTAATAATTCAACTTTTTCTTATGTTTGGAAGTTGGTTCAGGGTTCTTGAGAGCCTCAAGAGGGAGGCTCAGCGGCAGGCATGAGTAGGACTACTGAGTCTCCTTTTTTCTTTGCCTTGGTCAAACACCAATGTAAACGTTACCCAAGAGAAGCCTTTTGTACCTCTGCTGAGTGAAGACTTGCAAGTAGATTTGTTCGGGAGATTTCTTCCCACTGGCCAAGAAGAGTGAAGGCACTGTGCTTTAACCATAACATGGAGTTTTATTGTTCGTTGCAAACGTACCCCATCAACTAAAGTCATTGCTAAGCCCAAGCTCCCTTTCATGAGTCCCTCCAGCTGGACAGACCCTGTCCCTTCCACAACCAACATTTCCACCTTCCTTTCCACGGTGCTCAGTCTTTCTGCCATGTTTGCGTAATTTGATTCCCACCATAATTGACAGAGCAATTGGGAAGTGGAGATTGGATGGAAAATGTAAAACATGGATTGTCAGCCAGGCAGGAATTCTCAACTGGGAGCCCAGTAGGCATCTAGATATAAATAGTCCCATGCTCCAGTCCAGGTCAGATCTGCTTCAGGAACCCTGTACCTGAAGAGTGAACAAGCACATAACTTTGGTTTCCACAACTTTCTGTGCCTGGCAGTTGCCAGGAGCACTGCCTATAGAGCAAACTCAAATACAATTTACCAGAGATGAAGATAACATGTCTGTGGAAGTGATATAAGGCACTAGTGTAAATAAAAAGTGTTACGTATAATAAGAAATAAGGTATCCCCCATAATTTTAACAAATTCCATCAACTTTTTTCCCTCAGGTAGAGATTTCTGTAAGTTATATTCATGGTGTTCATTTCCTTAGATAAATAATACCAAAGAACCAAAGCTAATTTTGAATAACTTAGTGGCATAACAATAAAGTAATGATCACCCAGATTTCTTAAAAATAAACCTTCATATTTGTATTATATATACGGTCAATTATCTGGAAAAAAATAACAAGGCAGACAATGAATAATAAAACATATTTTTACTACATTTTGAGGAAACTTGCCTTCAGCATAACTAAAAGCTCCATCAGAGAAATGAAAATAGATTTTTTTTTTTATTTTACCCATAAATTTAGTGTATAATGTGGTTTTTATTCTCTTTATTTTTCTAATAATGAATGGAAATGAGAAAATTTTAATTTGTATTTCTTTCATCCACAAAATATAACAGACGTGCTTCATCTTTTTCCTATCCCAGCTACCTCACATGATTGTCTTCCTGTCATCATGAAGCAGATTATGTTGGTTTGACTACACGTAAAAGTCCTTGGCTAATATTTGCAACATGTTGTGTGACTACAGGAAGCACCTTAGGTCTTGTTGCTTTCCCGTGTTCTCCATGTGGTCTTTCTTTTATTTTTACCATTTAAGATTGTTCCCAGTTGTGTCATCCAAGCTAAGTCTTCTGGGATCTGTTGATGTCATGGTGATTTATGACCTTGTAGAATGACAAATTATGGATTCACAGGAGATGGCCAAGTGCCCAGAGTTTAATCTTATGAAGTATTTCGCTTGGAAAATTACCTTCTAAAATGCAATAGAAGATCTTCATTTTCTTCCTGACAAAGCTCCCAAGATGGGAATTCAGTTCCTTCAGTATTCTGCACTGTCTAGAGACCGTACTTAAGACATTTGGTACAGAAATCTCCCCTCTGTATCTATTAAGCCACCATGAAAAAAATTTTTCTCTCTCTAGTAACCTTCTACTTCAATTACTCACTTTTTTCTCATCAACAAACTGTATTGTTGATAGTATTCTGACAAATGTATTAAATAACCATACATCACATAAACAGTAACTCAATTTCAGATGCATAAAAGAGGGTATGCAAACAGACGTAGAAATGTACAACCACTCTTGATGATTCCTAAATGGTTTATAAGCAGAAGTCATGGGCCTGCCGTTGGATCCCTTCAAGTGATCTCTCGCAACCTGTAGATCTGATTGTAGACCTACTGTCTGCTTACAATTAAAATGATTATATGGCTACAGAAGGACTTTTGGCAGGGATGGACAATTCTGATACGTACCATAGATTTCTTGTGTGATTTTTAAGCAACAGGTGTACCCTTTCTCTGCATTAGTTTCTACAAATTTAAAACAAACAAACAAAAAATTAAAAAAAAAAATACAAAAACCCCCTCACAAACTAGGAAAGTCTTTCCTGGCTTTTCTGATTGGAATTTGAACTCTGTGGGAAATGTGTTGCTTCTGAATGTTGCAGGTATGCATTTACTTTCAAAAGGCCAAACTTGTTTAGAGTTTCCAGGTGCTGCTGTAGCACAGACAGTAATTTCTAATCTATAGAAAGGATTTTGAAGCTCTAAAATGTTACAGAATTCTCAGGGTTCACAGGCTGACAGAGAAGGGGTGAAAAATAAATGTTTTAACAAGTTTTCCAGCCTTCTCTGATTACTGTTATTTTTCACTTCTAAGACCTTAACACTATGGTAAATACCATGTGGCTTTTTTCTTCTTCAACCTATTGACAAGGATGACAAAAATTATGCTTCTGCATGCTTAAAATTTCTTTCATCCTACCCTGAATGAGGAGACAAAACTTGTTCTTTCACCATTTTTTAATCTCTGTGAGACATCTCAGGCCACATGCTGGGATAAAGAGTACTTTCTTGGATTCTCAGATGATAGGCTGTCTCACGTTCTGCAGGTACTCATCATATTCCCCATCCCCAACATCCTATAAATGCCTTTACCTTTTTTTGTCCCGATACCCCTTGCCATTCTGCTGACAAGTGACCATCTGGTCAATAGGGTCAATCTACAGCCTGATTCAGAATATCCATGTGCCAGAAATCATATTATATGCTCTTTTTCAAGAAACATGATCTAATCATGACATTGGAAGTGGTGCTAGGGGTTATCTAATTCATCACTCTGTCCAAAAGTAGGATTAATTTGTTTTATGATGCTCAAAATAGATGTTTGTCTAGCAAGTTCTAAGAGATCTCCAATGATGGAGCTGCTACAGTCTTGCCAAGAAATCTATCCTGCTGTTTTAATGCATTCTAATGGAAAATGTAAAGCAAAGCTCTAACTCGATGATTTCTAAGAGAATGATTATATTGTGAGATGGTTGTATATAAATTCCAGTCCTCTCTGAAAGCATGAAAATGTACTTGTGTTGCACAGCAGGTGTGCAGATCCATAGCACAATGAAACTGAAGGGCCATGCTTGTGAATTTGAGAGAAATCTAGAAGAAATATTCACAATATAAAGTTTTCTTAAAAAAATTTTTAGTTTTATTTCACTTGTTAAAATATTAAAACACTTATCAGAATGATGAGATATAGATCATCCTTTGGACCTGTGCAGAGGAGCAAAAGTAGAAATTTATCCTTTTGTATTTTTTCATAATACCAAAGTATGTATTTATCTATTTGAGCTAAAGATCACATGCAGCAATATAATGATGCTTTTACACAAACTAAATGTGTGAAAATACATTGTCTGGATGTAGTACAGCTTTCATGCTGTTCATGGAGGACAGATCAGGTTATGAAAATGAAACATCAGTGAAAAACAATGTTTATCACTATATGACTTTTTAATATACCTCATGAAAGGAACAGCATAATAAAAACAATAATCATCTTACATGTATGGAACACACAAAGCAAGAAATCATACAGAGAAGTAACGGTCACATGGTATCCTTACTATTCTGGCAGGGGTTTAACAATAATTTAGCATTTGCTGGTTTGTTCCAAGAATATCTCTTTTCTTCAGAACAGATGGACAGATAGGGAAAATTCTCATAGTCACACACATTAAAAGAGACCAGGGAATATAAATTCTTCTCTGAGGGTCAATCAATTTTTCGTCTACATGTCCTACCCTCAGTATACTCATGTATTATGACATGTGTTGATATGAGCATCTCAACACATCTTTACTGTCACCTGTCCTCACAGTCACAATACTGTGCAAATGAAGCTTAACATGCTTTGGAGAGCAATGCAATTTGGCATTTCAAATTTTATGGTTTGCATACTGATCTCAAGCCTAACAAGCATATTTCAGTAAGACTGCAAAAATAAATGTGAATGACTTATGAATATAAACAATTTAAGAATAAATGTTTAGGCAGAAAAGCTTTTTCTAGTCATTTAACACGTACAGTAAGCTACTTCTTTTATTTCTTATTCTTTTATTTTGTTCAGAAATTTTTTAATTTTTCTTCTCTAATTATCTGATTTTCATTTGAAATATAATAAGAAATCTTCAAATCTAAAGACATAAAACTGAAGATAGTACTTTCCCAACTAGGCATTTCTTTGAAGTAAGAGGTATCTGCCTTCTCTTCTCTTTAGGTGAGATTGACTTTATGCAGTACTCTGAAAAGCGTACATATGTTCTGAAAATAACAATTCTGTGTGGAATTCATCTAGAAGACTGTTTCTGAATTTGAAAAAATTTTTAAAATACTTTTGTGGGCTGAAGGAATTCAGCAGAAAACAATAAAAATGCCACATTGATTTAAGAAATATGCTTAGAAAGCTGAAGAGTAAGACTGATAAAGAAAGAGTGTAATAGATCCACTTTTATAAATAAAAGTACAATGTTCTTTTATGATAAAAAAGTAAATTAAGACTTTTGAGAATAGTAACTGCTAATAATGGGGCAGTTTGAGATAACAGCTGCTTGTAATAACGACTAATTTGTATGTGGTACCCCAAGTACAAGGAACAATCAATTCACTGAAGAAAAAAACTTGCCTGGTTTTGGTGTATTTAATAGTTTAGTTCCTTTACTCTTACTTTAAATTATGGTTCAGTGGTAGTAATTTTCATCAGCTCTTTACACTTTCCCAGAGTAAAAATCTTGTTGCTACTGCAGATTCTAAAACTCAGCTTATAAATCCTGAATATTGTCAAATTATTCTGGTTGTCCGATAAAAACTTTAGTATTTTGGACAGTGCAGAAAGAAAAAGAGTTGAAATGTGGCACTTCTGGCAAATTTTTAATCAATAGAGTCTTCTTTTTTTTTCTCTATAAGATACTAAAAATATCTGGTTACTGTTCTTAAATTGCATTGTTTCTCCTCTTGTATTTATACAGTGGTAGAGCTTGGTTATTTCAATCTGTATACATTTTTAGAAAAAATTGCCCAGGCCAAATCTTGTGCTTGTTCCTCTCATTTCTCCTGAAAACTTTTAGAATTAATTTTCCTTAGCTTTGACTGGATCCATGAACCTCAACAAAGAAAGGCTGGGGAACATCAGAACTTTTTAAATTAACTTAGAGAAGATCCTGTCCATGGCTTCCCTGTTACTGCAGACCATCTCCAGATCACATTTAACTCTTTGTGATCCTATCTAGTACCTGACAGTGTCTTATGGGGTGACTAAACTATTATAGATATCCTTACCTTTTAAACTATTCTCTTCCTCATACCCAGCCCCTCACCTTGAGCCATGAATAGGCTCATTCCTACTCGAACGGCTGATGAGTGTGCACTTGTGCAACACGCTACAGCAGCGAGAGACAAATTCTTCTTCAGGGGTTGAACTGTGCAGAGATGGGCTGCAGCTAGTTTGGTATGGTTCAGCGGACCTTGCAGCGCACAACCATACCATTCATGCTCAGTTTGATCTGTGGGCAGTTCTTCCTCCCACTATTTCTCTCATCCTTTGTTTTCAAGTTCAAATCAAGATGACCTGCTCTATCCCCATGCTCGAAACCTCAGACGTAATCTGAACATTCAGGGACAGCACACTGACAGAGCTGTTAATGGGCTGAAGATCACACGCGTAAGCAAAGGCTCCTACCGTTGCATTTAAGGCTTTAAGCCTGCAGGATCCAAAAATCAAGACATTAAAGAAGACTGGCTGAAATATTTCCCCTGGAAAAAGGTGCATATTCCCTTTTCCGTAGGAATATGCAGTTCTGTCAAAGCTTTTGACCAAAATAAGGCAGCCCAGGAGAAGATCTGCCCCACTCAACCACCTTTCTAGGCTATGGATGCCCTGACAATTTTTCCCCAAATTGCCCAGCTGACCTCCTTCTGCAGCAGTCGCACTTCCAAGGCGTCTGGCTCCACACCACCCCCATACGGCTCTGAGAGGTGGCTGAGCCCCCGGTTCCTCTGGCTTGCTGCTCCTCACTCAGCCAGACCCCACCACGCCGGCACGGGCTGGGCAACACTGAGAACATGAGTTACCCATGCTGGGCAGCAAGCCTGAAAGTCTGCATTTAGGGGTGCCTGGATTCAATTTTTTTTCTCTTAAATAGAAAATGTTCCCTAATTCAAAATGAGTGGAAAAGCTTACAGTTAAGTTATATTCTTTTGCCTGACCAGTTGGAGTTTAGTCTCTGTTGTTAATCTGGAGGGAGGACTGGTTTGGTGATTCATAGCAGCAGAATAACTCTTTAAAGTACATTTTGTACTAAAAAGAATTAGGATAACCTTTAATTTATAGTATGAATCACCAAAAGACACATTTCACAGTTAATGCATCATACTTCCACTGTGCCATCCGCCGGGCTGGAGGTGTGTCCCGTGCTTGCCTCCCTCAGGAGCTCTGCATCTCTGGCAGCACGCTGTGATGACTGCGCTCACGCTGGGACCGACCCCTTCCTCTCGCCCAAGAGCCACCGAGCTGCTGCCGCTTGGTGGAGGAGGCTGTCTAGCGTGCTCCAGGCCACCCGAGGGGAGGAGAAGCTGCACCGGACACCTCCTGCCCGAGACTGTTCCAGTCGGTGTGGCATGGTGGAACATTTGCTCGGGCAAGGGCCGAAGCAGGAGCCTCCCCCCACCATTTGCAGCCTTTACCAGGGCGACGGAAATCGTGGTTCAGGCCTTGTGTTGGTGGGACAAGCCAGCCTCCTCTTCCTCCCCAAGTTTGAGGCCCAAATGGGCTTTAAACACCTCCAAAGATTGGTGAGACCTGGGGGAAAAAAAAAAAAAAGGAAAAGGATGTGAGGATCGTAGATTCAGAAGCTGGGCCCCAGAAGTCAGAGTCAGCGGAGGCTCCACTGCTTGCGGATCTAACCCTGCGGGATCGCTGAACAGCACACCTGTTACAACAGCTGCTCTCGGCTATATCCAGTTTCCAGAAGTCCTTGAAAGCTTCTGGAGTGTTTTGAGAAACGAGGGATGGCATGGGAAGTCCCCTCCAGCTGGCAGGTTATGTCATCACCAGGCCTGACTCTGCGTGGTGTGACTTGTGCAGTCACACCAGCCCTGGACTTAAAGGACCCCTGCAAGGGGCATCTCATTTCACCAGACGGTCTGGGAATGGAGGATCTTTTCCCTATATTTGGTTAGCATGCTTCTCAGTCTACAGACGTGTAAGAATTTATGGTTTTTTTCAATTGTATCTTTCCCTGGGATCCTTCTCGAAGAAGCAGAAGGTATCCCTGCTGTGCCTTGCTCTTCTTTCCTCATAGGATTACAGTGCACCCAACGTACCAGCACATCTATTTATTCTTGCCTAGCTTCATCTGTGCCAACGCTGTTGAATTTTTATACAAAAAACTTCACCAAATGACTCATTTTTGTTAATTTTAAATTCTTGTAAATGGCAGTAAGATATAATTGATTAATAGATAGATAGATAGGGAAAGAACTTAATTTAAAAATATTGTAGCTTCATTAGGTAATCTGTTCGTTGCTATGCATCATATCCTCCTCTACAGCACAAAGCAAAGGCTGAGCAGGCATTCTGTTTTATAAGGACATGAAATACTGCAGTTTTCTTGGTTTTGATGCATTCACTCTTACACTCATTAATCCTGTAGCTTTAGCCTACTTGCCTAGCAGCTGTACGATGTTCTCCAAAGTACATGACACTTGTGGAAAAAAACAAGCTTGAATCATGAGTTTTCCATGATTTAAGGTTGCAAGAATTTCATTCATTGTAGGAGGAAGGAGAAGAGAGGAGGATTTTGCGTTGTCACTGATATATTGATTCCGCTTCTATTACTTAAGTGTTGCCATAGTTTTGAGGTACTTTTAAATACATTTTTGGTTTTTTTATTTGCTCTCAGGGAGACTAAGCAACCAACCTTCAACATGTCCAAAGTCCTGCCTTCCCCACACAGCACAGTGACAGCAAGGTCACAGTGTCTCCTGTCATAAAGTAAGAAAGACAAACTCTACCAGTTATCAAAACTGCAGCAAACCAACTGGCAGTTTATGTGTTCCTGTTCCCCCTTCACAGTAGCCAGAATAGCATACTGAAGAAATAACTCTTCTCTACATGCCTTTGGGAAGCCATTCTTCAGGTACAGTAAGTTAGAAATGGGCAAAAATATAAATTACATTGGCCTTTTATTGCCAGCGCTCCAAACTAAATGAAGTTTAACAGCACTGCGGACTACACGCTGAATTTCAGCCCTAAGACTAGCACTACTGGAATAGAGAAATAATTGACCTAAATCTTCCATGAAACCTGTATTCTCTCCCAGCACAAGCCTTTTAGCTGGCCCTTTAGGGTTCCAGATAAAACCTTGTGGGTTTTGTTCCTGTGGACAGCATATAGCACTCCTAGCAGAAGAGCTGCATACTCACTTCAAAATTGTTTTGGTGACATTTGTTTCCAACAGTCCAGCTGCAGTAGGAGTGAACATACTCGAGGAGTCCAAAAGAGTTGAAAGGAAAGAAAATATTACATGAATAAACAACTAGAATATGATAAAGATCTAAGTTTGACACAACTTTGAGACTGGTAAATTCAGATGGTGCTTATAAGGGAACTACATGCAAGAATCTACATAAAAAAATTTTTGATTGCCAGATTCTGCCTTTCATAGAAATCCGTAAAGCATCTTAGTCTATGGTACAATCTTGGTCTGTTCCCTTTCTCAGTGAGATATCAAAGGCTTATTTTGGAACAAGTCTAGGAAAGAGAACAAAATAAATAGTCCAAACTGATAGTCCCACTATAAACTCAAATAACCGTAAGGTAGTATCTAGTTGTGTCAACTTGACAACAGTTCCCTTGAATCCACTGTAGCAGCAAGAATTAATCATAATGGGTGTTTGCAGCCCTCCTTCAGCCATGCCAGGATGGAGCAGCAGAGCCAGATGCAGAGTTCAGTGCAAAGGCAGAACTTTGCTTTTTCATTCTGAGTAACACAAATGACACTTAACACCCTGAGAACATGTATTACCTCCTCAAAAAATGCACTGAGGGACCAATTCATGCACCGTTACAAAGGTGTCTAGTGCCATGTGAAACACTCCAGGGTCTCCTGCCTGGCTTTAGCAGTGCACATATCTGTAGGTCCTGTGTTATATTTCTCAACTCCCTGCAGATAGTCCAGAGCATTGCAAATAATACTAAGTGCCAAAGCATGGGCAGCAGAACTAAGCCTAAAAGGTCATCCAGCTTGTATAGAAAGGGACACCAGAACTGAGAAATTACACTATTAAGGCTGTCTGATCAACTTTAATTCAGTTCTTCGTGTATACATACAGAGATATAGTCTTAAATCATATTCCCTATTTCTGGTCCCATTCCTTTCTTCATGCTCCCAATTAATTTCTAACTGCTGGGTCCCACAGTTTTCTCTCCCCCCGTCACTTATGCCCAGCATCCCACTGAGCCATGGTAGGCAGCTGTAGTACCTGCATTTACACAAGGAGTATAATTTTCTGGCAGTTCAGTGGATTTCTAGCATGTTGCTGCAGATGGCATGGGGGAGGAATGGGGCTTGTTCATTAAAGTCTCAGTAGTCTCTACTGAACAAACAGAAAATTTTCTGAAACATTCCAGGTTGGCAAAGATCACAGAGAGCTGAAAGTAGATTCTTCATACCAAGGTTGCCTGCTGCCCCATAGCTAATCCTTGCCTCAAAGACAAGAAGCTGAATCCTCCTGAGAAAGAATCTTTCTAGCATGGGCTGAAGAACCTGATTTCCTGCAGACATAGTCCCTTTTGCAAACATCTGAATAGAAAACAAAATAAAACAGCCCATGGCAGTGTTGAACACCAAAAATGTTAACCTGATGTGACTACTCTTAGGTGAGTACCAAAAATTGGACCTTTCTGGAAGTACCACACAAACTGCAATTATACTCATCTTGCCAGAGAAGTCTGTAAGAATTCAAGTGAATATTACACAGTGAGAACTACATGACTGAATTATTTAATATGCTAATAAGTCACACTTGAACAAATTCTGCATCATGCAATCTGAACATTAAAATTACCTTCTATAAATGTCTGACACAGGTAGGCAGTAGTTTATGGGGAACTAAGCATCCAAGTACTGTACTATCTATATTATAACAATGAAGATGTATAGCTTGGGGGCCTGGTCTTGAAGGAAATTATAAAGTAGCTGATTGACATCTTGCATTTGATTCTCTGAGAACAGGAGAGAGACTGAAGCAAAGTAAAGACCTATAGAATATAAAAAGGAACGTTCTAGATCTGGCTACAGTAAGGGCTTCTTTTGGGTCTGGGTTAATAACAATAAGAGCACACCAATGTGTACTCCAAAGTAAAGTTTGGTCCTTCATATGTAACACATAATGACATTGTTTTCTTGCCAGCTAGTGAAATACTTTAAGTAACGAAGAGGATTGTATGTAACATTTGCTGCCAAAGGTCAGTCAGTATTCCTGTTCTCCCCAAATCCTCACTCCCATCTCCCTTCCCCAGCAGCAAATGCTTGTGTCTCAGATCAATAATCCAGGCACATTTTTCAGCCCAGATTTATCTTTATCTGAGCCAAAAGGTTGCATCTTTGCCACTGCATCACCTGTCAGATATGACCTTTTTTGTCCAATTAAACACCTACAACTTTCATCCATATCCTCATCTTGATTCCTAACACCAACTTCCTTCTTCCTAGGCTTTGAGCCTGTTGTTTTCACTATGTCAGCTCTTTTTTCTGCATCACTCCCTTTTGCTCAACCATAGCAAACACCATTTACCAGTATTCACTGCTAGTCTCCCAGGCAGCTTATGCTGCCTCACTTACAGTCATTCTCTCATTATCGGGACAACACCTTTTGCCTTCAGCCAGCCCAGCTTCCAGCTTCTTAGGTGACAGCAACAGTGAAAACAGTGAGATCCTGTGTAACAGCAGAGTGTGCCAGGGAATAGGGTAAAGGAAAAATAAAAGACTTAAGCAAGACAAAGAAAAAGAGAAGAGAAGCTCTTCTGGTTCCTTATGCTCTTACAATAAAATCCCTATTCTCTACTTTAGATTTTGAATTAATATAGTTGCTTTTTAACCACCTGTTTTCTAGCACTGAAAACACAAAAGTGTCAGTTACAGCTTTGATGAGTACATCTCTCCAAGATTCTCCTGATGGTTTTCCAGCAATTATCCTATAGACTGGAGCAATATATGGGTTCCCTTTTTACACTGTGAGCAAAAGGTGCACCTTAAAAATACAGTGATATTTGCTATCTGCCAGTAATTAGTAAATTTAACCAACAAGTGTAAAAGAGAATTCTAAAGCAATCAGTGTTTTCAACACATTTAAAATTGTATGTAAAGATTTCTGTCAATCTTTAGAACATACTGTCTTGCTTTGCATTGCCCTGACACTTGATTTTAAGTATGCACTCCAAGCTCCTTCTGAACTTGGCTAATCTTTCTCTTTGGAGACTTGCATGAATCATGTCCTTTGCTTTCAATTTTGTGGTCTTCCTTCTCAGGGATGTGCTTACCGAAATGCTGAGCTACATTCTCAGCAGATGTATATGCACATTGCTTTACTAGCTCTCAAGGTGCCAGGTTAATTTATGCAAGATTAGGATATAGGGCATGGGTTTTAATTTTATCTCATCATAAGGAAAATATATATCAACATTTCTCTGCTTGGTACTTCATAGGCCCCAAAAGAGAATTTCTACTTTTCAACCTCATTTGATTACCGCAAGATATTATTAGCATATAAATGTTAATTATCTGTACAAACAGGAAGATACCTGTTTACACTGAGTACATCCAGCTATCACTGAAATACTTCCTAGGCCTGGATTTTTCCTGAACCAGATGCAATTCCTTTTCAGTGATTTAATTGCTTCCTTTCCATTTAATTACTTTGAGGATTAACTGCAGGCAAGTGTATTCCAATAATAGGCTCATCTACAAAGAACAGGAAGCTTTCCCTGTGGTCCAGGGAATTCACTACTTCCGACAGCTCAGCTATATAGCTATCAGGTTTCCCTTTGCCCCTGGGCTTTATGTGTCACCTTGTCTGTCTGAGCTTAAGGAAATGTCATGGGATGAGCTGCTTGCTCTTGAATTTGCATACAGAGCTCCTGGCAGGAAATAACAAAACCCTTCTTCTCATCAGGGCAAAAGATGCAAACATTTCAGGCCCAGGTATTAAAGTATTAATTACATATAATTAATATTAATGTTATCTAGAGTAATTTCCATCAATAAATTTCTGGGAGAAAAAAGTTAAAACTGGGCAGCTTTTTGTTTGTTCAGAACATTATTTGGGCAAAGATCCTTTTTTGGTCCTAACATGCATATTGAAATGCAGTTGATCCAACCTTCATTTCATTGGAACTACTTGGTTGAAAGCAGGGGCTGAGATTATTGCTTTCTCTATGTGAAAATGACACATCGTGGGAATTTGTTTTCACCTTCTTAGGCGAAGGCTGAGCAATATTTTGAGATAATTTGTCCTTCAGGATTAAGGGATTTACAAGAAATTTCTTTTGACTTCAGATTACACCAAAGTCCATCAGAAAATTTTATGCTAAACTAGTGCTCTGTGACTGTGAGCTCCTCACACCTGACTGATCCCTTGCAAAAAATGAATATAACACACACACATAGCACAGCATCACGGCTTCTCGCTCACCCTTTGATTAAAAGAAGCTCATGGGATCCACGTAGGCAAAAAGGACCAGGAAACACAAATAGGATGGCAGAAATGTGCAGGTAAAAGAAGCAGCACTGTAGCCCCTTCCCTTTTCTATAGCACAATGCTCCCTAGTTTATGTGCCAAGAGAAGTAAACTGAAAGGCTAAGGCAAATTTTACTGCCTTGGGTTAGTTTGTTTTTCAGACAATGCTTGGGATATATTTTTAGTCAAGAGTGCTTTTCTTCCGAAAGTAGTTGTGCACAAAACATTTTTCTGTCTTTCAAATTCTAAGAACATTTCTGTTTATAAATGAAAGGCTTATGACTCACTAAATAATAGACATCAGGTGAACAAAGTATAAACACATTTTTTCTTTTCTTTTCTTTTCTTTTCTTTTCTTTTCTTTTCTTTTCTTTTCTTTTCTTTTCTTTTCTTTTCTTTTCTTTTCTTTTCTTTTCTTTTCTTTTCTTTTCTTTTCTTTTCTTTTCTTTTCTTTTCTTTTCTTTTCTTTTCTTTTCTTTTCTTTTCTTTTCTTTTCTTCTCTTTTCTTTTCTTTTCTTCTCTTTTCTTTTCTTTTCTCTTTTCTTTTCTTTTCTTTTCTTTTCTTTTCTTTTCTTTTCTTTTCTTTTCTTTTCTTTTCTTTTCTTTTCTTTTCTTTTCTTTTCTTTTCTTTTCTTTTCTTTTCTTTTCTTTTCTTTTCTTTTCTTTTCTTTTCTTTTCTTTTCCTTTCAACTCAACCAAAGTAATTTGGTCTCCAAAATGTTCTCACTGGTAGAAAAATACCCAATTCAGTGAAACTGCTAATCAGCCTTCAGATTGCTTCCATTTAATCAAATTTCTGAGGTGATTTTTGCTGCTTCCTTTAATCCCAGATTTTGTTTCTACATTTCCTTTTCTGCTGCTTGTGGTAGGTGGAAGCAGACTTCTCCTTGTCCTACCCAGCAGAGGTACTGTCTATTTATTAAGATGTACAACAGTACAGATATGGAAAATAGATATATATTTCCCTATTTCCCTATACCGTGGGGAATGGGAAGAGTTGCTACTGGGTTCTTTGTGTGACCTACAGCTAGCAGATTAACTAGTTTTATGTAAACTGGGGATAGGGGGATAACTTGGCCTGTTTTCCCCAATGAAAGATTTCTTTTGCCATCAGCCTGAAGGAGGGGGATGTCTATCTCCTAGTCCCATACAAAAAAAACTTCTTAGGCCCTGACCAACTTCTTCCAGCTTGGCAAAGGAAGGCTTACCCACAGACGTGGTTATGACAGTGAGCGCACATAGCTCATGGGCCAGCTCCAGAGCTAAATCTGTGTTGCAGATCTTTAGGGAAAAGGCACCAGTCATTTACCCAGGCAAGTGAAGCACCAGCCTGACCATTTCACAAGCACATGGGTCTGGACTAGCCAGAGCAGATTTCATCTCTTGGCCAGCCTCCAGGCTAAACAAATGTAGGTAAGGAATACAGGAAAGAACAAGAAGTATTATGATAGTGAATAGAGGAAAAGGGAGAGAACTGAGGTTAATCTGTATAGGAACAGAAGTGAGGTGTTGAGTGTATTTTGACAGGGTGGTATAGATGGTTTGGGGGAGACTAAGGCTATCATACTACTGGGAAGTTTGCAGTCTGATAATAATACAGGGAAGTCCTTAATGCATTCTGGTACATACTTGACTTGTACACCCTGTCCTGCAAGTTTCAAGACAGAAAAAAACAAAAGGCCTGACTGAGTGAGGAATTTAGATAACACTCCACTGAGGGAAAGGCTGCAGCATGAGTTTGCCCTGTGTTAGACACAAGGGTACCCAAACAAAGGAAAACTTTCAGGATGCCCCAAATTTGGGAAAGCCTTAGTCAGGCAACATGCCCTATGGAGTTCTCAAGAACTTGCTTATTAAGTCAGGGTCCTCATCCAAGTGAAAGACAGAGCATGAGCTTCCACTGCAACCTTAGTATTAATTTGCTTAAAGAGGTGACCAACTACAAGGCACAAGCCCATGGTTTCATTAGTCCTGGACCCCATGGAAGAAGGATGTTACAGGGAGAGCTATGCTGCAGTTACAGAACAGAGTGGTATTTTAGTGCCTCTAATGTCTCTAAAGTCATCAAAGTCACTTATGCATATTCCAGTCTAACAGAGATAAAATTCTTACTAATTTTTAGCCAATATCTTTGTAGTTATACATAGCTATAAACAGCAGTGTTCGTACGATTACATTTTTTTAATTACTCCTGTCCTTTGGACACCATATTTGGATGCTGCACAAACAATTAGAATAAGTATAAAACCCAACAGACTACACACAGCAGTATGCACCAGTGCTAATAGCTATACTTATGGAAAAACACTTCTAAGGGAAGAGTCAAGAACTAGCAGTGATGGGCAGCTGCTGCTACTAAGGTAAGTTATAATGTCCAATTTCAGTTCTGTCTCAATTAAGCAAAAAGAAAATTTCTGAAATCAAACCAAAAACACTAAAATGTAAGTGTCCAACCTTACCAAAATGATGCACTAATGTCCAATACTGACTCGCTAGATAAGTAAAATTCAGATTTACAATAATGCACATGAGAAAAATACAGTCCTTATTTTACCTACTGTGCTGTGGACCCTCAACAAACTCAAAAACACAAACCAATTTCATCCATCCCAATGCTCTAAAGAGGATTCAAAATATTGATGTCATTTCTGAAAGACGTATAACTAAACTTTCATTAAAGACTTCCAGTGACAGAGTATCTGGTCTTCCTAATCTATGTGTTCTCATGCTCAATTAACTTTATTATTAGAAAACATTTATAATTACTTTAATCTTTTTTGTGTCAATTTAACCATCTTACTTCTCGTCCCATTCATTGTGGATACAGAGAACAGTATTGTTTCCCTTTTGCAATGACAGGAAAGGCTTAAGATTATTAAACTTTCTTGTCACCAACATCCTTCTCTGTTTTTTTTATTTCAGGCTTGATAATATCCATTCTTCCAGTCTTACCTCCTAGTTCATGGCTTCACCCCCTCTGATCATAATGTGCATGTTGTAGGCTATATTTCTCTTTGTATACCATGAGCAGGATATTTATCTTTTCAAAAGGATCTAACATTGTTGGTCAGACCTAGTTTGTGATCCACTATAAACTTAAGATCTTTTTGAAGAACTTGCTTCCTAGTGTTTGCCATTCTGAATTTGCATCAATGATTTTTCCTGTAGTATCTTGCCCTTGTCTCCTAACCTTGCCCTCATCCCTTGTCTAGGATGAGTTATATCCTATGTTTCCAGTCCATTTCTCCAGATTTTTATTTTTACTGTTATCCTCCAACACATTTGGGGTCCTTCCTATCACTGTGTCATATGCAAAACTAATGAGCATTCTGACTATTCCACCATCTGTTTTGCTAATGAAAACCTTGAAGAGAAGCAGATCTAAGACAGACCCCCCACAGAACCCTGAGCATAATTAGACTTTATTAACTTCTCTATGGTATGGTTATCTAATCATGTTTGTGCCCACAGAATAAAGGCCATGTTTTTCCTAGCTTGGATCTGAGAATACCAACTGAGACTGTGTCAAAAACTTTGCTTGAGTAAAGATACATGAGTTCTTCTGCTTCTCATCTATCCACAAGACCTGTTACGTGTTTATTGAAAGAGTGAGTTTCATTTGCTCTGATTTGTTCTTGGCAATTCTACTTTGGCTTCTGCTCCTCTCCCTGTTGTTTTCTAGGAGCTGCAGGCTTTTCCAGATTTATTCTGTGAATTAAAGTTAAACTAGTTGATCTAATTCCCTCATCTTTTCTTTTTTTTCCCACTCTTCTCATGAATAGGCACTAACTTTCTTCTTCTTAGCAATAGATGGACCTTAATGCCTTCACAGGCAAACAAATACGCACTTAACAGTAAAACTATCACACCAATATTTAAATCGTGATAACCTGAAAACATTTTATTTCCTTTGGTTAAGGAGGATTTATGACTTTATAATTTCATCTCAGTTACAACTTGAAAATGCTAGTAGAAATAAAATCTTTAAAGATATCTAGAAAGCTCTGGAGGTCACAGTGTATGGCCATTCTAGAGTAGAGATTTTGCTTGTGGTCTTGAATTAGGGTGTCTCTAAGATGCCTTAATCAGGGAGATTTTACAAAAATATTTTATGGGTGTTAATGGTCCAAGATTTTGGTGATGTTCAATTAAATCTTTAAACCCCAGATTTCCAATTTTGTCTTCACAATAGTAACAGAGGACGAGACCCACACAGCCTAGCTTTGGCAACGTTAAGTGTTAGTTGCCTGGGCTACAGTAACTATGCAGGCTCCTTCTGGGCAATGGAGACAGAATCACACCTCCTTCCTAAAACTGGTACAAAATAGATGAGATGTCCCTTTTACTCTCTCTCTCGATCATGCTAACGTGAGCAGAGCAGAATGGTAGTGTTGTTGGTACACAGCTAAAGTTGGTGGCTTTTCACTAGAATTGCTGCTGTTACCTCAACATTTGTGAATCTTCAAACTACACTGATGTCCCTGCTGGATAAGCCTAAAGTTGAGTGAACAGGCCAGCAAGATGAATGATTTTCTTGCTCCTCATGGTAGCCTGACATGTCTGAGTTCAGGCACACTGATAAATGAATTTCTGTTGCTATATGATATGTTAGTTCTGTATATAAGTAAAGAATTTGGGTTGTGAAGACCTTTTATTGGAATGGGTAAAATATTTCTGTCTTATTCCCTCAGTCATGGAGAAGATGGTATACTCCAGAAAAAGGGAACTTGAAAAAAGTATTTACTGCTATTGATGATACAGATAGAACAATAACGCTGTTCAGGTCAGAAGGGACCTCAGGACATCTCTAGTCCAATCTCCTGCTCAAAGTAGGAGGGGTCTACAAGTAGCTAAAATTTGAAGGTTTCGAAGAGGAAGACACAAAGCAAGGGACAATTTTTAATATTTCTGGTCATAAACCAATATCTGGAAAACGTGATCTAAGAAAATGCTCTCTCCATCATCAGATAATTCTGTATGTACCATTTTGGGAATATTCATAAAGATGGGCAAAAATAAAAAAACAAAAAAATCCACATTATTTACATACAGAAAATTACTTCGGAATGATTTACAGATATAATACACAATTGGATACATGTTTATTACAATAGAATATCATTTAATTGGTCTGAATTTTTAATGCTTTTATTTTTAATTGTTTCAGAAATTCCTTTAGTTCAGGTATTTGCCAAAGAACAATTTAAGCATTTTGTTCTGAAATTTTATTTTTAAAATGCTGTCTGTTTTTTATCTGAAAATGCTAAATAACCTAAAAACAAAGCCTTCTGAAAAGCTGAAATTTCAGGCTACTCTGAAATATTTCAGGTAAATGCAAAGGCTTAATTATACTTAAATGCACAATTAATTATACTTGTTTGACCTTCTTTGTTGCTTCTTTGTTCCACTGAGAATATTGCTTTGACTTGATCTGGCCTGAATTTTTAACCCATTTATTTTTTGTGGCTCAAGCATGAACTAATACTCCATCGGTTAGTCATTTCCAAATAGTGGCACCAGCCACAGTTGAAGAAAAGATCTTGGACTAGATCAGCAATGTGATAGTACATAAATTAGGGTCTCAATCAAAATGGTGTCAGCTCATCATTGTGCTTCAGACTTCTAAGAACACTTGTTGACTGTTGGAGGTAAGTCACTTAAAATTTTTAGGAGGTTTTAGGTTTAGGTTTTTAAGTCACTTAAGCAAAATTAATGATAAAGTAACTTTCTCTGACAAGAACCCCCTTTTTCTTGACAAGCGGTATTGCTTGTTCACAGCAAGTAGTAAACCAAGTCAAATGAGAATCAATGCTTTGCTGCCAGGAATCAGCTGGACACATCCCAAACCCTTACAATCACACCCTGACACTGAGAATCACCATGCATTCAATAAGTTCATTAAAACAAGTCCAGTGATGTCTGCATCAACAGTTCACTTTTCAGCTCTGTGTTGTGCAAGGCTACAGTAAGCTGTTTCTAAATTATAGATGTAAAAGTATGTGTATAAAAATATATATACACACATACACATTTGACATTTAAGCTGCATTGCTTTGAACTAAAGCAGCTGACAAACCTTTTTAATGTTAATAACTTTAGCATGGCACTGCTTAACTGATTCATGCCCAGTAAAAGTGGCACCTGTTAGTGGCACCAAGTATCTTCTGCCTTATAAGGTCAAATAGATACTAAGAGGGAAAGAACTTCTGTGTTACATGAGAAGCATGTTGGACAAATTCTATTTTCACAGATAATGTAAATTTAACATCACTGAATGAAAATTAATCTGGCTTTACATTGTCTTGTAACTGTTAACGCTGCAGCAGATCTCGTCGTGATAGCACTGTGTATACTCCTTTTAGAAAAACAAATCTACTAATGCAATAGCCATCATGAGCAATAGAAAACAGCAAAATCTTTCTCTCTTCCATCTTGTCTACAGAAAATTAAGTGGGAGAAAGACATAACTTTTTTTGTTAACAAAACAACATAGAAACATAAATTATGATTACTGTGTGTAAACAGAATTCTATATATACTAGATTATAGAATATATCAGATTAATCCCACCACATTCTGAGGATGTTTTTTCTTGGTTTGTGTAGGTTGGATGATATGATAGACAGAATTTGGGCAACAAAAGAAAAGTAGAATTGCTTTTCTTCTGACCCTTAAGGCCTGCAAAATTTTTATATTCATATTCCAAGTTTGTAATTGCAATTTTGTCATTTTCAGTAACTAAGGGGAACAGAAAGATACAAAATTTTGCTAGGGGAAAAAAAAATCTAATTTTTAAAATGCTTTTATTGTCTTTTTATTTTTGGTTCAGAATGGATGGAAAGGGATTTCCCATCCTCAAAGTAAGAGATGTGCAACTTGCAAATGCAAAAGGGAGACACCATGTCCTATATATTTTAAGTGTTGATAGGACTGTTCCAACATTGTTTCATCCACTGGACTTCATCCAGGATGATGCTGCAGGTGACTAATTTTATAAATAGCAACAAACTGTGTGACTCCATAATTTATATCAGTTGGGCCTCCTTGGCTTGAAATGAAACAGATTGTACTGTGCTCCATACAGATTAATGGGGGCCTATTATGTCATCCAAGTAATTGATTTTCAGAGCAGCAGAAAAAATATCCCATAGAAATCAAATCAGTAGGAAAATGTCTCAGCTGAAATATATTCTATCTGCAATCAGAAAAAGAGGGCAGAATCTTCTAAGGGAAGTGTGATTAATTTAAAAATCTGTAAGGTCTACAGCATTTTCAATTGATTAGTTATTCAATCATTAATAAAATTCAGAGGTCTCTGACAGCATCCAGTCTGAGACACTAGCTGCATTGAGCAGTCAGAAGCTTGATAATAAAGCAGTTCTATCAAAGGCTAGAAGCAGAACTCCACTTTGAGGTAACAGGGAAATCCATTAATTTCAAACCCTAATTACTTCCCATTGTTGTGAGCAGTCACTGTGTGTTGTTGGCGGAGCAGAGCAAATTACTTGGAAATGAACATTTCCCGCAGCTGCAGGGATGACCCGACATCGTTTCAGATTACTGTATATCTCCATCATGAAAAAGAAGTAGTTGGTCACACCAGGCAAATGTTCTGAGTCAGGACAGTACATCAGGGTCCCATCACAGAAAGGAGGGACTGTGTTTCACCAAGAAGCCAGCCCTTCCCATTCTGCTGGCTTCATGTGAATGGGAGGCTTAAAAAAATTTTAAGGGGACCTTTTAAAAGCAAGATTTGTAGTGCATTAAAGATTTGAGAGAGGTAATTTTCAGAAAGGCAAATAAATTAAAAAAACCTTTATGGGAAAGAAATCAAAACCAATAAAAACAAAAAAGCAAAAATAGATTATGCTTTTGTTCCTCCTTTTGTTATCACAAATCAGCAGAGAGGTAAGTTTATTGTGAAGATACAAACAGGTGGAATAGTACCAATATAAAGGTTGAAATAATGAAAAAAGAGATTCTATCATGAAGCTGTCTGCCACATTCCAACTATACCTCTTACTGGTGTAAATCCTCTGCTTTATTTTATTAAGGTGTCTTAACTTTGCTATGTATATAGAAACTTTAATTTAACCTTAAAAGCCTATTTAACAAATATCTTTTTTAAGGACTTCACTGTTTAACATTGAGTCTTCCATGTTTTGGGGGCTCTGAAACATTAATGTTTTAATCATGCCAACTTCAGCTGAACTTTGAAAGATAATGAGAAATAAAAAGGAGAAGAAACCCACAGAACTGGTCAAAAGAAGCTGTGCATATTCTGGGATAATGCCTCATGTTCTTTCTGTGACGCCCAAGTTCATCTGCAGAAAAGAAGACCGTAGTTCATGACTTTAGACCTTCACTGGAGAAATATTCATAGCTAGTATTTCACATTGAGTGAATGGGGAAGTAGATGACTCTTAAAGTTCCTAAGAAATTCCATATATGCTCTAGAGGTAACAGCACATCTGCTTTGCCAGTACAACATTTGGATGGATCACCATGTCCTAATACAAAACACAGGCTGCACTTTAGGAAAATTGGAAAAGTATTTAGTAGAAAACAAACCAAAAAAAGAGACAAAAGTTCATAGACTTACATCTCTGCAAATCCTGTGAGCCCAGAAATTGGTTCTAAAGGTTTGCAACAGTTTGAATTGCAGAAGCTCCATCTGTCCTGAGTACTAATAGCAATTCAACAAGTCTATATCCTTTTAACAAGTAGATTGTAGCTCTGATAAAAGTGCTAATCTTATATGATCTTCATATAACCTCGGAAACATGCACATGCTGTAGCATATATTTCCTCTGACAGATACTATTTGTCCATTCTTTCAGTTTATTCTCACTAGAGGTGGGATGCTTCAAAACACTGTAAATGGCACAGACATCATTTTATCTCTAGAATGTAAGTGAAAATCCACCCAAGTCATCAGTGTTTATAAATTGTTTTAATTGCTGTTTTAATACTGACTGTGAACTCCTTTGAGATAGCTAAACTTTAGAAGACCAGCCTCTCAAATTATACTGATTAGAAAAAAAAATTATCACAGGACTATTACAAAACCTGAAGGGTGGTCTGCATTTGGCATTTGAATTACTTTATCCTCAAGATTTAATCTGAGATTATACTGCTTGTCTCAGAGAATGTGTCCCTGTGATTCATTTGCTTTGTGGACTGGTTGTCACCTTCAAAACCAAAAGATATCTCACTCTGGACAACAACTACTGTGGCACTACATGCTTTTTAAATTTGCCACATCATGACTTAGTGAGTTATAATATTTATTACTAATTTTCATTATAAGAATTTACTGGATTTTTGAACACCAGATAAATCAGTTTTCACATTAAAAAGCCAAATATTATCCTAAATTTCAGTTAATAGACATAGTTACATCATTACAGAATGCTTATTCTTCTTAACCTTCTGTGGACAATAATGGCTTTAGTCTATCTTTGTAATGTTGCAAATACAGATTTAAAAATACATGCTGCTGCAATTTAATATTTTTTTGACTATTCATCTTAGGAAGTTTTTTTTCATTAAAATATGGCTGTTTTTTTAAACGGACACTAGGAAACCTAAGGTATAAAATGACATGGCTAAGCCGACAGGCACAGTTAGTCACAGTGTGTTTGTCAGATCTAAATATATCTGGGTTATTTTATTTCACTGTTGATTTTTCCTAAAAGTTTCAGATTATCAAGTCAATACTGCAGACGTGCTAGAGTATGCAACTGGTTGACACTTGAATTTCTTAAATATTGATAAATACGGATGAAGCAGAGACGGATTAAAGCCAAATCCAAGCAGATGTGTTAGGAATGAGCGTTGATTGCTGAGGAATGGCATGCTAGATGGAGTTTTACTGAGTCTGCAAAGGCACTCTGATATACACGATACACACAGAGCAGGAGAAACAGTCCCAAAACTAGATGGTCTTTTCACTTGGCATTTAGTCTGTGAAAACACGGCAGTGGGCTAACAAATGGAAACTGTGTCAGTGTCTTCCTCTCTAATGCAGATATGTTAAAGCTCCCTAAGGGCCAAAAAAGAATTTAACTTCTGCAACAGCTTGCAGGTCTTTGCACAACAGCAAATGGTGTGTCATTCTAGTGATGGCTCCAGCTGACGATTCCCAGAAAAGTCAGAAAGACATTGTTTTACTGAAACATCTGAGTGTGATAAAAGAGAACAGTATCTAATTTTGAGTGAGTTTTGATGTATTGCTTTCATTCTGATCATTATGTTCTTTTTAGCAAAAGCGAAACCAAAAAAAAAAAAAAACCACACTGCAGTGCAGGGCTGTTGGATGTATGAGCCTGAAGAAAGGCTAGGAACTAGGGATTAACAGTATTGTAAAGCAGGGGTATAGTTGTACTTTCAAACAGGGGGAGATGGCAACATGGGTGTCCAGTCATGTTTCTCCTGTTACAGTCTCCAGGCAGGTCACTCCAGCATGAGCTTGCCTATCCCCAGCACAGTTATCATGGGTTATCATGGCAATGTTATCATGGGTAGTAAAATGGAGAAAAAAAGGACAATCTTCATGATCACTTAACTGGTCATTACTGGTTACATCAACAAACAAAATTGCTACAGCACCTTGCATGCCTCAGCTAGGTTGGCTAGCCCTGGTTTCTGCGGTGCTCCAGGGCCACCAGCACTCTCCAGAGTCAGCCCAAGAGCTTGGCACTTCCAGACTCCTGAGAATCTAAAATGTCTAAGAAATTTGCTCTAATCAGAAAGGCAAATTGTGGATACTTGTTGATGGTGATCAGAATGACACTTCAGATGTACCTCATTGCAAATCAACATGTCCAGATACAGTGTAAAGAAAATCCTGGTCTTTTGCAGTTCCAACCTGCAGTGGTATAAATATATATTGGTCAATATATATTGCATACATACGCAATTCATACACATGCAGAAAAAAATCATTCTATCTAAATATTGACATATGACATTCCTTTTCAAAGGTAACTGGAGGACTAAATTGTTTCTCATAGGCAGGGACCTTCAATGGGGCAACAGGCACCTTACCAACCCAGGAGAAACCTACAATTTCTGTTTAGGAGAGGAGGAGTACAAGTCCCATATAGAAATGCTGTGGCACATTTCCCTTTCTATGGGCAGCCAAGAAAGGCTGGTGCTAAGGCTTCTTCCTGCTGCTCTCCATTCTCCTCTGTCCCTTTTGAGGTAATAGATGGAGAACAATTCCTGTTCCACATTTAGCACAGAGGCTGCAATTCTGCCTGTCCTTCACACAGACTTGGCAAAATGATAAAAGCATATAGGACCCCATGTTCTTGCCTAGTTGCTAGAAAGACTCAATCCACAAAGTAATTTCATTTTGCTTATATACAGTGCTGACATAAAAAACTTCTAAAATGCATATCAGAATAAGTTTTACAGTGAATTTATCTCAGAACAGACAAGATCAAGAGAAGACATTTGCATTTGCAGAAGCAAATGGTTTGGATGCTCCTTAATTCTCAGAAAAAATCATTCTAGGATCATTGGAGGTTTTGGGGTTATGGCAGAGCAAGAAATTGAATCCAGATTTTTCTGTGTCAGATGAGGATTATAATCAGTGGCCCTCCTCCCTCCTTTGTCTGCTTTTAGAAAAACTCAACTAGCTTTCCAAGCCTGCCCTTGGTATGACTAAAAATCAGCACCTGGGCACAGAGGGTAATTTAAGCCTCCATCTAGCATTTTCTGCTTTTGCTGATGATTTTTATTCTCTCTTTTGACAAATTGACAGAACATGAACGTGAGTTAGTTTTCTAGGTTTTCAAATATAAAGCAAGTGGCTTTGGTTACCCTCAAGGTGTCAGCACAGATATGAAACAAAGTCCTTCAGTAGTCCACCAATTAGTTGTGGAAATTGATTTTTTTTTTCTCTTCTTCATGTGAAGTTTTGGCAGCAGAGCACCAACAGTGTCATCCCCAAAAGCAGAACTAGCAAAAAGGGAAAGATTTATTGAGCTTTGCTCAGGAAGTCTCTAATTATGCAAGTTAATACTTCATGCATGTAGAAAGAAACAGGGCGAAAACTGCCTTTTACAGAATGGCACTAAAGTGCTTGTTTGGGAAGCAACGCTGTTAGAGTTGAACTTCCAGTGGTTATTTAATATAATAAAATGAGGAAGCTTGAACTGCAATCATTAATTTTAAAAAATTCAACACATATTAAAGGTCTTTTGCCATAAATGAGGGTGTGCACATTTACATTAACTGAAGATCCAACTCACGTGAAACTTGGAATAACAATGGTGTTTGTTGGGTTTTTATATAGTCTTTATGTGGACATCGGCTACCTCATACAGACCAATCTTAGTGCTATAAGAGGGTTTCAGTTGTAAAAATCCCTCCTGCTTAAAGCAAAAGCTTCTGAAATTCTCCCTTTGGTTACTACTGACTGTGTATCCATATCACAAATCCATTGCAGTCTTCTACAAAAGCAGCAGCCTTCCTTAGGAGGGAAAAATCACCAAAAGTCCCACAGACAACTGAGAACAAGAAAATCAAGATCAGGTTCATGTTTTTGCAGCACAGATATGTCTAAAAGTTTACAGACCTCACCAGTTTTCCTAAGAGAACTGCAGACTCACATTTACTGAGTTTCAAATACATCTCTAAAATACAAAAACATTAGAAAGTTCTGATGAACTAATTAAGTGAAATTCAGTAATTTTATATGCTCAAGGCAAATCTCTCATTAAAAGTATTTAAATACCACTGCTATCCAAAACTTGCTATAAAAAACTTTCTAAACTACCCACATTTTTAGTATTTTTTCTAATAAAATAAATAGGAAAACACAGTAATAACTATCCAGCATCTTACACTGGGGAAAGTGAGGAGTCGGGGGCTCTTTTCACTTCAGATCTACTCAATTCAGATTACTTATATTAAATTCTACCCCTGTTTATCTTCCAAAGTGAATCAAGGGAAACTATTAAGGGCCCTGCAAGCTATGATCTGACATGGGGAAAGTCCCACACAATCAAGGGTTGTGACAATATTTAAGCTGTGTTTGAAGATAGGTTCTTGGCACAGCATTAGACAGAAGAAAGGTGTCAGGGAGATGCTCTAGTCAAAATGATTGGTGCTATCATGCCATTTGCTTCTTTGTTGGTTTGAACAGACTGTGACAGTCTACATATGAGAAAACCACCATTCTTTCTGGGATCCCTTTTGCAATACGCATTACGCTGTTTCTTGGAACCACTGATGCTCACTGTCTGCATTGACTCAAGCTTGTACACAGCTGATGACTCCTAAAAGCAAATTCTGCATCATTCATGAGAAAAATGTGGTTTCTAGTTCACCAGTCATAGTATCATAGCTCCAAACTTTATTTTAGCCTGGACCTGGAAATTTGCAGGGTACAAGCCGCAGGAGTAGAGGTCAAGGAAGCAAACTGAGGAAAGTGAATGGGCTGAGAGAGGAAAGGAAGGTGACATTTCTGGAGAAGACATGCCTTTGCTGTTAGCAGAGGTATTCCTTTTTCTCTTGGAAAGTTTATTACTGTTTCCTGTTAGGGGGCTTAAAATCTGGAAAACCTCTTCATTTTTTGCCATTAGCAGCTCCTAAAGTATGGGAATGTTTTTTTTTATTCGTGTGAAATGCACTATGAGAGAGTACAAATTTTCCACCCTGGTAAGGACTTCACAATAGTTTTCCATGGTTTAATAGGAATTGTTTTTCAGAGGGAGAAGGACGGAAGTTGTTTGCCTTCAGCTTGAAATTGTACTTTACAGGAAAGAGGTCTGGAAAGATTGTTCAGGGAGTGCAAAATATAATACCTGCTCCCTCAAGAAACCTCTTCCCGTAGACCTTTAACAGCCGGGATCCCTACATTGTGCTAGTCATGTACAGAGCTCGTTGCCTGCTGATGTAGCCAACGAGGCCAGCCACATTTTAGGATCTGCCTCCCCTGAAATCAGCCTCTACCGGTAAATCCAACTGGCAGCTGAGATAAGCTAAGGCAGATCTAACAAGCCAGGCGCAGCATTCCTTTCTGAAACCTGCTTTCTGCTTTTGTCAGACAGAGTCGCGGTATCTTGAACTCCGGGATCAAGGCGCATGCCTCACCCGGTTCCTCTGGCTGGAGAGAACACCCACAGTGACCATGCTTTTCTCCAGAGGTGATTTAGGGGCTAGTTTCAGAACTAGCTTTTGTAAAACTGTTCTTTTATATCTTGAAATTACCCAAGCCCAAAAATTATATAGAGGGAGTATTAAAAAAAAAAAAAAAAGTAGTTGTGTGCAAATGGGCAAATGGAGGGAGTAAGTAATAACTTTTAAGCACTTGTATTGGTGATGTGAACTGAAGAACAAAATATTAAATGAAAAGTATTCTGGGCTATTTCTCTGTGTCCTATCTTCAATGGTAATACCTGCCTCAGTAATTCACGGAAAGTATTCAAACTCTGTTGCTGTTTAAGGGACACTGCGTGGTATGTAGGTCAGCCTCTCCAGTGATTCTTTTTCTGTGACTTTTTCAGGAGATGGCTGAGGGTTTTTTCCCTTTCACTTTATACCTAAGAGCATGATGTTCTACAGATTCATATTCTGAAAGATGCAGTGATTCACAAATAAATGAAAAAAAAAGAGAGTAAAAATTGCTCTGTGAGATTCAAATAAAAAAGCAAGAAAAAAGCTGGCTTGTCTTTGTTTTAGCAGCACACTGACTACCATAATAAAAAGAAAAGGAATAATACTGTCAGGAGGATAAAGAGACTTTTATGGAACTTCAGGAAAATTAATTGTATCAATTTAGCAATGCTGAATACCTAATAATGGTGAGCAGCTGAGAGTGACTCAGCATTGCATCAAGTGTACCCATTCTCTCAGGAAGTGTTTCAATTCAACTTGAGAACCAGACTGTAACTTTTTTTGTGATTGACAATGACTAAGACACATGTAAGATGCTAGGGGATTGAGTCATTCTTGTTTTTCTCAAAACGATAGCAGAAGAAATAATTCAAGGAAATAACCTAGCCACATTATCAAACTGAAGCCAATCATTTTTAAGACTTCAGGTGATTTTCTAAGATACTAGGCCCCTTTTGCTGCCCCTTTTTATTTGCAGAAGGCAATTAGTTGTTGCTGGCATCCATCTCTGGAGCTTGTTCCACAAACCTGCAAGCTGTTGCTGGCTCCGGTGCCATCAGAAAAGCTTTGCGTAGGTTGGTATTTCTGTGCACAAGGTGCCACGATTCCTTGAACACTGTTGATTGCCCAGCGTTTGTGCTTGTCCTGGTAGCCAATGTCACTTCTACAAAAAGGGGCTTGATTTTTTGCCCACTTTGAAGCCTCTGCTGTAGCCAGCTGCTGCACCCTCCTGTTTACCGGGAATTTCTCTTGTCTATCAGTGAAAGTCTCAACAAAAAGAATAAAAAAACAACATACCCTGGCTAAAAAAACATGGGCAGAAACAATGTTACGAGATGGGAACAACTTTTGCTTACTCTATGAGCATAGCCTGCCCACAGAGAGATAATCCTCCTGGGAATCTGATGGGACATTTCCACTCTAAGAAACTCAGCAATAAACTTTAAAAAAACCCACAATTAGTTGAGGAAATATTGAAATGTGCATGGCTGTGGTTCTGCAACCATTTCCAAATGTAATTTAATTCGTATTTCTGCAAAGATCAGAACAGGAGGCGGGGCACACCAGTCACCACGATTTAATCTGAATCAATGGAACTCTTGTTTGTAAAGTCTACCTTAATATCAAACATGCTGATAGGAGTTCTAAAAGCCGTAGCCTCATACAAAAATCAGGACGCAACATCTGAATACACTGCACCATTTATTCTATTTTCCCAAAAGAGCATCAAACAGCAGTTGAAGTAAATTTAAGTGAAGAAATACATACTCACATACAAACATACAGAGTTACTGGACTCAGTGCAGTCTTGTAGCTGTATGACGTACGGCACTATATCGTGGAGGAAAACCAAGCAGCTCATCTCCTGTAAGGATACTCTAATACTCATAAACAGGTATCATTTGATTTAGAGTGACAACACAAGTACTAACACTGGCAAATTCAGGCAGGTTATAACCTAGAAGACAGCAAGTCAACATAAAACCACCCAGAACTTAAAACTATTAGCACTTATTTGTGCTGTCTGCTTGGAACATTGTAACTCCTTCCGATCCAGACAGCTTTAATAAGCCTTTACCACTCCTTTAACACCTAGGAATTCACATGTTCATCTGTTTATACGGTATTCCTAAGCAGCATACATGCTCACGCCTTAACTTCAGCCTCAAAGTCACTGTTCAAATACGCATCTGTACTATCAGTGGTCACAGGTCTCCTGGTTGCAGAGCCAGGTCTATCCTCTGAGATAGTCCTACAGACTGCAGCCAGTTGAGGTGCAGGTGGTAAAGCAGCAGTTCCCTCTTTGCTGCAAATTGCTCCGTTACAACCAATGCAATAAAACTTATTAGGATATGTAGAACTTATCAGAATATTTCTAGATTTTCTTTCATGTTCCTCCAACCATTCAGTTTTCTTTTTACCGGCTATTCTCACTTCTAGGTAATTTGCATGCTAGTTTTCAATATGCTGAAAACAGCAGGCTCTGTTTTTCTGACTCCAAGCTTTTGGATTCATAGCAACTATGCCAGGTACGTAAAAGAACAGTAAAAGGAGTATTCTAGGATGTTTTTCCCTCTGCTTTTCTCTGGCTGCTTAACCATATCTGTTCTGTGTCCTGGGTGTTCACGCCATTATTTTCTTTTCAACACTAATACATACTCTTTCTGTCAGAGACTCCATAACCACGCTTCCTCTGCTCTCTTGTCTTCTGAAATGCTAGGACTGCCAGAGCACCTAGCTAGGGAGATATAGTTAGAGGGGAACATAGGTTCCTGTAGTCCTAAAATAAGACAGTGAAGAAAAAAAAAAAAAAAGGTAGCTGAAGGCCAGCAAGGACTGTGTAATGTATCTCTAACTGACAGGGTTTTTTATGCTTGTGTAGCTACTCTATCTCATACTTGGAGAAGTTGCCACATGCTGTCAGCACCGGCTGATCTCCAGTTGGTGTTTCCGAGAGCAGCCCTTTCAAGTCATTCCCAATGAACTCACAGGCAAAGACATTTTCCCTAATGGAGTTGTATTCTCCTTTGTATTCTCCTTTGTCATATGTTCCTTTTTGGAGAGGTAAAACAAGTAAAAATTGGTATCCCATACTTCACACCTGCAGCTATGCTGAACTGAAAACATCTCTTGAAACACAAAGAGGTGTAACAGTGAAGATGCTCCACTACTGCTGCCCATAAGCTCATTGGCAAACAATTCTGATCGTCTCCTATGACGAATTGTTAGTCAGATCACTGATAATCATTCCTGAGCTGCACTGAACCGTATGAGTCATATCTCTGTCAGCACAGCTACTCTCATAACTGAGATTGGTGCCCATTCCTGCTGCTGCTACAAGCCACACACCACAGTTGATTTTCACATCTCTCACCTGCACACCTTGTTTTTGATGTTAAATATGTCCATTTTTGTGTTCCACAGGTGCAGCTCCAAGCTAATGAGTGTCGCAGGACACTGTTGTGTACATATGCCTGTTTATAGCAGGCAATCTGTAACCAGATCCCCAGATCTTTTATCAAATACTTGATTTTATCCAAGTTTGCCATCTTCAAAAGCCTTGATCCTTACCAGTCAATCTCTTCAGTCTTTCAGAGTGCTGCAAGCAAATGGGATGAATTCATCCCATGAGTCACTCCAGAGCCTTAGTGTGCACAGACCTCAGGCTCAGTGCATGCCTGATTTCCCATGGCATTTATGGTGACCGGAGATTAGTGAGTGACAGTTAATTTTTTTGCACTGTTTGCCCTTCAGCACTGTTGTTTGCTATAAATTAAATTTGTTCCAGGTCCTGAAGTGAACTGCATTGTGATTTTCCAGCCCTCAGTGTCTTCAGATGTTGAGAAGGGGTCCCTCTGGAGTTCTTCACATGATTCCAACAGATGTTGAAGGTGTCTCCATTGCATTAAAACCTTCCCATTTCCCTGCCACTGGGTTTGCAAATGGTCTGATGTTTGTAAGGACCATTTTCTCATTTTTTATCACTAGCTGTGTAACACCAGCATGACACAGTTAGCCACTTCATGAATAACTCTTTCTTGAAGTGTTGCATGTCACATAAAGGAGTCACTCCCAGAATGGACAGTAATAGCTGATATCTTTGAAGGAACACAAAATTTCTATCTATTTCCCCCTTTTAACCCTACATAAAAGCTGATCTGATGTAGTCTGACCTTGTCCTTCATCTGTAGGTTTTGAATCTCCTACATTAAACTACTTACCAATTCACTCCTGTTTTCTTACAGCAGTCACCTCTCCTAAATTTGTTATTTCTGGAATCAGCACAACAGGGTCTGCTAAAACTGAGAAATATTTTGGTCCTATCAATAAACAGTCTTATCAAAAGTTATCTTGATGCATATAGAGGTCTGTACAGCAATTCTGCTTTGTACTGAGGTTTGGCAACAGGATGTACTGGCCTATTATGATTCCAGGAAGAAAGGCACTCAGACTCTGAAAGGTATCATTTAAAGTGCTACTTATTAGAACTAACACTGTAAGGAGAGAATAGCATAGACAATCTTATATCCCTTTAGATGGTGGGGACCCCAGGTGGTGCAGCATCAAACAGGCTCCGATCCATGTTCAGCAATTGGCAGACCCCACCCATAGAAGAGATTCCATCATTTCAGTCATTTGAGCTATTGCAGGCTTTTCTTACAAGAAAACAGCTCCATTCATCATTTCTACGGTTAAACAGAAATGATGTTCCCATGAGAACTTCTCACTGCACTGTTAGGTAAAGGCAAGGCCACGCGGGAGGGGTAATTGCTGCTACCGAGGGGGAGCTGCCTGCAGGCTCCTCCATTGCAGTGAGCTGGTGGGGTCTGTCCTGCAGCCAAAGGGTTTGTGCAGCACAACACAGGCAGCTCAGTGCAGCACAGCACAGGTCGGTGCCTAGTGAGGATGACGACTACCTGGACCACTCACTCCTCGATGTACCATGGTCTCCCGGTTAGGATCTCTACACCTACCTCTTGCCTCGCCTTTCACTTGGGGATTTCAAAAGGGCAAGTTTCTTTCCACCGTAAACCGTATAACTGGTTGTATAACTATGCACCAGGGATAAACGGTACTCTGGAAAAACACTGATTAAAAGCCATCTAATAAGACTGTTAGGTGATGCTGCTTCTTTCTTCCCATGTGCTCGTTTGCAAATACTTGGAGTATCCAATAGGTCCCAATTTCCACTGCTTGATCACTAAATTTCTCTTTAGGATAACAAAGTGATTTCATATCAAAATGTGCAATATTGGCTAACAAAAAAAAAAAAACCAAAAAACTTATTAAGACTCTGGAAATAACAATTTCCTAGGTCAGAAAGAACTTAACTTTCTTCTTCCTGCATCAAAGACAATAAGGTTATGTAGGACTTAACAATTAGATAAGTATACAATCTGTAATATCACATTTCACAAAGGTGTCACTTTTTCACAGACTTACAGTAATTTGCCAGGGAACTAGAGAAGATATCTGCTGCTGGTGGTTACAAGTACAAGCAAAACCATTGTCGTGGTCCTGACTCCAAATATGAGGCTGTACAGGTCATCTGAAGGCTTTGTGTAACATTTGGACTAAAGTGAATTGGCAGAGGTTGAGATTAGTCAGATAAGTAAGCACAGCAAAGAACATGGTTGGTGCTGGTCACATGGAGTTGATAGGGAAAAAATAAACATTTTAGAAATAAATTGTGCCATTTGAGAAATAGCACGATACTCATATGCAGTAGGAAGCCCATGCATACTAGTGAGAAAATGTTCAGAAAGGGTTTAATTTGAGACATTAAAACCATAAGCAAACTTGAGTCAGCTGCAGAAGGAATGCCCTGGGTAGTGCAGGAGTGAAATCGGTCCCGTTGCCAAACAGCGCCTGCAATGCTTTGTTAAGAACAAGCACACCAACAGGAAATGGCACACACAGAGTACCTGCAGAAAAGTACTGAAATGGCTCACACAGCCTTTTCCATACTTATTGAAAATTGCACAGCATCCTGGACTGTTACCTGCCCCCTTTGCGGTAAAAAAAAAAAATGTATTCACGTTCCAAGTAGCACTACGCGAGAGAGACAGCAGCTAAAAAGCCCGTTCCCTGTTCCCTGATGGATGAGTCAGCGCAGGTGACTCTGGCAACCTAAAGAAAATACATGACTACGTGACACCCCTGTGACCCTTGGAGAAGCTCTGCAAGGAACTCAGTCAAGGAGTGCGAGAAGCATTCACCACGAGCTGACAGAAAGACATTCACAGGAACAAAGTAAGAAATGATGCCAAGGGCCTTCCCAGAGGCAATGCAACTGCCAAAAAAATGGTGAGAAGAATGAGAAACAACTAAAACATAGTAATGCCTTTTTGATCAGAGACATGAGTAATTCACCCTTCTGTCCTCCCTCCCTATCTCCCTATCAGAGACTGTCCCCAGCTACAGCACATCACACTTTCCTTCTTCACACACAGCCCTTGTTTTTTTCTCATGCTGACCTCACATCTTCCAGTTTCTCTGGCAGAGATGTTTTTTGTCCCGCACTCAGTTAATATACACAAATGAAGCCCTAATATACATAGGTTGGAAGACTTGCTGATGCCTCTCCCTAGGCATGCGCCCACAGAAAGCAGGTGGATTTAGCCTGACTCAAATTCTTTTTTCATCAACTCATGACCAAAGCACAGAACTGAATAATTTTTTGGTCTTAAAAGCAATTTTACTTTCCCATCCTCCTCAAACTCAAAGTAAATTAAAAAAACCCAGAACCGTTCTTGTTCAAACTTTCCAAATAAAATTACATTTGGATGGAAAACACATTTGGAATGGAGAAAAGTTTCTGAATGTCATTAGCCATTAAAAACAGGATATTAGAATATAAACATGATGTAACCTCAGCACTGTGACCATAATAAACTATTCTGGCACCCAGAACAAGATGGCATCAACCTTTCACATCTTTAACTGCATGTGCACTTACATATGAGTTTCTGTCTCTCACCCCACTCTGTCCAAAGTCTTGATTGTGCAGCAGGCATCTCTCAGTTGCTGTGTATATAATATATGGATAGGCAAGTACCATGGCGATTTGTCCATCAGATACATACAGTGTGACATACCCCATGCAATTGCCCACATTAGTCTGTGACCAACAGTCTCCCTCGGGACGGGGTGGGCACAGCGAGACTGTCATTGCGGGGAAGTTGGAGGAGCATCTGCCAGAACCCCACGGCCCCCGCATCCTGGCAGCAGCCGCTTCTTCCTTCCCTCGTCCCCCTCCTTCCTGCAGGCCTAGGAATAAGGAGTATCTTCCCGCGCTGCGAGGACAGCTGGCAAGGCAAAGCCAACTGCAGGGGAGAAGAGAGCGACTGGCAGTGTATATCCACGTGTGTGCATCTGCGCTCTGCTTGGGGTCACTGCTGGCAGGCAGGAGACCATGGAGATCAGAGGGCACTGCGAGATTTATCTTGCCTTTTTGCCATTTTGTGCTACCCCTTCCCCTCTTGTCCCTGCAAACCATGAATTCTTCAGCCAAAACTGAACTGCAGCCTCCTCTGTGATGAAACGTGGATGCTGGATAACAATGTACAGCAACTGTTGAAAAAAAAATTGAAAAGGGATGCGGAGAAGAATACAATGACAATCTCTGCAACAGGGCTGGTTCTGGTAAGCTGAGACTACTTTCTCATGCCTATATGTTTATCATTAACAACGATATCATTGGATTTGTATTCATTTTTTGGATTTGCAAGGGGGGAGGTCTCAAAGGAACTTTTCCAATTCATATTCCAACTTCCATCTTCTCAAAAGAAATGAAACTTTCACACAGTTGCCACCTTTTTTTTCTTCTGGTAGCAAATGAATCGGTAATAACATTAAATTCAGTAAAAACACCTTTAAGAGGCCTGCCGAAGAGCACATTCAGCACTTGTATGTTTGGGCTCCCAGGATAGTTTTGCCCTGAATCACTCATGTTCTGAGAACAAACCAGGGAGTTAAATTTATTATGCAATTCCTTTCTTCTTATACGAGTAATTCTTAAAGGCTTTAGTAACAGGCAGGTATGGATCATTTCCCCCTGAATAACTTGTTTTCTTTATCCTTGATAAACCTTTTTTTTTTCCTCACTGCCCCAGCTGATTGTGCCTTCTCTTATAATGAGTCACAGCAAAGCCGTGTCAGCCCAGCCGCAGCCTGGCGCACTGCGTGGTGTCGTGCAGGAAAGCCGAAGAAGCCCCATTAATGTCTGACGGTCCAATACGTCTGCATGGAAAAAGTGTTAACCTGTTGTTTCCAGTGCCTTGAGGGGGATGGCTTGTGTAGATTTAGGAGAGGAGAGCAAACAGGGAAAGACAAAATATCCACCTGAAAAATAAGGGCTAGACTTATTTCCAACTTTCTTATATGGAAAGATAATTTTAAATGTCCCTGTCACCAAAATATAACTAAAATACGACACAAGTTTCAGACCTCCGCTGTCAATGATAGGCACAACAACCAGTCTTTTAAGCAGGTCTTGCCATTCAGTTTTTTTGAATATACAGCTTCCTTTCACATGGTACGTGAAGCATAAATTTAAATCCAGGAAATTCTATTAAATGCACACTCCATTTGTTCAAAAGATCTAATGTTACCCTAATGCCAATTTGCTTTCTTGCCATCTAATGCCCTAAATTCCAATCTATCCGGTATACGTCTTCTACAGATTATAACGTTCTGTCATAAAGTTTGCCTTCTGCAAATCACAATCATGAGACAAGAGCGGTTTATTTGGAAAATAATTACAGTTTTGAAGAAAGGAGACATAACAGACCCACGTATTTCCCCTGTGTCATCACTGATCAGGCTTAGGACGCCCATCCTCTTGGTGTATTTTTTCAGTGATTTTTTTTTTTTTTTCCGCTGGTCATTTTACTGTTGATGTTAGTAAAGTATTAAAAGAAGGAATATTATTAGGAAACATATTTTAAAATAATTTTCTGCTACTTTTGTGAAGAAGGTGGCTGGCATTTTACATGCAGTTCTAAGTATAGGAGAAGGCACCGTCAAGAATTTCTGGCTGCACTTTATTTGACTGTCCTCCACAGATAAGGAGACTCTTAATTCCTAGTAGGCCTGGATGGAGCAGCTGATGGAGCTTAGAGCGCTGCAGATAAAGGGAGGATTGCTAGCATATGAAACAAGGAGTCAAGGTGAAACTGAATCCCTTTCTCCTTGCCATCCCAGTCATTTTGTCATCCTGCTGGCTGCAGCTCTTGGTATGAAATGCTAGAAAGCACCTTGTCTGCATTCCCCCCCCCCCCCGTCTCTTTAATAAAGTCTTGCTGAAAGCTGTAAGAGACAAAGAGAGGCTCCATTTCAGGGATGGGGGTGGAATCTCTAGGGGTTTTTTTGCATGTGAGCATGACAGATGGAAAATGTTTCCGAGGGAAGTCTGCACAAGTGGCGGCCAAGAACTCCATGTGTAAATGCACTTGGCAAATGCAAGAGAAAAAAACACCTCAGCCTCCTGCTTGAGAACTGCCTTATTCCATACCTCTCCGAGCACATGACATGTCTCTCTATTTTGGCAATGTCTCATAGCAAGCCCAGGTCTCGCAGTTCGATCAGCACAGGGTACACCTGAGCCCCAGGAGTAACTCACTGCAGACCGCACCTCACTGCCAAATCTGATTCCACACCTCCACCAGCCCAGGAGACACATTGGAATATAACAAAGTCATAATTTCCTATTTTATTATTCAGTACTTAAAACGTGGTAACAGGATCAGGACCTGGATATGCATACTCCGTTTTTTTTCTAAACAGTCTGAAACATTAGTTCCAGTGCCTCAGGTTTCTTTCTTAATCAAAACCTAACCAAAGACATAGCTCTCTTTTCTTGATAAGCTCAAAATTGCATTCACCACTGATCAGTCAAACTTCAGCCAGGATAAATAACTGTTGTTTTGTTTAAAGCCACCTCATCATGCAGCGTCACAAAGCAAATGCACCACATTGTCATAGTCTCACATGAGATTCTGATGTCTGAATTGCTAAAGCATGAGGCTATTCTTTCTCCGGGTTATAAATCACAGAGTAATTAGTAGTTTTCTTCTCATCTCCTAGTTGCCATTACAATGGTCAAGCCATCTTCTTCACTCTCTGCTTGCTGTCTTCCTTCTCCCTGCTCTTGGTTGATGAAAGGGACCCTCTCCTCCCCTTTCATGTCCCAGTTAAGAAGATATAAAAAATGCCAGGTAGAATTAATCTCCAGCTTCCCATTTTTTGTGCCTGGCTTCAGAGTTGGATGTTTCAAACCTTCTATCTCTTATTCCTCCCATTATACCAGAAGAAAAAAAAAAAAAATTCATCTCAAATTCACACTTTGACAGGCAGCACAGGCATAGTCTATGCTGTAGTCAAAGGTAAAGCTGAAAGCAGCCTTTGCTGGTTATGGTCACTAAATAATCACAGAAAAAGTTTTAGAAAAATCCCAAATACCTGGTTTGTCACTGTATGCTAAGGCAATTCTTTGATCTAACTCTGTTTTAATCCAGTTTTAATTAGACAGAATTACTGTTCTTCACAAAAGTATCCTTTAACGGTTATCGCTGGGATAGATGCATGAAAGTGGTTTTAGCTATTCCTCATCTGCATTTGTTCTCTCGTGACTCTTCCACTCAAAATAATTGTGTTGGCACCTAGCAAATCCAAGGGAGGATATGCTGAAGAAGTTGGATGGAGCATGAGAAATTATTATCCTACATCCAATTTCCCATAACAACTCCAAGGGCAGGCCAAGGAATAATCTCCAAAAAACTACCATAATTTACAGAAAGTGCAAAACATCTTGATAAGAGATGCCCATTTTTGGAATAAAATAGATCAGCACTATTTCTATGGAAAAATATTTCCCATTCAATATTTTTTTGAAAACCAGGTTTATTTCCTTGCCTTGATAAGAAAACCTAATGGTGGGACATTTATTTTCAGCAATTAAGTTATATTATGTAGAAACCTAAGCACGGTCATTCTGTATAAAATCAAAGATATGTATAACCCTAGATGTTTTTCTGACAGTGGTCAACAGCAGATACTGAGGGAGGAGTTTAAAAACAGAGGGAACATTCAGGACTATATCTTAAGAATATTCTCCCAATTTTTACCTCTTCGTAACAAGCATTTCCTGAACCAGGTTTTGTGTCTCAGTGTTTAACACTCCTACAGGTATTTTTATCCCATGAATGCATCCAGTTGCTTTTGAAATCCAGCAGTTTATTTTTGAACCCAAAATTATATCAAAGCTGACCCAGAGAGAGTATCAAAACCCTGTTCATATACATGCAACCAAAAAAAAGTATCAAAGAAAGTAAAACATATGAACTTCTTCTACAAAATGTGTGCATAAACTGAAATTAAGATGCACAAATGAGTATTAAAGATGCTGGAAGAGAAAATTATACAGGACAGCCAATTTAAATTTAAATTATCAGTACAATAGTTCCTTATCCAACCTTGGATACCACTAGCAGACCATATTCTCCAAAAGAGAGATTCTTTTGTAATGTGAAATCGCACAAGAGACGTGTTTTTGATTACCAGGAGACAAAAGGACCTCAGTTTTACATCTTGCCTGAAAAACAGCACACATAATTATGCTGAGATAATTACTCATTATGGACTCAGCAATCTGACACCTACTGATTCACCCACATCATTTTATTGTAGTGCCCACAATTTCCTTTGAGGTGCCAACCTAGAAGCTTGATTTCAACTTCATTAAGGTGATGGGATTGTTTAAGATAACTTTAAAGGGGGATACAGCAGGACTTGCATTTTAATCAAGCTCAGGGTTTAGTCAGAAACATCCCAAAATAAGTAATGGTGGGAATTAAGCACTACCTCACCAACATAGTCCATGTCCCTATTCTATGGTACGTAGTAAAAACAAGGTTCCAAGGTGCAAGAAGATCACGGGGTGTTGGTGGTGCTTCTGAAGCTTCAGTTGATTTTCTTGTCCACATCATCTGTCCTGTTTATTTTGAAAGATGTGTCAAGACCAAAGCCTCAGGGGACACCGCTGCAGATCTGGCAGTGATCCCTGGAACGGCCACTGGTGCACCAGGGAAGGAAAACAGTGACTGGCCAGGAAATTAGAGCTGGTTTTATTAGCACTTTATTCACCCCAATCCACCAAGCAGTTTTTCCCATACGGGTTTAATTACAAACTCAAAAGCAACTGGGAGAAAGTGTTAGACTTCATTTCTTTAACTCATATCTCGGAAACAACCAGACACCCCAAGAAAGTTATTTATTATTGGCACTAAGCGTTAGCAGAGTTTTGCTCACATCACCAAAACACCAGATGTGTGCAATTTTCAAGTGAACAGTCTATAAGCACATTAGCACACAAGGTTACAATTCCCCTCCTGCGAGCATATTTGGAATTTACACTCAGCAAATGAAATGTCCATGGAAAACTTATCCTGAAATTTAGTAAGCAAACAGTCTGCCAGTCCCATTTTAAATTGGAATAAGTACTACTGAGTTTTATTTGTTTGTACAATTCAGCCAGAAGTTCTCCAGGCTCCCTCTCAGCAGAATGAACAGGGAGCAGCAAAACATGGTGTGGTTTTCTTCATGCCAGGATGGAGATGTACACTAAAAGACATTAGGCCTGGACAGCTATACATGTGTTATCTCCACTAGTGATCGATGTGTAAATTGAAGTAATCTTCCTGTACGTGCCTGTATTGAATAGTGCTTTCTATTTCACATGCAGTCCTGTGCATATAAAAAAACTTGTTATTATTAACTCAGATTGTGTTTTAAATAGCTTTGATGCAAAACAACTTTTCTAGTTCACACAGATTTCATTAGGCTTCTTTTGCAAATCCAGGAGTAGACAATACATATTTTTAAAGGCCAGGAATGCTTTTCCTTCCCAGATCACTGAAAGAAAACAATGTTTTGCTGACCTTGGAGAATGTAACATTCAAGGAAATCTCCATGTCTCTGTTGAAGAGGAAGAAAAAAACAAGATAACCCTGGAATTTAACCATATTGCTAGATAAAGGATGCAATGACTCACAGACCAATACTAGGAAAGCACAAACATCCCTGCATAGATATGAGTGAATGTTAAACTTAATTTATTGTATCTTAGCTACTTCATTCCTAAAATATATTTCCTTTCCTCTGAGATAAGAACTTTGCTTTCCTTTCTTATTCTTTAATGGTAATGTTTGTCAACACACTGTGCCCTTGTGGTTATTCATCAGAAGAAGACAAAAAATGGGCATGTGATAGAAACAGAAAATATAGCCGAGTGCAACATTTTAGAGATTAATTTATTATGGAATACAGACACTCTGCAAAACAAATGCCCATTTGTTTCTGTCATTATGATTGCAAATTAATTTTTATAGTACAATTAATTAGAAATTATTCACTCACAACATATTTAGGCATAAGCTGAGGTCCAGGTTGCAGTAGTCCCCAGGTGTCACTATCAGATTTGACAAGCCTACCATCCCACATCCTGTGGCATGGCTGTGGTCATGCAGCTACTCAGCCCTTTCAGGCTCAGGTCCAAGAATATTTTGTGCTTGCATAGAAGAAAGTGAGATGTAAATTTAAAGCTCTTTAATACTAATTATCAAGTAAGTTTCCTAACAAAGTCACATCCTTAGCAATTTTACACTTGAAAACATTTCTTGCCTTGATAGAAACATGAAAAAGGACACTTAGCAGGGATTTCTTCTTTGTTTTTGGTCTCTACATATTTTGTCTGTATTCCCAAGTCTTTTAATTCATGGATGCTTATGAAACCTATATCCATTGGTTAAAACTCCAGGAACTTATTTCAAATTTAAACTGTTTTACTGACACATTATGATCCGAGTCATGGTGTTATTGAATACTAACTTTGCAAAAAGCAGATTTGCTTTAGCAATGTCATGTTAAGAGATTTGAAACTAAAACTTCCCTACCATCTAGTATAAACATCTAGTTAAACATTTTAAGTTACAAATCAATAATTTTTAAGGTAGCTGCCTTTATTATTCCCTAAACAGGAACCAGACATAGGATTCATTTCATTGACTTTACTTATCTATCATGTAGACACATACGTCTGAACAAGTGTCTCGGGGCTCCCTTCAATAGATAAAGGCACTTTTAGAGTGATTCAGGACAAATTGTCTGAAATAAATCTTGAGAATTTTGCTCTAGAAATGCCTGTTTCTCCCAGTGAAAATACAGAAAGCTGAGAGGAACCAGCTCACCTGTAGACATTGAACTGTAAACCTGTAAAGTGAAATGGCCCTAACATGAATCTCTTCGTACAGCCAGCACTGAGACAGAACAAGCTGGTACTCGTGTCCCTTATTTTAATTGTAGCCTTATGTCTCTTGAGACAACAGAGATGTCACTGTTCTGCATGTTTCCACCCTCTTGGAGGAAAACACATCGCTTAAGGCCCGACTCAGAGGGGTGGGAGGCAATGTCATCATGGCTCTGCTAGCCTGGCTTAACCGTGGTGGCCGGGGGATGCTGTTGCTACAAAACAGTCCTGGCGTGTTTTGTTTAAAAGCAGCAGCCATTTGAAAGCTTGGTAAAAAGAAAGGCAGAAATGGATGTGTACTTCATTTAGATAGTCTGTTTAGTGATTTTATTTTTCTTTAACTTCTGTAGCCATGTCTGCAGGTAACAGTGAGGAATTTCACTGGGCACCACTTGGTACAGCATTGGAGAGACAGAACTCTACCTTTCTGTCTTAGCCTGCTCTTAATGAGACACTCCTGAATAACAAATGGTGTAAAAATACCACACAGCTTTCTCTCAGGAAAATCTCTGTCTGGGGGGGCTTTACAAGGAGGATCTTTATGACTGCCACACCATGGGTGTGAGAAAGGACTGTACTGGATTGGGGAAAAGAAGCAAAACTCCCATAATCCCCATAAAATGGGCAACCATAGAACTATCTGTTCTCACCTGCACTGAGATGGGAGCAGAGGACCAAGAAGCTGAGATGAGGGTCACAGCAGTCTCCTGTTTAGTAAAACAAGAAGAGACTCAGGGCAGAAAAGAATCCAGCACATATATCATCCCTAATGTCAAAACATGTGTCTGTATTTAATGCTGGTGAAAACAGGAATGTGTTTTTAACATTGTCATTGTCCATCAGATACTCAGGCTCTGAGTTAATTGTGGAGACTCTTTGTGCCTACAGTAGTAGTTAAGTATCCATAATTACTCTTTAATCAAGTATTTGGTCATTCAATGACATTTTAATGTAAATAAAAAATTTGAGCTTCTTTATTAACCTTATTCCAGTTATTGCGATTGCCTGCATTGTAGGCTGCCACCTTTTATTCAAGGGTTTGCTAAAGATGATGTTTTTAACAGCACTCAACTGCCTAACATGCCAGCAACAGAAGCACCAAAAAAATTTAAACCACGTTCAAAAGAATTCACTCTGACTTTAGATTCAGCCTTTGCAAAGCATCCAATCCGCAAATAATTGGAGAAAAGTGTATAAGATTTAATTATACAGAAAAATCATCCAAAGCTATTAATTCACCCCTTTTCTGGAAATATCCCAGATGAACACAGAAAAGCAAATCTCCCCAACAATTCAGGAAGAAAAAAAAAACCAAGCCCGTAAGAAAACAAGTCAATACTTACAGCTTATTTTCCTTGCATAGTGTGCTGCACTTTATAACGACAGAGAGATATGTTTAGCACGCAGTAGGCATGTCAAATAGTTATCATAACCAGTTCATAAGACTTTTGAGATTCACAGTATCTGGCTGTGGCCAGCTTGTTTCAAATTAGGTTAGTCCAACCTAATTTTCTATTCATGTTATGTACTGTTATTTGAGGTAGGAGGCTATCAACCCAGGGCAGGCAAACAAGACTCAGAGCTTCAGACCTCTTGAAGAGCGTGTGTAAGTTATGTCCTTTCCCCTCCTGTGTCATTCCTACACCCAGCATATAAATATCACCCTGAGTGACGTTAGTGAATGTGTGAATGTGTAGTAAGTTTGGGGATATTAAAGCAGCCCCAACCTACCATCCCAGGGAAATCTGTGTGTCTGTGACTAAACAAGTATTTATCATTTCCTGAGCTCCGTGCTGGCAGCCAGCCAGCAGAGTGTGTACATTGACATTAGAATAGATTGGGAGGCAGGACTTTGTTCCGCATTGATCTGGATGACGATAGCAATTCTGAAAGCAGCTCTACTTTTTTAAAGGTTCATTGTGTGTGTCTAAAAAGGAGGGGGGAGAAACATTTAGGAAAATAACAGGAAGGAAATCTAAGGCCAGGATATATACTTTTTTATGATTATTATTATTTGATTCTCTTACAGCATTGTTTTGTTACCATCAACATAAGAGCTAGAGCTTGCTAATGTCACATGCAGAAATGCATGGAGCAGGAGTGAAGAAAATGCTATTTCTTGTCATCTATTTATTACTTAGTAATTTTTCCTACTGCAAATGCTTGCACTGTAAAGACCAAAAGGTTTTATCAATTGTGTCAACTGCAGCAAGGAAAAAAATAAGAATTACTGTTAAGAGGAGTAATACAGTTTTGTCATGTGGCTGATAGATCTTTACCTGTCAGTTTACTGTTGAGTTTTACTCTACTCTTGCAAATGGTAGGTGAACATACAACCCCAGTTTAGCTCATTTTTTTCCTGTAACTTTCAATATCTACTGTATATAACAGGATATTTTAGTAAAAGTACGTGCTACTTTTTGTTGTTCCTTAAAATGATTTGTGACATGGTAAGTCAAAAACAATAAAGATGTGAAGCATCAGCATTAATTTCATTAGCTTACCAGAAACACTGATAATTTCTTAGGCTTTGAACGTTTGCCAGAAAGATAGACCAGGCATATGGTTCATGAGGCATCAGAGTATTCAGTGTGTAACTACTTCAAAGCAAGATCTGATACAATAGAAAAAATATAACTCCTGAGATGACATATTTTTAAATAACTACAGCAGGAACTGACCTTGTGGCACTATTTTTTCATTCCTTATGACTCAGTGTAGAAGATGAGATAAAACTAACTGGAGGAATTCTGTTTTCACCAAATGCCAGAACTCTGTGTATGGTCCTCAATGTTGTTCCCAAACTGCTCTTTACATTGTTTGGACAATCATCGACCCAGCTCCATGTTGCAAGGATATGATGGTAAGTCTGCTACTTTGAATGTTGAATACACAGATTTACACCTCAGATTTGACCACCAATAAGAATACAATTCATGGTATATTTAAGCCACTCCACAAGGACATCTCAAGGACCAGATTGCCACCTACGACAAACTGATTTGAACATACACTTTCCAAAAGCAACAGACTCAGCTCACTTAGTGACATCTTTGGCTGTCCTTTGGTATGAAACATATTAAATTATATCTTTCTCCAAACATAAGTAAGGCCTGTGTTCTTGTTTTAAAGTACACGTTAAGTGTTTCTAATGCATAGCCTTCAGCCACGTAATTTCCATGCTATCAGAGAAAAAAAAAATGGGGAAAGCTCTGTTCTCTTTACATCAATAAAAATCCAGTGCTTGAGTAAACAACCATTTCCACAACCCTTTAATACTATCAATGAGCACTGAAAAATTTCTCAGACTAAAGTATTGGGTGCTTCACTTCCTTCTTCAGAGCACTACAGAGCAGGGCTTTCACATTTAAAGCCGTGCAAAGCGTCCTCTAAACCTTTGGAACAATAATGTCAGGAGCTAAGCAATTCAAAGGAAACAGCTTCCTCAAAACTGGAATCCTCTTTAACATGGGCAGTTGCCTCTCAGTGGAGCACAGCTTCCCCTTCTCCTTGCAACACAGAAATGCTCATTGCCTTTGATCTAGCTCCCCTTGCAGCTGCTCAGCAGCAGATCTAGGAGCTCCATAAAGATGTGATACATCTCTGAGCTGTACGAGTGCCTGGCCTGACTTGTCCCAGCTTCCAGAATGATCTGGCTAGTCTGAAAGCAACAGTGCAGCAGAACACAATATGCCCTTTCTCTGTCTTTCTTGTGTCCATGCAAAGCCATAAATCTCAATGGAGCTCTGACTCAGCTGAGATCTTTGGAAGGGAAATTTCTTACAGTCCAGAAAGAAACACAAAACAGTGCTGAGGAAACATCACAGCCTATTCTGTGAGCAGGTGGGGATGTATACAAAAAAAACCTCAAGAGAGCAGTGTACTTAACAGATGCTTCACACAGATTCCCATGGAGTCAAGGAAGGCAGAATCAAACTGGCTGGCATCTGACATGCTCTGAAGTTTTGCAGGGTTATAGTTAGGATTATCTTAAAATAGAGATTTGCAGGTAAGGAACTAACTACACATTACTGAGCGCCAGCTAAGCTGTTACAACACTCATTTCTCACAGATACACAGTTTGCTGCATACTGCAAATGGAGTCCCTTTTCTTCTGTTCCATGATCTCAGGTCATATTGGCTTATTGCGTAACACCATGGAAAGAGAAGGGGAGAGGAAAAAAGGCTTTGGATAGCAAAATCTCCTCTCATGAGCCATTGAGCCCTCTTTACAGACAAGAGCTGAACAGCATATACACATTTTCAGAAATCCATCCCATCTTTTTTAAAGAAGTGCTTTGTAGGAGCCTGATAAACATGAACGATGCCAAAACATTCATTGCACTCCAGAAGGACTTGGTGGGCAGCACATCACATTCCCAATGGTGAATAATGAGTTACTGGTAATGACAGGTGCATACCTCTCTCCCTTGTTTGTTAACAAGACAACAGCCTTAACTTCAGTCTATGCAAGTTAAAATTTCCCTTTTACTGCTGATAAAGGGAATATGCAGAAGACATACCACAACAGATAAGCAGTTAAGTTAAGTTAGGTCTGAACAAGTTAGAACTGAACGATCGTACTGTTAGTACCTTCAGCCTAGCAGCCACCTTCAGTGGGCTGGCCTGGCTTCCTTCTGTTTTCTCTCAGGTAAAGAGCATTGAGTATATTTTAGCTTTCTTGAAAGCAACATTCGCATTCCAGTACCTGTTACACTTTTACTAAGCATGGTCAAGAACTTCTCAGTCAATTTTTGGAACTGGTCTCGGAAGTTTTAGGGAGCGTGATTTTGTTGCAGACACCAGGAAGAAACCTAGGAGGGGAATACTTCCAAAGTATATTGGAGTGAGTCCAGAGGAGGGCCATGAAGATGGTCAGAGGGATGGAACACCTCTCCTATAAGGACAGGCTGAAAGAGTTGGGGTTGTTCAGCCTGGAGAAGAGAAGGCTCCAGGGAGACCTTATTGCAGCCTTCCAATACCTGAAGGGGGCTTACAAGAAAGATGGAGAAGGACTTTTTACAAGGACATGTAGTGATAGGACAAGGAGTAATGGCTTTAAACTGAAAGTGGGTAGGTTTAGATAAGATTTAAGGAAGAAATTCTTCACTATGAGTGTGGTGAGGCACTGGAACAGATTGCCCAAAGAAACTGTAGATGCCCCATCCCTGGAAATTTCAAGGCAAGGTTGGATGGGGCTTTGCACAACCTGGTCTAGTGGAAGCTGTCCTTGCTAATGACAGAGGTGTTGAAACTAGGTGATCTTTAAGGTCCCTTCCAATCCAAACCATTCTATGATTCTGTTATTTTGTTTGTTGTCTGTTGGTGCCTGGTTACCAAAAGAAATAAAGTTTATGTGATGCCACACATCCTTTAATAACTTCTGAATCCACCGCTGATTTTCTAACATCTTTGGTAGATGGCAAAATATGCCAAATTTATTAAATTCTTAGAAAGTAAGTGAAAGTTGAGAAACACAATGATAACCTCATTGAGGAAAAGGATAAAATAAGACTTCATACTTCATTTATCATTGTGTTGGGTTGACCCTGGCTGGATGCCAGGTACCCACCAAAGCCACTCTGTGACTCACTCCCCTTCTCAGCTGGACAGGGGAGAGAAAATATAGCAAAAAAGTTTGTGGGTAAAGACAAGGACAGGGAGAGATCATTCAGTAATTCCCATCACAGACAAAACAGACTCAACTTAGGGAAAAATCAATTTAATTTATTACCAATTAAATCAGAGTAAGATAATGAGATAATGAGAACTAAACCCAAATCTTAAAACACCTTCCCCCCACCAGTCCCTTCTTCCCAGACTCAACTTTGGTCCTGATTTTCTCTACCTCCTCCCCGCAGCGATGCAGGGGGATGGGGAATGGAGGTTGTGGTCAGTTCATCACATGTTGTTTCTGCCAGTCCTTCCCCCTCAGGGGAAGGACTCCTCACTCCCCCTCACACTCTTCTCCTGCTCCAGCGTGGGGTCCCTCCCACAGAAGACAGTCCTCCACAAACTTCTCCAACTTCTCCTTCCCACAGGCTGTGGTTCTTCACAAACTGCTCCAGCCTGGGTCCCTTCCATGGGGTACAGTCCTCCATGAACAGACTGCTCCAGCGTGGGTCCCCCACAGAATGACAAGTCCTGCCAGCAAACTTGCTCCAGCCTGGGCTCCTCTCTCTCTATGGGTCCACAGGTCCTTCCAGGAGCTTGCTCCAGCACGGGCTTCCTACAGGGTCACAGCCGCCTTCTGGCATTCACCTGCTCCAGCATGGGGTCCTCCACGGACTGCAGGTGGAGATCTGCTCCAGTGTGAACCTCCATGGGCTGCAGGGGGACAGCCTGCCTCACTGTGGTCTTCACCATGGGCTGCAGGACAATCTCTGCTCTGGTGCCTGGATCACCTCAGACCCCTCCTTCTCCACTAACCTTGGGGTCTGCAGAGCGTTTTCTAGCACATATTCTCACTTCCCTCTCTGGCTGCAATTGCTAAGCCTTTTTTTTTTCACCTTCTTAAATATGTTATCCCAGAGACGCTACCACTGTTGCTGATGGGCTCAGCCTTGGCCAGTGGCAGATCCATCTTGCAGACAGCTGGCATTGGCTTTCTTGGACACAGGGGAAGCTTCTACAGTCATCACAGATACTGTCTATGAGCTCAACTTTAACACACAAATCCATAGGAAACCAGGTTCAAGCAGTACTACTGCTCACCAACTTAACCTCAAAGGTATAAGATAAATCTCTATTTTTATGTACAAAATAAGATCTGTAGCAAGAGGATTGTGTAATGTAGCTCTGCATAAGATTTTGTGTTTGTTTGAATTAACTGAATGGCAGAATACAAACTCTGCTGTGTTATGTAGGTTCTGCATGACTTTGACTTTCATTAAGAAAATTCCAAGCAACCCTAGAATCCCTTTAGTAAAATATCAGCTAGGTAATTTCTGAGTACCTATATGTATCTTAAGTTGCTGTTCTGGACAAAATATATACACAGTGGAAGAGCTGGAGTAAAATGCAAAAGTAAAAATGGCAATCAATTAAATTTGGCAAACAATCCCTAGCAAATGATCCCTTAAATGACTATTACTTCTTTTTTTCTGTACTCAAACTGCCCATGGGCACACTGAAGTTTTCATTCAGTGTTCAAAATTATTTTAATTCATCTTTTTTTAATAATCTGCAGCATACAGTGGTTTCTTGTGGGTATTGAATATTCAAAAGTTAAACTGTACTCGTCGTTGTATTGCACAAATGAGCCACATCCATGGGTACCCCATTGTCCTTCCTTGAGAATGATCTCATTGCAGTCATCACCATGGTACCTGATGAGTTGATATATGTATTTGTTAGGAAATTTTAACATTTTTAGGAATTTTACTAGATCAAATATCTTTTTAATTTAAAATTTTATGATCAAAAGTATCTCTCAACATTTGCTTGAAAGTACCTGAGTCTAAGAACTTTCATGAATATTTGTGGGGAGCAAATCCCACACAACGTGCAAGCACAATAAAGCAGTGGAAACTATTGTTTTGATAATATATGAATATTTATGGACTTTTGTACAGTAACTATGTCACACGACAGGTCTAAACAGCTTCTTAAAGCTGTTCTTCAGATATAAAGGTTTAATATGGGGAAACATAATATATTAAATCTATTGTTCATTTTATTCGATCCTAGATCCTTTTGATAGCTCTCTTTTCCTCACTCCTTTTCACAGCTTGTGCTGCTGTCCTTGCCGGTGGCTTCCCCCAAGTAATAACCCAGGTATCCTTTGATTCAAAGTTACACAATGGCAGGAGACACAAAATCTGAAGTGTTATGTGAAGATGTATATTAGTTTTTCATTATAAGGTTTCCTCCCTTTGAAGTTCTAAAGAAACTACAATTTCCTTTCTCCTGTTATAAGATATACATTCACTCACAGTTAAATACATTTCCCATAACAACTCTTTTCCCAGGCCTCACCAATACTTAGGTGCCGTTCAAACAGCACCTTTGATCTGCACACAGTTCCTCAAAAAATCTTTATCTTTCCATTCAGGTGATGAGGAATCCTACCAAGGAATGGCTTCTTGCATCTAACTAAATGAGACCACATAGCACTTTAAGCAATACCATATTAACGTGCATATGAAAAGTCCACGTGGGTTTGCACAGCGCAGAACACTGTGCTTGGTTAGACCGGTAGAGAAAGTAGTTTTAAAATCGTGAATCCACTTACAATACTGTGCATGAAATAAACCCTTGTTTGCCATTCTGTATCAGATTGTACTCCACAACAGTAGTGCCTATTCTTGGGAGCTAGCCATTTATCATGTTAAGAACGAGGACTTTTGAGGCCAATGGGCTGCAGTAGCTCTGTGTAAAAAGTGGCTCTATTTTTATGTCTTTGCTAAGTTTTGCGGCTAAGTGGCTCACCTCGTAAGCACTATGCTATGTAAGCTGTACACAGAGTATTTATGCAAAGCATCCCACTGACTTTAGGGAGGCTATTCGTGTGTGCTCTCAAACATGCAAGTGCGGTTCGTACAGGATAGCCCTCAGCATGTGTCTGAGCGCACAGAGCTCAAAAAGCGATGGCCCTGCAATCTGCTGGCTGGAGTTTGCAGGGGAGACAGGCAGAGCGCAGTAAATTAGAACTGCAACTCAGAGCTGTGCCATCATCACTTACAAGTACTTATAAATTGTTTATCCTCCCCCTTCATGCTGTAGCTATAGGCTTTCATGTTCCTACATCTACTAAATATGACTGCTCCGCTTACTTACCTATGTCCCAGAAAGGTAGCAAAGCTCACTTACAGCTTACATCACACGCTAAGGAGTAAAGCACCAGCTTTGTGCAGAGCATTGCCATCTGTCTTAATTTTGATTGATTTTCTTTTGCCTGTATTTGATCAGATTACAGGCAAACATGGGTTAAGAGTAACAGGTAACATTGACAAAGCTGAATTTTTCCTTCTCTGTGGATGTGAGTCTAACAAAAAAGAGAGTGCAGAAGATACATAAGCCAGTATTAAATGGCTTGGTTTTCATTCTCATACCCCCTTTGGCTCCTCATCTCCTTCTTTTGCTTGCCACAATTCACCCCTTTCCAGAAGCAGCTACGCAGAGTGAGGGCAAATGAGAGCAAGGGCCTTCTCATTCACCAGTAAACCAGTCAGCTGAAAGGATGTGTCCAGTTTTGCATGCAAATGTAATGCTGGTCCAGTTTCAGACAATATCGCTCAATCACTGTCACTGCAGTAACTGGCAGTAACTGCTACCCAGGGCCATTGCGGTGTCCTCGTCTCCATGTGGAGATGTGAGCGCAGATCAGCTATGGATCGGCGTAATCCTACCACCTGTTCAACAAGAATAAATGGGAAGAAAAGAAAGTAAAAACTTGTACTTACAGACTCCCTTTCATCTAATGAGCACACCATACTTTGCTGTGCATGTTATTCTTAGTGTCCCCATGGCGATCTGATCATCTAAGATGCAGGAGGGATTGGCTTGGTCAGTCCGGCTAAAGGGTTCGTGGCAGAACTGAGATCTATGTATCTTTACTCCCAGCCCACTGCTTTGACCACTAGATGATGTTGATGACTAGATTCTCTGAGGTTATATGAAAACTTGCTCAGACACATCTGTTTCCAGCCAATATCATGGAGATACATCCTTTCCTTAAAATTGACTGCTATTGAAATACTACAATAACCTCTATTTAATGTGTTGCCAAGCTGATGTATAGCTTCAAATTCAGTCTGTGAAGTCTCATTTTTTTAAGAGCGGAAACTCTTCAGTCATTGAGAAAGACCTGAAAAGCTCCTGCAGCCTCACAGGGAGTATTAACCTCTGGTGGGATCTGTCTTAATACACCAGAGAACAAGAGTCAACGTGGTCTCACAAGAAGCATGGGAGATTAACAGAAGGAAAAAGCCTTCTAACAGCCTAGTGTATAAACATCATTATAAGGGAAATTTATAATTTTGCCCAGCGAATTTCAAACAAACCAGCCAAGCTACATTAGGATTTTAATGACATTTTCTCTTGCTACCAAGGACGCTGTGCCAGAAACCCTCAGGCCTGCCTGCAGCCATATCACTATATTTGCAAAGCATACTGACCCCAAAGACGGTGCAATCTATTTCTGTCACAGATTAAGTGACCTCTGCGTTCTCTGCGTCTAGCTGTGGAGAAAGCTGCAGGTGGAGGAATGTTCATCCCTCGCTTAAGCTAAACCTTTGTTTGTTGTGTTCACATGAATAACTTATAGGGCCTTGGCATCATGAACAGCAGCGCTGACACAGTTGACATGACAGCACTATAGACTGAATCCTGATCTGCCCTCCGAGGAGAAGATGGGATGTTTGCTCGTTTCACATTTCACCAAGTCGGGCTGTTCAACTATTTATAAGATGAATAGAAATTTCCACTACTTCAGCTGACACACCTGCCTCTACCTAGCAACTGCTCAGAGGGAGCCAGCTGAGACAGAGGAGGCTTTGAGCGGCGCAGCCCGGCAGGGAGGCTGCTGCCGCCATCCCTGCCAGGCCTCTCCATGCCAGCTCTGTCCTCTTGGCAAGACAGCAGCCTCTTCTGCTGCCCTCAGCCAGAGCCATTTATGCTCAGTGCTGCCCAGGAGAGGAAGGGCCTCCCTACGTTGCGAGCGGCACGAGAGCAGCATGGAGCTCCACAGACACCCCAAGTCTCATGGAGCACGGTGTGGGGAGACTGCCCCATGTGGCATGGAGTGACCACCATGGTGGCATGAAGTGACCTTCTCGGTGATGGTCATGATGCTCTCATAATGCTACCACTCACCCTGCTGCAGCATGGCCCTACGTGCTGCCCATGCCATGTGGCCCCCTTTGGGGTACCTGGTGTCCCTGACAGTGTGGGGACACCACCTGGCAGCAGACACAGGCCATTTTCACCCAACTCCAGGCCCATGGGAATGCAACCACCACCTCCTGGTCTTTCGCTGGTTTTGATGTGAACAAGGGAGGCTGAGGAGCACCACCCAACCCAAGGCACTTGGCCAGAACTTGGTTTCCTGCTGAATTGCAACCTGGCACACACGCAGTGCCCACAGTCACTGGGATTTCATGTTTGTCTCACATATCTGTAATGTCTCCCGGGCGGCTCCACAGCATAAGCACATTTCTGTGCAACATGTCCACGGGCCCCAGCCACCACAGAGTGATCTTCCAAAGCAGTCCCCTAGGGGGGGGAAAGCCGCTTTAAAGGTTATTAAAATATAGAGGAGCTAGTACAATCAGAGAAGAACACATGAAAAATGATGCTTTCCTATTTTTATGCTCTAATTGTGGAGAGGGCCTGACAAAAGTCTGTGGCCCAGAGCCAGAGGAGGGGGAAGACCTGCTTTTACAGTAGTACTGAATCCAGGCCTGGTCAGGACCAGTGTCCCATAGTCCAGGTAGCTTCAAACACACGATATCTGAGGAATGGAGAGCCCCTGCATGGGATGTTGCAGCCCAGTTTAAGGCAAGAATTGACAGGGATATTTAACAGACGAAGGGGGTGACAGCAAGAGGAACATGTGCTAGCACAGATTCTACATGTGTGCTGTTGCCAGGCTAAGCAAAAAAAAAAAAAAAAAAAATTTTTTAAATGTATCCCAGCTCAAATCCGTTTGCATTTACTAGGTGTCCCTTTGGTGCCCGTTCTCAGCAGGAAGGACATGGGGACGCAAGCCACAGCGGTGCGCCGAGCCAGCCAGGAGTACGGGCTGGCCCATCTGGGGAGTCAGGGCTCGCTCTCAGCAGGTAAGAGGGCTCGTGAAGGGGGCTGTTTCCTTTATTCTGATACCTTAAATGTTTACCCACCAGCGTCTGATGTTTTTGGAGAGGAGTACTGTAACCAAGTGTGAGGTACTCTTGTTGTTCACAGTATCATACCCATGTGGCAGCTTTACAAAAAGGATATTTGACTACGCGGTTTCAATGCTGAGGATGAAAACACCATAACTGCTGCAGTACTGTGAATTATGCTTGTGAAGGAAAGAGTTTACCAAACAACAGCCAGGAAAGAAGATAAAGCAGGGTTTATTGTTAAAATTAGATTGACTTAAGATATAAATGTCAGAAAAAAAGTAAATGTTGTTTGGAAAGGGAAAGGAAAAGATGTTTCCAGGAGACATGCTTTGGTTTCAAAATATCTCGTACTTTTCGCAGAGAAACAGTCTGTGCCGAAAATATTCATCAGCTTTTCTCCCTTGTGCTTGACACATGCTCTTAAACATAGAGCAGAGATCAGATGTGAGGGAGGGCAGGGGAGAAGGTTCCCAGCAGCAGGTGAAGCTGAATTAAGAGTCATCCTTTTGTATTTCAGTAAACTCAGCCAGGGACTGATGGTAATCTGCAGGCTGTTTCTTCCATCCCTCTCCTCTCCCTCCCTTCCCTTCCCTTCCCCATTCCTCCTCCACAGCTCTAGCACTGCTGTTCAGCTTGGTAGCGAGCTGCTTGCTCAAGCTGTTAAAGCTGTTCACTGGAGCTCTGGGTGCTCTCTTTAAAACTAAAAATCATCCTGCCATCATCCACCTTGCTTTAACACCCACCCACTTAGGAAATCTGAAAGCTGTGTATCTCCTCAGAGGCTGCTAATGCTATTAATTCTCCTACCTTAACAGTCTATCCAAAATGTGAAAGCAGGTTTTCTGCAGATTCCTGGGCTATAGCACATTCTGCTGCACTTCCCATACACGTTTCAGGGTCTGTTTCCCATGGTTAAAAATAAAAAAGCCTGATTCAACACTCTCTTACTTCATTTTTACATGACTGAAACACCATTGTTTTTCACCTGCACAGCTCAAACCTGCACCCCCTAAACCTTATTGTGATTCTTTCCATGTTTCTTGGCAGGCTATATTACCCTCTCTAACCACAACCAGACCGTTTCCCAGACTCAAGCTAGCTGATTGAAAGATATCCTGGATCTCTCTAGCTTGCAATGTAGATATACTTGTGTGAGGGGCACAACCACTGTTGAATGTACCATCCAGTTGCCACGGGCCTCACACAACTGCCTACCTAAGCAATGTTAATGATTTACCTATCAAATGAAGGTAATTGCTGAATGATCAGGTGCTTTAATTGCCCACTAGATTTTAACTCATTACTACACTAGGAAAAGAGTCTTAAGGTGCCAGATTTAGATCCTCTCCAATATCATCAGCTGGAAATAGAGCAACACCTACCCTGCTCTTAGAACGTTTTCTCTCACAGCTTGATATTTCCTTCCACAAGGCTCTGTCATCCCAAGGGGATACAGAAAAGCATATACTGAAGCTGATTTACAGTCACACAAGGGTCTTGCTGTTGAACCGTGGCATCAAAAGGGGTCTTTGAAGAAAGCAAAAAAAGAGACATCTGATTTCTATGAAAGTAATTTCAGCCATCCTAGATTCCATACAAGAGCCTTGGATAAGTTTAGTCCCCGGCGTAAAGGAATGTGAAAGGTCCAAGAGGGAGCCAGAAAGAGGATGCAAGCAAGGAGCAGGAAGAGTCTGCTCTGTTGGTGACACTGATCCTCAGCTGCGATGGGGGGAAGTGAAAGCAGACTGTGCTTCAACACGGGAAATCTCAGAATGCTATAGGGATAAATGAGCAGACAGGCCATGGCACTGCTTCAGAAAGGCCTCAGAATGGCCCTGCAAACCCAGTTTACCCTACACCACTTCCCTTCCTATTCTTGATTCAAAGCAGGCAATCTTGCCTGAGAACCAGAGCATGGGGCCAATATTTTAATGTAGATACAATATAATATGTAGTCAAGGGTACCACCACATTTACCATACAGAAAGAGATTAAAAAATTACAAGTATTTGATCGAGAGAGCTTTAGCAGCCTTTATATTATAAATATCCTCAGTCCTAGAAAAACAGTACATTTAACAACAAGGCAGAAGAGACTACATCTGGGGCCACATCTGTGCTGTTTATGACATGGCCAATGACTGTACTGAGGTGAGAAAGCCAAGAAGAACTTGATTAGATGAACTGTCTTCATGATTTTTCTGATCTAGGGAGAGATCCAACAATATTGATCAAAGTTGGTAAAACATAAAATGTTAACTAAAACAATAAAATGTCCAGATGAAACACAATAACATGGGAATGGCTTAATCTTTCCAAAAGGTTTAGTCAATTCAAAAGGTAACTAAGACTGAAACATCCCTTGGGAGCCAACACTGTAATACTCCATTTCATTCCACGCACTATGACTGAGACAAGATCTAAGGAGGTCATGAGCAGCATAATAGGAAAGATCTTATTTTAAACCTCAGCCACTGGTGGAAAAAAAACTCATTCTTCTTTGAAGAAATGTTAAAAAGTAGGTTAGAGGTTTGTTTGCAATGAGAGCTTTTTGTTTGTTTTACCTGATTTCAAGTAATACTGCCTCGCTCTGTTGTAATAGCACGGACCATTCTTTCCTTCTGTGGTGACTTCATTTAAGCAGCATTATTCAGTTCAACGTAGTTTTATGAATAGATTTCATTTGGTGGATATTCTTCTTCTATACATTAAAAAAGAAGAAGCTACTGAGTATACAGGCATGGGAATTGTACCAGGGTGGGGAGGACCAGCGCTGCTCTGTGAAGGTGCAGGGAACTAGAAGGAACATGGGTGTCTGGCAGAGGAGCAAGCCTCGTTTCATTGCTTCTATCATGCCTAATACGTTGCAGCACAGCACTAACTAAATTCCCAGCAGGGACATCACTATGAAGGGGTCTTAGGAGTGGATATAAATGGTTGCATAAATGAGAGCTAAGGCCCATATTTACTGACAGTCAGATCAGCATCTTTTTTCCCTTTGTACAGCTAACTGTGAGGAGTTCTTTTAAAGTTAATGATGTAAATGAGGAAAAAATTAGGCTCAAAAAAACAGCTTTTTGCAGCTACAGATTTCAAAACCATGCAGAAAATCACTGTGAGTTGAACTGCAGCATTTGGAATATCAGCTGAAGGCACACATGACTGAGGAAAGTGGATTGAGTAGCTTGCTTCATAGTCCATAATAACACAGGCGTGAGATTTGAAAAGCTCACGGCATGTCTACGCTAGCCGTAGTGTGACAGCCAAGCTGGATCTGTGACAGCTGTGGTGGTACCCGGCCCTGACCCCACAGGGACTCCGCATCCACAGAAAATGTGGCAGCAACTTATCATATAACAGAGCATGAGAGCAACAGTACCTGGAGATACTCACTCCTACTTCCCACCTCCACTTGCCATCTGTGCTTGAATAAGCTGGAAGCAAGATGTTCTCAGGAGGATATTATCTGCATTTAGCCCCAAGCTAGTTGCTTCTGACTGCACCGTACTGTGTGTGCACTGGCCTCAGTCTGCCATAGCTCAGGGATCTCCTTGCTCCATATACAAGGCATAGATACACCTTAATTACCCCTTAGCTTGCACCATCCTTTTAATGTCAATGGTCCTACACTCACAACCTCATTAAGGGCTGAACAGTGTGGCCATGAAAGAATGAATAATCCCAAACCTGCAGTTACGTCTAAAGATGCTTAAACACTTTTCCTTGTCCAAGATTAGGTCTCTGCTTTGCTCTCAGGGTCCCGCACTCACTGAGTGGTGAGGAACAGCACCAGGGCTGAGAGGAGATACTTTTCAAATGTCATTATAAGTGTCAGTGAAATGTTGACAGATCAGAAACCCACACAATTACAATTTAAATATTTAATCACTGGCAGAAGAAAGCATGCATCCTGGCAAACATCAGTCTGTTGTAAAAACAATCCCTTCAGGTAAGTCCCCTTCATGCTCTGAGTCCCTACTTACTTTAATAGAGTGTTTTGGAGTGCCACAGGCTCTCCCTGCCCCTATCTGGAGCCAGGCTGCCAAGCCACAATGTTCAATGTACCCATTTTTCTAAATTAAAAGACCTCTAATAATCGTCATTGTTATCATCGTACTTAGTCTCTGCCTCCTCCACAAGGAAATCATTCCTCTTTCCCTGTGGGATAGAGATAGGTTTTCTTTTTTTTCCACCAAGAATTGAACAAACCAACCCACTCAAATGATAGGGACTATTATTTCCCTAGATAAAGCCTATCACAACTTTATTCTTTCTTTTCTGGAGAGCACCCAGTGGTCCTCCAGGTTATCTTTTCCCCACCTTACCCTCTTTTACAAATATTTCACCGATTGTTTTGCCTCCATGCATTTGCCTGCAAGAATCTCCAAGGACAAAAGGATGGCAGTTACTTGAGCATAAAGGTAGTTTAAGTCTACATGCAGGGGCAAAAATGGAGATGGAAATGAGATCAGCAAAAGCGCTGCAGCTCTATTTCCCTAATGAAGCAGAACTCTCACACCGAGCTGGGCTTACACACTGTAATCAAGTACACTTCTCACAATGCTGGGGTTATGGAGAGCCCTTTACAGAGCAAGGTAATTATCAGCTGACACAGCTCAGAAGGGCTCCATTCCCCTCTTCATTTTGCTCAGTTGTCAGCTTAGAGTCAGGAAGAAAACAAAAAAAACCACCTTGCCTTTTTGGAGGTGTCTGTAGCAGGAAAAAGACATGCTCAACACATATGTCTCCCCTCTCCCCCACCACACCAAAAAACAAAAAAAAAAGTGGGGGAGAGAGGGAGATCAGAAGATGCAGTATTGTTACTCTGGTCACCTTTGTGAAACATGTTTTTGCAAGGATGAGCTAAGCCTAGCTCTCAGTCCCATGTAGATCTCAGTCCCATTTCTGAAGGACTGCATTGTAGAAATGAGTTCATAAGTGATCAATAGCACTGAGAAACTTCAAGTGTTTTGAGAAGGATTTTCCCAATACTGAAAGGCAAGGGCTGGTGGACAGCCTACAGGAAAATTAAAATGATGGGGAGATAAAGTGAGGCAGAGTAAGATAAAACTATGGGCCCCCAAAGGGCTTTGGAAATTTTCCTGTTTACTTCACTAAGATTTTATCTTGCTCGTTTGGAAATCTGTGTTTCCACTTATTTTAAGATCCTTCCTCCCTCTCTCCCTCCATCCCTCCCTCCTTTCCTTCCTTCCTTCCTTCCTTCCTTCCTTCCTTCCTTCCTTCCTTCCTTCCTTCCTTCCTTCCTTCCTTCCTTCCTTCCTTTCCTTCTTTCTTTCCTTCTTTCTTTCCTTCTTTCTTTCTTTCCTTCCTTCCTTCCTTTCCTTCTTTCTTTCCTTCTTTCTTTCCTTCTTTCTTTCCTTCTTTCTTTCTTTCCTTCCTTCCTTCTTTCTTTCTTTCCTTCCTTCCTTCCTTCCTTCCTTCCTTCCTTCCTTCCTTCCTTCCTTCCTTCCTTCCTTCCTTCCTTCCTTTCCTTCTTTCTTTCCTTCTTTCCTTCTTTCCTTCTTTCCTTCTTTCCTTCTTTCCTTCTTTCCTTCCTTCCTTCCTTCCTTCCTTCCTTCCTTCCTTCCTTCCTTCCTTCCTTCCTTCCTTCCTTCCTTCCTTCCTTCCTTCCTTCCTTCCTTCCTTCCTTCCTTCCTTCCTTCCTTCCTTCCTTCCTTCCTTTCTTTCCTTCTTTCTTTCCTTCTTTCTTTCCTTCTTTCTTTCCTTCCTTCCTTCCTTCCTTCCTTCCTTCCTTCCTTCCTTCCTTCCTTCCTTCCTTCCTTCCTTCCTTCCTTCCTTCCTTCCTTCCTTCCTTCCTTCCTTCCTTCCTTCCTTCCTTCCTTCCTTCCTTCCTTCCTTCCTTCCTTCTTTCTTTCAACTGGTGATACCCTCCCTCTTTCAGAGAAGGAGCTGAGATTTACAGCCACCCACATAAAAGCCCTGATTTCCTCATAGGGAATGAACATTGGTAGAGACACAGGGGTGTGGTTCTGATGGCATTTAGGTAGTGATGGTAAATACAGAGTTATTTTCTTCTATCCAATCATGTAGAAAGTGCTCTGTCAAGAGTTTGTTTGGAAATGTCTGTGGAACTGCAGGACCTGAGACAAAGTAATGCTTTGGTATCTGTATATACACAACTTTCCAGGCACTGCATGCCATAAAACCTAGCCAGGCAACACATACAAGCAAAAGGAACTGTCAGTGAGAATCAAGTCAGAAAATTGCACTGATCAAATTGTTCTAGAATAATGAGATATATTCAGTCCAAAAAAGCACCAGAAAGCTCAATCAAAAAGAATTTAACTTTTATTTAAGAGCATAAGCAGATGTGAAAGAAAATCACTAGGCAAACTCTTCTCGAGATGTGACCTGTGGCAAAACAAAAAGCTTGTTCCAAATTACACCAGCATGTGATGTACACAGAAAAGCTCTTCAGTTGAACTGCCTCAAAAAAGCAGACCATGAAGACATGCAAAATCAGAAAAAAGTTAGGATCTTATAGGAGTATAAAGGAGAATTTCAGAACTACAGAATGATTGAGGTTGGCAGGGATGTCTGGGGATCATCTACTTCAACCTCTCTGCTCAAAGCAAGATCAGCTACAGAAGGTTGCTCAGGGTTCTGTCCAGTTAGGTTTTGAAAACCTTCAGGGATGGAGACTCCACAACCTGTCTAGGCAAACTGCTCCAGTGTTCAATCACCCTCACAGTAAAAAACTTTTTTCTTATGTTTAAATAAATTGTGCCCACTGCCTCTTTTCCATTCATTGAATGTCACTGAGAAGAGTCTTGCTCTGTCTTCTTTATCCCCCTCTATCAGGTATTTATACACATTGATAAAATCCCCCTGAGCTTTGTCTTCTCCAGGCAGAACAGTCTCAGCTCTCTCAGCCTTTCTTCATATGAAAGATGCTCCAATATCCTTGTCATGGTTTAACCCCATCTGGTAACCGAGCACCACACAGCCGCCTGCTCACTCCCCCTCAGTGGGATGGGGGAAAGAATCAGAAGGGCAAACATCTTTGTGGCCCTTCGCTGGACTCAGTCAAGTATGCCCATGTGTCTCTTGTACTGGGGAGCCCACAAATAGACCCAGCACTCCAGCTGCGTCTCACCAGGGATGAGTGGGCCAGGGGGGAGTCAGTGTACCGACTCAAAGGGAAGAAAACACTGGCAAAACCTATGATAATTTGATATTGGGGATAAACTAAAAAATACCTCACAGCAGAGTGCTATAAAAGCCAAATTTTCCCAAAGATACTGAATCTGGGTGGTGCCTAAAGGATTCCAATGGTACAATGAGACCAAGAGAAGAACTCAAGGTCCTTGTGCTTGTACCTCAGGAACTCGACAGAAAATGAACAGTTTCTGAGCTTTGTAAATGTGGTTGGCTCAAAGAACTGGTAAAGGAGCACAAAATTGTTACAAAGTGAAGATTTTTCTACTTCTAATCAGGTAAATATTGTCATGAGCAACTCTTTTAGGGCAAGTAACAAGCCAGAACGTGCATGTGTATGCACATATAGGAAAAAATATGAAAGCACACAAAAAATGCAATTAAGTAACTCTGTATGACCTTCTCAGTGACCTGGAAAGAATGTTCTCAAGAAACATCTCACCTGATGAAAGTAATGCTGTCAATGCTTACTTCATCTTTGGCAAGGCAGAGTGGGCGAGTGAGATTTTCATTTGATTGAACCATGATACACTTAATGGTCAGGGAACTACTCTGACAAACACACCAGCACATCTCTTCAAATCCTTTCCCATCAGAGAATGGACACAAGTTGTGACCTGAAAGTATTAAAATATGTAAGCAAAATATCTAATTGACTCCATGTGGAAGTTCAAATATCTCCATCAAAAAAACATTTGTTTGTCCTGGTCCAAATGCTAAGACATAAATTTTCATATCTGAAAACTGAGCAAAATTGTAGGGACTAGAGCAGAACTGAGGTCATTTACCTTAGACCTCCTCTTTTAAGAGGCTAGCTGGAGTTCTGTAATTACACTGAAGTGCTGTATTACACTCATTACTCTATAATACATGTATTCAAAGTCCCAACCTTTGTTATATATTCTTAGGACATCTGTGTGCTCCTGTCCTCCCATGTACTTTCACAGTAGCCTGATTCTACAGCTATTTTTCAGAAACTTCCTTTCCATGGAAATTAATGTAGCTCAGTTTTTGCCTTGAAAAGTAATGTTTCAATGTTTTTTTAAAACAAAAAAATGCCTGGAGAATCTAAACCACTTGCCAGGAATGAGAATTTGGTGATGAGTGGAGGAAATGAGCAGGGGTCTGTGCACACAGGATGCTGGAGGCTGGAGGAAGGAATCCTGCAGGGAACAGTTTCACCCCACTTTGGTTTGCAAGTCAAATACAGCTCCAGATCTGAATCATAATTAGACTCCTATTGAAAGTTTAACTCTTGGCTTCTGAACTGGGCAGTGAACACAATCAAATATGAGTAATGATGGCTCAACACATCCATCACCAAAAGCAGCACCAACTAGCCAGCAATATTGAGGGCCTAATCATTTAAGTGAGCTAAAATAAGTATCCTCAGAACTTGACCTATCCAACCTGAACAGCTAGCAGCAAGGCCATATCACCCTATATTTTCTTTGATCATCTTGGAAGAATTTATTCTCCAGATGTATATATTCCTCATGAAAACTATTAGTATTCTGTTTTTATGGAAAAAAATTATGGCAGAAGTTCAACAATATGAGTATAAATCTGTGTATCTGCCAAAGGGTGGTTTGGTAAACATTCAATCTTTGTTTCAAGTTTCCAAGAAGCTCTTATATATAATTCAACAGTTCTCACTAATGAGACACGGCAATAAGAAAAATTAGACTTAGCACTGAGTGGGGAGAAGACCAAACTAAGCAACTCTGCTTAAGGATCTGAGTTGGTGGAAGTGGGCTGAGAAGGAGCTAACAGCAGCCCAGGAGAATGACAGAAGACAGCAAGAAGGTGGGAGGCAAGGAGGCAGTGGCACATTGCTTGGGGGTAGCAGGATACCCAAAAACTGGGAGGACAAGGAGAGGAAAGCAGAAAGCATAAAAAGGGGATGGAGTATGGAAGGGGTGAGGAGACAGAAGATTGAAGAACGTAGGGTACGCAAAGGAAGAGGAAAAAACAGTGGTTGTGACACCTAGGTATAGAAAGGCAGGGAACCACTCATATAGGTAACACCAAGAAGAATGTAGTACTGACTGTAAAGCTTTAGAGATTAGAAAACAGTAATAATTTTAGTTAAAATAGAACTCTTCTAAACCTCTCCAAAATCTCTAAATTGGGTCAAACCCAAAAGGTGAGCACACTGTTAAATTAATGAAGAATTGCAATAGTAATGGTATTGAAAGTGAGTATCAGTCCTGTAAAATAACAAGTAGTTATTAAGAGCAGCTGGGGAATGTTTCTGAAATGAAAGGTAAATGCACTTAACATTTCTTCCTGATAAATCATTAATTTTATCCAATCAGGACCTCAAATAACTTGTTTCTTTTTTAAAATTATTTTATTTCCTCGTAACAACCAGGGGGATACATCATTTCCATCAATGTGTAGGATATGATGTAGAAGCATATGGAATCATGGCTTTGTGTGTTGGGACAAGTGGTATTTTTCTATGATAACACCATGATTTCTGCATAACTGACCACTGACCTTTGTTCTTCTCATTAGCGAATCGACCATCTTTGTAACAAAAGTAAAGCTGGGAGATTTGAAAATGTCAAAATAGCAGAACAACAAAGAACCCTTGGCCCATATAAATATTTACATTTGAAATATCCATTTGCTGAACTTGGTATTTCAGCTGTTGAGGGCAGCCTGAATCTCATTACACCATCTCCGCAGACCCATTGGTGCTCTTGCTTAGCACACAGACAAGAGCAGCACTATCATCGTGTGATATGCACATTCCAAGCACTCAGCACACTTAAAAAGTGGGTTGTATTCCAGCAATGCCATGTTTCTGTTATTCAATTTTTATGACAGCATCCAGACTCCACAGCTGTGTAGCTTTCTAATACTGAATACAGATCCCTCACAAGACAGCTGTCTTGGGCTTTTATTTTTTTTATTAACAAGAAGGAAAAGAAAAACCCTTCTAAAACCAGCCTCAGCAACACGTTGTCTGGCGGAAAATCCATTTTAATTCACTAATTATTCTGATCTGGAGCTGCAGTGAGTAAAATACTGTCCAATCCTTTCAATTTAGGAAGATTAGCACATGCAGTCCTTCGTCTAGATCCAGTCAGCTCAGCCCCCTTGAGCCAGTCTTCCTCATGATCGACACATAGAGAGGAGCCTCTGTGTACTGACCTGCTCCTCCAGCCTGCCAGAGATCCTTCTGCCCCTGTGCCTTTGTGAGGCACAAGGTCTTTGGGATAAGATTCGAGAAGAAGAGGGAGGAAGGAATATGAAGGTATGTCTTCTCCCTTTTGACCTTGCCTTGCAAAGGAAATCCATGCAGAAGGCATCCCAGCTCCTTTCTGGGAATGTCAATATAAGTGGACTGCAGGAATATCTGCCAGGTCAATAGACCTTGTAACCACTGCTCCATTTAAAATCTGCCTCCCAGGAGGGGAGCAATAGGCCACAAGTGTAATGCTGGGGGCAAAGGGTGATCAGTGGAGTCATGCTGGCCCACCCCATAGGTGTTGTCACCCTTGCCCCTTCCACTGGAGGCAGCCTGCCCCAGAAAATAAACCAGAAGCAGCCCAGGAGAGGAAAGCAGATGCATTTTTCTCCATTATAGGTGTTTACTCGATAGAGAGAGATCCAAACTGGCATTATTAATGTAATACAGTGTGGATGCTCTATAGCTTTTGCAACTTCAGTGTGTTATTTTGCACTGAATACACTCAACTATATGTATACTTACTGTTCCAGCTCATTTGGAAATGTTCTGTTATAGGCTTCTCTGTTACTTCTGTAGATCTTAATATGCCAGATAAATAGCTGAGATGCTGCTGTGGGCCCCTTTTTAGTATCTGCCTGTTTCCATACACATGCTAAATACCTTCACTGTTCTGCCTTCACTTCAGGAAAGGTTCTAAATCGGGCATTACTGGCTTGAGTAACTTGATTCCTTAAAAGTCCTGCACTTTCACTTACTTCTAATCCATTTTACTCAATTATTCCTGAATATCCTGGTAAAAGGTGGAGATAGAGAAATTTTTCCAGATTTATATTCCAGTTTCGTTTTTGCTATTTTCTGGCATTTCTATGACAAATTAATTCTACTGGTCCTATTGATATGTTATAAACCAACAAACTGCTGTAAAATGAATCAAACCCAAGTTTAATGAGTCTCTAAATGGTAAATGGGCAATATATGTAAAATTTGGCCTAATACTGATATTTCCACCTTCTTCTAAAGCTCTTTATAACCAACATTATCACTGAATACATCTTAAGGGAACTCTGAGATAACATAATGATCCTTAGAGGCTTGTGGCTGCACTGATGCGCCAGAACATGGAATAGATTTACGATGAAGGCATCATTCTGGCTCAGCACACGTAACTATTACTGCTTTGCAAATATGCTTTGCCTGGGATGTAAAGGCCTACAAATAATTGCCTGTAGTGTGCTTTAGCTTTGCCCAGATTCTGTGAAAACACTCTCCTCCTTTAACTGAGCTGATTTTTTTTCGTTACCATAGATCTTTTTCTCACCGCTACCTAGCTGAAAGGAAACACACTCTCAGGTGGAAAAACACAGTGGCTGTGATTAGGACTAAAAAGCAATCTACAACTCACTCCAGTCACCAACAGACGACATTCATAATAAGGTTTACCACTGTTTCCAAGTACTTTTCTATTAAGCCATTACTTTATTGTCTATGTTTAAAAGTATATAGTTATATAATGGAAAATCCTTGAAAATCAAAGTTCAAGCATACAAAGTTGCCTTTAGTGGCGCAATTAAGTAAGTTTTATTACTCATACCAAATGCATGGTGTGTGAGAGCTAAAGAAGAGCTGGTAACAATAAAATCATACAGGGGACTGCTGGTAAGTGTTATAAATCATTTCTAGCCAAATAAAGGAGCAAGCACCTAAACACACACACGCAGGCATACACCAGCACACGTGAGGCTATTTACGTACTTTAACACAAAGGACAATTTGTCAATTCAAAGGCTAACATTTATGCATTTACAAACAACTCTTTGAAAGCTGTGTGTCACGTCTGTAAAACTTAACAGCCGCTTGCAGTTCACACCTTAGCGAAGCCAGAGCGCAGAGGTGTGCGCACCCGTTTACATGCAGTTTTACAGTCCTGCTTGTGCAGGTCCAGCACCGACCGAAGTGGAATTGCAGATTCTAATGTACATCGTAGTCACAGCCACGGTTTCACGATGCAGCAGCCACAGCTTTTACAGCTCATTGCCATTAATAGCCTGGGTTATGTTGTTCTTGACCTTTCCCTGTGAGGGGGTGTTCAGGACACAGTGATCTTTTTGTCTTACCCCCTCAGACGCTTTCTCTGGGCAGACTGGGACTTCCTCACATCGGTGGATCAGGAGTCCCGCCACGTCCCATATTCCAGGTGGGGAACCACAATGAGTGTTATGCATTCCAGCCTTCCTATCGGCCCACAGAAGGCTACAACAGCAGCATCTCAAAGCATGTGCTTCCTTACTTCCTTACAAAGGAGGTAGTCATGGAGGGAATGGGCCTTTTGAGGTACTACCTGAGGGAAGGTACCTGCAGAGCATCCCTAGCAGGAAGCTAGATTTGACACATCACTTACCCTGCTCCCTGCCTCCTGTCAAGGCACTGAAAGACACGTTCAAGCCCGCTACAGCAGGATACCCCATGTATTGTCTGGAACCTTCCCCTCACAAGGACTGACCCAACCTCACTCTGATTAGCCTGAGAGATCTGGTGTCACATGTGTACATGAAAAGCATCTAGGCACTTATTAAATATGCATTCCCGTTCCTACTAACATCGTTCCATCAATATTTTAATGCCATGTTGCCTTTTAGATTGTGTTCCTACTGTAACATGAGGTCCCTGCTGGGGCAGACGGACACCACAGAAATGGATGTGTTTGTGGATGACATTTGTTTCAGTATGAAGAGTTGTCATCAGTGGTGATTTTCTGCTGCAAATGTTTACAGTTATTTCATCAGGAAATACCATCTCTATTCCTTGTACCAATAAAGCCAATGGGTCAGCATGAAGGTGTACAAAGTAGGGCTGAACATATTCAAGCAACAAAAGATAATTATTTATTGCCAAAGAGAGCTAACTTGTAATCAAGCTCATTAGACTATACTTAACCCACTTCAAATGTGCTGACTTTATTGGCAAAGATGAAAAGTAAATTTGGATCGTTGACTATTTCTGGAGTGAAATTCATGTCTATATGAAGTTTGTGGGTTTTATTTCCTGTTTTTTACAAACCCTTTCTCGTCTTGTTTTGTGTTTTTCCTCTCCTCTGGTTATAGGCTAATCATCGCCAAGTCTCAGTCATTTGCTTGAAAAACAATAGCTGGCAGTCATTGTGCTAAACAGCCCATTTTGTTATCCTTGCCACAATCTGCGGCGTTCTCAGTTATTGCACTTGATAAGCGTCATTAAGGTTTCCATGTTGTTAGTCACTTTCCTGATCTTTCATGTTTCTTCTGCTCAGGAAGCAGCTTTTCCTGAAAACAAAGAGAATAAAACCTGGTTACAGCCAGCACTTTGGGGTAATGGCATCTAAGATCCAAATCCCCCATCTTTTTTTTTTTTTTAAGCTGATAACTCCGATTATAAATGTGAAAGGCCGGATTATGCCACTTGTATTCACACTAAGTCATTCCACAGAAGTCTGAAGAATTAGTTATGAGAGAAACATTGTTCAGCGTGAGTAATTTTTAGATAGCGTGGTGTAAGAGTTTGTAGCACACTGTATTATCATGAGCTGGGATGTATTAATAGGACATTAGACTGGCATAGACCTGCCCATCTCAAATACTGCAAGGTTTACCCTACGTCATCTACAAAAAATCAGTGAAGGTGCTGTGGCTGCCTGAAGGCTCTCAGACAACTTTAAAGCTCTGTTGGAGGCATGGAGGTGTAGCCACCACACAGGAAAGGAGACCTTCCCTTTTGCAGGGTGAAAGTTCTCTCTTTCCCATTGCTGTCAAGGAGGTCTCTGGCATCCCTTGTGCAAAGAGGGAGAAAGCAGCATGAGAGAGCTGCAGGAGGCTGATGTGGGTGCAATGACACTCGGCATTCACGCAAAGCCAACCACATTCCGACCATGCACTGGGAGCCATTGCTTCATCCTGGCATCTAGCTTCCAACCTGGAAACCAAAGATTTGCCAAATTGGTTCAAATCTAAAATGCTTAGAGCACACAAACCAGGCTGCCCTCCCTTTGGTGGGAGAGCACTAAGTAAAAGGAGAGTCAGTTCCCCCAGAAAAAAAGTTTGGGGTCACAGGAAAGACTTTTCAGGTTCATACCACTTCAGCAAACACCCTCTCTTCAATAAGTGCTACAGGTTTTTAATACCAATCCAAGAGAGGTGGATCTTGGATTAGTTTATACTGTTTCGTCTCAAAGCTTCACACACAGTAAGCTGGACCTAGCACAGTGTGCTGGTTTTGGCTGGAATAGGGTTCATTTCCTTCGTAACAGCTAGTATGGGGCTATGTTTTGGATTTGTGCTGAAAACAGTGCTGATGATAATATATTTTTAGCTATTTCTGAGCAGTGCTCGCACAGAGTCAAGGACTTTTCTGTGGCTCACCCCACCCCACCAGCGAGGAGGCTGGGGGCACACAAGAAGCTGGGAGAGGACACAGCTGGGACAGCTGACCCCAACTGACCAAAGGGAGAGTCCATATCATATGATGTCATGTTCAGCTTATAGAGCTGGAAGAAGAAGAAGGAAGGGGGGGACGTTCAGAGTGATGGTGTTTGTCTTGCCAAGTAACAGTTACGCATGATGGAGCCTGGCTTTCCTGGAGATGGCTGAACACCTGCTTGCCCATGGGGAAGTGGTGAATGAATTCCTTGTGCGCACAGCTTTTGCTTTACCTATTAAACTGTTTTTATCTCAACTCACGAGTTTTCTCGCTTTTACTCTTCCGATTCTCACCCCATCCCGCCCTGGGGGGAGTGATCGAGTGGCTGTGTGGTGCTTAGTTGCCAGCTGGGGTTAAACCATGACACATAGCAAGTGCTAAGGATTCAAACTAAAGTTAATTTGCAATCCTAACATGAGCAGTCTGTTCTCCAGCAGAAAAGGATCAAGACTTTAGTTAGGGTCTTTTTGACGATGCAGGCAGAATACTGCAATTTGAAAAGAGAAATTCCAGACAGTTGAGGTTAATTTTTACCTCATGTATTTTTAATATGAATTTACAGGTCTCAGGAGTGTCTTACAGAAATGGCAAGTATCTGGACAAAACTTTCACCTTTGCTACAAAGCTGAGAAAATAGGCATTTTTTAGTTAGTAATACAATCATAAGTGTTTTCATTTCTATTGCAGTTTATATCCCAAACAACAGTGGGACGCCAAGCACTGCATTAACATGCACCATAAAACAAATATACATTTTCTATCCTCCTCTACCATTAATACTCAAAAAACCTTTCATGTTGCTATAATTTTTTTGTGCCCAGTTTTCTTAGGAGGTGACATTTGAGGAAGAATGAGGGAAAATCCATGCCATAAATTTTGAATTGGGCAAGACTGTCAAAGAAAATAATCACGAAAACTCTCCAGGGTGAGAGAGTAACACCATATCTTTCTCCCTTGAGGCACATATTCCTCAAAAAATGACATGACTGTGAAACTAAAAGCTCAGCACAGAAGCAGTTCCCGGACGCCTCCTGCGTATGCATATATATAGTACACACGCAGTTAGGGACTTACTTATGGGTAGCCATACATAAGCAGCAGAGTCACCATCAGCTGAACCAGTAATTTCAGAGGTGAAATACTTCTCTAGAAAGATAGTATTTTAAAGGGAACATGCAGGCTTTCTGTTGGCCTTTTCACTGAAAGCAGCCCATCTGGGGGGCTCAAAAGAACAGGGATATGCTTTTTATTTCACCAGAAAGAGAGGGCTGAGTGGCGTGGCTGTGGAAAAATCATAATCCTACAGGCTGGGAAATATTCCCCCAGCTCCCCACTGGTTAAGCCTCTTTTTGTTATAAGTGTAAATCATCATCTTTTTGTTGGGGGGGAGAGAAAGGAGAACTTGCACTCAGATTTCTCCTTGAGAATCTGCCAGTGCATTTGCTGTTAGGAAATGACTAAAATAAGCCTCTGCACATATGTCCTTAAAAACACTTTGACTGCATTCCCCTGTAATTATTAAGCTTCTTCAGAGTCTGTAAGCCAGTGAGAAAGGGATTAGAGGGGTTACTTTGTGCCTCTGTGCCCATAAAAATCCCTTGGCTACTGCGGCACACTGCTCGGAGCGTCCTGAAAGCTTTCATATAATCCCTGCCTCCCAGCCACCGCCACCACTGCATTCCCTTTATTTAGACACATTCAAATTTCATGCTGTAATCCAAAAGCACTCCAACACAGAAACACGATCCACATTATAAATCACGTTTAAAAACTAACCTGCCAGTTAGAATGGAGCAGCAAGGCAACTGCATGATAAAGCTTCCCTCAATTTTATACTGGAAGGAAAACCAGGAGATGTAAATTGTCAGTTAGCATCTGCTGACATTTCCTATTCTCCTGGTAGTTCAGGGCAGGGATCATTTTCTATACCTGCCCATGTAGGAGAGGTCACGATAGGACATCAGTCCTGGACTTGAGTTGCATGTGAGTGTAAACGCAGGATAGCACTAGTAAAAGAGAGATCCGCTCCCCATCACCCCTCAGGGGATTTTCATGTCAGAAGAGAACGTGTTATGCTCAGTGGTGTTGCACTGAAAATAAGTCATTGTATCATAGGCAGCAGCAACACAGGACTGCAAGCTATCTTCTGGGTCACAGAGTCTGTTGCTAGTGCCAGCACGATATTATATAACCCCTTTCACTAACTCATCTTTAAGAACCCTACTTTTTTTCAAGGCGACATTTCCCCACGATAAATTCAGGAAGGAATCCTGGGCTGCGGAAAAGTTTGAATGAAGCACTGCTGTTAAACCCAACATCAGCTGTAAACCTCCAAAGTGAACAGCTTCCAGATCATGATGTTAAAGCAGAGAAACAACTGTCAAACGTGCATTAAAACAACATCCGCAAGACAGAATCGAAAACACTCTTTTGTGGAGCCAATCACCAACAAATACGTCCTGGGTAAAGAGGAGCCTGGCACCACTTGGCAGAAATCAGCAGTGAGGGCAAAACCAGGGCTGGAGCAGCTTGAGAAGAAGCTGCTTGTCATGTCCTCCCGCCTGCAAGCGGAGCGGAGCGCGGCGGCTGCGAGGTTTGCGGCGGGCGCAGCGAAGAAGGGTGGCCACGGTCAGGGCAGCCTGGTAGCCCAGCTTCAGCGCGTGGCTCGCTCCCTCCCTGCCCCTTCACGTTTGTGTGTATCCCTTGGCACATCATATCAGCGTATCTCGGTCACCATCTGTGACGTGGATATAATAACACCTCTCGTCTGCATGTCTATTTAAGTTGTAAATGATTTCCGACAAAGACCGTCTCTTGCTTTGTTTACCAACAGTGTGTAGTACATGGGCTCAGTCTTGCATACCGATCCTGGTCACCGATAATCATGATTTTAACAGTGATGTTAAGCATAGTAAACTATCCAATATGAATCTAACAACAAGAGTCAAGCTGCTTTGGTTTTGTTTTTGTCAGAGTTGTTATCTTACGTACCTGAAGCCACAGGAGTCAGAAACACAGAGCAGTTTCGCCTGCGGTGGAGGGGCTGCTGGTGATCTCTGCTGCACACAGGATGCACCTGAAAACGCGATACAGATACATAAGCATGCAATGAATACACGAGTGTCCAGACACTGACCATGTCTGGCTATTTAAAACTATCATTTTCTATGCACTGTCTCTTTGCAGAGTGACCTTCATATGAAGGTCCACAAAATAGGAACTCTGAAATACTATTTTATGACAATCTCACACAACAAATAAGGAAAGAACATGCATTACAAACAGAACAGACCACATCTTTTCCTGATTAATTCACTCACCTCTTTCACTTTAACAATAGTAAATGACCAGGAATATCAATTCTTCCTTATTCCAAATAAAGGATTTGATAGATCCATGGTGCAGAACAGAAGTTAAAACAGTAGTTAAGACTTGCAGCCTGAAAATAAAGCCCTTTGGGGTTTGAATAAACTCTGCTGACACTGCTTGGCTAATTTTAAAAATTGCTACAATTAATTTTTTAAATAAATGAGCTCCCAAAGTGGCATATTTCAAACATAAAACCTTAATATTCCTTTCTAGTGAAGTGTGTGCCATTGTTCGTGAGGAAAGAGAAGGAAGCTCTGAGCTAATTTTTAAACCCAAGGGAATACTGACAGCCAGACAGATGCTAAGGCTTTTTGCTTGATCCCTTGCAAATTCTCTTCAGCTATTCATGGCCAAAATGTGTCATGTGCCAATCTGAAATCATGTTGGAGGAACTGGTGGAAAGGGTCTCCTTTTCATTCTCCCAGCAGGCTTATGTCAGAAGGCTGTGAGGGATAACCATTGCTATTTATAGGTAATCCCCTTTTGAAAGGTCACCCTTCATCGTGTGTTCGTTTTGACCCATGTCTATCCAAAAATCGTTCTGCTGCAGTTCATCCCTAATGAGTATTTCTTAAGCAGGTAAAAATGACATAAACCATGCAATAAAGCAGAAGATAGCGTCTGTTTTACAGCTGACAGCCCAAGGAATGCATAACACTCACATTACCTCCTGTGATTTTAATTACAACATAGGCAGGTTTTTTTTGTTTGGGTTTTTTTAACAGCTTCACTATCTTTGTCCAGGACGAAGCACTTATTTTACATGTTGTACATTCTTGATAATAGGACATTTGGTCACTGAATCACTTCCCTTATCAGGAGCTACTCGTGTGCAAGCACAGAGGCACTTATCAGCCCAACAAACTAGCTCACAGTGAGCCAGAGAGCAGAACGGCGCCTGCTCTGCATTTCTCAGCACTTCTGATTTTGAGAAAAAGAATAAAACAGCTCCCATATTGTGAAACTAGGCTTTCACTCTTTCCGTTTATTTGAGCGGTCATTCTGAGCTGAAAGCTGACTGCCTTTCCCTCTTTCTCCTGGACTGCGAGTTGCAGGAAGCAAGTAAAGCTGACAGCACTGAGCACTAAAATAACAGAAGCATTGAATAGAAGAAAGAGAAAAGTGTATTTTTATGGAAAATGGTGCACAGCAGTATACCAGCACAGTGACACTTTCTTTATTTTGACACCAACAAAGTTCAATTAATGGAACCGAGAGGATCGTTACTGTGGCAAGAGGTCGATGCAGAGAAGAAGGTACATAGGAGGGGAGATGATAAAACAGGGTGAGGCTTTGTGAAAGAAGGAGGCCAATGTCACCTGAAAAGGAATGGGCAGGAGATTCAAGAACTTAAATGACTTAAAAGCACAGAGATAATATATAATGTTTCTTTCAAAAAGACTCTCTCGTGTTGCTATCCTTCTTAAAAGAAAGAGGTAAAGGTAATGAGTGAAGCCTTCTCACCACACTTCTAAGAGTGGGTAGACAGGGGTGTGGGTTGGTTTTGCTCAGGATCGACAGTGCTGCCTTTTGCTGAGCTTTATCATCATGTCAAGCAAAATGGAGCACGCTACTGCAGGGAAGGCAAAATAGCTTCAGGTTATGCAGGGCTGTGCCAGAAGTTGTTCTCAGTGCCATTACTGTGTCTTTTCTCCTGATTAAATTTTGAGTATAGATGGCAGGGTTTGTTCCATGGAAAATAACTGCAGAGGTGGACAAAGGAATTGGTGAGCTCACCAAGGCCACCACAGTGAAGCTAATTCTGTAACATATACTGCAGCTTCGTTGTTCTTGTTGTTCATTAAATAGGGCCTGTGTTAGAGGCACTCTTCACATTTTCAAACTGTTTAAACAATAAAATGATTAATCAAAACAACAATGGCATTAAAGAAAACAGAAAGCACTGAAGTTGTTCCTCAAAAGAAATTGAAAGCATTACAGAGATCATGTTTGAACAGGAAAAACAAGACTATAGTTCTTGGACTACTCATGTAAATGACTCATCTGCAGGGGAAAAAAAAATAAAACAGCCTGCAAATGTCTGATTACTGGATGATGATTCTTGCCAGCTTCCACTAAGTAAGTAAACTGGTATTTCCAAAACTTCTTTATGGATCTCCACACCCAAATCCCATTTTATTTCAATAGGCATGTGGATTTAACTCAGTCACATTTGTGGTTTAAAGTGTTCTTCTAGATACTGTGTGGTTGCAATTTAAGTTTAGGTAGGGTTCACCTCACCTAACTGCAGCCCTATGAAATTCAAGCATCTAGTCTGAGATTGTCATCTAGGCTACTTGAACAGACAGTGCAAAGAAAATTGTTCCTCTAGAGGATTCATCTCTATTCTACGCACTTAATTTTTGATTTTATGAATCATCCTTTGGAAATGCCTGTACCTCTCAACCAACTACAGAGGGAACATACGGGGCCCTTTGAGAAGACACTTGTCTCTTAGAGGGTTGAAGAACAATTTCTTGTAGCCACTATTAAACCAATACACCCACATCAGGGTTGCCTGCATTTTGGATCCAAGAAGAGTGGGGAGAAGGATGCTGTATGCCCAGTGTCTCTCATGCCTGAACTGACAAGAAGTAGGGATGAGAAGGGAAGTGATGAATGCTCCCACCTGCAAACTGCCTGTAAGTCAGCAAGAAGATGTGTTCTGTTCTCCTTGCACCTTACCTTCCTACAAGTGGGAGGGAGGAAGGGACAAGATAGAAATATCTGAGCAAAGCATCAACCTAGTTTTCATTTTTGTCTGAATTAGTCTTGATTTCAGTTAGCTCATTATTATGACAACCATTCCTCAATGTTAAGGGAAGATTGTGTCACAAAATAAGCTATCACCCAGTAAGTGCCCATGGGACTAGCAACAGGGCTTTGCCCTTCCACTTGCCAATATAAAGCTTGTGGAGATTATTGCAAGACAATTTAAATAGACAAATAAAGTCATTAAGAGGCACCCAATCAAGTTAATGTAGACATAGTGAAGCTTCTCCTCTCATTAAGATCGCCGTCTGTCTCTCATTCTGGAAGTTTTTTTTTCAAAGTGGATGCCAGACATGACTTCAGAAATTATGTCTTCCTTTCCCTATCAGGAGCTCCTTGCAGTCAAGGGAACCTTCCTGGGAATAACCCTCAACTAGACCCCAGGATAAGATTGTGTGACTAGCCAGAAACCTATCATACATGGTTTTGCCTATGTTTAACGGGTCAGTAGATGTCTTCTTCCATTGGAGTACTGCAATAATATTATACAGGTGATGTCTTATATTCCTAGGCAGTTCTTAGTATATACTCCTCTATTTTGGTATCCTCTTCTGGTCAGCCTCTAATACCAGTGGAGTAGGAGACCCTTTTTTTAAGTATTGCTTCCAATTTGTTAGCAGCAACCTCACTTAGAATGAGATTGGCTGATTGTAGGATTTTTGTTTGTCTTCATCTGATGGAAGAAAAATGCTTCAGAGACCTGCAGATGATGTTTGATTTTGAGCTGTTAATGTGCCCAACAGGGAGTCCTTCTCATCAAGAATACAGTTTTGGTTTCCTGGTGTGGGACAGCAAAGCCTGCTTTCACTTCAAAATGAAGCACGTTTTCTCCCTTACCCTAGCAAATGGAGAGGAGTATTTAACAGAGAACAGCATAATTTCTGGCTAACACACAAATATTTCAACTGGTTGAGTTTTCCGTATGATTGTACTCCTCAGCAGGCAGCCAAAACATCTGTCACTTTTCCATTACTGACAGTTTAAACTAGATTCACCAATGAATTGTAGGCTTTGGCATAAGTAACACCCAAATACACTGATGGTCACCTAATTGAGAAGGTACCTGTAAAACTCGCTGTTGGTTTTGTTAGTATTTTGCAGAAGATTGTGTTGATTTGTTTATTCTATAAGTATTCTAGGCCCTCAGATTAACCTTTTTTGAGATTTTGTGTAACCCTCTCACTGTCTCTCCTTTCCCACGTCCAGTGAATCAGTTACAGTCTCAAACATGGAGTTTAGTTTCTTAATATATTCTTGGGAGCTGAGCTGTGATTTGGTCTTTCCTGTTGAACAGCTTTTCTCCAAGTCTTTGCCCTTTTCAGCCCCTGCCCCTATGTAGGCACCTCACATACCTGCTGTCATCACACAGAAGGATACACAAAATAGGATTTTAAACTCACTAAATTTGCCATATGTGTTATACGTACTCCATGGTATAAGGTTGGTTTTGCCTATCAATGTTACCAATGGGCGGTAACTGCTCTTGGAAGACTATTCTTACAGAAATTGCAAATCATTCTCTTGCTACCATGAGAAAGATTTCTGTTTAAGGAAAGGCTTACACAGCTTTAAACCCCAGACCATTTTAATTTCATGCAACGAGCTTTAATCATTCACCCTGCTGTCCAGTGCTGAAAACAAGCAAACAAAAAAAGCTGTATCTCACCTCAGTAATCCCAACCAGTTGCTTTTGATCTTTTCACAGGTGGGGGTGTTAATAAAGCCTTAACAAAAATAAACAAACAAACAAATAAAAACAAATCCAAAACCAAATTTTCTAAGGTCTGACTGGCCTGTAGCTCATACAAGAAAGAGATCTATTTCATCGCACTTAATCTTCATCTGTACTCCACAGCATCCCCTGTGACAGAAATTTGTACCTTTGGTTGGTTGCTTTCATGTTGTGTCTCAGAATGCCTTGAGAGTGCTGGAAATGTACTAGCAATTTTTCTAAGTCTCTACAGATCTTCTTGGAGTGCTTTTAGAAAATATGCTGGAGCTTGGGGGATGATTCACAGATTTTTAAGTGTTTTCTTTAATACATAGCCTCATGCCTGTACAAGGCTGAACACTGCTCATGATTCCTCCAATCTCTATGACCACAGGCAGCACAGAACAAATTTTTTATATCCTGCCTCTCTATAAACAGAACTCTCCACCTTTCTATAGACCATGACGAAATGGAGAAAGGAAGAGAGAGAAAGTTCTTACATTTTGTGCTGGCAAGAGCACACAAGAACACAGAAGCCAACTTATATACGGGCCTTAACATTTTGTGCAGCAGCTATAATTAAAGTTTCCCAGCAGACTTGATTTTAACACCCTTTGTGATATTTTTTTCCCCCTCCATGTTCCCTGCATAACATTAAGCAGCTCTATAATAAAGTTACACCGCTACAAAACAGGAGCTGCACTCTGCCTCTGTACGCTGTGGTTGCCAGCCACCAGCTAAATGTGAATCTGTTGTGTCATTCATAGTTCTGCATGTTTGGAAGAAACACTGAGTTCAAGTTTAAACTGATGTTATTAAGAATGACAAGTCCCATTTTTAACAACCCATTCATTTGAGGATGCTATTTTTTTCCACTGGCCTGTAGAACCAAGATACCCACCAGCGACAAAGCGCAGTACTGCTAAAATACAGCTTTACGTATAGTATTGTGGCCACAGCAAACCCAGAGGAATAAGTGGACTGATCATAATCTCTGTGCAGATATATGCAGGTCACACTACCCTGCCACTCCACTTCCCTCCTTTGCTCCTGTGCGCAGGCAAGGTGGTGAAGCACCTGAGACTCTCCCTCCCCAGCGCTCTCGGGGAGCACAAAGCCTTTACTTCAGTGTCTATCTACTTACAAGAGCTGAGTGGACAGGCAGAACACACATACATTCACAAACACAAAAAACAGAACTGATGGATCTAATTTTAGGCTTACCAGCAATCTCTCTTTATGATAAGGGAAACAAAAAGATGTTCAGCTCACTAGTAAATGGAATATTTACTGTACCAGGGATATAACCATTTTTAATAGGCACGGGTCTGGAACAGGACAAAGAAGCTGCCGTTTGAAGTCTGATCTTATGAACCACTTAAAAGAAACTGGGAGACTGAATCTGATCTAGCCCAGATCAGACACAGTCATCCTGACCCTCCACTGGCTTATAGTCACATTAGCAACTGTTGGCCTCATTGAAAACATTTTAAACCCAGCAAATAACCAAAAAAATATTGCTATGGAAAAAAAGCCTTGATGAACAGAAGTCATGACATCTAAAGTTACACATCCACATGTGAGCTGAGAAAAGTGGGAATTTACATCTTTCTTTGTCAATAGAGAGCCAAAGGCAAATTCATTCATCAAGCCTATTTCAGATTTCTGCTCTGGGAGGAGATAAGTGAACTCTAAAAGTGCCCGTGTCTCTCCGTTGCCTATAGTTACCACCTGATGTGTAGCCTCCAGCACTTAGGAAGCAGGGAAACTCTGTCCTGTGCATCAAGGGGCAGGTCTCCAAAACATAATGCTTTTGGTCAAAAGGTGTATGGATCCACAAAGTAAAGTACTACAGAGTTAGCTAATACAGGGTATCATAAAAGAAAATAAAGATATATATGCAAGCAGTCTAAGCAGAAGAAAGAAATTCAAATAAACAGGAACATAGTTATACCCCCGTAAAAAACATTTACCCCATACCACTGTATAATTGCTACTAACTTTGGGCATATAGTATTGGGATGGTATAAAAAATACTAATAATCTTGTCCTGAAGTCTTTGTCTGTTTTTATCCATGAAAGGATGAAGGAATAGAAGCATCTATACAGAAATATAAATCCTTACTGGAAACAGAAACGTGTATCCCATTGATTTTTAATAATACTTGGTCACGCAAGTGCTTGATATCATATCTATATTGTCAAGGGAACCCAGCTGAGAGATCCCTGGAGTAGCTCCATACAGGTTGCTAAATCTTCCCAGAGCAGCACATTGCTGCTTATGGATACTGGCTTGGGTCCCAAAACCTAGACTTGGGGTGTCCCTGCACAGGGTGCCACAGCATGGAGTATGCATGCCCCAACTCCCTTTAAAAATAAGTTTTATGATTCCCAAGATACTGAGGCAGTCTTAAAAATGATTCCTCTTGTCTTCACACAGCTAATCACATGAAAGCAGAAATGAAATTTTACTCCTTGTCATAGATGGTCATATAGCTTCAGGATTTTTATTCTTTTTTGAAGTTTACTATATGAGTCATAATGAATGAAAGAATTAGAAGCTCTCCCAACTTATGTGATCTCTTGTTGCTGTCCAAGTGGAAATAGACTTATTCATTTCCTAATACAAACAGTGATAAAACAAGTTAAGTGGTTAATTGCTACTGTAGATAGATCTAATCACCAGAAGAAAGCTGAGAGTAAACTGCACATATTTGTCACCATTTAAACAATTCACATTTTGCCAGCACTAAAGAAAAAATATTTGAGACACTGCCAGTAGATCCTGTTTTTTTGTTTGAGAGAGATGATGTTACTTTGGATACTACAGTTAACTTGTCTTAGCTTTAAAATAATAAATTGTATGTGTTAATGCAGGCATAATAATTCTGCAGCTTTACAACTGGAGAGCTTTAACTGGAAATGTTGGCTTGTTCTAAGAATTTGTCTTAAGTTAGTCCATGTTTCTGAACAATGCAAGATGGTCTGCATGGTATTAGAGAAATATGGTCTCCAGTCTCTGAAGATCCGGTTGAAATTTCATATGTAGTTTCAATCACAGCAATAACAAGAGGCAAGCTAGAAAAATATTCACTCAGTGCAGATAAAAACCTTATGTGGAAGAGCAATTCCACAAAATATAAGCAGGAGAGGTGGAAGGCACACTAGCACTTAGACTTCATCCCAACAACACAACCTATGTAGCACAGAAGCAGCCTGTGTCACAGCCATTGCTGTTGTACTCCAGGTCTATTGCTTTTGCCTCCAACAGTATTCAGGATTGACAACACCGGTTTGCAGCAGTATGCTTATGCTCAGGTATCTACACCGTGTCCTGCCAGCTCTGTAACTGCAGTATACACTAATCTACAGCAAGAAAGAAAAAGAAAAATGTTGCAGACGTGACATGAGAGACTCTAAAACAGTCATGAAATTTTTTTTTTTTCTTTCGAACTTGTTACCTAATTTTACTAACGTGTTGGCTATTTACAAGCTTTGGACCAGAATTGTCACAAAAGAGGAATGTCAGAGACTTGGTACTGGAGATGGAAAGCTTTTCTGCAATATTTTTTTGTTATCACTTCAGTAGGTTATAGTAGTTATTATTTGACTGAACTTCCTATAGCAAAGAACCTGATTAAAGAAATATTGCAACAGGGACTAAAATACTACACCTCCTTTTTCTTTATCGACAAATTGTTACAGTGATAAACACTGGCAGATACATCAGAAAGCATCTGAAGGAAGGAAAATGTAGTGTTTGCACAAAATTTCATCATTCTGTTTAGTCTTGGAAACCAAAGCAGGAAAATCTGAGGCAATGGAAGTGAGTGCAGCTGTTGTATTTATTTAGTCCCATGGGCAGTGCCATGATGACAGACACTCCTGTAGTGCAGCTTTTGCACAGCATTTCATGTTTCCCACAGAGTCTATCAATTTCCACATAACCTTTCAGGCACTCAGCAATTTTCAGAATCAAATCCTTACCAATTTTCACATTCTGCATTATAATAAATCCTCTGTGATAATGTTTTGTTAACTCACTAATAAATAAATTAAAGTGTGGTCTGCTTCCTCTGTGAAGTACTTAATGCATTCCGTGCACTGTGTTCCTATGAATATAGTCCTCCATCTTTATTCAGGTGGATGAATTCATGAACCATGACGCTTACACAAAAGTCGTTAAGTGTCCTGCAGAAAATAGTAAGATATACAATTATAGACTTAAAATCTTAAATGTAGCCTAGGAAGGTTCATGGGAAGTTTTGTTAAGATTTGTGAACTCAGGGTTGTGTTTTTCGCATGCATGACTCTAGCCACGATGACATCTGCAGTAGCACTGGCTTTAACCAAGTTTGATCTTTGCCTCCTGCTGCAATGAATTTCTTGTTAATCTTACAAAATACTGCAAAAAAAATTGGTCATTCTTGCCAACTGCTCACTGCCTGTTGTCAGTACCCCCTCATGACTAATGGTTTTGCACTAAGTTACAAATCTATTAAATCTGGCCCAGTAAAACAGAGATACAATATTAGAAATTGTATTTGGCACGTTCAAAAGTGTGTAAAACAGGGTTTGCATTTATTAGAGCTAGGATGGACCACACCTGTCAAAGAGCAGGAGGTCTTATCTTTTCTGGGACCGCTCTATACTCAGTAGAGAAGCACTTCCAGAGCATAATCTGCCAGAATAACTTAAACACCTAGTTTAGAATAAGACAAATTGCCAACTAGACTTGCCTCCTTTCTTTTGACAGGGAGCCCAACTGCCCACTTTTTGGCATTACACTTAACTTTATATACACTTAACTTTATCTAGGGTGAAGTTAGTTAAGATCACTCTTGACTTTTGGGAAAAAAAAAAATTCTGAATTTAGAAAATTCAAGAGGTGCACAGATCTAATTTTATCTGAAAAGACTGATAAAAAAGTATGCATCTACAAATTTTACAAGTTTTTTTGCTAGACCTTTGGAAATGGCTCTACAAATAGCAGAGATCTTAATCATAATTAAGCTTGTCCATGCCATTCCAAAAACGTAGATGGTTTGACACTCTCCAATACTGGCATATTCTGTGTGGTCTTAGTGGTGATCATGCATTACACCACTGGAGCAGACATGTACAAGCATCCTACTGGAAGAAATACGGTGCACGTTATTTACTGATGTAAAGCTTACTTTTCTGACTGTCACAGTGTTGGTAGACTGATTTATCTGTCCTTTGGGAAAACTTTGGGATGGGATTTGAAAGGTCACTGATCTCAGTGGATGTCTGTGCCACATTCTGAAGCACAAAGGGTTTTTATGGAAGATCAGAAACGAGTTGCACAACAAAGATTTGGTATCGTTTCTGTGTTAGCAGGAATCTTCTACAGAGACCCCTTATATGCTGTCTGTGGAGTTACAATCTGCACAGAAAGAAATAAAAGGAAGAGAGAACAGGTGTGAATATTCCTTAAAATTGTACACCTTCAGTCAGCACATCATTTCTTATTCACCGGTATGGACACTATTGGGCGAGAGCCTGGAGCTGTATTCACAACCTCGGGGAGTTTTTTCTGTGAAGTCTCGGGCAGTATGGCTGTTTTGGGAGCGTGCTGGGAAGCACAAGGGGGTTGCCGGTGTCCTCCCGGGAGCCCATCTGGACCCATGAGATCCACAGGCTCTGTGGTGCTATCCACTGTGGCCCACAGCAGGTCTTTCCCTATCCTGAAACATTGATGAAACAATCCAGCAGGAAGAACCTCACAAAGATGTTCCTCTCTTGTTTGTCTGTGCTCTTTCCCAGCTAAATTTGCAGGTATGACCAATGGTGGTTGGACAGGTGACAGACTCAGCTCTGCACTTCAGGTGGCACTAGTGCCAACTTGAACCAACCTCCAGGGGAAAGAAACAAAAAAAACACCCATGCTATTCACACTGCTAGGGAACGTGTCTCCAGTTACCTGCCATTATTGTTTGTGTAAGAATGATAACTCGGCTGTAAAAAGAATCAATGTGGTTATCAGGAATTCTCAGGTTGGAGTCAACAGAAACCATGTGGTTAAGATCTGTGCTTCTGAAGGTGTGATCTCAGAACAATGAGCTTTATTTCTAGGAAACAGACAATAAATAACCTCATGTCAGCTTCTTTATGAAGTAAGGCACAAGCTTGACCAAGCTGTGAGTAAGTTCATTCTGCCATTTTTAAGCAATGGTCCTACACTTAATATAAATCCATACATAACTCCAAGCTCTTCAATATTGTCCAAAAGACAATTGCTGGCTTGAGTAGAAACCAAACGGAGAGTGACAGAGCTGGGAAGCAAGTAGAGCAGAACTTCTCTCAGCAAGCCCTCCTTATCCCCATCTGCACTGTGGGGCCCTGTGCCTGTGGTGTTGATTTTAGTCAGCAGACATGAGAGAAGACAAATAATAGGATTTTTCTTTTGTTTAATAGAGGGAATAATGAGGTTTATGTCACTGGGGAGGGGGATTCTTGGGTTTTCCCGTATTTTGGAATTTAGAGACCATTGGACAGGAGTTCTGAGTTTTTATTGAATGAGATACACAGCAAGTAAAACTTTCCACATTAATTAGGATTTCATCTGAGTCCTGATTAGTTATGCATTTTGAATGTTGTCAGGCTTTAGTAGAAGTAGTTTCCTTCTCACCTTCCATGATGTTGTCTCCATATACTTAGTGATTCTCCATACTTCTTCCCAACATTCAACAACGTCCTTTAAACTCCCCTTAGAGATTTTGAAAAATGTTTCTCCAACAAAATTACCCTAACACAGAACTAAGGACAAGAGTTTCTCCCATCTTTGGTGAAGTGGTAAAGCTGTTCAGCTCGCCCACACCAAACAATGTAATTGTTTCCCATTAGACAGTAATGGTCTGTGGGCTGAAAGGGCAGAGGTTTAGAAAGAAAGTTTGGAAAGTTATCCTTACAGGACAAAGAAATGTTCCCCTTCATAATGAGACCAATGAGCAAAGCAGCTGCTGGAATAGTATTGTACCCAACAGGCTTGAACTACACAGGGAACCCCAGCACTTGTGGAATGCAATCCACCAAACAACCCTTCAAATCTCTGAGGAGTGTCAGCTTCTTGAGCTTAAACCTTTGGGGACATGTGCCACAAGATCATAAGGATCCAGCCTATATCATCAGATCTCTATAAATTTTACTCATCTGCCAAATTCTTGCTGTATAAGTCAATGAGTTCTGCAGGTTTCTAAACAGCTTTCAACTTGCTTGCCCTCACATTAAGTGCAAGATAATGTATCTGAGTGCTTAAAGGTTTTATTGTCAAGACATAAAACTTTTTTCAAAATTATTTTCTTTTATTTTCCATGTTGTAAAGTGTTCAAATAAGTAAATCTGATTTGATTTTACCTTGTTCTATTGCTCCATGACTAATTTACTTTTATTGCTTCATAAATGAACTCCATGGACATTTTACTCTTAGTTCCGAGTGCATTTTTTATGAAAGTACTCTATAAAGTTTTATTTGTGGAGCAGTAATATTGAACATGTTGGCATAAGCTACAAAGCCCTAAATGGTCTGGGACCCGTTTTTTTCTTTCCTTTATCTTTTAAGCCATTGAGTTCACCTGGAGCATTTCTGTTGTCAGTTCCAGTTTTAGTAATGGACGGGAAAATATTTGCTGTGAAGAATGCTCAGCTCTAGAACTTGTTTCCCAGCTAGGCTGCTAGTCCTGCTAACCTTTAGGGCACAGAGCAAAGCTTATCTGTTTAGCTGTTCTTCTGCCCAAGAAAATCCACGGGGCTTGTTATTTTAACAGACTTAGTGGGGAAATTGGTTAGACCTGAAGTTTCTAGAGGGCTTTTGTGCTCTTGGATTTTAATTAGCTTCAGGATTCTCTTTTCTCTAGCAGTTGTTGGTAATATGTTGTGAATTATTTATTAGATTTTTGTGAATGTAAATCCACCCAGATGCTTGGGCAGTGGGCACATGTTTTATACATATGAATGTCAATCAATAAATAAATAGCTGTGAGTGCTTCTCTGAAGACAAGAGTCAGGAAATGATCAGAAGAACAGGGGTAAAAAACAGGAGTATTTTGACACAGAGAACCTTTTTGGCTGATGTCGTAGCTTTTTTTTTTTCCTCAACACCCTCTGACATCTATTGGGATATTTCCTAATAAACTATGTCAGCACTGTAAGGGGTAAGTGCCATGGTGTCATTTGCAGAAGACCTTCGAATGGACTGCATTTTACAAAGTGATATGGACATGTTGATTACAAGGAAACACCCAACAAAAGCCATCTCCATTCAAAATGTTTTACCCTCAAAGTCCAAGTACAAGGTCTTGAGCTTTATAGAGAATATTTTATACTGCAGACATAGCCTTGTTTTCTCTCTGCAAGTGACCTAAGAGCAGATGTGGGTACTTTTATTCATCATTTACAGCTGTCCAACAAATATTCCCTGTGAATGTATTTCAGACTACAGGTGGTTCATGAACTATTCAACTATTTTTTTCTATATGCTCTTCTCAAGGCTCTGACTCACATTCACTAAGCAAACAGCTGTGGTGGCTAAGACCTTACTGCCTCTTCTCTCCTCATCCCAGCTGTTTGTTACTGACCCTTTGCCAGAAATTCTTGCTCCTGTTCCAGATAAAGGAAAACCTGCTGCACCTCAGCTGCTCCAGTTCATAATCTGGCATTTTACTGCAAAACAACTCCTATTGCTAAGTTAAGCTCATGTACAGGACTGTAAAACAGAACAGCTGAGGTGCAGTGAAATGCTCTGTTTTGCCAGCTCTGCAGTTGGGGGCCATGTCTTCTTGAAAGAAGTGCTGATTTAACTAGTTCAACAAGACCTACGAGACCTTGTCTGTCAGTGTTCTCCTGACCATCTATTGGCCACTGCATTGCTTTTAGATGTCTAAAAACATTATAAATGAAGTTAAGAATTTTTGATGCGTGTAGTAACACCAACTACAGTAACATCACTACAACATTTGACAACTTTTGTCACCTGCATGAATGTTATATATATGAGTATATTTGCTTAAAGAGTAGGTATTCTTTACTCTCCAAAGAAACAAACACCCAAAATCCATTGAGAAGCAAAGATGTATGAACTTATGAACATAAGATGGGGAAAGTGAATCAGAATGTGCAAAACTATTCTCAAATGGTTACCCACATCTACCTCAAGCTTAGTGAAATTTAAACTATTTAAAACTGGCTGGGGGAAAACCAGCAAACTAAAAGAATACTGTGAAAATAGAAAGGGCAAAAATCCTAGCTATACACTAAGAATAAAGTGAAACCATACATTTATTCATATTGAGTTTCTGAATATGAAATAATAAAATGGACAAGAAAAAAAGTCTTGTTGGTTTTTATCCTTTCATTGTAAGGGAAACATATAAAGGATGCTTGTGTAAAAATATCTACTCTGACTTAGGTCAGTACCTAATAGTGTACTATTAGGTACACTAAATATTTTCAGGAATGTTCTGTTCAGGTTTTCCCTGTAACTACCTGTGCACAAGGGAAGGTCATACACAACACGTATCACTCTGTTCCCTTAACTGGATTGCACAAGGAATACAGCAGCAAAGAATTTGGTCAGCTATGTATGTTTCCATGGGAAGAAAATATCTTCTCCAACTGAAGTCAATCTCTTATTATATTTCAAAAGGTGGAAAACATCCAGACAGAGAATTCCCAGGGTAGGAATCAGTTATAAATATGACAGTAAATGCAGCTCTATGTTGAATTAACACTCACCAGACAAACAGGACAACCACTGAAACACAGCCCAATTTGCATTGTTTTACAAACATAATGTGCTGTGATGTAGACTAAAGCAGCTGTTACTTAGAATCAAACTGAAGAGACGTTCAAATGATTTATACTCTTAGACCTTTCTCCATTAACGGCTGCTTCAGACCTTTTGCCCTGAGGGAAAATATAGATGGATTTTGCAATACAAAAAGCACAATACACTGGACTTCTATTACTGGAAATAACCAAGTTTTTAACAGGGAAAGATTAATACCAATGATGCAGCTTAATAAGATTTTCATGAAAACAAATTACTTTTTCTAGCATGCTCCCAGCTTGGGATACAGGCATGTTGGGTATATAATTATTCTAATTACAGGGAAAATTGAAGGAATTTGACTATAATTGCCCATTAGCTAGTTGTCCTGAACACGACAGTCACCATACCTATTTTTGCAACAGCAGATTTCCAAAGGGCAGTACTATACTGGTGACTCTTCATTCTGCTATATGGTTATTGATTATGCTTGCAGCTTACAAGAATTAGTGCTTTCTGAATGTAGTCCCATGCTCCAGCACTCACTTCTTCTGATGCTGTGTCTTTTACTTTGACTGAGAGATCCAGGAAGAAAGGATAAAAGTGTGCCCAAATTTATGTTTTACCTTCAACAATTTTTCTATGTTGTGTTATTGTTGCACTTCATATTTACAACAACTTTCCATGAAAAAGTCTACACAGCAAAAGCTTTTATTTGTTTCTGGAGGAAGCTGGAGCCTTAAAAGCACAAAGTTTTAGAAAAGGGTATATTTTATCTTTTCTTAAACTTTCCTTTGGATCCTGAAATTACGGAACCACAGAATTACAAAAAGGCTGAGGTTGGCAGGCACCTCTGGAGATCATCTAGTCCAACCCTACAGCTAAAGCAGTTTGTTCAGGACCATGACCAGTCAAGTTCTGAATTACTGTAAGCATTGAGACTTCTCAGCTTCTCTGGACAACCTCTTCCAGTTGTTGTTCAACCACCTTCACAGTAAAATTATTTTTTCTTATGTATATAGCTACCCATAGTAAATACAGATTTATGAAAACATTTAATATCTTAACTATTGTTTAATATAGTACTTTCCATTGAGTTTCATTTTTGCTTCTACATGGCTTATGGACTCAACCACCAATCTTCTGCTGTTAGCCTCATCTATACCCCATTTAAGTTGAGACACTTTTGCATTTTATTCAATTGGAATCAGATTTTGTGCCAGGGAAATAAACTCTAGAGGAACTATTCTGGTTTTACACTACCTACAAATAGAATTTGGCCGCTCCTGACTAATATAAAACATGCCTCAATTACTATCAAATTCTTAGCTTCAAAATGTGATATGATTCATGGAAAAAATACGACACAACAGCAAATATACCTGCCCCCCCTCCTATGTTAGGGGCCCTCCTGAGGTCAGTTTGGAAAAAAAGAAGAACATAATTAATTTATTTCTGTAAGGAACCATCTGATTTCCCAGTTAAGTTTTCAAGTCACTGGAACAATCCCATAAGGAAATTCTGGCCATTGCAACAGCTTTGCTTACCGTGTAGCCCTTCGTAGCATCAGACAATCCAGACAGTAAAAAACAAAATCAGGCCAGTAGAAATGCCAAAAATCTCATCTCAGTTATACTAGACTTCCCTTGGAATAAAAGAATTTGGACTCCCACACTCATTTTCCACCATGTAGCATGCATCATTCAAAACAGCAGGAGGACCACAGGTTAGGACAGGCCTGTGAAATCTTTCTCTGAGCTGGGAAGATGTGCCATCAGAATTGTTCTGTCTCTTGGAAGGAGAGGCTGGAGGTATGAATACTCTTGTATCTTCCCAGAGCCAAGACCCGTCATTGCCAGTTCCACAATGTATGAGGGGATCTAAAATTTGCCATCAAAAAGCTGGATCACTCCAATAAGAACGACTGACATTTATTTATTAAAAATCTGGAATAAGATTCAGCTCCCATCAAAGCTCATCAATGAATCTCCATAGTCTTTTATGGAAGAAGTATAAGGTTTTAAATAAACTCTTGATACAGTAGACTGCTGTCTGAAAACAAACAAACAAACAAACAAACAAACAAACAAAAAAAAACCAGGGAATACCTGGACCCCTTATTAGACAGCTATAACTTGCTATTTCAGAATGTATTGCATCCCCAGTGATCAGATGATCAGAGGGACAAACAAAGTGATCCAAGTGATCCACTTTGCCTCTCACTTCTAGGATAGGGCTGTTGTCATACAGCGGCATGGATTTGCGTGCATCTGCATATACAACTGGTGTTGGGTATGTTTAGAGTCAGCACACCAGTGAGCATACAAAGGGTGAGAAGACAAGGTGGCACTTGATGAGTGCTGGGCTGCAGTCATCCAAACACCCAAGAACTAATATTCCCCAAAAGAAAGGCAAACATATGAAGAGTGTACATATTTATACAGCAAGCACAGCTAACGGAAGCCAACTGGCAGCTCTACCTGCATGTCTGCTCCCCAGGAGAGCATAACCAGCTAGGCAGTTGCAGGACCCTGGCAGGCTTCCCCACACACGCCCTATCAACACCATCCACACAGGAAAGGAGAGGAAAGGAAGGAAAATTGAATGTAGCTCTCTCCATAGAGCTGTCCCATGAGCAAAGGGATGATACCTCTCTGCCTCCTCCCAAAGTACTTCTGCCTCGAGCAGCTTTCCCGGGTCAGTAACAGACTGTGGCATCTGCCCTGGCTGTGAGGAACCAGGGGAAAACCCCAGGGGAGCAGACACAGCCTGCTAGGAGACAAAACTGCTATGTAAAAGCAAAAGTGCTCAAGGTGAGGTCTGGTTTGAGTCACGAGCAGAAGGACAAGGCAGACCACCACGAATGTTATTAAGGTGGATACACACCCAATGGGAAGCAGCCAAAATACCCTTTTTGGTGTCACTGCACAGTGACACAGCTGGCCAGTACCTGCAGGCCAGCTTCACAGGCAGTGATGCCTTTATCCTTCACAGAACCTGCAAAGTGCCTCCTCCGAGCGTTTCCTCCCCGCGCCATGAAGCCATCCCACCCTAGAGGCTATGCATTCTTATGCTTGTGCTCTCCTCCTTTCGCCTCCCACCTCCCCACCGCATCTTAGGCCTTAAGAGCTAGGATACGGGTATTTGCTTAGCAGTTTGGTTTAGCTGTTCTGAACAGAAGAGAAAGTATATCTCAGCTTTTAACAGCATGACTCACTTGAAAGCGAGTGCTCATGCCCAGCACAATAGCTGAAGTCAGGATCCATTTTGCATGTGCTGTAAGAGGATCCACAGCTACTGTGCCGTAGGGGAGCAGGTTACAGCCCCCAGGAACAGGTATCCTCATGCCCTGCCAGGCTTCTGCAGAAGCCCTTTTTTCTGTGGTTTCTCTGCTCCTGCAGATGGGAAGGACTAAGGATATATAGCAGTCCTCAGGAGAGGCAGGGGTTTGAGGATTTGGAGGCATAAGGGCAAATTCTTCTCTTGAACCCACGTGGTGGATTGAAGAGGAGAAATTAGCCATATGAAATAAAGCCAGGTACTGTGACTCTTTCTCGTAGGTAAATATTTCTTTAATTTTTTTTTTTTTCTGAGGGTTATTTTTTGGTATATCCAGCTGTGGCCTGTAGCAGAAAGGAATATCTCATAATGAGCTCTGTTATAAATGGCTCTGAAACACAGAGTGTTGGAATGCCACTAAAAATATTTTGTCTGTGGCTTTTGCTAAGGCTCAGCTCCTCAGGAAATACTTTCATTGTTTAATGCTGTCATTTTGTACATATCCAATATTTTCTTAATCTGTCACTGGGAATAGTTTATTTATAACAAGCTTATTTTCCAATTGCATGCTGTAAATATGTCTTAACAGTCTTGCCAAAAACACTAACTATTCACTATAACTACTCAGTTATAGAGATTTAACCAGTTTATTAGCTTTTAAAAATACCAGAAGTATGTGTCAAATCCTCCCTTACCCCCCTTTTTTTCCACTGAAATTGTGGACGTACAAGGTTGGGTCAGGAGTCACTTTGTTGATTAAACACAGTCATAAAAATGAAGGACCGATTGTGTCTCTAGATTTAGCCCTGAGTTTGTCACTCATGTCTCTCCAGAAGTAATTCCAAGGAGCAGTGGGACTTAAAGACACCTACTCCATATTTCTTCCTTGCTCCTTAAAAATTTACCACCAGCCTAGAATAAAAGCAACTTGTGGCAACTATAACACAAGAAGCCCAACTGCTCTTGCCGAGGAATTTTTGGGGAGACTCCAGTGCTGTCACTAGAGCGTCTCTTGTTCTCCCCTGGAAGATGTGAAGGGAGAGAAAAAGGCCCTCTGTTTCTTACGTCCCAGGGTTATTACATAGATTGCCTGCTGAATTTTACAGCTGGCAACCAGGTAGGGCTTATAAAATGTGTTTCATAAGCAGCACATCCCATAGCATGTATTCTGCAATGGGATCCTGTTTGTTTGGGGGAGCTAGCTGATCAAAATTAGCTCCCTTAAGAGACTTGTACTCTTTAAATATTATCAAGTCTATATAGGTGTGTGTGTGCATGTGTGTGTGTCTATGCAGAGAATAAAAACGAAGCTATGTGGAGTACAGAGAACTTGTTGAAACATTCATATATCTGCCAGCAAGTTTGCTGACAGTTTGGGGTTTTTTAATATATTTACACAGCTGTAATATATATACTTTTATGGGGAACATTTTCCATCATTAGCTTTCCAACAGGTTAAGAGGGTTATTCATAGATATATGTACACACAATGAGCCAAATTCTGGTCTCAGCTATAACGATGTAAATCCAGAGTCACTCTATAAAAATCGATTGCCTTTTTTTTTTTTTCTTTTAACTTGTACCTGGTAACAGAGAGGAATTTGTCCTCCCTATATTCCGAGATTCCTGCAAGACTGCTGACCTTCTGTACTTGAGCAGCTAATCTGATGGTCATTTCTGTGTCATAGCTGTGGAAACGTCTCTCAGTGCATTCTGCAGTCATATGCTTTGGCTGATAAGATGATAGGAATCAATCTTTCTGAAAGCAATGTCCAAAGCCTGTCTCTAGGACTGTTTTTAATTCACAAGTGCTGCCTCTATCTCACCAGTGTCTAAAAACAGTCTAGAATGTCCCCAGGTATTTATTCCTCCCAACTAAAATCCATATACACATTTTAACCACACCTGGGGCAAATTGTTGTTAAAACGTCATTAAAATATGGTTTATGATATGGACCCAAAACTGATCTTGCCTTTGCAAATGGAAATGTTTTGTACCTGCACTTTAGTCATTAGAAGGTAATTCCAGATTTCTGCCACCTTCACAGAGACTGGGTTTTGTTCTTCTTCATCGAGTTGCTCTTTTTAACTAATATGGTTAGACAAGTTTTTAGAGCAAACATTCTTTTCCGGCTGTGTCAGGAGATTTTTAAAAGCTACCTTGTCACTTGTCTTAAAGTGGCAGTCTTATGACTGTAGGGATGCTGTCTCTCCACAGCTCCTGCACTACCCATTGCAAGAAAGTCCATGGATAAAAAGGAGCTGGGAAGGACTAAATCACGCTGCAGCTACAGGACTTTCCACAGAGACTAAACTGCTCTGCTTTCAGGGTTACATTAAATTAATTATGTGGGAGGGGAATACACAAAGTCATCTGAGAAACTTGGGATATACTCCTGTGGTATATGAGTGAATAAAGCAGCTTGTAAGGCCTGGATGAAACTTGGAGGCTGCTAAACTGAATGATATCTCTATCAAAGTAATATTTTTTTTTGCACAAACTCATTACAGAACAGTAAGTTCCCACACAATGAAGCATTCCATCTCTTTGCAGGACAAGCTGTAAGACAAACACAGAAATCACTGAAGTGAATTAGACTGGAAACTATCTTCTGCAGGGGCCAAATCTGCTCACATATTTCTGCTCTACCAGACAGAGCTAAGCCCTGACTCCCCATCTTAAGCCTCTCAGCAAGACTGGAGCAAGCCCCAAATAAGTTGCCAGATTTCTGATTTAATATGGGGTTTCCTTTCAGTTCATGGAACATGGGGGCAAGGGGATCGACACTGGGGACCAGAAAACTGTGGCTGGGTGCTCAGGGCAGTACCTGGGTGGCAGCAGCTGAGCAACGGGTGGGAGAGAGGAGAGGCTCTGGGTGAGAGAGGGGTCTGAGCGGTCCCATTGCCACCCGGCGGGCTCTGCTCGCCGGGCTGCTCCCCAGGCTCGGCTGCACGCGCTGCCCAGAGCTGGGGCTGCCTGCAAACCCCCGCAGCCTGCGAGCCGCTTCGTTACGGCTTGCCCGAGCTGAATACCCCGTGCAAAGACAACCCCACGGTCTGTTTACACACCGATTTCTGCTACATGCGAAGGAAGGGGGAGGATCTTTCAAGGAAAGGTTAGTAAAGTCTGTGATAAGGTGCTAAAAAACCCAAACGTAAACTCCCTCAAAAATAATAGTAGCTGTGTGAGAAATTCTTCAAGTGCTTCCATAATGTAGACATATGTAATGCTACAGATTGTAGTTCTGAATGTCATAATCTTAACCATACACCAGCATGTGTTTTTAAGTGTAATGCATTTTGATGTCCTGTTTGCATTGGACTCACTACTGTAGGTCTCTGCAGGACATTCTGTTTACAAAAGAGATTACCAAAAATAAAAATTACAAAACAAAGTGGTGTAAGTTACAGAAATGAGAGTAGGAATGCCTAACTCCGGAAGTTTTTGCCACAAGTCCAGATATAAACAAGGCCAGAGGGACTCAGTATAAATCAAGTTATTTTCCTATTACCTCAGTAAGACAGGGGCTTAACAGCTATCCTGGCTTTATTTTACAGGCTACAACCTGGAACTAGTTTAAATCTACTTTTATTCAGTTCATAGTTCATGAAACAACTGTATTGAGATGGAAAAATTCTGTGTTGAGTTATTTACCTTCTAGATGTAAAAAAACCCTTCTTATAAAAAGTAGTTCTTGCTTATGAATCATTTGTCTCTGCCTTTCTACAAATCTAACAAGAAAAGGCAGTTTTGAAAATTTAGCCCCTTTCCATGACATCAAAGATGGACTGAGCTCTGGCTTTTGCACTGACTTACAATTATATATATGTTATCAGTGGGGAGAACACTGAGTTTTTCTCTCTGTTTCTCTCTTCCATGCTCTCTCACTCTCTTTCCCTTTCCAACCTCAAATTTCCAATTTATTGCAGTACAAGTTTACAGTTACATATAACTTGCTCTTGCTTTACCTTTTTTTTTTTTTTTTTGCTATCTCTTTAGCCAATCCCTCAAGCCTAAACTCTCCTCCAATGTGAAGGTGTCACATTTGGCATCCGGGGCACTGCTGAACAATTACTGCTGTTCACCTTATTCCTTATCCCTGCTGCAGGTAATTTGGTCGCCACTTGATAATATCCTTTGTTTCTATTATAGTAGTATATAGTAGTCCTTTTCAACATCAAGGTCCATTTAGCCTAAATGCTGTTCAACTAAACGGGCTGTAGTTTTTGTAAGGCCTTTGACACAGTCTCCCACAACATCCTTCTCTCTAAACTGAAGAGATATGGATTTGATGGGTGGACTGTTCAGTGGATGAGGAATTGGTTGGATGGTAACATCCAGAGGGTAGTGGTCAATAGCTCAATGTCCAGATGGAGATCGGTGACAAGCGGTGTCCTTCAGGGGTCTGTATTGGGACCAGTACTCTTAAATATCTTCATCAATGACATAGTCATAGATATAAGGAAGAAATTTTTCCCAGTGAGGGTGGTGAAACACTGGCACAGGTTGTCCAGAGAGGTGGCAGATGCCCCATCCCTGGAAACATTGAAGGTCAGGTTGGACGGGGCTCTGAGCAACCTGATCTAGTTGAAGATTTCCCCTCTATTTGTAGGGGTGTGGGACTAGATGATTACCTTCAAAGATTCTCTCCAACCCAAGCTATTTTACGATTCTATATGGCACAGCAGAGTGCAAGGAAGTAGGAGACAATATAGCTTTGTCAATGTGGTATTTGCCTGGATTAATTAGCTTACACAACAATTGTAATGGTCAAACACCATGCTGGTGTTACTATACTGGTTCTGGTCTCGTGGCACATACAGAGCTGGTGAGGACTTCAAACTAGTGCACCATGGCACTCTGCATATCGATGGAAACCCCAAAATTGCTTATAGTCTGAACAGGCAAGATAGAAAAAGGGTACATGGAGAACAGAGGCATAGAAAGGAGAGTATCTATGACCACAACCACAAGCCTGTTGCTGAGACCAAGCCTATGCACTCAGCTTGACTACCCACCCGTGCTGCCCAAGTAGCAGAGGCAGTCTTGAGCACACAGTTGAGTTGTGAAACATAACTCAGTCATGCAAGCTCACACCCTTCCTAATTACTTTGTGCAAATAGTCTCATGAGTGAAGTATCGTTCAAACAAATATAAGCCTTTTTTTTCAACAGCTCCTGGCTATAAGCCTAATATGAGACAGCTTTGTGCAATAGCAGGTCTAGGTTGCCCACGAGGTCCCCTGCGTTGCTGCATTGCTACAGAGCCCGTAGCTTCCCTATAGCTACAGGGAAGAAATTTGCTAGAGCAAGGGTTTACCACCCCAGGCAGGTGATACACTCTGGTTTATAGGTGTAAATTTCTGCAGACAGGAGACAAATTCTTTTCTCCCTCTGCCATAATACATGCTGATATGTGTCCTAGCTGGGATCTACTGTGGTCCTGGTTGATGGCTGTAAAGCAGCATGGTAAATTGATCCTGTACTGGTTGACAATATTGCAGCGTCAGATGAGTACTGTGATAAACACAAAGTATTGGATAATCACCTTGCCTTGCTGCTCAAAAGTTAACTCTCCTCTTCAGATTAAGGAGCAAATTTTACTGCAGCCAAACTCTCTGGCTTTGTGCCGCTCCAGACAGGATCCTGACTTGAACCTCGACCTAAATATATTTTTCTGAAAGGTTCAGAATAATATAAACATGTGAAGACTATACTTCATTTTGGAAAAATTGGCCATTGAATGTAGGTGTTCAGTTCATCTTCAAGAAATGTGAATCACAGATTAATTGAGCTTAATCGTTCTCATTTATTACCCTATAACAATTAGTACTGTGTAACATGACCAATCACATCACTGGGATTATTCACTGTGACTGGAAAATTTTTTTGTAAGGGCCTAACCAATAGTTATCCACAAATTTTTTCTTTTTTTAAGATAATTTAAGAAAGCAAATTACTAATTTCTTGTTGAGAAAAGTGCTGAGTTCAGGTTATATGCAGCAGAAGAAGAAGAAACAAAGCCTGTTAAGCTCCACACACACATCACAAAATCTTCTGTTACTCAGCTGAGCATCTGATTTCCCTATTTGGAAGAATGGTCCTCTGGGTGTAGTTAAAATGCAAAGGACAATATTAAAAAAGCGCAATCCGGTGTGGGTGAATAAGCAGTTTCTTTGAAGCTCAAATCTGACAAGTATTTCAGAGCTCAGCAGAAGCAAAAATCAGTTCTCAGATTACTCTTCTTTCTAGCTTTGGATGAACTTGAAAGGAGAGCTGACATCAGCATGTACAGGCAGGTCCACAATCATTTCTGGGCCCTTTGCATTTCCAAGAACAGGCAAAAACAACCAACACAGAAGAAATGTCCTGGCAAACAGAGCCAGAACATTGTCTCCATTTTCTAACTCCCTTCACGTACCTCAAGGGACTGACCCCTGGGAGACCATTACTGCTTCTTAAAGCTCCTGACTGAATAATTGTCCCCTGGGAAAGACTGACTGCAGATTCCAATGAGAATAGAGACAACATGGCTCTGCCTTCTGCACCAGCAGCCCCAGGATCAGAGAAGCATAGAGATGTGTGTTATTCTTCCCTTTCTCACCTCCCCTCCAGCCAACAAACCTTCCCCCTGCATTTGACAAGTGGGGGAAGAAGGAGGAGGTAGAGAGGGAGGTGCCAAAGGAAGAGCACTTCATTGCTTACCCAGCGAAACCTCCCAGTAGATTAAGGCCACTGGATCACCGCTCAGGCAAAACCCACGGCTGATATCTAAAAGTGTTAAACCGCGTGGCCAGCTTTGCAGGTGGAGCCTGAGGTTCTGCTGATACTCTGGGGACCCGCAGGGGCTGAGGAACTGATCCAGCATGTTGGTCCACAAAGAGCAGTGGAATCCACCGGCAAGGGCACAGCATCATCTACCCTTGGCCACGTGATACTGAGGGCAGGCTCCTGTCCTTACCCATCATATGGGAGATATGTCCAGGAACCACACCTACCCTTCAGACCCAAGCCCTTACAGAAAATATTCATGTGCCTGAAGGCCTTTGAAGACAGTGGGGCAGCAATTTTCAATATGAAATGCCATGCTCAGTGGTGGAAAGAGTTTTGTGGAAAGTTTATTCACAATTATTCCTGTTTAACTGAAAAAGAAATGTATAGTGCCATATTTTGACTACCTAAGCACTGCAGCTGCATTAAGAAAAGAGATTTGCCCAGCAGCAGGGGCTTCACAGGCTCTCCACACCGCTTTACATCCTGCTTTGAGCAACATCCAAACTGAATTCAACACTTGTGATCCAGTTTGTAGTGTTCTTATGAGGTAATGGTTCTCTTAATCTAAATCTTATCTGCCCAGCTGTAGTCTTTATATTTTCCTCTGACTGAGGAAATCTTTACTTTTAGTAAATCTCTTTGAGCTTAAGATTATAAAGGGTGGAATTTGTTTCATCAGTTGACTTTATTAATGCTCTGCAGCCCAAACTGCATTTGAAATTGAAGTGAGTACAATGCACCACGAGAAATATTTAGCTTATTCATGCTTATTAGCTTTCACTTATAATAACAGAGATGGACGGACTGTACAACAAGCAGTGAAGAAAAAGAAAGTCTGCCTGCTTATTTCTCTCCTCTATCCTTGCTCAAATAAGATATATTTATGTATACAGTGTCTTTTTTTTGTTATATTTATTCAAGCAAATCTCAAATAAAGGCAGAGAAATTAAGTATTTCTCAGTTGGTGTAAGTCAAATATCATTGATTTATATAGATCTATCACTTTTCAGGTGACATCAGCTGTGGAGTTTTTTAGGCATGAACTCTATCTTTACAGCACAGAGAACAGTGAGGCCTGGATCATGGCTGACATTTCTGTGTTGTATGTGAATGAATGTGTGTATGGATGTTTAAGGACATGCAAGTGTTCCTTTGTAAAACACATCTTGCCAGAAACTTTTCTAAGGATTAAGCAGCTGCCCAACCTCTGCAAACCTGTCATCATTTGCCCAACCTCTCTGTCTTTGCCATCCAAAGGGAAATTTTCTTCCCAGGAAACAGAGCACTAATTGCTTGCCCAGAAAAGAAATTAATGACTCAACAATTGTGACCAACAGGTTGCATTTTGGAGATAGCCAATCCTGAGAAATGTCATCGCTGTCAGGCTATAATTTCCATTCTCTACTTAGGAGTTTTTTGAGTTTGCGTGAGGTTTTTTTAATGGTGGAAACACGTATAAAATGTTATGTGGCTGTGAAGCTGTATCACAGGGCAGCTCACTACCCTCCCTGGTGGTGTGGGTGTACTGGAACTGCTCATGCTGGGACAGAGGCACCACTCCAGCAACTGTGGTCCCAGCCCTGCATCTGCACCTTATCAAGTCCACGTCAGCACTAATTAGAAGCCAGAACACAATTTCTATGTCATGATATGTCAAAGCTCCGCTTTGGAAAATGTCCCTGCCAAGCAGAGCTGAGCTGTTTTGATAATCCGTTACTACATGTAGTTTCAGGGCAACATCAAGCAAGGAAGCATGTTCAGTTTTTGCTGTGTGTTACAACAGTGAGAAAGTGAAAAGGAGAAAGGTTTAATTTCTAACAACCCTCCTGGAGGTGGATAAAGCAAAAAATGGCAGTTGCTCTCCATCCGTGACAAATGAATCATTAAACATGAAGATATGTTTATTGCAGAGTTTTTACATCATATTTAACTAGACCAAATGTCCCATTGTTAAGGGCTTAGACACAGTCACAAGTCATAGTATTCTTCCATTTTTCATAAAAGTGGGGTAACTGTCCTGTGACAATTTTTTTCTATGCAGGCAATTATATATCAAAGATATTTTGATATTTGGTCAGTACAGATCCCATTCTATTTGTAGTGTCAAAAGAACCTACAGCCTGGAGTTGCAATGAAGAGAAGTGTGTTGCCTTTTGCCTGGCCCTTTCAGTCAAGAACAGTTCAGAGATCATCAACTGCCAAAAGCTGAAGGGAGACAAAGCATAACTCTCTGATTTTGTGCAATCTAGACGGAAGACAACATAAAATGTAGCTGTGATAAATCAGATTAAATCTCTCCAAAGATAAGAGAAGCTGCAAGGTTTCTTTAGGGTAATGATGAGTGGGCTACAAGCATCTCTGTGTAACTATTTTGGTGAAAGCAATGTAGTGTCCCCACCAAAGGCTTTTATGACCATACCCAGCTCACTTGTACATGGCAAAATGTCTCTGTCTCTGATTATTATTGTATGTATTATAGAAGAGCCAGCAAATTAATTCAGTAGGACAACAAGACAGAAGAGAGCAAGGAAGAATCAGAAACAGAGCCAGAACAAGTACTGGTAACTGTTCTCCAGAAGTGCCTTAAAAGACTTTTATGGGATGACTGCTCCCAGAGGAGAGCTCAGAAGTGTCACCAAAAAAGCAGTTTCTAACAAGTTTCTGCTGCATGAGAGGAAACAGGACTTTTCATATTCCTTTTCAATAAACAAGATGGCAAAAAAATTACTCAGTTCCACAGTGAGCTAAAATTTATTTTCCTATTGGATCCTATCCAAAAGCTATTTCATGCCATGGAAAGATTACCACTGATTTCAGTTCCAGTGGATGTTGTCCTGGGGCCCGAGCCAGAGACTTCTTGTTGCACCCCTCTTAATGCAACGCTTGCAGAGCAAGACGTAACCTGCCCTTCATACTGCTGTTCTGACTCAGACTGAACAGCAGTGGCTACCAAAGGGTCCAGAGGAGGGCCACAAAAATAGGGGTAGAACACCTCTCCTATGAGGACAGGCTGAGAGAGTTGGGGTTGTTCAGCCTGGAGAAGAGAAGGCTCTGGGGAGACCTTACTGCAGCCTTCCAGTACTTCAAAGGGGCTTCTAAGAAAGGTGGGGACAGACTTTTTAGCAGGACCTGTCAGGATAGGACAAGGGGTAATGGTTTTAAACTAAAAAAGAGTAGATTTAGACTAGATATAAGGAAGAAATTTTTCACAAAGGTGGTTGCCCAAGAGGTGGCAGATGCCCCACCCCTGGAAAGGTCAGGTTGGACGGGGCTCCGAGCAACCTGCTCTAGTTGAAGATGTCCCCACTAATTGCAGGGGAGTTGGATTAGATGACCTATAAAGGTCCCTTCCAACCCAAACTATTCTATGATTCTGTGGAAGGCATAGCAGGGAAACAATGGAATTTCTTACCCACCTCTTGCCCATAGAGATGAAAGTAGTTCAAGAATTATTTTCCTTCCAGGTTGTAAGGTATTCTAAGACAGATTTTGAAATCAGTACGTTTTTCTGTATCAGTAACTACAATTACCTATTTACAGCTCTACCTAGAGATGTCAGAAAGTGGGGTACTTCTATCTTTAAGCTGAATGGCAATTCCATTGAATTAAGCACATATGCAAGTGTTTTACTGGCTGTCTTCTCTAAGTAGAGTACATAAACAAATAATATATATAGAGTATATAAAGAAATAATGACAATATCCAAAATAATTTGCTTCCAGGCTCAGAACTAGGCAGACTTAGAAATGTAAAAGGAAAATAATTCCTGGGTTTGACTCGCCTTTTACTGGGGATTAAAATCTTACTAACACCTGGTCAGCGATGTAAACAAGACACACGGTGTCTAATGTAGGAGCAGATACCAGACGCGAGGAAAACAATCGGAGAGAATGGTGTTCAGGAAGAAAGGGTACTATGACAGATGATTTTGAATCTTTTTGTGCACGTTTATTTTCTGCATTTAAAGCTAAATGACGTAAGTAGCAGCGGTCCCTATTAGCTCTCTGCCCAGCAACGCACTGAGCAGCTGCAGGGCAGAGCAGCACACGCCGAGCTCTGCATATGGCGCGAGATGAGAGCCTGCAGCTCCGAAGGAGCAGCTACACCCCTCGTGCCTGTGAGCTATGATGTATTTACGCAGCGGGCCCTCACAGCTCCAAAGGATACCCCATGTAAAACCCAAAATTCTCCAAAATATGTGTTTACTGAAGGGGCTGTGAGACATTAAAAGGAAAGGACGGTGAATCCCTTCTTGTTTTGGAGAAGGGGGGTCTGTGTCCCACACAGCTTTTTTCAAAATATGAAGGCAGACATGTAAACCTCGAGTATTGAGCTGGTCAGCAACAGCTAGGGAATCCAAAGTCAAGGCTTCCACTATGCCCTTGGTTGACCCTTTGATGCCCTGGGATTGCAGGAGCTTCAGCTCAGTGTGTGGTCTTGTGTATCATATGTGTCACAGCACTTATTAACAGGGGCACAAATTCTGCCTGGCTGCAATGTTACTGCTTTATCCAGTGTGCACCCAGGATGAACCTGGCCCAAGGCACAAGTGAATGACAGAATCCTGCCCTTGTCTTATTGGAAGTGGTCTGCACGAACTAATTTAAATCTTCTTTTGTCATGTGAGAAGAGACATAGAAATGACCAAAGAAACTATAAAGCAAGTGCTTACTAAGATGCCTGCTGCATCTGACCTACATTTCACCCATCTCTTACAAACCTGATTTGTGGAAAAACTGAATTTATAACACTTCCTAGAAACCCAAACACTCATAACTTTGCCTTATTCCGTCCAGTCACATCCTTTTTTGATATCTATCTGTCTTCTTACTAACCCAAGATACTTACACATAAGACCTAGAATGATAATGTTCCTAAGCCACAGCTGATTATCTTCTCTGATGTCAGACACGAGAGGCACATAACAGCTTAAAAGTCAGGATAAGGGAATGGTGGAGCAGCACCGAACGGGAGAAATCACAGGCTTTGCTGTGTGATTGCCAGCTAGGAGCCTTAGCAGGGCAGTAATCTGAATGATTATTTATGCAGAGCGGATTTGCAAGGAACCACACATGTCTTCATGCTAATTTCAGTGTCAGAGCCATACAATGCCTTGTCACGTTAGGAAAAGGAGGGGAAAGAGCAGAAGTGCTACAGAAAAGGATCTGGGAAATGCAGCTTTAATAAATTCTGCTGCAGTATGCCATCTGTTCCAAAGGGAAATCTATGCTGTCATAAATCTGAGTGTTGTGGCTGGAAAGACTAAGGGCATGCAACCCGAATTTGTAGATACTGTGTTGTGAAAACTACAGAATAGAGCTGAGACATAAATGTGACAAAGTTGGATTCTGTTCTGACCGGGAATACTTCTTAAGAATGCTTTTCTCTCCTTCAGTTAATTCATTGCATAAGCTCTGTAGGTGATGAGGTTTGTTATGAACAGCTACCACAAATATTGACAAACAATTGACCTGCGTTCATTTACTGTGAGTAGTTACTGAGTATAGTAATGTGTTTTCTACCCCTTCTGGTGGGCAGAACTTTTAAAAGGGAGGGGTCTGAAAAAATCACCAGACCTTGAACTATCTCTTGGGGAAAAGCCAGGAGGAATGTTGGCAATAAACAGGACTAAAGTGCCTGGGGGAAATTCGAACCTTTCCTTCCTGTGTCTTTCAAGTCCTATCTGACAAAATTAGAAAGGCAAAAGCCCAGCTAGAGCTCAGTCTGGCTACAGTCGTAAAGGATAATAAAAAATGTTTTTACAAATATATTAACAACAAAAAGAGAGGCAAGGAGAATCTCCATCCCTTATTGGATATGGCGGGGAACATTGCCTCCAAGGACGAGGACAAGGCTGAGGTACTTAATGCCTTCTTTGCCTCAGTCTTTAATAACCAGTCCAGGTATCCACAGGGTATTCAGCCCCCCTGAGCTGGAAGATGGGGATGGAGAGCACAATATACTCCTCATAATCCAGGAGGAAGCAGTTAAGGACCTGTTAAGCCACCTGGACACCCACAAGTCTATGATTCCTGATGGGATCCCCCCAAGAGTACTGAGAGAGCTGGCAGAGGAGCTTGCCAAGCCACTCTCCATCATTTATCAGCAGTCCTGGTTAACAGGGGAGGTCCCAGAAGACTGGAGGCTTGCCAATGTGACACCCGTCTACAAGAAAGGCCGGAAGGAGGATCCTGGGAACTACAGGCCTGTCAGCCTGACCTCGGTACCGGGGAAGGTTATGGAGTGGTTGGTCTTGAGAGTGCTCACAGGGCATCTGCAGGACAACCAAGGGATCAGGCCCAGCCAGCATGGGTTCATGAAAGGCAGGTCCTGCTTGACCAACCTCATTTCCTTCTATGACCAGGTGACTCACCTAGTGGATGAAAGAAAGGCTGTGGACGTTGTCTACCTGGACTTTAGTAAAGCCTTTGACAGCGTCTCCCACAGCATTCTCCTGGAGAAACTGGCGGCTCGTGGTTTAGACAGGTTTACTCTTCACTGGGTGAGGAACTGGCTGGATGGCCGAGCCCAGAGAGTTGTGGTGAACGGCGTTAAATCCAGCTGGCGGCCGGTCACAAGCGGTGTTCCCCAGGGCTCGGTTCTGGGGCCGGTCTTGTTCAATATCATTATTGATGATCTGGATGAGGGGATCGAGTGCTCCCTCAGTAAGTTTGCAGATGACACCAAGTTGGGTGGGAGTGTTGATCTGCTGGAGGGTAGGAGGGCTCTGTAGAGGGATCTGGATAGGCTGGATCGATGGGCAGAGGTCAACTGTATGAGGTTTAATAAGGTCAAGTGCAGGGTCCTGCACTTCGGCCACAACAACCCCATGCAACGCTACAGGCTTGGGGAGGAGTAGCTGGAGAGCAGCCCAATGGAAAGGGACCTGGGAGTGCTGGTTGACAGCCAGCTGGACATGAGCCGGCAGTGTGCCCAGGTGGTCAAGAAAGCCAAAAGCATCCTGGCCTGTATCAGAAATAGTGTGGCCAGCAGGAGCAGGGAAGTGATTGTGCCCCTGTACTCGGCACTGGTGAAGCCACAGCTTGAATCCTGTGTTCAGTTTTGGGCCCCTCACTACAAGAAGGACGTTGAGGTGCTGGAGTGTGTCCAGAGAAGGGCAAGGAAGCTGGTGAGGGGTCTGGAGCACAAGTCTTATGAGGAGCGGCTGAGGGAACTGGGGTTGTTTAGTCTGGAGAAGAGGAGGCTGAGAGGAGACCTTATCGCTCTCTACAACTACCTGAAAGGGGGTTGTGGTGACGAGGGTGTTGGTCCCTTCTCCCAAGTAACTAGTGATAGGACAAGAGGAAATGGCCTCAAATTGCACCAGGGGAGGTTTAGATTGGATATTAGGAAAAATTTCTTCACTGAGAGGGTGGTCAGGCATTGGAACAGGCTGCCGAGGGAGGTGGTGGAGTCGCCATCTCTGGAAGTGTTCAAAAAACATGTGGATGTGGTGGTTCGGGACATGGTTTAGGGGACATGGTGGCGCTGGATTAATGGTTGGACTTGATGATCTTGAAGGTCCTTTCCAACCTAGTGATTCTGTGATTCTGTGATTCTGTGACTGAACAAAAGTTAAAAACAACAAGATGCAATATAATTAACTATTTTTTAATTAAACTTCCCGTTTCTCACAAACTACATTAATGAGCAAGGACTCCTTAAAAGTAGCAAAAAGAGACCAAAAATGAGTCTCTGTTCCATGGAATGTCTAATCTAATCTTTTTATTTCTATTTTTTATTATTCTCATGTGCACAACGTACCTGCTAAATATTGCTTACAACAGGGATAATAACATCACACGCAGGCTAATTTACATGTTCTGTGATGGAGCCCTTTTGAAAGGGGCTTCTGTCTTTCTTCTGTGTCTATCAATGCCTTGTCCAACATAACACAAACCAGTTCTAACACAAATAGCAAAGGACTGTCAGCTCAACATTTGCTTTTTTTCAGTACCATTGATGTACTGTTCAGTCACAGAAATGCTGTGGAAAATTCTGATATCCTCGCAGGATTTCAGAAAAAAGGTAACCTATTTTTGCAGAACTGCCACTATTCAGAAAATCAGAGAAACATAGAATCATGGAATTATAGAATCTTTGGGTTGGAAGGGACCTTTAAAGGTCACCTAGCCCAATCCCCCTGCAATGAGTAGGGACATCTTCAACTAGAGCACGTTGCTTAGAGCCCTGTTCAACCTGACCTGGAATGTTTCCAGGAATGGGGCATTTACTACCTTTCTGGGCAACCTGTGCCAGTGTTTCACCACCCACATTGGGAAAAATTTCTTCCTTAGATCTAGTCTGAATCTTATAAGCCCCCTTGAAGTACTGGAAGGCTGCAGTAAGGTCTCCCCAGAGCCTTCCCTTCTCCAGGCTGAACAACCCCAACTCTCTCAGCCTGTCCTCATAGGAGAGGTGTTCCAGCCCTCTGATCATTTTTGTGGCCCTTCTCTGGACTTAATTCAACCGGTCCATGTCGTTCCTGTGCTGAGGGCTCCAGAGCTGGATGCAGTATTCCAGGTGGGGTGTCACCAGAGCAGAGTAGAGGGGCAGCATCACTTCCCTTGACCTGCTGGTCACGCTTCTTTTGATGCAGCGCAGGGCACAGTTGGCCTTCTGGGCTACAAAATGTTGTAGCCTGCCTAGAACTGGGACAGGAGCTAATGCATATAGGGCATGCAGCTACTTTTGTCAGTGTTAGGTATGCAAGGTCTCACAAGCTGCTTTAAAAAAAAGGTCTTTCTTTCCAAATTGATCAGTTTCCATGGTTTGCAGATCCACAGTCTGAAAAGTCCTTTATTCAGCCATAGAGAAACCTTTTTTTGGACTTTGTCTCTATTCATATATGTTTGTTGGAACAGTAAATAGAACAGACAAGCCTATTAAAAATCAAGCTACATCTCTAAGCAGGCAAGACTTGAATAAAAAATGTGCAGACCAATGGTAAGATCAGAGCTTGCTCATAGCTAGTGAGATAAAATAATAATGTAGTATATATGCCTTTTAAAGTACCGATAATTGTGTGTAAATATGCATAAAAATCCACTAGGTCATTTATGTAGGACAATTTTAAAATAAGGAATGCTGAATGGACTGGAGGTGTAAGTCAGGTTCTTGACATACTGGTGTTAGCCAGCTTTCTTTCCAACATACCATATTGTTTGCAAAATCAATATCCTTTCTAGATGATCCTTATGAATAACGTGCAAGACAACAGATCGTAGGGTTACTGATCAGAAGTGGTTGACTCTCACATCCAGTGGTTCTATTGGATCAAATCCCTAGATGGCTTTTCTTACTCAGTCCCCGCTGCTTTTGCATTTATTTAGCCCAGGAGCTCACTGTCACCAGGTTTTACTTGCAAGAATGCTTCTGGGACATGTATGTCCTCTCCATTAGGTGGTTCCAGGAACCGGCCACTTACAGAAATGTGGCCAGTTTGAACACAAATGTTATGTCCAGCTGTGCTGGGGGTTATATGTACTGTGGAACTGTGATTTGCCCATGCCTCTGAATGCTGAACGCCCCTTGTCAAGGTGTAGTGATTAAAAAATAAAAAAAGTCAGTGTTGATGTCTATGAGAAGTAAATAAAGTACACATTTTTCAAACCAGACATGGGATAAACTTTCTCTCTTTACCCTTCCCACATTGTTTGCCCTCAGGTAGAAGAATGGGGAGGACCCTGTGAGAGGTGGCAGAATAGAAGACAAGGAAGCTCCAGCAGCACTCGGGGGAAGGAGGGTTGCTGCAGCAGGGAAATGCTGTGGAAAACCTTTTGGACTGCTCTGCTGCAATAACAATCTGAATTTATTGTCTCCTTTGAAATGGATTTGCAAACTGAACAACCTGCAACAGCCCCATGAAGTAATTAAGATATAGCAAGTTGGAAATAATAGCCACTGATTTTCCACTAGAATCATACTAGAATAGTCTCACAATGAGCAGGAGGCTTTGGCAAGCACACAGTAATGTTTCACGCTTTTGCTTCATTCTGCAGGACTCATGACCTCAAAGAAAAGTCTTGCCTTGCTGAAGCAAAGGGCAGGAACAGATGTACATAACCAGGTTCTCAGTACACATCAACCAGTGTAAAGAACACAGTGGAATCACAATAATATACACTACCTGACAACATTCACCCAGATATTTCACCTGAAGAGCTGAGGAAAATTTAAGAGATGCATAAAAGTGTCTTCTAGAAACTTTATGATAGGTTTTCACTGTTAAAATGTAGGCTTTCTCTAGAAGTTAAGTAATCGCAGTCATACTGTCCTAAAATCTGAACGTGGAGAGGACGATAGCCACTGAGCAGATTATGGTTTTATTTATCATTTTTATTGTGTAGGAGAGACAGAAATAACAAAAATAAAGAACTGTGCCCTGTCCCTTCAAAGAAATGTAGGTACCTATCTCTGTGAGAGGGACTCTGGGGACTAGCTGAATGAATGGAGGTTTTTACCTGCCACCCTGACTCAGACGTCAAAGGTCTAAAGTGCACTCAGGTGTCAAAGTCTTTGTTCTTAACAGGAAAGCTATTTTATATCTCATTTATAACAAGTCACTACATAGGAAGCCTATTACCAGGCACAAAACTCTGCACTCTGTGTGCCTGGTCATTGCCTTGCAGGGCACTGAAGTCCTTTGTTGGATCCAGACTTACCCAGTATCCCAGCAGACATAACGGGTATCACAAGGAGTTGAATTCAGATGTCCTGAGTCCTAAGCTAACAATACCTTAAAATCCTATTTCCCATAACATAACTGCAGTGGCAACCACACAGAAAAGGAACAAACAGGCTATTTGTTGTTGGCAGGGTTACGCTGCACTACTCACCCTCCTTGAACAGCAGGTTTAGGTTTATATTTTGAGGTCATCATCTGTATTATGGACACCATTTGACAACAAATTGTTTCATTCAGTCAAATACTGGAGATTGCCTGTGATCTGCTGAAGTTTCAGGACAGTGAATATTATCTAAGTATTATCTAAGGAATTGTTTTGATCTTTAAGTGAAGCAGTCTCGAAACACAAATGAAGTGTTTTCCACTTCCAAATTAAGTGATTTCAACTGGGCAAGAAATGCACCGTTGATTGGCAACACTCCGCTTACTGTCTTATTACTATTATACAACAGAAATAGTGAAAAAAGGGGATAAATACCAAGTTTGTTGAGAGTCATTGTGACAGGCTGACATCAGAAAAGTCATCCATCAAGCTGTCTCTTTGGTGTATATGAAGATTATCAAATACATCGTACTTCAAAGTGCTAATCTCTGCCTAAGTAATGAGTCTGTAGCTGTATTTCATTCCTAAGAGAAGAGTCCTTATTCCCAAAGAGCTCAGGAAAGCATCCCACTCCTGTGGTATGTTTTCATATTCTTATGCTGATGCTGGACTGTTTTTCTCTTCTATTGGATCCATAGTCAAAGCTGAAAGTCTGTGCATATTCCCTCTTAACATCTTGTACAGAATTTTGTCTACAACACCTACAGAGAAGGTCAAAGGGAGATTGTTACATCTGACTCAGGGAGGAAAGACTGAATCAGCTATGCAAACAAAAAAATCTGTATTATAGGGTAAAGAGATTGACCTTTAGACATAGCAACGATAGCAGAATGAACAGTCATAAAGCTGTTAACCAAATGATTTGGTCTGGCAATCTCAAGTCAAAATGAAAGAAACTTTTTTTATCTTTAATTTTTTATATTCATTGTTGCAGAAATAAAATTGTTGTATGTGGACAGGTTTTAGTTAGGGGTCTACACAAAATAAAAAATTACACATTTGTCACATAACAAGTCCAGAGCTGGTTTGGGGTTGGCCATCTCCTGAACTTTATGGTTTTTAATATAAATACTAACAGTAAGTCTCAGAATTAAAGTTTTATAAACCTTGGCATTTTGATAAATGATTACAGGGTTGAAAATGTGAACTTTAAGCTAAAATGAAAAATTCCCTACACACAGCAACAAAAATACTTCAATAGCTGCAAACCTGGACCTTAAAAGCCAAATTTAGAACTTAGTTTTTTACAGAGTATCGGTGATACACGGACTGGAACACATTTTCAGTGCAGACACACCTGAGTTGGTTCCATGGCACTAAAAGGATTGTGCAGAGTTTCCCCTTGAACCTGCTCCATACAAGACACTTAAGATCTGAAAATAACATGAAAATGAACAAGGAGTAAGGTCAGAAAATTTTAGGCATTGCACAGACTCTTACGAGCAAACCTGTCTTTCTGTAAGGAGACTGCAATGCAAATAAACAAGATAGGGAATGACAGGAGGAGATCGCATTGAGGAAGTTATTTGTTTAAAAGAACAATGGCTGACTGCAGTACAGCATCTGGCTCCCCTCACTTTGTAAGTTCAAGTTACAAGTGTTTTGCCCATTTTACAAGCATGTTGTTTGCCCAAACACAATTATGATACTTACTTTAAAAGCAGTATCAAAACCTGATGTTGTTAGCTTCCCAGTGAGGTTAAAACACCTTTAAAAGGTTTACATCTCAAATCTTTTCACCTGCCCAGTGAGCTAACCACACTGTTTACAGGCTCTTGTGTTCCAGACACCATTGGACTGTTTTCGTTCTCTCTACTAGTGAGTGACCAAATGATCACTGTAAAGAAGTGTGTATCCTGTCATCTGGGAAACCTGTGCTCATAAAAGGCATGTGCCAATTGTTCATTTGGATACTATTTTATTTGCCAGAGTACCAGGGGGCATGGAAACACTGAAGTTTCCCAATATAAAAGGAAAGAGAGAGTGTGTAGCTAGAACGTTGAGGTAAGACAGCTTGTTTCCTCTTTCTACCAAGGTACAGTGCAGGATGCTTTCAGGAAAGGTGCCAAGCTTCTCATAATGGATAATTATTTTAGACTATTTTGTTGCCTACCAGTGCTGAATCTCATCTTAATGGCAGCTTTAAAGATCTGTGGTCTGCTACATAATAGGACATTATCTGAAATGTTCATTCCTTTCCTGGTATTCTCAACAGACTTTGGGGAATACAGATGCAGCCAACTGACAGGCAAACTTTTTACTTCCTTTACCCTCCCTCCCCTCCCAAAAGAACTGCTGGGAAGATATCCATTATCTCAGTCAGAAAACATGCAAGCTCTTCAGTACTCACACCAGGAATGACAAGAAGGTCAACTGAGATGGAGAGGGAACGCTAGGGCAACCCAGGAGTTTGAAACATAAACTGTCCTTTCTCTGTCTGACTACTTGTCAGAGATGAGAAGGTGCCTGGGAGGGACACAAGCGATATCTCAGCATCACAAACTCTCTGATCATTGTCATCTCTCTAGTGCAAGTTTACAATACACATTGGAAAGCTGCTGTTGGTGATGGAACCAGTAGGTCCCGTGCAATGGGACTATTTCTGAATTACTGGCTCAAATCCAGTGAAGAAATATTTCATCCTGAACCTATCTCCTCTTCTTAGCCTCTTGCTTCTGTTATGCCTTTAAGCTGCAAACTTCTTCTGAGGAACTTTTCCTAGAAAAAGCATGCACCGTGCCCAACACATTCAGGCCTTGCTCCTGGTTAAGGCCTCAGGTTTCTAGGTCAACTAAGTATCCAACATTATGAGTATCATCCTAATTCAAAGATAATTATTAAATATTGGTTGGTTTGCTTTTCTGAGCATTTTGCAATCCTTAAGGAAAGTCATCAGAAAATATTATTGTTATAAGAGTCTTTTTCCTAATGCTCTAAGCTTCCAAGCTGGTTAGAGGTGCTACAAAACATTGTGGGCATGGCTAGAACAATGCCAACAGCACCTAAGAAAGAAGCACATCGTCCATCAGTAAAGACCATTAACCAAACACTTGAGGCTCTTAACTGTGAGAAGTAAAGAGCTGGAGGCATAGTATTGGAGGTGAGAGGCTACTGAAGGTATCCTCAGGGATGATCTTTTGTATTCTCCTAGGAAATAAAAGAATTCCAGTGAGAGGAAACAAAAGACCTGAACAGCAGGAATATTTTGGGACTGGAGCCAGGGAAAAGAGTCAGTAACAAAGGCTGGTAATTTTGCATGAATTGCTGTTTTGTGTTGTTGAGCACCAGGACACAGCTGGTATACTGGCGAACCTGAGGATTTGTATTAACTGTATTGAAATGATAATGAAGTTTTTACTTTATGATTGCAGATGTTAATGGATTATTGTTATTAAGCCTATTAGTGTAATAGCACAAGTATGAGTTTCTCTTTACTTACAGTCTTATTTGTTGTAGGTTTGTGAAATTAAATTTAGATAGCTATTAAATAAATTAAAATAACATAAAAGGTCAACTGAGGAGATAAAAGCACAGAGACAAAGGTAAAGTAGTTTGACAGATTCAAATTCTTGTGAGTTTGGAGTGAACTCACTGCCTTCCTCTGTTACACCCTGGGCATGCACTTGGCAGTTCTGTACGGTGATATGCACAGCAGAAGCAAGAGGGGGATCTGGGGTTGTTTTATGAACCATTGAAAGAACAATGATCTGTTTTGTAAATTGGTTTCTCCCTTTCCCCATCTGAAAAAAAAAAAAAAAAAACCAAAAAAACTGCCAAATATCTAATTACTTGAGACTTCTAGATTTCTGGCTGCCTAACATGGAGCATCTCATCGTTTTCAGAGAGGAGGCTTTTCATGTTCATGTTTTCAGTGAACTGGGCTTTGTCTGAGTATCTCAGCTGAACACCCAACATACTAACCGTGGTTGTAAATATTAGAGATGCATTCTTCAGCTTATTCAGTATAGTGACCAAGTTGTTTCTTTATTTTTTTAATATAAAACATGTAAAATGGGTGTACTACTACATTTGATTTGTTATGTATGATTTAGATATATATTAAATATGTTAAGACAGTTCATTGCCCTTATGAACTTGCAACCTCTATGGCCATTAGACAATAGTTAGGGATTTCCCCAGAACAACCCTGTGGTTGCCTCTCCCTAAGAAATGGGATCTTTTGAGACAATACTTACTGCCAAGTCACACTTACAAATGTGAGGCTCTAGTTTTTTAATATACCTCTCCAAGCTGTGGTAAGCAGCCTTTGGCAGCTTACCAAGCAGCCAGTGGCAGGTGGTGGGGCACCAGAAGGAAGTCATGCCGCTACTAGAGTGAGCGCTGCACCCGCATATGAAAATCTAGCACACGAGTCCTCAAATGTGTTGAGAGCGAAGCAAATTGCAAATCGTTCTGGCCCACTCGTTTGGCTGCAGGCATCTGAATATACACTGTGGCTGATCCAGTGCCTGCTGATGCCCCTGAAGCACTGGCTAGGGCACAACTTTCGGACAATGTGTAAGTGTTATGATGAGCCTCTCTCTCTGCTTGTGTGCATGATCGGCCAGCTTGGCTACTAAATCCCAGTAACTGATATGTCCTAGAGAGTGCTAAGGTTTACATCCTTTCTCTGAGTTGTGTTAGGCCTCTGCTTTCAAAAGGAGGAATAAACTGCTGGGTTTGAAGATCTTGGGAAAGATCTTTAAACTCTTGTCTGTCTATACGTATACTTTGAGACATATAAACAAAGCAGCCATTGAAAGCCCAGTCCTTGGAAATCATAAAATAAATATTTTCCATTTCTTTTTAACTATAGTAATTCCTCAGATGTTCTTTGCACAACACCCTCTCATGCAGAAAATTCATAATGGTAAAACTCTAGAAAAATCTGATTACAAACAAAGTTTAAAATTCTTAATGTTCCTACATCATTGTTAGACATTTTTTCTTATTTTTATTCTCTTTGCAATAGAAAAAGGTCACCCCAAAAAAAGTGAAAAAGTTGATTGAGGGCTGATAGCTGTAAGGTGTAGAGAAAGGCTGGTTAAACTCTGGGATTTTATGTGAATCCCTGTAGTGATACACCCATTTACATTATGAGAGGCTGTGTATATATGTTGTAGACATGTGTGTGCATGCATGTTATATATAATTGTGCATTTATACGCAGATGCACACACAAGCTTCTAGCCATTGTTAAAGAGGCTGTAGCCCAGTTTGCTACTTGAAGGCAGTCAGAATAAAATAACCATTAATCTTCCAGCACAGCCTAGGCAGGCAGTGACAGAGTAAGCTCCCACGTTATGCTGCCAACGAGCTTCCTGGGCTGAGAAGTCCGTTCCTTTCTTGTCCTCTTGGCTGAGCCTACCTATAGGCATGCCAACAAGCATTAAGAGTTATAGTGCTTTCTGTTATGACATCTGACTCATCAAGGTACTAAGCCACCTGCTTGATTTTGAGCTTGGGAAATATTTCATTATTCAGGCACATTCTCAATTCCCATAGCTGACCAGGCATCAGAGTTGCCAGAAAATTGAACTGGCAGGACTTACTATCTCATTTCACACAGACTACCAAATGGTGACAGCAAATAGTCACTGCTTTCCTGGCCTCCATGTGAACCAGTGCTTTGAAGCCAGCAGGCAAAGAAACATTTTATTTCATTCCTGTATTCTCAGATTTTTTTATACGTTCGTTTTAATTTAGGGCAAATTTCTGCTTCCCATATGTACAGGATGCAACTGAAAATAGGAATGACTCTTTCCTTCAATGTACAGATAGCTACATAAAAATTATTAACTTCAAAAAAAGTGGACAATGTGTATCTTCTTCTGAAGTATATGACTGTCAAGAGGCAAGTCTGAAAAAGGTTGTATCAATTTACCTCTTTCACATGACTCAGCGCTGAGGAGCAGTGCAATGCTCAAAATGGTTTCACAGCCAAGAGTAGCTCATAGTCCCCCTTCTGCAGAAGACAAAAGTAAAAGAAAAAAATAGTGAGATGAACTATAAGTGAAAATTAAGTGCTTCTGTTCAGTACTTAAGGTGATCCTGCATTTGTATCAACAGAATACTGTTGATTTAGCGTGATTATGCTGATGCATAATTTAGTTGATGGTAACTTGGAGCCAAAAGTGCCTTGTGATTTCAGTGCATATCAGAGTACTGAAGTGAGGCCAACAGAAGGTTCAGATACCAAGCAGTTCTGAAAGATCAAGTTATATTTGTTCATTTTGGATGCCCAGATAGACATTCAGTGAAAATATGATTACTACTTTCTGAAGTTTACCTTACATGATTAGGAGCAGCATTTATCTACCGTAATATCAAGCCCATGCAAAGGTTCTCTGTCACCATTTGAAATTATACTGAAAAGCTTAAAAACTAAAACCCTGCAAACAAGTCAAAATAAAACCTTGCAATAAGTATACAGCTATTTCACTATTCAGCTGTTTTCGTTACAGATGCTAGGACAAGAACATGAATTTGAGAAGCTAGAAATACATAGATTTCTTCTTATTAAAATATATTCACAGAGATAGTTCTGCAAGGAGCTCCACCTGCCTAGATACAATCGTGACTTGGACACATGTCCAATAATAATTGAACAAGAAAAGGGTCTGCACAAGAAATTAATCTTCATGAAACAACCTCTGAAAGCAGAACTTCCACAGCTTCACGCTGTGGCACATAAATTCAGAGACCACCCTTCCCCTCAGTTACGCCTGTATTGACTGTTCTGCTCGACCTTCATTGTTAGCAATGTCTTCTCTTCTGCAAAGGGCTTCGCTCAGGTTTTCCAAGTGGTTGTTTCGGGCAGAGTTCACTGCATAATTAGCAGTATTATCTTCTGTAACAGGGATGGTGCATATCAGACTGTGCCTTATTAACTACTCATTGACCTCAGAAGACCTGCTTGAACTTTTCAGATTCATGTTACAGCATTGTCTGATTTCTACTAATTACAATGGAATAATTTGCTTTACTAACACTGTAAGAAGTAATTAAGTAAATTCTAGCCAATTGTATTTTCTGAATGAAGTACTCTAGGGATCATTAGGTATGAAGAGATTTTATTATTTTTAATATGTAAATAAAACAAGTTAAGGCTACCATCCTGAATAGAAGTAAAAATTAAGCTTATTTTTGAAGGGAGAAATATTGCATATTCAAACACATGCATGAGAATGTTCTATTTCACGTATCACTAACAAATGTACCAAAGGAATAGATGTTACTTATGTTTTGAAGATGTTTGAATCCTAATCTTAAGCAAATACCTACCAGAAAATTACTGAACAGCAACATCAACAATCCAACAATAATTGCAAAAAAAGAAGATATTTTCAGGATTGTTTTCTCCTAAGTTAACATGAAAAAAGCAAATCTGGTTTTAAAAAACAAGCCAGAAATAATGCAGTGTACTGTGTTTTTCAAGATCCAGGGTTCTTCAGAACAGTGGCCAGCCAAACAAGATGTTACAGCACCCTGAGATGCCAAGAAGGTCTGTGTTGTCCCTTTCTCTCTTTCTGAATAGAAGTTTCACACTGGATGCGACTTTCCCTCTTAGCAGACCTTTTTCTCAACAGAAATGCATTTTATGGGAATTTTTTCTACATTGATAATTTAGTATTTTCCAGTATAAAAGCATTCCACTTACCTCTCAAAGGTTCAGCAAGGTTTCATACAAGCCATTCCACCACAGTGGCATAAAAACAGCCAAACAGGTGGCCACCACATCAACATGGCACCAGACAGACATTCATCATGCCAAACTTCAGCCAGCAGTTTAGCCAAGGTCACTATGACATCTAATCGTTCTTCTGAAATATCACCTTTACTTGGAAAAATAGAGGGGGTAATGTTCTACCCAGTTCTCAACAACTTGACACTGACATTGCTCTTCAATTTTTAATTCCCAAGTTTTTGCATAAGCATCTTCAGATCACTAACACTTTTGGAAAATTTAATTTATTTGCAGGTATCCTATATATTTTCTTATATTATTTGTGTTTTTTCCAGAGGTGATGCTGACATAGAGCTACTGGATGTGTGTGAATTTGTCCTGTTTGTTTTCTTTGACCATTTTCTGAAGGTTGAGTTTATTTAGTTGATAGCAAACTGAACATGTGCATACGTTCCTGTCTTATGAGAGTAGCAGCTTTGGAATATTAAGTCTATATCCAGTTGTGTGAAGGATACAGAGAAAACAAAAGAAATTTTCATTTTTTTAATTTGCTGCAGGAAAATTGCTACTGACCTTGAGAAAACTATAAGAAAAATGAGTTCATGGGAAGTCATTGTTACTTATGCTCCATGTGTACTTCTGCTTACGCTACTACAGAACCCTGTGAGGAAGTCAAGATACACCAACATTTAATACACAATCTGTGAACTATTAATATTTAATTTATGATTATTCAGTATAAATTAATTTTATATCAACAGTAATGAGTGCCTTTTTTCAGATTGTGGCAGTCTTTGTTCTTCACTGTAAACTGACTGCAGGCTGATCGACAATTTCAAACTAAATACCAGTAGCCCAAAATAATGTACTCCCACTCTCAGCTTGTGCTTGAATATTCAAATCTGCAGATGTAGAAGTAAAATAGAAGATAGAAAAGTGGGGGGAAAAAAAATTTAAAACTGACTGAGATTCCAGGTATCAGATGTTTGACATTGGCTCACCTCAGTGAACACTTCCTTTAGATCATTGGACACTGCTATCGTCCCCAGAGAAAAATTTTGAATTTAAGATTCTAGTCTTGCAAATTCTTGTTTAATAATAATTCCCATGGAGTTTAATTACTAAGCTTTTCCTACCCATTTCAGCATTGCTGGATTAAATCCTGAACATGCATTTTGAAAAGCTTCTTATAAAAATAAAAGTTCTGATTCTTAAAATCAAACAGCTCGGTGAGGCTGGTTTCTTCAGTGTGAGCTTTTGGACCAGAACTGTATCAGCAAGTTCCTTTGTGCATATGCCTCCACATGTCCAAACGGCTGCAACCGCAGCTTTTAGGCCATGTCAGTATGTTAATATGAGTATATATATGCAAAATGAGTTTAAGGGCCTATTATCCCACTTGCATAAACAAACAATTTTCTTGTGAAACAATTTAGCGTGTGGCTTTACAGCGAGAATTAATTATTCGTATTCATTACTGCATTACTGCTGTGGATAAAATGGAAAACCTTCAAAATGAAGACAGTTCACAGTTACATCTTAACAGCCTTACACTGTTTTCTTAGCACAGAAGAATCTGTGATGTTTACCACTTCTGTTGGATAAAATGGAGGCTACTCAGAAGGAGAAATGTTCCTCCACCCTCTATATCGAGTCAGGGCTGATACCTGGAGAAAAGTCTTAACAGGCTTAAATATAGTCATTCATGCATGTGGGGCATCAGTCAAAAGCTACAGCCTCCCCCACTGAAAATTAACTAAAAGATCTTTTTCACATAATCAGGCTGTTAAGCTTTGCAGAAGATTGCAGAAATAGTACCAAGTGGCTTTAGAGATTCTGCAGCCTCCATGGTCATGCAGCAAGTATGGAATATTTGGGTCTTTCCAGTCCTTAGTTAATATCCTCTCCAGGCAATAAATGCCACTCTGTGAAGAAAGTGGATAAAGAAAGGACAGAATTCAGGAAGCATAACGAGGTTGCCGTGGTTTGCTTCTTTGAATTGTTTTAATCACGTTACAGACACTAATTAAAGACAATGTGAGTCCTACAAAAATAATTTCCATCAGTATTTTTTTCACTGCCATAAAGTATTGCATCTTTATGATTAATCCCTTCATCACAAAGAAAAAAGATTAAAATGCTGACCTGAAACATACTCTTAAGATTTACTGGTTTCTTTGACATATCAGTATGAGAGTAGAGTAAGAATTGTTTTGCACAGCAAGAAAAATGCCAGACTCTTTTTATTTCCTTCCCACTTCTGTCCTTCATTCTAGGTGTAGGATGAGTGACTGTTCAGTATATAGAGAATAAACAAATTACAGGTCAGATTATCAATATGTGTAGGCTGGCATAGCCCAGCAGAATCAAGAATTAATCCAGTTTACAGTAACTAAAAAAATTTGTCCTACAAGTAGGATTATTTAAACGATTGATATCTCTGTGTCAGTGCCAGACCAGAAAAAAATAACACATGCAAAATGGATTAAGTGTTTTTCAGACTTTTTCTGACATGTAAAAATGTAGTGAATTAAAAAGAAAAATGTTTCAGGATAGGGATTTTTTTTTTTTTTTTTGTTATATTTTGGGACATCTTTAATGTAGAACTAAATGAAATTTGGAAACCAGGCTAGAATTACAACAGGATAAAACAGAAACTCAGAACAGGGAGGCAGCAAAACTGTTGACGTTGTGATAACTCCTCCTCTGCAGCCATGATCAGAACCTAAAAAACAATCACGCAGGGAGTGTCTAGTGTTCAATGCCCTAGATAGCCCTATGTAAACCTTATGTAAACCAAGGAGCTCTTCTCTTTCTAATAAACAAGACTATAGTGTTTCTTTGCTTCACAGGTATGCTGTGATTTGGGTGATAGAAATATGAGTAGTCTGGGTAGAAAAACAGGAGAACAGTCAGATTGATTTTTATCAGGAAGAAGTTGTGGGAAACAAGATTAATGAAAAAGTAATGGTGTTGCCATAAAAAATGCCAAACTGACAGAAAGTTAAGCATGAATCAGAACATGGCACGGAGTGTTTTATGTTTATAGTTGAAGGGATGCATTCCAAGCCTTGCAGAAACACCTACTGTAATTTTATACTTTATTTCAGCTCCTAATCTCAGTGGTAGAAGAGGCAGCCACAAGCTCAAAAGAGGCTGCAAAATCTGCCCCAGAAGTAGATAAATACAAGGGCAGTTAGCTCAATCTGCCATGATGATGATGCTAGCAGGTCCCAAATTAGCCAGTTTATAGTAAGATCAGCTGTTTGTCCCCAGTGTAAATGTATCTACAGCACCTGAAAAGCCCAACACAGTTGTGACTCAAGAGCGACCAGGCTACAAAACAGTCCCTCTCTCATGTAAGAACAGTTTTGTATTTTACTCAGCTGTAGGTTTTTCATAACAGTGTGTAGGAGGAAGCTTCCAAAAGGGAAAAAAAGATCAACTTGGGGAAATAACAAACCAGGAGAAATTAAAGACTTGATACTACAAATTTTTCCAGGGCATACAAGGGGTAGTTCAAGAGGTCTACATATCTGAGCTTCTATGAGTAACAGTTCCTAGGCACATGAGTTAGCATGTATCTTTGCCTTGTGCGGTCCTGTATAGCAGTGTCGCCAGGATAAATGGTAGCACAATGGCAAGACAAATGACCTACAAGTAGTTCATGGGTTGTACCAGGCACGAGAATCCAAAGGAGAATTTGGAAGTAACAGGGTATTGCAATGCCAGAACTTCTGCATCTTCTAAATCCCACACCAGGTCTGGGCCAGTATGATTTGCAAAGAAAAAACAGCTGGAGAACATGTGCTTTCCTACACTGTTAAGTTTATTCTGGAAATCCTCCACTCTTTTTTTTGCAGGATGAAAAAATTAAGAAAATTCTCCAAAGTGATGAGCTATAGGAAGAGACCATGCATGTCTCAAGAATGACCAGTTTACAAATAAGAACAAAGAACCGCAGAGGCTTACATATACAACTTTAACAAACATACTCCTATTCAATCCTCAGAGTTAACCTCGACTTGTCAGTGTACTGTAATTCTTTGGTAGGAGTGTACATTAAGTCTCCTGGAACACATGACCTGGCTTAGTGGGTTTGAAAATTAACACTACAGCACTCATCTAACTTTTTTTCCTGTTCTTAAGAGATTTTCAGTCTTACATCTCCAGGAAATATGACCAGATGTCTTGAAATAAGCATAATTATTACACTGACAGGTTGACTTTTCTAATGAGTTTATTAATTCATTTCCATGAGTCTGATGTGCTGAGAGTGGGTATGTCTCGTCTCTGTGTCATAGAACAGGTGTCATCATCCACTCACTAATACGTCCCACACATGGTTAAATAAGACCACCACAGATCTTTCTTCTGTAGTTATAATGTGAGGTAACTATGGTAACGATAGTTGGCAAATCTTGTCTTTTTAATGGCTTCTGTTACACAGGTTTTTATATCTTCTTCCCCCTCCCCTCTTCCCACACATATTTTCTTATTATTATAACAAGAACATACGGGTAACTATTACGAGATGTATGGATTCCTGTCCTCAGCACTGTTGAAGATCATCACTTCATCGAGACTGGCAATTGCATTTAATGCAAAGTCAGCTTAGAATACCTTCATATTTTATGTTCTCAAGACTCATACAATCCAAGATTACTGCTCCTTCTTACCTTTACTACAGCAATTGATATTGCCCTTTTCACCAAATTCTAACTCTTTCCAGAAACATTACTGAGCTGAATCATCTTCAAACAAAGATAAAATCATGACGTTTCATGCATGTTTGGCATCTCCATCTTAGAATTAAAACACATAGAAATTTCCTTCCTGTATATAGTTATTGGTACTCATACTCTATCTGGGCTAAGAATAACCTAAAGGAAAGCTACTCAGTTTCTGTAGAGAGTGTGTCATTTACTAGTATTTTGACCTAAAAGGAACACTGTGGTAGAAAGCTGCTTGACTCAAAGGTTTATGTTGCCTCTGAGCTGACTGGCTGCGTCTCCCCTCTTAACGTCTTTTTTCCATTGAGTCACCTTTGATTTTTGGCAGATTCTGAACAACCTGTTCATTATAACACTGGTGATGTGATCATAGTATGTCTGGCACTACTTGTTTTATAGAACAAAACAGTACTTTGTTCCTCTGTCTAGTTTAAGATGCATTGTGTTTCCTCCATCCATCAAATCGCTTCATTTTAATCATGAACCAGATGTCAAACTACATTTAAAAACTTGGGCTGCACATCACTTGCAGACAAAAGTAGAAAAATTCAAGGGCAGAGCTAAAGGGCTTTCTCTAAGAAAAGAAGCATTGATCTTCTAATTATAATATGTAATGTTATCTTATCAGTTATCAGTACAATGTTATCCGTTCCCTGACTATTGGAAGAGTAAGGTTTAAAAGCAGATAAAAATAAAGCTAGAGTGCAGTACGCAGAGAGATATGGAAAAAATTAGGTACACAACCTGAGCTGCTAAATGAGCTCTATATTTGAGTTTTAAAAATGGCATCAATCACAGTGGTAAAATTCCAGTGGATTAAAAAACTCAAATCTATGGGCTAAACTCAGCTCTGATATCAATCTAGAGTAATTCAACTATAAGCAGTGGTGGTGTTCCAGATTTACACCAGCGTAATCGAGACCAGAATCAGCATCATTTATTAAACTGTAGAGGCTGTGTTTGTCTCTCGGTATGTTTATTTAACTCTCATTAGCTACTGAGAGGGAACTGTATACCTAATGGCCTGCAATAGATAGCAGACATAGGAGCAGAGAAGGCAAAGGGATTTTCAGGGTTCAAGAAATGCAGTCTAGTCCCCAGGAGAGGCACTGTTGTCCTTCTCTTATTCAATTATCTTATTTATAGAGACATAAAATAGCAGTGACCACATACAAGGGGATTATGAAGTTACAATGATTATATCTGCACAGTCCACAGATTATATCTGATAGTCCACATATCACATTAATATGTAGCTAAAAAGTTCTAGCTTGCTTTGATAGGACATTGCCAGAGAATGGTGTAACCTTTTGAGAGGAGATTGGTCTCTTCTTTTATCTATACCTGCTTTATTCAGACCTGTAGACACCTGTGTTCAAATGTGTAAAAGCAAGGCCTTTTGGGAATGGGACAAGAAATATAATTTAGCAGCTGCTTGTCAGGCTCCGTACTCCTGGGTCATGCCACTATAATCATGGCTCTTGATAAATCAAATAGAAACCATTAGGTATCTGCACTAGATACAAATACAACTACAGTAAAAAGTAGCCTTCCTTCTGTTTGGCAAGAACCTAGCAAAATGTAAGATTAATGAGCCTATGTGGCTAAAGAAAGACTCAAATTTATCACAAAAAACAGTGCATATTGAGTCCAGAGCTTTTCATTTTATGTAGTAGATTACACAGTGACCTGAATTCCTGTATTTGTGATGTAGGTCTCCATACACTGAAAAACATTCTCTCTGAACTAGGTATATATGCACACATTTTACAACACAACCTTAGCACTAAATCGTGGAGATAGGGAAGCCTTATATATACCCATTTTCTTCCTGATCCCAAGATCATCTAGATGTCAGTCTAGGACGAGTTAACCAAAAGATCCCAAGATGCTGTTACAGAAGATACTTCAGCCCTGCTTTCTATTGCACCAACCAAAAGATCACCCTGTGCTGATGATCTGGAAATCTCTGGGGACTAAATTTTTCTTTATCTGAAACTCCGTGTTTCACTGTAACAAAAATAACAAGTTCATTCTTTATTTGTTTGTCACAAGCAATAGATGTGTCTAGGGAATGCACTTTTCCTTCCTTGGTTTAAGTTGCTTTCTCTTTCCTAGTACTGGCCATTCAAGAAGACTCATAGTTTATTTTATTCCAAGTAATAACTTGCATGACCACACTGAGGGTTTAAGTATATAATCCCTGTGCACATATAATTCCTTATGCATGAAAATTACATGTAGTCACAGAAGCCAAAATGAAGTCTTGCAGATGTAAATTCTTTAAAGAGGGTGTTTTACTTTGCTTTTCATACAAGCACCAAAAAGCAAAGCCCCAGCTCTCCTCTAAACCACTCATAGTGGTAAAAGTTCTCAAAACGAAGAAATCTTCATATACATAAAGGTATTTTAAATCCTCCCTCCCACCCCCTTTAAAAATTGTTTCTGAGCAGTTGAGGTCTCTTGACAAGAAGTGGTGGAAGAGCTACATTTTGAATTGTCTTCTAGCGAGACCCAGTGAGCACGGGAGTCCTAGAAAGACCATCTTAACTGGCTCGGCTCAGGACAGCTTTTGGTCCATTCTAAGTCCTGAGCTAGCTGGAAAAAAGGATAACTTTTTTAGTCCTATTTCAAATTCTGCAACAAATACAATTCAGCTAATATGAGAGTCTGGCCAAGCAAAAAAAAGAAAGAAAGGCTTTTTAAAATAAAATTCCTCTGCCAAATGGCTTGTCAGGGAAAAATCTTTTCGTAAAAGAACTTCTTAGATTCCAAATCAGCTTAATCCAAACTTCTTTTTAGATTTTTCAAAGCTGAAATGATATATAATAATGAGAAAGACTATGGATCTCTGTGCGACATATAAAAATGTCAAAGCTGATATTTCGGTTTGGAAATAACAGCATGGTATCTTAGCATAAAGCTGGTGAGTCATCCACATGCTAAACATTTGGAAAGTCCAGATGCTCTTGGGAAATTTGTTTTTAATAACAAGAAAGATTTGTTTTTTCTTAATTTTTTTAGAAGTGGAGATGAGACTGATTCCCTTTCCTCCAGGTTCTGAAGTTGCTAAATATTTCCTGAGGTGTCCTAAACATCTTCCACCATCACTCAAGCAGGAGCTGTAGTCATGCTGAAGTCTGCCTCCCAATGGGATTTTTCACATTCACTTTGACAAGAATGTCATCAGTATCCAGACTGAACTAAAACAACATAATTATTTTGCTGTCTTTTAGACAGTATCACTGCTTAATAAAAGGGTGTCATAAAGATACAATTATTCCCAGGGAATGGATCTTCTGGTTTGACCTCCAATACTCTCACTTCAGCAGCTGGATGAATGATTTACCACACACCTTTCACTGCCAAAAATGTAATTGGAATATTGCAGGACTTACATGTTTTAGGTTATATGTACCCAATTCTTGGTTTGGCTGTTCACTCAATATCAGAGATGCACAGATAATGGATGGTGAGAAATAAGATAAACTTCTTAACCTCAGTACTTACACTGTGCTTCTGTTACATTTATCATTAATTATTTCAGCCTTCATTAATTAGTTACTCCAGAGAGAAACATAACGTACCGTATTTCGGGTGCGCAAACTCAGTACAAGACTGTGCTTAAGGCGTTACACAACCAGTGTGTGGCTTCCACGAGCAACTCCCATTCTGCTGCTGCTCTGCATGCCATTATATTATGTTACATGGCTGGTGTGTGCCTTGCACTGCCAGGAAGATAAATAAATTTGGAACGAACACATTTTCTTATTGCACTTATCATGGAAATGTTATCATCTCTATGGTAAACTATTTCTTAAATTACAAGAAAGTAGAAAGCAATCCAGAAGGAGATATATATTCAATCAAATAGAAGTGGGACAAACCATCTATCTGAAGGAGTTACACTGAGTAGTTATTCAGGTTTATTTTTCTCTCACTCATAGCTAAGCCTTGATTAACATTAACTTTTAAAACGGGTGCTTTATAATCATAGCCCCAAGAAATGCTTCAAACAGTATTTCAGGATTTACTGATATTTTATACTATTTGGAGGACTAACATACAGCACATGAAGAGTTAGTTCAAATCCATCTTGAAAAAATAATGCGCAAGTCTTTCAAACAACCTTTAGACTTTCTCAGATTACTAACAACTATTTCGGTTAACACCCCAGGAGTTAACTCAGCCACCTATTTATTAAGAAGCCAAGTCAACATTTTTTAAACTAACATAGACAAATGAACCACGTTCAGAAGCTCACCACCACTCACCTTTTGCATTGCTGAATTAGCATTTTGGAAATTAATGCAGAAGAGATCACTGCTTTTATACAGTGTCAGTAGACTTGTCTTCGAATGCCAAAGATGAAAATGAAACCTTATCTGCCAGAATACACTGTAAGTGATATCACTACCTCTCCAGCACTCTTAGGATACAGTTAGAGGGAATTGTTTTCCCTGTTAAGTATGAAACACAGTAAAGGTTAAATTGGTTAGTGGCTTGAGGTGACACATTTTTCAGACGTTCTGGATGAGATCGCCCCTGAAATTCTATTCTAGAGGTCAAAGTCCTTCTTTTTTGCCTATGGTAAACAGGCAGTGACTAACTGAAGCACAAGGAGAACACACAGGTTTATTAGGTGTTTCACAGCTATTTGGAAAATGTTTACCGCTTTACTTTAAGTGCGTTTGACAGTGGCTGAAGCCAGTGATCAAGCAGAGGCTTTGGTAACTCAGAGTGCGCTGTGAATGAATGCACTGAAGGAAGAACAGCACTGGCTGGAACACAAGCGATCACTTGTGACTCTAGCAAAGGAATTGCAGTCATCATTTAGTCAATGATGTTTATTATTAACTGTGAAGAATGAGCTTTAGGCAGCAGAGTGGGAAATCACTGTGGGTGCTGTGGAAGTAAATGAAGATTTTTGTCCACTCAGGATAGGTTCTTACCCAATCAAGATAGACACTGGTTTTTATCCTGAATAGAATAAATTATATTAAATCCGCTTGGGTCTTTTATGAGTAACATAGCTGTTGTGCAGTTCTATTCCTCTTCCTTTCCTCTATCAGCCCGTTATTGTTCGCAAACTAATATGCAAAAGAGGATTGATACAGGAAGTATAGACATTCTGAAACAGTAAAACAAGAAAAAATTTCCTGGCTGTTACCAGGAAAGCATAAGAAAACACAAGATGGCCTGTGCTTTGGTGACACTGTCAGCAGTCTACCACAGTAGAAATAAATTTTGGGAAGGTACCTTTGGTTTTTGCATCTTTCCTATGCCATATGCTATTTATGTCCAGTCCACTGAAGTGCAATCCATCTTGGAGGACTCCCCAAACAATTCTGGAGAATAAAAGCTAACCAACAAAGATGATGTTCCACACTTTCCTTGAGCTTCTGTCCTTAGGAAGCATGAAAGTCAACTTGTGCCTGTGCCTTGTTCAGAATCATTTTTCTTTTATGCTCCATTGTACTCTGAACAATTTCAGTTATAGTATGATACATTTGCTCAAAGTCAAGGTGACATAAAACAGTAAGCTTGTTTCATAACAGATAAATCCTGTCCACTATAATGTCATATTAAAATTTTGGTCATCTACCTGAAGTTCAGGGACCTATTTAAATTAAAATGAACCACCTAACAAGATATTAATCAGTGGAGAATAGATACCAGCATCTAATATTCCAATGATTTTACGTTATAGCAGCTTTATTACAGGACATATTTTAACTGTAAAGGTGACGCTGTCAGCTAAATAGTCTTGTATAAAAGTTTTTCTGTTTATGTTTCAAACCGCAAGTCTAAATTTGCTTTACAACAAAAGTGATAACATTACAGGCTTCACAATAACTAAGCTACCATGATGGCAGATACCCTTAAGACATACAAAAGCCACAGAAATGCAAAAATTGTAAGAGTCAGCCTTAATATTTCTCAATTATTCATCAGCAATTCAAAGTGACCTGCCACTTTAGGTTTGTGCAAACAAGTACTGCACTGACGGGAGGCACAGGGTTTGCCACAGAATGCTCTAAGTGTACCTTAAAGCAGATGGCTTCTCTAAGTTGCACCCAAAATCACATGAGTTCTCATGCTGGCATGTGGTTCTCTCACAAAAGAACAAAGCTGGATACTTATGCAAAACTTGGGAATTTCTGGCGGTCTACAGTCTCAGGACTTACAAGTCTCAATCTTTATACCAAACACATGATCAGAATAAAAATATATCAGATGTTCCTTAAGCACGTGGTTGACAGGCACCATATGGGAAGTGGGCTTACTCATGTTCTCATTAGCTTCAATGGGCGTTTTGTCCCTTGGTTTCCTCTGCAGCAGGAGGAGAGCCTGCCCTAACAAGCGTGAGGAGCACTGACACAGCACATGTCCTTGGGATGCTTGTTGGTGCAGCCTGGTGCTAGGAAACAGTGACCTGACAGTGATGTCAAAAGCAAGAGCCTGGGGTTTCTAAGTCACTGCAGCTGCTAGTGAAGAAGCATGGAGCAAATACTGACAGTAAGCAGTGGTAGCCTTTGGCAGACCCGTCACACCTCACACACTGTACAAGCCTTGCGACTGGCTCCTGCCTAGCCATATGATCTTCCCTGCACCATTAATGCAGCACAAAGCCGAGGTCTCCATCCCACTCCAACACTCTGTGCCACTGCCAACCAGCCTAGTCTGCGGCTTGCTGACCAGCTGCCACTGAGCAGAAGACCACAATACTATGCAATCGCCCAAGGATGTGTTAACCGGAAAGGCACCCATACACAAGGCATAGTCCCTGGAGTCACATCCCATGCCATGTAGACCAAAGAGGCCAGGTACACCACAAGCCACACAACCCAGTCCCATGTTATCTCATGCCTCGATAAGAAATTCAAACAGTCCAGTTCTCTCCTGAAGCAGAAGTATGGAGGCTTGAGAAATTAGTGTGCATAAGAAAGAGTAGATCCCACTTTTGCCTACAAGACATGTAGACAAGGACTTCAGTGAGAGGAAGGACAGAGGGTAAGGGGATCCTTTTTGACTCTAATGGAAACCTCAGAAAGTCAAAACCTAAATAAAGACATCAGAGAGATGTCCAAAAGTCTTTTGGATTTGCTTCTTAGCTTAGCAAGTGTGGCCTCCCCCAGGCATAGACACATGCCTTGCACTGTAAAGGGGACATGCTGCCCAGTTTAGTACATGCCTGGACACCTGGACAGGGTGCCTGGCAGGTAGCTGTGTGGATGCCACCTTACCTGTCACCACATTAGGTTTTCAAAATGAGGTTTTCCACATTATTGAGGCAGAACCATTTTTTTCACAGGATGCACCAGTGTGCCAAGAACCCGAGTTGCAAACACTTGAAATGTGCCTTGAAATGCCAGCTTTCATTCCATCCATCAAAACATTACATATAAACAACTTCATATTTGTTCAAGATGTATAGCTGCAGTAAGCAGAACTTGCTCAGTTTGCCAGAAACAGCTCAAAGAAATGAGAGCAAATGTGACAAAATATGTTTGGCATGAAGAGCAAAGTCAAAGACTAGAGACCCTAGCAGACCTACTCCTTTTTCTCAAAGTGATTGCAGAACACTTTGCCTTGTTTTATAAATTAATTCAAGTGTCAGAAATGCTCTTCCTTTCCAGGAATAATGCTGTTGACCATATAGCTGTTGAGCATGTTTTTGCCTTCAGTTTGGTTTCTGAGAATCATTGCTTCAAATATGAGGGCTAGACTAGAAAGACTGCCATTTGTGTAGACACCTATTGCTTCCCTCCAGCTTTTAAAGAATAGCCTACTGAAAATATATTTGTCTTCTTTTTGCCTTGCACCTTGAATGCTTAATCATAGAGGAAGTTTATTGGTTTTATTGGCCAGCTTCATGGAGGAAATATGTTTGTACGACAGAGGCAGAAAGCAATAGTAGAAAAGGGACAGATTTTATAGCATTTTAAGAGAACTGAGACAGCCACAGTCAGTCTCACATATTTCCACTGGCAGATTAATTTCCAGCTTCACCAGCTCAGGTTGTTAAAAGTCCTGCTTTTGCAGCTGAACTCCCCTCAGTTTTCTGACCCGCCCTTCTACTCTCCTCCTTTCTTGATCTCATGTGAACCTGATACCTGGTGAGCAGACCTCCCTCCTACGGACTGTTTAAGTTCTGCTATATCTAGCTGAGATGAGCCAAGGCACATGGGCCAGGCAGGAACGAAACCACTCTTCAACCTGGTTTGCACAGTCTTGGAATAGCGTACTGAGGGTAGGGCACAGCAAACACAGGTTTTGCACATCTGCAATTGTCTTCATGTCATGTCACTTCAAGCCTGCAGCAGCAGAAAAGAAGCTTAAATAAACATTTCTGGTTCTGGGTCCCTTCTTAAGGATGCCAACGTAGGTACTACTGCAGTCCACAAGAGGTGATGTCTTCAGCAGGAGGAGATTCTTCAGGAGACTGACTGCAGTGATTCTTGCCAACAGGTCCATTTTCATTCCCATATGTGCGAGCGTTGTATCACATGCAGGCACATCTCATACATCACTGGCTTAAATCATTTTTATCTTTTTCACCATTTGGCATTAATGTAGAACGTATACCCTCTGAAGTGCCCATAGGGCTGGAAGAACACCTTTAGCCGGATGGCAAACTCCATGGGTAGCAGACAAGCAGTTACAGTGCAAAGGAGGTTTCTGGAAGGCTGCCAGCAAAATAACACTGAGGTTTCTTCCTGTGCGTGTGCTTAGATTTGCTTCCCACAAGGCAGCACAAGCAGTGGTGGAGTGGGCTGGATTAAGAATGAGCAACAGTGAGTCACTAATCATTGTCAATTCACTGATAATCACCAGAGCACCACTCCACACAATGACAACCTGGCACTGCCATTGATGTCTTGCTGTTGATGAGGGGATCCTTCACAGGATTGCAGGCAGCTTTACTGCAAAAATCAGGTAGTGGCATAGTAAAATTTAAAAAAAAAGAAAGAAAAAAAAATCTGCTCTTTTTCTAGCCAAATACGATTCAGTTATAATGAGTTCACTTTGTGTGTCATTGCTAAAGGAAGGAACAGTCTGTAATGTGACACATGCTGTATCCACTACTTAACAGCTCAAGATTTCTGGTTAGACAGTCTTCTCTTCTGATTATCGGTTTTTGGTTGTTTACTTTGGCTTTAATGTAAGTGCATGATGAACGTACCCCAATTAAGCACTTTTTAACTGCCCCACAAAAAATTAACCTCTCTTTTCAAACCAGTTTCCTGGGATCCTAGCCTTTATCTACTCTGAATTTAGCATAAACTCTAGTCTCTCTGATGTCATCTACTAAACAGTGTCAGGCTAGGTCAATGCTTTAGTGAGAAACTTCCAAGAAAAATCTAAGAGCTGCAGTGACTCATTCTCTTCCCTCTGACTCAATACTAAATTGCTCTCCCAAGATGCTTTCCTGGAGGTGTTAGCTTTCAGAAGAGATATCAAACTCAGGTCCTGACCACATACAGGAATTTTTTAAACTAGAGGAGGAGATGTACACTGTTTTTTGCTATATAACTCTCCCTGCCTCCCAGACCTCAAACGAATGTTCACTCAGAAAGTGGCTGGAGCGAATAAGATATTATCAGTCCCACCTCAGATGTTCGTTCCCACACCCCATTTGAGGGTTAGTGGACAGAGGGATAGCGCAAATGGCCCTTAATCTGCTTCAGCCAGACCCAGTTTTAAAAAACAGGAATAGATGGATATCAGCTGTCCCAGCTGATTTGGCTGAGTCAGGAAGAGCATTCACAATTCCTCCCACCAAGGGAGCTGAGGGCAAGATGATCCCCAACGTGACTGACCACAGATAACGGCACAGAACAGTGATGTGGGAGAGATGTGGAGAGGAATGTTGCTCTGGGGTCTCTTGGCTGCATCTGAGAGGAGAGTTTCTACTACTTTTTATTTTCTTGTGGTAGTTTGTCACACCGATCATGTCATCTCTTTCCACAGGTAATCTGTGAGTGAGGAGTTGTCGGTCAGCTAAATCATAATAACTAAATAGATCTCATTTTGTCTTCTCAGGCCATCTACCTTTCTTCCCTACCATTTCTAATTTGCTTTTCAGTTTTTTGTCTACTAAGCCTTCATAAAGTGTTTTGCTACAAACCTAAGGCTTCGAGCCCAGACCTAATGAGCCACATCATAGCACATCAATGAGCTGGAGTTCAGTGAAGTTTCCATGTCATGTTCCCAGACCTTTTCCTTAAAAACCCCAAGCAACCTTTCCTCCTCCACCATCTCAGAGAAACTCAGTAAACCTCAGGACCTCAGAGTTATGGGGAAAAAAACAGAAAATAATGTCAGAAGTCAACTGATATTTTCAATTTCTGCTAAGAGGCTGAAAACACCCACCCTGAATACTCAAGCTGTGACAATAGGTGGTGATGATAATGTTGACTTTTCAATCTTTGTTAGCTAATCATTGTACATCGCTGCATATGGGAAGAAGAGAAAAGAAAACCAAACAGGAGTGTACCTCCCAGAACTTCTTCTGTTTGGGCAAGCATTACCATTCCTTTGCCTCCTTAAAATTTTAACCAGAGCAGCAATGCAATGGGAGAGTCCTGTTCATAGGGGCTGCAGCAGTCTAGAAAAGAGAACAATACTGATGAGTCCCCTTCCTCATCAGTATCTCAGGAATCAGTCTTTGCCTCACTGAGAAGAAGCCAGAATATCTATTCATCCTGCGGCATGAAGTAGAGTTTGGAACGGTAACCTTGCCGGTTGCACCTCACCCAGTTCAAGCTCAGTACCTATGGATGCTGCAGTCAGTAATGAAGAGTGTACTGTACACGATGATCCATTCCTTAAGTCTGCCTGCAGCTTTGAAATCTTTCATTAACTACATGATATGTATTCAACAGATTAGTTAATGAGCATAATTACATAATTAATTATGTAATTAATCAGCAGAATGCAAGATACCCTATCTGACATTTAGTTGGGAGCATTTGGGTGATTGCACTTTATGGTCTTTTACAGGCAACCCAACGCAAACATTCACTAAGTGAATAAAATATCTTGCCTAATTAATACTGCTCTAATAAAACTCCTAATATATCACATTGCATCAGTTTGGTGTAAACACAAGGCTAATGTGATATAATGGCATGCCAATGTGATGTAATGGTACGCCACAGAGCACCATAGGTGCAAAATAATTAATTGTATCCAATGCACGGTAATAGGAATACATTCAGATAAATACAGCTATACAGTGTGGATAGGCACAGCCCTTTTCAAGCTCTGCATTAAAGCAAGCTACTAGCAGCTTCTGTGGTCTCCAAGAAGCCTGGGGAAAAAGTGTTTCTCTCATCTGTCTCTGGTTTTTCTAAGTACAATTTTATGAATAACAGCCTTTTAGGTTTGGTGAAAAAGGTTGGTTCCAACTTGGTCCACACTGGTTCAGAAAGCAAATATGTAGTTTTTAATTTTGTTTGGGGAATCTCTTTTCTCTGAAAAAAAAATCTTTAAGATAAATTAATTGCAAAATAAAAAACCTCTTCAGACTAGAAAGGTGGTATATATAATTCTTTAAATATTGAAACAAATATTTATGGGCTTTTCCATCTCCTCTGAGACTATTCTGTGAATTTGACCCATCATTTATTTCCCACCAAAATTACCATAGTCATTTTTGTGTCACAGACACACAAAATAGTATCAATTCCTCTCCTACATGTGGCTTACCACTACCTCAAAAAAAAAAGGATATAATTTTCAATGTTCGTCATTATATTAGGTTCAGACATCTTGGAGAGAGAGAGAACCATGAAGGATTTACTTTCCACAAGGAGCAATTGGCAGTCAGGAATTAACTGTTCCCATAACCCACAAGCCATGTCCCACCTCCTGAGATTAGTTATTTAAATGACAGGAAGGCCTGTAAATAGAATTAAGTTTCTGAAGGGAAGGAAATTCCTTCACAATATTTCACCCCCTTCCTTACTACGGGAGGCAGACACCTGCCTGTACTATCTTGTACCAATTACCACTTATTACAGCCTTTCAAATAAGTGGGAAATAAAAACTGCAGCTGGGCAGCTGAACGAGGAAAGAGGACTTATCCCTGAGAACACCTGGTCTGGAAGCATACTCTTCTTCTTCTAGCTCATGCCAGAGACACCAGAAGAAACAATCAGCAGAGGTGTCAGAAAGGCCACAAACCCAGAGCATCGCTTCCCTGTGCCAGCGGGCTGGAGACCAGGCTGCCTGCTGCAGCCAAGGGAGGTGTCAGAGCGTGTGGTGCAGCAGCGACAGCTGAGAGGAGGGAGAGACTGGGACCATTAAGCCCAGTCCTCTAGATTTTCCATCCTTGCCCTGTTTCTGTTTGTGCTGCAGACTCTGACTATTCTTCCCATCCACAGCAATTTTCAATTTTTCCTCAAACTCAGAAACTGCAATCCAGCTCTGGTCCAAGCCTGGGATACACAGGGAGCAATGGGTGCCTGTTGAGTGCAGCCTTTCAGGAGATGCAGTTTCTTCACTCTTGACAGACTAAACACCAAGGAAAAGGACTCAGTTGACCAAATGCAAATATCTGCACTGTAAACATCCTTGTCTGAGCTTGCAGCCTAGATGTCCTTTAGAGGCAAGAGGGAGAAACAGGCACTGACAGGGTGTAACTTATCTCATCTGGAAGGAAATGGCTAAAATAGGGCAGTTCTTTCCCTTGAATATAAAAGGAGTAGCATGACTTGCTCAAAGGAGATATCTACAGTGTGGGTGTTTACAGTTAGGTGAGATGTCTCCTGTCTCCATCTAATAAAGGAAGATAGCAGAGTTATGTTGATTTCAGTTGTAAAATTAATTCACTCTTACATTCCCTTTCCATGTATATGACTACACTAGCATTTCTAATTTTTTTTTAAATTATATTTCACAGGCTAAAGCTTTCCACAGATAATTTGCAATTGGGAGAACAGTAGTGCAACTGCTGGTGTACACAAAAAACTTCACCATTGTGCTGGTTTTGGCTGGGATAGAAGTAATTTTCTTCATAGAAGCTGGTATAGGACTGTGATTTGGATGTGTGCTGAAAACAATGTTGACAATACAGAGATATTTTCATTATCGTTGAGTAGTGCTTATGCAGGGTCAAGGTCTTTTCTGCTTCTCACACCACTCTGCCAGTGAGGAGGCTGGGGGTGCACAAGAAGTTGGGAGGGGACACAGCTGGGACAGCTGACCCCAGCCGACCAAAGGGATATTCCATACCATATGATGTCATGCTCAGTATATAAAGCTGGGGTGAAGAAGGAGGAGTGGGGGGACAGACATTCAGAGTGATGGTGTTTGTCTTCCCAAGTAACCGTTACGTGTGATGGAGCCTTGCTTTCCTGGAGATGGCTGAGCACCTGCCTGCCCATGGGAAGTGCTGAATGAATTCCTTGTTTTGCTTTGCTTGTGTGCGCAGCTTTTTCTCTACCTATTAAACTGTTTTTATCTCAACCCACGAGTTTTCTTTTACCCTTCTGATTCTCTCCCCAACCCACCAGGGGGTAGAGGTGCTTGGTTGCTGACTGGGGTTAAACCATGACAACCATCAAGCAGTGAAAATCTTCTCTGACATACCACCACCCATATAAAATCCCAATATAAGTTAATGTTATTATATGGAAGTAGTGTCCCATATAAAACCAGAAAAGTTGATGCTAACAAGAAAGAAACAAAAAAAGCAAAAGAAAAATTAACTGCCTTGTCTCCAGAAAGTTACTTTGTTACTTTGCAGGATTATGTTTTTTAAGTATTCCTTAATATGACATGTTCTTTTAAATATTAATCTAATTGCTTGATATAAGTTTCTCTCATCATTTGTGTCATCAGTCCTGCACAACTTGGGGGCAGTTGTGGGGGCTTGATGGCACAACTTCCCACATCAGAATAACTCTTTTTGCTCAGCTTCATGATAATAATTTAGCTGTTGTTAAACAAGGACATCTTGTAAAGAAAAGAAGTTGCTCGTAGACTGCAGAAAGCAATGAAATAGCAGGATTGTGCTATTTCATAATGAGTATTCTGGTCTCTCTCTGCTTTGTTTGTATTGGTAGGAGCTAGGAAAGACAACCTCTCATTAAGAGCAAACACATCTTTACTATACTGCACTAAATTGAAATGCCCTTCTTATTATGGTAATGCATGAGGGCAAACCAAAATTGGGTTCCCATTATTTGTATAGCGCTTAGCTAAAAACAGTGCTCAGAGTTTACAGTCCAAGTAGACAATACAAAGGAGAGGAAAAGCGTGCAGTATGTAAGCAGAGTTAGCAGCAGTACCAAACATCAGGTGGTTTGTTTTTCTTTTTTTATTATTTATTTTTATTTGGTGGTAATGATAACAAAAAAGAAAATATGTTCAAGAACTGAAGGAAAGAGACCAAGGAGATATGGCAAGTCAAGAAGGGAAAAATGAGGTAGGGACTGCAAAGGCAGTAGCAGGGGAAGGTTGGATCACACCCATCATTCAGCACAGGGCACAGCAGGAGAAGGTCTCAGCAGAACATGTTGTTGGTATCTATAGTCCTTTGCCTTCTTATCTCCATCAGAAGCTTTAGTGGAAGGTTGGGAAGGCACCCCTCTGGGTCCCTAATGCCCCTGGTGCTGAAGTGAGAGATGGACTTGAACTGGGTGACACTTTAACCCTTCCACATCTAATGGAGTATCTGCTGCTTTAATTGCTTCTGAGCAACTCCATTGGGTTAAACATATGTATTTAACCAGGTACCCATTGGCAGGTTTGAGTACTTTAGCAAGCATAAATTAGCATAGCCTTACTGACATTAACAAGATGGGACTGATTTACAGTCACTAAGGAGCCTCGGCTTTGTATCCAAGTAGCCAGTAACACTCTCGAACCTTCTCATAGAAAAAGAAAGTTTCTCTGCAGGAACTCCTTTGGGCAGCATTTGACAGGAAAGAATTGCTTTGAATGTTAACAGGTCTAGTCTGCATTCAGAGCTGCTGGAAAGAGTAATGAAGCAAGCAGATATATAGCATTTTTTCTACCCTTGATGTTTTATTGGCTCACTTTGTATGAAAGATGTAGGTGATGGGTTTATGATGTCCTCATTGTCATGCTGGTTTGAATTAATGAGGTTTTAACTTTTATCTTAGCATATAGCTCATTTATCTGAATTTTTGCAAACACTAAAAACAATAGCAATTTATCTCCCTCCACTTACCCTCTCACCCTACTTCTAGCACAGAGAAGAGCTGCAGCATCCCTCCACCTGCACGCTTACTCCAGCAGATGAAGTGTAATAACAGGCCTATTGCACAGCAAAATTACTATTGCTGGAATAAATGCAATGCTTTCAGAAACATTGGATGGCAAGCCTCAAAGAGCAGCTAGCCACCTATAGGTACAAATGAGTGGAGCTCGTACAAGCATCCCCATGCTAACATGCAATAGCTGCCCAACATGGACCATGCAGCAATGTCTCTGGAAGGAGGTGAACACTATCAGACAAGGATTCCCTTTTTGGTTTTTGCACAGGTATGAAGGTGTCTGAACTCTGCGTTAGGATAAAAACAAAGGAAGAGTAAAGCTTTCTGGATTTAATTTATGATTCTACTAACACTGATTAAACAACTTGTGCCAGTAAATAACAATCTTTGTTCATCCACAGCAGAAAAAAACAACCATTCAGAGCAGTCCCATACAGATATTATATTGCATAAACAAACATGGTAACTTACTAAAAAAAGACGCTTCATCCATTGATGTTGGTACTATGCACAAAAAAGCAACATGTAGAGACATTAAAAATTAAAACCTCAAAGACTTAAGGAGCCAGAGGCAGAACAATGATCCCTGAGAGTAGATAGCAGTGGAGAGAGGCTAGGGGACCATGTAGCATGTCTTCTCCTACATGTCCTGGGTGTCTGTGTGCCAGTCCCAGAGATAAGCTAAGGCCTGTCAGCATTACAATCTGTGCCACTGCTACGTATTTGGCAGTCACTGCAGTTTCCTACCTCTCTATAAATCAGCCGTTAGCATCTGAAAAACCCTTGCCCTCTAAGCCTCAGTTTATGTATGAATCTGAAGAGACAGGAAAAGCAGGATTGTCACTGACAGACTTTGGTTGCTCTTTATTCATGGGAGTCACTGAGTTTCCATGCTTATGGAAAAGAGAGGTTAGGATTAAGGTTATGGTGACCGCTGAGTATGTCAGAGCCACCTTGTGCCTCTGCACTGTCAGTTCTCAGTCTAGCCCTTTGTCATTTGGCACTGTTATCACAGCAGACATGAGTTCCTCTCACTTCGGAGTCTCTTCAAGTTAACTCGGGGTGCTCAGTGCTACAGATGCACATGTGCCTCTCGGTCTCACATTGCTCCAGCTTTATCTCTGGTACTTGCAGACACATTCTATATGTGAGCACAAAACGGGTCAGAGCAACCCTGCAACTGAGGCACCGAATTGAGCGTTTCACACATACCTCAAGCACATCGCTGCTTAGAGGTCTTGGCAGCCAGCCTGCCCCTTCCATGTCAGTCACACATCCAGCAGCTGCCTCCGCTACTGACACCTGCCATTCAGAAGTTGTCTTATCTCACTTGTGTGAGCTTGGCCGGTCGCTGCAGAGTCTTAGCCAAGAGTACAGCTTGAGAAAAGGCATTTGTGTTAATAGGAAATTCACGGAGGAAGAAGGGAAATTCCTCTACCAGGCCTTCATCATTATACAGATTCTACACAAACACGGCATTTCACGACCTGTAACAAAATAGATGCATAAGCATTTTGTTTTGTGGTCAGTAGCCAACAGCAATGTTGGAAAGCTCAATCAGTTCATTGCATGGCTTTGCAAAACACTCCCCTATTGATTTACTGACAAAAAGGAGAGTGTTTCCTTTCAACACATGTCCCATTATCCTTTCCACTTTTTCAGCCATGCTGAGCATTTTATATATTTTTTTTCTTGCTTCCTATATTAACAATAAATCATTCATACATGCTTATATTTCATAAAGGACATTTTTGCATATTTTAATGCAAACCTCTGCAGTTAAGGTTCCTGAATCGTGTAGAACTTATTGCCAGGGAGCTGCAATTGGTCAGTCAGTACTCACTCAGCTGTATTTAGTATGCAATGTGGTTGTGTTTTCTTGCTTCGGTCCTTACATTATTTGAAATTTTTACAGCCCACATTAGTCAGACAAAACTATGTACACATAGAGTTTGAAATAAGAGGGGGAACCTGTATTTAAGACTGCTATTATTTTTATCTGATTGGGATAAACAACAGAAACTTCTTATCTCTATATATCAATGTTCTTGAAGTGCAGTAGTCTCATAACATTATACAGCCACAACAGACTAACAAGTAGCAATAGAGGATGAGACTGATAGTTTATATCAGCCCACAACATTTTGCTTCATTAGAGGATGCTTGACTACACAGTCCTGAGTGATAAATCTTGAAGAATCAGTTTGTCCATCTGCTCATCACTTTTTTTTAAGTGTTCATTAAGGGGAAAATAGCTTTCAGTGACCTAAAACATTGTAAGGGGAGATCTCAGCTATCACCTGGTTAAGAGCAAAGGGAAAATATTTATATCTCAGGCTACTAAGGTGCAGCGTGATTACAGTTCAGACAATTCCATGATATTATCAACAATGATGCCCTTAACCTAGTAGGCCTAAGTCTTTCCCATGTGAAGTGTCAATCCATGATATTTCCTACCTGCCACACCCACCTTACCTGGCAGAGTGGTAGGGTTCCCTGTACTCCAGATGAAAACTCAAGAAGCAGTTTCCCATCACCTCTTTTACTACAGAAAAATTCTAGCATCACATGGTTAAACCTTGGCTATTTGCTGGTACAAGTGCTTGATGCTTGTATGTGAAGTCCAGTACAGGATACTGCTTAACATTCCAGAAAGGTGCCTAGACTGTAGTAAAATGTCTAAAAACAGCTTTACTGCAAGCTTTCAGTGTCCCAGGGAACACCATATATGAATGTCATTTAGTCCCAGTAAGGACTAGGAAATAGCTATTTGCCAAAGCCAAATTTGATTTCTGAATCCGCTTTACAGCGGTACCGACCAGTTTTTGAAACAAGCACAGTATTGCAAACCTACAAAGCCAGCAAAGATCACTCAGCCCATGCAGGAGGAAAAGCATGATTTAGCAAGGAACTTAGTCTGCATAAAGTCTAGGTGAGTTTGTAACCCTCCACATCCACCATCTTCCTTAATGCTTGGCTTATCTTTTGACTTGATTACAAACGGATCCGTTATCTACAGTTTTTAGCACCTAGACTGACTGCCAGGGATTTGAATGTTTTGATTTGCACACATTGAGGCAAAGGTATATTAATCGAATAATATACCTTGGCTTTCAAAGTGTGTGCTTTATCAGAACCATGGTTTGATTGACTGATTTCAGTATCTTCATCACATGCAGCTCATGAAAATAAGGTTCCCAAGACTTCAATTCTTGTCCCTGGATTTCTTCAGCAAGCTGCCTATTGTCAAAAATCCAAGACTATTTTGCATAAATTGGAATAGGCCTTTCATTCCATTAAAATGATAGGAGAAGTGTTTCTAAATCCAGAAGATAGCCTTGGAAATTTCAGACATCCATCCTTGACTATAAGTCTCATGAATGTTATGGGTAGTAATAGGTACTAAGAGCACCGGTACAGCATTGGTCTCACCTTGGAAGGAGAAGTGAAGAGGACAAGTCAGTTCATAGACCTTCACAGGCAGCCTTTGGACCATCCCTCATGGAAGCATACCAACTAACACTACTTAATCTTCAGACGGTACAAAAAAATTCTTCCAAACACTCAATACAGGTTAAATGACTCCTTTTTAGATGTATTCTAACTTTATTTACGGTACAAGACCTTGAAAGGTAACAGATCCCTAGTCACTCTGGATCAGCACAGATGTTGAAATCCTGGGATGTCATCCATGTTTTAATAACATTAAAAATATTGCATTCCATATCTATAGAAAAGGATAGTCACACAGACCTCTTCTGTAAAATGTTTTAAGGACAACTTTATATAAGTATCAGGTATTAGGTTTTTAGTAATAGACAACTTGTATAACAGGTAATGGTGTTAAACAAAAGAAGCAAAATAAATTATTCTTTTCATTAAACTACCTTACTGAAAAACTTGACAAACCACATTTTATTAATATGACTATAAGAAATCCATAATTTGACTGCAAAAATAATTGCTTTAGTGATATCAGCCATCTCAAACAGCACAGGGCTATTTAAATCATCTAATCATCTTGTCATACTTTTCAAGCTGAAGCATTAGTAGCTTGATCAAGGGTTCGAATGCAGCTGAGACCTTCAGCTTTGATTTAATCTGACTCCCTACTGACATTGAATGGAAACACGTAAATCTTATTAGGCTTACAGTGATTTCCTTCAATCATGAATTTAATAAAGCAAGTTGGTTTCTTTCAGTGTGCCAAAATCTTTAAAGTTCTAAAAGCTAAATAGCTTTCTATTAAGTAAACAGAAAGTCAGTATGAAGGAGTATTAAAGTACATTATACAACACCAAGACTGGAACCTGAGGGATCATTTGCGAAACCCTGAACCCATTATGAAGTTCAGTTTTTGAAGGGAGATACTTGTGCATTGACAAGAAAGTCCTGTTACCATAACTGGAAAGACATGAATTTTTTATTAACTGTGTGAAGTTAGTTTAAGATTAGATTGTAGTCCAACCTATACAATTGTGTGCACCACTAGGAGACCAGACATACAGATGTTATTCAGCCATTTGTGGTGCAGGAAACAGCAGAAGAGATTGTGCCTTTAGTGATCCCAGTTCACTCCAGTATAGTGTGGGATGGGTTTTCCCTTAGCTTTTGGCCCCTACTATCCATGTCTGCATAACTTAGAAGGCCTTCTAGAGATGCAAGATGCTGGCTCCACTAGAGCTGAAATTTCCTATGGAAAACCAAAGTCAACCTTCCTACAAGCACAGCAGTGAGCAAATAGAGAAGATACATTTAATATTTTTTCCACTTTAACCTCAGCAGAGAGCTGCTATGCATGAATCTGTGACCACTATACCAGGTGACTGATGCCTTTCTACTGTTTGATCTGCTCCTACCAAAGGTTCTGCATTGGGACTTTTAACTGGAACAGCACGGGTTAAAGTTAACCTAAAAATCCTTACAATTAATTATTAGAGGGGTCATTTAATGCTCAGGTACAATCTTGTAAGCCCCACTGACATCAGATGAAGTGGTATGTATGTGTACGTATGTATACCAGAGGAGAGCTGGATCCTTAGCTAAATACTGCTTTTATTTTCCAGAAGAGCAGACCTACTGACAGCCACAAGGAACAAATCCTTCAGAGTTCATGACCTCAGAAAAAATGCCCTAGTCTGATAGATTTACCATGAAAACCTATGACCCATTTGAATGGATGCTTTAGCTGAAGTTTTATCAAATCTGACATAAGATGCCCTGTGCAATTTTCTTCACCTTGAGTTGCTGGAGCCACTGTGGATCTAAGTGGGTGAATCCTATAATGCCCAGTCGTACTAGAAGGCCAATTCTGTACCCTGGACTGCATAAAAAAGAGCACGGCCAGCAGGTTGAGGGAGGTGATTCTGCCCCTCTACTCCGCTCAGGTGAGACCCTACCTGGAGTACTGTGTCCAGCTCTGGAGCCCTCAGCACAGGAAAGACATGGACCTGTTGGAGAGGGTCCAGAGGAGGGCCACAAAAATGATCAGAGGGATGCAACACCTCTCCTGTGAGGACAGGCTGAGAGAATCGGGGTTGTTCAGCCTGGAGAAGAGAAGGCTCCAAGGAGACCTTGTTGCAGCCTTCCAGTACTTCAAGGGCACTTAGAAGAAAGATGGGGAAGAATTTTTAGCAGGTCTTGTTGCAACAGGACAAGAGGTAATGGTTTTAAATTAAAAGAGGGTAGGTTCAGACTAGATATAAAGAAGAAATTTTTCCCAACAAAGGCAGTAAAACACTGGCACAGATTGCCCAAGAGGTGGTAGATGCCCCACTCCTGGAAACATTCAAGGTCAGGTTGGACGGGGCTCTGAGCAACTTGATCTAGTTGAAGATGTTACTGGTCATTGCAGGGGGGTTGGACTAGATGAGCTTTAAAGGTCCCTTCCAACCTAAAGATTCTATGATCCTATGATTCCATGATTCTGCGACTTGGAAACCATGAATTGCTTGTACTGCCATACACCATATCCCGTGTTCTTTGGACATTCACATGTAAATCTCTAATAAGGTATCTGTCTATCCTTTTGAAAGAAGTGGTACAGAAGACATTGAACAAATATCCAAGATGGTGTACAGCTTGCAAAGATAGACCAGAACCTGTCCCACGTTAAAGCTAATTGAGCAACAAATATGCTTGAATTCTCACAAACACAGCAAGTCGGAAATGAGGAGCCAAGAGACAGAAATATAAAGAGGCAGATCCAGCCCAAACTTCTGAATTTACCTATCAAATACCTTAGAAGACATTTTCATTAGCAAACGTAAGTGAAAACACTCATGTTGTTAACAAAGCACTGCATGAAAATCCCTATAGCCTTAGGGAGAAGACAGATTTGTGAGTGATAAAAGCTTGAATTCAGTAAAGAGTGTATTAGGCACATTTAAAATGACTGCATATATTGCATTGGAACATGATGTATGAAACCTTGCAGACACTTAAGTGTATGTAAAAGTATGACTATTGTTAAAATGGAGGTACATGCTTTTGAAGATTACTGAAGTTACTACTATTTTTAATGGCATTCTCAGTGAGAGGAAGGGGCACACATGGCAGAAGCTATCTACAAGTGTGGGTAGGATCTGATGAAAAATGCTAGCTGAAAAAATCAAGGGAATGTTTTAAATGTCAAAACATTTTTATGATTTTTGTTCTGGAAAGGCCAAAAGAAAGGCCAAAATCTTTGTTTTCTGTGCTTTCAAAATAAGAAAAAACTGTTCATAGTAGATTAAAATAAGAAAGGAAGGGTTAGTAGTCTTAAATAGCCCACAAAAAAATATATTTTATTTCAGATTAAGCTTTTTTTTGACTGATGTGAAAATGAAGCAGCATGGGATTTCCTTTTTCATTTTGGAGAAATCCTCTCTTCTCATGTAAAATTTGTCTTGATTTGAACTGACTTATTTTTTTTCAATATTGGGGGTTCAACTATATTTATTCATGGCAGTAAGTCATATCACAACATTGGCATTACAAGACAATGATAACTGAGTAGTAAATTTAATATCTTTGAGAGTCTAAAGATGTAAGGGACAACATATTCTGCTCTCTCTTTTCTACTGAGTGTTTTCCATGGACTACAGAGATTTCTTTATTATTTTATTTACTCTTTTATAACATAAATGAGAAATAAGTAGCTCAGACACTTCTTCACACTCTTATCCTTTTTAAAATCTATATGTATTCATTTTCATGATGTGCTAAGCCTGCTGCAATCACCCAGAAATAGTTGAATGCTATTCCAAGATACTCACAATCTAACAGCCAAGAAGATAGAAAGAAGGAAGGGGAAAAGAAATGCTGCTTTAAAAGTAATTTTAGTGGACATATTAAAAGTGAGAATATGTGTAACTTGCCATGTATAAAGTCTTTTTCATTTTACATATGAATGTCTCAACATCTAGTGTCAGTGAACAGATATCACTGAACACATAGACATCAAAAGACTCAAGATGATACATAGGCAAAACTGTCCTCTAGCTGGTAGGGAAAAAAAAATAAGAAAAGTCTTATTTATTTTTCAGTTGTGAGGGTTATGTGAGTTGTGCTGTTAGAGAGCTACAGCCAGACTCAGGCTCACAGCTCCTCTGACACAGTACGGTTTGACAGACTGAGGAAAAAAAGAGTAGCCAGTGACTTAAACGGGAGATGTGATCGGAAACACGAGCAGATACAATGCCTCAGTGATTGACACTCACACCATATGCGCACACACACAGAGCATTTAAGTCTAAGGCCAGATCCAACTGCAGCAGCCACGTGCGTACCATCAGCCACCATACCATTGTATTCCCGAGGCATTTCGCAAACCGTGCCCATCAGATCTGTGTGGGTAGTCCGTGTGGAGGAGGTTCTTTTTCTTCCTAGTTATTGGTATGGCAACAGTTAGTTACATCTTGGTTGCATTCAGAAAATGATAGAAATTCTTTGGCTGGATCACAAACAGGCAAAAAATGTGAGAAATGTTAAAAAGTGTTTTTATCAGACTGTTTTTAATTGGATAATAGCCTACTGCATTATGACAGGGAACTATGTTTTTTTCTTCCCAAATAGGTTTAACTGCTTGTTGAATAGTGTCACACCTGTGACAGAAAAAGAAATGTCAACCATGTACTGTCTTTAAAGCTCCTATTTTATAGATGAGGTTTACTTCACATAGATAGTTTCTTTCTAAGATTTTCAGAAAAAGAAAATTAGATAACTCCTCCCCTTTGAACTTTAGCACCTCTTGGAAACCACGGAAGAGAGTGTCCAAGTAAAGTAAAACCTGACCTCCAGTTTCCTCCCCTCCTCAAGCAGTGCTGATGAATCGGGGCAGATCCAAGAGTTCTGACAGTATAAGAGGCTGGGGACTTTTTGTAGGCCAGCAGTAACATAAAAATCCTCACAGAATTATAGCAGATTTATAGTTTAGTGGTGAGGTCTCAGAAAGAAGTGTGTTGTGTATCTCATTTCCTGCAGATCCCATGTTTCCTAAAGATCTCTTTTGACAGCGAATTGAAACACATGACTGTCGTCAACTGTGATGGGACCGAAATAAAACATCCACAAACTCTGTGGAGGGTTGGTTCCAGGTATAAATGCTACCACTGAGAGCCAGCTGCACTATTGCCCAACCGTACACACTGACAGCCACAATGCTGTAAACCGTGAAGCTTATGTGAGGCGTCCTTCCCTTGCCCATCAGGGAACTGGGTTTATCTACTTCCATCTTACAACACTTTGGGAAAGCTGACTGTTTTCCAGTGATTACATCCTGAATCTTGAGAGATATCCAAGATGCATAGGCATGTATGTGTGTATAAGACATTTAATCTTAGTCCCACGAGCTGTTCCCAAAGTCCTTTCTGAAGAGCATGTTCTATCTGCAAGGAGCTGTCTTGCTCTCTGATTCATTCTGTTAAACACATGTTGGCTAATCAAACTGTTGACTTTTATGACATGATTAAGGAAGCAGTTCCTTGTTATTCATGCCTAATAGCAGTCTTTTTAGAGAATACTGTAAAGTCTACCCTCAGAATGAATCAGGAAAGAATGAGGAAAATACCACATATCTTCTGCAGTGATAATTCTTGTTCTGAAACAAGCTGTTTATAATGTTATACTTCTTTTTAACTATATGGCCTCCAGAAACAGAGACAGATTTATTTTCTTCTTCAATAACATCCAGCACTCCACCTCCCTGGGCATGTTCCAGCCTCACTGATACTGTTCCTAGCATCACTTCTGTGCTGGAAGAGAGATTTGTTAGGTGTTATTTCCTAGACACAATGATGCTGATCTGCTACCACCACACACAAAATCATAAACAAAAACATTATTAGTGGAATTCCCAAGTTTTTCTTTTTAATCTTCCCAAAATATATATGAGATGGATGTCTTATTTTTAGATATATGTTTTTCAGCATATCTAGATTCTCAAAACATCGGAAACTAAAACTCAAGTGAAAAATAATCCTGTATGTCTGGGAGCTAGATAGTAAAGTCTAGATAGGAGCAATCAGAAGTAAAAACTATGTTTAGAGAATACTTTATTTCTTACAGAACACTTGATCATCTCTATTTATAATAATAATATAACTAGTCATCTGCAATGTTCTTCACTTGATCATCTCTATTTATAATTAATATAACTAGTCATTGCAATGTTCTTCAGTGTGGTTTACATAGTATTTGTTGAGTAGATCATTGTTCATAGAACATGACAGAAAGGGTGGTTGTGGAGGTCTTGTGGTGAACAAAAGAAGCCATTTACTGAGTGGGTTAGAAAGCAAAGAGAGGTGATTCCTCAGATATGATTTTTCAGATTGTTAGAATCTTGACTACACATGCTAACACATATAATTTCATGAGATAAGAAAAATCAATTAGACAGGCACTGATCATGCAGGATGAGGTCTTTTTGGGAACGTAGTGTTGGTGAGGTGTTTACATCCTTCTTACATGGAAAAATTCCCCAGTTCTCATGGACTTTAGTGACAGATCTGAGTAAAATTTCTGAAGTGATTCAAAAAAGGATGGTTTCTGAAGTACTTGTGCATGTAGCCCAGTCAAAGGAAAATCTAAAACAGCTTCACATGTGTAATGTTGCTTATAAAGGTACTCTGAGGAGCTCCACACCTGATAATGACATCGTTTTCTCCTGAGCTGTTTGAAAACAGCTTGGCAGATCAGACAGGTAACTGTAACTGACATACATATATTCAAAAAGTATTTCTCCTTTATTCCTATTGAAAATCTTCATTGATTGGTCTCTTGTAGACGTGGCTGGGAAACAAAATTTTGCTCCATGGGAAATGAGTTTCTACTTCAAAGCAGAATTAAAAATTGGAGTATCAAAAAAGTAGGACAAAGAACTATGAGAAGTTTCAAAATAAAATTGTCAAAGTAAAAAATTACCACACCTGTGACTGAAACAAAAGTTCCTGTGTAACTTGATCTATTTCTTTTGGGTTTTTTTTTCACTAAACTCAAATCATTATTTGAAACTGAAAAGTATCTTTGTTTCAAACTGTCACCCTGAAATGTGGGGGCTTTGTTTTTATTACCCCAATTGTAAAATAAAAAATATGCATTGAAACTGACATTTTCCCACAGAAAGTTCTTATTTCAGCAAAACCACATTTTCCAAGAGGAAAATTTTTCATGTAAAAATATTTCAACCTGCTTTACTTACTTGCCAGGAAATATGAAGCTGTCTATAACCAGCATCTTACTAAAATTTTTCCACCATGAAACTTGTTATAATTTTGCAGCTGAAACTTTTAAAGTGTTCTGTTGATGAAGAGGATTTGGCCATGAAACAGAACAGTGCTTATTATAGCACCAACGTACAGAAGTCAGCTAGCACACTTCATGGCTATCACATGTTCAATTACAGTGGCAAATTCTAAGCATGGGTCAAATGCAAATAAACCCAGGAGTTTAAATTTCTGTTTCTTTAAACATTCCAGATGTAGAAATTTTCCATTTACTTCACCTCAGTCAACTGAGTCCAATGTGGTGGGATAATTAATCCCCTCAAGTGTTCTGCAAATATTTCAGTCTAGATATAGCTTTACCTCTTTGTGAATGTTGATATACTTTCTAACAAAGGTATAAGAAAAAAGTTATTTAAATCCAGTTGAAAGATTAGAATCAATACAAAATTTTACCAAAAAATCAAGTAAAAACACGGTAAAAAAGCAGAATGTAAATAACAGACTTAAGAAATGTTTGTTGTTACTACAACATACAATGCTACATGAATAAAATTGTTATACAGTCTTACTTACAATAATTTTCTGGGCACTTATTATAATCAAGCAGAAACCGATGTTTTGGGATAGCTCAGTGTTTGATATCCACACTGAGAAGTTTTACAGATGTTAGTTTTCCATAAGGTAATTAAGATCTACTCTCAAAAAAACAGGTCTATTTAAGGATCTGAAATTAGACACTTCAAAACTATCAACAGCATCATTCTTCCATTTTTAGTCCTGTTTCTTCTTCAGTACTTTAGCTTCATATAGTTAACTGAACAATAATGGCACAAAGGACTGAATTTTAAAAAATAGGCTAGTATTGGAAATTTTAAATTCTGAATTAAATATTCCAATAATTACTTAGGTACACTGAAATCCATTAGCCTCCTTTGTATCAAGGTTTATAATTCCACCACTACACAGAAGCATATGAATATCTTCATTTGCACATACACACATTCTGCCAGTATGAATTCCAAATCCAGCACTTGTACACTAGTACAGGAATTAAATATTTATTTCAAAACCAAATTCCAAAATTTCTGGGTAGAAGATCAAGTGTCTTCTACATTAAAAAAAGGTAAATGGTTATTCAAGCCCTAGAAAGCCATGTCTGCAGCTGCTGCTGAGAAGGAAGAGTCAGAGTACACTGGTCAGCTGTGGCTGCAACCATGAAGAAGTGGGAGAACCAGCGATTAGGAGCAGGAGGGTTAGTGGCATCTTTTGCAGGCAGAACCAGACACTGGCAGAACTGGCACTTTTTAACACTCCTTGTGTTAAAAAAGGGTACATTGACTTCTCCAAAGCTCTCATCGGGCATCTTGCCTTCACATGGAAGAACTGCCCGAGTTTGGGTGTTCCCAGGGGACACAACTCGAATTTTTGCACATAACTGAAGAACTTTGAGCTATCTGTGATCGTAGTTTACACAAGAATGGACTCCTAAATTTCCTTTTTGGTCTTCCTCAATCTGGGACCACCTTGGGATTAACACCTGTGGAATAACTCAGGTTGCCCAAGGCTCTATCAGCTTTTGGCTACAGCAGATCCAGGAGGATCACTCTGCCAGTCCAGAATGAGATGTGTCCATAAGGCCGTGGCTCAGCTTCCTTCACAATCCAAATCAACAATTAAAATAGTTCTCTTAGGCAGAATCATGAGAATGAGTGCTGTAAAAGCTGTCTATTCCCAATTTAACATTGCATGGCTCTAAGGGGAAGGGACTGGTAGTCTCTAATAGCAGGGATTTGATTGTACTAAGAGCAGATTCCTCGTTGCCTTGCACAGGTTGAGAACCTTAGTGTGATTGGACGTGAGGCCAGGGACCTGACCTTTGAGCAAGCTGGAATATCATATAATTACTGCTCTGTGTAAGTACACTGCTACTCCTCCCAGCTGTTTCACAAGCTTGGCTGACTAAAGACTTACTTTGAGATTTAACATATTTTTAAAATATGTACTGTCCCCTGCACAGAAGGTGATTAACTCATTTTGACTCACTTATGTGTATATTGTCAATTTGCAGGTCCCAAAGTATCACCTATCAGCCAACCAGACTTCTTTTTAGCAATCACACATTTCCTGCTGAAGTGTAAACTAGTTTGCAATTACTAAAAAAATATTCTTTTTATAATAAATATATTTATATAAATAAATATATATAGAAAATAAATCTTTAAATTGGTCAAACTTTGTTAGCTCTGAGCAGCTAACTGAGTATACCAAGATAGAGCTTACCCACAACAGATAAGAATCAAAAAAAAGCCTACTCCAAAAAGCAAGCATGCGAATAACTCCAAAACATTCATAAAAACATTTGAAAATAAACAACTCAGAAAACTAAAATTAAATTCAATCTGTATCCCTTCCAAAAAAAATTATTTTAAATGTCTTTTTACATTTTTAAATAACTTATTTGATATCCAAAGATAAAAAAAGAGAAAGAAAAAAAGAAACAACATCATCTAAGATTATTATTAGAGTCATACAGCATCAAAATTCAGTGCATTGTCACTTCAATGAGTTAAGATAAGGAATATTTTCTCTACCAACAAAAACAAAGGACCAAATAAGGTATTTGTAGTTCAGGTCTCATCACGAGTTCATCTTGATTATTAATTAAGCACACATAGACCCCCTCAGGTCCTGAACTCATCTGAGGAGCCCACATTCCTAACAACTGGATTCTTGCTAAATTACAAGATATCCTTAGGAAGCCATTGCATTAGTTCATGAGGCCAAGAAACAATCAGGGAATGAAAAATTTTGGACCCAGTTAGACTTAATGGAAGTGTGAACGCTTTTTTGCAAGCCCTAGGTAAAATCAACAGTATTAAGAAGGGCAGGAGATGGTGGAAGGAATCGGGCAGTGCTTGAAGGAATCTATCACTTCTGTTAGCATCCGTCATTTGCCTCCTCCTGGTTTAGAACCTCTTGTCTTTTTCTGTTAGTTAGCAACTGAATGCCTTTCACAGGCATTAAAAAGAAAATGGGAATCTTTAGTGATTTCAGGATTAAGCACTATTTCGTTGAGCCACAGCAATGTCCTTCTCATGTGATCTGGACTGAGTTGCACCTGCTCTTTTCCATGTTCTCCAAAGATGAAGCACAGGACATAATGCCTAGAGTACCTGGATTTACTCAGGTATTACTCAAGTGCATTCATGACAGTACCGCCAACCTCAAACATGTAAAATTTATGAATTGATTCTCTTTCCAAAAATCATGATGTTTTATTTTTTAATTATGCATTTGCATGCTTTCATCTCTCACTTTCTGAGCCTTCAGAGTGAAACTGCTCCTTGTTTTCAAGTTTCTCATTAAAAGGAGAAGGTTAGGAAGGTGCTCTTTTTCTGTTTTAAGAAAAGTTGAAAACCTCAGTCATTGGTTTTCAAGAATTACACTTCTAAGAAAAAAGATCCAATGTCACACAGACCCGTGATGAAATATTTACACTTGCCATTGCTTTTATAGTAATAGCAATTAGTGTCTGATGTCTCTTCTCACTTATTCTTTAATTTCATCACTGCTGTGAGCTGAGATAGAGCTAGGAATAGGATTAACATCCTTCTCTGCCCCCACATTTCTCCTTAGTATAATTAGCAGGTATGCAGACTAGCAATAGCACATCAGTCAGCTAAGTGTAACGACTGATACTTCTGATCTCCACAGGGCTACAGGACTTTTCCCAAATAGTTCCTGTTTGAACTACAGCATGTGTTTCCAAAAAAAAAAAAAAAAGCAAACAAACAAACCAAACAGCCCCCACAAAAAACCTATGTTATATTTAAGCTTTTCTGATGAAGAATCCACGTTGGTAAATGATTCTGATATCTAATTATTTTTACAGAAAAAAAACAAACACGTTCCTTAATTCAAGATTGAACATGTTTTACTTCAAATGCAGACAATGTGTCTGTTGAAGACTTCTTTGTTATCACATTTCTTTTACCCCAAATAACTCTTTCTTTCACCCATTCTCAGTTTTCAATACTTCCCTTGAGCTCTGGACACATAAAATGGACACGCTATTCCAGTAGACGTTGTTTTCAGAAGCACAGATGTGATACAGCCTCCATGCACTTAAGGTTTTCTTTCTCCAGTTAAGAGCTACACCAGTGCCTTTAGCTATACCGTTACATTGGGAGTTCATCTTCAATGTTTCTAATTCTACGTAAATTAAGCCCCCTCCCCAGGATATCAGAGTAATCTCCAGGATGATTCTAATCATTCCTCCTACTTTCAATGGTCTTTAAACACAATATGATTCTGTTACACATTAACTTTAACTTGAATTTCAGGGGAAGTTTTCAGTAACAAAATCAAGACAACAATAGCTCTCCTGTTGGGAAAAAGTGCATATACGCAAAAAAGTCTCTAAATTACAAGTTTTATTTTGCCCAAACACTTGTTTGCATGACTGTTTAATCTAATCAGTTTGCACATGAAATTGTAACTTTGAACTTATTTTGCACTGAAAGCATGTTTAAAAGGACATGGTGAAATTCTTTTGCGTGGATCTCCATAATTATTTTATTAATTTCTAAGACAGAAGCCATGAAGTGTTGTAACAAATGTGGTGTATTACAGTTCTCTTCAGTTTGGGTAGCATCCATTCTTCAAATTGGGAAAGAAAAGAAAGATCACATCTGGTATCTTGGGTGTGGAATGGCATGACATATATAAGCAGAGCACCTCTACTGCATTGTAAAAACATATGTTTAAGCCAGTATTAACCTACTACCTAGCTTAGATGCCAGTAGTAACCTCAGTAGAATGACATGGAGCTCAATATGGGCCTCTTGATAAGGTAAATAAGTTATTCTGAGCTCTGTGCTTCTGTGATAGGTTTTAATAAATCAGGAGCAAATACCTTATGAGGCAAATAGAAGGAAATCTATTCTGTGGCACTGTATAGGACAACAGAATATAAGGTGTTATGGATCAGCTGTAATGAGAACAAGAAACTCAACTACAAATGAGGATTTACTTAATCTCAGCAGGCCAGCCATTTGGGAGGAGGAGGATCTCCAGATTCAAGGCAAACTGGTCAACGTGCTATCAATACTATCTGCTATTTCCCTGGTGAAAGTAAAATGGACAGGAGTAGCTGTCAGGTAGTCAGCCTCTAACGTGAGGACAGCTGAAAGAGGCAATTAACAGCTCCGTACTACAATGGGAAAATTACAAGATTAGGTAGGACCCCCACTAGTTAATTCAAAGTTCCTGAGAACACTTTGTGTATTACTGGGGCTCCAGTTAAGAGACTGAAGGATTCAGTTAATAAACAGGAAACAATTGAACTTCTATTTTGCTGCATTCTTTTACATATAGCTTTCAGAGGGTGTGAGGTGAAGAGACGGTTTTTTCAGTGAGTCTTGAAACTGGGCAGAGGTTACTATGCATGGACCGAAAGTCCTCTATGTAGAGCCACATCTAAGGAATGTCAGCTAATGAATGTAAAGCTTTGTCTTAGTTGAAATACAGATATCGTATGTCTCTAATAACCAAACATCTAGTTAATCATGAAAACTCTTCACAGGCAGAGCAATCTTTTCTATGTGTTTGTACCTACATAGACTGAGACAACAATTCTGTTTGTATTGCACATACTATTGTAATGCTAACCGTAAATAAATATGATTCCCACACAGAGCTAGAGTAAATTGCAAGCAATGTTTCGATGATAGGGCTATCACAAATGAGAGTACATGAATGATTAGCACAATAAATTAGCCCTTCTCTAAAATAGAATATGGTTTGATCAGCAGGGAAATTTCTATTCCAGAGTCAGTCTATGTATTTTTTTTAAAAAAGGAATGAAAGCCTTTTCTGTTAAAACAACAGTTTTAGTTAAAGATGATTGTTTTCAGTGGGATGTTTTGAGCACAGGTGTTTGTATTATAGAATAAGAGAATTCACAACCTGTGAGTTCAATGTCTTCACAACTAAATTCAAAATAGACTGGGGCCCAAGAGATCCGAGCTAACTCCCTCTGCCACAGATGTGTTGTGCAACCTCGAGCACTTAATGTCACTCTTACCTTTCTAGTGGAGCAAGTAACGCATAAATATAAATGTTTGATCAGAGGGAAATTTCCTCTGAGAAAAAAAAACTGTAAGTACAAGTTAGTAGGCCTAGATTTTTTGCTAAGAAAATAGGCGCATACAGAATGCTTGTACACCTTATATATTCTCAGTCGCCAGAGTGACCTGTGGTTGAAGTGGTCAGATATGACAGTCAGAATGGTTCTCAGTTAGCTCTGGAATCTGGGAGCTGTGAAGGAGGTGTACAAACTGCATCTACTATCTTCATTTCATGTCCAGGTTCTGCACAGTCAAGATGGACCTAGGACACCCAGGGACATCAGGATTACACAAAAGTAAAAAAGCGTTTGTTAACCTGTGTTGGATAAGATACCAAACTCTGTAATGGGGCTAAACACTTCCAGGGATGTTTTTTGATCAGGAGACTGTTCTGCCATCTTTAATTCAATAACCGCTATGAAATATAGCTCTGTTAAACACACTACTGCTCTTCTGAGATCACTAGTTAAATTATGGGCAGAACTAAAGCTTGTGTTTGTTCTTGGAAAACACTAGACTCCGTCACCCTACCATTACAGAGTGCAAAATGCTGCTTGGGATAGAACCAGGCAGATCTCTCATCTGATCCAATCATTCACTGCTGGTAAGAAAGAGAGTTCTTATATTTTCACTTGTTTGGAAGTGTCTGATATAAATGGTATTTGAATGTTTCCTTCCTTGCCATAGAAGAGAGATTTGAGCAAATAAAAATGAAGCAACACAGAACATCTTGTGTGCATTCCTCAATTCCAGAATAGCACTTTTCACTGCACCTTACTTAATTCCAAAATTACATGTACAAATGGGCTTAATTCTGCTGTTACAAACAGGGAATTTCAGACCAACTCCAGTGAAATTAAAAAAAAAATTAAATGTTTATGTCTGGTAAAGAGAACAGTACCTTTACTGCTTTCCCTCTTATGGCGCCTTTATTCATATCATGCTATTTTTTGTTGACACAGTTCTATTTTAAAATAGAAGAAATATGAAATGCTTATAAAATATTAAAGATATAGGTCTTGAACATCTTTTGATGTACCTGGAGTGAGTCAAAACATGGCATGTGACCATTCTTTCATTCCACAAGGAGAAAAACTAGACAATGCAAAGCCATTCTACAGGATACCAGCCTTTGGCTCTCATGGTTCCCAAACAACAGCAAATATCAGGAAATTCAACACATCACATGTACTATGCCATGTAAAGTTCTCTGTGTGTGCTTATGTAATAACTGCAGTCTAACATAAAGTTTTTTAGGTAAACACGGTATTTTTGCCATATCACATCTGCTGTACTCTCAAGAAATTCCCAAGAAATTGAGATGTGGTTTGTAAGGAAGTGGTTTTCCAAAATTAAACTTAATTAAAATGCACTTTTTTTGCATTTCATATCTTGACAGCTTCACAATCAATCACAGCTGTAGCACAAGTAACAGCAGAAGAATATTCCATTACTCTTTTGCTTAAATAAGGCTGAATTTAAAGTTCAAGATATTAAATGCGTTCAGTCATGTAGAATCACAGAGTCACAAAATCACAGAATAATTCTGGTTGGAAGGGATCTCAGGAAGTGTATAGACCAAACTATCATTCAAAGCAGATTCAGCTGTGAGATCAGACCACATGACTCAGAGCCTTATCCAGTCAGATCTTGGAAACCTCTAAGGATGGAGACTGCACAACCTCTGGGCAACCACTGCTTAACTGTCCTTACAGTGAAAAACCATTTAGAGCATCCATTGCTTGACTGTCCTCATCATAAAACAATATTTATCAAGTAGGAAACTCTCCTGTTTCAATTTATACCCACTGTTTCTTGTTCACCCACCATGCATCACCATGAAGAACCTGGCTCTGTCTCCTTCATACCTTGTAGGTACTGGGCACTGTAGGGGTGGACGGCAGCTATTAGGTCTCCCTGAAACCTTCTCTTCTCCAGGCTGAACCAGCCTTGGTCCTTCAGTCGCTCATCGCACAACAGGTGCTGCAGTCCCAACCAACTAGGTGGCCCTCTGCTGAGTTTGCCCAATTCACTGATGTCTTTCCTGTGTTGGGAGGCCCAAAACTGGATGCAATATCTAGATGTGGTCTCATGAGTAAAGGGGGATAATCAGTTCCATCAACCTACTGCCTGTGCTCCTGTTAGCACAACCCAGGGTGCTGCTGGCCGCCTTTGTAGCCAGGGCACACTTCTGGCTCATGCTTAACCCTTAACGGATTGATGTTGCTACATGCATTTTCATCTGTCAGCCTGATACATCTTACATCATACATATATGATGCCAGAATGTATACGCAAATACAAAAACAAGTATGCATGTATAGGTTTAAAGGCACAGGTTTCCATCTTTCTGGTACTTCCAATATTTGTCTCTCTCACCAGTGTTAGTAATGCCAGTCGAGGTCCATGGGATTGCACAAAGATAACAGGAAACAGTTTCTGCTTGCATATCTTAACTAGCTGATGCAAGACGTGGTGGAGCTGGTAAATATAATCAACTAGTAATTCTTAGGCATGGAAAAGGAAGAGGATGGTAACTGCAGCTGCAACGTGATTTCACTATTCCATTGGCAGGTATCATCAGCCAAGCTAGAAGCATTTAAAACTAACAGGATTTGGTTGAACCAATGTCCGTCTTCCTCCTGTGGTTAGAGTTTGAGTTGGAGAATAGTTTTTGTTAGCCCTCACTGGTGAACCACTTAACATCCAATCACTCACTGTCAACCCAGTCCAGCGATAACCTACCAAAATATTTCTTTGTTCCTCTGGACTCGTTCTTTAGGCATGAGCGGTCAGATCCCCTTTAAGCATAGCTCCAATGAAATCAGCTGCTAACTGGGCTTGAGGAATTTATGTTCAACATGTCTCAGGGTCATAGACATTTCTGAATAGTTCCAGATGCTGACCACTGGAAAAAAAAAAAAGTCAGTAATGGGATTTACAACTGTATATGAAACTCCAGTGCTCATGCTTGTTTAGTCCATATACAATGCTGTTGATGGTAACAGAAGAAATAAACAAGGAATGAAGATGAGAATAAGAGGAAGAGAATGTTGGGTAAGAATGAGACAAGTATTGAACTCCTGTGTTTATACATAGGCCATATGGTGCGGACATAAACAGTGTGAGCCTGCTTTACCAGCATTATGCAGTCTGTAACCTCCCTTTCAGATAACTCCTGTCTGCCAAATGTTTTTCTTGTCTTTAATACTGTAGATTCTACAGACATGAAGCCTGCAAGCTCATATATACCAGAGTGAGATTCAGTAAACAAGCTTTCCTAAACTATGTCCACTTTCTGGTAAGAACATCAGTAATAGCTGGATTGTTTTTCAAAAAAACCACCAAAAAAACAAACAAACAAAAAACCAAAACCCTAACAAAGCCCCCAAAAAAGACTCTTTTACTACTTTTTTAAAAAAATAAATGTTATACTTCAACCAAAATTTAATGTCTATTAAAGGCATAGACTTTTCAGACAAAAAAAAATTTGCAATTACAATATAATCATTGCCAGATCTGATGCTTGCCATGGACTACAACTGCAGGGACACATTAAGATTTTTATCTGGTATTACTATACCTATGGGTTTCAGAATCCATGCCAGCTATTTGGCAGCCTATCTTAGATCTCTAGACTTTTGCCGCTAATTTGCTTTAATGGCTTCTGAAGACCCAGGGTCTGCAGGAGAATACTGTCAGGAGCAAATTACATGCCATTTCAGTCACAATGCTGATAAATGTATAGATGATGATGAAATAGCCAGTATTCTTAATGTAGCGAGCACCTGTTTTTAATTCCATCCTCTAATACATCATTTTGTCATTAGCCCATCTTTTTAAACTCATTTTAGCAGTATGTATATTGATACCTTGTAAAATTAATGTAATAATCTTACAAGGGGGGGAGGGGGGCATTGGCCTCCTTGCATTTTTTTACCAGGAGTTTTAGGAGCAGTACAGACTTCTGCAAGAAGATTTTCCTTTTCAAATAACACCTCCTGTATACACCTGCCTATTTCCATTTCAGTCAATGAACGTTACGCTGGTTTGCATGCTATAACACCCTGCTGCAAAAACGCCCGTTTTGACAGTCTGAGAGAGGTCTTACGCTTCATTTAGTGTGCTTGTCCCCAGCGAGGACGAGAGGATGGCCCCAGCAGAGCGCCGTGTTGCTGCGGTCTCTACAGACGGGCGGAAGAGACGCTTTCATCCCAGGTCTGGTGGCTGCACAGCTGAAGATCCCACGACAACTGGGTAACGAGTCACCAATTTCCCTGCTAGTAAGCAAATCTGAGGATCTAGCGAGGCTTTGTGCAGCCCCCACCCCCATAAATCAAAGCCAGCACAGAAGTAAGGTTCTGCTAGGCAGGCTCAGTACTTACACACCCAGATCGCTTCTGTTCAGCCTCCTGAGAGCAGCCAGCAAAGTCGTCAGTGACGGCAATGAGGGTAAGAACGATCTGTGAATATTATTAGGATTTCCACCACAGTGTCTGTGACATTTTGTCCTGTTGCCTCACATCCATTTCAGCTCCTGCCCCATTTGTTTCTAAATCAACAGCACATTGTTTGAAGGATTATTATATCATCTGTTTCCAGGAAACTTTCTGAATTTTACATTACTTTTTACTCCTGCAACATACCAGGTAGGGAGCTGAAGCTGAGTAGCCCCTTCCCCCTCACAGGATGTTGTCTTAACCACCAAACTGCCTGCAAGGAACTTTTGCCAGAAAACTTAGATACCTCAACAATTTGAAGACCCTGTTCAGGTCATTCAGGTCTTTTTACTTTATTTTATTTTATTTTATTTTATTTTATTTTATTTTATTTTATTTTATTTTATTTTATTTTATTTTATTTTTATTTTTATTTTATTTTATTCTTTTTTAAAGATTGCACATTTTAGTTGAGAGACCTACACTGCATTTCAAGAGCCAAGCTGCTTCTTCTGATATTGCTCCTTGTGCCCATTTTTTTGAAGGTACTTACTTTATTTTCAGGTTGTGAAGTGCTTGTAAGTGGAAGCAGCTGTATTATGCATGCTGCACACTAAGCACATCCAAACCAGGTTAGCCTAAAGTGCAGCTATGCTCTAAAGATGTGGTAACTCTTCCCCGTAAACAAGCTCCAAGATACTTACAATATTCAGGGACAGTTCTGCACAGTTTATGTTCTGTGATTGCTATTGTAAGACATCTTCCATCTCCCTTTCCCCCTCAAAAATGCAGCGCCAAATCCCATTAATCCTCCAATGAAATTACAGAGAGGGGTAAACAATATTCTCAGTTTCAGCATATGGAAATTTACTTGTTATTATTTCAGTAGTTCCTTCTCCTTCTAAACCAAACTTAGCAGTTGTTCATCAAAACACTGATTGTTTTTTTAAGTCTCTGTTGATCTACACAACAGGTTCTGGGACTGTACCTAGAAACAGCCTTGCAAACCACTTGGAGCTGACAATAACATAAATCCATTTACCCTAACAGATATTCTACGCTTATAGCCTGTAACCATGCAACAAAATAAGTGTTGTCAGTTTCTAACCACAAGTCCTAGTTTATATTTTTAGGTTTTTTTAGAAGACAGGAAAGGTGTGGTCAAAACTGATCAAACAGTATTTTGCAGAAAAGAGTTCACACATCTGCAAAATGAATTCTCAGTCAATGCATGTTTTCTCTATTTTCTCTAGCACCAGTGCTCAAGACTAAAAAAGCTATTAAAGCTATTGGATTCTTAGTAACTCGATTTTTTTTGCTTATCAGCATGTAGTGTGGTCTTATTTTGATCATGTTCCTCATACATATATAGCCAGTTCCCTCTCCCCTCCTCCGTTCTGTCTTGGAGAGGCCATAACCCATGGACTTTATGTCTGATGGCAGAGATCACAGATCTCATTACAATCAAGAAATTATACTAGCTTAAATATGACTTATTGTATACTGTTGTAGACAAAGCCATATTGAACATTAAGAGGCTACTCAAACCCACAATTCTGTATTAGATCAAGTCTCATTTTTATCTTCATAGCTTTTATGACATGTAAATCATGCCAGAAAAGAGGAGTGCTCCCCATCCCGAGTGTAGATCAGTTAGAGTCTGTGCCAGTCAAATGTAACTGCTATAAACATATTTTTCATAATCTCTTGTCTCTAGCACTTTTTTCTGACCATTTTTCTCTCTCAAGTCTAAATAAAACTGTATGACCTCTTCAGCCATTTACAAAGTAATCAAAATTCCCATAGCCTTCACAATAAATGGCTTAGTATGCAATTCTGAGAGCAGGGAAATATGCAAACAATTAATAAGTTATTACAGGAAAATGTGTCCTGGCTACAACTTTTCAATGATTCTCTGATGTATTTGTTTTTACCAAACCTATCTTCTTTTTTTTATTTGGCAATATGAAGCAGTGCAAACCCAGCTTAATCAACCATTTTTGTACTGTTGAAGCGCAGTGGTCAAGCTGGCTTTCTGCATTAATTTCCATACCTCGCTGCTGTCAGGCTGGCACAATTCACCTGCATATACAGAAAAATGGTTTATTCACTTTTAAAACTGACCCCCTCCAAAAAAGTCAGGTTTTTTCCACTCAGCTGAAAAGAAACTAGGACCACATCAATACTGAAACTCTCTTTTCAGGCTGATTCCTGCCCTGTCATTGCACAGATATGAATGCTGCTGTCTGACATTTTAGGAAAGCATGAGAAAGAGAAAAGCTGAGCTGCTGAGTTTGCATGTTACATGCAGTCAGAGAGGATTAGCTCACCACGAAACATTCAACTTAAGAAACAGATGCAAGGTATCTCCCAAAAGTGTTAAACAAAATTTGAAAAACAAAACAAACAAAAAAAAAACACCACAAAAACCAAACCTAATTAGAGAACCCAGAGCTGAAAGCTAACATGCAAACAAACGAGGCACAAACGGGTGACAGGAAAACTAGATCTCTTGACTCAGTGCACAGTACCACAGGTCTCTCCCTGCCTTTCCCTCTCCCCCTCTCAGACACACACCGACAAGTGGAAGGGATGGTGGTGGTCTTCAGGGCATTAGCTGCATCGGTTATTTAGTCCAGTAGAAAGGGAAAGACTGACTCAACAATCAATTCCATCTTTCTTTGCTTGCCCAGATTTCTGTGCCTCTTGTGAAGGTTAATCCATTTATTGCCCAGTTTTCCTGGCTCAGAAGATCCAGGCTTCGCTCAGCCTGTCCTCTTCCTTCCACTTGATTTTCTCAGATCTGCTGACTGACATTACCGGCATTCAAACGTCAGGCTCCTGTTAGCACCGATTAACAGATTTGGGGCTGCTGGTGGGTCCTACGGCGCAACCTGGAGCTCGGGGCAGCAGGAAGCCCCTGAGAGCGGGGCGTCCCAGCACGCTCCCGGCGCGGCGGCAGGCACGGCTCAGCCCCCGCCGCAGGGGCGCGCCCATTTGCCTCCGACCGGAGCCTGCCAGTGCTGTGCAATTTCAGACATCATTTTGCAACAACTCGTTGCATCTTCGATTGTTATGCGTGAGCGTAGAAGATACAATGGAAAAACTTACTCACGGAAAATTATGAAATAATTGCCTCCCTCCATAACCAGTCATTACTATGATAAACAAAATGAGCTGGTGATAGTAACTCACCTTTAGTCTTTGTTTAAGGTATTAATATTCCTTATGCCTTCTTTCCCTTTGAAACAGTATTTATGACTTGCTTGTGATTCACTGCAAACCTATGCCAGTTTAAATCAGAATAGCTCTACTGACTTCAGGGGTGTTTTGCCAGTTTGCATCTATGCTTAGATTTACTTTCTTTAAATTATATTGATGCCTACCTATTCTTTGGAGCTAGATATAAGCAGATTATTGCATGGACTCTGCTTGGAAAACAAATATATTCACAATGATAATCTAGGTCATCAGTTTTAATCCAACTAATTTCTGCATGAAGCCCATAACTTCTGGTGGAATTACAGTGTCTCCATGAAAGAGAAAATCAGTCTGTAAGGGTTGAACAGAGAATCCACTGTCTCCTTTGATAAATTATTCTAATACTCCATCCGGCTTGCTTAATGACTATCTGCTGCTCAGAGCTCTCTATCTCGGACACACTTGTTTTTGCCCTCTTGAGTTAGTTTATTTTACATTTGTTTTGAGTGTCATCAAGACCAATGTAAGGGGAAGACCAGCGGATCCAGTCCAGCAGAGTGCAGAAAGTGGACAATGGCCTCAGCAACCCGAGTGCCGTCCAAAAGGAAAATGTCAGGGAGGCTGTGGTTGTACAGTCTGGATGTTTCTCAGTAACTCAAGACTGCATCAGATTCAGCCAGCTTCCTTTTAGCAAGCAGAAGATATCTGCCAGGATCTTTCATAGATAAGAGGTGGTTATATGTAATATGACAGTAATGTTGCATAGGTGTCTCTGGTGCTGCAGATGACACTAGGGTAAGCCAAAATTACTGTACGCAAGGAGTGGAAACAAGAAAAGCTCTGGGCGGGTGGCTATGGGAAGATGTAAGACACAGTTACCCTAAGCCTGTGCCTTCTAACATGCTTTTTGGTGTCATCTTACATTACCCTTGTGGTAGATATTTGTGGTACATTTGGATGCTCTCACCTGCTTTGTGTGGCAGTCAGGACCACTTAAATCTAGGCTGATGTAGCAATGTGCAAACTTTATCAACATGGCACATCCACTGCCTCTTGAATTGCTGACTTTGCAGATATCCTTAACTTTCCATTCCCATGAACTCGCAGGGTACTGATATCACTGACAAGTGAAAAAGTGCTGATTTAATTCTCTCTCTTGTGATTTTATTAGAAGAGACATGGGTAAGTGAGATGGAGGCAGCTCTTCTCCTTTCCACTGTACCCACGTTACAAGTGACTTGTAGGTTCTGCGGTTGTGCAATCCCTGAACAACCATCCACAAGGCAGCAACAGCCCACAGCAGCCAACCTACACTGTTGTAATGACCTCAAGGAAGGATCTGACCCTGATTTGAGAACCTAAACACACAGGCAGGGCCTTGTTTATCTTCACAATATCTCAGAATCTTACTTCTGAACAACTTTAAATTTTTCTTCTCAGCCTTCCTTCTGCCTCTCCCTAAACCCTAAGACAAATACAAAATAAAATATACTAATTGATTGAAAACAGGAAAATCAAACTAAAGGGCTATGCACACAAGCAATTTTTTTTCATTTAAATCACCAGAATATGTTTCACTAGAAAGCAAATACAACACAAACAACTGGAACAAGATGGCAGATTAAATCAGTTTCAAATGTTGATACCCTTAAATTTACTGTTCACAACCTAGTACATTGACCTAACACGACCTAAAAGCTAACATGATGTTTATGCAGTTTTATTAGACTATGACTGATTTAATTGAAAGCATTGTCTAAGATTACTGGAGTCAGAAACTTGATATCATGGCTTTTAAGCATCATTCACAATACCTGAGTATATCCATATAGATGCATAGAATCATTTAGGTTGGAAAAGACCTTCAAGATCATCAAGTATAGCTGTAAACTTAGCACTGACAAGTCCACCACTAAACCATGTCCCTAAGCACCACATCTACACGTCTTTTAAATACCTCCAGGGATGGTGACTCAACTACTTCTGTAGGCAGCCTGTTCCAGTGTTTCATAACCCTGAGGGACCTGGACAAGCTCAAGGAATGGGCCTGTGTGAACATCACAAGGTTCAACAAGGCCAAGTGCAGGGTCCTGCATCTGGGTCGGGGCAACCCCCAATATCAGTATAGGTTGGGGGATGAAGGGATTGAGAGCAGCCCTGCTGAGAAGAACTTGGGGGTACTGGTGGATGAAAAACTGGACATGAGCTGGCAATGAGCACGTGCAGCCCAGAAAACCAACCCTATCCCGGGCTGCATCCAATGAAGTGTGGCCAGCAGGTCGAGGGAGGTGATTCTGCCCCTCTACTCGGCTCTGGTGAGACCCCACCTGGAGTCCTGCATCCAGCTCTGGAGCCCTCAGCACAGGAAAGACATGGACCTGTTGGAGCGGGTCCAGAGCAGGGCCACAAAAATGATCAGAGGGATGGAACACCTCTCCTGTGAGGACAGGCTGAGAGAGTTGGGATTGTTCAGCCTGGAGAAGAGAAGGCTCCAGAGAGACCAATAGCAGACTTTCACTACTTAAAGGGGGCCTATAAGAAAGATGAGGACAGACATTTTAGCAGGGCCTGTAGCAACAGGACAAGGGGTAATGGTTTTAAACTAAAGGAGGGTAGATTCAGACTAGGTATAAGAAAGAATTTTTTCCCAGTGAGGGTGGTGAAACACTGGACCGGGCTGCCCAGAGAGGTGGCAGATGCCCCATCCCTGGAAACATTGAAGGTCAGGTTGGACAGGGCTCTCAGCAACCTGGTCTAGTTGAAGATGTCCCTGCTCCTTGCAGGGGGGTTGGACTAGATGACCTTTAAATGTCCCTTCCAACCCAAACTATTCTATGATTCTATGGACCCTTTCAGCTAAGAAATTTTTCCTAATATTCGTTCTAAACCTCCCCTGGTGCAGCTTGAGGTTGTTTCCTCTTGTCCTGTCACTTGTTACTTGTGTGAAGGGACTGGCACCCTCACCCATATTGTTCAATACACACTGATAAACTCTTATCGCACATCAATAAGTAACATTGTTATGAACTCCTGACTTCAACACTATTTGCAAAAAACCCACCTTGCTTAAAATTTAGAGGAAGCAGCATGCAGTTAAACCACAACAACAATGATGTTTGAGTATCAATATTTAATGAAAATGTAAAACCTGCCAAGCCAAGTCTCAGATCAGTTTGTTTTTTCCCAGCTAAAAAGGAGTTATTATTCAGACGCTGAGTACCAAGTCTCAGATCTCAATCTTATTCATTTCGGTTTCATGAACAGACGGAAAAAAGTGTTTTTAAGTTCCACTATCAGAATAGGGAAAAGAGGGAGTAGAATTGGTACTGTCTAGCAACTTTAAACACAAATATGTGGAAATTAATGTTTAGTACATAACTCATTCCAAAAGGAAAGAAAAAAGAAAGCCACTAAAAAGATAACTGAAGAGATGGAGATTCTGAGGGGGGAAAAAATCTAAATAAAAATTCTGATAGAACTGGAAACTTCAAGTGGCCCTTGGCATTCCTACACCCAGCTTTGGCCTCTTTCTTCATTTCTTTTACCCTTCTTCCTCTTTCAAATTTTACATTCTTTAATATTGTTTCCTGTGTTTGGAAGCCTCCCACTTATTGTCAGCCAAGCATCTTTCTTTGCTCTCAAGCCCCATTTAAAACCTGCTACCTCACTGCACCTTTACTAACCTACCCAGTTTTTATTCATGCCTCGTCTTCCTGAACCTTTTTCATGTTCTGTGTTGTCCAAAGTTGACCTTTGGAAGATCTTCATGCTTGGAGCCATGTTGGTTTTTTTGGTGTTTTTTTCCAAAGCATAGAAGAACAAACCAGTTATTCAACCTTCTGGGGTGCTTGAGGGTTTCTTGTGAAAGCATTCTATTACTCACAGCATCTTCCTGAGATATGCTGCTGTGTCAATAATGGAGGAAGTCAACCGGTGCACATTTTTGACAGGTGTCATATTCATTCATCCAGACCAGCTAGTGAACTTTTTTCACACTTCTCCGTTGTTTTCCAACAAGTCCATTTCACGATGGGCAAATTGACAGCAGCTACTCTGTGGTCTTACCAAAACCTCTACATAGGCTAAAAATGAGATGTGTGCTCCCTCCACACTCTTGTCTGTCTTCTACAACCATGTAAGGGAGAGCAAGATTTGCCTCTTTCCCCTCGTCCTTCCTCCTACCCATATTAAGTATTTTTACAACACAGCTGAGATAATACCTACAATATGTTGCCAGAAATGAAATACTGCTTTAGTATCCCACAAAGCATGCTTAGAACTTTTCTGTTTTCAATCACTCCACTAAATCTAGCCAGAACACAAAAATACATAGAATAAGTGCAACAATGACACCATATACGGTGATGGGAACTTAGCAACAAATAAAACTTGAAGAAAAAAAAGAAAAAAAAAGAAAAATCTACAGTACTTTGAACTTGGCAGAGTAGTAATACAAAAGGTCAGTGACAAATAATTTCTGTGCATACTAAATCTCCATTTTTAGGAATGTTATCCCAAAACTTGAAAGAGAAATACCAGTTGAAATGAACAAAGAGTCTCCCCACCAATCTCACTTAACAAGTGAGAATGATGTCCAATCAAGCCTTTAAAGTTTATGCTCTGACAATTCTATGACAACATATAGTTTGAAATGTATAAAATAACTTAAAGGAAACTAAAGCTTAAAATAACATTGATACACACATGAACATTTAAAAAATATGAAATATTCAGCAAAGGCAAGACAAAACCAAAGCAAACATAGCAAAGCAGACATTTGAAGTGTCACCAAAATAGCCAAGGCCCTTCATCAAGCTTTCTGTCCTTACCCTATGTCCAGATATTTTTTAATGTCATGTAAGACATAATAAAAGGCACTGTGAAGTTTTCCAGTTGTGCTATATATCAACCTTTTTTTCCACTCTCTGACTCTCAGAAAGGTGTTTTCTACTTTGCCGTACAATGTATATTGAAAACCATATGTCATTTACAGTGCAAAGCACCATATGTGAGCATTCACACTATCAGAATCTGATTTATGTCACAGAAGCTAAGAATTTGACCCACTGAACACAAATAAAAACTTTTAATAGAGTCATCTACAGTTTAATATTGTGAAAGTGTGTTCTGATCCAGCTGAAGTCCAAAGGACTATATTGATGTAGTCTGGTTCATTATGTATTTTAAGGTTAGGAAGATAAGTTCATTTACTAGCTTTTAACTGAAAAAAAAAATCATATATAACAATTTTTTATTTTGATATAACAAAAGATTTGCATTACATCATTGATGACAATTGATGGCAACTCTTCTCAAATAGCAGCCTCCTGCCTGGACCAAGATTACGAGCAGGTTTTCTTCAAGGCCCACCACATGACACCTCTTGCATTCCTGCAGAACATCCTGTACTTCTCACCATCATCCCAGCTCTTATGGAGTAGATAAAATACGTTACTGCACCTCCAGGCTGCAGAGCATAGCCAGCCCAGTGGATGCAGAGTGGACACTCTGCACTCTGGGAGCAGACCAGCAAAAAATGAATGATAAACCTCTAAACCATGGCAATACTTAAAATCTTGACTGATTTGTCTCCCCTATTGTCAGTGAAGTTGGGAGCCATAGCATAAACAGACAGCCTCTGACATTTTAAGCAGTGTTGATTAGGCCTGCTCTAAATAGATAACGATGTTGAAAATGCTGGCAGCACCTGAGGACCAAACCAACTGTTAGCAGCACTGGGACAGGTTTGCAGCATTTTCCTGTGCTGATGAGAGTCAGATCTCTAGAAATGTTTGACCCATCTCCCTCAAGTAACATCTGCTGGCATGTTGAAGAGATAACAGAGCCTGCAGTCCTCTCCTTTAGATTAGACTGCATCTTCTCTCTGCTTTATTTTGGTTTTGAATTAAACAACTGACAACCTATTTATATCAACAGTGTGGAAACAACCAACCTATCCCAAATAGTAGTTACAGACTAGAATACTTAAAAAAAAAAAAAAAGAAACATTTTCCTCTTCTCGTTACAAGAACAGAAGAAAGTCAATTCTTCTGGGAAACGTAGGGTGAGGAAAGCCTCACAACATTTGTGAGAAGAACAGATGAGTTGAAGAACTGAAGCAACCCAAGCAGAAGGAGGTCTCCTTATCAGCCTGGGAGGAGGGCCACAACAGATGTTCTAGTACCCACCAGAGCTTCTGGCACCCTGGAAGTGACCTCACCTCAGTGAACACTGTGTTTCCATGCAATGACTTTTCTTTCTCATCTTTCTTCAGAGGAGGCTGCAAGAACCCAGACCAGAATATCCTACCAAGTTGATCTTCGACTTTCACCAGGAAGTGTCAGGTTGAAGTCCCCTACAGAAGGAAACCAGACTTTTGAGGCCCATCTACCAGGTGAGAGATTTAGCCATCAGGTTAGCAGTTAAAGGGGGTTCTTTCAGCATCACAGTCAGGGCTTGGGGTAGGTTTTCTCCAGTTGGTGTTCTCTGAATACACACAGTGGATTACCTGAATATCCACACTTTGGAAGTCAATGCCTAATTTGTGCATTTCAATGACTTTTTCAGCCCTGAGTTTGTCAGTGTCTCTGAGCACCCTCATGTCAGACCTACACCCACTTGGAGAGCTCTACTGGTAGAAACAGACCCATCTCAACATAGGCATCAGGTGATGTCAAGTTTGAAGTTCTGTATCTTGGAATTAATTACCTACATTTCCAGCCTATAAATAACACTTCAGCATGCATTCACTTTCCAAACTCCACAGGAACAGGGTGAGCCTGTGCAGAGGGCATTCAAATCTTCCAGGATCAAGATAAACTCTGCTAGAGTATAGCTTAGGTATATGCAATGTGCATGGCTACTAGGTCTTAGCTGGTGCTTAGTATCAGGGTCAAATGAATTATCAGTGAAGGCACGTATAGATAACATGTTTTTTTGGATCTAGGCTTGGGTTATGCAAAGAAAGGGATCTAGTTAAAATATTTATTGCATAAGACGCTCATTACTACAAGTCCATTTCAAGTCTATCACACTACATACTGTTTAATATGTCATCTAAGATAGTGTAACAGTTTCTGAAGTGGAAGGTTTTCAAGTTACAGTCTATATATTCTGCGTAAGTTGTTGCCAGTATCTTTAACAGGTAGCAAAGAAAACTGCTTATTGACAGTTAACTTAAATTGACTGTGCAAGACCTACACTGCCAGTGGAGCCAAGAGCACAAATAGAGGCTGAAAACCTTTCACATGGGTGACTGCTCTGGATCACAGACAGGGGAGTATGTCCAATCTGATACTCCAAGATCCACTTAAAAGGAGTTCTGACTGCAAATGCTGAAGCTCAGGGTATTTATTAAATACACTGCCTACTCAAAGGAAGTATTTTTAAATATGATCACTAATCATATTGCCACAAAACTAAGCACAAAGAAATTAAACAGTCACTCAGTCAATGCAGAGATGCCTAATTAAAACACGTTTACATGATAAAACCTGCATACTAAGACTAGTTTTAAAAGTAATTTTCTCTTCTAGCAAAGGCCACTAGTAGACTAAAGGCATTTTCAGCTGTCGAGGTGGATGGGTGCTGGCCCTATCCATTTTGTCAGCCATAAAACCCTGTGCAGAATGGCCAACAAGACTTCATGCTGTCCTTACCTAACCTAGAAATTCCATTAAGTCAGGTTTCATTTTCTTTGCACTTCTGTACTGGCCCTATTCAGTGATTTCAGTCAAATCTTTGTTTCAGAGTTCTGACTCAACTTTCTTCTTCGGGATTCAAATTTTAAGCTTTTTCTTTCCCACCAGTTCATAAATACATTACAGATATTCAACTTTAAGCTGTGCTCATCTAAAAGTAAAGAAGTCCTACTACATTTAGATGCTCATCTAAAAGTAAAGAAGTCCTACTTTCATAGAAGAAAAATACACTGATCATCAGCATTCATTTTATCAGTGTGACAAAGCTGTCATTATTTTGTCACTGTATGTCCCATTTTACATATAACACTATTTTTTACAGACTTTCAGTTTCAAAAGAACATTAGATTTCCTTTAGTATTATATGACTGGAGGAAGCTATGCAGTCTTGGTGTATTGGCCTTGACCGCCCTTAGGGCTTTGTTCATGTTTAAATGTTTACATATTTGAATTGTGATAGTTTCCCTAACTTTCTGTAAGCCATTTCTAAAGGCACTGAAGCTGCTGACATACTCCTTGGGAGCGGTTCACAAACAGACATAGAAGAGCAGGTCCTTGGCAGAAAAGATATCCCAAGAACATAACCTGTATTGCTCATCATATTGCAACACATAATAAAGTACTTAGTTCTGGACACTCTCATGTAACAGAGGAGACTCAGTTACTGACTTACATGTTGAGACCTCCACCGTCTGGACAGAATCCAAGTGCTACTTTTCAATTTGAGAACATAGACCAACTATCTAACATTTCTCCTAAGAGCCAAACCCACAATCCGGCTGTGTCTATGGAGGATGCAGCTCCAACTACCACCATAATTTAGACATACCTTTTCTCAGAAAAAAAACACACTATAATTATGAGCAACTGCACTTCTGCATGACCTTTTCAAGCATTTCATTTACTCAAAGGAGAAAACAAAGATAGTCAGAGGTTGCCTCATAAGTAGCAGACCTAAATACAGGACTTCTAAGCCCATTTGTCTTGAAAGCCCTGAGGGCCCAGCAGTCAGCAAGAAGACAGGAATATTTCCTTTTCCTTCAGACTGCTTTTGCAGACAATTTCTTCTTAAGTAGGCTTTCAAAAATTAAAAGGTATGTGTATTTATACAGCTTCTTCTGTTTTAACTCTTCCAGTTTGTCTGTCAGACAAGACCCATCAGATGACCACAAAACCCTGCTGGACAAATCTGTTGACCAAATGATCTGTACAGTGCTACTTCATTTCATAGAAACTAACTCCTCCCTGTATGACTATAGTGTTTCAATTAGCTAAACAAACAAACCTATGTAGATAACATCACTAAAATTTTAGTACACTAAAAAAATGAAACACCATGGGAAAACAAAGGATGACCATACAACCATTACAGCCAACTTGTGTATAAACCTTATAACATCAACCTATATCAATCAACTATATATAGCTAAATACCCAAATCATCACAGGTATGTGCTTATATATTTATACTTGAAAACTAAGTGCAGAAAAAAAAAAAAAAAGGACATACATGACTATCGGAGACACTAGCATAAAACTGAGTTCCCAAAGGGAATTTCTTAAGCCCAATGACAGAGGAAGCAGCATATATATATATGGTACAGTGACAGTTCTCACAAAGGAGCACTGCTTATCCAATTTAACTGCTCTATTGTATCTTGTGGAGGAGCTGCCAATCAACCTTTCTGTCTTTAAAAACTGTAGGAAAGGTAAAAGAAGACACAGCTTTCTTGCAATAGCAAAGAATGTGCAGATACAAACTGCTTGCTCTTCTCCTGGAGAACTGGTCTTAGTGTTGCTGTGAACTAACAGCAGTGCAGAAGAATTTGGGAAGTGGCAAGCAACCGAGCACATGATGTAGCCTACTTTGCTTTGTAATCCTCATATCTGAATGCGTAAGAATACATAAATTCAGAATAGGCTTAAAAAAGCAGGTTGGCAAATGCAAAGGTACCCTGTTCAAGAATTAGGGATGCAGAACTCAAAGTGAGACATATTATCCTCCAGATGAAAAATACAATGGCTTTGCCTGCCGTGCTATCAATAAAAAATGGTCCAATTTTATAAAGTTATTTGTGAATTTATTTTTAGCACTTGTGGTGAGAAATATTTTTCATTGTCACTGGATTACTGTTTCCATGGAAATTTTCTCACTAAACTCCTGTTTTATTTGCCCTTACACAGAAGAACAAATCTTTTAATGTCTAGTTATATAGTTACAATCAATTCAGAAATCTCACTGAATTCCTTCATAGTTCTATGGACACGGAAGGTGAGAAGGAAGAAAAGAATGGAGGAAGGGTGGGAGGGAAGGGAGAAAGGCAGGAAAAGAAGAAGAAGAAGAAAGGGAGGGAGGCCTTCTGCTTCTGAATACAACTGTTTAAGGTCCAACACCCTTCTCCAATACCTCAAATGAAAAAAAAAAAAAAAGCACCAATGTGACTATAACTAAGCAGTCTTCTCTGTTCTAAGGCAATACATAGAAAATAAGCCAGCTGGAATCTGGAATTAAAAAAGCAAGCAAGTAGGCAGTGGCTGGAAGAAAACATTGAACCAAGTAAGCAATGAGATCCTGAGATTCATGAAAATACAGAAGTCAAAAGTGAAGCCTTCAAGACAGGAAGGTTACAGAACTAATACAAGGCATATCGAGCAGACCTTTACATAAAAGCTTGAACCCTTTCCTCAGTCTGGGTTTGTTTACTGAAGCTATAAAGTCCTGCAGGTTGACAAATTCCTAAGACTATGGCTTTCAGGTACCTGCTGTGCCTCGAAGTGCTGTGGAGCAAAGAACAACGGTACCGGCACGGTTCAACGGCCTCAGCAGAGGGCTAGGATTCGCTTGCCGTACTCCTTCCAAAACCTAGGAGAAAAAAAACTCCTTATCACGGCCAGAACTATGTGGCAAGCATCCTAAACGCTGGTGTGCACCAGCCTAAAAGAGGGTGCTAGTCCGTCTCTTGCCGGTGTGCAGCCCTGCATGAAGGACCCACGCCTGGGTGGTGAGGTCTGTTCACTCACACGCGCCGATCAGTCGGGCTGCGCCTTGTGCAACTGAAACGCTGGGCCAAGGGTGGGAACTTCTGGCTGGGAACATTTTTAAATGCCTTAAAACACAAAAGGAATGTTATGCAGAGAAAACAACTGTATCAGGCCAGGGATACATAAGCTGTTACAGGATCTATGTCTACATTTCACTAGCTGCAAGTTCTTAACATTTCCTGTGTTAAAGCGCTTCACTAGTTCAGATGTGCGTTCCAGATTTCTTCTTTTTACCTGAGAACACCCATCACACGAGACACTTAATTTAAAAAGTGATCTAAAAGGGTTTTCTACAAAACTTATTAGAACTTTGGCAAATAGGAAAGATGACTGAGAAAGTATGGGGGTTTTCTGAAATTATCAAGGAAATTAAACAAGACATTAAATGAACCGAAGACAATATATCACAAAAGAAACTTGAGAAATGCTATTTACATTGGAAGTAGTATTTCACACGTAAATAGTGACTGTCCTAAACTCCACGTAACAAAACTACTAAAGTCTCATGAGTGAGACGACTTCTTTTTCTTATCTATTTTAAATATATGATGAAAAGTGACAGGGCCAGTGTTTGTGTGGAAATTATGAAGTGTGCTGATCAGTTAAGCATGTAATAATGAGGTTATGAATTCCCAACATGCTGATGGAAATTTAGGTGTCTGAAAAAACATTGCAGAGATGCAGCTATGAGTTTTCCCTTCAGCTTCTTCTTTCATTTATTTTTTCCTATGATAACTGAACATATGGAGATTAATTTAAGTGTGGGAGTGACAGTGTGGATGTCTAATTAATTGCCCTAGAAAATAAAAAATGTTTCTGCCTTACTCATGGAAGACATTTGGCTGAAGTGGTGCCTTACATTATCAAAACCTGGATGTAATATGGAGTATTTGATGTAAAAACTGAACAAAAGGCAGAAAAACATAGTTAAGAACCTGGCTTAGCCATTTGCCAGGATTTCAAGCTGGAGTAAGCAAGCTGTGCTATCAAGTATGTGTGTTGGTTACTGCTTATCAGCTACTGAAGAACTATAAATATGAAAAGGTACAAGTAAAGGAGTGATGAATTTATAAATAAACCAAATGTCATGGTCAAATAGACATACAGGTAGTTTCCCTTCTCACAGTTAGCAGAGGGTGTTTTCAGGAGAGGTAAAGATGAAGCAGAATGTGGTTTGTTCCCCTTGTATGTCTCACATAGGTATTGGATTTACATTTCTAAGATTTTGGGCTTTATGCTTTGTTAATTCTGGCCTTATTTTTCCCTACCACCAGTTTCCCCATGGCATAAACAATCTGGCAGATAGTTTTTACAAAAGCATTTCCTGAAAGCACTTCAGTGTCATGTTTCCTTTACTACAGGTTTTTTTCTGAAGAAGTGCTGATGGACACTGTCATTACATGTGTGTGATCCCACTCATCTAAGGGGAATACTCTCAAAGGATTTTCAAGCTGTTACATGACAGAAAAGTGTTTCATGGATAAAGCAACTCCAAAAACAACAAAACAGGAGAGATTGTCTCTGAAAAACATATCCACAATATGCTGCGGGCTCTGTCAGATAGACTATAATGCTGAAGTAAAAACTCAGTTGCACCACAGCACTTCAGACCATTAGAAAAACAGTGCATGATTTGATGAGTGAACACTGTACTACAGACAGAACTCATTAACAGCTACATAACTTAGTAGTAAAGACCACATAACTTATAAAATAAGCCAGGTATGATTAAAGGAAGACAAACATCCATTAAAAATAGAAACTTGAATTCTTCTCCTTTAAAGTGTCTCATCATTATCCTGCAGAGGCATAGCCCTCATAGGTTTATACTTGCTACAAAAGACAATTTATATCCTATTCACAGAATCATAGAATTGTTAAGGTTGGAAAAGACCTTTAAGATCATCAAGTCCAACCATCAGTCTACTACCATGCCCACTAAGCCATGTCCTGAAGTGCCACGTTTACACATTTTTTGAATACCTCCAGTGATGGTGACTTCACCACTTCCCTGGGCAGCCTGTTCCAATGCTTGATACCCCTTTTGGTGAAGGAATTTTTCCCAATATCCAACCTAAACCTTCCCTGGCACAGCTTGAGGCTGTTTCTTCTCATCCTACCACTTGTTACTTGGGAGACCAACACCCACCTCACTACCTCACTCTCCTACCCTCCAGCAGATCAACACTCCCATCCAACTTGATGTCATCTGCAAACTTACTGATGGAGCACTTGATCCCCTCATCCAGATCATCAATAAGGATATTGAACAAGATCGGTCTCAGAACCGAGCCCTGGGGAACACCGCTTGTGACCGGCCGCCAGCCGGATTTAACTCCATTGACCACGACTCTCTGGGCTCGACCATCCAGCCAGTTCTTTACCCAGCGCAAAGTGCACCACAAGCCTCCAGTTTCTCCAGGAGAATGCTGTGGGAGACACTGTCAAAGGCTTTACTAAAGTCCAGGTAGACAACATCCACAGCCTTTCCCTCATCCACTAGGTGGGTCACCTGGTCATAGAAGGAGATCAGGCTGGTCAAGCAGGACCTGCCTTTCATGAACCCATGCTGCCTGGGCCTGATCCCTTGGTTGTCCTGCACAAGCCCTGTGAGTGCCCTCAAGATGAACCTCTCCGTAATCTTCCCTGGTACCAAGGTCAGGCTGAAAGGTCTGTAGTTCCTGGGATCCTCCTTCTGGCCCTTGTTGTAGATGGGTATCACACTGGCAAGCCTCCAGTCTTCTGGGACCTCCCCTGTTAACCAGGACTGCTGATAAATGATGGAGAGTGGCTTGGCAAGCTCCTCTGCCAGCTCTCTCAGTACTCTTGGGGGGATCCCATCAGGAATCATAGACTTGTGGCTGTCCAGGTGGCACAGCAGGTCCTTAACTGCTTCCTCCTGGATTATGGGGAGTTTATCCTGCTCTCGACCCCTGTCTTCCAACTCAGAGAGCTGCATACCCTGAGGATACTTGGTCTGGCTATTAAAGACTGAGGCAAAGAAGTAATTAAGTACCTCAGCCTTTTCCTTATCCTTAGTGACAATGTTCCCCCCCGCATCCAATAAAGGATGGTGATTCTCCTTGGCTCTCTTTTTGTTGTTAATATATTTGTAAAAATATTTTTTGTTGTCCCTTATGACCATGTCCAGACTGAGCTCTAGCTGGGCTTTTGCCTTTCTAATTTTCTCTCTGCATGACCTAACAAGATCCTTGTACTCTTCTTGAGTTGCCTTCCCCTTCTTCCAAAGGTGATAAACTCTCTGTTTTTCACTGAGTCCCAGCAAAATCTCCCTGTTCAGCCAGGACGGTCATCTTCCCCACCAACATTAAATTCTTCAGAAATTTTTCTTCTGTGTTTTCCATTCCCAAAGGACATCACCCAACAAATCAAATGTTTTGAACTTTGCAAGCCTGACATCAAACGTCCAGAGTTTAGGAGAGCGCTTAAGTGTGCTAAGTAAATAAGAGGATAAAAGCGTGTGATGAAAAGGCAGCTAGTTTCACCTAAGAACGGGCAGCAATTCAGTGGACAAAAAGAAAAGGATATAATATATCATGGAAATCTTTTGTATGGGTAAAGCAAGTTGTTTAATTGCAAGGTAACATTATCATTAAATAGGGAGTAGCAATTATATCAAACTATATTCATAAAAATATATCCCTGTTATTATCTTGTAAAATGAAATTTAATGAGTGAACAATATATGAAACTTAAAGTGTACCAAAGGATAACCAATATCTCTTTGTAGATTAGATTTAATCTTTAAAAATAAGGATTGTAAACTTTATAAATGAAATTAAAATTTTTAAATTAGAGAACTGATCTTATACTTTGTTGATACATATTTTCTTTCACTATATCATCTGTTTCTCAAAGCAGTATTAAACCCATTGTAAGGATAAATATTAACTATGGAGGAAACCAAGTATCAGGGAAGACAAGAATAAAATGTGGATACCTTTCCCCCAGCTAGTCTTTAGATTGTTAGAAACTTGACTCTGCCATGCTCATTCTGGTTTAATACTGCTTTATTTATTTACCTACTAAACTGGTACTATCTGGCACTTAGTGAATTAGTTTTTCTCAAAGTTGTTGCACTGATAGTCCATTAGAAGGCTGTTGCCTTTTTAACCACGATAAAAAGTTGGCATATTGTCTTATCAGTGTGCACTAACATTATTTTATCTGATCTGAATCCTCATGAACCTTCGATACATCTTCCAAAAGTTTACACAAATATCACCTTTATCTCCTTCTTGCATTTGATTCTGATAATGTGAAACTTCTTCTTCAGGGAAGCCTGATTATATTTTAAACTTAGTTTTGGCTTTGTTAATCAGATAAATCGTAATTAATGCATGGAACGTATTATAGTATAGGAACATTGGAGAAAAATAAAATGAAAGCACCAAATGCTAAAAATTATTTCTCCAAAGACATTTAATATATAGTAAAATTTGGTAACTGTTCTGTAATGGCTGTATTAATTAAACAGATCCTCCAGTCATCAGGTAAATGTACTTAATCTAAAGATAAAAATGAAAAGGGAAACCAAAAATAGAGAACAAACAGGCATTATCAGGAAGGAAGAAGTATTGTATAAGAAGCATAGAGAAACCTCATGAGTCATGTTTAAAAACAAAAATAATACAAAAAATAACTCGTGTGACTAAAGCGAAACAGAAACAAACCATGCTGTTGATGTTTATATAGATTATGGTATAAAAATGCAATACCTGTCTTAAGCACTAAAAAAAAATCTTTGAAACATAATTTAGATACACTTGGGTTTACTACCTCTTATTTCACTGATGGTTCAAAACACAGACGAAAGGAATTGGAATACAGGTGAATGCATTTCACATGTTAATTATTTGTATTTTAGTGCTCAATTAGTTTTTAAATCCTGTACACTGATGGAGTACCTCTAAAGACAGCCCTGAAAAATAGGAGACGGCTAGATTGCACCAGCTCATGAATGAATTTCTAAGATATTATGACTCAGAGGCTTATGGTTGAGATCCATTAGCCTTCAGATTTCTCCTTCCCCTGAGGAATTAAGAAATGTCTTTGTACTCTAATAGGCAACATATACAAAGTGGCAACTGCACAGAGATGTGTGGAATCGGGACTTGATTAATTTTCTTCCTCCCTCCCTCCTTCTTACCACTTCTTGAAAGAGGCCAACACTCAGTAAAGTCGTTCACCCTTTCCACACAGTGGGCCACAGGTGAAAACTGGGAAAAGTTGAACAACAAAATGAATTGGACCTGCCCAGTTATTTCTATTTTAAAAATACTTGCTGATTTTTGTAACCCTGCTGAAAATGACACACACTATGATGCTTCAGATCAGATACTTCTTTGATGTATTTCAGGAGCGCAATAAAATTGAAATATATTAAGGAAAAAACATTCTTTCTTCTCATAACAATGGTAAATAAGTGCACATGTTTAAATTTTCAAAGTGACAGACTGGAGTTCTGGCAAATGCTTTTTAACATTGCAAATGGAAAACAATGACTATACTGACCGAGATACAGAAACTCCCTGATAGAACACAAGCAATACATTTTCATGAGTCCCTTTAGGCAGTTTATGTCTTAAACCTGCAAAGGCATGTACAAGTTTAACTTAATCTACATATATGATTCTGTTTGGAGCTTGCAACAGAACAATAAAAAACCCTCATGTCATACAGGTATGAGATATATATTATATTCATTGCTTTCTCTCACATCATTTTATTGACTTTTGTCAATGATAAAACCAAAAACAAAATAAGAATGCATTCCAATACGTGGAACACATTGAAGGAGAAAACAGAAATGTTGTGGTAAGCTATTCAAAACGCTGTCCCTCAACCTCAAAACAAAAAATTTTGAAGGAAGGCAAAAAATCATCTGTGTTCTTACCTATCTCAGTATTATAGCAACAATGAGAAACCCCACACACCAAAAGTACTGCAGTATCTGAATTTCCTGGCGTTATGAGTTTAAGAAAAGTACTTTGTCTTAGGTTTATTTTTCTGCCAATTTCATGTTTCATGTAGTTTTTTATCTAATTTAGAAAAGAGGAAAAGTTCAGGGGGAAAAAAAAAATATCTATACAACACTATCTGTTTTCTGGCTTTAGAGGTCTTAATTAACCCTTTCTGGTTTCATTTCTCATGGTTAACATCCATTGTTTACCATAGGAGTTCTGGTTCCCTTTTTTAAAAAGAACAAAGTTTTGCACAGTTCCTATATAAAACCATCAGACTTCCTAGCTTTTTTCTAAAAAGGATATTTTTGCTTGTCTTCTCAGCAAAGTTCAAATGGATGGGGATAAGCATGAGGAAAAGATCAGTAATAAGGAAAGGAACAATTTTGTTTTAGGCAACAAGCTGGATTTTCTAATACCAACAGAGTTTATGGTCATTTTACTATTGGTTTATAATTTTTAAATTTTTATTATTTTTGCTAAATGTAATACTGGTTTAGAGTTTTAGCTGAACATATTTTTAGATTACAATTTCCTTCTAAAGCAAGTTCTCTTTATGTGTATATGTATATTTTTGTACTTATTTATACACACCAACACTACATTTTTGAAGGGGATTCTCGACACTTTTCCGAGTGTTAACATTTCTCTGCACTTAGGCAGAGCATCACGGACTTCAACAGAACCACATAAAGGTGGGATGCTGACAAACATACAGTGATAAGGAATATCAAAGCTTAAGTCTCAGTGTCACTCAAGTCTCAGTGCCATTTTCAAAATAGGTTGCGATAGCGCCGGCAATTTGACACTGCATCGCAAACATTTTTCTTAAGAAACTCCACGCACTACATCTGGTATGGGACCCACACTCACTTTCTTCCCATGGCTAGCTGGTCTAGCAACAGACTACACAATCTCTTGGGAGTTTGGTCCAAACTGAGTCTCTCAGGACCACGACCGACCAGCTCAGTGGAATTCAAGCCAGGGGCTATGTCCTGCAAACCTCCCGCACACCAATATCCCTTTCCTTACAGATAGCTCCACTGGAATCGGACATACTTCTCTCATGTCGTTACTTAAGACCATGTAATTTACTTCATAAGGCTTGTTCACCTCAATTCAAGTTTCTGTGCTTTAATTACTAAAAGTTGTTAGCAAAAGTTGCACTAATTGAAAAAGTTGCATTCATTAAAAATCACTGGCAATGGGTTGTTTTAAAACCTGGTTCTCCTAGTGTATTTTTCTCCTTTTGGTTTCTTGGCATACATTCTCCAGTTCAGTGGCTACTTAAAAGTAATGGCTGGTAGGTTAAGAGAGTCCAGAAAATTAGACAGTCTGAAACAGAAGTTAATCTCACATACTGTTAAACTTCTAAGCGTTAGACGTTTAAATTTAAACTACTCCCCCTTGTTTGCCTCCAGAATTAAAGGAGACGTATAGACAACTGCAGCATTATCCTAAACATTAAACTTAGAATGACATGTATGGCCTTCTGGAGGCGGCAGCTCCTCACCATTGACTATAAAAAGAGCGTTAGGGTTACTAGTACAGGTCTAGATGTGTCCCTTTTAGATGCCCATATGAGGACAAATGAATCCCATCCTACTGACAAGAGGAGGAATACCACACACCAACGGCATAAACCACAAATTCATCATCTGATGCACGAGTTCCATGGGATGTTCTTGGGGTTTGTTTTGGTTTGGTTTGCTTGGCAGGAAACGTGGGAAAGGTGTTACTTGGGAAAAAAGCTAAACTGAAGGAAAAGTGAAGGAGAGGGTACATAAAGGGAAAAGAGGCAAAGGGAGTTATGCAAAGCAACAAAGCGGGTGGAAGAGTGTGGTTCAGAAATTTGGCGCAGGGCTGGGCTAAAGATAGGTCCCTAGAAGATCCTACACGCCTAGCTCGGCTGTTTCTGAAACTGCGCTATGATGTGGCTGAATCCTTGACTGGTTCACCTCTGCATCTTCCCCTACATACAGCAGAGAAGCATGAACACTTGGGTCATTTCCAGTATAAAACAAAAGTCTCCTCTCTACTATTCTTAGTCCAGAGCAGTTGATGGGGAGAGGTGATTCTAGCTGAGTTTGATTTAAACCTCCCGCACCCCAGTGCCGTTACAAGTCCTTCTGCAGCGACCTGTAGAGCAAGTGTTCCTGTAGAGACTGATTCATTAACAGTAAGTAAATATGTCTTTTCAATGTATATACCCAAAAACTGCACCAATGCGCTAGGATAGCGGTTCCCAGCTGGTTTGGACCAGGGGATAATCATAAGCCCTTAAGATTTTTATTAATCATTACATATGCTGTTAAGGACATCTCATATATTTACTCCTAACTATAGTCCCACTGACCAGCTGTGGGCCCCTTCTGATACCCCAATGGACCATTCTCAGCTTATGGCTTGCGGTTCAAAAGCCACCGCTGGGGCTTGGGGGCTGGAATGAGACAGGCACTGAGAACTGGCTGGACAGTGAAACCGAGCTGGTTGTTTGTAACATCAAGCTGAGTGAAACACAAATTAAAATTTAAGGTAAATCTAAAATTGAATAGGTCTAAAAGCCTTTTATGAGGATTCATTTTTAAATACCTTTTAGTAATCCAAGGTATTTTTAGTAACATAGGTGTCAGTTTTAGTAATTATTAAGCCTGTGCAACTCTCAGTGAAACCAGTCAGAACTGAAGATAACAAAACTGTCAATGTTTGGACCGCTGCCCTGTACACAACATTGTCATATCTTTTAATCCACTTCTGTCCTAAACCAAACTGCCTTTACTGCTGTGTTACTGTGGAACACGTTGGAGCCTGAAAATATCCTACAGCAGACCTATTACTATATGTGCCCATAACACGATGTATTTAAACTCTGGTACTTCAATACAAGGCTCCCATGTTATCCAGCTGACAAAAGGGAATTTGGGCAGAGGAAAATCCTGTTGATCTTTTCTACCAGCATGTAATAGGAATAGAGTTGATGTCACAAGGTCTCAGTTAATTTTCCTCAATTTATGAACTAACAAGCAATATTCTAAATTATTTTTAAAAGCTTGTTCCTATTCACCTGAATATTTATAGTTGTACTATTCCCTGATAACAGAGACAACACCCCGGTCAAGCCCATCCTCTTTTCACTACCCATAATCTAAGCTGAAGTACTCTAAGCATATTGGAGTTTATATATACACAAGTATAAACATTTTATGTTTTACTATAATTTATACTACTAGGAAGGGTGATTTATTTATAGGCTTTGATACTAGATATTTTATATCCACACCTTTTCAGAGATATCCAAATTTTGATCTTCAGATCTGCTATTTGCAATCTGGAAACGTTTATTCCTGAATAAAGCTTGCTAGGCCGAGCCCAGAGTTCTAAACAATGCATGCGAAACAGGTCATTATTAATGTTTTTTAAATGCAATTTTAGGTAGGTGGGATATTTTTCTTAGTATCTTAAAAACAGCCAAGATGATTTAGAGCTGTACCTGACCAACAAAGAAAACAAATAATTTATTCAAGTATGTTCTGGTCTTTGTTTATCATTTGAATGATTAATTCTTGATTAAGGTAGTAGGGATAAGGTACTGCATTTTTTTCTGATACTCTTCTTTGAAGGAAATGCAGAACGGGAGCTATTAACTCTAACGACTCTTAAATGTTTCAAAACCATCTTGAACAATTGCCAAGGGGCAGAAATGCCTGAAGGATGTTGCTGAATGTTTGCTGACGGAATCTAAGGCTTAAGTGAATTATCTGTTTTCTTATCCAAAGGACTTTGAAGTAGCATTGCTAAGAGAATTTATTGTTATTCTCAAAGCCATTACCCAGCACTGATGAGAAAGAGGAGGGGCTACATTTACTCTTCCTAAAACTAATTTTTGTGAGTCAGGAGCGTGACTCAGACTGGTCAGTGATGTTGATGTTAGCCTCAGAGAGAGATAGCTTGGTTACTGGAGTAGCTTCTTATCTTGGGGAAGGGGAGAAAAACTGAACAAAACGCTTGTCACTTGACCACAGAGGAGAGGATCACAACATTACAATTTATGAACCAGGTATTCAGTCAGCATGAATTGGAACAGGTCCACAAAAAGGTGAAATCAATGAAGCTTCACAAACTAACATCAGCTGACAAGAGGCTCTCAAAGATAAGACCACAGCTTCATCAGAAGTTCAGCAGAGAAGCCTTATAAAGCAACACTTCTAAAAGCACCCACAGTGGCATAAATCAAATGAACTAACACTTTTTATTTCAATCCGGAATCGCACATACATAACATGAACGTCCAAAAGCACTTTTGCACCTTGACACGTTTTTTGAGTCTTGGGGTGATAGGTGAGCTGCCTGACCGATACATATCCATAGCAAGGACAGGCACCGAGAGATGATGGCTAATAGCAGTTCCAGGGAGACGGTAACAGCAGGGTTATTTTTAACAAACCCTCCTAGTGAACTGGACTGAATTGCTTGCAGGACAGCCTTGCTTGAGTCTTTGGCCATCCTTTAGGAATTCAACATTGAAGCGTCTGGCCGTGGGGGAGAAAGTATCAGCTCCAAATGGGGCAAATGCTACATAGGAAAAGCCACTTCAGTGCAGGTAGCCAGGTGCTTGCTGTATGTATTTTTGAGTTCTGCTAGGATGCTATTTGCAGAGTAATAGCACACACTCATTCACCAGTCATTTCTCACTTTCTAAGAGGCAGCCATGGTCATACTGTCTCATCACATCCATACTTGTTTTTATTTTTGTATGTTTTATCATGAAAAGCTTCCCAAACATGTTTTTTCCCACTCTTTATAGCACTGCAAAATATGGTTATCCTACCCTATTCTCTTTTTTTCTTCTCCTGTCTCTTGCCTGAACCAAGTCCTTTAATTGGTCAGATTCTCCATCAATTCCAGGATTTTATGCTTGGTTTGTGTTGTTTTTTTTTTTTTTTCCTTGCAGGTAGACGTTGTGCCTTTGCTCATGAAATATCTTTCTACTCCTTCATCTGGTCTGGAGCTGTAACGCTGCTGTGCTGTGCTGTGCTTGCACCTGAAAAGAACATGTAAAGAAGAAACAGTTAGCATATGAAGTCCAGTGTATTTTTTCTGATATATTTCAAATATAACATATATGACAAAGTGATTTGTGCAATAATTGTTGCTTCTCACATTCCTTTGGGTTTTTTCTTCTTTTTTATCTTTCACACTCCTGATCCAGCAGTATCAAAGTGAAAGAAAAAAAAAAGTTAAACTAAAAATTTTGTGAGGGAAATGGAATAGAGGAAAAAAATCAAATATTTTAAATTGTCATATACATTGACAACAGGAAACAGATTATGCACAAATCCGGAGCTCCTGAACAATCAAGAGAAAGGCTTCTGAGCTGATAAAAATGCAAATGTTTACAGATAGACCTCTCTCCTAAGGGAGGGGTGGACGATTTCAGTATCAATTGCGTGATATTGTTTTGTTTCACAAGGTCATTGCTAGGCTGCGTGGGTGGATGATAGAGCAATTTGGTCATTGTGACACCTACAAGATGAGCGAGAGGTCAATTGTTTCCTTATCTAGATGGCTGTCTGGTCATTTAGGCAACACAGTGATTTGTTAGAATGCAGGATACTGGAACCATCACGAGATGCACAGGGAACAGGAATATTCTCAAGGGTGGTCTGCGGAGAGTGGTCAAACAGTAACACCGGGCTGAGAAAGCCGACTGGGAGAAGTGTCGCTGATACAGAAAATGTTTGGCTCTGCAAGCCCCGTGGAAGCTTTGGACACTCATCTCTCCATGCTCATACATAAGTATTCTCCCAACTCCTCACACTTCCTCCAATTTCACCAAATTTAATTCATTAACTGAGTTTGAACGGGATCAGCACTAGCAGGATAGCCAAGAAACCAGTTTCAAAATGAAATAAAGTTTAGATCTATGCACAAACTATGAAAAGACTGTTTTCTACTTTCTTCTCTCAGATCAAGTCCATCATGCAATTTTGCCAAAAGGCCCCTAGTTCACAGGGGATGGTGAGGTGGTCACCCAGACCTTGGCCGCCTTACTCATTTTTGACCAAAGTATTGCAATGATCCAAGTACTCCAATTCATACTCTTTATGTTAAGAGTCTCATAGTAAGTAGATAGGATTCAGGCAACCCACTGAAATTCTCTGACACATTTTCTGCCTCTGTTAAAACGTATGATACCTCTGTCGTTAGAGTGTTGGTCGCAGAATGAGCTGAGCTATTGTCACTGATTTGTCAAGTCTGGCCTTTCCAAATTGTCTGCAAACCATGCTGAATTTTCCTGAAATGGAAATGTTTCCTCAAAAGTTAAAAGAAAATGAAATTGTGACCTACATTACATGGAATGTTTTCTGTTAGTCAATTATATGCCCTAACCTTTAGAAATAGGAGGAATGCTTATTTTTTCACAAAAATCATGAGGAGTGTTGTAGCTCGAGGATTAATTTGGAAAACATTTTGAAATCCTCAGGGAGAAATTTCTTCTTAGTTTCAGTCAATGTGTCACATGTTTTTATGCTATCCTTGTGTATCAGTGCAAGAGGAATAACTATTTTGTGTCTTGAAAAATGTATCCAATTAGAGAATTCTGCCATAACAGGATCTCGAAAAATTAATGCTGGTATCTACCCCTCCCATCTCTGCTGCCTTCCTGTGAAGAAAATAGGATATTATTCCCATTTCATAGACAAAGAACCGAAGCACAACCTACCTACCTTCCCTCAAGACAAAAGGAAGCAGGTACAGACATGTACCCGAGCTGCAATGCATTAAACACATCATCTCCTTCTTAGCTGTACCAAAGCTAATTGTGTCTGCCTGAGAGCTAGGGAATATGACAGAACCGTGCAGAACACATCTGCCAGTCTTACAAAGCTGTATGGAGAAATGCAATTCCCAAGTGCCTGGGGAAGCCTCGCTGAGCTGCAGCGATGGGTGCAGAGGAGGGTGCTGAACTGCAGGCAGAATGTTAGAGAATTTTTTATATGTGTTCAGATAGTTTTATATTATCCTCCTAGGAAGAAATGCAAGAAATCTCCTCAGCAGAAGAGTCTGCAGGATTGCCTACCTCAGTATTTTGATTTTTCAATTAACCTCTAGGTATGGGGAGGTAAGGTAGTATTTTTAGCAACATCCAAAATGAGCAGGAGCCATTTACTGCTCACAGTCTCTTTTGATTGCCTCTTGAACGAGGAGAAAAACGTTAACAGGCATTCAGGTAAGAAAGACAGAGACAATGAAGCTCAGGCAAGCCATGATAATAACGTCGTTAGGGCGATTTATTTATTTGCCAGCCCTTGTGAGCTGTTTTGTGCTGACTTCATCCTGTTGCTTTAACCCTCTAGGCTCTGCACCACCTCGGGACCGCAAGAGGAGCGGTACGTCTGAGCTTCTCCCTTTCATTTCTTCCGCAGCCCCGGCTCCGGCAGCCGCGGGATTTGGACGGTGACAAAGGCGGAGCCGGGTATTTTAGAGCAGGCTGAAAGAGCCCGACAGCCTGTGGCACTGCTGGCCAGTCATTCCAGCGAGATGCCCGGCGGAGGGGCGGGTAGGATGTCAAAGCACGGCTCGAAAAAACACACAAAGGGGGTTATAGAATTACGTATGGTTTACGAACGAGGATTTTTCATTGGGGGGGGGGGCGGTGTGTGTGTGATCGACTGCATTGGAAGAGGCGAACTGCAATCGGGGTCTTTTATTTCCGCTTCCATTCCCAGCGCTGTCGCTCACTCCCAGCGTCTCCCCGGAGAATCACTTGGGCGCAAACGTTCATAACCCCGTTTATTTTTCTTTTACCAACCGAAGAGCCTTCGGCTGGAGACAGGGAGGTGCTGGACACCTGCGGCCCCCAGACCATCCCCACCCTCCTGCGGGAGCTGCCCGGGCTCCCCGAGAGGCAGGCACGCCCGCTGCGGGGCTGGACCCACCCGGTGCTCCCCAGTCCCCACCACCGGCTCATTCCTGCTACTCCAGGCCTCAGCGGCCCCGCGCAACCGGGGACCCAACACCTCTCGCCGCGCAGCGCCCCGGGGCGCCCGAATCCCTGCAGCGACAGCAGAGCCTCGCCCAGGCTCCGCCGCGCCCACCGGTGAAGCCCCGCGGCTCCGGCGGGCGCGGCACGGCGACCCCGCGCCCCCTGGGGCAGGGAAGTACCGCGTCCCGGCGGACCGTTAGGGCGGCCCCGCGCGGTCACACCTCCTTCGCGGCGTCGCCACCGCCCGCAGGACGGCCCCGGCCCCACGCGCGGCCGCCGCCCACCGGGGGAACCGACGCGCCCCGGCCCCGCGGACCGGCTCCCGCCAGCCCCTCCCCCGCGCGACGGCGGCCTCTCCCGCCGCCTGGGGATCCCCGCCCCTCCCCCCCCGAGGCAGTCCCCGGCCCCGCTGGCGGCGGCCCGGAACCCACGGGTGGGGGGGACTCTCCGCGCCGCCCCGCCTCCGCCCCGCCCCGCGGGAGCCGCTCGTGGCAAAGTCACCGACCCCCGAAGCCCGCCGGGCTCCATCAAACGCCGCTGCCCCGCCCACCGACGTCATGGAAACAAGCGCGTCAGCCTCCCGCCCGCCAGTAGCGGCGGCGGGGGGGCGGGGAGAGGCGCGGAGCCCCGCCCCCGCAGGCGCCGTGCCTATCGGAGCCCCTCCTCCTCCTCCCCCATTGAAGACGCCGCACGTCGGGACCCCCCCTTCCCCGGCCGCGCGAGGGGCCCCGTCACGTGACCGGCGCTCCGCAGGCGGTGAGGGGGGCGGCGGGGACCGGCGGCGGGAGGGGAGGGGGCGGCGGCGGCGGGAGCGAACAAGTGAGTGACCGGGGCGGGCGGAGGAGGGAGGCGGGCGGATCGCTGCGCTCCGCCCCGCCCTGCCCGGTGGCGCCCGGCTCCCGTAGCGGTTGCTCGGCGGCGCTGGGGCTCGGCGCTGCCCGGTGCGTGCGGGGCGAAGGAGGCGGGCCGTCCCCGCGGAGCGACGGCGGCGCCCGCAAGGAGGGCGAATCGCTGGTTCCTGCCGGTGAGGCGACGGGGGCGGGGCGGGCGGTCCGCGGCCCCCCCCCCCTTCCTCCTCCTCCTCCCCCGGTGCTCCCCACTCCGGTGCCCCCTCCCTCCCCAATTCGGTCGCCGCTTCCCCCCCGCCCCCTCTCCGCCCGCCTTCCCCCTCCCTCCCCCCGCGGCCGCAGGGCGGGGGCGGCGCGGCGGGGCCGGCCGGCCGTGGGCAGGGCGGGGAGCGCGGGGACCTTGTGTGCTCGGCGAGCGGGCGGCGGCAGGTTCGCGGGCGCCTCGTCCCGGCCCCCGGCTGACGGCTGGGCGGTGGCGGGGCCGGCCCGGCGGCGCCGAGGTAAGCGGGGCGGCTCGGGGCGGACACCCTCCCGGCTGGCCGGGGCGGGCGGCGGCAGGTGCAGCGTTGCTCTGCTCCCGCCGCGGGGCTGCGGGCCGTGGCCGGGTTCTCCCGGGGAGGCGGCGTGGCTGGTGCAGCGGGGCGGCCGCGACAGCGGGGCGGCCGGTGGGGCTGGGTGCCGCACTCCCGAGCTTTCGCCGGTTTTCCCCGCAGGTAACCGGAGCGCGCACCTGGCTGCTGCCGTGTAGCCGGGGCGCGGCGTGACCTTGAGGGCAGCGGATGCGGGGCTGAGCCTCCGCGGTAGCGCGGCCGCCGGGCGCGGCGCCGCCACACCGCCGCGTCCCCCGCGGCCGGGCAGGGCCGGCACGCCGCGGCCCCGCAGCCCCCGGCGGGGCGGGCTCGCACCCGCCGCGGATTAAGGCGGTTCTCAGCCCCTGCCGCCCGCCGGGTTAAGTAGCCGGGATTAGCCCGCTGCGGCTGCACGACACCGGCATCCCGGTCGCCTCTCCGCCGCCCCGCGGGGGCCGGGAGCCCGGCAGCCGCAGCCGCGCAGCCTCCCACGCCGCCGCCTCCTTCCTCCCTCCCTCCCTCGCCCGCCCGCCGCGCCCCCGGGGCGGTGTTTTTGGCCGCGGCTGGGCCGTACGCCGCTTTCCGTCGGAGCGAGCGGGCAGTTTCGATTTATCGATGCCTGGCCGGGCTGCTCATCGACCGGCGCGGGCGGGGAAGGGATGCGGCGCCTCAACGGGAGTGCGAAGTCCCCGCGGGCGTCGCGCCGCGAGTGAGCGTGGACCTGAGGTGGGAAGCACCTTTAGCGGCGGTGCCGTCCTCGGCCCGGCGGTGCCTCTAACCCCTGGATGTGGCACCACGTGAGTTTGGGAGCGGGCCGGAGCCTCCGCCGGGGAACGGCTACCGGCTGCCCGGCGCGGGAGGAGCGGAGCGGGGCAGCGGGAGGGTAGGTGTCCGCGCCGCCGCCGGCCCGGACTTCCCGCCGAGCCCCTCGGGCTGTGGGCAAAGGCCGAGGTCGGAAGGATTTATGATTTCGGGAGGAAGGTCTGAGGAAAAGCTGACCAGGTGGTCGCCTGGTTTTCGGGAGCGCTTCTCTTGGTGCGGGGGTGCTGCCGGAGGGGTGGGGGCGTCAGCTTGAGCCCGGGGGAGCGTTTGGAGATCGGGAGCTGTGGGTGAGTCGTCCCAGGTTTTTCAACCTGAGGGGCAGCCTATTTGCACAGTGGTAATGGGAGTCTCTGCAGTGCTACGCGTGTTCCACAGTCGACATAAATCCTTACTAATATTTAATTTTTTTTTTTTGTTTCATTTTTTAAAATATATGAGAAAGGAGGGGCGGGAAAGATGCACAGTAACAAAATCTCAGGGTCTTTTTCTTGTAATTTAAGATCCCCATTACAGAAATCCTTAAATATCTATTGCATACAGCATTCTTAAATTTGTACCTTCAGGTGCTGAGGCTTTTTTCTCAAAAGCCTCTCTTTTCCTGTCGAAAAGGAACTGGTGATAATACCTTATTCCTCGTCTTAAACCATCATTGGGAGAATGTGTTCCCACTGGTGTCTGGCTTAACAGGGTTTGAGGGGTGACTACCTAGGTGAAGATTCAAATCATGTCCCTTCTTGGAAGTGAAGTCGCAAGTCAAAGGTACCTGTGAACCATGTCTTGCATTGCGATTGACAGCCTTGACTTGCTGGGTGAAGAAGTAGAGTATGCCTTTGGAAAACCACCGCCTGACCGAAGGCTGCTGCATCTTTAAAAACACTCTTGGGTCCTAATGAATCGGAGTTGAAATAATGTTTTTAGGTGCTTGAAACGATCTTGGCTAGATAACTTACCAACTCCTTGGTTCATCATACAGTGTATTCAGAAGGTGGTTAGCTGAAGCTGTAGCCACTGCGGCACCCCCCCCCCCTTTTTTTTTTTTGCCTGTTTGATGGAGCTTCTCAAGGATTTGTTCCAAACGCCACAAATCGTGAATTCCAACAGAATTAAACTTGTGTATCTTTAAACTATTGGCTCTTTTGGCAAGAATAGCTTCCAATGTACTAGGACTTTAATACTTATGGCATAATGAGTGGAAACTCTCCCGGTGTCAGTGGAAAAAGTGGTCACTGAATTCAGTGAGAGGAAAAAAAACCTCGTACACTTCAATGTGAAATTTTCAGTCTGGAAAAGCATCCTTGGGTCGTTAGGTGTATTGCTGCACTTTCTGTTTGTTTTGGTAGCCCACCCAGGTTGGGTTATCTGAAGAAAACGGGAAGCCTGTGTTGTGTACAGACACTTGCAGGTTTTCACAATCAAATGTTGCTATCTGGGTGCTGAATCGCAACATTGCTACTTCAATTCATTCAAAGATAAACGCTGCTAAAACTAATTTGAAAGGGAATTGTGGCTGTGCTGTGATGCACACGTACAGTGACTCGTGCTGCATATTAAGCAGACATTGGGTAAACTGTATTGGTTTCTTACAAAGTTGCGTTGCGTACAGATGACGATACAAGAAAAGGATCCCCCTTCATTTAATATACAGCTAGTAATCTGTGAGTGATCCCACATCAATTAAGATGCTCCATAGCCTAATGTTAGAATCTCAATTAGAAAGTGACTCTTTTATGGACCACAATATAGAGAACTTCTGTCAGCTGTTAAAATTGAGAACCTCTAAATCGTGTTGTGTGAGCTTAACAGGAAGCTGAGAGCCTTGTAAATGTCCTGCAGCTCAGTCGTGAAGGTCTAGTAATTACCTGTTGGTGGCTGTGTGGGTTGTTTGTTTTTTTTTTTTTTCCTCTTTGAGTTTATTTGGAAAAGAAGAATATGATAAACTGGAGGCAGTTAGACGATGAAGATATTAAGAAGGAAGATATGTAGGTTGGATCTGGTGAAGCCACCTTAAAAAATGGATGCTTTGGAAGAATTAACTTTGACAACATTTAAGATTTTAGAACTGGGAACTCAATATTAACTGACAAGTTCAAAATGGACTTGGCAAAGAAATCAATAACATGCCATAGCAAGCAAGTCTCCCTTGACATAAGGGTGGACAAGATAACCTGAAGTATCTTCTAACTCAAATTTCTTCCATTAAGGTAGACTAAATATTAATGGCACCGAGCATTCTTTACTGCTGAAATGTGACCTCAGTGATGTCTTTCAGAGTTTGAACTGTTTATTTTAATATATGTTCTCTTCAGCTTTTAAAGGGAAAATAACACTAGTGCAACAAGGATGCGTATTTTGCTCAGAGTTGAAGTTAGCTTTCAGTTAGCAAAATTTAATACAGAACAATGAACAGTCATGATTAGCCCAGGGTGTTTAAATGTAAGTAACTTTTGAGAAATAGGGAAGACTACTTGAATCTATTGAATCTGTAGCAGATTTTTGTTATAGAAATGCATGCTTACTCTCCTCTGAAAAGATCAATAAAATTGCAGTCATATTCTTAAATTTGTACTCTTTAGTATTCTCAAGTTGTCTTAAAATGAATAATAATAAAACTTGTTAAAAGCTGCTGTTCAGGAGATAACGATCTTTCTTTATAGAGTATTTTAATTAAAAATTAGATAAAATCTAGGGGTTGCAGTGTTGTGTCGAAAAAGCTAAGATTAGTTCTGCCTACTGGCTTGCTACAGTATGTGCAACAGTCTCAAAGAGGGAGTTTTTTGTTTACTCAAACCTGTTGAATTTTACCTTGAAGGCATCATTTTTATTTTTCCTTATGAAGTTAACTGAAGAACAAGGACAGTGGCCATGAGATGATACTGTTGCCTATTTGAAAAAAAAAAAAAAAGTGAACCTATGATTTACGTGGAAGTTGGGTATTTCTCACACACATTAAGAATTACTTACTAATCTAACTCAAAATGGCTTGTCTTTACTTTGGATTTATTCACTTTTAAATAACTGTCACTAATGTTAGTTTTCTCCTAGCTTTGGATTCAAATAGTGGAAAAGACCATGTTCACTAATTGCACAGTAGAGTGATTAAAAAATAAGAAAGGAAGAATTTTTTGTTCATGACCTGCCCCTCCCCGCCCCCCAACGTTTGTATCCACATGTAAAACCTAAAAATGTGTTCAGCTTCTCTGAAACAGGGCAGTTCCGTATAGAAGATGGAAGGAATGATAATAAGCAGTATAGAAGGAGGATTTCTGGGAGGTACCATGTACAGTGAAACCAACAGGCAAAATAGGCTAACCCATCTTGGAACAGTCACACCTTTTCACACTGAATGTAATTTCAACACACATACATGGTACTGTCCAGTTTTTCTTTTATTTCTAAATTGTTAGGCTTTCAAATACATTCTGTAAAAATGAGTTTCTAGTTTTCATGACAGGTTTCACTTGATATGAGCAGTAAATTTGAGGGAACTGCCTGTTCAGGCTATTCATATTACAGTAAACCTTATGAAAGTGATTTCTGCTGCCACTTATAAGTCTTATTCTAACGGACAGATGACAGCAGGAGGTGTTATTAGTTTAATTTTGGTGAATTGCAAAGTAGGCATGAGGCTTTCTCAGTTGGTATTTCATAGCCTGGTGGGAGAAGAAATGTAAAGAAAATGTAGGAGGCCTTCAAAAAAAAAAGCCAGAAATAGCTATGAAAATAAATCCAAATTCTTTTTGTCCAGTAAGGGGTAGGATGTAACAGCATGTTACGGGACAGACAGAGAACATCTGCCCTGCCTTGGGAGGGGAATGGACTGAGGAAGAGGGTGTACCTTTCCCGTAGTGCTGCTGGCAGCCATACCGTGCAGTTAGGGAGTGCATGGTTACCTTTGGAGGGTGACAGTGGCCAATAAGCCTTGGCCAGCAGCAAGGCTTATTGACTCTAAGTCTGGCTGGTTTTGCCACTTAAAACATGACCGGTGGTGTCTCACACTAGGGGTAGTGTTGGCTTATTGCTGACCCATTTTCTCATACTGCTTTGGAGGAGAGAGCTAGGCAAGTTGCTTCATGGCCTCCCACTTAAGGTGAACTTCAGTGGTCTGCATGTCTCAGGCTTTCAATATTGCTTATGAGCTGGGTGCTGCCTTCATTCCCAGTGAGCACAGGAAACACCGTGTTCTTAAAACACACTTCTGTGGAGCCTATCGCTTGTAATCTGCTACCCTTACTTGTGCCCTTATATTCACAGAAAGATAAGGTGGCAGCGGGGAATACAACACTGTTGGGTTCTGACCACTTGGTGTACAGTGTCTGGTCTATGAAGAGGAGGCCCAGGGTGTACCCTACTCTACATAGTCGATAGTGACAAACCCCACTTCAAGGCAGAAAAGATGATTCAGCCACTCTTGCTTTAAGCAGCTCTCTAACTTCCTGAGACTCCACCCAAGGCTCACAGTGGTGTCGTCGTTGTCGTCTTGTCTTAGGTCTTCATTGAAACTCAAACTTTGGTATTCATTTTAAAATCTCGAATCTGAGATGATCTTAATCACCTTTACAGTACATGCACCAGTGGAAGAAAAATAAAGTGCTGTCTTTGCTGAAGTGTTACAGGTGTGCCCTTACGCAAAGATCACGTAACCTTTTATGAACTTGTTATTTGACAAGTGACTGGCACTTTGTTCACGTGGCTTTCAGGATTGCTTCCTGAAATACAAATACAAGGATGTGTTTCTTGCGCTGTGTACTTTGGCTCCCTGAACTACTGCATTTCTAGTGAAAACAAGAGGTCTTGGGTCTTAGATGATAAAAGATTTCTTTTAAAAATCAATAAAATAAAAATAATATATGTTGCTGTATGATTATAGAATAAACTTCATCTGTGAATCAGATCAGAATATCTTGATTTAAAAGAAATAAAACCCAACTGATAGCTCCATATGGGAAAGGAGGAAGAAGAGACATTAGCTGTACGTGATGGAGCTTTTCCACCATAGAAAGAAATGGCCATAGTGCTATGCTCTTCATTGACACAAGGAGCTTAGCCACTAGCAGCAAAGAAGTCTTGTAGGAACTTCAAACTTTTTTTCAGGAATACTTGTAGATTGTTATAAAAAGTTAAGAGGATGGCCACTATGACTTTCCAAAAGCTTGGAAAACATTTGGTTTTGTATGGTAGGTGTTTCAAGAGATGGGAGTCTTTTAAGTCCTGATCAAAACACTTGCTAGTCACTTCTGTTAACATGAGGTGTCTGCTTGCTTTTTTAATATTCTGAAGTTATGGCATGCTTTTATCATGGCCTTCTGAAGCTGCTGTGTTGATCAGCATAATCCAAGAGACTGAGAGGACAGCAAGACAGCCTCAGTTGTACTTTCTTCTCACAGTGACAAGCCAAATAGGCAAGTTTCATGGGGTGGCTGAAGGAGGCATGATAGCTACTTTCATGTCCACTCTGCCCTGGGCTGCTCAGTACTCCCACCTCCTTTGTGTCATCTTTGCTCCTTTGACTTGCTGCACCAGCAGATGATTTGTGTTACACAATCCTCGTGCGCAGGCTGGGCTCTCCGAGGCGAGGCTCGCACGAGGGAAGCAGTATGAGTCTTCAGATTGGTGGTGTGGGAATGTTCCTCCTTGTGCGGTCATCACGTGCAAACGTTCCCTAGAGAGTATTGACCTTTTAATGTACAAGAACTTGAAGTTATTTTTCTGACAGTAGATCGGAGAGTAGTTTGAGCGCTAGCCTTCAACTAATGGCTTTCCAGAAAAGATTATTTGGATCTATCCATAAAGATCTTTACACTAGGTAAAATATTAAAGAATATTACAACACATAAGCTATATGCCTAGGTGGTTTCTGATACTGCAGTGGAGGAAATGAAAAACTGCTTGTCGTATTGTGTGTCCAGGCTTGCTTTCTGAGGTTTTCACTTAGATAAGACTGAGGAGATAGTAACAAGAAATGGATAGAAAAGGTGACAGGTATTGTTAGCCCTTAAATAATCTGAGAAAGGGTGGTATTTTTTTAACCTCTTGTCTATTTAGATATACTAGAAACTAAAGCAGGATCGTAATATGCATATTGAGCAGGAGTTTTTTCCACTTCCACCTAAGTGCTACGGCTTTCACTTTAGTGATATTGCACTTTAAATTTCTTCACATCACTTGGGTCTGCCAATTTTTTCTTCACTTGGGAATGAAGCTGGTGCAAAACTTCATGAAGTCTGCAGAGTACAATGCATATCAATACTTAGATTAGAGCAGTGTCTAGCAACCTCACTGATGAGGTTGTGTGAAACATGAAGTGATTTAAACTGGCTGGCAGGATCTGTGCCAAACAGCTTTCAAATATACATAGTTGAGAAGCTGGAGACTGACAGCTGGGGGGAGTAGGAAAGGTGCTCTACTACTGCTAGCACAACTGCTTTACTTCTACTTTATTAACAACTCAAATCATTTCAGCTTGTGTTCACCTACTTTGGCTCTGAAATCCACGTAGTTAACAGTGACAGCTATTTTCGCATTCTGCAATGAGCTCGCTTTGCCTAGTGAAATGTCTTAATGTCTTCACAAAGATGCTTTCAGACCTGTTTTGGTAATAGGTGGATCTGGCTGTGGTGACTGCAGGTCTAGGAGTTTGTTTCTAAACTGGAGCTCCATTTCCAAAGTGAGTTGAAAGAGATCTGGTAATAAAGCACTAAATTATCTAGAATTTGAGGAAAGCACGGTCTCTTGCCTTTCAGGTGTGGTTTTTTTGCGTGTTATTTGGTTTCTGTTAGTGGAGGCACTTGTAGTAGTAGAGCTGTCCTTCAGATGGAGATGGCTGCTCACAGTGCATACCAGGTTACAAGAACCTTTTGAAAGAGCTTTTGTACAAACACGCACTTTCAAAAATGAAATACCAGCTTATAAAGCAGTGGTACATGCTAAGGATATCATCTGTTTGTGAGTGAACAAGTCACATGGTGGCTTTCTTTTTCCCTTGTTGATCCTGGTGTTGTTGGGCACTGCACAGCAGCATCTCAACTTTACCAAACCCACTGGGAAAAGGTTGTCTTGGTTATGCGAGATCTGACACCCTAAAGCTGCGGTGTGAACTAAGGTACCACAAAGCACAGGAAATCAGTTTACCAGATGGAGAAAAACAAGGGGTGGATGCTTGAGGGGATTACTTTATATTTTCTTGGAAGATGCTGTAGTAACATTTTGGTAAGTGGACTGCTCCAAAGCCAAAACAGCGAATTTGCATAGGTTCAGAGCTTTATGTTCATCAAATCTAAAGTTATTTCTCTAAATGAATATGGAGAATAAAGCTATATGTATAACTATGGGCAAAATGCTTTGAACTGGACAAAGTGAATACATGTTACTTTGAGGCTGCGATCAGAAAACAGGCCTGATGCAAGCTCCTGGTGGGAGCTGCCAAAAGCCCCTCCTCAGCGTTGCTGAGCCAGCAAAGTGAAAACACAACAGAAGGGCTTTCCCTTCGCTGCGACGGTTGGGAGTAGCTGGAAATGGCAATGTGTGTCCAGTGGTGGATTGTGGTGTTACTTGTGCTGGATTGAGCTGCCGGGTGCTCTAGATCCCTGGGGGTGAGGGTGAAGAGGAAAGCTGGGGCTGCCTCAGCTGCCTGGCACCTGTCCCCCCGCGGTGGGGCTGGGGGAGGAGGTCTGTAGGAAAGGTCTCAGCCAGCCTGCTGGACAGGGGAGCCCAAGTCAGCAGGGTGCTCCTGTGCTGGCGAGGACTAACCCATGCGGCGCTGCATTAGTGAGAGGGTGGCCAGCGGGTTATTGCCCTCCATTGAGCTTGTGAGGCTGCACCCAAAATGGTGTCCTGTTTTGCACCTCTTCTGACAGAGGGTCATTAAACTGGTTAGGGGCTGTCCTGTGGTTTGTGGGGAGAGGTTGAGTGAGGTGGCTTTGCTTGATGTGGAAGGGAGAAGGCTAAGGAGGGACCCTGGTGATGGCCTTCAGTGGGGCTTCAGAGAAGGTGCAGCCAGGCTCTTCTCTTTACCCAGATGAACATGGGCATGAGAAGAGCTTCCATGGCCTACTTGAGCTGGTGGGGCCTGTGCTGCACTGGAAGGGTCAGACCCCATCACCTGTGTGACCTTCAGGAGGAACAACTGGTGCTGCTGCTGTCTTCCTTGTCACTGGTTCTCATCTAGGGCTGTCCCCTGACCTTGTGGTCAGGTGAGCATCAGTGCTGGCGCAGTCCAAGGTGCAGGACTATACCTTCTGGCAGTAGTGTAGGCTAAGATATTCCTAAACTAACTGTGAAACCACATCCTTCCTCTTGCATATGTCTGCTCTGACATGGTGATGCAGCTCCTCGGTATGTGAGATCAGCCCAGCCAACTGTGCTGAACTTGAGCAGAGCAATCCTGGCCACTCACACAAGCATCTTAAAAACTGAAACTAGTCACTGTGGGTCTCTTTTGTTGTTGAAGAGATGTAAGCACATCTAAGGTGAGATTCATGTGACTTGTTTTATATCGGGTCCTAGGTGGCTAAATTTAATCTTTAGGCAGAGAAGTTATAATTTATCCATTTCCTATTTAAAACAAAACAAAACAACCCTAATGTGCCTACCTTAGATACAAGTGTTACCATTTGGTCAGGTGAATCTTGCATGTGATGAGAGGAATGTAAACTTTTAACTTGTGGGATGCAAACAGGCTTCAAAACTTTAGATCAGTGTCAAGAGAAGAGCAGGTCAGGGAACAGCACAACTTCAGCATTGGTTTCTAAAAAAGCTCTTGCATCAGCTGCATGCTGTCTCTTACTAATTATTGAAGTACTAAATCTTGGGGAATGATTAATATTGGAATCAGTAATTGTTCAGCTATATACTAAATGTAAGGTCTTGGGCTTTTCAGGTTAAAAACTGAGATAACAAACTCCCATAGATCCTCAAAGGCAGCTGTAATAATTTTGAAGTGTAAAATTCTGTGGAATTTGTTGTAGAAACTTATCCAGGAAGAAAAGTGCTCCAAACATACTTATGTTCCATGGGGATTTTCAATACTTCCTCCCACCCTATCCCATATAAATGAATCACATGTTTTAATTTGCTGATTAGAAGCTTAATGTCAGTCTCTTAAATGTAAAGGGTATTATAAACATAAATATATGCTATTAACAAGTTCCTATTCTTTTAGGACTAATACAGAATCTTGAGGTGAAGTACATTCATCTGTCAGTGAGATATTGTTTTTTTAAACTAGAAAAGGGGGGACTTGGAAGGAACAAAAAGCTAAGATACTAAATATAATTAAAGATACTAAATTACTTGGTAGCTTTATGAGGCTCCAGTTGCAGGATGAATTAGAGTTGTGGTATCATACTCAACCAATAAATTGCTACATGAATTTCTGGCATTCACCTTGTTTATACCACCTGTTTACAAATTTGTAGTCATAAATTCAGTAATGTCTTTTGAAAAATGCATCTTTCCTGTAAGTATGGTTGCACATCTGCTTGATTCAAGCAGGTTCAGTGTAGTCTGTGCCCTGTTTTGAGTTGGCACTGGTATTGGATTATCTGTGAGTGATATCTCGCTCACCGTTATGTGATGAGTCTGGTTGGATAACCAGTCCGCCCAAAACCCAGCATTTTTCCTATCTGGATCAGCAGAAACTCAGTCTTGTCACAAGAGACAGCAATAACTTGGGGAAGGGCAGGGTGATCAGAGCGGTTGGGATGCATCCTGATACTTGGGCATCACCATGTTTGTGATGGAAGAGGCTCCTGCTGTGATTGATTGCCCTACATAGAGTACTGAGCAGCCTGGCCAGAGTCCTGGAAACCAACCAGGCAGAGCACACAAACAGGGAACACTGCTGGAGCCCTGAATTTCAACAGCAAAACTGTGAGCTGGTCGTGCCCCGTGCTAGGGGGGAAACTTTAGTCAGCTGTGCAATACCAAACCATAAGCTCTGTAAGATGGGAATGAGTTTGGCCCACTTTGACTTACTAATTTAGTGATCTGCTACGTGAAAATGAAGCTGAGAAGTGAACAGCACTTTCCTGTAGGAAGTGGGGAGCAGAAGCAGCCATCTAATTTGCCGAAGGGTGGTTCTTCTACTTTCAAAACTTGAAAGAAGTGAAGTGAACGCTAAATTCCATAGCTACAGGCGCATTCTTCTTCTTGGGTAGGGAGTAATCAAAATCTAATGATTCAAGCTGTCAAAGCTTTTTAAAGTTCATGTGAAGTTTAAGATGATGGAAATTTATCTTTTCTTTGGGAGGAGGAGAGTGTTTTGCTGCTCTTCTAGAGGAAATTTTGAGACTAAGGAGATCATTGCATTTGTGTGAGCTGTTCATACACAAACTTTTAAATAGCCACCCGACAAATTTATCTGATAAATGCTTAAAATTGGCAAGAATTTTGTATTGGCTTAACCTCTTACCAACAAGTTGGGAAATACCGGCTTTATTTAAAAAAAAAAAAAAAAGAAAAAGAAAAACATCTTGTTAAGATTTTGCAGTCTGAACAAGCAAGGAGTGTCTGTTTGTGGAGTTTTTGCCAAGAAGGTATGTTGTCTCATGTTGACCTAGAGCTTAGCGTTCATGTCCATGAGATGGCAAAAAGCTATCAATCTGTCTGCTTAAAGCCTGCTCCTCTTTCAAACTGTTTCCACAGCCACCGCTGTGTTAACACCGTTCAGTCATAACTGCCAATTCCAAAGCAGGCTGATCAATGGAAATGCTAAATAAAGCAGCAGAGCTCTTGCCTCAGAGGGTGTGCAAAACCAGATTTGCCAGTAGGTGCATGCCTCTGCGAACACCAGCAGAAAAGTTAGCTGTTTGTTACCTTCCAGTCTAACACCGTGCCATACCTTCCTGGCTCCTTGCCCTAGTGGGTTGTCTTGAACTCTGAGTTCCTCAACTTTTCTTCCAGGCGAAGCTGCTTTTTAAGAAATGAACAACCAAAAGAGTTTAGCTTTTCTGAAATTGAGAAGCAGCAGAATCCATAGGAATAAAAACTGTTGACTAGCTTGAACTGTAGCTATATAATGTTTTTGGGTTTTTTTTGACATGTGAAGTGTCAGGCTTATGGTACTTGTTGGTACTGTTAGGGTTGACCCTGCCAATTTTGTCAGATATAAGACTGCGATGTGGCTGCTGGTTGGGGATCAGAAACAAAACACCAACTCTACTGGCCATTGACATACATGTCGGTGAAAGCCTGAAGGCATTCTTGGCATGCTTTAAACTAACCGCATTAGGTTTGCAGGTGCAGCTCTTTTAGTGCTTTCTTACAAGGTATCTTTTCCACAGTTGATAAGTAAAATGATGTCTGTACTCCCTCTGCTGGCTCTGCAAAAATAGCTTTCATGAGCTTAAATAGTCAAGTAGCACCTCTTACAAATGTGCCTGCGTGAAATTCTGAGTTAAGAACTGCTTAATGAATGGAAGAGGGATTTTCCTGAAAAATGGGTCAACAAATAGTTACTGAAAGCTAATCAGGTGTCTCAGATGCTATCTCCTGCTATAATGGTAAACACTGGGTGTTGTATATACCTTTGTAATTGTAGTCTGGTCTGTGTACCAACGATTGGATGGGGCTATCCAAATTAAGATACCAAATAATTGTATATCTGGTCATACATCAGAGCCCTATTTTTATAGGTATTGTGTGCTGTGTGTACATAAAGAGTTATATCTGGAAGCCTCCCAGGGGGGAAGAGAACTTACATCCTTCCTAAATTACAATGCTCTGTACATTTGTTTGCTTATTCTGAGGCTACTGGTTTCTTCCTGTGTGAAGAGATACTGGATATAAAAAATCTCAGCCAGAATGGAAGAAGTTCAGGCCCTGAACTAGGTCTTGGTATAGATAGGTGTTATGTCCATAATCGAAACAATTGCTTTTGGAAGTCAACAGACAGTTTACATGCCAATGCAGCTAATTCTGTTTTCTTGTTTTCTGATACTATTACTCTATTCTATTCTAACTATTCTAGTTATTTTTGCTTTCTGGAATTTAGGGGTGGTTTAACAGTTTCAGAGGACTGAGAGAATAATCTACCCTGCTGTACTGGTCAGTAACTGGTCTGAAGCTGGATAAGTGGAATAACAAGCCAAACTGCCTTTTTAGCATTTGCTAGTTCAGGGTATCTTTGAACGGGACCCTTGAGCCTTGTGATGTGGAGAGCTTGGCTTCTGCTTGCTAAGTCTGAGGATGTTTTCTGGCTTTTCATGCCTGCAAGGTGCATTTCCCAGAAGGTGCAGTCTTTTGTCCAGATGTTTGCTTGTATAATTCATGACTGCCAAATATTTTGGAACAGTAAGACTACTGTGTAAACCTGATTTAAGAATTTGGTGCAGCCAAACACTCTGTGGTTCTTCCTGTTAGACTTCCCTTTGGGTATACCCATGGCTGCTGGCAGATGTCTTTAGGCATTGCTGTACCGAGAAGGGACTGTTTGGCTGTATAAAAACAGGCAAGTGCCCAGTCGTTCACACGAAGGTTAGAATAAGTCTTCCTCTCACAGTCATTGTGTTTCCCCCGACCAAATACACTGCTCTTACAGTTTTTACCTTTGGGCATGTTATTGTGGATTAAGGTCTTGAAGTTTAGCCCTATGACTTGGATATCCCCCACTTATGGTTGGAATTTAAAGTTTTACTGCCATGCTAAATAACTTTTGTTTTAATGTCCAAAGTTATGTTATTAAATTGCATTTTATAAATAAATATTTATATAAATTATAAAGATAATGTATTATAATTTATAATATATATTATAAAGATAAAGTTCCATTAGTAAATGTTCACGTTAGTTGACAAGTAAACCAAAACTTATGGACCTATATAATATATAGGCCATAAAATTTAGCTTAGGAATGCCTGCCTTGAACACTAATCTTGTCAAGCAAGAACAGCTGAGGCTTCTCAGTGCACAGGGAAATTCTTCCATTTTCTAGGAAAGCCTAGCGTATTTTAGAAACCTCCAAGTTAAGGAGTCAGAGATTCCTAATCTTAAAATAGCTTAAAATAATAAAGTAGCTTAAAATAGCTTGGCTTAGGCTTTCTTTGAGCAATTTTGCTGTGAGGTAATTGTTTAAATATGTGAAAATATTTGCTCAGTGAAAGATACTTTTTGACAGCTAGTGGCTTATTTTAATAATAATTGCTCAACAACAGTGTAATGTTTTAGTAAGTACCTACTTTTTCAGTTTTAAGGAAGAAGGCTGTCTCAAACTGTTTAGTCTTTATTACACGCATAAAGCATCTTGCCTCAAACTAGGTTGTGGTTTTGACAGACAGCTCTGTAACTGCCTAAAATTGTTTGTTCCTTTGCACTTAGTTTGATTCTGGATTCTGGCTGTATACTGTTTGATCGCATTGCCGAGTTCCTTTAATCAGATAACTGCTCTAAACTGTATTCAAATACTGACAAAATAAGATATTCTGGCCCCCACCCAAGGAAAAAACAAACCCACAAAACCACAGCTACCACCTCAATTTCATGCTGTTTTAGTTAGCGGGAAAGATTTCAGTAGGAGCTGATACACGTGCAAAAATCTGACTCCTATAGCAGCAGTGTAGCACACCAAGAATCAACTTGCTCTTAATAGTCTAGAGAAAGTTACTGGCTTCTGGTATCGAGTCTACAAGTGCAAAATACAGAACTACACATAAATGTTCAGTGTAAATGCATGTTTGTTCTGAAGGTGAACTGGAAGCACTATTTATAAGCTGTGCTGCTATACCTGTGAATGTTAAACATATGCCAACGGAATCCTGAATATTCGTCAGAAATTTGTGTCTGTTTTAAAGCATCCCTTTCCTCCAGAAAAAGAGGAAACAGAAAGCGATGTTGTAAAATATTGGAAGTGGAATCAAGCTAAGAATTTAAGTAAACAGAGATTAGAGACCATGGTAAAACTTGGCTTTCAACCTGCTTGACATGATATGCAGACTTGAATATGCATGTAATTTAAACGAGCCAAATTCATAACATAACTTTGAAATGAGGCGTCTGGTTGTTTGTCAATGTGTAGGACTCCTCAGTAAGAAGCTTCAGTTCTTCCTAACCAGTGTTTGGTAGCCTGCCTAGAGAGAACTTGCAAAGTCTGAAACTTGTTACTGTGAAGGCTAGCAGACTTCATACTTGCACCAGTTTTTTCTAAATCTTGCCTCTCAGGTTTTTGGAAACACTACTAAAGTAATCCATAACTATAAAGGTTTTCAGATGGCTTCTTCTGTACTTCCCTCGACAAACAAAGTCAGTCATTCTTAATAGGACTGAAATAATAGGCAGGTTTTTGGAGGACAGTCCTAGCACAGCTGCTTCCTAGCAGTCTGCTTTCTCTTTTCCATTAGAAGTGGAGACAGACTGCTATGTGTCCTTCAAGCTAAAGATCCTATTGAAAGTGCTGAGAAACCAGGTGGTGGTGACCAGGGAAGAAGACAGGCCTACAGGAGGCTGCTTAGGAAACTTAGTGGAGCACTGGGAGCAGAGGGGAAAACTTCTATGCATCTTCCAAAATTACCTCTAGAAAGAGGGAATCCCTAACTGTGGGAGTTTTGGTAACCAAAACTCCATCTTTTGTTTCATGGTGCTGTGTCATTCTTGTTTCATGATACTCTGATGCTCTTCTCAGTCACTTCCCTCGAATGGGGAAATAGTCGTTTCCTGGAGTCTCACAAACTGTGGGTTAGAGGAAGCGCTGGGCTTCTCTACTCTGCTTTACCTGTTTGCTGCAGTAAGGGGAACTTGCAAGCTGCAAGGGTTAGATTAAAACTGTAATTAGCTTCTGACTTACCGGGACTGGTCTTAGAGCCCCTACGTGGTTGTATGGGGAAAGAAATTCATGTGCACTACAGTCAGATGTGGAATTGCAATGGCCCTTTGAGGAAGTTCATTGGAAACCATGAGCTTGACATACAAAGCTTTTGTTCTTCAGAGAGTTTGTGTCTTCAAGAGTGGCCAGTTGGAATTAGTCTAACATGCACAAATTCAGCAGGTTAGCAGCTTGCTTGAAGTCTGTCACTTGAGTGGAGGAGCTAATACTGCCCTTCCCAATTCCCTTTCTTCAGAGATACTTAGTCTGTTGCTAAAAACAACCTGATTGCAGAAGTTGCAGAACATTATTATGCACCACTGTAAAATAAACATTTGTGGGAAGTAGCTTTATGTAGAAGGAACAAAACAGATCTGACTTAGCTGAGTCAGAATGATGATCTGTAGTCTTCACGGTTGGGTGGACTCTTGACCCTGAGGGTCAGCTGCAGCTGAGCTAATGGCAGGAGGCTCCCAATTCAGATGCCGTCTTTTGGAAGGAGGAATATTACCCTTATTGAACTATCCACTAGGAATTACTGCTGAGGATTCAGAGCTGCCTTAGCAGGAGGCTGACACCTCGCTATGTGTGCCCATGGTAGTTACACTATAGGCACCCGACTGCCTGCTGGTTTACTGTGTTATTTCTGATAGCCTTGTGCTTCAATTGGGCAGGGGAGTGAGGGGGAAAAAAATATCTGATCCTCAGCACTGAACAGGCCCAGCTGGTTGCTAAGAAGCTTTTCAAGGCACGGCCTTTCACTGCCTAGAGGAATAAGCATTGTACTGGAGCTACATAGACACCCAGTTCAGCTCCTAATTTGAATGCTTACTATTTAGACTGGAAGCACAACCACCTACAAATTGCATTAAGATCCACTGATACTAGTGAAGTGTTAAGAGTTTTGGTTTATGGGGGACTGGGGGAGGAGTTTCCTTTACTGGGTGGAATAGGACTTTTAAATATTATCAAGCAGCATGGCTTCATTTGCATTCTTTCCCCAGTCACTTTTTTCTAATGAATTAATCATGCAACTGATGTCTTTGTGTTCTCAGAAACCTGAAGAGTTATTGCACAGTACAGATCTTCACACCCGAAGACTTTAGAAATGAAGCCACAATTGTTAATTGCGCATAGGCAGTTTGTACAGGAATTATTAAATCACCTACTAAAACGGAGAAATGAATTAAGTTTACTAAATCTGTTTGAGCTGCCATTGGACAGTCTGGTGAATTTGCTGTTCAGTTCAAATGGTGTTTGGCCTTGGCAGTAAAGTGATATATCATGCAATTTGTTTAGTGGCATGTCACTTTGCCTGAAATAACAGAGGGAAGATGAATCTTTTCTTGAACGGACATTAATGTTATCTTAAAGGTGGCAGCAATATAGTTCCATGATGAAGATGCTCACAGCAATAGCTGAATGTGTATCCCTTAAGTTGGCATATCCACGTTGCCTTTATGACTGCTACAAATAAACCAGGTATTCTGGCATCTTGTGGAAAAACTTCTGGGGAATCTGTTTTGATAACTTGTTCATCCAGTAGAAACCCTGATATTTAAAGCTTTTGGCTTTATTTTGTGGTGGGGGGGATGCTTTTTGGATGACTGCTTTCCACACGAGGCTGCTGCGAGTAGCCCACTCTTAGACTGTAGAGAAGTGAAATGCATGGCTACGATCACAGCCAGTGGGAGGGTGAAGACTTGGGAACATATGTGGTGTTTTATATCTCCTTGGATCCAGAGGGACAGATCGCATCGCTATCAAAAAATTGTCTGTTCTTCATGGAAGCGGTGGCACAAGTGCAGGGAGAAGGCAAGAGTAGTGGAAAAAGGATTAGTGAAGGAAGGGGTGCTAAAACTGGTTGGAGTGCTGTGTCCCACGAGAGACAGACTTTGAGCAGGACCCAAAACAAAGCGCTGTCTCTAGTGGCTGAGGTGCTATGACAGAAGAGTAAAAAGGCTCACGAGAGGTTGCCGTTCTGAGCCCTGGGTTGCCTGTGTGACTGTTGCGACAGCAGGCTTTCATAGGGTCTATCACTTCATTAATGCAGTTGCCAGTTAATGTAGGTGGCAGTTGCCAATGCAAAAGGCTGAGGGTGGCAGATGTAAGCTGTAGTGTTGTTAGTGTCAAATAATGAGAGCTACTTCAGGACCGCTGGGTAGAAGTCTTATGCCTTGATGCTCCACACCTTTGGTCACCTGAGGATGTGGCAGACTTGCTGCTTGCATTGTTAGACCTTAGAAAGTGCTGTGATGGGTATCTCACCTTTGTGCACCCTTTTTACTAGCAGTGCTTATACACTCCTTGTCTATCTTAAAGAAACAAACTGCCAAGAGAAGAATTTATTACCTGATACTGAATGGTGGACCAGGTTTGGTCAGGTAACTCATACTGATCACACAGCATTTAATTCAACATCATTCTATGGACAGGTACCAATAGCTATATTGCCATAATGCTTAAATGTATGCAAAAAAAAACCCCAAACTAGCAACCAACCCTGAATAAATATGTTTTTTTAAAAATGAGCAGCTAGAAGAGCAGGACCGTGCAGGCAGCATGAGAACTTAACCTTTAAGTGGGTGTCAGACTTGAAAGATCAAAAAGTATAATCATGAGGAAGGACCAGTTTTGAAACTGTGAGATGTGCCTGAAGGATAAAGCAGTATGTAGCCTCACTAAGTCGTAAAATGTATCAGATAATACGATGAGCCTCAGTTTACTGAAGATACTTCTTATATTGTGCCAGAAAGAGGAAGCCCACTGGAATGGATTAGTGAGCTAAGCTCTCAAAATTTATCAAAAAGAGCTAAAGGGATGCACAGTATAGCCATAATGAAGAAGTTTGCAAGAGATTACACACCTGTTTCCTACAAAGCCATACAGTGGATTCTCAAGTTCAAGTACCATGGTTAAGAACAAGCAAACAAAAACTACCAAAACGACCAAAACCCCCTGAACTCCTTCTTCTCACCACCATCAGGAACAGCAAATATGCAGTAATTCTGAAAGAGATACTCAAATGTAGACTAGTTATGATACTTGAATTAAAAAAATGTTGGCTTCTTAAGAATAGAAGATGGCAAACATAATTGCAGATTTTGGGTGGGGGGTGCCTCTCAGAATGACTCTTTAGCCAGTTTACTTGGTGTATTTTCTGGCAAGTAGGGATTAATATGGCATGCCTGGGAAGATAGCATAGCTTTCAAGTTACACATTTTTTGAGAAGTAAGGCTTTTTTAAGGGTTTGAGGATAAGGATAAACTGTGTTCTTGTATTTCCAAAAGGCTTTTGAAAAATCTGAAAATGAAGGCTCTTAAACTGGCATGTTACAGGACGAGAGGGAAGATGCTTAAACTTTAGCCACAAGAGAACAAAACAGATATGCACTTAGCATCATAGTCTGTTTATTGAGATGGGTGACCAGAGCTGGGGTTTTTGTTTTATTTCTTTATGTTCTAAACCACTGCTTGGTGGTGATGATGATTTGGAGGATCATAAACGGATGATTTACCACATTAATATTACTATTTATATATTATGAGTTTACAGTTCAATGAGCATATAGAATATTTTGTATTGTTTCTACAGAGCAGTAAGCTAGTTCAAGGTAGCAAAAAAACCTTTAAAACTTACCTACTAAGCTAATTTTACTGCCCTAATAGAAAGGAGTCAGTCATATGCAAAGTGACTTTATGGAAGTAATTAGGCTCAATCTCATTAAGCATAAATATTTCCTTGTAGTTTTAAGACTGATTTTAAATTTCTCTTGAGGTTTCCTGAATACAAAAAGAATCAGGTAGGGATGGACTTTTGTCCTTTGCCTGAAGGCTCATAGTGCTTTAGTGTTTTGTTGAGCTTTTGGCACCTCTTTGATATCAAGAAAAAAGTCAAAAGCATACCTTTCTAATTAAATGGATGTTAATATGAAAGAATACTTTCTAGAAGAAAAAAGGGGGAGTGCTTAAATCAGGATGAGATGGTAAATGTCTGGCTGAAGTGTTACATGCAATTTAACTTGAATGTGTTTTAATTTAAATGGGTGCAACAGGTTTTGAAACTCAGTTTCTGGTGTTAAGAACTCCTGAAGTTGACTTGGAGTTTCAGAACAAAGACACATCCACTAATGCTACTTACTGTCCAGTGACATGGGAAGGGATGAAAATCATTGCTCAAACTGAATAAAGCAATTTCAATGGTATGCATGTACGCTATTGTGGGAATTGAAAGACAGAAGTAAAAACAGAGGTAATGTCTGAAATGTGTGTTCAGCTCAACAGATAATGGAAGCAAGGTTAAGGGGAAACAGCAAATGTTAGAGGCTTTGTGAAAAAAGGTGTATTACGTCTTGAGAAATCTTTTTACCTGTAGGAATAACTGTTGTGAGGAAGTCAGCTGTTTTGCTCTGAGTCATAACTATTGTCAGAACGGACCAGCAGGATGCATTGCCTACAGGCATGCACTAAGCTTTAAACACAACAAGTGACTGAAATCCAGGAATCTAATTCCAGCTCTGCTGGAGGAAATTTGGTACCATCTCACTTTCCCTTTAGTTGAAACCTGGCTGCATATAATGACGTCATATGCCTCATTTAACATGTGCCTGGCAGGTTTTGTGACTGGAATGCATCTTGTAATTTGGGAAGCAAGAGAACTCTGTTGTAGTCTGATAATGCATAGTTTTCACAAGTAGGATGTCACGCTACCGTATCTTTTTGAAAAATTTCAGCTTTTTGTATTGTGATTTTTTGCCAATACTGTTTTGATAAATATTGATGAGAAAAATGTGGCAAGTTGCTCCTGAACTTATTAATGCAAATAGTTGTCAGTGGATGACTTTACTGCACCCGAAAAGAAGACCATCTACTTTTAGGGTCATATATTAAGTTATTTATATGACAGACCTGTTCACAGAACTTACTTTACAGCATAATTATCATGAATAAACATTTTTGGCCTGAACCATACAAGATTAAGAGACTAAGTCCTCAGTCATCTTATTTAGGACTCAATGGGTGTGAAGTAAAGGAAAATATTGACAGGCATTGGGCAAACATTTTTTTCCTTCCATTTTAAACAACAGTAGGTGGAGCTTTGTGTATCCCAGGTTGCCTTGAGCCATCAACTGCCTTAGTCCAAATTTTGGCAGCTCCACTCGTCTCAAGTTATCTGAGGAAGCTGACGCAGACAGTAAATGCATCTTAGATACTTGAACACGCTAGAAACAATGCTGAATGGGACAGCCCCATATCTAGAGGTTAAAACTTTTTTCTCTGGGATTCTAGTCTTAACGTGGAATTACTTCATTATAAGAAGTCCTGTCAAATTTAGCCTTTTTGTTTTAGTTTACGATGTCATTGCATAGCGAAAAGTAGATGAGCTTAGTAAAAGGAAGTACTGAGAAGGAAGCTTCAGGGCCTGCGGGTGGAGAAGGGAGAAGCTCTCTGAGCACTGGTCAGAGCTCTGCGGACTGTAGGAGACCCTTCAAGATACACTGCTCTGTTAATGGATATCTGGAATGAGTACCTCCTGCTTACAGAAAAGTGTTTTAAGTAGTTAAAACCTCGGCTGTTCTGCATGCGTTTGTGTCAAAGCGTTTGGCTTCTTGTGGACAACTCAGTATTGTAATATGAAATAGGAGACTATGAAAGCCTAATATTTTAAATTCATGGGACACTCGATGCTTTCTGTAATGATGGTTGCATTGTTTTTATTCTCTAGGGCTTTCCAGTATGTCTCAAAGTCTGGTGTTCCTTGAAAGTGTTCATAGGTTTTTCTGAAGCCCTTACTTGTTGGGTCAGATTCTTGTATCTATTTAGTTCTCTCGCATCCAAGTTAAAATACCTTAAATTCAGAAAGCTTATGATTATTTTAAGCTTTTGATAAAATGTTTTTTCCTATTCAGACTATTTTATACTGATCCTGTTTCTTAATCCATCTGTCACTTAAGTCGGAGTTGAGTTGCTTTGTGAGGAAAGGCCATGGCTTGGGCACGGCAGGGCAGTACCGGCCTCTGTGGTTGCTTGATGGCATAAGGTGATGTCTGCTGGCTTGCCGGGCACCTTGCAGAGGCTGTGGGGCAAGCGGCTTTGTAAGAGAAGGCCACGTTCTTCATGCCGTAATAACTCGCCTTCAAGATTGTTAAACTTTCCTTACCTAAAATAGGAGGGAAATGATGTGGGAATCCTTTGCACAATCGCTGCTAATTTGTACTACCGAGTTGACTTTAAACTACTGAACTCCTAATTTGTTAGCTATCATTTCAACAAGAAATGAATTTGGGGTCTTAAAGAACAGGTCTTAAAGAAACTACCATTGGATGAAACTGCTACTACAGAAGTGTCAATCGCAGCAGCAACACCTTTGGGCACATTTAAGGCTGAAGGTGATGTATTAGACATTTTCTGTTGTGGAGCGTCTTCCTCAGTTCCTGCCCTCTCCCTATTAGCTGTTCAATCTACTTGCAACTGGAAAGCCTCTTCATAAGCTGAGCTCTCTGAGATGCTTGCACTAAAACAGCAGCATGCCGCTGAAACGATTTAACTCCTAATTGTTCAGTTAGGCATATTTGAACATACAGGGATAATGACCTGTAAATACTGTTCTGTATGAACTTTTTATTTTATTAGCATTCATCTGTATTTCTTGTGAAACAGCTGGTGATCTTCTGTAACCTTTCAAGTAGGTATGAGGGTCTGTCTTTTAAAGTAAGAAAACTGACCCTGCAGTGCAGAAGACCAAACTTTTTTCAGTGTGATTCCCAGGTCACTTTCTCAGTTACAGTTACTTTCCATTACAATAATAACACAGACACCCCCCCCCCCCCCCCCCCAAATGTCATCTGATGGCTTGAAGCTGCAGAACATACTCAGTGCTGTGGGTTTCAAAGTAAAGTATGCACAAGCATATTATATTTTTCAGTATTTTGGAAGCTGTTTTTTGAAACAGATTAAAATGGCATGACAACTGAAACATATGGGGACAGTTTTTATCGCTGCAGCCTCTTGGTATGTAGATCTGTCCGGTCTTCATTGAACTAATTAGATTAAACAAAGGCTTTCCTGAGATAATCACTTTGCAAGCCTTTTCCTATATTACAGCGACCGGCTTTAGTGTTTTGTTGAAGGTCAAATGCTAGTACCAGCTAATGTTTAAGATCTGAATGCATAGTCTTCAAGCAGATGTATAAATTATATTGAATGACACAGGATATATAATTGCTGGAGCTTTGATTCTTGAGGTATGAGCTTGCTTAAGCGTTTTAAAATTTAATTTTCTTAATATGAAAATGCATTTCCTGTAGGTTGGTGAAGCAAATATGAAATGCAAATTCAGTAATAGGGAAGGCTTGGGTAGGGGTCTGAGGTATGCTAGGTCCTGTGCGTCTGGGCAGTAGTAGTTATGCCACTCTTAAACTCTGCTGTTCACATTTGATTGTCAGTGCATGGCCACTGCAAGCTATCACTTCAAGGTAGCCTTAGTTTTAATGCATGTAGAACGCAGATTACAGCTTTCTTCCAAATAGAGGGAATTACTAAGTACTAATTACTAAATACTTTCACCTATGAAGGACTATTTCTGGACTCCTTTTTGAAGCATACTTAATGTATACTTTGCCTCAATAGTAGCTGCTTCTGAGGGGCAGAGGGGGAATTAACATGGGTTTTTATTTAAAGCGTTGTTAACAAGAACACTTCAAGAAACATCGTACAGCCTCTTCTAGCTTGATCAACACAGTATGTTCTGGTGGCACTAAATAGTGCTGTAATCTCTTCATGCTTTGGTAAACATCTCTACATGTAAACTTCGGTTTAGAGCTTGGCCTTTTTCCAGTCCAACTACAGAGGCTCGTGAGGTTGGCGAACTTCTAACACTGATGAAATTATCTAACCTTTGTTTCATGGGTTGTGGTTTTGAATTATTGTCTTTAGTAACAAAGCACACTCACTTAGCAATAAATACTGATTTGATTTGGGTAACCAATTGAAGATGCAGTACTCCTCATAGGCAGCCATGATGACATGACATGTCAGTGACGCTGTTACAGTCATAGAGCAGCAGGGTCTTTTCAGAGAGATTTGCACAGGTATCTGAATCCTGCCTGTGAGAGTATGTGCTGCTACGGTAAGATGCCTCTGTGGTATGGGATTTTTAGTCACCTGAGTGTGACCGACAGTACCTTTAGAGTTGCTTCTAGTCTCAGTGATATGTAAACAAGGGATTAGCCAAAAGTTGATGTGCCTAATGAAAGACAGACTTCTCTTAATCATCTTGTGTGCAGCTTCTTTAAGCTGGACACTAACAAAATTTCAACTGAATTAAGCTGTAAGTAAGCTGGAACTTCAGTAATGGTGTATATGGGACTTTTAGTTATCACTGTTTCTTGAATTTAAAGTTTGGTGGGATCCTAGCAGATTGGAAGTTTGAGGTGAGTTCCTTTTAACTATAATGGTTCAGAGCTCATGTTACTCAAATAACGTGTCTCAGATGGCTGCTGCAAGAATTGAGTTGAGAACAGGAATGCTGGTCAAAACAAATAAAATATTCCACTAGTTGAAGAGATAAATAGTAGATGTACCTGAAAACCATGCTTTCTTTCATGATACTTGAATTTCACTGTTTACAGTTGCATTATGCCTCACCACTTTGTTACAAAAGTGGACTGTTGGAAGTAACAGGAAGCGATTGAATGTTGCAAGGTTTGACACCAAAGCTGCATTAAGGATACTTCTTAAAGAAATTTGTAGCAAGATTTTCCTGCTGGAATCAGCAGGGAAACTGTGTTAAGACAAGTGCATGCTGTACTCCTGTGCCAAGAGGCTTTGTACTGTCCATTGAAATACCTGGTAGAAATGGGCTACTGGAGCAGATTCTTTCTGGTCTGGTTTGGTGTAGCAATTGCTAATGTTTAAAAAAGTTTTTCTGATTTGGAGCAAAACTGCTCTTGCACAGTATTCAGATTTTGAAGTCTTCGCACTGTTCCTCTCAATTTTCCAGAGCTCTTTCCTAGTATGGATATGCCAAATAGACTGTAAGGCTACTAGAGCTGATCTGCAGAACTGCACTGCTTTTGTTGTGTTAATATAGGCATATTGAACGTGTCTGTGAACCCTAAGGGTTTGGTACATAAGGACACCACCGAGGTACTTCAGAGCATCGGAGAATCCCTTTCAGTTTAAACTGTTAGTAATAGCTAACCACTGGGCTATTATCTCGTAACAAAAATGAATCTAGATGCATAAAGATGGTGGAATCGGAGTGCAAAGCACAGTATGAGCTATGATTAATCGATGTTATTGCTCTTAAGATGACTTGGCACATGAAAGCAAGTCTCGCCCTGGCTCAATATTCAGTCTTGATGCTTTTCCGCGCCAAGTGAGCAGTGACTAGAGCTGTAGCTTTTCCTAACCTCATGTCTGCACTTGGATTTGGGTGTATTTGGGCCTCAAGTGCAGGCCTCCTTTTAGAGGCTTGAACAGAGCTTTTGTTAATTAAAATTGAATCAAGTTTGATGTAATTAGTTGTGGGGCATTCTGCTTGGTCTATTTTTGCCTGACTCGCAGCTGCAACATCTTCTCCATAGCTGTACAAACTCATTTGCCTGATCTGCTTCTTGTTATATTGTCACAGCTTGTGATCAGATGCCAACTGGTAAATCCTCCTAGGCTACTAGTTGGCCAACAGCATCCAGCTTTTGGTCATTAGGTAAAGATGTGGTCATTAGATAAAGCTTTAGAGAGCACTCTTGTACATGACTTGCATGAATTTCTTTACTTGTAGGATACTCTAGCAGAACATGTTATAGTCAGCTGAAGAATGTGTGTTAATCAAAACTGCATCCTAGCATGCAGGTTAACACTATCGTCATGGACTCTTCAACTACGGTAATATTTTTTTGCAAGTAACAGAGAAAACAATGATTCTTTAAAATGAATTTTTAAATTAGGTACCTTGTTGATGTTATTGGGTGTTGAAGTTTTATGCATATGACATAGACCTGTTGGAGCGGGTCCAGAGGAGGGGCCACAAAATGATCAGAGGGATGGAGCACCTCTCCTATGAGGACAGGCTGAGAGAGTTGGGGTTGTTCATCCTGGAGAAGAGAAGGCTCTGGGGAGACCTTGTTGCAGCCTTCCAGTACTTAAAGGGGGCTTAGAAGAAAGACAGGGACAGACTTTTTAGCAGATTCTGTAGTGATAGGACAAGGGGTAATGGCTTTAAACTAAAAGAGGGAGGATTTGAGCTAGATGTAAGGAAGAAATTTTTCACAGTGAGGGTGATGAAACACTGGTTGCCTGGAGAGGTAGTAGGTGCCCCATCCCTGGAAACATTCAAGGTTAGGTTGGACGGGGCTCTGAGCAACCTGATCTAGTTGAAGATGTCCCTGCTCCTTGCAAGGGGGTTGGACTAGATGACATTTAAAGGTCCTTCCAACCCAAACTATTCTATGATTCTCTGAATATTGGTTGCTTTTATGCTTTTTGTCACTCCAGAAAACAGCCATAGACAGCGCTTTTCTCAGAATCTTCTAGTGGTAGGAAGAGAAAAGCAGCTGTAGCTCTGCTGGAGAGGGGATTGTCACTTGTGGCAGGTGACATCGGGGTCTTTCAGCGTCAGTGGTTGTCTTCAGTGCAAATGCAGTACTGTGACATGGTGCTTAAAACAGTAGACTGACTAAAGCTGAAGCTGTTTGTTTCCAGAGTGAAGATCTGAGACTTTCCTGGAACCAAGACCTTTAATTTCTGGTAATTAGGTGCTTGTACCTGGACCTCAACATAACACAGTGGTTCAGCCTCTGTCCTGTCAGGGCAATAGACAGAAATCTTTTCTTTGCCCTTTGACTGTTGCCTTCATAAAGCAATGCAGTTGGTGGTAACTGTTTGCCTTTGCTAGGCATATGACACCTGAGGGTCTTGTTGACCTAAAAGCTTCCAAGTTACTGTTCATCTGAGCCTGGCAGTCATAAAGTTTCATGGGGGAATATGTTGTCACTTGTGCTCACCGTGCCTTGCTACATTGATAAAGCAGACTTACATGATCAGAATTCTGTCTTCTGCACACAGTAATAGTCATGAAATGTTTGTGCATTCACTATGCTGTTGTGTAGGTATATGTGTACGTGCAAGATGCATCAGCCGAGTGGGAATGAAATGCAGAGTGCCTGTGCAGGTTAAGAATCCCGTGGGTAGATGTTAATTTCTTAGCTACAGTGCTCTGATAATCAGATGGAAGGACTGCTCTTAGCCTCCCTATCCCTCTGTAGGAAGGCAGTTTTGTGCAATTTTCCCCCTACTCAAAGAATTAAGTGTAGATACTGTGGGAAGCTTGAGTTGTGTTGAAATGGGCTGGAGGGGGGCTAAAACTGTTTGGACAAGAAAAATGCATTGAGACCTAGGTCTGCCTGAAGACATATTCCTACTTACACTACAAAAGTACTTCATGTGTGGTATAACTTAGCATTGAAACAGTTTTCCTTGTGGTTTGCACAAATAAATTCATAGAAACACACAAAAGCTTGCTCATCTCAAACTCAGACGTGAAAGCCTCTGTGAAAAGTTGGGATTTTTAACTTCAGCATGTTCTTACCCCATGTGACATCAGTGGTAGATGCTCCAAACTCCATTTCCCTGGAAACATATCTACATCCAGGTGTTTTTAAAGGTTTCCTCTTGATGATGAACCATATGGATATACCAAGAATTAAAGGCAACAGCTGTTCTAAGTTAATGATTTAAGAAAGTATAATAATGCAAGGTTATTTTGGGATGGGAAACATCCATTTTATGCCATGTCACTTTTGCCAGCTGAATGCTAACTAAAAATAATATAGGAAATATGAAGAAATTGTCCTTAAGCAGAAATTTGTTCTGTAACCTCAGTATGAAGAGTAGGGTTGTCTTACGATGTATTTCAGTATAGCTCTTATGTAACTGAATGTATATTTATTCTTTCCCTAGACTGTACATGCCATTTGGCTTGGGGAACAGAACGCGCCATGGGACAACCTCAAAGATATCTCTCCAGACGGGGTCTCTTACTTGGGTGATGTGTCTGCTCTCCTGACTGTCTTCATAACCAAAGGATTTATTTTCCTTTTGGAAATATTTTAAGTTGAAATCTTGTTCCTTACTGGAAACTGTCTACACTAAAGACTGCACAGATCATGGGTGATATGGCAAACAACTCGGTTGCATATAGTGGCGTAAAAAATGCTGTAAAAGAAGCTAATCATGGAGATTTTGGAGTTACTCTTGCAGAGCTCCGTTCTCTTATGGAACTTCGAGCTGCAGATGCACTGCACAAAATACAGGAATGTTATGGAGATGTACATGGCATCTGTACAAAATTGAAAACTTCACCAAATGAAGGTAAGTCAATTTTAACATTTGTTGAGGAAATTCCATTTAGGAAAAACCTTAGTCAAGGAAACTACTTTTTTTTTGTTTTTTTTTAAATTAACAAAGTTTATACAAGTATTTCAGTTACCATAATAATATATTGCTTCTTATTCCTCTAAGGCAGAGGTATTCAATGGTAATAAGTAAGCAAGAGTTTTTTCAATTGCATGTGAGATGTCGGGTAAGTGGTGAAGTTGCACTTTGGAATAAAGTGTATTGATGCAGGCATCCACATGAAATAGCAATGCAACATAGCAATGTTTAACCTACTGTGAAAGTGTAAGTTTTGTGAATAGCTCATATGACCTATAGTTTACAATTCAGATCATGCTGTTGTGGAACAAAAGGTTTTAATAGCCTAACGCAGGGCTTATGAATGCTTCTGTGTTGCTACCTAGTCCTTGTATTCCCTAATGCAACAATTTTTAAAACTGGTGACATCTCTTTTCTATTTGTACTACACTGAATTCTTAATAGCATGATCTAGTTTTTAAATCTACAGCATTTTTATAGATTTCATTTGATCTATACAAAATAACTATCAATACAGCTTTAGGCACTAAGAGGTACTGTCACTATTAGTAGAAGGTTTGCAAAGAGATCACGCAGTCTTATTCTCTAGAAATAAGCATCTTTAAAGAAGTCTTTGCCATGTTGGGCTTGATGGCATTCTGTGAAGTGTGGCTACCTGATAATCTTGCTCTCTGGAGTTATTACTCCAAGATAGACTGTAAAAATGTGAAGAAGGAAATAAATGTATCAAGTGTCTTCCCTGAGAGCTTTCCAGAAGTTTTCCTTAAGATTTGTCCCTCTTTTACTGCTCTCTTCCAATGTAAATGAAATCTATAAGCTTTAATTTGTGAAAGAAAGATGCAAGTCATATTGCTCAAGTTAACTAAACTGTAGTATCCTGTAAAAATGGTTTTACATATTTTATCTAACATTACCTCAAGCTTAATGTGAAATCCTGCTGTTGATAGTAATTGAGAAGTACAAAAATCAAGATTTTGGTAAATTGTGGTGTCTCAGCATTTAAGCACTCGCATAGCTTTTAACCAACGGCAGTAAAGTACCTGCTGTCGAAATCCCCGAGAGCTGTTGCTTTCTGTTCTTCAGAAAGGTTTGTCTCCTTGGATCAAGAGCAGCCTACTAATGCCGTAAGATGTCTCTGGGTACATCTGCGTTTAGTTAGCATGTTTTGGCTTGATCTGCTTTTGAAGCCAGACTGCTGATTTCCAAACTCCTGAAATTATTTCAGTACATGAGCTGGGTTCCTCTTACCAAACTGAAAGCAGCCAGTTCTCATGACTGACCCACCAGTGAATGGGAATAGAGCAATTTTAGGCTAAAGAAGAAATTTATAAAACATGGAAAAAGAAAAACCAAAAAAACCAAACAAAAACATGCAAAATTCTGTTCCTTGTCATTACTGGAGTTGCAAAGTTAGTGCATGTGTGTGAAGCACTGCTGTGTCCAAGCAGTGTAACACCCCTTAGGGAGGAGCAGCAGTCTCTTGTTACCCTGTTGACCTGTCGCACAGTGTAGCAAGGCACTTTCCTTTCCCAGTGAAAAGGGCTGTAGCTTTCCACAGTCAGGAACTGAACTGAGGGGGTGAAACCTGATTTACGGTAATCTCAAGGTTTAAGGCCCATTATTGCTGCAAGCTTGCTGGGCGTAGGATGTAGACGTACATGATGCACCAAGCACCAAATACCTGGTACACTTCAGGATTCATTTTGTTCATGTCCCTTTATGTAAAAAGCAGATTAACACATGAGAATGGTGAGTGACAGTGTACTAAAACTAGGAAGGGGTTAGATACCCTTTCCTGCAGATTGATTTTGCTGTGCTGAGGACTGTGGTCAAGGCCGTTCCCTTTAAAAAGGATTTGACATTTAGATGTACTGTCCTGCAATCAGTTAAATACAGTCACCAACTTGATAAAAGGGTGCCATCCTTTTTTGAAGTGTGAGAGCAGATCATAACTGCAGCAAAGCCTCAACAGTTGAACAAGATAATTAACTCAGAAAAGGTTAAGTAAGGTGAGTAAGCACGCTGTCCTCTACAAAGGTGTCGTTTTGGCTCTAAATCGCTACAGGAACCTTTAAAGAACCAGCTTCTCGGTCAGGTAAGCTGCTATAAATTTCTTGGAGGTAGTACTGGAGAGCTCTTGTAAAAGTAGAACTAGGTCTTTTCTTTTGTCAAATTCAAGTTGTAAGTGTAGAAACGGAGACGTTTCTAATGGAGAAAATCTAGGCAAGACCTAAGCAGAAAATTGCTATGTGTTACACTAGTTCTAAGTCTCTAAAATCTCGTGTATACACCTGCAAGGCCCTATGACACTTCTTCCTCTTCAGAAGCTTTCTTTATGGTATGAAATGCTGACTTGTGTAAATACCAGTGGCTTTATGGCAGAAGTACAGGTAGTTCTGAAACACTACACAATGGATGAGTTCAGCTTGTAAAATTTCTTGTTTTGAAGTTGTTGACAATGTAAGGCCATGTCTTTTTTCAGGTGAAATGTGGATCAGATCTACCTGATTTGAAACGAGAAATGGGAACTGTCCTTTACCAGTATTACTAAAAAAAAAAAAGACACTGAGCAGACATTACTCTCTACTATTTAATGTTTATTATGTTCTTTACATGTTTACAAATGTCACTAAATGAACATTTGACAGATCTGTAGTAGCAAAAGCCCTTCCTATATCCTGGACAGACAGACCACCATCTATTTCCACAGGTCTACGTAATTTTGATTGTCTAGTAACTTCTACTTCTAGATTTCTAACGAAATTTGTATATGAAGCTTTAAGTAGTCCCTTGCCTGATATTTTTCAAACTTAACTCCGCATAACACAAATTACCCTAGTTAAGATACATAATGAACAAAATAATGGCAGTAGTTTCGACTGTAGACTGTGAGTAGTTTCAGGACTGTAGGTTGTGAGCTACGAAATTGCCAGCCGTGTGGTTTGTATGTTGTACATGCTACACTTGTAGCAAGCTCAGTAATGGTGCATGCTGTATTATGGCGAATACTAAAAATACAAGCGCTTTTTGTCTTTGCTAGGCTTATTCATTAATCTTCACTAAGTGGTTCTGATAGTAGCTTGACTTTATACAGTCTTGTTGGAAAACACTTTTCATTCTTCAGACACCATTGATGTATATGCTTCTGATGTTCTGCACCCTGGTACCCTGTGAAGGGAAGAGGAAAGTGGTGCTGCTGACATTATGTAAATAATCTTCCAAACTCTGCCATGCTGAAAGGAAGAGACAAATGACATCTGTTGCAAAATAGCAATATGATCCCGCCTGTTGAAATGGCCAAGCTTCCCTGAGTTTCTCTAGATCCTCTCATATAGCTTGATTTTTCAAAATGGTCTTGCAGTGCTCTTTTTGAGTTGAGAGTGAAATTAAGCACCTCAAAGCTTGGACTTCAAGTAGTGTAGTGTTATGGCTAACCATAGTAAAATTGCTCCTTTGTATTAAACCTCCAAAGCCATGAATTCAGAGTGAACCTGAGAGTGTTAGAATAAATCTAACTTATTATATACACTAAGAATATGTCTAATTCATTTAAGTTTTCAAAAGATCTGCACATAATATTTTGCTTTTCACTTAAGTGAGCGCATAGCAGTTGTTAGCATTTAAAGCTGAGCTTTGCAGTTCAGTAGTCTTTGCAAAGTGTCTTGAAATATCATGTGATGGTTCTAGGAAATGTCTGTTAGAGGAGTTAAATACCCCACTTACTATGAAAGCCAGTTGCAGTGGTCACTGTTGTTATAGATTACCTATCATGTTTGCAATGCCTTTATCACTAAGCAGTTGGGTTAACTACTAAAAAACTGCTACTAGGAAAATTGTTGTCTTTAAGCAGGTGCTGATCATAACTTTGGGGGCAATATGGTTGAAGTATCCAGACCTTTGCTCTGAACATGGCTGGACGTTTGGCCACTTTGCTTTGAAAAACAAGCTAGTGATTTAAATTCTGAATGACGAGTTAGGCAGCTTGGAACTCCTGAAGGAGTAAACAGGAGGTGTACTGATGGAAGACCTTGAGTGCATGACTTTGCACTGAGTAGACTTGGTATGCCTTTATTTTTAAAGGATTTGGCTGACTCTTGAAGCATGCAGTGCCTTTTAGTGAAAGCCTCTCACTCTTGCCTGCTAGTGTCCCTTAAGGATGTTACAAGGAGTTGAGACAGAGGAAGACTGAGAAAGAAATATTCCACATAAGAAAGAAGATAGGCACAAAACTGAGGTGACAGACCCTGCACAGTGCTAAATATGGGTGCTCTCTATGTGAGAGGACACAAAGTGAAGCTTCGGAAGGGCAAACAACCGCTGTCCAAGCGGAAGCAGAATCATTAAGTGGCTGCCTCTCTCCCCATGATGCCCCTTTACGGTATTTTATAGCACAACTAAATAATATGCAAATATAATATTTATAGTGTTTTTTATTATTAATTATATTAAACATTTCATTATAAATGTTACATTAATTGTAGGATCCTAGGATGTTATCTCTGAATACAGAATCCCTACAGTGGGAACCAGAGCTGGCTGTGGTCTTGCTAAAGCTGCATGGTGCTACTCAGTCTCGATAGTAGTAACTCTACTAATGATCTTGTCTTGCAAACTTGTTTACTTTGTATGAAGATATGTCTGTTACTATTACTCTGTTGCTATGTCATATTAAGTGCAAGTAGGTAGACCATCGGCTTACTTTATATTGGCAAAATGAGCATTATAAAATATAGCTGGTTTTCTATAGTAACTCAAATTTAAGGATAGTACTTCTGTAATTATATTTGAGATACAGCTTTTCAGTATTGTTACTGAAATATGGAGTGGGACTTCGCTCCATGAATGGAAAACCTCAATCACTTCTAATGTGAGGGTGAAATGCAAGCGTCACTAACTTTGTTGTCTTTTTACATAGGTTTAAGTGGAAATCCAGCAGATATAGAAAGGAGAGAAGCAGTTTTTGGGAAGAACTTTATACCTCCTAAAAAGCCAAAAACATTTCTTCAGTTAGTATGGGAAGCACTACAGGACGTTACACTAATTATATTAGAAATCGCAGCCGTAGTATCCTTGGGCCTTTCTTTTTACCAGCCTCCGGGAGGAAATGAATCCCGTAAGTAAACTTTTTTAAAAGTAGGTGTCCACCTGTATTATACTACTGACTTTCCTGGTCCAACATGCCTATACTGTAAATCTGATGGGAGACAGTAAGTCAGTGGAAAAGCAGCTTATTGTTCCTTATTGAGAGAACACTACTAAAACTCTAGCTTGCCCTAAAAGGGCAACATGAGGTTTCCCTGGTCATGACCTGGTATCATTCTGACCAAAATAATGCCAAAAGTAAGGTGCAAGGAGCAGGGACAAGGACTCGTCTTAGATCCAGTCATATTTCTGTGCAAGTGCTTTTTTTTTTTTTTTTAGCTTTGCCTCAAATATTTAAGCAATTTATAATTTGTGGTCACGTGCTTTCTTCGGGGAGTCAGCAAGTCTTAAGTTTTCCTTGATTTGCAATATGACACTGGTAACTTTCTAATTTAAGAAATGGAGCTATATTTATACTTCTAAACGGAAGATGAAGGGATCTGGCCGTCATTGAACTGAATTTTTGCAATGATATCTGGCTTGTTAAAATAAAGGCAAAGTGGGAAATGTTGAGAAAGCATAAAGTGGTTACCTAATTGTCTAATCTGGTGTTCTTATGCCATCATTTGACAAGATAATAATGATAGGTGACTTTCTATATCAACTTCTCTTATGTTCAGATAAACAGGGATGTAAATTCTAGGTGGTTTAACTTCCTTGAACTGCTCTAGCTTTCAGGCTCTCTAGCTTCTTTGTGTGTTACCCTTACTGAAAATAAATGTAAAATTGCAACAAAGGCTAGCATGGAAAATGTTTAGCAACTATTAGTAGTTTCTTCTGTTTGGCAAGACTTTTTGTTGTTGTTGAAATCACTATCTGCGTGAACTTTCTTAAATCTAAAACCTGTTTTCTACAGTATGTGGATCAGTAAATGTTGGTGAAGAAGAGGAGGAATCTGAAGCAGGTTGGATTGAAGGAGCAGCAATCCTCCTATCTGTAGTTTGTGTGGTATTAGTAACAGCTTTCAATGACTGGAGTAAAGAGAAACAATTTCGGGGATTGCAGAGCCGTATTGAACAAGAACAGAAATTCACAGTCATCAGAGGTGGTCAAGTCATCCAAATACCAGTAGCTGACATAATTGTTGGAGATATTGCACAAGTGAAATATGGTAAACATATTTTTAAAGTTGAACTTTCTTTTATCTTTAAAAAAGGAACTGCAGTCAACATACCCAGTGATCTCTCGTAGGTGATCTTTTACCGGCTGATGGTGTACTCATTCAAGGAAATGACCTCAAAATTGATGAAAGCTCATTGACTGGAGAATCTGATCATGTTAAGAAATCTCTGGACAGAGATCCTATGCTGCTCTCAGGTGTGTAACATTTGACAGTTCTTGAAGAATGTAGCTTGTTTCTGGGGGTAAACTGGTTATTTAAAATTTTGAGGTTAAAATCTGGCAAACTGGACTTTATCTAGGCTGACTCCTAAAAGTATTCAAGAACAGTCCAACTAGTACTAAACTTTTGTCAAAGTGAGCAGGCTCTTAAAGCTGATGAACATTTTGTGTAGTTGCCTATGACTTTATTTTCCAGATAGTTTTGGCAATTAAAGCTCTAAGAGAACACAGTGTTATAGATACGTATCTATCTATCTATCTATCTATCTTACCGTTTCATCAGCATGAAGTTTGAGAACTAATTTCCTTTGTGCTCTGCCATATAACTGCTCAAGTCTCAGTGGAAAACCTGATTCAATCTTTCAGGTACACATGTGATGGAAGGCTCTGGAAGAATGGTAGTTACTGCTGTAGGTGTGAATTCTCAGACTGGAATCATCTTTACCTTACTTGGGGCTGGAGGAGATGAAGAGGAGAAGGAGAAGGAAAAAGAGAAGAAGGACAAGAAAAGTAGGCATAATAATCTTAAACCCCTGGGGAGGGAGGTGTGAACTCCTGAATGTTACTGGATAAAAACGTGTTCTAGTCATCTGAAGCTAGAAATCTTTTTTCAAACCTCATACTTTCAGTAGGTTTCACAGGAAAAAAAAAAACCTTCAGGTCCAGTGACCTGAGAGTACACCACTACTAATAACTTGTCATATGGATTTTTAATTAAACTTCAGATCTCATTGATGAATTAGAGATTGGAAAGTTTACAAGTTCTAACCAGCCATACCATGTATAAATTGTTAAACTGCCATCTCATGTATCCTCAAAGTACATTCACGTCTAATAGTGAATATTTGTTTATGGCAAACAGGCTATTACCAATAACTCAACGTAATAAGTATCTAGTTCCTAGTTGACAGGTAGAAAATGTCCTGTATAGGGAGTTCTTCTATGACACTTGAAGGGGAAAAGCTTGTATCATTGACACTGAGTTTGTTGGTATCTTAAGCGTATATAAGACTGATTTTGATAGGTGAGCATACAGGTGCTTCTGCCACTCCTTTTCTTCCAGAGCTGAAACTTTGGTCACATATGCACAAGGCAAATCCCTAGTGGCACTTTTCTGTAAACTTTATTGTTGGAGGCATGAGGGTTTTGGATCCCTTCTGTGAAGTATGGAATGGTCTACCTCCCTTATTCTGAAGGACTTGCTCAGTAGCTGGAATTGTAAGGTCACTTATCTAAGCCATAGCCTTTATCTTGAGAACCAAAGCTTAGAAATGTTAACCAGTAATGTTTTGATACTAGTTCTCACAAGGCATGTTCAGTACTGGGCTTCACCACAGCAAAATTTTTTTCTAGAAACTATTGTGAGGTCTACTGCATGGGACTGAGTCTGAGGATTCTTGGCAGAAAAATATACTTTTTCATCAGAGGAAGATGAAACAGTAATGGAAAGCCATACAGAAATATGCTTAGCAATCTCAATGGCCTTCAGACTAAAGAGGCAATTGTCAAAGTGTGTGCCCTGTGCAGGAATTGAGATTGAACTGTGCTTTTTGTGTTGTCCTAATCCACAAATACTTTACAGTTCTGACCCTTCTTGAAACTAGAAGTAGTAAGTTTCTTCAGAAGTAAGTTACAAGAAGAACTGAAAGTTCAAAATTAGTTTCAAGCACAAGCATGGTAATGATGAGTTAAAGCTAACCTGCAACACTTCTGGGGATTACTGTGGAACGGTTTCCACCCTTCGCTCTTTCCCTTACAGAGGAAGGAGAAGGAAGCAAGCAATGGTATCAGCTGCTACAGGAGATATGGAGAAGATTATAGCTTTTATTAATGTTCTGCCAGTGTTTATTATTCTATAACCAGCAGTCTTTTTGACAAGTACTGTTTTGGTGCATCCTACAGCCTGAACACTTGTGGGGTTTTTTTGTCCCCCAAGATAGACAACTTCCTCTTTCCCTTAAATTAGGTGCCTGATAAGATTCTCCTTGGTAAAACTCGAGTTAAACTAAATTAGATTCTCTGTGAATGTTAAGGAGATTAAAGTGGCTATTTTTAGTTGGCTGTGTATGGCTTTGTTCAGAGTGAAAGCAAATGTATGTACAAGAAGTTAGAAGTAACTCAGGTGTAGAACTTCGCTCTTCTTAAGAGGGAAAGGGGAGCTGAGAAGGAACAAATACTAAATTAGGAGAGAAAGATGAGTTCTTAAGAAGTCTGAAGTGGCATCTTCTGGGGAAGGTGAACATGCCTTTTTTTTTATCCTCAGATGTTCTGAGGATGCTCGGGGGAAATCTTATATATAGAAATCAGACTATGTCTGCAGTAATAATGTAGTGGAGTTATTAAATGTCAAGCCAGGCAGGCTTGATTTGCTTCTACCTGAGTACCCTTGTACGTTTCAGTCTATGTATCTTAAGGCCAAAGATTTAACGAATTACCAGTGATACTGAAAAGTTCTGGGTTTCATTCAAAGTTCCTCAATTTTGTGCTTTCATTTCAGGTTATTTCAAATAGTAACTATAACCCTTGCTTTTTCTACTTGGCAAGTGACAAACTTTCCTCCTAAGGTAGTATCTAAACCTTTTAACCTGAAAAGCCAAACAAAAAAAGGTAGTGTGCCCCCCTGCCCCAGTAAGCTACACATCATGTGTTGGTCTTCTAGTTACTTCTAATGTTTCACTCTTTAAGTGCTTTATTATTTCACTGTCCTTTATGACCACTTGTTGAACTCCATTTCTGAACAGAGGTAGGAGTGATATTTCATTATGAACATGAACTGTTCTCTTAGTGGTGTAATATTGGTATGTTGCCAACAGATTATGTTCATGCTTGCGTAAATAGGGTTAGCATAGATCCGGTAATCCAGCGCTGTACCTCCATTAAGCTTTGGTGTGGACTTATAAATATTTTATACTACAGTAGCTTCTGCAATGTTGTACAAAAGCACTGATTCTGGAAGTGAGATCCTACAGTGCATTTACAGTAGCAGTCAGATACAGTTGCCAAGAGTTGGAAGAACAGAAAGTGAGACTGAGGCCACCAGAATCACTTTAATGTCACAGATTTCTTTCCTAAACAAAAACCAAAACACCCACATTTAGACAAGCCTTTTAAAAGCTTTCCTCATAAGTAATGAATGTCTATATCAGTAATTTGTGCAAACTTAACTACGGTAGCATAACACTGCAGTAGTCTTGTATGGGAAAAGTGAAGTCCAAAAAACTGATGTGAGATGTTTCTGTGAGTTGACCTATACTTTTACAGACTCTGTTATGTTAGCCCTCTGCCTCCAGTTTGTTCTATACTTTTTTAAAAAATGCAGTTGCTTGTTTCAGCATAAGGTAATGTATGCATTGTATATAAACATGAACACTGAAATGGACTCTGCACAGCCAATTTAAAACACAACTTGTTCCCCTCTCCGGCAGGTAAAAAGCAAGACGGAGCTGTTGAAAACCGCAACAAAGGTAAATGCAGATACTCTGATCTATTCTTGCAAGTCCCTATTTTCTGAGGGTGTATGTAATGAACACATACTTTCCTATGAAAATGCATATTGAAAGCTTAGATCCAAAGTGCTTATGCTAAAGATGGCATGAGTGAATCTCCCCAAAACAAATGCTTAAACAAACTTGGAAGTCTCAACATAGCTAGATACTACAAAAATAAACTTTACCAATGATTTTCAAGCTATCTTGTTGAGGTGAGTTAACCTTGGCTGGCTGCCAGATGCCCACCCGGCTGCGCTCTCACTCCCCCTCCTCAGAAGGATGGGGCAGAAAATAGGATGAAAAGCTCGTGAGTTGAAGTAAGGATGGGGAGATCACTTATTATCTTCACAGGCAAAACAGACTCAACTTGGGGAAGATTACTTTATTGCCAATTAAAAATAGAGTAGGGTGGTGAGGAACAAAAGCAACTAAAACCACCTTTCCCCCACACAACCATCCTTTGAGGCTTAAGTTCACTCCTGATTCCTCTACCTCCTCTGTCTGAGGAGCACAGGGGAATGGAGAAAAGGGTTTTTTGGTCAGTTCACAACACTCGTCTCTGCTCCTTCATCCTCATGCTCTTCCCCCGCTCCATCGTGGAGTCCCTCCCATGAAGTTCTTCAGTGCGCATCCTTCCCTCAGGGTACAGTCCTTCAGGAACAGACTGCACAAGCATGGGTCGGGTCTCCCACAGGCCACAGCTCCTGCCTGCCAGGAGCCTGCTCTGGCACGGGCCCTTCACAGGCTGCAGCTTCCTTCAGGGCACATCTGCCTGCTGTGGTGTGAGGTCTCTCATGGGCTGCAATGTGGATATCTGCTCCACTGTGGCCCTCCATGGGCTGCAGGGGGACAACCTGCCCCACCATGGTCTTATCCATGGGCTGCTGCTCCCCTGCTGCCAGCACCTGGGCACCTACATCAAATATACTTGTTCAAACATTCACGTGTAGTATGGCATCTCAGGATACAAGGTACTACACAGTACTGGTGTTTAGTGGAGCCTGCTGTTATTAAGCTTTTTAAGTATTGTTGATGTGAGGGACTCCCCAATGGATAAACATCATTTGATCTTAACTTCTAGCTAAAGCTCAAGATGGTGCAGCCATGGAAATGCAACCACTGAAGAGTGAGGATGGTGGGGATGGAGATGAGAAAGACAAGAAGAGAGCAAATTTGCCAAAGAAAGAAAAGTCGGTTCTTCAAGGCAAACTTACAAAGCTTGCAGTTCAGATTGGCAAAGCAGGTATGATGTCACATGTCTGAATAAAGTTGGAACATGCATAGATTGTGATAACTTAAGTAGCTAGCCTTGACTGGCTTAATTATTTTAAGTGCAAAATTCCAATGCATGCAAGTATGCCACTGTGCCAGTGTGCTGATGCCTTCTGAGACTGTCATGTGGATGGCTTTTATTTTTCCTTGACTTAATAGATTCAGGCTTCTGTGAGAGAACTGTTATGAAAGATCTTTTTAGATAAGATATGGCATTTAGTGATGTACCTGGAGAACTATAAATTGAGTGAAGTCTGGTAAATGTGGTAGGGTTGACTAGGTTATCTCTGGTACTTTCAGAGGCTTAGGAATTTCCACTTAACATATGCCTTGCTGATATGTAACATTTTATTGACTTTCTAGTATCCCTTAGCTTCTGTTAGTCTTCTATCAGCTAATATTTAGCTGTCTTGTCAAAACAGTTGATAAACTGTCACTTCTTGAAAGTAGACTAAAACAACAATGAAGTTCAGTGTAAATTTTTGGCTATGTTATCTAGTATGTAGAGGTTTAATTGAAATATTTCAGGATTTATTTTGGTCCATGTAGAATTGTTGAAATATTTAGCCTAGAAGGAGCTTCTTGAAGTCTTGTAGCCCAGCCCACAGCTCAAAAATGGCTTCAGCACCTATATCATAAGACAGGTCATTGAACACTGTGCTTACCTAATATCTTCAATCCCAACTTCAGCAGGAAGCAGGGTGCAGACTGTCAGTAGCTTTCTCTAATGAATAAGTCATCAGTACAACCATTGAAGGCCTGCTGAATTATTTCAGTTCTTACTCTTAGTCAATTGACTTTACATTTTGATCTCTCCTGTTGGATCTATGCTTTTCTAGATAATTAGAACTATGCTTTTCAATTAGATGGGAAGAAAAAAGAAGATTTTAGAAGTTTCTAGATGAAATACATGAGGAAATACTTGCATCCGCAGTTGGAACACCTTTGAGAACTACCTTATGTTTCCTGACTTGCCTGACTTAAAATCTTAGAAACTAACTTCTATAAGGGCAGAAGTATTTGCACTTGACTTTTCCCCAGTCTGTACTGCCAAGTATTTGAGAAAACTTCTGAAAATTGTTTATTCTCTTTTTAACAAGGTTTGTTGATGTCTGCAATCACAGTCATTATCCTTGTGTTGTATTTTGTAATTGATACCTTCTGGGTTCAGAAGAGACCTTGGCTTGCTGAATGTACACCAATTTATATTCAGTATTTTGTGAAGTTCTTCATTATTGGAGTTACAGTCTTGGTGGTGGCAGTACCAGAAGGTCTTCCACTTGCAGTCACTATATCTCTGGCTTACTCTGTTAAGGTAAGTAGATAGATGGGGAACAGATTTTAAAGGTAGGTGGGTGTATTCATCAGCTGTAAAATCTCAGTTGAGGTATGCTGCATCACATATATGTAACATTGGGAGAAGCTTTTCTTCTTTCTCTTAACTGCATGAAAAATAGTGTTTTTCTTAATATCTAAATGCACACTAACATGAACAGTGAGCAGTGAAAGCCTGTCACCAACTAAAGATGAATGGATTTAGCTCATAACATTGTAGCATTTGCTTATAATAAACAGATGTGTTAGAGTTTGTAAATAACAAACTCTTCTGTAAACCTGGACTTCTACCTAACTGCTGTGTTAAGCAACTACTATAGAAGTTTCCACATTGATTCTTCTTGAGGACTGAATACTGTAGAACATATAATTTTCGATTTATTATACAACATGTTTTTTAACTCGTGCTCTTCGTCTTAGTTTTCTTATTGCTTCAGCGTGCTGGGACTGGTTATTGATCTGAATCTCTAATTGTAAAGACAATGGCTGTTTAGGCTGTGTTCTAAAAGTTAATAATTTACAGCACTAACTAGTAGTGGCCTTAGTATTGTATCATTTGAAGTTACTCTGCCTCTTTGAGGTCAAAATACTATCCAAACCTGTTAAGTAAAGAATTTAAAGTAATATTTGACCTATGAAGCTTGTGTAGTCATCATTATCTTAACTGAAACATTAGGCTTCTGGTTTGTATTTGATTTTAAGTCTGACTCTAGCATCTTTGAAATATATGTCATCCGATGATCGGATAAGTCTGTAACCTAGCTACTTGATCCTTCTCGTAAGCAAAAAGACTTCTTTTAATGTATCTGGTAAAGCTCAGTCTGTACCTCTCCTCTATTTTGAAGTAGCATCATAAACTCTTTGCTAACAGTCTCATTAGTATCAGTAGTCAGTGTGACATGCAAATACAGGAGATTAAGGCTGTATTTATGAACCTTGTTCAAAATGAAATTTACTGTGACTTAATAGACTTAAAGGAATCCTTACAGAATGTAGCACCTACAAATTCTTCCTCTCTAAGATGTCAGATAACTTAAAGGCTGAGTGTCTTCTGAAACTGCTGTGTAAGACTGGACACCCTAAATAAGAATTTCTAAAATTTGAAGTAATGGCCACGGATAGCTGTTGACTGCTTTTATTTCCTTAGAAAATGATGAAAGATAATAACTTGGTGAGACATCTGGATGCGTGTGAAACAATGGGCAATGCAACAGCTATTTGCTCAGATAAAACGGGAACATTGACCATGAACAGAATGACAGTGGTCCAAGCCTACATCAATGAAAAACATTATAAAAAAATTCCAGAACCAGAAGCTATTCCAGAGAAAACTATGGCTTACCTTGTGACAGGAATTTCTGTCAATTGTGCTTATACTTCCAAAATACTGGTAAGTGGATTCTTGCGTTCTAATCAATGTAACTACTCAACTTCCTCTAAAGATGCAAATTGTCTGGCCACATGGTAGGCAGTTAAGTGTAAGTGTGTGGCAAAATGCAATGTAAGGTATTTTGTACCTGCTGCAGATTGCTCAACTGTTCATTTGAGACTAAACTTCAAAAACAGCTTATTTCAGTTAGAACTGATACTTCAAAGATACAATCTTGGGAAGATAACTTCCTGTAAGTTCACAGTTGTGTCTAAATTCCTTTTTATAAGTGGGGCTGTTTTCCTTACTTGAAGAGGATCTTGGCTCGATTTGAGTGCTACTTCAAAGTAAACATGTCAGAGTTGCATAACATCAGCTAGAATGTAATGAGAAAATGCAAGTACAGATGAGGATTTTGATGAATTTTTATTCCAGATACTGTTGTATGAGTTTGTAGGCCTTAGGATTGTAACATCTTTGCTTATACCTTGTTTGAGACTTCCAAAATATTTTGAAATAAAGAGAATAGTGGACTGTTACACAATTTAAATACTGGACTATTTAGCAATTTTGTGTGCATCGTTTTTTGCAACTCCAAATGTAGCTTCCTTGTTGTAGTTGTTCCATCATGTTGCATAACTTTTATTTTTACTGCCTCAAAGAATATTAATTAGCTTTAACAAATAAATAAATTAGCACTTCAAGATTTAGTAGAAGCTTCCACTTCTACAGGAATAGCAGTAAAACCCCAGTCCAAAAGCTACTTTTCAGCCAGTAAGGATGGTACCTCTGCAAGAATTTCCTCAACAGCAGTGTTCGAAGTGACACATCAAGATCACCACCACCAATTTCTGTGAAACAAGGCTGAAATACTACTAATGAGTTATAGCATGTGAGGAGTTTCACAGTCTGTTTTCTAAAGATCTTGTTTTATAGAAAGAAAAAAAAGCAGCTGCATGTAAACTGACCAGGTCCGTTACTACTACAACTTTAATCAAATTATATCCAGTGCAGTCAGAGTTAGTCTGTTTTACAGAACCACAGAGGACTGAAAGGGACCTCTTGAGATTCTCTGGTCTAACCCCCCTGCTCAAAGCAGGATCAGCCAGAGCACGTCGCTCAGGGCTGTGTCCAGTCCGATTTTAAGAATCTCGACGGGTGGAGACTCTGCAACCTCTAGGCAATCTACTCAAGTATTTGACCACCCTTAGAGTAAAATGATGTTGCCTTATGTTCAAATGGAATTTCAGGAGTTTCAGTTTGTACCCGTTGCCCGTTGTCCTCTCACTGGGCACCACTAAAGAAGTGTGCTTGGCAGTATTTACTGTTGCTCCACCCGCCTGCCCCATTCAGGCATTTGATACGTACCGATAAGTTTCTCTCCCAGAGTCTTCTCTTCTCCAGGCTGAACAGTCCCAGCTCTCTCAGCCTCTCCTCATGTCAGGTGCTCCATTCCCTTTATCATCCTCGTGGCGTATGGTTGGACTTGCTCCTGCATGCCCATGGCTTTTGTACTGGGGACCCCAGAACTGAACATCTTACACTGCACATTAAAGTGACCATTTTGAAGGTGTTGAGTATCCAGAACAGCCAAATCCAAGATCTTGCAGCAACGTTATATCTGTATAAGCTCAGAAATCAAGTCTTGAGAGAAATATTCCTTTACTTATAGCACTAGTACGTGCATATTTCACATTGCTGAGTTAAGAAACTTGTTCTGGCATTAAATGGTTGGAAACTTGTTTCTGAACTCTTTCCAGTTAAATAGGCCATGGCCTGGAAAAAGGAACTTGTAGTGAGACTTAAGAAGCTTAAAGACTTAGTTTGTTCGGTAGAAGGCTAACGGGTGATGTGATTGGAGTCTTTAGTCATTGAGGAAGAGTTATTACAGGAGAGGATACTTTAATTTAGCAGAAATAATGCCATTTAGCTTGCTTAAATCAGTTTACTTAAACTTATCTTTATCTGTACTTTTCAAATGCGAAATAATTATCTAGGGACTACACTCAATCAATCAGATAGATATTTCAAGCAATGGAAAAGTGCCTTTTAGAAGGGTCATGCTGGGATTTGATACAAACTGAATGGGTGATTTCAGAGTCTGAGAAAGGGACTGAAAGGTCCTAAACAGGTACAGAAGTTGTTACTTACAAAAGCCAACGATATGACTTTGGCTCATGACTTGTAGGAGTTTATAGAGTAATCATTGTGAAAGTGAAACTTCCCCATCCTAGAGCTAAGCTTGGCCTTAGCTTCCTTGTTTTCTAAATGCTGTGCCTAAGTGGTTCATAAGTTAACCTCCTAATCAGCGAAGGTTCTTGTTCTTCTTGCAGCCTCCTGAAAAAGAAGGTGGCCTACCACGCCATGTTGGAAATAAAACTGAATGTGCCTTGCTGGGATTGCTCTTGGATTTAAAACGAGATTATCAGGATGTAAGAAACGAGATACCAGAAGAAGATTTGTACAAAGTGTACACCTTCAACTCTGTTAGAAAATCTATGAGTACTGTGTTAAAAAACTCTGATGGCAGTTACCGGATATTCAGTAAAGGTGCCTCTGAGATAGTTCTTAAAAAGTAAGAACAACTACTATTGTAATTCAACACTTAAATTTGGCTAAATGTTGTGATAGGTGAGGAGACTGAAGTGCTAAACAACATTGTGCCATAGTCCGTGAAATATTTCTGTTGCTCTACTCACAAACAAGTGCAGCAGTCCTAAACCCTTGTGATTGCAGCCAGCTTCCCAGCTTGCCTCAATTGTTTGACTTTCTGCAGTAAGATGGGCAATTAACATTTCAATTACTTTAATTCGTACACCCCAGCCCCCAAAAAAGAGCTGGTCGTGATTAATTTTAAGTTGCAAACAGTGCTTTGATACAGGAAAGCGTCTATGACTTGATCTATTCTCTAGCTAAACTACTGTAGTTTTAGGTGTGGCTGGTCAAAACGCACCCACCTTCCAGTACAGTCCCAACAGCTGATATGCCTAAATTCCAGGAAGGACTTACTTTTATCTTCAAAACACTTTGCAAGTTGGTGTCCAAGTTGATCATTTTAACAGGAGGTTGAACTTGGCCAATAAAGAAACTTGACAGTTTTTAATGTGACAAAGTAAATTGCTTCCTTATCCACCTGCCCATCTACAGAAGATTTATTAGAATGAGATTAGACTGTTAGTGAGAGATTAGTCACCACCAGGACAAACCTTTAGGTGTGAAGAAGTCTCTGGTAACGCCTAACTAGGTGAGGAGAGAAGTCAAGCAAGTATGCATCATATTCTGCAGGAACAGCAGCTGTAGCCAGTCTGATTTTGGTTCTAATGTCAGACTTTTTCTAGTCTGAGTAGCGCATATATTATGTTCATCAGTTCAATTTACCTCTTTGCTTGCTACTAGTCCCCCAAATCATTATCTAGGCAAGTACAAATGCACCAAAGAAAAAAGATGAAATCTTCCTTCTGTTCGACTTAATGCTGACAACAAAAAGTCGATCTTTAACGGACTCTTGTTCCTTTTGAAACAGAACTTAGATTTAGATGTGAATTTTTTCATAGCTAGATTTTTAAGACAAGTTGCGTCAGTGAATAAGTATGCCTATGTTTGCATTACTTCTACCTTCAGAAGTATTTTGTACCTTATTATCTTATTGAGCAATTCAGCCCAGACTCATGTGGTCCACTTGGCTTCAAAACTGAGATAAGAAAATAAATAGTAAGGGCATTTGGAAAAGAACAAGACAACCTAGATTAATTTTTATACTGTTGGAATAGTTGTAATTCCATAACTATTTCTGTATAGGCATCAACTAGGAAAAAGGCTTAGCATCATAAGCCACTTTCTTTATCCACTACATATGCAGTACGAGAAATTAATCTCAGAGTTTGTAACCTGGTTTGTCAATTGTGCTGCTCATTCTTTATTATAAAGTGTATGACTATTCTTGAGCACTGAAAGCTTAAGCAGGAATATTTATAAAACACAAGTAAGTCACTAATAAGTGTAGGAGAAATGCAGCAAACTTTTTCAAGCAGAGCAATTTTATTCTTCTTTCCTTACCGTCAAGTCATATATTTGAAGTGAGTTTCAATGAAATCTTTTATGTAAAGCTTATTGGCTTCTGTTTAATCATCTTGGAATGCTCTGAATTTATCATAAGCCCTATGACTGCAAGTAACACAAGATCTCCTTAGTGATGGCTGACAACCAAAATCAGGAAATTCAGATACACTTCAAATTTCAGTTAAGAGAAATACTATTAAGCTTTAAGGGACTGCTTCATTTTAATTTCTTGGCTGAGGTGGAAACTTTTTTAAATGTATTGCACCTAGGAATTCCCTAAACCCTTGGACCAAACACTTAAATGTAACAGTAGTCATCTTAGCAGATCTGCCAGGTCCGAACTTGATATTTCAAAAGAAGACATAAATTTGTATATTTTTTTTCATTGCCACGTTAGTACTAATTTGTAAAACAAATGCTTATGGCGTTGCTTTATGGCAAAACTTTGCTAAGGACACAGATGAACAATACTAAATGTATTGTTCAAAATATTTGCTAGTGTTATATTCATGGCATCAATATTGGTAAAGTATGTATGCTGCCTATGAAAGCAGCGGCGTCTTTGGCACGAAGAAACATAACTAAAAGAACATGTGTTGAAATGCTAGAGTATATGGTGTTGAATCTACTCTCCTACACAAACTTAAATCAGAGTTAAGTGTTTTTAATTTAATACTTCACATTAAGATCTCTATGCCAGATGCTTTCTGAATTCTCTGCACTTAGATTGGTGGGGGGGGTGTGCACCTTACTACTCTTAAGGCTATAGCAGTGCCAGAGTTTGCTTTTAGTGCTGTAAGTTTAGTGCTTACAGCTGTTTAAGCACCACATGCATGTTCTGGAAGCGTACCGTACTTCTGAGACTCGTATAACTGTTAACAAGGTGGGATTATTTTGTGGAACTTTAAACTGTATTGACTGACTCAGCCAGCACAGTCACCAGTCTGTTTACGTGCAATGGAGAAATGGATACTTCTGGGAGGTAACTAATGTTTGTGTCCAAAATTCTTTGGGTGTTATTTTCATCCTAGGATGAATGGCTCAGTTAACTTTCTACAGCTAGTTAGGTTTTGCAATTGGGAAGATATTGAGTGCATATGGAGAAGATTGCCTTAAGAGATGCTGCTCCTGGCTTCTTTGTGTGTGAGTCTAGTGAAAACAAAGCTTGTGGTAACTTACTGGAGTTGACTAATAAGCCATTGAATGGTCTGAACTTCTGGTTAAAATTTGATAACTCTTTAAACTTTCCTTTTCAGGTGCTTCAAAATACTGAGTGCTAATGGAGAACCAAAGGTATTTAGACCTAGGGACCGTGATGATATCGTGAAAACTGTAATTGAGCCAATGGCTTCTGAAGGGCTCAGAACCATCTGCCTGGCATTCAGAGACTTCCCAGCAGGGGAACCTGAGCCAGAATGGGACAATGAAAATGATATTGTTACTGGTCTGACGTGCATTGCTGTTGTTGGGATTGAAGATCCTGTGAGACCTGAGGTAGGGTCACTGACTGAACTGCAGTGATTCTGTTACAATGGATCTTGATTCATGTTACTGTTCGTCGTGCAGAGAGTACAAGAAACTGAATTCCTACTGTATGCCTTAAGCATAGTTGATAAATGAAAATCTAATTTCTTTGGGGGGAAAGTTAATGGAGCTATAAAAGCAGATTAAATCTTCTTAATGTCACTTATGCTGTGTTACTGAAGCTCTGTGCAAACTAATGACTTAAGGCACTTACTGTGCAGGGTCTCAGTAGATGGAACAACTTGTCATTTTTTTACCACTTGGAAAATTAGGAATGTGGTTTAGGATAATATTAGCCGTTGTACTTGTTGCCAGCTTCTCATGGGGAATGATGGAAAGGAGGGTTTGTCACCTGAGAACTGAGGTAAGGAGTCCAGCTTGCTTGTGGTTGAGGTCTAAGGAGGGCAGTATTTTTCAATAGTGAAAGCTTTTATGCCATGTGTAAGGGGAACTCCGGTCTGATCCGCGTTATCATCACTTCACACTAAAAGTCATGGGTGAAGTAGTGAGTGTGAGCTGTCGTTTATTTCGCATAATCATAATTGAAAAGCCAGTACTAAGTACCTTTGAATACTACAGCCTAATATGTCATGAGGATTTTTGTGGCATTTTTGAATACTGCAGTATTAGAAAAATGATAGGGGGTAGGGTGGGCAGGGAACATGACATAACAACTACTAAGCCCCTTTGCCAGAATTGCCATTTGTGTGCTTTTCAGGAAAAGAACTATGGTAAAGCTACTTAATTTTTTTAATGTTCCATAGCAACAATCTTGATTTTAAAATAAAAGTTATCCTGGATTGAGCCAAAACCATTCCTTTCACTCACATGTCTAGATTTGTTCAGCTAATGTACAGTCTCTGAGCCTGTGGGCTTTTTCTTTTTTTTGCCTACAGGTACCTGATGCAATAAAAAAGTGTCAACGTGCAGGCATAACTGTACGTATGGTCACTGGTGATAACATTAACACTGCTCGTGCTATTGCATTAAAATGTGGTATTCTGAATCCTGGTGAAGACTTCCTGTGTTTAGAGGGCAAAGATTTTAACAGGAGAATACGCAATGAAAAAGGCGAGGTAAGCATACTGACTATGTAGAGTAGATCAGCAGATATTCTAAGTCTCCTAACTGTAAAATATAACCAGTGCTCCTTTTGCAGATAGAGCAAGAGCGAATAGATAAAATTTGGCCAAAGCTTCGTGTTCTTGCAAGGTCTTCACCCACTGACAAACATACTCTAGTAAAAGGTAAGTAAAAACTATCTGAGTTTCTAAGTAAAGCTAGACTTTTTTTTTTCTGCCTCTAGAAAAACCAGGACTGAGCCGTCAGAAATGTCTGTGAGGGTGTCTTCATTTGCCAGTTGATATTTTTTTTTTAAGTTTTTTTTCTTGCTTGAGAAATGGAGCCAACTAGAACTATCTGTGATGTTTTTTGTTGTTGATGACTCCGAGGAAAACAAAAACTGGGTTTTTTCTTTCAGTTTTAATCTGTGCTGCATTGTCGATTTTGAATGGTAACATTGAGATGTCATTTTATTTTAGGTATAATTGACAGCACTGTCTTTGAACAGAGGCAAGTTGTAGCAGTAACTGGTGATGGTACCAATGATGGTCCAGCTCTGAAGAAGGCAGATGTTGGATTTGCTATGGTATGATATTTTTTTTTTTTTTAATCTTCAGTATTTTGGAGACCTGTTTTGATAAAATAACTTGCCAAATCACTTAAAAGAAGATTAAACAACCCTGCTTGTTTCATGAGCCTAATATACAACTAACAGAGTCAGCATCTCTCACACTTGATAGTAATTACTTTTCCCTCCTTCCCCAGTCTTCCAATTTAACCATGTTTTTATTTAATGGAAAACATTCTTGTGGCATTTACCATTGAATAAAACTTAAACACAGATCCCCAGTCTCTTGCAGATCAAAACCTTATTACACAAAGGCTTGTTGCAAAAGGTAGGAGCAGAATTACTGATACTGAAGATATCTGAAATGAGATTTGTTCAACATAAGGCAAAATTACTTTAAGTAGTAAATAGCATACTATGTTGACTTTGAGTAAAGCTTATATGCAATATGGAATGAGATTACTCATCTGTTTTCCATGAGATGATGCATAGGAACAGGGAGACTATAATGAAACTGCCAGTTGATGTTTAAAGTGGCTTTGGAGGCTATACTAAGAGACATCTCTAATACAACTAAAGTAACAGCATCTTATGACAATCTAGGATCTGCTTTTGTCTGGATGGTTCTTTAGATTACTTGGTTTTCTCAATTTAAATTCTCAACTACCCTTTCAAATGGTGGCGAAACCAAGTCTTGGCTTTAAGTGCTAGTACTAGATAGATTCATGCTTTAACTATGTAGGCTTCAGCTTTCTTCTGTCTCTTTCAAAACACTGCAACATTGATTCCTCAAGCTTCCTCTTGCCTCAAGTTTCCTCCTCAGCCTTAAGCTGAAAAGGTACAGTTTGGTGCTAGTAGGTCACTTGAGTGACTTTAGTGCATTATCAAGCATTGAAGGAAAAAAGAAAATTAGAGACCACGCTCCCACACCACATGCAGATGCACTGACTCAGATGCTAATCTTGAAGGAAAAAATGGGAAGAGTTTTTATGTCATTCTTAAGGAGCATTTTCCAAAAGCATAACTTGCAAATTTGACAGCTACACGTGAAATGTTCTCTAGACTGCAACAGTCTTGTTTTAACAAGTATCTGTTTTCTGCTATTGTATAGCTGCTGTAGTTGGCACTGTCAGGGGCAGATTTGTTTTCCAGAACTAAAATGTTTCCTGCAGTTGCTGACTATGTTAATCTCTGTAAGAAACTAACTGCTTATCTAAATAGCACTTAAAATATGCCATCTACTATATGATACTTAACGGTACCTTTTAAGGTGTACACATAGCTGTGCAGGTGACTCTTTTCCTTTGCAAAACAATGTATCAAGAATAGGGATCATAAATTTACTATTGAGTTAGTGTTTTTGAAATGCCAAAAGCAAAATGAATACCCTTGAAGTAGGTATTACACAGAACTCAGCTTAACTGTTTGGATACTGTAGGAGACTACAGGTGCTTAAAACTTAAGAATGTCCCATTGCGTTGCAATGTCATATGCAATGACATTGCATGTTCTACTGTTTAATGCCAGCGCACTTCTGCAAAAGGTTTTTGGTAAAGTGATACGCATTAGAATGATGCATTCTACTGTGTTGGGAGCACATGCATCGCCCTACCGCTGGAATCCATACGGCAAGCGCATTAGGACATAGGCTGAACTGTAGTACTGCACCATCTGGTGGCCTTTGACTTGAGCAGCGTTCAGTAACATTTCTTTGGGAGAGCTTACACAGAGTCTTTGTCGTCCACCTGAGGATTTGTAAAAAGGCCTTTATTTTAAAGACAACGTTACCTCTTTTTTGTTTACATTTTCCTGTGCTTGAGTAGAACTTTAGGTGCTTGTATGAAAACAGTCCTTCAGACATGGTGCATCAAAGTGAATGCTGACCAAGGATATAATAATAGCTTCTATTACATAAGTCAGTGCATCCTGTTATATTTCATAGTTTTTTTCTTTTTCTACCAGGGTATTGCTGGAACAGACGTAGCTAAAGAAGCTTCTGATATTATCCTTACAGACGACAACTTCACAAGTATTGTTAAAGCAGTTATGTGGGGACGAAACGTATATGACAGCATCTCCAAATTTCTTCAGTTCCAGCTTACTGTCAATGTAGTAGCAGTTATTGTTGCTTTTACAGGAGCATGCATAACACAAGTATGTACTGGTGGTGGATTGTTTCAACTAATAAAGATTGAAAATGTCATGACTGATTAACTCTTTAATTCAAACTTTCACTTAAATACTAGTCCAAAGAACATAAAGCTCTTCAGAACATGGCCATGTTGTATAATAAATGCCTTTAATAGCTGCAATTTGTTCACTTGTATTGGAGGGCTTATGTATCTATCTTTCTAGGATTCTCCACTTAAAGCTGTGCAGATGCTGTGGGTAAATCTCATAATGGACACATTAGCTTCTCTTGCCCTGGCAACAGAACCACCCACTGAAGCTCTTCTGTTGCGAAAGCCTTATGGTAGAAACAAACCTTTGATTTCTCGTACAATGATGAAGAACATTTTGGGTCATGCATTCTACCAACTCGTAGTGGTCTTCACACTCCTGTTTGCTGGTAAGAATACTGAGGCTTTACAAAGTTATTCTAAAAGGTGTATACAGAGATGTGATCTTAAAACTATTTTTTTGCTGTAGTTTTTGTGTGTGTGTAAAGACAGGAATTAAGCTGATAATAAATGCCTTTTTTACACAGGTGAGAGAATTTTTGATATCGATAGTGGAAGAAATGCACCTCTGCATGCTCCTCCTTCAGAGCATTATACTATTGTATTTAACACATTTGTGATGATGCAGCTTTTTAATGAAATTAATGCCCGAAAAATTCATGGTGAAAGAAACGTTTTTGAAGGAATCTTTAACAACGTGATCTTCTGTTCTATTGTTCTGGGGACATTTATTGTGCAGGTAAGTAAATTCTTGGAGAGTGAGGGGAAAATGCACTTAGTATACTGATGTACTTGCTTACCTTGGAAATGCTAATCAACTAGTGCCAGGAATTTCATTTCTGCAATGTGGAAAATATTCAGTATCAAACATGCTATTAATCACTTAGTACTACTGTGTATATATACGTACTTTATACTACTCTGTATGTTTGTAGTGTTTGACAGGGTTTTCAGGTGAGACCTCTTTGAAAATGGTAGAATTGGAATGTTGAAGTAGTTGTATTTACCTCTTGAATTTTCTAGTTCTTCAATTTGGTCTTGGTGTTCTAGTCTTTTGACAAAATGTGAAGAAGTTGTATGTTCCCCAACCTAGTCAGAACTCTTCCTTGTAGTATCTGCCTGTGCATCTGAATGAGAGCTCATTTCAACAATGAAAGAAGTTACAACTTCTCATATCTTCTTAATGAGATTAGGACATGAATTAACTTTAGAAACATAAGTATCAGTTTTTATCTTCCTGATGCAGAAATCAGTTATCTGTGTTGGTATACATTTTAGAATTATCTGTAACTCTAAAATAGATGCTGGTGTTTTATGTGAAAAATACTGATGTCTAGGGACCTTCTGTTGGTGCATCTAGGCAGATTTGCAAAAACTAGTTAGCTAACTCAGTATGTGCTAACAAATGAAATTAAATAATCTGAAAGTGATTGGGTTAACACACTAGTGTTGAGAAACACCAAGTCAAAATTGAATCTAAAGAAAATGGTTTACAAGAAATTGTTTCACCTTCTAAATGGCCTTAACTTTTAATTCATCAGAAGAAATAGCCAACAAATCAATGCCAACAAAAAATGCTTTTTTTCAGCACTCTTCTTCATTTTGACTGAAGTTATTTCAGACTTAACATATAACCTATGCCTTAAGCCGCTTCTTAGACTTGGGATTCCATGCAGTTGACCAAATTCATAGCAGTTCAAGCGATGCAAATGCATGCATCTCTACGTCATGTAAAGTTAGCTAATTTATTCTCCCAGGACTAGGGTTTTTTTTAGATGACACTTCTTCAGAAGTCAGTCTTATTTTTCAGGGTTGCATATGCAGCAGACTGACTGTTGTTTTGCAACAAAACCAAATATGTAGAAATTGCTCCTGACTGCAACTGTGTTCCCTTTATAAACTTGACACACTGAATGTCTTCCCAAATAAGTAACTCCTGAGCTGTCATCTCAGTGTTTTATTCTGTGTTAATAGAAGATACTCTGGGCTTTTCAGCTTTCAGGTGTCCTACTTAATGGTCAATACTGTCTCCTTTTCATGCCTGCCCTGCTGCTTGAATTGTTGATTCTCCAAGGCAGACTGTCATGCATATAATTCCTATGCAGAGGGATACCTTGCTCGTTAGGGCCTGTACAGCTTGTTGTAATAGGCAACTCAGTAGGAGCTCATTTAATTTAGCTGTTGAGATCTCTACCCCCTTCTCCCAAGACTTACTACACGGATGTCACACCGTGATGATTTAACATCTGACATTCACACTGATGGCATACACAGTAATATTCTATTGAATTATTTCTGAAATGTTTCATGTCTTGTGGATCTATGACTTCTATTAATACAAGTTTATTAATCAACTTAGTTCTGAGGTGGGTGTTCATGTGATAAATAATCACTGTAGATTTGTGGTATCTAATACATGCTGTAACTGTGAAATGAAGAGAAAGAACTGCAAGCAAAATGAAGTAGTCAACAGGTTTTTGTGAGTGTGACATTTGAAGAATAAATGCGTAGTTCTTGAAACACTGAAAAGCCTAAGAAGATGGCTTAGGTTTGGAAACTTACTTAAACTGCTCAGATAATGGAAGTGTATGCCTAATAAGATGGAAAATCCTATGTTCTAATGCAGAGTTGCCTGTAATGATCTTGAAGCATTAGGGAATTTTCTAGTAACAGGTCAGTGATTCCTGTTGTTTAATGATGTTGCCCTTCACAGATAATTATTGTGCAGTTTGGTGGGAAGCCTTTCAGTTGCTCAGAACTCTCGATTGAACAGTGGCTGTGGTCCATTTTCCTGGGCATGGGAACACTACTCTGGGGCCAGGTAAACTAGCCTTTTCAAAATGCCAAATATCTACTTGCATTAGACTATTTTACATGGAAAAGATAGACTATCTTTAGCATTCAGATCTTTCAAGTGGACTATGTGACTATATTGAGATTAACATAAAATACTGATTAAAATTTACTAGGTCAATAGCTAGGAAGCCCTTAGTTGGATATTGAGTATTTCTCTGACTTGGTCAATTACATTTCATAGCTAGATGCTATGGCTGGTTTATGTTTAGTAAATTTTAACTAGAAGCAGCTGTAGTTACCTTTTAAATATGAAATTATATCTTTAGCCAGATAAGTACTAGAAGAAGTTCTGTAAGAATACAGATGCAACGAACCTGTTAATGTTGAAATATATTTAAATTAGTGTTGAACAGTTTTCTTTAAAAATCAGATTGTTAAACTTGCTAGTATTTTCTTGATCTAAAAAATTCCTAGAATAGCAAGAAATGCAGCAAAGCGCAAGACAACTTTCTCTTTAATATTACTTTGCATAACTATGAAATAACTGGAAAGTTTTCCTACCTATTAAGCTATTGCATTTTGTTGTGGTTTTTTTTTTTTTTGTTTGTTTTTTGGGGTTTTTTTTTATATCCGCCACCCACCCTTTAGGGGTTCATTACTATTGCATGCACAACAGTGCTTGTAAGCAGCAAGCTTATTTACATTAAATTTAAGAGCTATGGAGTTTTTCATTATTTAATGACATAGTTGTCTAAACTTTTCATACCGCATGAAGAGTTTTCCATTACAGTTTCTTTCCTTCTGTTTTGTAAAGGACACTTCAGGTTTCAGTATAAAATTGGTAGGGCGAATTTTAGTTGTAAATACACACATAGACACATATTCTGAAATTGGATATAAGCTTTTTAATAAGGTTCTCTGAAAAATTAATTATTTTAAAAAAATCAAATAGAGTCACTCTGAGGTTTAAAAGTAGCCTAGAAGAGAATTGGGATGGCTTGAAAATACCTTTGACCCAAAGTGTCTTGCAAGGGCAAATCTTCCCTGATGCAGTTCATGCTGCTCTAGCACCTCATTAAAGTCAAAGGGCTTTTGACTTTCTGAGAATGGTAGAAACTCAAGTGCTACTATGAATGCTCCCAGATTGCAATTTCAGCATAAAGGGTTGTTTATTTTGCTTTTGGAGCAGTCTTTTTCCTCTGCAGCTGCTGAAATGGTCTTCTAGGTTTGTGATGATCAAGGAAAGCAGTTTTGAAACTGATCTAGATCTGCTAGATTGGATGTATCAAAAGATGACTCCCCTTAACTACATAGTTCACCAGAATAGCCCTGAAGGTGGGGATGAAAAAGAAAGCTGGAACAGCCATATGTAGGTTTTGTTTAGTTTAAGATAGATGAACTAGTGTACACCAAGTAGCACAGTGAAAGTTTGGGATAAGGGTTTCGGAGACATCACTCGCCTTGCAAATGGATTGATACCTTCTAGGTCACAAAAGAATGCATGCCTGCTCTGTATTTCTGAATTAACTGTGTCTACTTTAATTGAAATGATGTAGTTCTCACTTGAGGTAACACATCATGCTCATCAAACTGGTGGAGCTCTGAAAGTGTAGATACAAGCACAATCTACAGAATGAACGGCTCTTTTGGCTTCAATACTGCTCCTTCCTGGCATAGTCAAGTACTATTAAAGTGGAATTCTTTGTCTCTAGCAAGGACATTTTGTTTTCGAGGTTTCTCATGCAAGTTTAATTTCACACCTCAGTTGAGGTGGTAAGGATATTCACAGCTTTGCAGCTATTCAGCTCTATATTGATGCACTCATCCCATTTACAGATTTTTTTTCAACTTTGCCAATTGTATGCAGGTTATTATGTTAAGCCTTAAGTCTGCTATTACAATTATATTAAAAAAAAAAAGAATAATCCTGATTCATATTTTTCATTCACTGTTAGTTGATTTCAACAATTCCAACCAGCCGTCTGAAATTCCTTAAAGAAGCTGGTCATGGAACACAAAAGGAAGAGATTCCTGAAGAAGAATTAGCGGAAGACGTAGAGGAGATTGATCATGCTGAGAGAGAATTACGTCGTGGTCAGATCTTGTGGTTTAGGGGCCTAAACAGGATACAAACTCAGGTATGGTCTTGAAAAAGGTAGGACGCTGTGGGTGTTATGAGGGAAATCTCTCCATCTCCAGCCCTTTGACTAAGGTGGCAGCTCTAACTGGTGTGACTGAGATTGTCAAAAGGGGGTATGGATGGATGTGTAATCCCTTAGGGTCCTCTGTTTTCTTCAGCTCTAAATGCAACTCTTGCCTGTGTATCTGCTCTATAAGAAAAGTGCCTTTTTTCTTTACTTTTTGTGTGTTATAGTTGGGATGGTCCTTTCTCTTGTTCTCTCTCTCTCTCTCTGAACAAGCTGTCACAATCTCTGATTCCTTGCAGATGGATGTAGTGAATGCTTTCCAGAGTGGAAGTACCATTCAGGGGGCTCTAAGGCGGCAACCCTCCATCGCCAGCCAGCACCATGATGTAACAAATATTTCTACCCCTACACATGTAGTGTTTTCCTCTACTACTGCTTCTACTACTGTGGGGTGTGAGTGTGTGTTCCTAAAGTGCATGAAATTAACATTTCCTAATTCACGTACCTAACGTTTCTCATTTTCTCCTTAGTACTTAAAATCATCGTTCAGGCTTTTATAGAGCTCTTCCACAAAGTGGAGTCCTCAAGACTTTTTTTTCTTAGAGGGCTGAGAACAGGTGGAACAGTTTCAACAAAAGACTTTAATATGAAAGCTGTGAGCCTGCACATCCTGTGCCTTCATCCATTTGTGTACAGAGGGATGTTTAAGATAAAACGGGAAAACTGTTGTAAATTTTCGAGTATATGCCTCTTACGGTGACTTACATTGAGTAAGTGAATTAACTGTATAATCATGAACCCAGGTCAGCAAAAATAGATGTCTTGCGCTGCAGCACAAATGATACTTAAGGTAAACAAGCTGATGGTAAAAGCAAATGGTATGTTAAAAATATGAATGCAGTTAGAACATGGAGCATTAAATGCATTTTCTTTGTAGCCTGTAAGGAACTTCTGAATTTCTGCTTTTGTTGGACCTTTTTTACTGAATAACACAACTTTCTCAACATCAGGATTCAGGTGGCGAAACAAGGCTTCTAAAATGCATACAAGTCAGAAGAAACATATAAGTAGCAATTATAAAAAAAAGGGGGGGGGGAAAGGTTTAAGTATTGAATGGTGAAACTTGTATTCAAATCTGAAGGGTTTTTTTCCTCTCTAGGTTCTTCTGGCAGCAGTTCAGAAGCCGTCAGTGAAAGTAAAGTTTGTCTCACCTTAATTCTGCTCTCTTTATATTGTGGTCCAAGTGGCATTTCAGTTTCAGCCTTCTTCTCTGTAGAGGCTAGAGATTCAATTACTCATGTTATGTAGGCTTAAACTCTGGAGCCTGAAGTTGGATAACAGTTGTAGTTGAATACTGATAGCTAATATCAATTGTTGAAAGAGTTTTCCATCTTAATTATATACTACATGTTTAACTTCCTTCTAACTTCCTAGAGATTGGTTAAATAACTGTTTTTTAAAATAACTTTGAGAGGGTTTCTTCCCCTCCCTGCTTTTTAAACTTTCAGATTACCAGATGGATGAAGACACTTAATTTCAGGAACTGTCTTAAATGTTCTCTTCTGATTTTATTTTTTTTATGTTTTGGCTTGGCCAGAATTCCTGTGTGAGCTTGCACAAGTATTTACCCCTGTACTTGTTCTCCATTGGCAAGACAGGTATTTCCCTACCTTGCACTAGTATTGAGAAGCTCAGCTCACATACTCGCGTGCTTCAAGAACAAAAAAAGTAGATTTAACAGTTAGGATGCACAGGATTGCATCACCTAGTTAAAATGCTAACTAGTAACCTGTATCCCTAACTACACTCAAGAACATTAATTAGACATTCAGAATTCTCTAGAGAGCAACTTCATGCCATGCTGCCATTTGAGCAGAATCTAATGGGCACTGCAGCATCTCATTGCATCAAATGGCCAATGCAGATACGGAGCTACAGTAGCAGAGGACTAGGTTTTGAACCTCACTTAGTAGTTCAGCCTTCTGCTACACCCTCCAGGAGGAGAATTTTTGATAACTAATATGTATTAATGAGAAGCAGATGTGTTATTTCATTGTGTCTCTCTTTTGGAGCAGTTTGTCAGGAGATAGTTCAGCTGTTCCAATGAAGCGAGGTTGCAACTCTTTAAGCAGCCATCTGGCTAGAATTTGGAGTGCTTGCTGCATTCCTTGCTATTCTGGTACTAATATGAGGAAGGCCTGATGACAGTATAAATTACACAGAACAAATTGTCTTGTTTGCTCCTCACTTATGCTATTTATTTATAGTTACCTCTCTTGTCTAATTATCTTGAGTAGTTGAAAAGAAAGCCTTTAAAACACTAGAATTTCCCTTTTTAAGTCTAACTTACAATGCCGATAGTCTGATTTCTGCCTTCATGGCTGGACTCTTTGAGGGTCCTGGATTCATAGGAGTGTCTAGACCACTTGTTTTGTATGCATCCTTCATGGGAATCAAGCCTTTATTGTGGGTATGCTTTATTCCTGTGATAATTACAGCTGTCCCATTAAGCCAAAAATTCTTTTCCATTACTGCTTACGTTCTAACTTACCATCTGTAAGCAATGAAATACCAGTCCCCACAAGGCAGTCATACTTCATTTTGCCACATAAATCAGTGGGATGCAACATGCCAAATAAAGGCATTGCAAACTTTCGATCTGGCATTGTCACTGCTGATTTTCTTGGTTAGTGCCAAGACGGTTTATCCAGCTTGCTGGACTTGTTTAAAGCTCGTGTAACATGCCAACTCCTTAACAGCGTGGTCAATTTTTTCATGTGATGAATAGTAAAGTACTAGCTGCTGTTGTAATCTTCTCAAGCACATTCATGCTATTCCCTGTCCTCCTTTTATTTACATTTATGTCCTCTCCTTGCGTGTGTGCCCCCCCCCCCCCGTCCCCCACCCCCCTGGTTCCCATCATTAGTGGGGCTCAGCTGTGTACCTGTAATATAAAAATGGAGACATGATAGCTTTTGAGTAAAATTTTTTGTGCAAGTGCTCTGAGGGGGGGTAGGGGTGGAGGAACAATACTATTTCTAGAAGTCATAGAACACAGTCAGGACCGATGACTTCATCATGTAATTATGTGGTAACAAATTTGATAATGCATTGCTTTTGGGGCGCCCTTCTCTGTGTTTACAGTGAGGTTGTTTGGTGTATCTTAACTGTTTTGAAGTCTCTGCTCTTCATTTGCTTGACCTTCCAGCTTCATTCCTTCACCTGGAAGTCACTGTATTTTTACTGTCAAGGAGCTCTACAGAAGCACTAGTCATGACGTATTTCACAGCCTGGAACAACTCATCTTGCTTTTAAAAAAAAAAATAAATCTTTAAATGGGAATTACTGTTTGAAACAGTATGTTCCTGTTTACTACAGAGTTGCTCTGCTGCTTACTATACAATAGAGGAGTTTTGGGATTGAAACTATGCTTCGCTGGAGACTTAATCAGAGTAGAGATGTTGAGAACTGAATAGGGAGCCAACAGAAGGGGGAAAACTGCACCTTGATGAAAGTGTTGGACAAAGGGGTTACTGACTCCTGCCGAACCTTATTTGTTTTATCAGTTCAAGAATGAATCCTGGATTCCTGTAGTTAGAGAAGCGTGTGGGGCGTGGGAAGAGAAGGAGGGTGTGGGCAGATGGTTTCATCATTCAAATTAAGCTTTTCAGATTGTAAATTCAAGCCAACCTGGACATGCACAATTTTCAAAATGAAGTTCTACTTTGTTGTGTCTAAATTCATGCTGAAATGTTTGTTTATGAATCCTGTAAACTTAGCTTTCTGATTTGAAAAATGTGGGTTAAACAATGAAAGGGCTTGAAATAATACCCAGCCTGGGAATCTTGTCCATGAATTCAATGTAAATTGAAGACTTGAGCAAAGGCTGATCACCTGCTTTTCTCATACTGTGTGCTTCTTGAATAGCCTCTTCAAAGTTGCAAGTTACAAAGTTACTGTTGTGGCTACTTAATTGTATAATACAGTATTCAGTTTCCTAGTTCTGGCCTTAAGTTTTCAAAGCACTATTTAGTAAGGAACTTTCTCTGTGGTGGTAAATGGGTATATACTCGAATATTTACAGCTGTTACGGTGGTATCCTTTTTTGCATGACTCTTTGTAAATGTCCAGTCATTGTGACATTGGCTTACACTTGCTTGGCTTTTTCATAGTCAGTTGACATCCTAATTCCTAGCATGAGAATTGGTAACCCTTTTATTCTCTAACTTATTTTCAGTCTCTCCCCTCCCTCCCCCCCCCCCGCCTTCCACCTCCCTCAAGTACTCAATAAAACACTTACTGAGATTTATTTAATTTGTGAATAAATAAATAATTGTTGGCCTCGCTTCTGAAAAATGCTTAGCTCATGTTAAATAATCAAACAGTTCTAGTGCCATGTCTGAATTTTTAGGCCCTTCAGCTTTTTGCAGTACTTTTACAATTTTTATTCCTATTGTGTAGACTGGCAGTGCTCTACTGAAATGCTCTTCATTTTTTACAGTTTATTGCAAGCTCCACTGCATCACATACAAATTCGATTCACTCATGTCTAGCTGTTTGTGGATTCAAACTCATAAGAACCATGCCATTAACAGCAAATCTGCAACATTTTAACAACCTTTTTTCTTTGTTTACAGATCAGAGTGGTGAATGCATTTCGTAGCTCCTTGTATGAGGGGCTAGAGAAACCTGAGACACGAAGTTCAATTCACAATTTTATGACGCATCCTGAGTTTAGAATAGAAGACTCCGAGCCTCATATTCCCCTTATTGATGATACTGATGCTGAAGATGATGCTCCAACAAAACGCAACTCTACTCCCCCACCCTCTCCCAATAAAAATAACAATGCGGTTGACAGTGGAATTCACCTTACAACAGACATGAACAAGTCTGCTACCTCTTCATCCCCAGGGAGCCCGCTACATAGTTTGGAAACATCACTCTGATTGTAAGCTGAATGTTAACACACTAGCTGCATTGTAAAGAAATTGAAACTGGGTCTCTTCACACATTATGATGGACAAGATGATATTCTTGTCTTGGACTTCAACAGAAGACACACTTGTACGAATGTAGATTTATTTTTTTAAAAAAAAGCTTTCTGCCAGACTGGAGGGTGCTTTTCTGGGGGTGGGAGTAATAATGAACTCTGACAGATAAACAGTAACTCAGCATAAGTGACCTGTGGATCATCTGTTGTACTTAAGAATGATCCTGAACAGTGTGTTAGCAGAGCTTTAGTTTATCATGATCCTTTTCTGAGGGGAAGGCTGGGAAGGGCAAGGAGGCCCTGGATCATTGAATTGATACTTTAATTTCTGCTGTTGGCTGTTAATAATTTGGATTATTTATGTTTATAAATGATACAGATCTGTTTACAAGGTTTGTAGATACTTTTTTTGTTCCTGTTCATAGATGGGAAGCTTCCTTATAAATGATGCAGAGAAAAAAAAAAAACAAAAACAAAAAAACTAGTCCTTCAAATACTGCTGTATTTTCAGGAAAAGGGTGTTTCTATTGAAACTGTACTAAATTTTGCCTGCAATTTACCTTGTTAAATATTGTAGATAAATTGCTAATACTAATAGCCAAATAGATAACACTAATGCTTTGTAAAAACATGAGCAGTGGTGTTCTAATGAAGTTATGGCCTCTGTCCTAATTAGTTTCTTAAATACATTTACTACTTAATGGTTTTGAAACAACTGTTTAATTTTTAAAAATTTTGAGAAACTTACTGAATAACTTTTGTTCAGAACTTAGTAGGATTGTTTAATGCAGGACATCAATCTGTGATGGAACTTGCTTGAAATATTTCTGTTATCTCGGGCAAAATGGATTAAATCAAAATACATCAGAATCTTAGTCCTTTGTTTTTGTCGAAACATGTTAGTTTAGTGCTGTCTTGGTGAACTGTGAGTGCAACTGTGATTTTTTTTCTAATCTATAGAATCCTTCATGCAGCATGAGGGCTGTTGGCATTTTGAAAGGTTGTTAGTGGGTAGCATACATGTTCTCCTTTTTGTTTTTGAAACTTGTTTGTAAACATGAATAAATCTGCCCTTTTGTTAAAATAAAATTGCAGCAATGGTTTCTTACAGATTTTTTTTCCTCAGCTCCTCCACTGAAAGGTACTCTTTTGTATTACTGGTTAAATTTAAACTGCAATTTCAAGATGGTAACAGCCCCACTTAAAAATAGTACTTTGGGTAAATGGAATCATGGTGGCTGCCTCCAGAATGAATGTAAGCTAAGGTACTGGAAAGTCTTCACTGAGCCAAAAGGATGCTCCTTGGGAAGGAATAGGTTTGCCTGAAATTCCAAGGCTTGCTGTGAATACTGGATAATAAATGTATCCCTGACCACTTAAGTGAGGAAAAACTGAGAACTGACATATAGCACAGATGAAAATACATTTTTCAGTTGATTAATGTCTTATGCACCAAAACTGACCTGCTAGCTATTGGCTGAAGTAGTTATGGTCTGATGATGCAACAGTGCTCGATCTGGTACTTCCTCGTGTTTTCTAGGTCCACTACTGCTTAGAAGAGCAACCAAAGAGATAAGTTGCAAACTCTTTTTTTTTTTTTTTCTCTTTATTTTTCCAGCTCTGCATTCTTAAAATTAGCAAGTGAATTTTTTTGCCAAATAATACAGAATTTTGGAGATTTTTTTTTAAAGGGGTCCCTTCAAAGGAGTGCAGGAATTATGTTGGTAATGAGGGAGGAGATAATACTAAAGCAAACTGCAGAAATGAGCAAGTTGGGAAGCTCAAGTGTATCTTTCCCTTGCGGTGGGATACATGCATGCTTGGGTTTGTCCTTTAGTGGCTAATGTTCAACCTGTAGCACTGTATCCCACTGTCAACCACTCCTGAATTCAGTCTTTTCTATTGTGCTTAAGTAAATACACTGAATTTTAGGCAAGGGGGGTTTGCACTTGACACTTTGTATAGTAATTAACCCCACATGTTTCTAGCACTTCCCTTAAGTCATAGTTCTTACCTAGAGTGCTTGATAGGGGGATCAGTGTTTACGTAAGCTGCTTTCTCCCTACTACAAAAGACAGATAGGCATTGGCTTGAAATGAGGAGAGTTGCTTTACCCATGAAATACACTGACATGTGAGAAAGTATCTTCATTTAACTTCATTAATGCATCATAATTTTACTTGATTTGAAAACAATACTTTATTTTTTTTTCCTCTCTTCTAGCTGTGATCATGACTGCCTGTTATCTTTTTTTGGAATAAAGTCTACACTTAAGCCTTTCAAGGTGGGGAGTGGGAGCGTGAATGTAGGCTTTGTACATCGGTGGTGCCTCTCAATTCTGTTAACATCAGTGTGCTGTTCTTACAGGAAATTTCCATACAGAAATAAGGAAAAGTTGTTTAAGAGGGGGGTATGCTTTCTTTGTGATCTCAAGAAATCAAAACATGTTGCCTAGATTATGAAATGGTTATCACTAAGCTCATGAGGCCTTCATTGCCTTTCTGGTTGTAAGGTTTACTTGTCTTTCTTCTTGTAACTGAAATAAATAAAAGTGCTGTTCATCTCAGTCTGGATGGGGACTGAAATTCTTGAATGTCAGTACAGTACTGATTTAAACCTGAAATGAAATGCATGCCAATTCTGTAAAATAGCTCTTGCTACAACTTTAAGCTCATTCCCTTTCAAGATGTCATGGTGTACATGGTATTATGATCAAGCAATAGTAACTTAATATAAATGCAGTTCTAGACTGACTACTGTTTGAAGTGGTTTAAAATGTGGTATCCTGGGAAGAATGTCTACTATACGTGTATATAAGACAAATGTTAGGACACCTAATCTTGGCTTTGAGGGAGGGGTGAAAATTGTTATGTAAGAGGACTCATTTTTTCTGTATTGGTCTTAACAGGAAGAGGAAAATGCTGCATCATGGAGTAGTCTGGAGAGAATAATGGAAACAAATGCCTTAATGCCAACCAATGAGTAAATGCAGAGGTCTGTAGCGAGTGTAAGCGCCAAGAAGTATTAAACTAACACTTGGAGACTTTCTTAGAATAACAGGAAGTTTTCCAGTGTGTTTCAAAGTAAGCAAACAAACGTAATGTTCATGAAAGGATAACTTGTGTATGGCTGACTGTATTGAGAAGTTGTTCCAAAAGCCTGATAAGTTCAGTTTCTACTGCCAGACTCTGCAGAGCCCTAGAAGAATCCAGATCGTACTAAGCCTTGCATAAATTGACATAGAATGTCTTAATGTCTATACTGCTTTTCTGATGCAAATATTTGATTCTAAAGAGCTCCTGCTTTTTTCCACCTCCACCCTCTTCCCAAGCACTGCATATCTTCTGATCTTGCAGATTTCAAGCCCTCACTGAAATACCTTAACTTTGTTGGATGACCCTGGCCAGCATGGAGGGTCCAGCTCTGACATCTCCAGACTGAACTGCCCTCCTTATTGAGGGCCATGTCATGAGAAATTCTGGGCCAGAACTGAAGAGCCTTAGAGCTGTTCCTGCTTATCTTCTCCTTTGGACTGTATACAGAACTATCTAACCACCTTCAAGAGACTGCAGCATCCATCAAGGAGATATGGCTTACACGGTGTCTAAACCAAAAGCTTCCTACAGGTACTACTTGACCTTTTTGTTCAAAGTGAGGTCTGGGATGAGGATTTGCTTAGAAAACTATGGGATTGGATTAAACACCTGATAGAAGGCAGCATGAAAAAGGTAGCTCACTAGACAGTGGCAGCACCATTCTAGTTACAAAGCATAAAGCTAGAGTTGGTGCTAACACTGCAGATCTGACAAAGCAGGGAGTATTCCTCCATTAGGGGAAACAAATTGGACGTATACTTTCATAGTAACTCAAAAGCATTAATGGGAGATTTAGTATAAAAGGAGAAGAGATTGACATAGTTGATGTCCAAAACATGAGCAGCTGCCAGGAAGCTTCTCCTGCCCTGTATGCAGCAGGCAGTAGACTTTGTTCTGTGTCCACATACAACTTCATGACCACTCCAGATCTTGTTAGCGTTCTAGTTGTATTCCTTTAAAAGATAGATAAGGATGCCTAGCATTGCAGAAGATGGGCACTAGCTTGTTTCAGCCATATCTGATCTTCGAGATTTAGTGAATTCCTCTGTAAATCTTTACTACTGTTATGTGCACCTGACGTCTCCTAGTTTTCTAAAAATATATAAAAGTGTTAGTCTGAAAAGTGTTCCTTGGCTTGCCCCTACTGTAAGACGGTGGGAATTCAAGCTTGGAAAAAGGACTAGCAAGGGCATTTCTGGGAATTAGCAGCTTTTTGTTGATGGAAGTGTACATTCTGGAATACTGGAACATCACCTGGCATCTCAAATTCTGTTGTAGTGACAGGTATCAATTCAACTATGAAGCAGCAGTTGCTTGCTGAAATGCAAGTATGCATTCTGTATCCCTTTGATTCATTGCAAAGCTAGCAGTATCTAACAGTATTCTGAATATCTTCATCTGCTTTCCTAGGCTGCCTCTCTTACAGGGCATGAAGCTGAAGTATGCCGGGAGACCGTAAGTATGATCATACAGAAAACCTTCTATGGCTTCCTCCTCAGCGAAGGCACAATCTTGGCGTTGCTCTATGACAACTGTGAAGGCACAAAGTGAATACTAGTTTTTCCTATTTAAAAGCTTTCAGAGTCTCCTGTAGAGAATCAGACCGTATAGTTCAAATGCTTCTAAACTTTGTATGAGTAGCCTCACAAAACTTCTGATTTAAGGTACTACAATGGAAAAAATAACCCACAAAACCAAAAAACAGCTTACAAATAAACAGAAGCTACATCTGTTCCCTTTGACAATTTGGGTTTTAAAAATACAGGATTTAACTTGACATTTTCCCTCTTCCACAAGTTGGTTGCTCAGATGTCTGTAGATACAAAGCAACTTCAGTTATGACCTAAGCTAGTCTCAAGATCTCCTGAAGGTAAGCCACTATTTGGCTGATGTTTGTGGGGAAATACAGAGCTTATTTTGAATACTGTTCTGGCAGCTACTGCCATAGTGTTTTGTGCTATGTGTTTTGGGAGAGAACCTGCAAAACTATCAATTTAGAACATTCAGATCTTTGTCATAGGGCCTGTCACTTGGGTCAGGCATAAATTACATGAAGCAGGGAGCTCTGGGAATTGATATTTTGGTAGGAAGTGATAGGATTTGCTTTCTGACAATACTACTTTTAAAGATGGGAAAGTATGTCTTTACTCACTTTCCATGTATTGGTCATTAATATTCTGATCACTGTAGCAGTCTAATTCATTCTACTAATTCATCATCCAAAAGCACTCTATTAAACCAATGTTTTTAAATAAAAAAATACTCTAGAAAATGTGCTTTCTGTCATATTTTAATTTCCAAAAAGACGACTCATTCCTAGCTTTTTTCCTTTTACTAAATTGACTAGGCTCTGTGCTAATAAATCTAGCAGTAGTATGGACGTGACCTAAAACTTAGTATCTTCTCCCTTTCTCATCTTTACGCTTCCAGTCTGCCAATGACTATTGCAGGGAATCAGTGAAGGACAGATGGATTGATAGGTGCAATTGTGGATTTGTCTCCTTTATCATCATTCTACCCTGCCTCTTGATCTTCTTTTCTGCCTCCTACTTCAAGATCTCACCCACTATGAGTAAACACACTGGAAAACTGCTGTGCAATGTGGCTGTTGGTGTTTCCAGTGAAGGATCCTTAATGTGCTCCTTCCACTTTTAAATGGCGTGAAGACTTGAAGAATTAGGTTTTAGACTAAGAATGAACAGTGAATGAACATAAGGATGAGCAGTAGAGAATAAACGTTGAAGACCAAATGTTTCTCCCAGGTAGTTTATAAAACCCCTTAACTAGCCCTTGAAGTTCGTTCATACCTCTGTACCTGCTTATATGTAAGCACCTTGCTATGTAAAGTAGCTATGGATACTTGGATATGTAAAGTAGCTATGTAATAAAACATCTCCTTGCTTGAACAAGCGTCATGATCCTGACCTGCAGACCCTGGTACATGGAGGAGTGATCGATCCACAACATGAGTAGGTGCAAGCTGTGCTGCGCTGCACTGCACAGATTCCTTAGCCACAGGTAGCAAATCCCTGTTTAACAGCCCCTCTTCTTCCACAGTACCCAACCCCAAAAACAAGCATTAAGCTTATTGCAGGGGCGTCGGATTATATGAACTCTAAAGGTCCCTTCCAACCCAAATGATTCTATGATTCTATTCGATGAAGCTCTTCAGCTATATAGGGGTTTAATTTGCCACAATAATGCATGTGTGAATCAAAGGAGGGAGCCAGACTCTTCTCAGTGATGCCCACCAACAGGATAAGAATCAGTGGGCACAAGTTACAGCATGTGAAATTCCAACTGAACACAAGAAAACCCTTTTTTTGCTGTGCTGGTTGGTCAAATGCTGGACCGGGTTGCCCAGAGAGGTTATGGAGTCTCCATCCTTGGAGACACACAACACTCAACTAGACACAGCCCTGAGCAACCTGCTGTAACCAACCCTGCTTTGAGCAGGGGGTTGGACTAGATGATCTGCAGAGGTCCCTGCCAACCTCAGCCATTCTGTGATCCTGAAATTCTTGAGCAGGAGGTGTAATTCTGTAGGGTTTCCCCATTAGCCTCATGGATATTATTTGTACAACAAAGAAATCAATCACTGGAGTGATCAAACCTGAGCCAAAGCAAGAAAGAATCCTGATGTAAGTAACCAGCTAAGAAATTCTGGTGATAGCTCTTTTGGGCTTTGAAACGAAACTCATACTGTTGTTTTTCTAATAGGGGGAAAAAGCTGTCCCTCTATCTTAAAAATATGTTTTTCAAACCTAGTTCTTTCCATAAATCTTGTCAAAAGAGATCTCCTATGAGTTGCTCCAGACAACAGCACTGAAAGATGCTACCATTTAAAAAGTACTCCCAAAATGGTATGATAAAGCATAAGCAACTCTACCTTGCTTGTTTTTTATCTAAAATGCTACAATTCTCAGGTGTTAAGTTACTGCAGTAAGATGATATCCTATAGTTGTTGGCCTGTTAGGTATCCCAGAGGACTTCTTACAGGAAAGGGACTCAAGTTGTCTAAAATATTGCCAGTGACTTTGATCTTTTTGGGGAAGATGGGGCCATTAGGTGCAGAAGAAAGGGCATAGCAGATGTGCATGGAAGAAAACTTGCAGTTCCCATTCCTCTGTAGAAGCATCTTTTAGTAAATAGAAGCATACATTTTTCTCTTCTTTCTTCTAGCAGCTCTTTCGCATATCATCTTCTTACAAGTTGAAAATGGAATAGAAAGAATCAAAAATTTCCCTGTGGTTATTGTAAGTAACGTGAAGCTTGGTGTAAATAATGTTACTTAAGTGTTTTTACAGTTCTTAGAATTGTTCTCTAGTGAGCTGAACTTAAGACTCCAAGATTAGATGTTAGCTTCAGTGGTGGTATTTTTAAATTTCAGAGATGGTCAGGAATTAAGTTACTGGTCATGAATGAAAGGCTCCTTGTAGGAAGTTTCAGATACCTTGGCTTTTTTTTTTTAACTCACTGTGAATCTTAGGAAAGGTCAGTGAAGCTAAGCTTAAGCTGGACTTGAGCTTTTCTTATCTTCTGTTTGGAGAGAAACCTGCAGGAGAAGTAACACAGAGCTTACTTGTCACTGTTCAGTGCTGAACTGCAAAGGTTTTGTGTGGCTTTTAATCCCTGCCCCTTCCCTTCCTGCCTGAGCTTATCCCATCACAGTGCAATGCAGTTCTGCCGACAGCTGTCTCGGAAGATATTCTGAGCTGTGAAGAGGGATACTGGGTTAAATCAGTATCCAAATGTTCAAAACAACAGCTTATTCAGTTATTCTTTTGTGGAGATGGGAGACTATTCAGCAGAAAATAACTCTTCAGTGAGGAAAATACCTTTTTGTCTTTGCAGGCATTAAAGGAATGATGCTTCATGAAATAACCTGAATGAAACTTCATGAAGTTCTGCTGCTTTGAACAGGAGTTTGCATTAGATGACTTCCTGAGGCCCCTTCCAACCTGAATTGTCCAGGGATCCTGTTTCTAAACTGTCTTCAATGCATATCTGTTAAAGTTTGCTTATGCCTTCTAATATTTGTTTTATACTACGAGCCAGGCATGCTTAGCCACTTCAAAGTAACAGTCTGTAATTAATAGGAAAGCCCTCAGATTTTAACGTGATCTCCAGAAAGCTCTGCTGCAGACCTGTGGAAAGCAGCTGCTCCTCAAGAAAGAGGAGGATTTCTCACTCTGTTATTTGGCTCTTTCAAATCTTTCAGGTGTATAAAGAATAAAGTTATAGCTATTGCTAAGGAAAAGGAAAAGCTGACTTATTTGCAGATTTGTGTGGTTTCTGTGCTGCTTTCTTGTCATGAATGAGTGGTTTAGGCCGCTTAAAGAATCACCACCAAAGAATTAGAAGGCAAATAAGTTTAATATGAATTTGATGGCAAGGTCCACTCTATTACTTACAGAAAAACATACAGGTAGAAATCAAATCAGTATTGGGTTGGAATGATTTACACGTGGATCAGGAGAAATGATTTACACGGCATCAGGAAAATCAAATCAGGATTAGGTTTGTGTGATTTGTATATGGATTAGGGAAAGAAGGTGAGGGAGACCCTCTTGTTGAGTCATGAGGTTCAGAGTGGACCCCCTTCCTTTCTTAACTCCTCAGAGAGGAGTCTAGCTGCGGCTGAATCCACTCATAGTCCCAGACTTGGTCGATGGTTTATGACTAAAGGAATTAAGTGCAGGGATCTTGGTGTGGTGATTTAATGTATGATTTTCATGTTTTGTATAACTTTAGCATGGCAGCAATCTAATGTGGAATAGTAGCAACTTAAAATTCACTAAGACTATTAATGTAACTCACAATGTTAGATTATATAATTTTCTAATAAAGCTTAATAACGCAAACACTTAACAAGATTCTCTAATTACACGCACCCAGAGAGAGAAATGAATATAGACATAGACACATATAAAGAGATATATAAGGACATATACAAAAGTATACTTGTTAAAAATGCCCCTTGAGTTGATTGAAATACTCACATCAAATGCCTTGCATTTCTCAACAGGTGAGGGTTCAGTCTCAAGGAGTGGGGATTTCACCCCAAGTCTTGTTGCCAGTCTTCAGCAAAGGTCCTGTGAACTTCACTGTGAGCTCTGAGAGACGTCCCACTCGGAGGTAGATGGTGGTCAGCCTGCTGCTGTCCAGGAGAGCTCAAAGGGTCTCACTGAGAACCACTCTTTACAGGGTTGGGAGATGATTGACTTTAGGCACCAGTAAATTTCCATTCTTGCCAAAAATAATTTGCTGGTGATTGCTAGAATTCTCAAAATTTCAGTGACACTGGTACTGATCTGCCCAACTCACAGTTAGACAAAATATGTTCCAGAGCTACCGGGGGAGGATTAGTTACTCCCACAACTGGTAATCCCGAGACAGTCAGTACTGTTCTCTACCTTAGCCACACAAGAGTGCTTGGTACGGTCAAGGGGCTCTCAACTGCCAAACTCTCTGCTTCAAGGCCAAGGCTTATCAAGACTCCAGGTGCAAGGGAGGTATGAAATGCACCACCACATCTCTACTTAAGAGTCCCTTGCAAGAACCTGTTCCTTTTTCTCAAAGCTACTGTGGTTTTTTTTCTGGTTTTATGTGTTTAAGATCACCTTCTGAAAAAGAAAGTCCTCTTGCAGGCATATAAAGTTAATGAAATCTATATTATTGTTCTAACTGATCAAGAATAATGAGCACCAAAAAAAATATTTTCAGTCATAGAAGCCTATGATTTAAATGTAATTGAGAAGCTGACTTTTATCCTTACCCTAGTTCATAGAGTGGTGGTATTCCAGGCTTTTATCTAGTTGAGCAAGGTATCAGTGAAATTAAACTAAACGCAGTATCAGTTCAGCTGTTACATACAAATGCTCCCCTCTGTTTCCTTGAGTTACAGAAGTACTTTGTTACACTTGGAGAACTTAGTATTATATCATATTTGGAGTCTCTTTTTACTGATTTGCAGATAATTGCATATAAAACTTTAAATGCTAATGCAGGAAGCCCGTCATTACAAAACTGCCACTCTGGTCCTAAAAAGGATGTAGTAAGGAAAAGCTTCTGTCAACTCTTCCCCGTGTAAGCTGTATAGTAAAACTAGCTAGCTGGCTGACCGAATGTTAATGTGAGATGATTCAAATAGAAATTTGACGTTCTAGCTATCGGAAAAAAAATAGCTGGATCTCTGCAAAACAGTTGTCATAGCCTTTTTTTTTTGTTGTTGATATAAATAACACATTGCTTTTGAAACTAAACCAGATTTAAAATAGGTATGTTTAGAAGATGTAGGGGAGTGCCTGCACCACTAAATGTTAATATGCTGCATTCTGGCTCTCTACCTTAAAGGTGCAGAAACCGTTTGAATTTTCTTCTGTAGGGCCAGTATATTGCAGCATGTTTCATTTCAAAGGTATTAATGTTTCGATAAAAGATGAATTAAATTACAGCAGAATGTTAAAAGTATTCTGAACTGCCGTTTTTAAAGAGCTTGGGCTAGTGGGGTCCCCATCCCTTCTGCAGGCATGTCAACACTTGAATACAATTATCACAGCTTTAAATCTCACTGACTTCATTCTTTTTCAAAAGGGCCACAAACAGCCCAAGTCAACTATCAACTAAAGAATCATGTCAGCTTGATACCAATCAACACAATCAGCATCTATGTTTGAATGAAGAAGTGGTACAGGCTTTTTGATCACTGGATGAGGCACGTGAGCTGGTAAAACACCACTTGAGAATACTACTTTACATCAGCTTTCTTCATTATTGTCCCTGAAGGCAACCAGCACAACCAATAGACCCTTCAGTGTTTGTTTTCCAAAGTCATGCTTGATCTCTGACAATCATTGTCAAAAAGACTGAAGTGCTGAAACATACTCCTGCATGCTATGGTAAACCCAGTTTGAAACACTGCACGCACTTAGAATCAATCCAGGTTCAACAGTTAAGCCACAGATAGTTATTTCCAAACTGACTATGTTTGGGATATTGCCAAACACAAGACAAGTGCTCCTGTGGCTTTCTTGCCTTGTTTCAGTCTTGCAAGGCTTGATGGTTGTTCTGTAACTTAGAAATCAGGCCTTTGAGGAAACTTCATGGAGAAATACATTTAACCACTAACCACCCTAATAAAATTATACAGCTCAAGAGGTTTGCTTGGGGGAGGCAGCGGGGGAAGAGTAATGTGAAATAAAAGGGCTTAGCCATGTCAAAGAATGGAATTCAAGGAGGGAGCGTTATTTTTCTGTTAATGCTTGTTGCTGATGATACCCTATCATCTCCAAGCTTTTGAACAAGCTTTGACACTTGTCAGGGAGGATCTTCGGGTGCTGGGGATCTCTTTCACTATCCCAGTGGAAAGCATGGACAAGTTGCAACCTGTTAAATATCCATATAGTCAGCCTTGTCTGTTGTTCAGCAAAATTCTGTGAAAATTGTACCCATTCTGAGCAAATTGCACTGCCTGGTTGCAGGGGGATGCGGTCCGGTTGCGTCGGAGCCTTTCACGCAGCAGGGCTGTAGTCCATGATGCTGGCTCAGGTTACCTCCTCTGCTCTGCTCCTCTCTCCCTTGCAGTGTCCCCTCAGCTGTGCCATTTTAACAGCTTCTGTGACAGGATGGTGAACCACACCGGAACCGCTGCTGGGTAAACTGCTGCTGCAAGCTGATGGTTGCTGGATGCGATCGGCTGCGTGGGCTGTTCTCTGGACAGCAACATTCAAGCAGAAAGGTGCTCCCCTCTGGGGCTCCTAGTGCCCCCATAACTAGAGGTGGAGGAAGGAAGATAAGCGGGAGTTGAAAGGGGAGAGTGGAAATAAAAACATGAGCAGCGAGGAGGTTGCTGAAAGCTTCAAGGGAAGCAAAGCAGGATAACAGGATAGGAGTGAGAGGAGCAAAAAGAATGAATATCCAAGTTGAAAAGTGTGTATATTAAAGCAGGCTCCTCCAGCTCAAGGCACTGATGTCAGGAGTGCCCTCTATCAGTTCATACTTTTGCTTGAGCATTTCAGTCAGCATTTCTTGTTTTGGTTTGGTTTGGAGGAGAAGCTACTATGATCTGTTGCCGTGAATCTGAATGCCAAAATTTGACAGCCACTATGGGTCATTGTGTGATTTCACATATGTGATGATAGGTTGGACGGAGTGTAATAAGACTAGAAAAACAAATGTGCTAAGTAAACTGATGTAAGAAACTTAAGCTAGTGCTTTTTATTTAAAATACCAAAATTAAATGTGACTAACATAATTAAGTGGAGCGTCACAGTAAAATGTGCCTATCTGCAAGTGTTCATATGCTTTTGGTGAAGACATAAGTTCCATGATCATATTCAGTACTATGGCAGGAAAACTTCCTTACATGCAGGAGTGACCTTGAAGGCAGCTCTTGTAGCAAGCACGTAGGACCCTTTTCTGACAATTGGGAAATTCAAAGCACACCCTGCCTGTTCTGTGGGTGCAGCAACAAGTTGTTTACACTAACAGCAGGCTGTGTTCTTCAGAACAAAAGCCTAGTTAAAACTAGAGTGAAAGTAACCAGCAAACAATTTCTATGTAAGATTTAGTGCAAAAAAATGCAAGCGGTGCACAGAGTAAGTTAAGTGCTGTCATCTCTAACAAGCTGCCTTGTGATCATTTCAGCATGAATTTAACATTTTGTCTCCATCAGAGAGATCGTGTGCTGTGAAAATACTCGTTAGGTTGCAGCCTCACAGCGTACTGACGGAAAATTGCCTGTTAGTTAGTTAGTTAGAGTTAGTTCTGAATGGGCAGAAGCCATCAGCGCATGCTTCCTGTGCGGTTCCTGCTACTGCATCTGCAAAAGCTGCGGTGCCCAGATAACCCTCCTCACTTTGACAGGGAAGGCACTTTGACTTCTGTTTTCTTCTCTGTAGTGCTCAGGGATTACAGTGATCCTGGTGTGCTGCATATCTTGTCTGCTGTGAGGCCCCGTTGACCCTCCCCACAGCTGAGACCAGTCTCCACACTAACTGTATGCTAACTGCCACTGTAAAACACCCTGTGGAATCCCAGCTGGACTGTGATGGAATTTCTGGGTATAATGTGTCCGTATGCAGCAGCCTTGCAATGAGAAGCGTGCAAAATGGTAAAAACAACTGATGTTTTGTGATGCAACAGAATGCTACAGAGAGCGGTGTTCTCGCAAACTTGCGAGAAAATTAGGGGCATTCTTCACTCCTCCATTTTGTGATATTAAGCAGATGCCACCTTCTGCTTCTCTCCACCGTACAGTACATGGGTTGTTCAGCCATTCAGAAGTCATCCCTCTCTGAAACAAAGCCAGTCCTTATGCTGATCTCAGCATAAAATATTTGAGCCCCTGCAAGAATTCTTAAAGCAAGCTGGCACACACCCAGCTAGGCGTGCACACAGCCTTCCTGCAGGGGAGGAAAGGGAGTTTAAAAAAAGAAGGTGGGGAGTGGGGAAGATATTTGCCGTTTGGACTTTCTACCCCCAAAATGACCCACTATACTTGCATGCCTCGTCAGTGGAATAGCGCCCAGTGGTTAGATTTTTATCATTTCATAAGCAGCATTTGACAAGGTGTAACTACACCACTTACTCTTTGAATCAGATCAGTGTGTATCTGTCTCATTTATGGTGGCAGCTTTTACACTTGATGCAGGCACACAAACAGAACAGTGTATTTAATAGCAAAACTTCTGAGAGTCTGAAACTGCTAGTACCCCCTTCATCCTTCTGTATGCACCAGCCACACAAGTAATATTCAAGAGAAAATCTAAATGGTAGCAGCAGGCAGCATCTGTAGTACTCTGTCATGTTGTCGGTTTGCCAACTGTCATGCTGGAAAGCTTTTCCTGCCCAAGCAGCCAGTGCTGCAACAGCAAAAAAAAAAAACAAACCCACAAACAAACAAAAAAAACCCCCAACAAAACCAACAGAAAACAAGCCAAAAACCACCACAAAAAACCACAACAGATGTAGGCTTTCTTTTTCCAGACAAAGAAGTCCCTGTCCTGCTCTGGTATAGCAATGATGAATGCAGATCAATCGTCATTTAGGGCTGCCTGTGAAGTGGCAAAAATGTGATCTGTAAGGTTTTCTGTCTATGCGACCCAGTCTTCTCTGTAACAATCCTGAATCTGAAGCAGCTGCCACTGCTGGTCAGAAACATCTTGCCTTACTCCTGTCCCTCTGGAAACTAACCTAAGGGAAGAGCAGAACGAGTGGAAACAAGTTTCCTAGTTCTGTTATGTGTACTAACAAAAATCTAATTCAGCCTTGATAAAATAAACAGGTGGTTCAGTCCACAAAGGGGCAGCAGAGGAGAGAGCAATGATGTTTCTAATTCAGTGCCCAACTCATCTCTGGACCAGTCACGAGATTCAGAGTCATGGATCCTTTTTAGACAATGCATGGCTGGTGTGGAGCTGGGAGACTAGCATTATGACATCACTAAACAAATGCTAAGCACCTAAAGCCTCTGATGGGTGAGACCCTGGCCTGCAGCAAGCATTTAGCAGAAGAAACTAACGCCACAGATAAAACGTGGTATGTGCACTGGGGTGCACAGTTGAAGACCATCCCTGCTCCACTGAGTGTGCTCTTCTACTGCCTTGTCCATCTCTCTGGGTACCATGTTCCCCCCTCCTTTGCCACTAGAGACAGGAAGTCATAATGGAGGACTCAGAAGATCAACTGGCCCACTGAACCTTCCCTTGTGATTTTTTAACAGCTACATACTCCCTTCCTCCACTTGTAGCTGCAGGTGTTCAGGTACCATTAGGTTCCTTGTTTTCCAATAATAGTGGCATATAGTTTTTCCTATATGTTCCTACACTTGTTTCTGTAATAACATTTGTTATCATTTCTCCTACTTTGTACCTGGCAGTTTTGGTCATTGGTTTCAACCACTTTCTTTAGTTTTCCTGTCGCACCTTCACTGTTCACTCATATTTGATAAGTTTATGTGTGTTTTTCCCTAGTCCTCCTGGACTAAGTGCAGACAAGCAAGCTTATGAAAGGCAGAGAGTAAAGTAATATCCATTTTCCCCTCCCATCAGTAGCAGTAAAAATAAATTAGCATAGGAATCATGATGGTTTCTGCTACTGGTTGAGCATGAGCTAGCAGCTGTATGCTGATGAAACTAGGAAAATTAACTGTCTAAGGCTGTAGTGTGACATTGAAGGTAACGCTAAGAGAGGTTTACACACAGCTCAATGCGTGTTTTAGCTGCATATTACTATGTCAGTATTTTTACTCTGCTGTTTGGGTACTTAGGGAGAAACATTAAGGAATTAAACCCCTACAGTCATTACAAAGATATGTATCTTTTATACAAAAGCACCTAATTAAAAGGAACAAACAGAAAACCCTCTTTGGATAACACACCCACTATTATACAGATTCTAATGACTTTAAGACAAGTTGTTTGGCAGACTAATTGTCACTCTCAGCTTCTAATGCAGATGATTATTTTGTTTAAAGTGCTGGTTTTAAATTGTGCAGTTTTCCTTTACACATGTTTCCCTTCAGCCACTTTAAGTTCTTTTATTTATCTTTCAGTACAAATACAATCTATACAATGAACAAGGTAAAATCTCAAAATCTATCAGCTACGACAGACCTCTGATCATTTTTGTGGCCCTCCTCTGGACCCGCTTCAATAGGTTCATGTCTGTCTTGTACTGGGGATCCCAGAGCTGGACGTAGGACTCCAGGTGGGGTGTCACCAGAGTGGAGTAGAGGGGCGGAATCACCTCCCTCAACCTTCTGGCCACGCTTCTTTGGATGCAGCCTAGGTTGTGGTTGGACTTTTGGGCTGCGAGTGCACGTTGCCGGCTCATGTCCGGCTTTTCATCCACCAGTGCCCCCAAGTCCTTCTTGACAGGGCTGCTCTCAGTCCCTTCATCCCCCAGATGTTGGGGGGGGACAGTATTAAAGGCTTTACAGGAGTTCATGTAGATGACGTCTGTAGCTCTTCCCTTGTCCACTGATGCAGTCACTCCATTATAGAAGCCACTACATTAGTCAGGCACAATTTGCCCTTGGTGAACCATGGTGACTGTCTCTAATCACCTCCCTGTCTTCCATATGCTTCGACATACCTTCCAGGAAGATCTGCTCCATGATCTTACTGGGCACAGAGGTGAGGCTGACTGGCCAGTAATTCCCAGGGTCTAGATGTGACCTGGGTGTGATATTCCCTTTCCTCCAGTCACAGGGGACTTCACCTGACTGCCATGACTTTTCACATATGATGGAGAGTAGCTTAGCAACTACACCTGCCAATTCCATCAGGACCCTGGGATGTTTCTTGGATTATGTTTCTTAGACTGTATGTTTCTTAGACTAAAAATAACATCAAATATATTTTGAATCATCCTTGCATTTCAAATCTATAGGTCTGTACTTGATACCCTTTTCCATTTTCTTGCTGCTGTTGGTAAACAGACTTTAATGGGATTTTGATAAGAAAATTCCTCCAAACCACTCCAACCACTCACAACCGCTTTGATGCAGCAGAAAAAAGGTAGGATCAGAGGCTGGAAAGACGCTGGGGGCATAAGGTGTAATGGTTTTACAACTGCAAGGCAGCCTATATTTGAATCTTTGTGCCCTGAGACTACATTTTTCTCCTGCATGTAGGCGGATGAATAAGCACACCACACTGGCAAATCATACCTCACAGTCCCCTCCAGCTCCCACGGCACACCATGACCTGCTGTGTCCCCTGTCTGCTGACAGCCCGAGGGCCAAAGGCCTCTCCGGGGGTCTTGCCAGCTCTCCTGCTAACACAGCTGCTCCCAATATGATCCCAGGTAATTAAAGCTGGTGTTCACAGTTTTATTTTAAAGTAGGATTAACATTAAGCTATAAAGTCCTCATTTTAGATATGACAGAATTTTAGGGGGGCTAGTATATTATATTTGCCCCTTGTGCACATGCACTGTATTATCTCAATTATTATGAAATCATACACGATCAGTGTAATTTGTATGCGTGTTGCAACATACATGCACAAAGGGTACCAAGTTTGTCTGTGTGTCCTTGAATTCTACACGTACTTTGACTAGGTCTCTTCCTACAGTGACCATGCAGCCTGCCTGTAAGTCACAATCTTAAAGCGTTGCTCCATATACAGGATTTCTGTTTGGACACGTACTACCTTAACTTAGTACCTGAGAAAAAAACTTCACAGCTGTTGAAACAACAGCCTACTGAGACATGACGCTTGGCATATATTTTCTGATGTACCATTTATCATTGTCATCACAGTGCACAGCAACTTAATACAGTAGATTGCACTTGTATATCCCAGAACAGTTATTCTCAACCTTAAAAAGACAATGACAACTCATATTTGTATTAAATTATTAGGAGTTACAATAATCTTAAAATCATTCTAAAAATAAAATCTATGCATGCTAATGAGAAAAAAATAATCAGCATAAAAGTTATTACTTGCCAGCTTTATAACTACAATCATTATAGCTAATTATATGTCTGTGGCAAGGGAATACTTTGCGTCCTACAATATTTTGGGAGTCTTCAAAACACTCTTGGGTGAGGAGAAGCAGCAAGGAACAGATTAACTTTGTAAGCCCTACGATTTGAGAAACATTCTTCTAGCAATTTGTAGAAAGAGGGTCGCCACTCCCTTTCTCTCAGTAGTCGCAGTCCTTCCTTTGTTTGTGCCTGTCACCTGGAGCTTTATAAAGTCAGGAATTCTGCAGGTAGGTACAGAGTTCAATTATTGCTAGAACCCCAAAATGAGTAAAGCATACTGAGCTGCTGGAAGTGCAGCATCTGTGAAGAAGTCAAAAGGAAAAAGATTCAGTATGACAGGAATTGTCATTTAGCTCAGCTTGTAAATAACATGTGCTTCTGTCTGCTGGGCTTTAAGGAGCTTCCAGAACACACCTGAACCTCAGAACGTAAGGTACCAGAAATACTGAGATACCATAATACACAATTACAGCAGCACAGAGGGTAATGTCTCTCATTCAAGATAAAAAAAGGAAAGAACACAGAATAATTTAAGATCACTCAAAGTCTAGTACTCAACCTGCTTCCCAGAGGGATAGGATCTAAAGGCAGTTTGCGTGGAAAAAAACCCAGACCAAACCAAGAACAAATAATTACATAAATCTGTGGCATTACTTAGGTCCAAGTCAAATCAATGATGTGGTCTGTCCCACGATTTATTAAAAAAAAAAACCCTACCACTTTCTTTTATATTCTGAAGCTGTAAAGGCAAAATATCAGCCTGCATAACATCAACATAAGGAGTGGCTAGAAGATTTTCATGGAAACCTTACATATTTGTTGTGATAATCCTGCTTTTTTCAGCACTTTATAATTTTTATTCTAAATGTACATTTCATGGTTAAACACAATTGATTTGCAGCTGTCCTATAACTGACAAATCTTATATGTTGGCCTAATTACTGACCTGATTCTGTAGATGTATGAGTTTAATGTCAGATGAAACTCTGTAAAATGCAGACTAGATTAAAAAAAAAATGGGTAACTGCAGTGTAAGTTACTTCATGAACACTTGCATATCGAATGACAGTTTTGCCATCACAGCCCTGCCTTTCGCTAACTGATGTCAACCCTCTTTTTACTAGCATTGCTATTGGAGCAGTATTTTTTGAGTGAGATTGGTTCCCTTATCTAGTTTACCATAAAGCTGCATAAACATTCACAACGCTACTAACACCAACATTTCTGTGTTGGGTTTTTTAAATTATTTTTTTTAAAAAGTAGTTGTACTTTTTTAGAGCATTAAAGGAGTGTTTAGAGACAACTCTGTACAACACAAACACGAGTGCTGTTTGTGGAAATCTATAAAGTATTAACAGGCTGAGAAACAACTGGGAAAAAGACAAAGAGGCCAAACCACCTGAGGTGACTTAACGCCAAATGAGTCTGAGGTGTTAAACACAGTTATACTGCATCAATTTATAAGTCACAAAGTCGAATTAACATGGGCCCGATCTTCCACTAGCTTTGAAGATTTTGCTTCTTCAGGTTTGCTCGCAGTCAACCCGAAAGAAAAGTCCCTCGAGCACAGGCAAGGGGAAAGCATCCTGCGCCTGCAACCGGGGCGGCGGAGGCGCCTCCGGCCCCCGGGCCTCCGCCGCGGCCGGGCTCAGCGCGCCGCGCTGCCACCCGGCAGACAACCAGCCCTGCAGAGAAGAGGGACTTTAATGTGCCCGGCCCGACCGAGGGGGCGGGGCCGCTCCGCCCCGCGGCCGCCGAGCCCGGCCCCGGCAGGGGAACACCCGGACGCCACTGAGGAGACACCGGCTGCTCGCGTTGCCTTGGTGCCAGGCAACGCGAGGGGCGCTGCGGCTCTATGGCTTTAAGAGGGAGTCGAGCACCTACACGACCGATAGGCGGCTCTGCGGCCCCGCCCCCCCCGCGGGGCGGCCGGCGAATGGGCGGATGGAAAGACGCGGTTGTTGGCGCCGCGGATGAATTCGGGGCTCGGCCGGCCGCGCCTGGAGCGCGGGGGGTTTGACGGGCCGCCGAGCCGCTCCGGCTGCTGCCGTTGCCACGGCGTCCTGCTCCGCCCATGGCCTCCGTGCTGGTAAGGGCTCAGCCCCAGCCCCGGGCAGCCAGGGTAGCGGGCAGGCGAGCTGCGGCTGCCGGCCTGCGAGCGGGCACCGCGTCCCGCGGGTGTCGCCCGGCGCGGAGGGCTGCGCTGCTACAGCCGGTGCGGCCGCCGCAGCCGCCGGTGGGAGCGCTTAGGTTGCGGGGAGCGCTCGCCGCCGCTCTTCCGCCGCTTGCGGGACGTTAACGGCTCCTGAGGGAGCTGCGGGGTGGGCGGGCCCCCAACCGCAGCCTGACGGTGCGCACCCTCTCCCCCAGGAGGACCCCGTCTTGATCCGGCCTTTCCGATGCCACAGAGCGGCGGTGACGGGCGTCGCCTTCAACGCGGACGCGGCGGGGCTGGGTGAGTGCGAGGGGCCGGCGGCGGGACCGGGCGCCGTTTGCTTTCCGGGCGGGGCGGCTGCCTCCCTCCCTCTCCCACGACAGCCGGCGGAGCTGCCGGGCGGTTCCGGGCGCAAGTCCGGGCGCGGAGGCGGGGCGGGCTCCCGCGCCGGCCGGGCGGGCCGAGGAGTCTCTGCCCCTTCCTTAAGCGACAACTTTTTGAGCAAACCACAAGGCGGGAGGAGGGGTTTGTCCCGCGGCGAGAGAGGAGGAGGAGGAAGTAAGCGAGGGGAGCGCTGAGGCCGCAGGGGCGGGGGGCTGCTCCGTGCCCCGCTGCTGCTGCCCTGCTCCCCCCTGGGAACCTCTGGGCCCGCCACGGAGCGACCGGCTGCAAACTCGGCCGGCGGCCCGAGCACGAAGCTGGGAGTGCCCGCCGCCACTCCGTCCTGCCGCCAGCGGTAGCTCACGGAGCTCCTCTTTGCTCGGGGCTGCTTTTAATCGCCCACGATGAGGATCCGTCTGGCGAGAAGATGGACGTGGGTCCGAAAAAGCTGCGTGTTTCTCGGCTTCTTGATGATCGCTTACTTCGTGGTCGAGCTGTCGGTTTATTCTTTCGGTGCCTCCCTCGCCGGGGAGAGCATCACCAAAGGGAAATGGGAGAGACGCTTTTCTGACAGAGCAGAAGAAGCTGTGGATTTGGCTCGTCCAGTTTATGACAAATCCCCGCCTGATCCTTATGCCCCAGGAGAATGGGGTAAGCCTTCTCGCCTGCAGCTGAGTCCTGAGGAAAAGAAACAGGAAGAAGAGCTGATTGAGAAGTATGCAATTAATATTTATTTGAGTGATAAAATCTCTCTCCACCGGCACATTGAAGATAATCGACTGAGTGGCTGTAAAACTAAATCTTATGACTACAGAAGACTGCCTACGACATCTGTTATAATCGCTTTTTACAATGAAGCCTGGTCAACGCTGCTGCGGACGATACACAGTGTTCTTGAAACATCACCCTCAGTGCTTCTGAAAGAAATTATACTGGTGGATGACTTGAGTGACAAAGCGTATTTGAAGACTGAACTTGAGAAGTACATAAGCAGTCTGAAAAGAGTTCGTTTGATAAGAACCAACAAGCGAGAAGGATTGGTTCGTGCACGCTTAATTGGCGCTACCTTTGCTACTGGTGATGTCCTTACATTTCTAGACTGTCACTGTGAATGTGTCTTGGGCTGGCTGGAACCATTGCTCGAGAGGATTGCTGAGAATGAGACTGTTATTGTTTGTCCTGTCATTGACACCATTGACTGGAAAACATTTGAATACTACATGCAAACGGCAGAGCCCATGATTGGGGGGTTTGACTGGCGGCTGACGTTCCAGTGGCACTCGGTGCCTAAACATGAACGTCTCAGGCGCAAATCTGAAACTGACCCAATCAGGTCCCCAACTATGGCTGGTGGCTTGTTTGCTGTAAGCAAGAAGTATTTTGAGTACCTGGGTACCTACGATACAGGAATGGATGTATGGGGAGGGGAGAATTTAGAATTATCATTTAGGGTTTGGCAGTGTGGAGGCATGTTGGAAATTCATCCGTGCTCCCATGTAGGCCATGTGTTTCCAAAGCGTGCGCCCTATGCTAGACCAAATTTCCTTCAGAACACGGCACGTGCTGCTGAGGTGTGGATGGATGAGTACAAAGAGCACTTTTACAACAGAAATCCTTCAGCAAGAAAAGAAAACTATGGAGATATTTCTGAAAGAAAGATACTAAGAGAGCGTTTGAAATGTAAGAGTTTTGACTGGTATTTGAAAAACATATTTGCTGAGTTGCATGTACCGGAAGATCGTCCTGGCTGGCATGGTGCTATCCGCAGCGCAGGAATAGCTTCAGAATGCCTCGACTACGTCTTACCGGAACATCATCCTACTGGGGCTCACCTTTCTCTCTTTGGATGTCATGGTCAGGGAGGCAATCAATTTTTTGAATACACATCAAATAAGGAGATTAGATTCAACTCTGTAACTGAGCTATGTGCCGAAGTCCCTGAGCATGGAGACTTCATAGGTATGAGGAGCTGCCCAAAAGATGGATCTCCTATTCCAGAAATTATTATATGGCATTTCAAAGAAGATGGGACTATTTATCATCCTCATTCAGGAAAGTGCCTTACTGCTTATCGTACAACAGAGGGGCGTGCTGATGTGCAAATGAGAACTTGTAATGCTGCAGATAAAAATCAGATTTGGAAATTTGAGAAATAATCACTGCTGGTAGTACCAAACGGATAGACTGTGATCTCCAAGGTTTTTACACGCGTGAGCAGATAGCGATGTTTGGTTGTATACCTTGGAGTCTCTTCAGATGCATCTGTAGTGGTGTAGGAACTGTATCTGCTGTGGTGAACTGTATGGAAAGCAAAAGTAAATACTGGGGTTTAGTTTCTAAAACATTGAATACAGATCTAATGCCCTTTATTTTTGTAAATTTTGATCTGTTATTTTCTTACTTTGGTCTGTCTTGATTATGGTAAAACACAGGCCTTTGAGTGGACTGAGGAGGGATTTTTTTTTTTCTTAAAAAAAAAATTGTACACATTAAACCTGCAAGATAATGTTACATGAAAGTAAAGAATCTTTACGCACAGAAGTAAAAGTTAAGGTTCTTTCAGTGGAGTTAACTGACCAATGTTGCAGATACATTATAACATGTACTTAACGCCCTAAGTAATGCTACAGTAGCATGTAATTGAATCAACATTGGTGGGGAAAGTCAAATCTTAAGCCTGGTAGTATTCTGCAGTTTTCTGGAAATTTACATGCTCTTAAGGGTTTGAGGGTGACAACTAGCTATATTACATTGAAGGAAAAGGAAGGTTTTTTTAGCAGATGGGCTTTGACACTGTTTTGCAGTCTTTTCCAGAATAGGAACAACTTAACCTCACAAGGGTGAGTCAGGAGCTCTCATGAGTTTAGGGAAGAGTGTGGTAGTGGTGGAACCAAGGACATGCTGGTGGTACCACAAATGGGAAGATATAGGGATGGTTACAAGTAAGAATTCTGTTTAAAGGTAATGGAGAAGGAAAGAAAGCATGGGATTGCATTAAGCTGCTGCTGTTTCTTAGCTATATATTTAATATTCACGTTGTGTCTGTGTAAGTTTTTCCATGTTAAGCCTGGCATCCCAGGGACACATAGCTTATGTGACTATACCATGTATCCTTTTTTTTTTTTGGTCTGTCAGCAGGGCAGAGGAAGGGGAAACAGGAAAACTTGGTCCACTTAATTTTGCGTCATGTATTTTGGCAATATCTGGCATGCATCAGCCAGCCCTAGGTAGAGTTTTGAAATAATGCAGCATTATGCCCCTACCTCTTTCTAGTCACAGTAGTACCTTGGGAGACCTTGGGTAAGCTTGGGAAGCTGGAGTTCCTGAAGTGAAGGCAGTTGAAAAGGCAAAGGGCAGCTTAGAGGAAGCCAAGATCTGTTGCTTAGGTGGTTCACAGAACAACTTATTTAGAATGTTTTCTCTATCCTGTTATGCTGAGTTTTGAAGAATATTGATTCTTGAATCATGTCACTAATCTGTTTTGAGTGTGATTATAGGCAGTAGATATGATAGATATATTGTGTACTTGAAAAAAAATACCTTGTGTTAGTACCTGTGGTTTTAGCTTTATATGATTTAAGTTGAACACTTACCTTAAAAGCTGTAATGCCTGAAACATTTTGATTACTTTCACTGAAGTGCTAAAGGTTCTGCAGTAGCCACAGTGTCATAGTTCTTGACAGGGGGCTGATAGGTAGGAACTTGAGATAGTGAGCAGTAAGAATCCGGATACCTGAGGAATGTAGTAGGTGTGCATTTGCTGCAGGTGTTAGTAGGTAGAAGGGTTAAAAGGGAGCAAGTGAGACCTGAAATAAGTGAAGATTTGCCAAAAATAAAGCAAGAGTAAATTAAGATGTATTCTTGAATCTTAGTGGTCTTAAAGGTTGAGAGGTTTGGGTGGAAGCAGGCAAAATACAAGGGGAACAGAAGACGAAAAATTGGAGTTGGGGTTGTAGCATTGAATCGTGCTAAAAATGCTTGCCACTGTGTGGCATGGGTTGTTTTAACTTATTTTTAGGAGGTTACTTGCAATTTGATTTTTTTTTTTCATTTTCCTTCCCCTGCCCCCCTCAAACTGATAATTTTTTTTTTTAAAAGGGAAATTCTTTACTATATAAGGGAGACATTCCTGAAAAATTCCATTCCACTATGCAGCAAGGAATTCTTTTGTGGATCTACAAATTATAAATCATTTATCAAATTTTCAAAGGCAGCCGTCATGTACTGGGGCAATAAATTATACAAAGTATGTGCTTTTGTGAAAAGCTTGCTGTAGACTGTTACATTCAATACAAATGACAGGAAAAAGGCCTGAGTTCTCCTACACGGTTGAGCATAAGTTGCATATGCAATGCAATGTTTCCTCAGATGAAAGTAATTAAATGGTGTGAATAAAGACTATGCAACTTTTATACAATTAACTTTTTTAGGTCTTGGCAAAAACTACATTTCATACAAAGAACTACCTTCATGTTAAAACTGACATTCAAAGTGTTCCTTATCTATTTAAGCAATGATCCTAAGTGAACCTGCCTCTTAAACTTTGAAAAGTTATTCTTTCTGTATGTATCTGAACCCTTCTTCCTTCCCCCCACCACCTCCCATTCTATTTTTGTGGTTATTAAAAAAAAAAAAAAAGCAAAAGTAAATAACATGGCCCTAAAAGTAAATAAATAATAAAATTTGTTCCCAATGGGAATTAAAAATGTTGGGGCGAGGGAAGGGGCTAGAGAAAGAGAGAGAGAAGAAAAAAAACCTTGCCATTTCAAGTTCCAGTAGTTCTGAACTGAGTTGCAGCAATTCTACAGAAATACTCCAATACAGTTGTTTTTCAGTGTGTACAGATTTCTGGAAAATCTGAAACTCTGAAAGATTTTTCTATGCTGTTAGACTTTGAAAATTTGGGGAACACTTGTATATATTTTAAACTACTGATTTTAAGTGACTTAAAAGAAATTGAATGTAAATTTAACACTGAATAAATGTGTGAGGGTTTGGGGGTTTCTTTTGGAAAAATAAAATATAGAATGATAATTAAATGTTGCCTAGTGTGGTGACTCTCTTTACGTACTTACACAAGTGGAAGAGAATTACAGTATACAATAAAAACTGTCATGAACTTGAACTTATGTAAGTTATTAAAAATTCCTCATAATTTATCCACCTTGCTTAGAATTCCAGATTGGTTCCCTTGACAAAAGTTTGATTAATAATTGTTTTCCTCCAAGTAGGAAATCTTATGAATCACTGTTAAATGCGTTTGTGTAGTGATTTTGCACATTATCACTCCAAGATTTCTAAGGTTCCTGTATGTGGTTTTTGTGATGGTGATTGAATATTCACACACACATCACGTGCACAGCCCTGTATTCCATCTGACCTGTAATTCTTGCACTGAGTTAACTATACTGGGGATGCTTCAGTATTTGGTGGGGGAGGAAAGGGTCACCAAGGGATACCTCTAGCTGTTAAAGCCTGGCTGAGTACGTCTCTTCTGATCTTTTGCATGACTTGTAGTTGCTATTGTGGTATTCTCAAAAATCGACATGTAATGGTAACTCCATATTGCGGCAACTTGTGTCTTCATATGTGTGTATATGGGAAAATGTATGTATCAATATTCACAACTTATAAATTGAACTTGGTTTCATTGCATAAAAATTTTTTCATGGCATATGTGAAGCCCAGATATCCGTTTAGAGAACTGCAGCAAAGCGGTGTGTAAACTTGGCCTTTGCATAAGGCCAAGTCTTTATTCTTCACTGTTCAGCTCTGTTATGACTCATCACCAGAAAAGCAAATTACCTAGAGATGTGTCAGCTATACTTGGGCGTGTACAGAAAGCACTGATTTTTTTTTTTTTTTTTTTTTTTTTTTTTTAAAGGCACTGAGGTTATAAACCAGATTAAGTTGCATATTGGAGCCAGCTCAGTGTGAATTTTCAGCTTTCTTCTTTCTAGTTATATTTTGCCATTGATCAAATATTTTCATTACTACAGCAAGGACAAATTTTGTCTTTTACCTTTAAACATGGTTCTGGTTATGTCGTGTTTTCTCTGAGGAGCAAGTGCACAGACTTGTTTGTGGTACAGCCCATCCCAAAACATTCTGCTGGACTTTCTGGGTTTTTTTTGTTTCAGTTCCAATACTTTAAATTAGCCCTGGAGATCTGTTGTGGACCATTTACTGGTGGTCTGGTAATTTAAAGTCGGACTGTAGGGTGCTGGCATACGTGGCAAGTGCTGACAGAACACATCAGCTGGGTCTGGTCTGCATTGCTGTAGGACCCCATGTGTAACCTCTCCTGGAAGGCTCTTGCTCCCCTCCTTTTGAACACTTAAATGCATGGACAACATAAACTTCAGGGGAGAAATGTGCATAAACGATTAATAAGCAATCCTTAAGATACTGTGCTTGAGTAAATTGGAGAAGCATTGTTACCAAGCAGGCAAAATCCCTTAAAATGGAATAAAAATAGAAATAGATAAGTTTATTTGATAATACCAATAGTGTATTTTTCGTGTATAAAACTGTTCTTAAGATTAGTATTGGCAATCGAAATTACTGCTGGCAACACTGTTACCCTACAGACTCTTGTATTCCGTGTCTGTGGTTAGTGAAGGTAAAATGTTTACTCTTACAGCAAAATGCTTAGGTGTTGGCCAGATGCACCAAAACTGATTTTAGCCCGCTTGAATAGTGAGTAGTTTGGCTTAGCTGAGGCTCGTGCATGGTGAAGGGACCTGGTTTCCTTGGCCGGATAGGGGCCAAAGTTGAATATAGATTCAGAATTTTGCCTTGCAGTTTTTCTGTCTGGGTTTATGCCTCTCCTGTGCTGTTCAGATATAGAGTCACATCAGCCTGTGCACCTTAGGAAAATAATTCCACAACAGATCTGTCAGTTACTCACCCTTTCCTGTGCAGGTCCTGAACTTCTTCCCTCTGTCACCCCTGGGGAGATGTCAGCTGGGCTGGAACGGCAACATCAGAGATAATAAGAACCTGAGTGTCATTGCAATGAGCGAGTGACTTCAAGAGAGAACCTACCTAAGGGTGGGGAGAGGATGCTGTGTGAGCATAGGCAACAGGGAGTCCAGAGGGAGAACAAGGAAGGCACTTGTGGATGTACCAGGGAAAGGAGAACTTTAGGTCACTGCTTGTTTCTCGTTAACCTTGGGATAACCCATCTGTGAGAGAGCAGAGGTGAAGATAATGGGCGTAGGAATATCATACTTGTTAGTTTAACTCAACTGCTCATCACTTTTGTGTTATATAGTTCCTTGAAAATGATCAAGCTCTGTTAAAACTATGTCTGCCTTCTCAAATGTGGATAGTATGGTCCACCTGTACAGTGACGGGAAAAAAAAAACCACAAACCCAAAAACCCACCATGCTCTTTCTATTATCAGACCAACAACTTCACATTGTGTTTTGAACTAGACAGATGTTAGTATTAAAAAAATTGGCACTTAAATAGGATTATAAAATTACCATATTTGGATATTCACTTTAGTGTAGATATCTGAAGTGTTAGAAATGATACCTTCAGTTTAAGTTGGCTTGTCTTTTCTGAGTTAAACACCTGATGCTGAAGCTTTTACAGAACCATTAAGGTTGGAAAAGACATTTAAGATCATCAAGTCCAACCATCAACCCAACACCACCATGCCCACTAAACCATGTCCTGAAGTGCCACGTCCACAGGTTTTTTGAACAATTTCAGTGATGGTGACTCCACCACCTCCCTGGGCAGCCTGTTCCAGTGTTTGACCACTCTCTCAGTAAAGAAATTTTTCTTAATATCAGAGACCAAAGTGAGATCACTGAAGAATTTGTCTCTTGTTCTTATTGGTAATGCCAAATCTGGATTCATACTTGATGACATGTGCATGATGTTCGGCTTTGGATTTTTTGTTCTATATCTTTAAAGTATTTGAAAGCCAGTTTGCTTAATATGTGGGAAAGCTACGTGTTAAGAATTATCCTTTACTCCTCTCAGACTTCTGATGTCCTTCCAGAAGCCTGGTGTTGGCATTGGTGGCTGCCAGGCTTCTGCTCAGGCCAAGTATCCATTAAAAGCCAGTAACTTCTCCCTCCCCCTAATACCCAATAAGTTCACTGGTGAATCCAAATCCATAGTCATTAGCTCTGATTTTTCTAATAACAGTGAGTGGACACATAATATCCTTTATTACTTGCCAGCTACCTCCTCTTTGGATAGATTTCTTATGGTGTGGAAGCTGAAGACACAATGCAGAGCTTACAAATTTGTAGGCCATGGAGAAGCAGTGACCAGTGTACAGTTCTCGCCAGATGGGCAACTGCTTGCTTCAGCTTCTCAAGATCGTACTGTCAGACTATGGATTCCTTGCATGTAAGTATAACTGGGCAATGCTGGCTATGTGTTTCATTAATGTGTAATGTGACTATTGGAGTCTTTACCCAAGAAAAGTTTCTGTTTTCTTCCCACATTCCTGGTCTTCAGCAGAAACAGAGATTGGGGAGCACAAGCAACACAGTTCATTACTGTGTTACTTTGTTCTTTACTGAATATTCTGTAGTTTCAAAAGAAAACTATAGCAATTCAGAGGTCATAATTTCATGTGTGTAGGACAATGCTTGGTAGTATTTCCCTGTTTTAAAGGGTTTATTTCCCTTAATAAGGATTGCATGGCTGCACTTCGTTTTGGGGAGACGTGATGAAGGAAACAAAAAATATCATTTTTTGAAAAATATTTTAAATTGACTTGCCTTCTTAGGCTGTTCTCACGTAGTAGTGATTATGAGCTATTCAGAATGATCTTAGAGAGAGTGGTGCTACTTTAACTTTTAAGAATTTTGTAGATTACTGTATCAAAAAATATAAAAAATTCTCTTTCAAAAACTATGGAGGATAATGCTGCTAATTAATTGCACTGTTCTTTATGTATTAATCTAATATTAAATATACTAACTGTAAGGCCTGTTATTCTAATAATTAATATTGAAATAAGGCAGAAAATATTGGCAACACTAAGATTTAGCCTGTATATGTTGCTTTTCATTTGGATAAGATTCCAAATATGCTAATTTTGAGTTTTATGGGGATTTAAACTCTTTCAGTTTAATGTAACTGGGGTTTGTTTGTGGTTTTTTTCCCTCTAGCCATGGAGAGTCATCGGTACTGAAAGGTCATACAGCATCTGTTCGTAGCGTGAGCTTCTCACATGATGGCGACTTTCTAGTTTCAGCATCCAATGATAAATCAATAAAAATATGGAGTGTTCACCACCAGCGCCTTTTGTTTTCCCTATTCCAACACACTCACTGGGTTCGCTGTGCCAAGTAAGCATTGTTTTTATTATCTTTGTAAAGAAACAGAACTTGCTGCTTTTATTTCCCAGGCCAGAACTAAGAGAAGTAAAATCTGTGAATGATAAATAATGATATATCACTAATAATAAAATTTTAATACGTTAGTCTTATTAACACGTTTTATACATATCTCAGAGTTGCAGTCTGAAAGCATGCTCAGTGTTAATATGTGTACATATTAAATTTGTTGCTGGGTGTTAATTCTTTTACTTTAAAGGACACATAGGGTCTTCTGTATTTATTTTCAGTCAGTATCCTGTCTTTCCCCAGTCTTGTATGTTTTTGTGCTGTATTAGCTTACTTCACAGCATTCACTTGTTCCTAGATTTATTATGCATGGTAGGGGTTTTCTCAACTATTCTTGTAACAGTAGTGGCATAAAAGAATGGTCATGAGCCAAAATGAGTTAAGCTTACGTAATTGGAAAAGGTAAAAGAAATGGCCTTTGTACTGCAAGTTAAGATTTGCACTCTATTTAAAGGCAGGGCTGCTCTTCAAAGACAAGAAAAGATTGTTCTTTGCTGATTTCCCCCTCCCCCCTTTCTTCCATATTAATGGAAAATCTGCAGCTAAGAAAGGCCTGATTTAAACCTCTTGAGAAAAATTTAGTACTCGTGAAGTGCAGAGCCTTACAAAGTTCCAAAGTATCTGATCACTGAAAAGAAAAATAAAAGCTCTAGGAAATTGTATGTGAAAGTTCTTGAACACTGTTCTAATGTCCTTGTGCAGTTGCTCAATATGAGAAGTGATAATGATTGGCAAAATTATAGGCAAGTCAATTTTCCTGTTTTAAAAACCTAGTGTAGGAATAATCATGAATGTTTTGCTGACAACTTGTAAGTCTAGAGAGAACTCGCAGGAGAATATATATGTAGGTTAAAATTGAACACAAGGTTCTACTGTGTCCTCTTTGTCTTTTTGCCTGTAGTTTTCTATAATAATCTCTTTGGCATGTGAAGTGACAACCTTAGGTTGCTGTTACTTCCCTCTCCCCCACAAGCTCTTGCTTGTGGCTCAGTTTTTAATTGTAGTTGATTGTGAAATGGAGGGGGGAAGACTGAGGGGAGAATCTCTTCAGTTTTGTTGTTCTGTGAGGAATGTGAGAAATTCAAACATCCTTTGAATGTTATCCACTTTAATTCCAAAGAGGCTCTCTTGGTTCTGGTGTTTCGCTACTTATGTCTCTAATGCTACTCTAGGTAGAATCAGTTGTTTAGTAATGTATATACACTTTCATGTTCCAGATTTTCACCTGATGGAAGACTAATAGCATCTTGCAGTGAGGATAAATCTGTTAAGATCTGGGATACGAGAAATAAAACTTGTATTGATAGCTTCTTAGATTATGGAGGGTAAGTGTTACTAGAAAAAAAGGAGAAATGTAAATGTGTAATTTTAATGAGATCAAATTCATGTTTTGTAGTATTAACATCTATATATGTTATATGTGAAAACTTCTACCATCCATGTAAACTAAAATAATTAACTTCACATTTTTCTAAAGAGATTAACTGTCTGAATTTACCCAGCTGTTTTCCAACAGTCAAGAAATAAGCCAGAAGTCAGATTGTTCTTTGATTTTTGAACATTTTCATGTTTTTTCCTCTGTCTTGATAGTAATATTTGATATTGGATGCTTCAACAAGAAGAGAAGTTTAAGAATTCTGCACTTGTTGATGAAAACAGTATTCTGTTAGCTTCAGTAACTTGCCTTATTTAGGTTTAGAAAACACTTGATTTTACTTCTCTGCAGTTTTATTAAACATCTTGTAACCACAGCTTTAACTAACAAATGCAATGGAATATTAATCTTGTATATGTGCTTTGCTAATTTCATGGCTTCCATCTCTGTCCTTTTTCCAAGCTAAAAGGTTGTTATAGCTAAATATTCTGTTCTTAGAAAAAATTATTTTACTTTCTGCTTACAAACTCTTCGCAGCACTTTCTTCTAGGATCTTTGTACCCCAACGCAAACTGTGAAGGTTTGAGTTAGGACAATTATACTATCTTTTTAACAAAAACCAGATTATACAGTCTCATTTATCATGCGCATCTTGCTTTCTTATGGTTCTTTCAGTTGCATGAAGTAAGGTATTTGAGTTTCCATACATGTGGATTCCACACAAGCTTGTGGCAACTCAGTGTTAATACTGTGTTTTTTACACACACAACCCCAAATATTTCTATGGAAACACATAATGAATCCATTTTCATTAATTATATTTAGATTTGCAAATTTTGTGGATTTCAACCCAAGTGGTACGTGTATAGCTTCTGCAGGTTCCAATCATACGGTCAAACTCTGGGATATTCGAATGAACAAGCTATTGCAGCATTACAAAGGTAAAAACAATGTAGTTTGTTATATTTTCTTTGGAATGGAGCTGTTTGCAATGAGATGTGATTTATTTCGATTATATGATTTCATTCCTTACTGGGGAAGGTGGACAAACACGTCATACTGGCATTTTTAAGTAATTTTATTGTAGTCTAGCAACCCTAAAATCTGAATCCTGATTATTCCTATGCAATGCTTCTATTATTTTTTTGGAACAGAACTAAGCAAATACTTTGGAGAGTCTGCTATGCCCCAACACATTGGTTGTTTTTCCCTTAAATGAAGTAGGTTGTTCTTTGGGAAGTAGAAAAGAGCGAAGACATAAATGTACATTTTCTGTTAGTAGATATCTACAGTGTTTGAATATTGTTTTCTGTAAATTAGTTCACAGAGCAGGGGTTAATTGTGTATCATTCCATCCTTCTGGTAACTATCTCATCACTGCGTCTACTGATGGTACCCTTAAGATTTTGGACCTCTTAGAAGGAAGACTTATTTACACTCTTCATGGACACAAGGTATGCACAATAATCCTATGTAAATGGAGACCTTAACAGATTTTTCAGTATCTTTTCACAGGGAAAGTGACATATATGTCATTGTGTGTTGTATTTTGCAACTTGCAGATAAACTTTAGTGGACAGCAAAGTTGTGTTAACATACCTTGTCACAAGTGCATAAGGAAATGCATCCATCTTACCTATGATCATGCAGTTAATCTGTCACTATTGTATGCGTGCTTAATGTTAAGTAATAGATCATATTCCGAGTTAATTAAAAATTCACTTTTCTCCTTGTCAAAATCAATTATTTTGCACATTAGCCTTTTTATCTGTTGAAAACAGTGCTTTCTAAGCGGGGAAGCTTATGGAAGATAACTCTTGGGAAGAATGGCAGACGTTTTCTCCTTTTTGTCTTAATGCAAAACAAACCATAGTTTTGATTATGAATCACTTTAACACATTGAATAATGTCATATATATTTGATAATTTTTCATTGCAGAGTTAAAGCATAAAATCTAAGGGAAATGCCAATATTTTCCTAGTGTTGATTGTAGTAATTCTAATGCAGCATCTTGCAAAGAAGTGCAATATTAACTCTTCAATCGAGTCGTTTTGCAAAAAAATCGCTACAATCAAATTGTTTCTTATTTTATTAAAATTCAAAAATCTATTTATATTAGATAAGGGCATAAGTGTTTTTCTCTTTGCATTAAAATACCATGATTACAGTGATAGCATAATTTTACTCTATGTTAATATTTTTTTCTTTCAGGGACCTGTACTTTCGGTGGCTTTTTCAAAAGATGGTGAAAAATTTGCCTCAGGTGGAGCAGATGCTCAGGTCTGTGGTATTGTGTCTTTCAATTAAATGTCTTAATGTTTGTTATAGTGGATATGAGTTAAATATAGTATGTCATAGTAACATGCTAATTACAGTATGCTGATATGCATTCTGTCTAGTTGTGTGTTATATAGACTTTGTTTAGCCTAAAGTTAAATTTGAGGAGAAAAATGCTAAATACGTAATTTAAAAACTTGATCTTAACTACTCTCAGTTGGAAGTTAAGATGAGAAGACCACAATACTAGCCACTTATGTTTCACGTACTAAAATAATGTTTTTTTAAATAAAATTATTTTAACTATTGCGATTTAGTGTCAACAAAGTAGTTGTGTTGTAACTAGTATTAATGCCTACATGCTCCATTAGTCTTTCACTTCTTTTAAAGTCATTACTCTGTAATTGTGAAGAATTAAGTTGCACCACTGGGAAAACTTTGGCTAGAATTGGAAAAAATCTTGTGTTGACTTTGCTAAATTACATTGGTGAAACAGCAAAGTACTGGATTTCATACAGGGAAGAGTTGTCTGAGCATTTAAAACAAAATATTATTTTAAATTAAACCGCAAATCATACAATCAATCATCTGCTGTGATGAATCTCATAATTACAAAAATACTATCAAGATTGGAATCATCTCTATCAGGTCTTTACATTCTCCAAAAAGAAAGAACTTTTGTAGCCCAAGGCTTGGAGTTTCACAGTCTGCAATATTGGTTAATATTAGTTGTTTTTATTGTTTCCTGTTATAAAAAGCTAAAAGCTCAATGTAGACACAGAAAGCCATGCTGTAGAAATGAACATATTTTGAATTTGCCATAAGTCATGTCTATGTTCTGTTTTGTGGAGTCTGAAATATGTTTCAGCTAGTAACAGAGACAGTCTTGGAAAATAATAAATGCTTTTCAATTAAAAACTTAAGTATCATTAGAAAGAATACAGTCTTTCTGGTTTTTACTTGATCCTTCTGGTAGCACGCTTTCTAGAACTCCTTGAAAGCACTCAAAGAAAAAAATAAAAATTGATTTTTATCACAAGGCATTAGTAAGAAACAGTGCCAAGACTTACCATTATTGGAAAAGTAAAAGTATTAGCGAACTTCCAATATTAACTTTCCAAGCAGAAAAACCCAAAACAATAACAGGGAAAAGATACTTATTCCTTGAGCCACTAGTCTAATCTTATTTTCCGTACAAAAGGTTTTTTTAATGAGAATTTTTCAGTTCCAAAATGAAACTTTGATTCCTAGGTAATCCTGAATTTTTGACCTTACTATTAATGAGTAATTTCTTTTGAATTTTATGACAATTGCTGTATTATACTTAACTTGAGAGGAAGTGCAATGCATGTATTAAAGTAGGTCACATGAAAGAAGATTAATCTGGGAAGCTACGATGATGGCAGGGACCTCCAGTATTAAGCCAAACTCCCAAATTAATGCCAGCATACCCTAGGAATGCCTGTCTTACTGCAAGCTTCCTTTGAATTTGGGGCCCCACGAATGACACGCATGTTCAGAGCATTCATGTCATTGCCTTTCTCCTTGCTATGACTCCATGCTGTAGAGCTGGTGGCATGTGGGATCAATGGAGTGAGTAGGTATCGTAGCGGAAAATCTGTGAGATGACTCATGTTTCTCAGTGGTTTGGTATAGTGGTTTCATACTGAATGCACAAGAGGAAAAATCCAGTTTCATCAGGAAGTGCTTTCTTAGGTAAATGTTGAATTAAAAAAGTAGTCATGAATCCTGGTTTTATTTACCTTTCAGAAAGGCACGTTTTTATCTGTTGAAGTGTCTTGGTTTAGCCCACCTAAACACTAGCAATTGCTGTATCACTCAAAAACCCTCTCCCAGCTGAGAAAGGGAAATGGGGGAAAAGAAGGAAACTCATGGGTTGACATAGGTTGAAATAGAAACAGATTTAATAAAACCATAAAACTAATATTAGAACTAAAGCAAGATAAAATACACAGAGTTATACTCAGCCCATATAGTGGCCGCGGGCTGTGTGCGCCCAGCAGCAAACGCTGGTTGGCGAACAGTGTGAGCAGCAGAGAGAACCGGCCTCGGGAGCAGGGCGACAGGCGAGACCCTCCGGGGTGGCAGCCATTGAGGGAGAAAGAGAGCCGTTCCCAGCAGACTCCCCAGTTTATGGTGAGCGTGACGTTTATGGTATGGAATACTTCTGTTGGCCAGCCTGGGTCAGCTGCCTTGTCCTCCATTCTTCCTAGCTTTAGCACCTGGCTATCTCAGGACTGCTAGAGGCCTTGATTGCTATGGAAAACCACATACCACGCCTGGCCATGAACTAAAACAAAGTGTCTTATAAATTTTGTTTTCACAGTAACAGGTGCTGCAGTCGTCTTAGAAATGCAGTTTTCCTGAAGAGAAAACTGATTTTATGATTCTGTCACAGCAAAACCAGAACATGAAATTTTTCCCTTTTTTCTTGTGAATGTTCTGGTGGGAGAAGGCTACATATTTTGCTGTAACTTTCGCTTTTGTATTGTAAGTTTTAACATGTGCAGTGCTAACCATTGTGTGGTAACTGCCTATGTATATATCTTTATCTGTAGTAAACATAAGAACATTCTTCAATGTCCATTTTCTGCTGGTGTATACACACGTGTACTGAACAAACATCCTTTTTTGCTGACGTGTCCACAGCCCTCTTCCAGGTCTGCCAGGAGAATAGTTGTAGGATCTCTTCTCAACTCACTGTGATAGAATTAAGTTGGTTTACTGTAAATGTAGGGTGGATTCATTTGAAAAGTTCTGCTGGCAGACTGGCAATGTCAAGCTGATGAGCTGAGGCTGGCCATAAAACTATAATTTTCTATCCCTCATGCAGTATCCAAAAGATACTGTCTGTCCACAGTATGAGTTAGACGCAGCTGATTCATTGTAAGTTTACCACTGATTACTTGCTCTACACACATATTATTTCAAGACTATTACATTTTCAAACAACAGATAAAATCTGGTTTTCTTCCATCAAAGAAGGAAAACCAGTGTCTTTGCTTCTAGTTTCAAGTTTCTTTCTGGTTGGTGAAGAGCCAGCTGAAATCTTTGTTCAAAAGCACATTAAGTATTTGAAACAAGCCCTGGATAATCCTTTTGTTTCTTCCTGTTTGCTTCTTTCCTCAATCAAAAAAATCACAAATATGTAGACTTCTGAAGTTCATGTTCTTCACACTTCTTGGCTATATGTGCACATGACAAATTATTTCATTTACTTGCTTCCATGGAAGACGTAATACCTTTTATTCTTATTTGTAAGTGAAAGAGCAAAGTTATACCTGTTCCTTTGGAAGGAATTAAGGAACAGCCTGTGCTGTTAATTCAGTTTTTACCATATAGAAGACACAGAGCATTGTGTGTAGTGGCTGCCTTGGTGTAAAGGGAAATACTTCCTTATGGAATTAACTATTATTCTAAGGTTGTGGGTAGTTGCTTTTACACTACTTGTGTTGCAGTTGAGATACTCAAGCTACGTACGGATGTTTCCGTGCTGGTTTTGCTCTTACTAGTTTTGTTACTGTAATGATGAAGCTGCATTCAGTGGCATTCCACTTTAGAGCAAAATGGAATATATTTAGAGCTCGAGCAGCTCAAATGCTCACCACTGATGAAAGGTTCTACTTGTTTACAATGCCTTTGTTTACACTTAGTGCTGAGCCAGTTCACATTACTAAACCAGCAGAAAATTAGCCTGAGAAAATGGGCAAAAGCCACATAAAAAATGTGAATAACTTTATGCTGGATTGGATGATGGAGGTAGTGGAACTACAGAGCTGACAAGAGGAGGGAGAGAAAGCAGAACCTCCCTTTTTAGAGCACAGTGAGCTGCTGTGGATCAACTAATCTAACATCTAACTGTCCTGCGAGTGCCAGGTTCTGAGGCAGCTTTTTATAGTTTGTACTGAGATCCATACATCCCATTTTCACTGTTACTAATGTCTGAGTTAATCTGGGTCCATCTTTATTGGTGCACTGTGTCTCCCAGTGTATATTTAGGGTCTTCCGCTCAACAGTCATGAAAGATGTTGAACGTAAAATGAACTTATAACAATGCAGCTACTTGCAAATAGATTAAAAATATGATTTAGTCTGCTTGGAATTTCTGTGAACAAATCTGTGATTTGTTCAGTATTTCTGAAAAATACTTGGTTGTCAATATTTTTGGCTGGACAGGCAAGTAATTTTAAGTCAGATCATGGTCCCATCTTTGTTTCCTCTAATTTAGGGAGCAGCTATAAAAATCAGCATTGGACTTTTGGAAACTGCCATCTTCTAAGTGTTATGAACTGCATTTTTATTTTCTTTTTTGCCTTAGCACTTAAAGTAACAAAGATGACAGGGATCATGTAAACTTGTGGTAAACTTAATTAAATTACTCACATATACAATTGTTTTGTGACATGAGAGCAACATTGTGGATTATGATTTGGTTTCCTGGTCTGTCCTTGAGGCTGGATAGACCTTCTGCTGTCTTACCTCTGCATTCTACTACCTTACTTCTGCATTTGGCCATGGTGTGACTGTTGTATACTGTTTCTGCCTTGAATGTAATTGGACAAGGTTCAGAAAACAGATGCCTGTTGCTAAAACACTGGAACGAGGTGCTTTAGAGTTCTGTGGAACTTTGTCATTTCTCTTATCTCCTCAAACTTTCTTGTTTGACCTGCAAGCTTTTTTAGGGGACAGAAATTTGATAGTATATGACCCCTTGATTTGGTGGAAGAACTACAGTCCAGTCCAGTGGGACAGAAGTTTGCTTTGGTTTATGATTATTGAGACACCTTTTAGATACCCTTTTTTTTTTTTTTTAAAAAAAAAAAAAAGATTGAACCACATCTATTAGACTTGAAGTACAAGATACTCTGGGGAAGTGCCTGTGTTATAGTAGAGATCAGACTATGATGCCAGCAGGCTCATTCAGATGTCATGATCTATTAGTAATAACAGACTTCACTGAATAGGCTTTGAGTAGTTACTGATATGATGATTTCTTACAGGTATTGCTATGGAAAACCAACTTTGATTCGTTTGATTATAAAGAAGTTCTTAAACACCATATTAGAAGAACCCATATTGATGATCCTCCTCATCTTCTTGATATTTACCCGAGGTCACCTCATCTCCATGATGAAAAACTTCAGTCAGTTGAGGTGAGTGCAGTAAGTACCCTAATAAAGGAAACCAGAAGCTTTTGTGAACACTGTCTAGCATCTCTAGTTCAATGTGTTCTGTGTATACCAGAAAACTTTTTGTTGTTATGTATAATACTTTGGAAGCAACCATAACTTACAAATCCACATTAAGGTTACTAGGCTAACTGATGCTGTCAGATTTATCCTGGTGAATTCCTTTCATGCTTCTTGTGTATCTGTACTCTACACCTGACTTAAACAAAACATAGGGGATATTCTGGTTCTGAAGTAACATGGCAACTGTTGCAGAAGATATCTGAATATTCAGTGAGTGTTAAGGTACCTCTCAAAATAATTCATTACAAGCAGGACAAGGTGGCATTATTACTGAAAGTCAAATACTTGATTGTCACAAGTTGTCGCTCTTTCCAAGACCTTTAGGTGAGAAGATCTTGATATCTAAAAGTTTAGAAAGCCTCTCTAGGCTAATTTATGTCAGTATATAATCTGATTTCCTGGTGATTTCATTCTTCAGCTACTTTACTGTCAAACCTTCTAACATGCAACCCATGGAAATATTGGGGATTAGGGAACTGAAGTGAAATGTCAAATATTCTGTGTCAGTATTTGGAAAATCCTGTGTTTGTCAGGTTGTCAGAAAGCTATGCTAAATAGGTGAATAGTACTATGCCTTAAACAAGATCATTGTTTGTGCTAAAACTCCAGGGATGTATCTGTGACTGTCCTTGGTAGATCTGGCTAGTTTCTGCATGGTGATTACCTATACTTTTATCTCTTCTTTAAAGACACTCTGGAGAATATCAGTGTCCAAAAGCTGTATCTGATGTAAATCCAAGAATGTTTTGGTTGCTGTCATGTACTGATAGAGTACTATAGAAATTCACTATTACCTGTTTTTGTTCATATGAAATGCAGATACTGCTGCCATGGCATTTGTTTCCTGCTTAGACTTTTAAAACATTGAGATTTGAGGATATTGAGCTTTTTTGTGTGTGTATGCAATATGAATATATGCAATATGAATAGTATAAAGATTGAAAATATTTTGATGGAGGTGGGAAACCCTGGTAGGATCCATCACTAAGTATTACCATGTGTCTGGTTCTGTTGTCAAGTTGGATGTGAAGCTTTGTGATGCTTAGTATTTTGGTCAGAACAAGAGCAGGACAACTGCATGTATGACAAGATTCATAAACAAACTTCTGTGCCAGACTCGTATTCATTGTAAGGTCTATGAATGAACTTACATTTACTGGTAACATCCTTCAGTATAGGTAGTCGGTGCTGGAACAAAGTCAGTCACAGCATTTGCCAGCAGACTGAAACCACTCTTACTTCATCAACAGTTTGCTCCAAGACCCGTTCAAATTGCACTCAGTTATAACACGTGCTAAACAAACACAGTAGCTTATAGCTGCAAGGCTCAGTTGATTTCTTTTCAGGTCAACTTTTTCAGACCTCTGCTGCTCAGATACAGGATATGAAGGATATATCCTTGCCTGGCAAGGATATTAATAGTGTCTAAAGCAATTTTCCAGATTTTTTTTTTTTTTCCCCCCATCTCTGGTCCCAGGTAGTTGGGGAGCTCTGGAAAAGTATTAATGAGTCCAGGCTAAAGTTAAACTAAGGCTAGGAAGCACCTCATTACCAATACTGAAAAGGCACATAAAGGAAACTTGATAGTTGAATGTCAAAAAATTATTTATCAGTTAGCTTTAACAGATTTTGCTTAACCTAATGTCTGCACTTCTTCATGGCGGTAACATTTGTAGCAGCTTATAGGCTTCCAAGTTAGCTGCACCATAGTAGTGAAAGGGCTCTATGGCTTTGTCATTTGTTGTAGCAAAGTTTTGGACTCTTGTCATATATTTTTCTGGCCTGATTTCAGGATTTTAAGAATAAGGTTGCTGTTTTTAGTTTTATATTAACATCACATCATCTATAGAATATCTTGCTCTCAAATAAACATGAAGTATATTATATTCTTTGAGACAGAACAGTATCTGATAGTTACAACAAAACTGATATTACTGTAACGTACTATATTTTTGTATTTGTAAATTAAATAATATAATAATAATAATAATGATTAGGATCTCTTTTGCAGCTTATTTTCAGAATTAATGTAATAATATAATAGTTTAGACAGTGTTAACGTGAAGTTACAAAGTTTTGCTGCTTCCTATGTCTTTTCCTTTTTTCACTGTCCCCCCTGTCTGCCTCAACAAAAATTATGGGTTTTTTGTTGTGGCAAGGAAGAATGGACCTCACCATCTGGACCGAGACATAATTTATCCAGACAAAACTAGTATTAGGTTACTACCAGCAGTAACATGCTTTAGTGGCACTAACTATGCTTGAAATTTTTCTTCATTTCATCTTCTTAAATATTTCTTCCTCTAACTGAAAAAAGCAGCATTTCTAGCCCTGCTGTGCTATGCTGTACTCTGGAGAAGAAAAAAAAAAATTTGTCCATCTTCAGTTAAAAAAAAATCCTTTTTTTTTTTTTAACATCCCAACCTCTCTTTAAGCAACAGGCAATAGAGAGAATTTTATAGAATCACAGAATCATTAAGGTTGGAAAAGACCTCTAAGATCAAGTCCAACCGTCCACTCACCATCACCAAGCCCACTAAGCCATGTCCCTAAGTGCCATGTTTACATGTTTTTTGAACACCTCCAGTGACAGTGACTCCACCACCTTCCTGGGCAGCCTGCTCCAATGCTTGACCACTCCCTCCGTAAAGAAATTTTCCCTAATATCAAATCTAAACCTCCCCTGGCACAACTTGAGGCCATTTCCTCTCGTCTTATCGCTTGTTACTTGGGAGAAGAGACCAACACCCACCTCATCACAACCCCCTTTCAGGTGGTTGTAGAGAGTGATAAGGTCTCCCCTCAGCCTCCTCTTCTCCAGACTGAACAACCCCAGTTCCCTCAGCCGCTCCTCGTAAGACTTGTGCTCCAGACCCCTCACCAGCTTCATTGCCCTTCTCTGGACACGCTCCAGCACCTCAACGTCCTTCTTGTAGTGAGGGGCCCAAAACTGAACACAGTATTCAAGGTGCGGCCTCACCAGTGCCGAGTATGGGGGCACAATCACTTCCCCGCTCCTGCTGGCCACACTGTTTCAGCACTAGGCAGTTCCACTGCAACACCACCCTCGTCTTTCTATGGTTCGTCATGTTTCTAATATACCAAGGAGAGGAGGAACTCAATCACAGGCATGTCCGAGGGAGCTTTTGGAGGTCATCTAGTCTTGTTACCGATGGTACATCAAGTCAGCCATGGCTGTGTCTGGTTGTGAGGGGACCTTGGAGAGGGATGGCGATTCCCCAGTCTCTATTCCACTACAGCACAGCAATTGTAATGACACAGTTTTTCCTAATATTTCATCTGTACCTCAGATAAAATGCAGAACTTCTTGCTTTCTGTTTATTTTCTTTTTCATGAGGAACAGAGGAAGATGATTGATCTTAACTATAGTAACAGTATTTTAAGAGACTTCATAACATATGCAAGAGTTACAGGCAGGCAGAGGTGGCAGTTCAAATATGAGATATTTAAAAGTATAGATGACCTTTTAAGGTTTGCTACAAGCCACTACAATGTCATCTAGACACTTGAGATGTGTTGTAATACATTGCCCTGAGTTATGCTGAGCTGGTTAAATTTAGTCACCTCTATAGCAGGAATGAAGATAGATTTCCTTAGGATAAAATTCAAAGTGGTACAACGCAAAAAGTTCAACAGATGTACAGGTAGAACTCAAGAGGAAAATAATTCTGTCCATGCTTTTTAAATTCCTAATATTTTATGCCTCTTCAGATTTCTTACTGCTTTTGGATAGCTGTTGCTTCTCCGTCCCTGCTTGCCTCAACGCGGCAAGGTCCCTGCTATTCCAGAACTTGATTCTGGGAAAATAGTACACACAAAATGGGGCTGGCTTTGCTCAGAATTTATTCCACTGGGTTCAGAGAGACAATTGTAGTGTTTTCATCATCACCAGTTGGAAATGCCGTTTTGAACAAAACAGCTTGTACAAGGGCATTAAGAATTGCAGGTATCACCTTGCTGTCAGGATAGTGACTTAAACGTGGAGCTGGAGTGTACTTTTTCACCTTTTCTCAGAACTTCTCCTTATTCATGTTTCAAAGAGTGAATTATACATAGACACAGTAATATTTAAGATTGTTTTTTCTTCTTCCCTGCCTACTTTTTGAAGCATAATTAACTTTTACAAAAAATTCCTTACTTGTATCGCCTACTCTTCAGACCAGCAGTACCTGAATTTTAACACAGTGTTGAATTTAATGTTCTTGACTTATAAATCTTTACAATTATTGTCCAACTGTAGTGATCAATGTGATTCTTGACTATTCAAGTAAGTAGAGGTTTAAAGCTTATAATGATTACAATTATTCAGAGAATTTGGAAATGTAAGTAGATTACCTGTTCTTTGAAGGTGCCTACCTTTTCCCATTGACCATAGAGGTAATCTTGGGTGACCAGCTCAAATACAGGTGTCTAGCAGTATGTCTAAACATAGCTGAGATAAATCCCAGTCATTGCCTTTCTTCGAAATAAAGAACTTTTGGAGATATTTGGAAACTGTATCTTTAATCAGTAATGCAGTTTTAGTGCGATATACTAAAAGAAATACATTCCACTTGGTGACGGTTGTATTTCAGAATTTCCTGTGTTTGTACATAATTAATCTTTCATATACTAGAGACCTCTTTAAAGTGGATGGAAGATAGAAATAACAGTTTCCTTTAAAACCATAGCATTGAGATTTGAACATATTAGATGTGTAGAGTTTATATCTTGAGCCTGAAAAGCTACTGTTGATTTAGTTTAAAATTTTCAGTGTAATTTCCGTTGTAAATATTTTCTTAGAGGAAGGAAATCCAAATACACGCTAGGTGGCAGTAGAAATAAGAATATATGGCTCGCTTGAGGGCTCTAGCCTAGCACAAACAATGGTGTTTAATCAAACTGAGATTTGTATCTTAGTATGTTTGGAGAGACTATTTCACAGCTAGCTACATCACTTTCCTAGAAGATACTTTGTGTGAGTCATTTAAAACTTCCTCTTTTAATTTTATTAAGTTTTAGTGTTTTGATATAACACCAATGTCTTATGAAATTCGTTATAAAGTGAAGGGTGCGTTGGGGTTTTTTTTTTTTAGATTGGATATACTTTATTAAAATCAACAGAGGAATATCTGTAGGGGTATAATCATTTCCTTAAAGCATATGGCTGAGAATCACATACTTACTTGGGCCTGCTCCTTTTGTTCCTCCCCTAGTTCTCTGTCCTAAGGCTGTTTGAATACTTCCTACTGTTCAGTATTTCAGTAGCATCATTGGTCACTGTTAATTGCAGATTTTGACTTAGCTGTCTTAGTAAATCCATTTCAAACTAGTATTGAAATACTTCATTTTTATTGATTTGTCATACAGTTGAACTTCTTAATACTTGCACCTCTTTTGGTAGGAATCCTCTGAGTTAGTTTTGGGTGATGAATGTTTATGAAATATAAATTATATTTCTCTAATAAATGCATATCTGGATTGTCTTTCTGTATTATATGATTGCATTTTACATGCTTGGAGGGTAACATCCTACCTTTATTTTTACAAATTTTAAAGCCTGTTTCCAGTCCCTAGTGAATAGTTGTGCCTTAATGCAGCAAGTGGTCCTTTTTATTTCAGTCTTACTTCCTTTTCTGTACTGGTGCTGAAATAATAATATTATAATTAATTTTCAATAGGTCAACCCTACCTTTGATGTGACTAATACACAAACACTTGACCCACCTGTCATAGAAATTAGTTCCTCTTCATCTTTCAGTACTCCGGTAAGTTGCCTTCTGAGAGGAGGAGGAAAAAAAAAAAAGAAAAAAAAAAAGAAAGGGTATGGGTTAAACTAACATGCTATTGGAAATGTGCTCTTTCTGTGTACATGAATGAAATATATGTTTTAACAATTGCTGACTGCTCAGAGCTCGATATCCTAATTTCTCAGTTTAAGCTTTCTTTCACAGTTCCCAAGGCTAACCAGAAGATGGTGTAATAGCAAAGCTTTCACATTATACTAGTAATTTTACCCATATACTAAGCAGAAATTCTAATTATAAGCCAAAGCTATTTATATCTAAATATTACTGTTAGTTATTCTCCAACACTTTTTGTAACTCTGTCTTTATCTGCAAATAATGGGAAACCTAAAGAATAGTTGCCTCATTGATAAAATTCCAAAAGTGACGTTTTAATTCTCCTCATAATATATCTAGTAGTTCTCCAGGAGAGGAAAAAAAAAAGTAAGTAACACATTTTAAGACAGAATCATAGATCCTTCTAGTGTTATTTTTTCATATGACATTGGTATGGCATGTGGGAGGGAAAGGAAGGCAATGTTTTAACGGTAGTTTCGTAGGAGGAGAAATATGCTCTCCTGGTATGAAATCTAAAAGACGTACTGTTCTAGAATTAGAGTAAAATGAGAATTTTCTCTTTTAGCTCTGAATCTGTTCCTGGGAATGCATAAATGGTATCTTGAGCAATTTTAGTTACCATAACAAGAGTTTGTGTGGCTGAAGGGTTAATATATATGAATAGGTAGCAGGTGTGGTTTCTGCTGTTCTATTTTGTCATGAATGCTTTATGAAAAGGTATGTTGTGGATGTACTTTATAATGTTCTTTAAGATCATTTATTGAAGATCATGACAGAGATTGTTGTCTAAGAGAAACCTTTTCTTCAAAACAAACCATCATATAATAACTTTTATTGAGAGATGGTAATTTCATGTATTTTAAGGTTTAGCAGTTGTCATGTTGTGTTTTCACAATGGATCTATGGCTCTTTAAGATAACTTCTGTCAAAAGTAGTTTGCAGACTTACAGAAATCTCTTTAGTAGGCTTGATAAACAGTGGATTGTGGTGGATATAATTTATTGGCTACCTATTACTTTAAAATACTCTGTATTCATTACCTCCTGATCTTAATACTGGTCACAGAATTCAAATGTATGGTTAGACTGTAATTCTTTGTTACATACCTATAAACCTGCCAATCATTTAATCTTCTTCATTAGTTCTTTTGCTATGAGAGCAGTTTATAAAACTTTTTGCACAGAACTCATAGTGGAAATAAGTTTTCCCACTAAAGACAGCATCCTTTTGATTTGCTAGTTGGCTGCCTTTACAAAAGTTGGTCTTCATTACAAAAATTTTGCTTCAGAATACATGCCTTTTGACTGTGTCAGTAATGACTATATTCCCCACTCTCACCCCCCATTATCTGGATCTCCTAGTCACCATTGATCTGGATCTCCTAGTCACCAACTTTCTGCATTTCAACATTCACCATCTGCATCTCTTTTCCGTCTAGCAACATTTCTGTATCCTTGTTACTCGGACTAAAGCCTTGGGGATAACCGCTCGGTCCAAAACACCACTATTGACGCACATCTAGAAACCATGTTTTCTCTGCCACTAGCATCCTTCCTCCCGCATAGTAAGTAACACTTTCTCCAACTTTGCCAACCTATCTGGTCGTCCCTGCTTTCTCATGTCAACTCATCTTCCAGTGTCACCTTCCTGTCTAGTTTCTGTCTGCTGCGTTACCAGCTTCTGTTGTTTGTGGAATTACCACCTGTTTCTTAATCAGGCCATCCATCCAATCTCTTTGTGTCTTGCTTCCAAAGGTTCTGGATCCCTTTTTCATCTTGGACCTTTTCATCTGAAGCTGGCTCAATTTCCCTAATGTATAGAGGCCTTCTCTACAGAGGCTTCATGTGTTCTTCATAAAAGTCAAATGGAGAAGGACAAATGCTGGATTTTTTCCCATCCCACCTTCACAGCGAGATTTCCTCTTGATACTGTTTGTCCTCACTTGAATGATACTGTGTTAGTTCATTATTTGTGGTTTGTTGTGGTTTTGTGTTTTGTTTTTTTTTTAAATCCTCCTCTAACTTGAGGTTACCAACATTGTCTAATTCACCCTCCTCTCCCATCTGTCTCCCTGATTCCAACTCCTCTGCAATGCTCTTTTTCTAGTGGTTATCAAAGACAATATCACTGCATACTTTTTTCTTTTTTTTTCCTGCAAACTTGTCAAGACCCATCTTAAAGCTGCTTATGGCTTTTTGGTCCTACTTCTACTCAAAGAATGTTGTTCAAATACCTAAAAATCTTTGATCAGGTTGCCAGGTTAATTTACAAATGTCCTGACTATACCTACTTACTGTTTTTGAAGTGTTTTTTTCTAGCTTAAGCAGTTCTTCTGCCCTTCTGATACTTATAGAGAGAAAAATGCACTCTGCACTTGACATATCTTTAAGAGTTCTTGTTCAATGTCTTTATCTATCACGCATGTAACACAGCAGGGCCCTAAGGGTTATTTGCAAAACACCTTGGCAAGTTCCTGGACCACTGGAAATAGCTAGTCAACATATTTACTTGAGTTTTTCTACCAAATAAGAGAGATACAGCCTTTCTCGGATCACTGTCTCAAGTATTTAAAGACCAGATTCTGTGGGACAAGTAACAACATTGAAGCTTTTGTAGGATCTGTGATGAGTTCCCTAAAGCTCCCTGAAATATCTTCAGGGAAATTGGAAGTCTGTACGAAACCTCATAATGTTTTGTTGAATGGCTATCAAAATTCCTCATGGTAAGTGGGCAAACTCCCATAGATCTTAAGCTACTCCAGGAAATAGGAGAAAGTGTTCTCCCTATTGAGAATCTCTTCTTCAGCTGTTGGAACCGTGTCCTGTCCTATTGGTTATAGCAAATATGCTATCACTACCCCTAAGATGAACTTGTGGCAGAGCAAAAAGGTATTCCTTTTCTTCCCTTCTGTAAAGATTTGTTAATAAAAATGATAGAGCAGTATAGGTTGAGAGGGACGTCTGGAGTAATTTCATCTAACCTCTCCTTTAAAGCAAGGCCAACTTGGATCAGGTTCCTAAAGGCCTTGTCCAGTTCATTTGTTAATATGCCTAAGGATGGAGATTCCATCACCTCTCTGGGTCGCTTGCTCTAGTGTTTGACTGGTGAAAATACTTTTTTTTCATAATATATAGCTAGAATTTCCTATGTTCCAACATGTCTGTCGCCTCTAATTCTATCACAGTGGTCCTCTAATAAGTGTCTGGCTCTGCCTTCTCTCTGTCTACCCATTAGCTGTTTGAGATGGCGGTAAGATGTCCCTGTAGCCTTCCTTCTTAAGGCTGAACAACCTGTTTCTCTGTCTTTTCTTGTATATCATGTGTTCCAGCCCCCTCACCATCTTGCTTGCCCTCCGCTGGACTTGCTCCAGGATGTCAATGTCTGTCTTTTATTGAGAAGGCCAAAACAGGATGCACAAGTCCAGATAATTAAGGTGCAGCTAAGTATCACTGTCGTCTATTTTTGACAACAGTCTGCCTGGGAAGATTTGAAAAACAAAATTTTTAAAAATTTAACACTCTTGATTCTTTATTGTGAATCTAAAATGTATATTTAGATATTTTCTTAGCAATTCATTTATATTTTGAGCTTTATCTGTATGAGGAAATACTGGTATTATCTCTTCCTCCCACTCCTCCTCTTCTTTTCAAGGAATTTTAATTTGCTGCTTCATCAAAGCCAACAATCCATAACAACTTCCACACTTAAAATGCCTACTTATGTGGGTTTTTTAAATTTACTTGTATTTTCTTGCTTCAAGGATTAAGCCAAAATATGCAGGTATGAATGTTCTCATAGGGATTTTGCTAGAAAACACTTAAATTGTTAAACTCTGAACTCCAAACACCTTATCTTTTCAGCTTGTGTTCTAACTTAAAGCTGTAAGGCCAGTTCTTTTTTGAACATGGTGAAAAACCTGTTTTCATCTAAGATTCACACTGATGCAACTTCCTTTGTAAACTTAGTGAAGGGAATGCGTTCATTATGTCCATGGAAAAACTTCCATGTAATCTTCAGTATGGGACACTTTCTTTTAGACTACAATGACAAAAACATTAAGAATTCCTGTGTATTATTATTGTAAGGAAAATAGCTTTGAATTTGATTCATTTATTCAGTTCAGTACGTTACTAAAACTGGTATAAAAACAAGCTATCTGTGCTTAACTGACTGGTATTTGTGTAATACCCTCACTTTTCCAATGGTAAGAGACTTCATGTTGCAGTTATTAAAAATGAAGTGTGTTCTAGACTTTACACTCTGAAAATGTTCATTGAATTGGGGTTAAGGTTTAGGGGCTGGGGAGATGATATTTCTTTCTATCTCACTGAAGACTCAGAAAGCATTACTGCTGCTCTGCCACTCCTTCTTATCCATGTGTCAAGCAGCTTAATATTGCCTTTGTTTTCTGAACTATTGAAAAGGAAAAATTGGAAGTCTTGTCTCCCTTTGGGACTATTTTCTTCTGTTTCATCCTCTGATTTTACTTGTAGTTTTGAGGGAGGTTGGGTTTTTTCAAGTCTGTAAGGCAATACATTGGTAACCTCTGGTCCCTGATAAGCTGTTGGGAACAAGGGAAAGTTGATGATGTCTCGGTAGTTTTTACTGACAGCAGCAGGAAATCACTGTAGAGGCTCTCTAATGTTCCATCCCCTGACCTTGCTCATGTAAACAGGATTTGGAGGAAGCAAAGCAATGTACTGTAATCTGGAAGTCAGAATGTCTGCACTGGCTGGGAGATGTTTGCTGTTATTTCTCTTCCAGTGCTAGTTAACACTGGAAACAAGACATGTTTATTGTTCATTTACAGTACAATTTTTACAAAGTTAAGACTGGATTGATTATTGGAAAGGGAAAGGTAAGAATTGTTCCTGTTCGGAGCAAAAGGAAAGTACTATGTTTTAAAATAGAAAGTGACCAAATAAATTCCCTCTCTACCTGTCCCCCCACCCCCAAACTTGTAAAACATGTGAAAAAAAATAAAAGCATGTGCAACTTTTACTCCTCAAATTAAGACATTGTTAGTTTATCTGTACTGCATTCGTAGTAGATGTCTTGATGCAAAAAGTAGAAGTGTCTGTACTCTCAATTTACCCTATACACATTGCTTCCCCAGTGTGTATTTCAGGGTTTGGGTATTTTTGACACATTTTTTTCTGAATTTATTTTGAGTACAATAAAAAAAAACCCAACAACATACCAACAACCATCAACCTAAAAAACACTCTGTATATTTTGCAAAGACAGAAACTATGAATGCAAAATTTGCATCTATTCTTCCACCTCTATGTACATGAAGGCTTACACAACTATTCATCGTCACGGGAACTTATTTTGAAAAGATCTTGGAGTAACATTCTTCCTTGCATGACTTAACACAACTCCAGAACCCTGTAGAAGAGGATGACAAAAGAAATTTTATCTTAAAAGCTAAAAACAATGCATATTTTCCTTACCATGCAACTTCAGATTTATTCTGACTTACCTCCTTTCCTGTCTCCAGCCTTACATGGAAATAAACACCAACTCTCTTCAGTGAGGTTAAGGGGAGGGGAAAAGGAAAAAAGGAAAGACTAGGAATTTTATACATAGATAATCATCTCTGTGGTCCAAGTCCAATTCAGAAGGGAACAGTCAGTAGAGCAAAACTCATATGGCACTTCACTGTGTACAGTGGTTGCCCTTACTGCTTGTTATAGTTTGTCCGAAAGCACAACAGTTTTCTGTAGTTCATGGATATCAAGCTTTCTTGGGACCTTGAACATTTAGCCTTTCACTTAAATTCTGATCATTGCATGATAGTCATACATTTTTTTTTTCCCCTACCAAAGGAAAGTTCTGGCACTATCCATGGAGACTGGAATCAATATCCTTTAAGAAAAAGAGAAAAATGTCCTGCTTGTGTTCCTTGTCCAAAACCCAGTTGCCAAGTAGACTGAGCTTGGCATAGGGGAATGATCCCATCAGTACGAGGGCTTTCATAACAATTGACAGTTCCCAGCCTTTCCCATCACTTTACCTTCCTTGCTCCCTGACAGTGAAATACGAAAGGCCACTTTCTGAATAACTATGGATTTTTTCATGTATTGCCATTCTTCTCATTACCAGTAAATGCATGTTTGGACAAACTGCCAACTCCATGATCTGAACTCCAAATCACAAGCATGGAATGAAATTAGGCAATCATGTGAAGAGATGTTGTTTCTCCAAAGTTTTGAGGTAAAACTATCTGCAACTTTTCCATAGATGAGCATATCAACAGGCTCTGAATCTCTGATGCTAGGTCTTATAATAACATAGAATAAATGCTGTAAATAGAGGAACTCAGAAATGTTCAGTGTGGCAGAATACAAATAACAATTTGTAGAATCCACTCTTGTGTCTTTGCAAATTAATCCTTCTCTGTCCAATCTTGCTCTTAGACAAGCAATTTTTAGTGTCATCTTGGCTTACAGCACACTCCAGACAGCCCTTTCTACTCTTTGCATGCTATGCAGGTACAGCGTGTGGGGCTGGGGGAAGAGGATAGGCTGCCTTCTCTGTACAGCTAAACATGTTCAGCTGCTCTCAGGGAAGGAATATCTCCTATCCCTCCCAAAGACTACACCTCATTCATCTGGAACAGCCATGAGGCAGTAGCGACAGCCTTTTCTGTTGCCCAGCTAGGGACCTTCCAAAGAAGGTATGGTGTATACGAACAAAATGGCTCATCTTCTGTCGCAAGTGCCAAAAGGTTGAAGGGTTTGGCATGTTGAACAGTCAATTTCTAAACTTGCATTTTGAGCCTCTGTAGAGGCACAGACATGTTTAAAAAGATTTGTGTACTTAATCTTAAAAGCAATATGCTTTGATACCACTAGCATCAAATAATGCTTAGAGATCAGATACATGAAGGTGAACTCAACATTTGTAATAAAAGAAGATTATGATCCAAATGGCCCTTGTGTTTTGCAGTGATGCTATTCTAACACAGCATGTAACTGCTGGTTTACAAGGAGAGAACAGGAAATGTGTTGTGCCGCTACATAATTAGGTAATAATACATGTCTTGATGTTCCTTAATAGACTTCATTATATTGTTTGAGTGAGCTGGAGCTTGAGAGAAAGTCAAGTTTTCATTGGAGACAGAATTCTGTATTTGGGCAGTAGGGTGCAAGAATATAATATTTCCTACACTATTTTTAGCCTGCTTTCCTGAGAAAACGTACCTTATGAGATTGTACTGTTTATTTGTCTCTGTCCTATCTCCCTAATAATTTTTGAATCAAATAGTTGGTGGGTTTTGTTGTTTTTTTTTTTTTAACCAAGTTTGGAAATAAGCGGCTAGCAGAATAAGGAAACATATTAGTGCTGCCACTAAAGAAAAAGCCAGTGGGGTGTGATGCTGAATTCACTGATACTGGACTATGCACAGACTAGCTACTGGTCACCTGCCCTGTAAAAGTGTCACAGCACATATGGAGGGAGCTTGAGTTACTGTAGGACAGGGAAGCTCAGGAGAGGACCTAACAGGAAAAAATCTACACACACACAGACACTCCCCCCTCCACACACACACACACATCCCCCTCCCAATATAAAAGATTAAGTTTCAATATTTAGTTTCCTCACAAGGCAGTTTGCTTAATTGTGACACTATTAACAGATGTAATTGCTGGACTATTGGTACTGTTTTGTAAGGTAACTGGCTTGCTGTAGATGACTTTTAGAGCTGGCAATATTTTACTTTTGTATAGAGTCTTACTCATGTCAACAGTGCAACGTTTCATGAATGCTTTTCAAGTTAATCCACGTCTGTATATTGTTCCTTTAGCAAATCAGCACATTTCTGGGAACTAGAGAGATGGAAGTTCCAGGTATTATTTCTGTTTCAGCTTCCTGAGGTACTGTATGCATACACTCTGACCTTGTCTGCCCAAGCAGTGTTTTCCCCTGCTTCGGCTGGGAATCTAAGCTGTATTCACAGTTCTCACAGCTGATTCTGCGGCATGCAGAAAATGCCCGACAGCTATCAGCCCACACATCCAATAACAACTGGTTCCTTCCTCTTCCTGGGGAAGAGTAACATCCTCTGAGAAGCAGCGTCCCCTGAGGAATGCAGGAACAGCAGCAAGCCTTTCACACAGGAAATTACTACTGTAGCACTTGTAGAAAAGTGTTTCTGTCACTTGGATTGTCAGTCTGTAATGAGCTTCCTGCTGACCTAGATGATGATTTACTACTGATCTAAATGCCATTTGTGAGTCATTTAGCTTAATGGAAGCTAATGAAGTTAGTGTTCAGTAGCTCTGTTACTCTGTAAACACCTGTTTTAATTTTTTTAATGCAGTAGCACAAGTTAAGTTTTGAACTTCTTAGTATTCAAAGGACTTTAATAATTCTGGGATTGCACATTTTGTAGAACTGAGAAACAAGGGAATGTTTAGATTAGTTCATAGTGCGTGACTCAGAGAAGGTTGCAGGGTTTTATTTTTGTTTATCTTAAGTTGGATAATAAAGCTGAGCTACAGATCAGGCATGTCAGAAAACAAGATACTAAAGCTAAAATACTGCCCTTGAATTACCTTTTCTTCTTAAACACTACTGGAGTCTAAGTTTAGCGCAGCATGCTTGTAACTGTGTGGTAGAACCTTGACTATAAAATGGAGAGAGATATGTATATAACCAATATGTTATTCAAAATGGTTAATGCAAGTTTGTTACAAAAGCAAACACTTCAATACTGCTTAAATCTTTTCTTATTTTTCCTAAATGACAGTGCTTGAACAAGTGCTAGCAAATTCTATTTATCACTTAGATTACAGTGATATCTAAACCCAGAGGGTACTTTCTGCCTAAAAGCTTGTTTGAGTGTTTTCCAAATGTATCAATTGTTCTAATACAACACATTTCTCCTTGCAAACCTTGCTGCATTACTGTCTAGTTCACTGTAAGAGATGTAGTTACTTGCTTTATGTGAGATAATGGAAACACCGAGTCAGATCCAAAAATCACATAGGTTGCTTAAATCGAGTCTTAGAGACTGAGACTTTTCAAATAAAGTTCAGCACCAAGGGCAAAAACATTCCTTCATGACATAGATGTTTGATACAGAAAAACTCCGAAAGCATCTTGGCTTGTATCTTCCACCAAAATAGTTTTGGGGTCAGAAATCGGGTAGGACAATGCTGAAGGATGGTTTCACAGTCATTGTAACTTAACGACCAGTTTTGCCTGGTTAATTCCATCCAAGTCAATTCCCTGATCTGCTCAGATATCCAAATACTAATACCAGCACAAAGGAAATAATGAGAAAAAATTATATGGAGATTAAGTAGGAGATTAGTGCTGGCTGTAACCTAACTGAGGTTGACTGATGTCCATGGAGCCATGTATCCAATGTGATTGTGCTAGAACATATACAGGTGTGTTACATGCATGACACATCTGAACATCATCTTTCTTAAGATGTGGTGGAAAAAGAGGAGCAAAGGAGATCATAGTAACAGCTTCCTTTTGGTCAGGCAGTAGGTGTGTTGGATTCAGCTTGCTTTTTTGTGTCTGCATGGCTGTAACCTAAACAGCAGGTAACTGAGAAGCTGAATGGAGGCAGCTCCATCCTTCTACTTGAATTTGAAGCACTGTAAAGTAAAAGCTGAAAGTATATAGTATCAGAGGAAAGCAAGTGAGAAGCAGTCCATGGTTAGTGATTAGGGTGCTCTTCTGGAAGAGAAACGCTGGATTCCTTTGCCCTTATGCATTTTGCAATAAATAGTATTGGGAGGTGACGAGGGAGAAAAAAGTAGGAGCTGTGTGACTGACACCTTAAGTGGAGATACATGGCATCACTGTTCTGAAAGGTTGTACCTTTTTTTTTTTTTTTAAATCCCCTCACAGTATGGTACTCTGGTTGTACCAGCTTGAGTTGGTGCAAGGGAGGGATAGATAGATGCTGTCCTCTGGTGTGTTCTAACTGTGTTGAGATCGTACCTCCTGAATGCCAAGATGTCGGTTCCACACTGCATGTCAGATAGCTGAAGCATAGGCATTGCAATGTAATTCTGAGTTGACTATTGCAGTCTTTTTGTTGTAGAGGAAAACTGCTTTTTTAACATTGTAATTAATTCTCTTAAATGTCTTTACCCTTAACCTTAAATAAACCAGTATCAAATGTTCGTCACTGAAAAGATTACTCTTCCAAGCCATGATTCATTCTTTATAAGTGTTTCCACATTTCTTACACATCTCTTAGGACAGGAATTCTGTGCCCATACTTCCAATTTTTGCCAGTGTAGTGTAACAGTACAATATTACATGTTGCTCAGTACTTTCAGCTAGTTATAACTACATATAAGAAGTTACTGTAATTCTTCACTTAATAACCTCATCACACTGAAGTTTTATCATTTCACTCAGTTATATATTATGTCATCATAATTCTTTTCAACACTTCTGCTTTCTGTAGTGTATTACTCTAGAGTGTCTTCATCTTTGAGATCTTACATGTGTACATAAGATTGCATTTGGACAGCTGAATGAAGTCAGATTGCCAAGGAACCCTGACTACTTCAGCAGTTTCCAGTATGCCTTTTTGTGTCATCTGTAAACTTGATCTTCCAGATCACTGATACATTTTGTCTGGGACTGAAACAAGAACGGATTTCAGTGGAATCACTAAAACCAGCATAATTCTGTAGTAACGTTCTGATTTAACTGTTTTTGAAGGAGCACTAGCTAGATAATTGACTTCATGCTGCATTACAACCTCAAATGTGTTAATTAAAATTGTAATGTGCATATTATGGATTTTAAAAAATAAAAGTACTTTTATCAGGAACAGTCTGACTAAGTATTTCTCTAGAGAGGTCTTCAGTCTGACAGACCATTTCTTTTCTCTCTCAAACCATATTGATTTGCTTGATGTTATGCCTTAAATCTTTACTATATGTCCTAAATCAACTTTTCAGTGTTTCTCCCTGACACAATTCTCAAGCTGACTGTGACCTGTGACCACACAGTTATCCTGTTTATCCTTTCTAACTACTGATGGAATGTCAGCTTCCCCACTTCCTTGGTATTTCTCCATTATTCCAGGATATATTAAAAATCAACATCATTACCTTACTTGTGAAGTTATTTCAAAACCATTAAGTTCAAACTATGTAACCCTGGATTTAAAAATATTTACATGCAGTAAAAATTGTTTAACAGTCTTTTTGCTATGGTTGGAATAGAAAGTATTTTGCCAGAAATACAATTACAGCATTTATTATCTTCTGAAATGGAAGATAAAAATACTTCATTAACCACTTAAAAAACATTTCTGCATCACTTTAACATCTCTAGCTAATAAGTATGCCATTGCTGGGACTTCTTTTGTTCCTGATATTTGTAAAGTACAAATAATCCTTGAGTGACAGAAATTATGTAGCCTAGCTTCCTACAAATCTGTGTTTTGTAGTTGACTGCAAGGTTTTATTTGAAGCTTTCCTTGCTTTGAGATAATTATAAGTTCTGTTTCTCTCGTATGCATTCTCTGGTCTTAAATAATGTGTAAACTTTTGCCAGAGCCTTTCTCCCAGTGGGAGTACTTACTGATTTCTCTCCTTTAGCTGGCGATCTATTCTCAAGAAACTTAGATGAAATCATCTTCCTCTAGGAAATCTCTTCCTCCATCAGACCCTCTAAAATCTGCAAGAAGTTCAAAACTTAAAAGTAAGGTGTGGGGACAAACAGATGAAAATGATAGTCTCAGCATTGTTTCCTTAGGAAAGTGGGCTAAAATGTCCTTTTTATTGCTCCTAATTCTAATGGCTATAGAGTTTTTGCTGAGGCCTTCAATTATCCTGATCAGCTGTGTTTCATCACTTCTAATTTGTGGTCATTTGTATTGTTCTGCCTTTTACAGTTGTAAAAAGCAACAGTTTATTTAACCTGTGAAGGCTTCAAATCCTTAGCAGGAATTTGGCATTCAGGACTGGAATGCCAGCTGTTGATTTGGGATTATAGTGCCAACTGCTTTTAGTTTTATTGTCATTTTAATGTCAAGTATGGAGTGCGGCACACAGTAGGGACACGCCTTCTTCCATATCCCACTGAGTGTGGCATGTCCACACCTTCACTAGACCACTACCTGTCATAACTGATACTGTACAATTCATTACACATTTTTTTAGCTCTTCTATGCAGTTGCAAGCACACAGTCAGCATTAATCAAATTAAATTAATGAAGGGGACATAACTCTATGATACTCTGTTTTACGTGCCTTTTAACATAGCTGTGTCTATATTTCTTATCTATACGCCAGTGGATAGTATTTAATGCAGTTTTTCATTAACGCTAATTTAGTGAAGTATTGAAATGTATCTTTCTGAAGTATCTTTATGTATCTTTCTTTCAATTTAGTTGTATCCCTAATTCAACTCTAACCCATACAAGCAAACTACTTAGAGAAATGTGCTTTACTTTCAAAGAAAGTGCCACATAGCCGTGAGCACAAGAGGTGCAAGCACATTTCCGAATCTGAGCTGCTGTTCTTAGCAGGAGTATCTTTTATGTAGGTGATACATGCTTAACTTGATTGATCTCTAGAAAAGATTTATGTTAATGTTGTCTATTATTATTAGGAAATATTTTCCTTAAGATGCAGGGACATAAGTGACAGGGAGTGCCAGTGACACTGTATTTTCATTGGAGTACGGGAGATGATACGTTCTCTTTTACCTGACATGGACACACAGTTCCATAAATTCTTGCTACCACCAGGCTGATGCTGGTGATAATAAAATACCAAAGTAATCTTCCTTCCAGAAGTTTTAAAACATCATAATATTAGTACAAATAAGGGAGTTTTTTCTAAAAACTGAAAAGTTGTAGAGAGACTGCAACCTAGTCATCATTACAAAGCAAGAGGACTTTAATTTGAATCCATGGTGATGCTTAACAAAGCTTCTGTTCTGTTGCTCAGTAAAGCATCAGCCCTCAATGTCAAAGAAGTGACAAGCAGGAACAGAATAAAAGTTTCCAGTTTCTCTTTGTCCTGGTCCAGCCAGAGGACCAGATTTCCAGAAGAGTCTTGTGGTATTTTATTGAGATATAGTGACACAAGCAGGTTCTACCCTTGTGCTTTAGCTCCAAGTTGTACATGTACTGTGACTTTCAGTCCTGCTTGTGGAACATACTGATGCTGCTGGTTTGGCTGCCAATGTGATGAGTCACGTTGAAGAGATGTTCCTTTACACCAAAAAGAAACCATTGACTATGTAGATTGGGTTTTTTTGGTCAGGACTTTGACACAGCATTCAGACAAGAGTATACTGAATTGTGTAGACCTATATAAAGACAATTGATATTGAATACTGTTTTAGACTGTGATGGTTCTGATCTGGAGGTCATTAATACAAATATAATTTCAAGACACTTTTTGTACACTAGAGCAAGAGGAAGGTGAGCAAGTTAAACAGTGACTTAGTATATACAATTGTGTTGTCATATTTTTCCCCATTTTGAACACATAGAGAATACTAGTGTTAATCAATGTTTTAAGTTTGTCTGTTCAAAACAAACAGAAAACCTGAAACACACCACAAGTGCTAGTAATGTAACAGCAAACATAAATATGGAATGTGTGCAGAAGAATTGCATGAGTGTTTAACAAATTAATTTAAACCTGGGTGGATGTATGAATAAAATAATACACTGTGACCAGCGGAATTTAATATTTATCTTCAAATGGTAATTTATTTTCCTAATACATATATGCACACAGTTTTAAAGCTTTGCATGTTATAGGGGACAGAGCTGTAGTTTATTTCTATTCTAAGGTAATAAGAGTTTGTAAGGTCGTTTATATAGATGTGTGTGTATGCATACATATATATGGAATATATCCATATATATATATACACTCCTAGAAAAATATTATATATATGTATTTTATGTATATAGATATAGTCTTTTTTATATATATCCTTATATTCTACAGAGATAATTCTTTATGTACATATTTTTTTTACTGCTCTACGTGATGTTATGCTATTTTTTTCAAAACTCATAAATTACAGTATTATTTTCTACTTATATACATTAAATGGAGAGATGTGCCAATCCACAGTGAGCCTGTTCTTCAGAACATCTTCTGTGCAAAAGATGCTACACCTTGATGAATGAAGGAGTAAGAATTGGTCTTTTTTCTTGTGAGTTGTATATCTGCTTGTAGAACCTCAGCTTTTGTGGTCACAAAAGCATCACTACAGAGAACAGAAACTGTAAGTGGGGTTTTCTCTTGTACCAAGAAAGAAGAATAAGGTGTGACAGTGATTGGATTTGAAACACAAAGTTGTGAATTGTCGTGGACACTAGACCAGGTTGCTTCCCTTCTGCTGTGTTTGCCAACTGCTTCTCTGCAGCTTGGTGGCAAAGGAATCCTGTAAGAATCATGAGGCAGAGCTTCCTCAAGTTATTGGTCTCATACCATTTTGCTGCTGAGAGAGGCAGGATTTTGTATTAGATTTCCTTCCCTTCTTTTGGGTTGGCAGGGAGGAAAAGCTGACTGCAAAGTAGCCAGCTATGTCATGTCACTAATAATATGAATCAGGATCTTAATCCATAAGACATTCTCACACAAAGAACTAAGAAGAAAAGGAGGCTTTCTCCCAGCATCATTTACAGAAGTGGAGAACAAATCCCTAAATTTTAGCTGACTATTTTTGTTATTTATGTATCCATATTTATTTTAAGAAAAGTCAATAGGATTGTGGATGTGACCATTGTGATATTAAGAGCATCAGTTCAGGCTGAAGTTAGAAGGTTTTATGTTCTTACTTGGCTAGAACATAATCTGTATAAACTAAGTTTTGTCCATATTTATGCTTTTTAAAATTAAAGTAAGTAAATAAATAGCCATAAAAGAAATCTACTATGGGAGATGTTGTCAGTTCCAAAAGAAGAGATTGCTCAATGAGAATGATATAGATGCAAACTCCATCTCATACCTGAGGACCAGATTCAGTGATCAAGACCTCTTCTAGTAGTATGCTGCTGTGAAATTTAAGAATAACAAATTTTCTTGGAATTGTAACTCACTGAGCTGGCCACCATTCCCACTCCCACTCCTGACCCAGCCACCCAAATTCAGAGTGGTGTTGCCATTTATCCCATGTTGACAGTTAGTCACCTCCAGTGGTTTGTAATTTTTCTCACTTGAGGTAAGCAGAAATTGGCTAAAATACACATACCAAGTGTCAAAGAGGAAGAGGATAAATCTTTAGAGCCTGGGAGCTAATCAATTTCTTGAGCAATGAAATCGGCGTTCTCGGCTTATCACAGAGATATTTTTTTATTTTTTATTTTTAAATCGTATTCTGATTTTAATGAACTGGCAGAACTGCAGAACATATTCTTAAATTAGTAAGGTGTTTGTTTTGGTTTCCTCAGAGTTCCAACTGTCACAGCCCAACAGTTGGAGAAAATTATGAAGCATTTAAAAATAAAGCTATTATTGGGAACTTTAATGCTTTAACTGTAACTTTTATCGTCGTTGAATTCCTTTTTTAATACAGCCGAGCAGAACCTATCTACCTACCAATCTTATGTGCCAACACATGTAGCATTTTAACTGGTGCTGAACAATGTGTGTATTTTGACAGAAGTTTGCAATAGAACACTAATTAAAATAAATGATCTTTCAAGAGTATAACAGGCATGTCAGACCACTCCAAAGTTAACATTTTGTGGATATTTGTATGCAATTATCAAATTTCTGTTTCTGCAGTTCCCTAATTTGATTCCTATCATGGTAAATCATAAAACTCAACTGACTTAAGTACAAAGTTATGCTAGTGCTGCTAAAGCAAATTTTTGAAAATCCCACCTCTGAACTAAGCTCAGGCACTGAGGATTGTTTTCATGTGGACAAACTGGACAGCTTGTCCAAACCTTCAGTGTGTTACTAATACTGAGCACTGAAGTAGCTCAGCGTAGACTTTTGCTTCTTTCTCCAGGTATTAAATGAAACCTAACAAAAGCACATAAATTTGACTTTTCAAGGAAGATTTTTGAAGCTTCGTTTTATCCTTATGGGAGTTTTCTATGACACTATTATTAAAGTATTTGATGTCCTTGTCAAACCTTTCTTCATTGTCCATTGTAGGTATAACATGTTATTAACAAAAACCTTGGTCAAAATACTGAGGAACAGTGTTCCTCTCTTACATAGTAAAATATTTTTTTCCTGCCTAAAGTCAGGGGATTTAAGTTCCAAGCTGTGAAATATTGGGCATCTTTTTTTTTTTTTCTTAATAGCAGCATCTGGCTCTTTGGCAAAGTCTTCAAGCAATTGTGGAAATTGTATTTAACTTTGGATTCTACTATGCTGGATTGCTAATGTAGTTTCTAATACTTTTTACTCCATGATATTTTCTTGTAAATAATTTGGAGGAGATTGTTTGCTCCATGGAAATAGGAGTAAAAACTCAATGATATTGTTGATAGCCACCCAGTCGAGCGGTATACCATCCTGTTACCCCTGCTCTGAAGGGAAGTCAAAGCTGCCAGATCTCAGCTAACAAGAGAAGATTTCTCTGTGAAATCTTTGTGTGGACACCCAGCACCTCCAAGCATCCCCTAACGGGAGGCAAGCCAGGTTTGTCCATGCAACAAAGTTTTGTTGACACAAGTTATGTTGGTATGAAGTACCAAAAAAATATCTTAGCACTGATGCTGTTATCCTGGCAAAAGCCATTGGTACAGGTGCAGCTGTTGGCTGTGCCTATAACTTTGAAAGAAGTTTGTGTGTAGATATGTATGAGTATACACTTGCGTCTGGGCTGGCAAAAAGATCTTATGTGCTCCTTCTACAGCAGGGGGCTCTGCTAATGTGGTATGAATGTGTGCATGGAGGGCTGCTGCAGGACGCAATGCCCTACACTGGTTCTCCTGTGCAGCAGCCTCCCACCCTTGTGAAGCACCAGACCCCTGGTCTGTGGAGACTGGAGCACAGGCACTGCAGCTCTTCTCAGTTTTCTGAAGAGTTTAGGAAGAGGTTACTCACATCCTTCAATCCTTCTTCTTGTCCTGGCAGAGTATGTCTTTTCAGGATTTTGTCTTCAGTAATTTTTTGCTCATTCTTATTGAGAGGTGGGGTTTAAGACAGAAGTGTGTTCCTTTAGCTCTTCTCATTTACATACAGTGTGACTTGACCAGGATTAGTTTTGCCCCAACAGGTTTAGTATGAGACACTTATCAAAGAGAAATCAATTACATATTGTAAAGTATATAATTTAGCATGAAAAATTAAACTTAAGAAAAATGGCTTTGATTTGGTTTTCTTAGGAGTAAACATTCCTTCAAGAATGAGAAATTCCTTTGGGTTTGTTGAAAGACCTCTCTTAATTGTAAATTCATTTTGAAAAATACCACTGGATATACTAGGTGACTTTGCCAGCTATTTGAATGAGATAGATGAAGGGCTAGCCCTTTTATATATTTTAAGACTCTGCACAATAAATCATACTGTTACCAGCTATTGTTTCTTTGTAAAGTTCAGTTAGACTTATTTAGCTAGCTCTTGGTCTAAAGCAGAGACTTTTAGTCAGTTTCTTAAGTAGGAGGAAGAGGAAGAAAGAAGTCATGAGCAGGCAATCCAGAAGAATTGACGGTTGGACTTAATAATCTTAAATGTCTTTTCCAACCTTAATGATTCTATGATTCTGTAAGAACTGCTGTCATATCTCTGAGTAGATGCGTTCCTGGTGAGGATGCTGCGCTCTCACTCACACTCTGAGGTAACCCTGCCTCCTTCTTTCCATGTATTAGATGCACTCTGTGAACCTCCGCAGTCTGCTACTTGGAGTACAGGGAGTTTGCAAGGAAAATCCTAGGTTTTCTTACTTCTGTTTTTATTCGTTAGCATTTGTAGTATCAAATATAGCAGAATATTCTATTTATAGTTGTATTGGGTTTACGTGGCGAAGTTTTGCTAGCAGGGATCTACAGGGGTGGCTTCTGTGAGAAGCTGCTAGAAGCTTCCCTTATGTCCAATAGAACCAATGCCAGTCGACTTCAAGACAGACCTGCCACTGGCCAAGGCTGAGCTGATCAGCGACGGTGGTAGCGCCTCTGGGATAACAGAGTTAAGAAGGGAAAAAAAAAACCCTGCACAACAGCAGCTGGAAGAGAGGAGTGAGAATATGTGAGAGCAACAACCCTGCAGACACCAAGGTCAGTGAAGAAGGAGGGGGAGGAGGTGCTTCAGGTGCCAGAGCAGAGATTCCCCTGCAGCCTGTGGTGAAGACCATGGTGAGGCAGGCCGTGCCCCTGCAGCCTGTGGAGCTCTGCAGTGGAGCAGATCTCCACCTGCAACCCATGGAGGACCCCATGCCAGAGCAGGTAGATGCGCCCAAAGGAAGCTGTGACCCCGTGGAGAGCCTGCACTGGAACAGGCTCCTGGCAGGACCTGTGGCCCCATGGAGAGAGAGGAGCCCACACTGGATCAGATTTGCTGGCAGCACTTGTGACCCCACAGGGGACCCATGCTGGAGCAGTCTGTTCCTGAAGGACTGCACCCTGTGAAAGGGACCCAGGCTGGAGCAGTTTGTGAAGAACTGCAGCCAGTGAGAAGGACTCACGCTGGAGAAGTTAGTGGAGAACTGTCTCCTGTGGGAAGGACCCCACACTGGAGCAGGGGAAGAGTGTGAGGACCCTGAGGAGGATGGAGCATTGGAGACAACATGTGATGAACTGACCACAGCCCCCATTCACCATCCCCCATGAGGTTGAGCCTGGGAAAAAAGGAGGGGCGGAGGGAAGGTGTTTTTAAGATTTGGTTTCATTTCTCATTACCCTATTCTGGGTGGTAATAAATTAAACTAATTTCCCTAAATTGAGTCTGTTTTCATCCATGATGGTAGTGGGTGAGGGATCTCTCCCTGTCTTTCTCTCGACCCACAAGTCCTCCATTGCATATTCTCTCCCCTATCCAGCTGAGAAGGGGAGTGATAGAGTGGCTGTGGTGGGCACTTGGCATCCAGATAGGGTCAACCCACCACAACAGTATTAGAAAGGAGGTCTTGTCCATATAGGGTTATTCATCTACTGTCATTATTTCATTTCTAGTATCTGTTGCACTATGTTTCCAGTTTCTGTTACAAGTATTCCTCCTGCCCTCCTTCAGCTTTTTCCCTGCCCAAGTATGGATAAGAAGTTCAAGCTGAGTATGTAATATAACTTTTATTAGGACTCTATATGGGTAAAAAGAAGTCATCACTTGAAACTTTAGCACTGATTTTAGCTATGTTTCCTTGGATGTTCACACATGCAGTCCAAAGTAATTTGCCTAAATTAAAATTGGCTACTTTATTTTGTAATTTTGAATAGTGGGAATGTTTCTGTGGTTTCACATTATCTGTCCTCAGCTTTACAAAGCTTCTTGCTGAAGCTGAAGATATATTGAAGATCATTTATCACCTTCCTTTACCTTTATTCTGTAGGGTACATATTGTTATTTTAGTGCCTGTGGTGCAAATATTTTTTATCATTCATGAAAGTGTTTTAATGTGGTCTTCCTGAACTGTTATATTTAGAATTGACTTCCTGGCAGGGAAATTCTCATCTTTGGAAATTAAACCTCTGTCTGTTTGTGTGGGATGTTCATGATATTTTTTTTTTTATTTTAACTTTTCAGCAGTATTGCTTGCTTTGTCAGGGGAAAACCTCAGTTTTCTCTAAACGCTTAAAACGTAGCAGTTTGATTAGAACATGTCTGAGGGGGCTGTTGGTTTTTTTCTTCCTTTACAAGCTGTGTTGCTACTGTATTTAGGTACTGTATTTCATTTTAAGGGTTAGGTTTATCTAAATCCAGTGGAAATGGAGCACAGCTATTCAGTTTTTGATGATCCCTTTACTGAATCAGACTCTGACTGTACAAGGGAAATTAACAACAATGAGCAAACTAAAAAAAAATAATTTTTTATCTGTTTCTAAGTGAAGCTTAGGTATTACCTATGATCTAAGAGTTCAGAAAAATATTTCAGAAGTATTTTTTCTAACTGGATGCACTCAAATATTTGTGGACTTCTATGAGTTTATCAGTGAAATATAATTACTTTTTATATTTCTTGGAGAAAACAAGGCTTATTTTTAGTTCTTTTTCTGTCTTCTCTTGACGTGAATGGAATATGGAGAAAATGTTTTGTTCTGCACTAGATTCTGTACATGTGGAATTGCAAAATACTCAGTGCATTGAATGTGTACTGTTTTACCATGTTTTCTCAGACCATCAGCAGCAATCTGGGAAAAAGCTGACATAACAAAAACACATTGTGTGTGAAAGGACACTTTTAAAGTATGATATAATTTCTTTACATGAAACTGTCTCTTTGGGATATCTTGAGATGTGTTTGTGAACAGAAGAGTTTATTATTTCATGCCGTCACAAGTGATGCTAAACTTAACATAGCTGTAATCTTGACAGAAATAACTAAATTTGATTAATCAGACCATAGCTGTAAGTGCATCCGTATTTCAGTTAATTTTGTACTAATATTTAAAAAAACCCAACAAAACCCAAACAAGTTAGCAACTAGTTTTCATTGTACTGCGCTGGCCTCGTGACCTCTATAAAATCAGTAAGCTGAATTTGTTGTTTTCAAGACTTCAGCAAGTCCTATTCCATTTTAGGTGAAAATGCCTGTTTTGCCAAGGAATACAGTCTGATAGTCTGGCTTGGTTTGTCGGCTGTGGGTTTGTATCCTGATACCACTACTCGTGGCCAGGTTCTGAACTGGAGGATGTGCTACCTTCAGTGACGATACCTGTGCCGGAGAGGAGGACACTGACTATTTCCTTGTCAGGTCGGATGAGGTGCACTTACATTAAGAGCTTTCGATTTTTGGTTTTAGCTTGGATGTTCTTTTAAGAGCTTGAGAAGACTGAGATGCATAAGAAGCCATGAAAGACTTTGAATTAAGTGTGAAATTCGGTGTTACGAGTTGTTCTGAAAGAGGTCTGCTCAAGCTAGAAATGTTTGGTACAACTTTGTTTTAGATGTGCTGCATAGTTTACCTGTATTTTATTGCTTGAGTGCAAAACTTCAACTAAAGTTTGCAAATAAATTATAACAGAACTACCTCATCAGAGAGCAAGGGGCACAAAGCTGCAGTTGGGCACATGGCAAGTTTTTGCTCTGCTGATTCATGTGCATGCAAGAGGAGAGGAAATGAAGAGTGCTGTCATCAGCTGAAACTACAGGGAAGTTTTCTGCAGTAGAAACTGATAAAAACAGATTGTGATTTTAACATACTCAGTATTAGCCTAACAGATCAGAGAGCTCTGTTTTATGTGGATCACTTATTGACTGAAGAAAAAATAATTTCAAAGCAATAGACGCTATCTGTGAATAATTATGGCCTATGAAAAAAATAGAGAAAAAACCATCTGCCGAACTGTTCAATTTAGCATATCCACAGTGAACCATTTTCGTTCGAGGTGGGTTCACAAGATGAAGGAAGAAGCAGTGATAATGATAGTACTGTTACTTGTCCTGAAAAACTGCCCATGATTTCAAATAACCAAAACCCACAGGAAATCAAGGTCTGATAAAGAGGGAGACTACTCTGTTATGCCTTTGCTCTTTGGTCTGTTTGAGCGTAATGCCCTGCTTATGACTAATTGTTTGTAGTTGTTTTAATCACAGTATCAGAAATGTTTTAGTATTAGTAGGCAAATGTACCATGTGTTCAAAATTTAAAGGATTATTTTTAAAAAGCAGACCATGCCAATTTTTGTGATTCATTAGGAAGCTTACCAATGTCACTTTTTCACATAAGCCCATCTTAATTATAAGATCATTAAGATATTCATTTGGAAGCTGTTGTCTATATTTTGTGAATTTGAAGCTCTTTGAAGATTGAAGACTAATGATTTTCAATTGAGTGACAAAGACTTGTATTTTTTCCTTGAGGCAATTTTTTTTCTCTGTAAATAAAACTGCTCAGGCATCTTTATATATGGATGCATTTTACTCAGATTCTATTCTTATACATCATGAAGCAAAGGGAGGCTGGGATGCAGTGTTTGTTTCTATATGATCTGTGAATGTTTCATGGGAAAACATTTGGGAATAGACAGAGGTGATAAGGTTATGTGTAAGGGTTTTTCACAAATTGATTAAGTACCATCCACAGAGATTTGGCTATTTTGCTTGACAGAAAACAAAGATGAGCAATTATGGTTTGCTGTTTGTGGTATCATTTATAATTTAAATTTAATTTTCTACTGAACATCCGCTTGGTAATGTCACGGTAATAATTTCCTATTGATTAATTAAATCTGTTCCTTCTCCTCCTTATTTGTAACTCGCATGAAGTTGCCCAAATGTGAGTCCATTTTATTACTAACCGGCTGTGAATGGAAACACTGTACACATTTTAATTTTCTTTTTAGCTTTGCTCAGAAGTAAAAATTTAAAATTGATTGCCTTATTCAAATTTATTCTCTCAAAATAAGCTATAGCTCTGAAGTCTTTCAGAATAGTTTGTTTTTTTGAATTATGAGGCATTTTTACTACATTGCTGGCAACTTATAGAATTGTTTATAAATTGGTAGTATTTAAAGTACTTCAGAAAGGGGCTAATTTGAAGGAAAGGGAACATCTAGTTCTTGAAACACTTTATGTGAAATAGGCTGTTGGGTAGAATGTTTCTTTAAAAAGAACTTTTTTATAAAAGATTTTGCTGAATGAAAGTGGTGGACATGAACTGATTGGTATCCAAAGGTAAAGGAAATCTACTGAGACTAGTGTCACTCCTTTAAAACAAGGTTTTGGCATCTGAGTGTTGCATTAGATTTCAGCAGTTTTGGACCCTTCACTGAGCTGGAGGAGATCGTAAATTTAGATTCTAGGAAAGAAATGTAAAGCAGGCACCTCAAGGATATAGCAGCATACTTAATGTCTGACAATATTTTAAAATCTCTACAAATTTCCAGAATATGACAAAAATAACAGTCATTTTGGTACAACTTAGATACGTTGAAAATCTGAAACTGTCTTGTTTCATTTCTCTCTTATTAATTTTGAAAGTTCAATTATCTGTATTTGATCCTTTCAGATTTGACAAACATTGAGGCCTTTGCCTTATTTATATAAGCATTTTCCTGTTGCATTGTCCCTATAGGTCTTTGAGTATATAACAGAAAAATCACAATTTCTTGCTTAAGACATTGAAGTACAAGAAGACTTTGAGAGTACTCTGACTTGGCAATGTTGGTGGCAATTTACAGAGCTACAAGGCATTTTTCACAGCCTATTTGTCTGATACATTGAATTTTGGATCAATTTTACTGTAAGAAAAAAATGTTTGGTGAGATTTTTAGTAGCTTAGCATTTGCTCTGTTTACCTGAATTGACAGCTTGCTTTCTTGGATTGGAAGAATCTATTTAGATTTGCTTTAATAGCAAAATTTGTAATCACTTTGTAGGAGCTTAAACTGAAATCTCTCCTTATTTTCAGCCTGAAGTACAGCAGGCTTGTTTGAAAAGAAACTGGGAAACACCAGCCTCAGAGTAGAACTGTTTTTAGAAGAACTTGTCAATGTCTAATAACCTCAGATTGTTTTCCTCTCCTGCTCCATTGATTTTTAAATTGAATTTTAAATCCTAATACTTCAATTCACAGACAGCAAATTTTTAATATGAATGTCACTGAATGTTAAATGTATTTTTTATTATTTTTAAGTACTTGAGAATTAATAGGTTATCTGTAGGACTCTGAACTTGCAAAGCAATATGCCTTTAAGCAAAGTCAGAGACTAGAAGTTTACAGTTACATCTGTTTTGGCTGTTTTATTTAATTACTTGTATCACTCAAATGGCAAGAAAATAAATGTACTTCTTGAAACATTAGTACAAGTAGCTTTGTTAACATTAGGCAAACTATGCTATGTTTATTTCCAGTGAGCTTATTGTTATTGGTGTCTGGGAAGACATGGCTTCCAGCTTGGGTCTTTCTCGCACTTCTAAAACTCACACCCTTATTCCCCTTCGGAGCGAGGGAGTGTGAACTTGTAGAGCTGTGTTAACCTCAGGTGGGAAACTGGCAAATGGTTTCCTGAAGCATTCAGGAACTTAATTACTTCTGAGACCCCTACTTCTTCATTAGGTTTGATTAAAATCAGCAAAAGGTGCCTAAATTTTCAGAGGACACATACAGGTGTCTATAAAGAATAATTGCATAAGCTTTACAAATTGTTCCTGCACCAACTGGCTGGTTTTCACTGACACTTTTAACTTCCTTCATCAACTGCCTGCATTTCATAAGGCATGTGACAACCGGACAGCTTTACTGCTGCTATGCAGAATATATAATGCTTGAGTTCTACCTGTCTTTCCTGCAATGTGTCCCATGTACCCTGCCTCCAATTTTCCTGAACTTTGCTGCAACTTCATCAATGAGCCCTCTACCTCCCTGCCAAATTTAGCTAATCCTGGCTGAGGTTTGGAAGCTTCTGGGCAAGCAATCAAGATTTACAGGCAGAAGCAACATTTCTGTAATTAACTTTCTATAGAAATGTCACTAAGAAGTCATTCTATAAAATATCACTAAGAAGTCTATTCTAACAGACTCTCGTGTTGTAGTTAAATACAAGGGTGTTCTTCATAGTATGATTGGTTGTAAGGCAGGAATTTCTCAATGTATGGCAATATTTTTTCTTTAACATTTGAATGCCAAATTGAGCTTAATCTTTTCCATGTTAATCAGCATTTGAGACTATCTCCATCTTGTGATGTAGTAAGTGTGACAAAAAGCTTCCATTAATCCTGTTTCCCAAGGACCTCAGATATAACTTGCTAAGTCAAAAGTAACGCAGTGAGTCTGAGCTCTTCTAGGATTGAATGAATGGTATCTCAAAATCTGCAAAGGGAAGGTAGGGACAGTCTTAAGATGCAATAATCCTATGTAATTCATGTTCATCTAAAAGTACATGGGATACATTGTGAGCCAGAATATTCTGAGATATTTGGAACACCTTCTTCTGAACACTTCGAACACTTTAAAGTAAGGAGCTAAAGCAAAGTAGAATTAAATAGGAAATTAATTTTCTGCCTACCTTGTCCAAAAATCAAACCATTTGTATTGTATTTAACTTTGTGCTAACGAGTGACTCCTTCACAATGTACAGTTCTTTGGAATAATTTGAAGTTGATATCACAAGATTTTTCATGCTGAGAAGAAATTAAATTTCATGGAACTGGAGAGAAATATGTAATTAAACCACCTACTTAGGAGTGGGGAAGTTCTGGGTTCAAATCCTCTCTCCTATGGAATTTTTATTCATTTTATCCCCTTATATATAAAATATAAAGCCTTTCATGGGAACAGGACTTACCTGCTCCTGCCTGAGCATCCTAACCACTGAACTAAAGCTGGTTTTTGTTGACCAGTGGCAAAACTCAAACAGCGTGGCTGGAGAGAGTACCCTTTCTTCCACAGTTTCATGCCTTTAAAATGGAACAGCCTGGCTGACAACGCATTGCGCTATGAGCCGTGAGTTTAAATAGCCTGAGACTGAGAAAGCCAGTTCTCTGTAGTCCAATGCAAATGTTGTAACCATTAGGACATTCTGCAGAACAGCCTTGGATTTTTAATGTTTGAAATCTGTAGTTTGATGTCTAGCACACTTATTTTTTTGACACAACCCAGTATCAATACAAATCACTGATGGATTTCAGTATTAGTTGCATCAGATCTTTATTACTTGACAAGCTTAGTTCATTTGCATAAATCAGCCACCAAGCACAGAAGGGCTGAAAGGGAACTGGTGGTATCTTCTAGTTAATTTATCTGTTTCCTTCATCATAATGAAATCAATGAAAGTTACATATCACCAAATATCATGGTATGATCAAACCTTGGGAAGGTTTCCATGTGGTTTTGTAGCGTTCTAAGTTAAGGTCTGAAGTATATGCGTGGGTATCTCCCCCCATCCCTATCAACCCCATGCTCTGCACTTCATGGGCTCTTGCCTGGGGACTCAGACATGTCCTTGCAGAACTTAACTGCACAATGGAGCTTTTAACCCAGGAAGGGTGGTTAGACTTTCTTCTTTGCCCTCCTCTTCCTAAGATACAAAACCCTCTTACCCCACCACAATCTCTGCTTTCAGCCATTCTCCTCCCTAGACCCACGATCTTCTACTGATTCTATGTGTGTGGCATTTTTGGCTTGCTCTTTTGCTTTACTAGTAAAAAGAAAAGACCTTCCAGGTAGGTGGTGGACACAACTTCTCTCTTCCTTAGTTCTCTCTTATTGATGTAGATAGCACAACCCCAGCACTTAGGGAAGAAAAGATTTTGGAGAATCAGCAACAGTGAGTCCAGAGAACAGAGCATGTTAGTCGGTCAGGACTGGCACTGAAGACACAGAAATAGTATTGTGGATAAAGCAGCAGTATAAGTTCCTGATAATATTGATACGATTTAGTATTACTTATATTTGAAATAATGACATTATTGTAGTAGTAGTATTTCATCCATCATTCTGATCCTACCTGATTCAAAGGCAGGGTCAACTACACATAAATCATTCTTGACAGAAACTCATCAACATGCCTAGGTAATCTTGTAAAGGTTTGCCACTAATTCTGCCTAGCAATTTCCATTCTACAAGATTATTTTATAGACTTAGGAGATTTTTTTTTTAATGGCTGGCAGTGATTTTAAGACTCTTTCTTTTGAAAATCTCTTCAGCTTTACAGCATAAATGTATTTTGGGTACATTGTAAATATTTTGTATTTTAAATACATCTGGTAAGACTAAAATTTCCCCTTTGCATAGATAGGGGATATTTTCATCAGCTGTTGATAAGTTTCAGAGAAACAGTTAAACTGTAACCATTTAAAAGCTTTATTTTGTAAATGGATATTGGAAAGATAATTAGCGATAACAAAACTTGAATACCTCAGTTTATTTTAGTGTAAAAATAAACTAAAATTATCTGAAGGTATAAGAAATTTTCAAAGAAATCTCGAAAAGTCATTAATAAATCAGGTAAAGTTGTTATGAAGGACCTTCTAATGAATTAGTGATGATTTAACCTTTCATGACTCAAAAATGCCATTAAGAACTTCAAAGCACAAACAAAACCAGAAGTGATAGGGAAGATCATGCTCTTTCACTTACCCTGGAGCAATGTTTATACATCAAAGTTATTTCTCTCTTAACTTTGCATTGTGTGGGTCTTTTCTCTTGTTTCCTCCTCCCATTTTCTGAAGGAATCAGTTTCTCAAAAAGTAATGCCACTGAATAAACAACTAAAAGTACTTAATTTTTTTTTTATTCTGAAAGATGTTAAATCATGCTAAATAAAGGTTTCATACTATGAAGTTGGAAAGAACCCTTCTGATCATCTAGTCACATATGGATTTTTCATCCATATGACTGCTGTGAATGAATTCCTTTGTGAACTAGAGCTATTGTTTTGAAGAAAATTCCAGTCAGCAATAGTATTTATTCAAGCTTTAATTCAAGCTCTAGTAGTACAGCATGTAGTTCTTCAATCATATGTACCTGAAACACGTACCTAAAGACTGCTGACATTTCTCTTATTGCCTTATTCATCACAGCTGAAATTCTCTCTGAAGTCAGAACGAATTGAAGTGTTATGAATTGGTCCTGGTACAAGAAGCAAACCTCAAGTCCCTTGTGTGTCTGCATATATATATGTAAACAGATTTTTTTTTTTTTTTAAATTAAAAGCAAGACTTTTCTGCCTGTCTTCTTGTATGGTTTGAATTAAATGAAAACAAAAGCAACTGAATCTTCAAATGGTGTTTCTGTATTCAAGGATGATGTCAGCAGTGAAGATCTGCAGTATCCCCCTCCTTCAGTCTTGCCAACAAGTTCAGAAAGGAAGTCAGAGAATGAGAGTGAATCAGCTGCACATAATGTGGAGAAGCAAACAGGCATCTCCCCCTCCTTGGGTAATACTTTGGAGCACATTGTGGAGCAGCTGGATGTTTTAACTCTAGTAAGTATGCAGTAACAGATAACACTTGCAGTGGAAGATGATAATGCTGTCAATGGGCAAAAAAAAAAAGCCAGGAACCATGCTCATAAATCAGAATATTAAATTCTATGGGGTTATTTTGAATAGTTGTCTAGTCAAGTGACTATTTCCTTTTTTTCCTTTCAGCAAATATTGATCACATGTATTGTGGTGGCTAAAGTGAAAGCTTCCTGCTACATAATCATAAGGATTATTGTTGTATTTTTAACTCTGGAGGAAGAGAGTCACTATTTTTCATCAGTGAGATCTAGCATAGATTTGCCAGAAGCCAGTTGTTTAGCAGACATAGTCAGATTCCAGCTTGAACAGTCATGCATTAGCAGGGGATGAACAAAGTCAATTGGCAATGTACCATTAAATCCCTTTTCAAACTTAGTTCAAGGTGTCGGCTTAGGTAGAAATCTAAGTAGTGGAATAATTCCTAGTGTCAGCGAAACTGCACAAATACTAGTCTCAGTCAGTGACTCTGAGTGACTTGTTTGCAAGTGCTCAGTACTACTTTTTAGTAATCCAGATTTAGCCAATCTATGTTTTAAGATACTACTCTGTAATCTGTAACATATTAACATTAAACCAAATCAAAAGGGAGTGGCTATGGGTTTTTATTTTCTACATTCTTTTGAAATATATATGTTAATTCAAGAAATAAGTTTTGGGAAGTATGGAGTCAAGTCATCAGTTGAAAATTATTTGTGTAGTAAATAGGATTAAAAAGAGACTGACAGCCTGTGTCCAGAAACCTACCTTTTCTGATGAAGGTAATCTCTTGGAGAATGCCTCTTAACAGTATATATTTTTTTCTCACTTCCTTTTTTGGGGGATGCCTTAGAAGTTTCTTTCAGGTTTTTGGAAGCTAGAATTTGGGGTCACCAGTGATGGCTGGGTTTCTATTGAAATATGGATGCAAATTTTGCATAGTATTTCAGAGTAATTTATATTTGCACGTATATATTTCTCTCAGAGAAAATATTTTGTGAAAACAGTTTTAAACCTTTAGACAATCTCCACAGATACAAAGCCATTAATTTTAAATACAGTTGTAAATAGTGGAATAGCTAAGGAAAAGCTATCTTAGGATATTTTTTCCTGTTGAGTTAAAATGATTTTTCTTATGTTACTATGTTGCACACTTTTATAATACTATGTGAATAATATAAAAACAAATTGAAATTACTGTCCTCTTCATGCAGACTATTTCAATCCTGGAACAACGTCTGACTTTGACTGAAGATAAATTGAAAGAATGCTTAGAAAATCAGCAAAAAATGTTACTTCAGGGAAGACAGGAAGAATAAAAGATGAAAACGAACTGTATTGATGAATATGTTTCATATATTCACAAGGAAATAATAAATGTTACTTCATTGGATTTTGCTATAAGCAAAAAAAATGCCCCTTTTTCTAACAAGTCAATGTAATAAAAACTGAAGAAAAAATATACAACACTTTTTAAACATTGGTAGCAAGCAGATATTCTGGCTCTATATTTAAAAAAGTGTAGCCCAGCTGAAACTAGTATTTTCTAAAATCATTCCCATTGAACGTTACAGGACTCTTATTTCAACCTAATAAGATCTCTGAATACAACTAAGCAACAAACTACGTATTTTTAGATTAATAGTAATTATTATGGAAGTGCACTATGGAGTTTTTTTAACTTAGGTAAGAATTGTGAAAATAATGCTCTTTGTGCTAAGGCAACATTACTCAAGCACCTAAATTAAGACCTAATTAGCCCTAACTCCAGAAATGCCAGAGGTTTTCTTTGTCCCTTACATACTCTCAAATATTTTACCAAATATTAGCAGCAGTTACTCTATGTCTTCTACACATTTTATTGATTGTCGCAAGAAGATGTAGTGTAAAAACGTTTAGTTTACAAATATGAAAATTAAGTCACTTAAACTTTGAAACTATAACTGCATCTGGGTGAATTCAGCTGCAAGACTGACACAGTTGAGCACTTCTGCTTATCTCCATCAAAATTCATTTTTGTATTTAGAAAAAGAAAAATCATCTTCTACTTATGAAGTATATATTTGAACCAAACACAAAATGATGCAAAATCTGTATCATAAATACAAAGGATTCTCACCCTCCGAGAACTTCCACAGGTGCTCAAGTTTTGCATGCTATGAATGTCCCCCATCAGTTAATGCGTTATGAATGAAGTGATAAATCAGGAAAGACTTTGCAATGTATGATGATTTGTTTTTATTTTTAATAAAAATGCAACTTTTAGAAAAAATATTGTAGGTCTTGTTTTTTAATAGAAAACATCTATGCTTCTTTATGTCTACCTTTTATTTTTTTAAATGGCGATTGCAGAGTACCACAATCCACAATCAAAACTAGGTAGTCATCCATTTCTGCAACCTCACATTTTGTATGTTGAAAAATAGGACACTTGAAATGGGGGGAGCATTTTAATCCAATTCTGCAACTGGCTGTATATAGATAAAGCCCATTTCCCAGGTTGAACCTCATTAACATCAGTAGAGTTCAGCTTAAGTACAGAAGCTCACTGTGCAAATACTATTGTGGATTGAGCCAAAGCAGTGAGTGGTCAATTTTTCTTTTATAATTTTTCATTTTCTCCCATAGTAATCACCTTCAGATAGCCAGACATCACCTCACTTGCTTGGTAAACTCAGAATTTTCCCAACAATTACTACATATTTTCAGCTCAGTCTTAAGTAGTACTGTTAATCACGAAGAAGCAGTATCTCGTAAAAATTTTAGATGCAACTATTTCTATGCAACATCCTAACCACAGATTTTTTGTGAAAGGATGGTGTTACATATTCCAATTTAAACAGCCTGACCTTTTATTATGCAATCGTTTATAATGCTATACTATGCACAGTTATGTAAATACTGTCTTTTAGGTCAAATGTACTTTGCTTTATGCATTTGCAAATACTCTTGTGGTCTTTGCCTTTTCTTGGCTCCATTAGAAGACAAAACCATGTAGCTACTAAAATCGTTTGCTTGTTTCTTGTTTTCTCTGAGTGGACTATATATATACATTTTAAATCTGTAGATTTTTGTTGTTGTTAAGCTTTTCAGGATTATTTATCAACAAGATTTGGAAATTTCTTTTACTTCTGTATTTTTTAATAAAATCTCTGCTGAAATTTTCCTTTCTACCTTAGTTCCTATCACTAATCCTTCTTCCTTTTCAGTACTTATTATATGGAGCATTTACTACTTAATCCAGTTTATTCCTCTGCTGTTTGTGAATCTGGTGAACTAACATAATATTTCCAAATTAAGATACGTTCTTGTCATTCTATCAGGTGGTCTGTTGATATTGAACTTTACATGCGTGACACTTGGGATGTCTGTATAACTAGAGGTGGTTGGTTGAGAACAGGATGGAGGTATTTTCCTCAAGCTGTGATGGGTCTCCTAAAATGCAACCACAACCAGCTAACGTGACGTTTCTTTTAAAGGAACATTGATGTGGTCTAGTTATCTCATTCTCTTGATCCATATAATTTCAAATAAAGCGATGGAATAGAAAAACTTGCTTTAAAAGCAGCTGAAGAGACTGGTAAAACGTTCCAAAGCATTTTCCCTAGGGTTTGTGCTCTGGCAAATAACTGGTGCCTTGACTAATTTGAATTATAGAGCTAGAAGAAAACGACTGCTGTTTAGCCTTAGTTGTGCTTCTGCGCTTGTGAAAAAAATAATTGCACAGGTCTTCAAACGGTTATGAAAAGTATATCTGTATTGTAGACTGTGGTGAAGTACTGAAAATCCACACTTGCTCTAAACACGCTGAACCACATCCCTGATGCAGTCCAGCGTTCCTCAAGCTAGGTTATCCCTCTGATGATAGTAAATGTAAATAGGCCATCCTGTTGGAGAAAGACTGCTTCCAGCATCCAGGCCAGCCACTGCAAAAACAGCTCAATTATTAAAAACACCCACAACAGTAATGTCTGAATGACATGCAGTAGATCCCCAAGGTTTGTGGGGGAGAGACGGTGGCAGCAGGAGTAACCTCTCCTGCCCATGTTGCTTGGAGATTGTCTCTGGAGGAACCCAACTTCAAATTCCTGAAGTGTCAAAGCATTGTGCAGTAGCTCAGCAACTCATCGTATGTGCTCCGGCAGACTTTTCGAAACAAAAACGCTCTTCCAAATTGAAAGAAATGCTGTTAGTTACTACTGTATCTTAAATTTTATTTGTAATTCCCGTTAAAGTTTAGTGGAATTTCAATGGAGTTTTTATCTTGGGTGTTACATAAAGCATGATGTTGAGGCAATAAAGGTATTTTTCTCAGTTTTTCATTTTGGATGGCAACATGCACTTCCTTTGGGAGCGTTTTTAGAGGTTCCTAATTATCACCATGGGGGCAGACACTGAATGGCTAAATGTTGCGATGTTGGACCTTAAGGCACTTCACTTTTTCTTTTGATCTGAACACAGAGGTTTTCAAATACCAGGGCAAAATCAGACTGAGACATCTGTTTATGCCAATAATCCATTGTGATTTATGGACCAATCTGACAACTCAAACTGTATTCTGTTTTTTCACTTTGAGGTTTTGTTTTTGTTTTGTTTTTTAAACACACCACTACACTCTCCAAAAATCTTCAGTATTTGCTTTTTACTGCTGCTGACATATTTTTTATAAACTTATGGTTTTGGAAAACCAGTTCCTGGAGGCAAATGTATTTGAACAACTCCCTCATCTTTGGGGGACTGTTGTTTCGTGCTTTTACACATGTAAGATAATAATTCATTGTTTCATTATCTTTATGGCTAGAAACTTAAACTGTAGTGTTGTTTGGGTTACACTAATCTTCTGGCTGGAGAAATCATGACAGAATAAGTTTTCCTCCCCATTTTAGGATGGCCTGAACAGATCCCTCTAGCATGAGGGATTCAAGAAATGCAATTTCCTACCTTTGTTTATTTATATTTATTTAAATAAATAAATATGCTGTACTGTTTTTAGGGTAAATGGGTTTTTTTCTTCATAAAAGTCTTATTACAGTGTTGCTGAATTATTTTCATTGCCATATCACAGCAAAAAAACACTCTTGAGTTTTCTACTGACCGATGGGAGCAGGGATGTGAATGTAGTTCCAAGGACATAGTTTTATGTAACCTGTTTACCTTGTAAGACTTGTAAAAATCAGAAATTCTGTACTCCTTGCCCCAAACAATTAATGAATATGTATGTTCACACTGGATCCAGGAACAGTATGTTTTTGTCAGAGTGCGCCCTTAGGGACTTTTGCACGCTTCGGATGCATAATACAATTGAAGCCGTTTCTTTGTGAGAAAATAGGTTAATGACTTGCCAAAAGGCAGATGTTAATTGGAAAAAGTGCATGCAAGTCCTTTTCTTTACAATGTATAAGGGTTGCATTTGTTATGACTTGCATCCAAGAACAGGTGCAATTTCAATTGACTCAGCTAACAGGGTGTGCTGAGTACACTCCTCACCAATTTCACCAGAAATTTTAAATCTAGCAGAAAAAAAAAGAGTTTCTAAATGAGGGAGTGAGCAATAAGCTGCATTTATTACCTGTTACAGAACTTATTTATAACTTGGTGTTGTACTTAAACATCTTAATGAGAGGAAAATAAAGTCTTTATTTATTGGTGTTGAACAATTTTACCGGTGAGCACTGAGGAACGTTATATGAGACAAAATGTGTCATCCCTTCCAAAATATTTCTTTTGTAAGAGAGTCAGCAGTTCTACATAAGGTACCAGCAGTGTATTTTTAAAAGCAGAAAAATTGCTTATTTTCGCTAACACGTTTCCTGCCACTGAACTACACAGATTAAGGTCTTCACCTTGCCTCGCTTCATTTTCCCTGTCTTCAGAAGCAAAAATTAATAAAACGAGTGGGCAAAAAACCACTTGGGTATGTCTGGGTCACAAGAGTTGCTGTTTGACAATGTAATAATTTGATTCCAAGGGTCTCTGGGAATTTCTAGGGTACTTATATGAGTCCGCTGGAGCAGGGGCTTCAGTTTGGATCCATGTGCCTAACACAACCTCGTCCTTCAAAAGTCACTCTCACCTGAGGAGGGGTGAATGTAAAATTTGGTTTTCTGGGAAGCAGCGACGATCTAGACCAGCACAGAAGCATCTAGTTCCACTGGGAGCTTTGGCATTAACGGGAGCACTGAGTTTGCTAGTGATTGGGGTCACAGGATTCTCCCACGCCTGTAGCAGGGACTTGGGCATCAGAGGGCTCAGTGCACTTGCAGAGGCAGGAGTGGGCTGAGAAGAAATGCTGAAGGTCTCCATGCCATCTAAATACAGGATTCTGCAACTCAGAGTAGTAGTTAGGTTGGTAAGTCCCTCTCTGGCCTGTGCCCTTACAGTCCTGGATAAAACAGAGGGACCCAACTTCTCTTCAAAGCTGCTAAAGAGGAAGCAATTACCAGAAGGGAAGAAGACAAGACAATTATTCACTATCTGTTTCATCCTTTTGTGCTTCATATTGTAATGAACTAGTACCTCTGTCCCAAGTTTTTTCCTCCTCCTGATCCCCAGAGGAAATCTCCGCTCCTTTTAGAGAGATAAAACCTTAGGACAAAGAGAAAGTAGCAGGAACTGCGAGTTTCTGTGCTAGAGGGTATCACTGAAGCCTTTTCTGGCCATGGTGATGCCAAACGCTTACAGCGCTTATTCCAACTCCTGTACTGAATGTCAATTCTGTCGTAAGATTCAGAAGAAGATTTATAAGATTCACAACTAAAGCATGCTTGCAGCATTCTGCTGTTCATTGAGACTATGAACAAGTGTCACAGAGACAGAAGTGTGGGAAGGTCAAAGCAATAAAGTCCTTTCTCTGACTTCTAAGACTCAGGTGAGCCATGTGCAAAGGGTCCTGCTGCTTTGTGCTGCCTTCATCTCGCACAGCTCAAAAAGAAACGTTTAAGATGCAATGTGCTTGGGTGGTGAAAAGGACAGAACTCTCCCAGCAGCAATTTTTCGTTATGAGAGCACTTGTCGAACATTTTTTAATCATTCTTATTATTTTCACCCTGTGGTACACGCTGGGAGCACAAGACCCAGAACGTTTGCTGCAGCCTAGAAAGAGCAACTTGAAAGAGAAAGACAAAACAGCTGCTGATGGTTTCTGACAATGGCCAAATTCTGCACTGATTAGTGGGCACATTCTGTTAAAATTAAGTGATGCTAGACCTGAAAATTGATGTTGCAGGCAAAAGCAGGGCTTAGCTGTTAATCTGTAAGATTTGAGTCACTGTATTTCACAAGACCAGCTTTCACTTCTAAGAAAATTTTATAAATGTAATAAGATGCTATTAACGTTTCAGTTAAGCAGTGAGTGTAATCAGGCAAAGCATAGTAGATTATAATATATAATTGTATGTAACAGTACTGAGTGGTTTCGGTCTGTGCTGATATCTCTCCACAGCTTCATTGCTGAAACACTGTAAGCTTTTGTGCAGCTTCTGCAGTCTATTCAGTATAGACCTAGCCTATAAATAGCTGCATTATTGAAAGACTGTGAGAGGTTCATTAAAGAAGTTGTGACAGCCTCATTTGAGCCAGGGCTGATATAGTACCACTCCAAGTTACATGTGGGTAACACTAAGCACGAAGCTGGGCTTTTGGCCATGCAGCAGAGTAGATGCCCCTCCAGTCATCCCGTCAATCACTCCAGCTGCGGGCTCGCACCAAGTACACTGCACTTCTTGCCGGCTCTGGGCACAGGGATTTTTTTCCTAATGAAAGCACAGCATGAGGGAGCTCATGGTCACGCCGATCTTGTCCCAGCCCAGAGCCAGGATGCAGCCAGGGCGTATGCCGGGGGCCGGGGCTGCAGGACATCCTGCCCAATGTACCTACCCGCCAGTGCAGACACAGCCAGGGAGATTAGTCATCTTAAAATCACATGCAGGCGCAAGTACTTTGCTGACTCAATAGGAAGTCACTGGCTGAAATCAGTGGGACATCTCACATGATTGAAGCTACATGCTGAAAATGTCTGAATCTTGTGCACTGCATTCACATAACTGGGGGGCAAAGAAAGAAAATTTGAATTGTAGCTGATGGCTGTTTTCTTTCAAAGGTATGTGGAAAACAAATATAGCCGTTATAACTTGAGCTTCCGGTTAGTTTAAATGGGTACTTTGCTATTTATTTCACTCCCACTTCTGGCTCTGGCAACTCAGGTAAATGAAGACTATGCAGGACTAAGTCCCCAGTTTGTACGCAGACCTTACCGTACATCCTTTGGGCACTCATTTGGAAGAGATGCTAGAAAGAGACAGGTTTCCAGTATCATTCAAAACCATAAAAGAGGAAATATCCCTCATTTTGTCTTTTTTTTCTTTTACAAAGAAAAATGCTCTCAGATATCCAGCTCTTCCAAGTTGTGTATGTGTTTTCCACATTTCTCTCTTTTCTATAAATGCTCAAGTTAGTAATGTCAAAGTGAGAGAGTTATGCCCTTGTTACATAATCTGAGCACTGGGAGGAAATTATCCGTATTTTTCTGTCTAATGGATTTGGGAGGAACAGGGAGGAATACAAAACTAACAATCTGTAATATCTGGAAAACGCTATTCAGACTGAAAATGTGATGGATACAGTAAAATCGCTCTATCCTCACCCAGCATCTCACCATTACTTTTACATTTGTGTACACTGTAGGGTAGCAAAGCTGAGCCTTTACCACTCATTGTGAAAAACGAGACTGAAATGCCCAAGTTCTCATTTTTAAGATTTGCCCCATATAAGGAGTCACAAAACTATATGCACTGTAGCCCATTAATGTTAGCTACGACACACCCACTTTCTTCCTTCTTTTTTTTTTATTATTTAAGGAATGATTATGCCATAAGAAACACTGGTTGGGAGTTTTCCAACAGCGCAGGTCTTTGTCAGAGAATGCCGATTCGTTGTAAGCAAAATGTTTCGCAGAAGTGTCTCTGTTTGGATGAACTTCCGATGAAACACAGGCAGGTTTCCATCGCAAGCCCGCCTGATTTCCTGCCAGCTTGCCTGGCAGCTCTCCAGGCTCCACGGCTCTGGGATGGCTCCGGACTGAACCTCTGATTCTTCCTGACTTTTTTTTTTTTTTTTTTAATTAAAGGGAAAAGGTCTTGGGAGCAATGCACATTGGCTCTGCCTGGCTTTTTCTGATTGTTCAGAATTAGGTATTTTGATAACGAGGACACCACACAGCCCAGTCTCTTGGGTTGTTACGTGGGAGACCCAGAGCATCTTTCCTCCCTTCCAGAGAAGCTGCTCAGGTTAAACTGCACTGGAAGTGCAATATTTTTCGTACCACGTTGAACTTTTCTGAGCATTTTCAGGAGATCTCCCAGTGCCAATAATGTCTTCCTCTCTATTGTCTAAAACGCCTAATTGCATTGCAGTCTCTCTGAAGTAGCAGTGCCTTTCAGCGCTGTCTCCATCACTCGCCTCTCCCAGGCCAGTTTCTGGTACAGAGGCTGCATCAACTTCTGGTGTCTCTTGGGCACTCGTGGCTGCTGGAATTGTGGATGTGAGGTGGTTTCTTGGGATATTAAGCACAGAGACATATTCTAGAAAGCCGCCTCAGTGGCCGGCTGCTTGCGTTTTGGCTGCTGCTCCCTGGTCTACCTGCTCCGTCTTCACCTGGAGCCAGAGATGTTTCTCTGCACTTCAGTCTGAATCACCTGGCAGGTGCCGATTCTTTCATTTTTTCTCTTTAATGTGGGGTTACCTGAGGGCAGGACCTTGCGCAGGCATGTGCCCGGGATCCCAGGGGGCTCAATAGGTGAAGCAAGCTGGGGAAGGCAGATAACTTCTCTTTCACTTCAGAGCTCATGCTGTAGGCAGTCAACTTTATCTGCCTTTGTACTCCAGACCCTCAACCTCCTGTATGTTTTTTTTCCTTCAGTGCATGAGTTTCACCGGTGTGTTAATTGTGTCTGTGTGCTTGGGTTAACTTGGCTTTGAAAAGCATCTGACTGAGAGTAAGTATTTGGCCAACATCAAGAAGATCTGGCGATTTAAACTCTGGAGTTAATTTGGTCTTGGTGTTACCAAACAGGAGGATACAGATGTAAGCATCATTTTAATATTCTCTTCAGGCATTAGAGCAGCTATCTCATTTTTTCCAGACCTCTCCATTTTAAGGTATTATTTTCTCAATCACGAAACCCATTACATCCAAAAGTGCTTTGTCCAAGGGGCTAGTGCAGCCAACGGGATCAGACTATATTGCTGTCACAGCATGGCCAGGGGCTATAGAAAGAATGGGGAAGGAAAGGGATGTGCCCCAGTGTAATTTGCTAGGCTCTGCCAGACTCTGAAACCTCCAAGGAGAAGAAGAGGTGCTAAGTTTTAGGGGTGTGAGTGGAAGAGGCAACGCCAATAGAAGCTGAATGCAGGCAAAGAGAGGGATAAGGAGAGGACAAACATGAACCCTGTTCTGCTTAATTACAGCCTCTGATAATTAGGTTGAATGGTCTTCCCAAACACACCCGCAATCTCTGCCTCCTTCTGCACTAATACTTTGTCCTGACTATATTGTCCATCCTACTGTCGCCCTTCAGTTCTTTGCTTATCTTTTCCTCTCTCTGTTTTCACCCTCTCTTCTCTCCCGTCCTTTTCCTCTGAAAAAATATTTTGCAGCCTACAAATCTAGTGCACTTGGCTGAAGTCTTGTTGGGCATATCAGGAAGTTTTCTGGATCACTTATGGGTGGAGTTTCCCAAAAGCATCAATTTTTTATTAATGTTGAATAAACAATGGGTCTGCCAAACCCTGAATAGTGCGAGGCAACCTCAAAATGCTGTGCCTTCTTGCAGATTTCTCTCGTGGGTTACCTCACACGACAGAGACACCGTGGCCTCCACAGTCACACAGAAAAAAGTGACCATAGGCACAACCTCAGCATACGCTGGGGAGGGATCTGCCTCATGTTGTTCACTTGTTTCTTTTGATCAGCCTGAAGCTCCGGCACCGATACTGTTCGGTAGCTGCTTGTCCAAGTGACCATTAAGAAGTCATGATGGGTAACACAGCTAGAAGTGCAGGTGCATTTTCAAAGTTGCATGTGAATTGCCAAGCTCATTTTTGCCAGCTGTCGTGGGATAATGAGCTGTATAATAATGACATTGTTTGCAGCAGCTATGGGATCGAGTTTGAATCAGTACATTGTCTGCAAGAGGTTTTTAAGTAAATATTACAAGTTCACACAGCACCACTATGGCTTGACATACAGAATCACTTAGCTCATTTGGGAGTCCTGGTTAGGAAAGAGGGGGGCAAGAGCTCCTACAATTATCTAAATCAGAGACTAAGAGTGCCACAAATAGCCCTCATTTCCTACATTTGTAAGAGGCCATTCCTGCAAATTTCCCAACATTAGAATGGAATTTTCCATGCTAGGTATCCTTGTCAGGATGAAATGTTTGAGAAATTTTCAGCCTTTTTGAAGACTGAGATAATATGTGACCCCTCCTTTGGACCTTTCCTGGAGACCTCCTGGCATCAGAAAGCACATGGACAGTCGAGACAAGCGAACTGGTGTAGGAGACGCTTCTGAGGACACAGGCAGGCGGTTCACTGAAAGCCATCAGAGAGAATGACCCAGGCCAGATGAAAAGCAGATGCAGTGGGACAGACACTAGCTCAGTTGCTTCACCTGCTCAAGAGGCAATGGTCGATACGGTGAACCAAATTGCATAAAGAAAATACATACAGAGAAAACTGTCTGGAGCTCTATGTTAAAATCATTTTACTAAGGCAGCTCTTGAGAATTGATTTTTATCTCTGCATCTGTATCATCAACCTGGCAGCTGTACTCTGTGTAGGAAGCAGTGGGATGGAGATGTGAAAAGGCTGGAAAGGAGATGGATGTAAAACCCAAAACCTGGAGACTGCAAAGTTATAACCAAGTGTTTTGAATTCTTGGTTGAGACCTGAGAGATGCTACAAAGGAGAAAGCAACAGTTTGAAACAAGAGACAAATGGTGAGAAGCAATGCTGTGATTGTAGGTCCACTCAATAGCTTTTATGTCAATAGGAAGATGAAGAGGAGAGGGAAAGGCCTTTAGAGGGAAATCGTAAGTTCTGTGTTAGAATTGTGAAAAGTAGAAATGTGAAAAGCTGGGTTGCCTGCTATCCTGCCTAAGAAAAAGGTCCTCCTATCTAACAATGGTTTTATGAACTGTAGACCATATTTATTTGTTGCTCTTCCCATTCAATTTTATAATGGTGAGTGCATCCTTTTGCATTTTTTAAAATCATTTCGATGCTTGCAGATTGATTTGCCACACTAACATCCTCTCCCTCTCTCGATCCACTCAGCCTCCAATGAACAGTCCATGCTGCCTTCCTCTCATGTGTTCATGGCCCCGCTGACTCCAAAGCATTTTCCAGCCCCCTAAGCACCCTGCGGCATTTTTCCCCTGCCCCCTTCTTGCCGGTGGCATTGAGTAGGTGCCACCTTGGCTGCTGCGCCTGCTGCTCCACGCCTGCTGAAGGCAGGAGGTCCCGCCTGCCCGCTGGATGCTTCCCCGTGGGTGTTCCTCAAGCACGGGAAGCTCCACGCCGGGGAAGGGTGGGGAGCTAAGCACAGCACCAACGGGGAGTCTGAAAGGTTTGATGTCCTACAAAGCCCAGCACTGCCACTGAGAAGGCTTTACCTCAAGCTGCTGCCTCCCAGTTTTTCTTCTCCTGGAGTCCCTGGCATGGTGGGCAATGCCTGGCTGTATGGAGAGGGGAGACAGGGCTTGCTTTAGAGCCCACGGCAAGGGTTTGGAGCAGCAGCCTCAGGTAGATGCAGGGGCAAAGAGAAAGGAAACCTGCTCAGTGAACTAGAAATTCCCACACTCTGTTGTCAAACATGCTTGTTCACTGGTGTGGAAAAGGGAAGCTGAGGAGAAGAGAAATGAGTTTGAATGCATTTTAATTGGGATTATAGGCATATGGTGTGGTGCCATTTGTTTTCCTCTTCCTGCTCGGCAGTGGGGCTGTAATACCTTCACACATTTGACTTTATTTGTCATGTCAAAAGGGGAGACAGCAAGCGGCTTTTTTTCTCCCCACTCTTTGGAACCATGCTAACAGCTCTCACTTCGCCCTGAACTTTGCCAAAGGAACAATCATGATTTTCAGAAAAAGTGCAGCCGGATTGCAAAAGCAGATTCAGCAGCTCCAACTTATTTTTATTAAACTTTTCAGCTGCTCCTGGGAGGACTTCTGCTATTTTCCAGCAGCAGAAAGGGATGAATTCAAGGGGAGAAGAAAGGACGTGATGTCCACAGCACCACATGCACAGAGTTCACCAGCAGCTGGATAGTTAGGTTTTATTGTTATGATAGTATACTTAGTGTTTTGTAAAAAGCTACTTAGGGAGCCGTTTCCCTTGTTGTACAGCAGTTTGTTAGCTGTAAGATTCAGACGTAAGCCTTTAATTATGCCTAGCGTCTCCACAAAAGCAATTTCAGTTCTCTCCCCTGCCTCATGCAGCATCTTGGGATGTTCTGCATTTGAATGTGAACAAGCTATTTTTTAATATGGCTTTAAATCATTACAGAAATGTTCTGTAGCAGCCACTGGGAAAGCCTGCTCCCATCTGCCCTGTTCAGTTCTCACAGTCACTTTGGGAACCAGAGCCGATAATCAGAGAAATTTTGTGTAAAGGTTAAGCACAGAGTAGCGTTTTCTTCATGCACTGTGCAAGCTAATAACAGGTGAAAGTGTGGCTCAGAAACATTTCAAGAGGAATGTAAAGCTTAAGATTAAGCATCTTTCCCAGCCTTCACATAAGCATCTTTCCATTCATTTTCCAAAACTGTATATGACACAGTGTAGGACTTGCAGGGGACTTCGAAGCTAATGCCCACTTAAAATAAAATGTCTCTAGCACAGTTGAAGCCAATCTGAGTCTTCTCCTGCCTCCCCAGATACAAACCCTCTGCAGTAGACTTCAGTCAGCTCAGTGCCATGGCATCCCAGCCTGATCCTAATTCTAAGTCTGTAGCTCCTGAATAAAATTTGAGATTTTTATTTTTCTTCTGAGAAATTTGTATTTTTTTTATTATGGCTTAGACTTGCAGAAAAAGTATAAAACATTGCCTAATGTTATTCAGTATATCCTATATTTCATGCTCCTTTTGTCACAGAGTTTCTGTTTCAAATAATGATGAAAATAGTTGTATTAAATTTACATCAAAGGAAAGTTGGGGAAGCAGAAACATGAATAACAAACACATGCATAATGTGATTCTGAACAAAGAAACCTGTGCTGTCAGTGCAGGGATAGGCCATGCGGGAACACATGTATGTCATTGTAGCATATTGCTAACACATGTAGGGGTCATCCAGATACGTTCAGGGGCAGCCGAGATCCCTGTTTGAAGGTAAACTTGATAGAATCTGGTTTGTAGGTACTGTGGCAATGACTGCACTTTACATCTTTATAGAGTGGTTACCACAATCGTTTATGTGTTATCCTGTGGTTTCCATGTGCAGGGTGAGCCAAAGGGAGAGTGTAAAGAATATGTAAATAGTTAGTGTAAAGATTCACAAAAAAAAAAAAAAATTACAGATGATAATAACGTTCTGAAAGTAGTTCATACACATCTTTAAAATGAACAAAAAAAAATTTTCATTAAATTGTAATGAATTTCAACCACCTAGATCTCATCCCTCCAAAGCAGTTCAGCAGTTTTTCTTCTTCAACAGCTTGCAGTATTACCAGCTCTTCCAGTGAAACAACAGAGCGTGGCCAAGGGGCCATGGATCTCCGTGGAAGTGAGGATGCATTTGCCCAGAGAAACTGGAAGGCTCTGGATTCAGGATCTTGGTTCAGAGCTCTTCCGCAGGAGCTGAGGACATGCTAGTCTTTTGCAAGGGTAATTCAGACTGTTTGTTCTGGAAGTGATTTAGTGTTTTATACTTGTTACGCAGAAATCGGTATGCCTGACATTTGTTAGTAATACTCCTGTTTTGGTTTGTTTTTTCCAGGTATTTGGAATCTTGAACAGACACTGTCTATTCCTCTGAACGCATTTCTGCTTTCCTTTCCTAGCAGCTCTAGTTCTGCTGTCCTTCATATCACCCTTGAACCGAGATGGCACTCCACTGACTGGCTGGTCTTTATCACCAGATTTTCTGAATGTTCAGCACCCATAACATTGCAGCAGATTTTCAGAAGTGGGCTGCCATCAGCTATGGCAGTTGCAGTTAGGACCAAATTCTCAAAAGAACTTGGCATACTGCCTCAAAGCTGGTCCCAGCCACAGATACGTAGTGCTTTCCTGCGGGAACCAGAGCTCTGATTTTGGGAGTTACCCAATTGTGTGCTCCACAGAGGAGTCCTGGATGGGAGGTGTGTGGCTGGGATGAATGTGGCAGGTAAGTGCTCGTCACACGTGGCGATGCTGGTTTGTGATGCTTGCAGTGCCAGAGAAGGACAGAAAACAATGAGAAACCAGCTATTACAAAATTATAGTTATGATCAGGAGGAATCCATAAGTATGATAGGCATTTTACCTTAATAAAACCAGGTGGTTCACCCACTGCATGCAGGGATTGAAGTGAAAATAGCCACTTCAGTTTTAGCACATTATAGCTAAACGTACCCAGAGCAGGTCTTTAAACCTTGAGCCCCTAAATTACCTTCAATAGATCTCCAAAAGGTACCTAAGGAAACCAAGATTTATATTCATTATGCTAGGATCTTACATTTCCATCTACATTATCACTGAAAGATGCTTAGAGCTGCACAAATTCAAAACAGTTGAAAAATATCACTGGAATAGAATTATAATCAACCTTAAAATAGTAGTTTTCAAGACAGTAACCACTAACGTCAGTTGTAGAAGTAGGTTTCTTGAACTTCTGCCTCACCAAAGGCAGAGCCAAAGGTAAAATATGCTGGATGAAGTCACTGAATGTAGAATTAGGGTTATCCAAAGGCTTGTTTGCCCTTCTAATTGACCTTTGAAAACTACCCTACCTCTTTTGGGAGCAGAGTAAATGAAGGCAGGTCACCAATTTTTAGACTAATCCAAACAAATGTTAAAAAGACAAACAAACAAGGAAGCAAGCAAACAAAAAAAAGTCCCCAAGCCAAAACCAAACAAGCAACCAAAGACCCCTGCCAGTCCCTTGAGGTAGGCAAGGTCATGCCTGGGAACGCTCTTGTGACTTGCAGGCAGACAAAGCTGCTCCAGCTCAGACGTGACGCAGAAAGACGTGACAACACGGCGACGTACCGCTGCTGGCGCGTTGGGGCTTGGCTTCAGGACGAGCGCTCGCTCCCCAGCTGTATTTCAGTGCATTGCTAGCACGGCTCAGGCTGCCACCCCCCAGCCCCACAGTGAGTAAACGCACTCACAGTGTGTCTGAACACTTACACAATGTCCCACCACATGCCCATATGGTTGCTGAAGCCCTGCCCTGCCAAGGTCAGTGGGAATTTTTGTCATTGACTTTGGTGCAGGCAGGATTTCCCCCCATGGACACACACCTCCTCCCGGATGCATGTGCATGCGAGTGTTTGTGTATATACATATGCTTTACTGTACAAAGTACTTACAGGAAGGCATCTTCTCTCTTTAAATGTTTTTCTTCAACTTCATATTGCGTGAAGTCAGACCCTCGCTGTCACAGCCGCAGTTTCTCACAGCTTAATGGTGTTAAAGAGCCCTTCTTGCTCCCAAGCGCTGCAATAACAATCAGGCTGGGAGGAAGGGGAAATGAGCAGTGCAGCACACGCTGTACCTTCCAGCCACCAGCTATTGTTAAGAGCACGTTGCTCCAGACAGAGTGGCAGCAAGGCACGGGGTGGGAAGCAGGTGTAACCTGCCAGGAACACCAGTCTAGCAAAAGTCAATTTTTAATTCAGACAAGTACCCCTCCTTCTCAGCTGCCTCTTGCCACCAAACAGAAAGAGGTTTTTACATTCCTGTTGCTCAACACTTGAAAGCTTAACAAACACCTTTGTGGCAAACCAAGAGCTCATTTTGTTATGTCGGCACTTTGGTCATTCATCTGCAAAGTCACTCATCTTTTTTTCTTCAACTTGCTATCAGGGCATAGCATTTCATGTGCAACAGTTTTCTCTCAGTAAGCACGTATTCAGATACTTTGCTATAGTTTGGGTACTTTACAGAGTCGTCTGAAGTCTCTCCTCCTGGCTTGCCCTGCTTGTCCTGCTCATTTTAATTCTGCCCTCTTCAGAAAGGGAAAGTCCCACCAGCAAAGGCTGTCCAGGCTGTGGTAGCCCCAGTGGAGTACTTTGCTCAAGCTAGGTCTACACAGGTGTGTAGCCTGGCACGACTGGTCGGGTTTGGATGGCTGCTGGGTGCCCCAAGCCCAATTCAGTTACCTCACACCCTAAATGCAACTGCAGTGTGTTGTTGGAGAACTATCCTGCCCTTGCTGAGCCCTTCTGCTATTCTCAGACACCCTCTAGGATGGTTTTTGAACATCAGTGTGGTGGTCCTTGCCAGAGTGCTTGAAGCCAGCAGCCCACACGTTCGAACCCCTTCTTTGCTTTAGTGTGGGAGTTACTGTCCTGCCGTGCCATATTCAAGCCTGTTTGTGATCAGGTTTAGTTCACTGTGCTCTTGATCTGCAGCCTTTATTAACACCTTGTTTTCAGATACCTGCCCCTGTTTGCTGAGCACTCGCACACCATGCAGTGCAACATAAATGAGCGTGTTCAGCACAGCTACCACACCATAAACAAGCATGATGAAAGAACACCTCTATGCCTGCTGCTACCCATCAAGACATTATCTCTGCTCTCTTTCCTCCACCGAGGCCTGGAAATGAAGTACTGCCTCGTATACACCCCACTCATGAAATGCCCTCCCCGTCTGGCTGTTCCCTGTCTGTGATTATCCATCAGCTGCAGAACACAGCTGCTTGGCAAGGGAGTCAGTGGACCATGAGAAGGCCTGGCATTTTCTGTCCCCCACTAAGCACTTTTTCCACTTGTGCCTTGTATTTCTTTTCTCCTTATAGTTATTGGTCCTCTTTTACCACAGGATCATTTTTTGGGAAAGAGAATCCACCCTGTCTCCTCTTCCCCCTTATTCAGCAGCTCTTGACTCCAGTTGGACTCGGCTTGGTTTTCTGCAGGAGTTAGCTCAACACCTTGCCAAAGCCACAGTTATCTCCCCCCAGCAGCTTGTCCCTGACCATCTTCCTCCCCTTCCCCAGCTGCTCTCTCATCCTCATAGGTGATACTGCCCTGTTCCTTGTAGCTTGTCTTCTTTGGCTGGGCCGGAATGATGCTGAAAAACAATGGAAAAAACCCTCAGAAATTGTCTTTCCCCCAAGGAAAATTCTCCTCTTTAAATAGTCCCATCACATTTGTGGGGAAAAATACAATTTCTATCTCATCAACATATGATTCCCCAGCCATCTGCACCTCTGAGCTCTGTAGCTGTTTTATGTTCGTTCCTAATACATATGATTTAACCTGGAGCTATGATGTATGGATTCAGACTATGGGAAAAGGGCTGGAGACTCTGTATTAGTAATCAGTTCAGCTTTATTTCACTCGGCGGTGACACTGGACAATAACAACTTACAAGCAATTTTGGACTGAACAAGATACATCTGTCCCTGTGCTGCAGTGGAGACGCATCCGTCTGTGCCCCGAGAGCTGTCATTGTCTCCTCATCTATCACTTCCCACTTGTGGCATCACTTCATCTACTCAACAGTAACTTGCCGTTGGCACTGCCAAGAAACTTTGAAACTGTTCTGAATTTCATAGCAGGAAAGGCCATAAGGTGCACTTTGTATGTCAAATGCCTCAGAAACTGATTCTGTGCTACTGCAAGCTCTTATCCAAAATACACATGGATATGGTTCTATCTTGTTTGTTGCTTTTCTTTTTGCTGCGTTGTTTTTAAGCACTGGTATAATGTACTCTAATAAATCATTTTATGTTTTCTTTGCACCTTTCAGCATTGCATTGCTTATGCCTGATTAAGAAATGAAGATGGGAAGGGGTAAAAAGCCATCTCCATGTGGGACTGGGCTGGCACAGTCCAGGACACAGCATGTAAACTCAGCGATGCAAAGTCCAACCTCCCCTGTGCTGTAAGTGCCCTTGTAAGAGTAACAAACTTGTCCAGTTCTTACAGAGGTATAATGATGCCAGCTGGTCTCCCAGAGTCTGTTTCCATCCCAGTGTCCAGGCTGCTGAGCTGTCTGGGGGAAAAACAGCAGATGGGACAACCCCTCAGGACGATGGCTCAACCAGCCTGAACTCCTGGCTTGGGGGAAGCACCACGCAGACATGCCCACCACCACGCAGACATGCCTGTACTGCTTCCAGAGCCAGACTAGGCAAGCAGGAGGACAGCCGTGTCCCTGCAGGGCTAAGCCCAAACCCATCAGCTCTACACAGAGCCGGCTGGGACACAAGAGCACCACCTCCCCACAAGAAGTGGCTGGGACGTGGGGCAGAGAGACCCGGGCTGTCTCCAGAGTGGCTCCATTAGTGCATGAACCCTATGCCCAGGACAGCTCTTCTTCAAGCCGGTGAAGTGCCAGTGCACCACACTCTGCGCTGCCAGCCCAGCTCCCAGAGGATTTATTAGCTGGAGGACCTGCCTGGGGAGCGCTGGCTCGCTGCCACCACAGCCAGCATGTCTCTTCAGAAGCCAGAGAGCTGGGAAGGTAATGCGGCCATACCTGAACCCTCTGTGAGGATTAGGAGCTGTGTTGTCTGTATTATTTCTATTACCAGGAGTAACCAACCTCCTGTAAAGGAAATCCGTATGTCATTTTATACAGAGACTTACCATAGCAACCCCTGCACTTACTGCTCCGTCATAGTGCCTCGCAACTCAGATATAGTTGATCATAGATGACACCTATCACTGGAGAGATGCTTACCCATTCCCTGCAGCTCCCATCTTCACAGTATTTCTTTTTTAACTCCTTGTGCTAAATAGCATGCTTTAATGTTGGGCTTGCCAAAAGCGCTCCTGTTTTTGTCATGTTCTGCTCCCAGAAGTCAATGACCACTTCAGAGGGAGCAGTGATGCCAGTGCTGGCCATCTCTGAGAGGCCTTCCTCAAGGAATATTTTGAGAATCTAGATGGCCAAACTATGAGCTGAGTCCCAGAATAGCCATGGAATAATTTTAAAATCAAATTATCTAAAATAATACAGGGAAGTTATCAATTAACATCTTGCTTTGCAGCACTGTTTATAAAGATTAATAAAACATTTACATATTTTACAAATCCATTTGGGGTGGGGATTTATAATCTGTAGAAAACCTCACCACTGCTGTAGCTTGTCTAGATTGAAAGGAAAGCAAATTTCAACATGTCGAAAATCCCCTCAAAGTGGAAATTCCCAGTTCTAATCTACTCTGAAGATCGCACAAACAACATTTCATGTTTTTATGGCAGTAGATCAGAACGGCATCATTCCTTTCTTCCATATGGCAAGGATGATGCAAAATAATGTCTGGAGCAAGAAAAAAAAGTAATCTGTGACTTGCTGGAATACAAAGAAAAAGAGCTTCATTGAAATGGTCTTGTCAGAGCATCATCCCTTGCAACTCAGAACTTCTCAGCATGAGTTTGGCACACACTTCTGGCTTCAGGGCTTAAAACTTCAGGCTTGCCTCTGCACCGCTGACAGCTAGAGGTGCAGAATCTGGCCCTGGGCAACCTGCTCTGTCTAACCCTGCTCTGAACAGGGAGCTTGGACTGGATGGTCTCCAGAGGTCCCTTCCAGCCCTTGGCCTGTTGCTTAAACAGCCACTTCCCAAGCCTTAATTGCGGCCTGCGTCCCCTTTGCTCTTCTCCCGGCTGTCAACTCTCCAGGAGCCACCTCCCCATAGCCAGCTCGGGGGCCAGCGGTGGCTGTGACTGTGCCCTGCCGGGGCCACCAGCATCGTGCTGCACCTCCCTGTGCCCAGCACGACCCTCAGGCTGCCTGGCCGGCCCTTGCAAATGGCAGCGTCCCCCTGCGGAGAGGGTGGCATTGTGAAGAAGCTGTTCTTCCACCACCCAAAACAGAAGAGCTGGTTCAAACGTCCTTTTCTCTGTGAAGAGGGTGGGTGCTTCCAGGCGTTTGCAGGGCGCGGGCATGGCAGCCTCTGAGGGAGCGACACTTGGCCAAGCCGGAGACCCCGCCCGGCAGAACCAGAACAGCAAATTACTTCATAGCCCATTAAAGAGTGAACGGTCTAAAAGGTACCCTGCACTAATGGCATCAGTCCTCCATCCAAGAGGCTGAGGTGAACAATTCAGCTGCAAGAGTTAAAATGTTCTCACATGAAAAGAAAAGAAAGACCCCATAAGACCCACTCTTCGAGTAAAAAGTGACAAACAGAAGCCACTACCTCTTACTTAAGACAGAGCTATGGGGGGAAAAAAAATTTGCAGAAATCTAAGCAGCTGCCCTGAACTCACCATTTTTTAACATAAAGGAAACATTTTTTGCCATCTTAGACCTCCAGTGATGCTGTTTCTGCTGTGCTCCTTTGGCAATTTGTGAGATGAATTCGGGACTTGGTACATCTCGCCCAATTTGTATTCATTTTAAGGTAGAGTTTGAAGCATCTCTTGCTTATGGAAAAGGAATTCACTTCCTCCTCAGCCCCAGTGATGTATTTAAGTATCATCTTGCACACTTATTTTACAATCTTCTTTTAAATCAAACTGTCACCACCTTGACATGTCTACTTAGAATTAATTTTTCTCAGACCAATATAAATGATATCATGTCTTTGCTTGTCTGAGGAGGACAAAAGCATCTTGTAAGAATAAAATTCTCAAGATGCTTCCATAGACATGCTTATCTACACCCTGCAAGTAGGTCTTGTGTTCCACGTTCATAGTGAATTCGGAAGTTAAAGAGGCAAACCAAAATGTGCTGCTATAGATGTTTGTGCCCCTGTGAGTGTGCATGTGAGGATCAGATAATTAGGTAACTGGTGGTCTAGGCAGCTGGCATTTCTATCCATCTTGATAAGATAAAAAAATTAATTCAGTTTTAATTTCATTTCTCAGAAGTCAGAAATTTCTCTGATCATAGTGCCTGCTATGTAATTCTTAACCTCAAGCAGTGGAGTGCTGAAGGGTGCTGCAGGCCATGTATAAGTGTTTGATCTAAGGGCAGTCACATACGTTAATAGTAACAAATCACCTTTCATTCTTACGAAAGCAAAGAAGAAAACCCATGCCCATTAAAAAGTGAATGAATAAAAACCCATGTCCAAGGTACTGGGCTACCTGGCACGTGAACTGATCGCAAATCAAAACCAAAATGCTCCTCAGCGGGAAACGTTTTGCGTCAGATGCAGGGGCCAAAAAGGCGTGCAGGGGTAGCCGTCACGCCGGTCAGCAGCTGCAGAGCTGGGCCACCAAATCTGAGATGCCCAGCTTCAGGAGAGCCCCTGCGCCGAGCGCGCCCAGCGCCCGTCCTCCTCCTGGGCGAGGAGAAACTGTTCTTTGTCAACCTTAAAGCAATACCCAGAAGAGGGTGGAGACTAATGTCTTTTCCATTATCTGAAGAGCTCACAAACAAGTCTTCCTCCCCCACTTCCCCCACCCAAAAAGGCTGGAGCCTCCCTGGAAGGCAGCCTGGTACGGAGGGACACGGAGGCAGGGCTGGTAACCACCCCCAGGGAGCTGAAAGAGTGCCGGGGCGCTGGATGTGCGTCACGGGGATTTGGGGCTGCATCCGGGCGATGCGATCCAAAAGCCTCTTTGTAGCTCCCATCAGCGCCTGCAGGGCCGTGGGTGTTTGCCTGAAGCGCAGCCACCGCACCCGAAAAGCTGTGCCCTCTCGGCGAGGGCAGGAGCTGACGGCGCAGAGCTGTCTGGTGCCCAGCGGGGAGCAACCTCTGTGCCGAAAGCCCCAGCACGAAGCCAAGCCCCTGACACCAACCCAAGCCACTTGCTGCCTTTGCTGGGGGCCAGACCCTGCGTGTGAGAGGATGAATCTTCTACTGCAAGTGGCTTTTACAGACTGCTGAATCCATTTCTGGCCACGCTGCAGTAAGGTGTTGTTTCAGCTCTGAGGAAGCATTTGACTTTGGAGCAGCACCGAGGAGAAACCTGCTGTAAAGGAATTTGCCGTCCCTGGGCCTGATGCTGCACACATATCCCGTCACATTTATCGCTCCGGGTGTCTCGCTGACGGTACGCGAGTTGCAATGGGAAACCTGCTTAGTATTTGAGTCTGCAAATTCTGCCCACAAGCAGAAGTTGTCAGTGTGATCAAGCCCAAATGCCAATATCTTAATTCCTCAAAATAGTATTTGATTTTAAAATTCACCATCTAAAAAATAGCAATAATGGGGGTTTCAGTCTACGTATCATGCTAAGCTGCCTTTATGATTTCAAGATTTTCTTTCTTAGGCATGAAGGCTACAGACACTTGTTTCAGATACATGAAAACCGAGATTGTCATGAAATTGCAAGACTTGAGGAGCTAGGGCTTAGCGGAAGACGCAACATATGTCATGAAGTTCACACCCAAATCGGGAGAGCGAGCCGTACTGCAGTGTAACGGCAGCACGGGTGTGCAGGACTGCAGTAACTTTGTTGTCAGGAAACACAGTTATGCAGCAGAAATGTCTGTTAAGCCTGTGTTTCGTGCAAGTCTGAAGCTACACTTCTTTACAGCCACTGAAGCGGGCCAACAAAACCTGCAGAGCCCATGCTACTCTCCCAGAGCCTCCATACTACTGGTACAACTGGGAACTACTGGGAACTAGCAGGCAACTGCCACTCAAAGCTGCGTTGAGGCTGTGTTTTCTCAGGGAGTTTGTGCTGGAGAATATTAAGAAATCTTTCCCTTTGGCTGCCATATCAGGTTTTCAGATCAGTGCTCTTCCCAGCCTCTCCTCCTCCAGGCTGCTCGCAGTGTGGAGTGCTCTTTTCCTGTTTACCCTTACATCCCTTTTTATTACTAGGCGGGATTATTTTTTTTTAAAGCACACTCAGGCGCCTGCTTGTTTTTTCTAAAGCTCTACGGGGATTTGTTGGCGTCTTTTGCAGCAGGTCATCCTGTTTTCAGACAAAGTTCCTGTCTTGTTAAAAACAATCATTTCTGGATGTCTCTGTATGGCTCCTGCTTTTAATCATCCTGAGTCCTTGAGCCATGCAATCCGCACTCCAAATATTTAGGTTTTGTTTGTTTGTTTGTAGCTAAAAAAAGAAGAAAAAAAAAAGAAAAAGGAAAAGAAAAGAAAGGAAAAGCCCACAGAACATTTTCAACTGCCACCCTTCTGCAGGACAGGAGACCTCTGCACGCTGCAGAAACACAGGCCAGCTGTGCACGGCTCAGGACAAAGGATACGACCAGCAGACGGAACGGCGGCGGCAGCGACAAGCCCCCTTGCCCCCACTCAGGACGCCCTTGCTGCTCCGGCTACAAGCAAGCCGGCTGCAGATGCCCACGTCTTGGGCAAGTGCTGGCCAGCACGGCTCCTTGCAGCCACACTCAGCCCCCGGGCAGACCCCCAGGGCACAGCTACAAAGACGGGACGGGCTAAAGTAGGGCTGGCCCGTCTTTTGGGCATAGTCTGCACTCTCAGCACCTAGCCAAAAAAAACAAAAAACAAAAAAAAGAGTAACACTGTATAATGGCAATAATTTTCAGAGCAGATCAAAGCTCTGCATGACTTTCAAACCCAGGGATGGACAGTAATAGGGCGAGTATAACGCTATATAACTTGTTGGGTTTTAATTTTATGTTGAGAGAAAAACTGAGACAACCGTCTGTCATATTTCATCTATTTTAATTCTGTACATGCCCCCTACTACTGCAGCAAGGGCAACTATCCAAAAAAGTACATCCATGCTAACAACACCTCTTGTGATGAGGGGACTGCTATGGTTTCAATATCGTTGAGGCTGAGGCAGAGGCAGATACTTTACGTGGCCTCATTTGAGACAGTGGCAGGAGATGTCTCTCCAGGGCTCCCTTTATAGCCAGCGGCAGAAGGTATTCTCTGTTGGGGGCAGTTTGTGCCCCTAAATTACGGTCCCTTGCTGAGCTCTGCTCTGTGGAGTCTCTCCTCATTACCCTAGTGAAGGGAGCCAGGGTCCTACCTTTTAAAAGTTAGAGGATGTGAATTAACCCTCAATAACTGGTGATATCAGATGCCAAAGTGTTTAACAAGCACATTTAGTACCCTTCACACTTAAATAGATGGGGGAAGTTGGATCACAGAAGGTGATACGTCTCTCCATAAGCTGGGACAAGAAGTCAGGTGTCTTTTATCTAGCCTCAGAGAAAGGTCTTGCTCCATCTGCCAGGTTGTGCTGCTGCCTGCAGTGCTGCGAGGACACACCGGAGCAGAGCACTGAACCTCTGGGCTCCTGAGATACCACTTCCCAGCCTCTTACCTGCTGGGAAATGCTGTTACTACAATGGTAAAAGAAAAAAAAAAAAACAAACAAACAAAAAACCAAACAACAAATAACTTATTCTGCTTACTGGCTCCCAGTTTATGCTACAGCAGGCTGAATCTCAAAGGGTCTTGGGTCCCTGGGCTTTCCCTTGGAGCCCAGGGAAAGCTCACTTTCAAGTGTACCTCCAAGGTTTTGTGTACTGTTACATTCCAGGAGGTGATGAAACGTGTTTCAAAATATGTATGCTTAAAGGTGCCACGGCCTGCAGCTCCATTAAGAAAAAGGGTCTGTTGTGTTCTTCCTGATGCTGAACACTCATGCAAAATCATCATCAATCAAAGTTTCAGGCTTTGGTAAATTTAACCCTGACAGTTCTTATAGGAAGATGTTACACAATCCCTAACCCAAATGCTTTGATCTCCTAAGTCAAAGTCAATATGTCCAGCTGGATAAATAGCATTAAGCCCAGCACTGCTTCCTGTGTAAGTGATAAAAAAATTGATAAAATCCTGACTTTCAGAAGCACAGGTGCTTTAAATCAATGGAGTGCAGTTCACCAAAGCTATTAATACCACCCCTGGAAGTCCTGACTGGAAGCAAAAAGCTTTGAAATTTTCATGCTCCTTGGTTCAGAAACAGAGTTTAAATTAGGTCATTTTAGGCAGCCACAAACACTGAGCCATACTCTGGGCCAGTATCAATCAGAACTGTGCCATTTGCTTAACTGGACCAGAGTCCCAGAGCTGAGATTCAGCTTCCTCCACTGCCAGTCTCCCTGCAGCGCGACAGGGTTAGTTTTCAAGGATGTGCTCGCAGAAACAGATTTACAGCCTTATCCCTAGTCCCTGTCCTAACCAGTCCTCTCTTCACACTCATTAGATGTCTCTTCATCATCCCCCCTTTCAGGGTCCTACTGTTTTTCAAACCCCACTTAGTCTCCTTGGATTCCTAATTGACCATGGCAAGAATGCTTCCTCCTCCTTCTCCTCCTCGTATTATCACGGGCCCACAACCCCTCTTCCTGGGCAACAGCAGGGGCTGGTGGGGTTCAGGCAGAGCGGGTTCCTTCCCTCTGGCTTACCCACTTCCCAGCATCAATAATCTGTCACAAATCCTGTCTTACTGCCCATTCCCCTCCTCCCCCAATAATAATGACATTCTTGAAAGATTGAGATAAATATCCTGTTACAAAACAGATGATCAGGATGAATATTACTTTCATCCTCTAAGTCACTGCTTGTGGGGGAGTGGAGATAGTCTGTTTAGCCATATGGATGGTTTTCCATCATTCATAAATGTCAATGACAGCGGGGCAGAAAAAGATTTTTGATGTGAACTTTGGGTTGCTTCAGATGAAGTTGATTCTTGGGAGGTAAAATTCATTCTGGTCCAAGGGCCACTCGATAGCAAATATAGCCTACATGTTCTAAGGAAAGCCCTGAAAACATTCAGAAGAGGACCTTGTGCTAAGAAAACCCTTGGAGTAAATTTTTGACATATAGATCTCAGGAATTCATTTTGATTCCTCTGAAATGACACACCCATCTTCTCTCTTCCAAGTATACACTGACTGTAGGTTCCTAGAAGTGCTGTGTGTCCTAAAAAAAACCCCAAATTGCTTCCTAGAAACTTTTATTTGTACTTGAGGGAAGGAAAGGAGTCAGAGAACAAAGTCCTCCCTGCCACTTCTCAAGAAGCACGTTGTACTTCCTCTGAAAGTGAAGTAGACCATGTCCATGAAGAAGCATGAGGCGCCCTCTCACCCAGCAGCAGAAATGAAAACAGACATCTTGAGTTTCAACAAATGCCCTTGCTGGGCAGTTTATGAAGAGCTAAAGAAAACAGTCTCTGTCTAAGAATACGTCGGCTAAGGCATTTTCTCCTCATGCCTGTAAGAAGAGCTCAGACAGAGACCGTTCTCAGATAGAGAGACCACATTTCATGGAGGGCTGTTATCTCAGGTTCAGTGGCCCCATTTTGTCTAGACTTTGCTCCTGCCTCCGTGACCTCAGCCACAGTTCACAGCCTTACCCGAGCAAGCAAAAGGTCTCCTGGCTGCTCCCAAACAGGCTCTTGCTCTAAGGGGTGGCCTTAGGCAAAACCAACCTCAGCAAATGCTCAGTCCCCTCCTCGCTGGCCCATGTAACCCTTTGATCAGTGTGCCTCACGACAGTGCATGTAGGACACATGTCAGATGCCCAGGAATTGCTCGCAGGCAAACTCTTCAACCTATAGAGAATGGAGGCAGCTCACACCGAGTATGAAGGTCAGGTGGGAATTTGGGAGGCAAGAAGACAAGGGCCACAGGGCTGGAGCCGCACAGATCCACAGGACAGCGGTTGTGATAGGGGATGTTTTGGGGTCACCTTCACCTTACTTGTAACCCCTGCTTGGAGATCGCCTTGCCACAGCTGGACCTGATCCCTCTGGCATGTTTTTCCCATCTCATCTCTACTGTGTCTATGGTCAGAAGTTCATTTTCCCCTTCTTTCTAAAGGCAATGTGCTGAATCCAGCTTAATGGATCATCAGAGCGACTGATCAATTCGAAGCCCTGAGAATAAAAAGCCCTTGGTTAATTTCTCAGCGATTTTGGCCTCATTTGCCTTCTAAAGTAATATGCAATATATTTTTGCAGGGAGTCAGTTGCAAAATCAATATGGGCTACGCTTATAAGAGCAAAAAGACAATCAACATCATGGGTCCCATTCCAGGCACTGCTTTTGCCTTACTATGTCAGCTAACCTAGCTTGAAAAACTGCTGTAACACCGCTCACAGGGAGGTGAGGCACTCTACCTAAAGTGGTTTTCACAGCACAGACTGCTGTTATTCTAATGGCTATGAATTTTCCTGTTGTTTCTTGCTACTATTTTAATGTTACTGTTGCTATTTGTCGTGGAACATATTGATGAAGATAATTGGGTCAATTTACCTACAGTTGCCTCGCCACTAAAACCAGAATACCCACTGCTCTATTTGTTTCCAGTCCAGTCTCCAGCTCAAGAATATTGATCATCTTACTTAGATGAGGTAAATAGCATTAAAGTGATTGAATCGAGCAATACTTCCTCAATGGAGACAGACAGGTGTGCCTCTGACAATTAGCAGATTATAATCGGTATTTTCCCATAGCAATATATCTCTTAGCTTTACCAATCAATAATGCAGCATTCATACATTTACTTTTGTAGGTTTTCAGGGGGAAAAAAAAAGTCCAGCTAACAAAATCCTTCAAAGGAAATGTCCTGTTGTAGGCTTCTGAGTTGCCCTGAAGCGGAATGATGCAGGTAGGTGACCTTTCCCTACCTCTGTGTAACAGTTCTTGTCCACCTGCCATAGCAGAGGCATCACGTGTGCTGTTAATGAGTCTCAAAGGAATGAGAGCAATTGTTTTTTAATAATTAGTCTGTGTCTGAATCTAAGAGAGATTAATTTTATCAGTGAGGACAGAGGACTCTTGGTATGCAAGAACTCATGCTTATTTGCCTCCATTTTTCTCTGAGTAACTACATGAATCAACACGGGTGGCGGTTGAAAGCGCTGGGCTAGAGTGAAGAGTGCTCTCGTCCTGAGCACTCAATGCAGAAGACTTAGTTCCTTTATTTACTTTGCATAAATCCTGGGGAGGAAATATGAGGCACTGAGAGTCCCTTTGTTTTTGCTCACTGGATTTAAGCAATTCCTCCAGCACACATTAGAACAATGAATCCCTTCAGTCCACCAGGCTGTGAGTGATATAAGGCCATGGATTCACACTGCAGATCTCCAGAATTTTCTTAGTGTTGGAGAAGCAATTGGATGATTGCAACGACTTCAGATGCAAACTTTGAGTCTGCTATTTTCAGAGACAAGTGATAAAATGTACCCCCTTATGTTAAGAGTCTGAGCTGGCATAATGTACATATCATTAAGCCAGAACATCCAGGCTGAAGTTGTCCTCACTAATTAGGAAAATTCCTGGCCAAAAATATATTGGTTGGAACCCAAAGAGCACAGGTTATTCCAGTGATTCCTCACCACATACTGTCACTTCTAGAGTCCTCATCTTACAGATTCCTTGGTAAAGACCGGCTAACACAGCCCATGTGCTCTGTGTGGACAAGCACCCACACAGCTGGTAGGTTTAGTTCTCCCTCTGAACCCATAGAGCACATAACAGAGCGCTTCTCTCTGACTGACTCAGAAAATACACTTTTTAAGGTGAAAAACATCCTACAGCCATTTGTTGACTCTCCAAGAGCTGTGGACAAATGCTGTTTTGCTGGACGGTCACTCAGGCAGGTCAGCTGGATGCCCAGCACCATTCAGACTTCTGACCTGGCTCATTAATTGTACCACATAGAAGAAGAGACAGCACATCAAGGTCATGATCATTTGAAAGAATTCATATTTATCCAGATCAAAAAAAAAATCTATTGGCTAGTTTGACTGGAGGCATTTGGTACGAAAGGCACAACTTGGATCAAATAAGAAAGCAAAGAGTTATCTATTTTTTTTTCTTTCATATTTAATCTTTAGAGAGAATCTTTGAAAATGCCGTTTGGACACTGACCTAGTCTGACTAATTTTGGTATCTTGCTCTTGGGAAACAAACCAGTTCTCCTTCTTTCCCTATGTAATAGATGTAGAAAAGCAGTTGCCTCGTAATCTAATCCACCATACTTCAAGGGAGTACTGAACCTACTTACCTTGAGTACAGGCCATAAGGCATTTCAAGGGTTATTTTGGAGGTTGCATTATCATTCTTTAGCCCAGAAACTATATAAGCAAAAAAGTCAGGTGAACTAATACTCAAAAAAAAAAAAAAAAAAGGAGAAAACGTGTTGAGGGTGGGTGTGATGATGAAAATGCTGACGGGCCTTTGCATTCAGTGGCAGTAATTAGCTTTACCATAGTAAATTCCAGGCATATGGCATAGCAACTTTCGCACCCTCTTACATGATTTAAAACGGTTCTCACAAATGTTCGTCTCACTGTAACTGTGAAAAATCTCCTGTTTTCTCAAGAATAAAACCACTCCAATATCTTGCCCTGACAACTGATGCTTAAAAAAATTCCTCCCAAATCCAGTTAAGGCAATGATGTGTGTTTAATGCAAGAGAACAACAATTAGTATATTTTTGACTGAAAAGAACTCACTTAAGCTGTCAGAAATGTCAAAAGTTCCACGCTACCCTGACACTTACGTAATTGTTCTGCGAACACCCACATGCCGGAATAGACCTACTCCACCAAAAATTGCAGGGCTGAATCACTGAGTGTTCCTCTACGATCTGAAGAGCTAACCATCTAGGATACATCATCTACAGCGTAATTCTAATGTGATTTCCCTGACTCAATACAGTTACACTTCACTCAGGACAAAAAAAAAAAAAAAAAAGGGTAATCCATATCTTCGGGATCCTGCCCACCCATCACGGAGGAAGCAGCCAAGAATGGCAGTGCTGCAGAGGGTATCGGCTCTCCAAAAACCTGCCCAAGCCCCATATAAGGGCAGGGCTGGGATTAGATGTGGCTGGCTGTGGTCTTCTGCATTCTCCTTGCTGGAACAAGATACAGAAGCAACTGTACCTACAAGCTACTCAGTTTCGACCCCCGTGCTGTGTAAATGTTCGTCTTTCCGAATCCAGTTAGTACAACTGGCCATGAACCCTCTTCTCTGCAGGACAGCGCTCCCCTCCGTGCAGCTCAACCTGGCCCTGTGCTGAGGCACTGACCTGGCGCAGACTGGAAAGGGAGCCGGGCACTGCTGGATGCCGGTCCTTGCTTCCTGCACACTTCTGTCTTATTCCCATTCAAACTCCGATGTGATCCAGAAACGCTTAACTTCTCTGATCTGATGGAACTGCTACATGAAATGAAGCAGATATTGGTGCAAAATGGGACTGGAAGCAAAAACAAAATAACAAAACAACATTTGGCTCCAGGGAGACCTTCTTGCAGCCTTCCAGTACTTAAAGGGGGCTTACAGGAAAGGTGAGGACAGACTTTTTAGCAGGGCCTGTTGCGATAGGACAAGGGGTAACAGTTTTAAACTCAAAGAGGGCAGATTCAGACTAGATATAAGGAAGAAATTTTTCCCAATGAGAGTGGTGAAACACTGGCACAGGTTGCCCAGAGAGGTGGTAGATGCCGCATCCCTGGAAACATTCCAGGTCAGGTTGGACGGGGCCCTGAGCAGCCTGATCTAGTTGAAGATGTCCTGCTCCTTGCAGGGGGGTTGGACTAGATGAACTTAAAAGGTCCCTTTCAGCCCAAAGATTCCATGATTCTATGATTTACAAGTTACTGGAGAAAACCTCTAAGAAAGAGCAGGGAGGTTCCAATGCACCACTGGAAAGCATAGAGGTGTAGGCATCTCCACAACAACCTCTTGTGAACACCTGAACAGAGATTTATGCGCACAGCTTAGCCAGAATGGGAGACTTTGTGAAAACTGTTTCTACTTTGCAGCTATACTACAAAACTGCTCAGAGAAATTAATAATTTAATGTAATTTACCTTTGCGGTATGCTGGTGGCACCAATGTACCAAATGAGTAACATAAACTGTGACCACGAACGGTACTGTAATCATCATGCCATTGTGCTCTGACGTACCAAGTGACGAATTGGTATTTGGTTGGGACCGTTTTACCATTAAGTCCTCATAAATGTCTAAGCATACTAAAGCCAGGATAAACTTAACAGCAGTAATTCTCTTGTCAACATTTGCAGAGATTACACTTGTACACACCCAGCGTTCAGGGTATGATGTATACTGCAAAGCTCATAAATGCTGAATCAAAGATAAAGAAATAACTTCCATCCCCCATTTATGGCTATACCTTGAGATGTATGCCTTTCAAAAGCACCTTAAATATATACTTTCCTACTAATGTGCGCAACCCGATACTGCCCCAGACATTTTTAATACTGCTTCATGTTTAGGGCATTATCCTTTCCCCATTTGTTCTATTTACACCAAATTAATTCTACTGGTTTCCTTCTCCCACTGACCAATGTCTCTTCAGCTTCCAGAGGAAAAGAAATTACTAGGTTGATCTGTGGGACTTAGGAGTTGTGGTGACTGACCCTTTGAGACCACTGTACTCTGGCAGTTTTCTTTTTATCTCCTGTTCCTTCTTTTTCTCTTTTTTTTTTTTTTGGGGGGGTGTGTGTATACAAAATGTAGCAACCTAAACCAGAAAGCTAGGCTCTTGCACAGCAGGACACGAAGACTTATGTCGCATGCTGTCCCCTGGAAGCCAGCAATGCCACTGGTGCTTCAAATTCAGCATTTTAACAGAGTAGGACTTCTTTTTAACAGAGGAGGATGTTTTAGCACCTAGGTTGGGCCATCAGTTTGATGCTTTCCCCTTGACAAGCTTTTATCAAACTGTCTTTGACAGCAGCAGGTCACCAGGGAAAGCCCCAGACTCAGTAACAAGGAAACTCTTGCCTCTGTCAATGCATTTACCCCCTTCGGTACAGGTCCTGCCTGGCCCAGGAGAGCTCCCCATGCGGGTTTCATCTGTGAAAAGTAAAGCAGATGTGCTAAATGGGAGTTGCAGGTGCCAGGACGTATATCTGTCCACATCTTTCCCCCTGTGACATCCTGGAGCCAAACTGTGTGCTCGGCTCCATCGGGTCCCCAGGACACATTCCAGTGGCTGTATGAAAAACAGACAGCGGAAATTGAATTGTTCATGCCTGGGTTGGACTCCTAATTGCCTCTCTTTGGAACCAGAACATAAGATAGCTGTGCGGCATTTCTTTTCCTGAATATGCCTGTCCCAGGATGAAGATCTTTTTCTTACGTAATTTGCTGTCCCTGCTCTGCTCTCTGCACAGCTGATTTACCCTGCACTGTGCAAATGCAGTCTTTGTTTACTCTTTTCATGGTCTAGAACAAGCCTTCAGTCATCCCAGGGGCAGGCTTTATTCCCATGGTCAGAACAAGAAAGAGATTTGGGATCAGGGGACCTCGTAAACACGGAGAAAAATAAATCTTTAGCATTGGGAACAGGAAGCTGCTTTCTACACTTGCTTGATGCTTCCTTGGCTTTGCTTCCTTGTAGGATGAGTGAACGGGGTGAAAATGGAACAGTGTTATTGAAGTAACAGATTTTAGTGATAGCACTAATACCTCCCCAGGTAAGCCCATGTTAGTGCCTAGTAAGCCCTTCCAAGCACATCAAAATGGGCAGCACTAAAGAGATTATAGCATTTTCTCAGCAGCCTCATCTGGTGTGATGTATATGCCCGGTATAGCATGATACAGGCTGTCCCTGAATAGCAGACAACAGCAGAGAGAAACACACCAGCAGGCAAAACATGAGAACACACTTTGGGCACTACTGAACTCTCTGGTATTAGCAAAGAAATAATACCAGCACAGTGATGCCCCTGTACAAATAGCATGATGTTCCTGCACCATGGATCGGGACTTTTGAATAGCAGTTGCCATTTTCCTCTGCTACGGTAACAACCATATAAATCTGGATTCCAGCTAGTAAGCTAGTTTATTAATTTAATCACTGCCACCAAGTTTAAAGGCATATCAGTATTTTTATGCAATCACAGTCTCAGTACCACTTTCTTTTGTCTGCCTTTTTTTTTTGCCTCTGTTATACAGTCCATTTTTTACTTGAAAGCTTTGAAATTAACGTGTAATCAATTATAAGAAAAGTACGAACACACATAGCCTTCTGTTCCCTTCACATTTATTATTTTTAAGACAGAGCTGCCCACCCATGCTATGTTTCTGTTGCCAGCAGAATGTAAAGCGCTGTGAAGTGATACAACAGGTCAGTGCCACCAAAACTGCCACTACCAGTGGCAGTACCTGGTGGGAAAAAAGAAAATAAAAGAAGAAAAAAAAAAGATTCAATTGCTGGCCTGTGTGCTTGGCCAATCCACAATCACTCAATTGTGAGCCTGGTTAAATGTGTGCCTTGCACTGCCCTCCTGCAAGCTTAGTTTTATCCTCTAAGAAAGGAGAACCCTACAGCCACTGGCAATCTGCTGTCAAGCCAAACTGCTCACCTTTGCACACCCTGAGAATTCACATAGGAGCCACATTCAGAAGGGAACTTAGTTTATACTAAAAGAAGTGAAAAGAAAACAAAACCTCTTGAATAAATGCATGCCTGTAGTAGCTGTTAAGTATTTTAAAGCGTCATTCCTAAGTAATTGCTAATCAAATTACTTTATTACAAGGCACAATTAAATATGTGCTTGAGGTCATCCAGCTATTTGCTGTTTCAAGGAAAGCACTTGAGTCAAAAGGATTTCCTAAATGGAGTCATTCAGTGTTTTATTTCTCCAGCTTCAGGAATTATTTTGGATGTGAATAATTGGACATTGAATAATCAGTTAAATGCCATTTCCATAAATTGTTTGTGCTTTACATAAAACAAGTAAAATGCTTTATAGGGCAATTTTGTTCTCCCTTTGAGGCACCCTGCACTAACCTGTTCTGCACCAAAGGCACTGTACTTTATGGCCAGTTTGGTCTAGGATGATTTGTGCATTTCTATTTTCAAATAGATCATTCACACAAACCAACACAGACAGACCATTAATTCTCACTTTTACTGAAATTAAAAGGAACTGTGCGAGAGATGTACAGATAAACCTAGAGGTGAGAATCACAGACTGTAACGTAAGCAGCTAAAAGTAAGGGCTGGTTACAGTAGGTACCATTTACAGACACTTAAGGGAACTGAGCAGCTCCAGAGTGCAGTTTGTCCTCTCTGCAGATGCCCTGAAAGTGGTTATTGAGAGACATAACTAGCTAAAATGTGAACATCTAGTTTCTGACATCTAAAGCTGAATGACTATCTAGCTGAATCACAGGCATCTGCTGGTTCAGTCAAAGCTGACAGTCAAGATCCTCAAAATGCATGCCTAAGTGTGACCTGTCAGTGGAGAAACCTGTCTCCACTACATTTTCCAAGCACCTGCATTTCCAAGTTGAGTTGAGTTGGCATCTCAACAAAAATCCTGATGCCAGCATGTTTCATGCTCCTTGGCCTTCTCCAGCAGGCAATCCCAGAGCGTACTTCACTTTCCTGACATCAAACAGTGCCGAGACAGAAGGTGTCTCTGACACTTTTATTCAGGTCATCAGCGGGATGTGGAAAACCAAGGCTGGAGTCCTTGCTTTCGTAAATATTGATTAATGCAACATGGGAAAAGTCTGACCAAAGAAGCAGAAATCCTTTCCTATTTTAGGCCCCATCTTCTCTTAGAGAGACAGGCTTCTATCAAATTCTGATCCAAATAAAGTAGAAGAGAGGAGTGAACCTGCACCTTTAGACAAAGAAAGCACTTATATAAGGAAAAATCTTTCTCATCCCTCATGTCTATTGCAAGAAAAAACTTCTTCAGTACTTAGCCTCCTGAGGACGCCTCTACATTGCTGCCTCAGTATCCCAGGCTGTGAAGCACCTCACAGTGGCCCAGCTGGCCTGGTTTCAAAATGTCATAGGTACCTGCTTTTTTGGTACTTCTCTCTCCCATTACACTACATAGATAGTGTAAATAGTCTGTCTAATTCAGGGCCAGGGCTTCCATTACAGGGAGAAACATGAAGGAATTGGGCAAAGCAACACTGAACTCTGATCTCCATCCTCCATGCGAGACTCTTCTTGCCTGTTTCTGCATCTCGGGCCAAGACAAGCTCAGGTTATAAACAGTCACAGAGATCTATTCAGGCCTTTACACATGCTAAGAATGAGCAGAAGGTTTATGGTCCAAAAAGCAGCAAAAAAGGCTTTTCATGAAGAATATGCTTTGAGCTTGGGAAGTATAAAATGAAAAACAAACCACAAACAAGACAAACCCCACCCAGAAATGCACATTTCGGGGTTCGAAAGCTAACTCTGCCAGCGACTGGATGAATGAGGGGATCGTGGTTAACAGGAGCAGGCTCTTCCTACTTCCTAGGTACTATAAAAAAGTTCTGAAAGGTGTAGCTCTGGTCTCTGACAACGTGTCAAATGGTAGCATGTTAACTGAGTCCACTCCTGCATCCCTCAGCAACAGACAGGACAGCGTGGTTCAGACAGAGGGAGGGAAAGTGAGTGCATACAGGTATGTGAACATAAAGATAACAATGTCCCACATAGTTTTCATTCTCCTTTACAGTTCTTCAGCTGGTGTGTGCTAAAAGGTTGTCATTTGTATTTTACTTGTTTAAGCCTGCTGCAGTGGAACATCTCCTGCCTGGCTCCCAGCTCACCAAATGCCACCCTTAGACTGCTGCCATGCAATGATCTGGCTATAGCCATCGTCATTACAATTCTCTGCCCCAGCTCCACTTGGGAAATACAATTCCCTTGAGCATGCTTCATCTAACATTTTATTGCCTTCATATACTTAACCTTAATGGTCATAACATTTCAATCAGATCTGACAGTACTTATGATAAAAATCTCTTTAGATGCTATCATTATTTATTGTTGCATTACTACTAGGCAAATATCTCAATGGGGTTTATAAACTACGCGCATAATATGTAGCTTTCAGTTAAAATGTTGAATGACTAAGATTTTTATTTTAAACCACTGCCATGAAACGTCACTGAAAATGCCCTGAAGATGATAATCAGAACATATTTTCTTCCTAAAATATTTTAGTCATCAGAGAGGCAAGTTTACCTTGTATGAATATGGAAGTGCTTGATGGAAGTAATTTGGGGCTTGTTCTGTTTTCTTCAAATCCCAACTCTGCAACGTGCTTGATGTTTTTTCCATGCATCTTCATTTTTGAAAATGCAATCAAAGTACAATGCAACCCCAAAGAACCATGTTAATTAATAATAACATAGATTACAAAGAACAAATTGTATTTATCGTGTCAAGCTTGTTGGGAATTGTCACAATGTTATACTGATATTATCCTTGCCTTTAATTTTCAGGTCATATTCACTATAGTTTAATATGACTCCTTCTGCTTGTTCTCTAAGTTGACCCCTTAGGTGGCAATTGGTCATTTGAGGATTATTCTGGCTGCAGATCCTGCTGGGATGAAGGTTAACGGAGAAAACACAGCTTCTTATTAGACTGAGTAGTAAGAAATGTTCAAGGTGGTTGTAAAACAAGCATTGCATTATACTGCACCTTAAGAGATAACTACAGTTGAGGTGGTTTGAGAAGTTCTGTTTCAGTTGCTCATGCTTTGCAGACCTGTTTCCAGAACTTCCATTTCTGAAGCCTGAAATCCGTGGTTAGTAACACTGAGGTCTGGGTTATATTGGTTTGTAAAATTTGAACAAAAGTTTATCTGATATACTTGAGAAGAAGGGTAAAGAAGAAACCTGGTGGCAATTTTAAGGAAAGAAAATAAAAGTAGGACTTAAATTATGACCCAATTATTCATTTTACCAGGACAGTGCTATTTGCCATACTAATACAGAGTAACCAAGAGCACCAGCCCCAAAGAATTTGCTGTCCTGCTTGAGCCCTGACATGGGTGAAAACATAAGACTTAAATATAGTGGAGGGGGGTGGTGGTGGTTGGAATCAACAACTAAATAAATACAACTCAAAGGCCCCTGCTTTGATCTGTCACTGCTCTAAACATTTAACCCCATAGCCTGAATACTCAGAGCTGAACAGCAAGTGAAGCATCTGATAAGAACAGCCTGGAAACTCTTTAATAGTGGGCAAGGTGGACTCGACAGTTTGCCCCAACTGAGTGGTGGGACAAAGTATGTGTGGTGTGTGTCCAGCGGGCTGCACATCAGCCCGGCTAAATCCCCCTGTTTAGGGTCAGAGCAGGGTTTCTGTAATGCTTCAGTCCCGTGTTCAAGCAAGCCTTTGACAGGTAGCACGCCGGGATCCTCTCAAAATCCCTACTGGGGAGGACGTCGTTAATGCCAACTCAATTAACATCACGGATGTTTTCTGCACCGGACTGTCCACGCCACTGTCTGTTCCCCGGGTCAACCCTCTCCAGCCACTCGCTACCCAAGGAACCTCCTCCAGCCGGGATTACGAATAATCAGTCTTGAAGCACAGCAGCAGTGTAAACGAGATTAGCCTCTTCAGAACAATTTTACTCCCGGGCAGATGCTGGCGAAGGGATTAGCGTTTAGGCCAGGCTTCTCCCGATTTATTTTCGCTCCTCGGATTTCACTTACCCATTTCACTAACCCGAACCTCGGGACAACCGGTACGGGTTGTCCCCCGCCGAGGGGGACAGCCCGCCCGGCTCAGCCTCCGGCCCCGCTCCCCGCCGGCCCAGGGCCACAGCTACCCCGGCGCCGCTCCGCCGGGCCACCCGCCTCCCGGGGCCGGCAGTGCCTTTCCGCCCGCCGGGGGCCGGGGGAAGCGTCAGTCGAGCCCCACCCGCAGGCCGCCCCGCGGGAGAAGGCGGTGCGGCGGCCGGGGGCCGCCAGGTGCGAGGAGCCCCGCCGGGCCGGGCCGTGGGGCGGCGGGCAGGGCGCTCCCCGCGCCGCCGGGGCTGGCTGCGGGCTCCGCGCCGCCGGCGGCCCCACGCCGCAGCCGGGCTAGCGCGGTTCCATTAACGGCTACCTGAAGGGACCGGCCGCTTTCTCCGGTCACGTTTTTGCGGTGACCCTCCCGGGTTTTAGCAGTGCCCGCGGGCTGCTCCGGAGGCGGTGCCGGCTCTGCCGCAAATGAAGCCGGGCCCCGTAAGAAGAGATTAGCTCGGGGTTTACCCTTCACCCGTGTAGAGATCAGCTGAGGACAGAGGCTACCCGCCTCCCTAAAAATGGGATTCCCGGAACGCCCTAAATGAAAAAGCCAGGCCAGGATCAGCGCTGGGGAATTGGGGGGGGGGGGGGGGGGGAGGCGGCGAGGCACGGCCGACCCCCCCGACCCCCCGGAGCGTCGCATTTAGTGAGGGAAAACATGGAAAGAAGAGGGAAGGCGCCTTTTGTTCCGCCGCCCGCGGCGGGGAGGAGAGGCCTGGGCTGGGCCCCCTCACCTGCCCCCTCCGCCCCCGCCCGCCGCGGCGCGGCTGCTGCTTGTTTGCGCTCGGCTTATCCGGAGCGGAAATTCCTTTCCGTTTTTGTGAATGACAAACTCATTAACGATTCATCAACACAACCTGTTCCAGCCGGCCCGTCGCCGCGGCAACAGCCCCTTCCGCGCTCCCCCATTGGCTGCGCCGGGGAATGTATCCATTGAGGCGTCCCGCGGTTGTACCCATTGAGGAGCCGCCGGGCGCCGGGCGCGCGGGGCCGAGGGGCGCCGCTGGCGGGGAAGGGGCGGCGGCGGCAGCGCTGAGCGGGGCAGCCCCGCTCGGCGGCGCGTTAATTGGATTTCATTCACTCGGGGCGGAGGAAAAGCCCAAGGGCTCGAGCTGCGGCGGCGATTAGGCAGGTTCATTCAGGGATTCATTGACAAAAAAAAAAAAAAAAAAAGAGACCGGGCAGGCTGGCTGCGCGCACACGCACGCTCACACACACACACGCTCACACTTAGACACACACGCACCCCCGGCGGGGCTGCTTCTCCCTCCCCGTGACTCCACCGCTGCCCGGCGCGGGGGAGGCGGCGCGGGGGGGGGTGCTGCGTGATTCATTTTCCTGGGGCGGAGGGAGATAAGTTGTGCGGAGTTGGAGGGGTGCAGCCCGCCTGGCCAGCCGCATGTCCCTGTGAGAGAGAGGGGCGCTTCCAGAGCACGCTGCGCTTCCCCCCGTTCTTCCTCATGCTAGATACGTTCAGACCCGTCCCTTTCGCGTCGGAAATGGCGATTAGTAAATCCGTGGCGTGGCTGAACGAGCAGCTGGAGATGGGCAACGACCGGCTGCTGCTGATGGACTGTCGGCCGCAGGAGTTGTACGAGTCGTCCCACATCGAGTCGGCCATCAACGTGGCCATCCCCGGCATCATGCTGCGGCGGCTGCAGAAGGGCAACCTGCCCCTGCGCTCACTCGTCGCCAGCAGCGAGGAGGACCGGGAGCGCTTCGCCCGCCGGTGCGGCACCGACACGGTGGTGCTGTACGACGAGCACAGCCGCGACTGGAACGAGAACACGGGCGGAGAGTCCGTGCTGGGGCTGCTCCTCAAGCGCCTCAAAGACGAAGGCTGCAAGGCGTTTTATCTGGAAGGTGAGAAGGGCCGCCCGGCGCTGGGCGAGAGATCGCTGCCTGCCGGCCTGCCTGCCTCCCTGCCTGCCAGGGGCCCGGGGCTGTGGGTGTCGGGGAGGCGAGCCCTGCGGCTCGGCGGTGCGGCTTTCTGCCCGGGGAAGGGAGGGGGGGCGTCCGCGGGGTGTCCTCCCCACCCCCCGGACACGGCACGCTGGCGCTCCGGGAGGACACCAGCCTGCCCTGCCCGAAAGCCCCCTGCCCTCTCCCCGCCACCCCCCAGCACCCTTCTCGCTTTGTTTAAAGGGACCCCGGAGACCGGAATGGCTGTAGCAGCGAGGGGAGGACGGGGCTAGCGGGGAGCCCGGCGGGAGCCGGGAAGGGCAGGAGGAGTTGCCTTCGAGACACCTCGCTCCAGAGGTACCCCCAGGGCGAAGCGGCACGGAGCTTTAATCTGGAATGTGCTGAGCCCTCCGCCGCAGCGGGCGATTTTCTTAAACCTTCTTTTAGGTTAGTCCGTCTGCGCGAGACTGTGACTTTTTTTTTTCTCTTCTCTTGTTTTCCCGGGGCTCGAGAGGGTGGGAAACAGATGCCCCTTTCCAGGCAGGGCTGTACCAGGGAAGTAAGTCGGCTTGCCATCTTACATTAGGTTGCATTTTTTTTCCCCCCCTTTGCTTTTCTCCCCAGGTGGTTTCAGCAAGTTCCAGGCCGAGTTCGCCCTGCACTGCGAAACTAACCTAGACAGTTCGTGTAGCAGCAGCTCTCCTTCTTTGCCAGTCCTGGGCTTGGGAGGCCTCCGAATCAGCTCTGATTCCTCATCAGACATTGAATCTGACATTGACAGAGACCCCAATAGTGCCACCGACTCCGATGGCAGCCCTCTCTCCAACAACCAGCCTTCCTTCCCGGTGGAGATTTTACCCTACCTCTACTTAGGCTGTGCCAAGGACTCCACTAATCTGGACGTTTTAGAAGAGTTTGGCATTAAATACATCTTGAATGTTACCCCCAACCTGCCTAATCTCTTTGAAAACGCCGGCGAATTCAAGTACAAACAGATCCCGATCTCTGACCACTGGAGCCAAAACCTGTCTCAGTTCTTTCCTGAGGCCATATCCTTTATAGGTGAGACCCGCTTATTTGCCGACAGATATATGTCAAGCGGCAGAATTCAATTTATTTTGCAGAATTGAGGAGATTTCGGGCGAGAAGCGGTAGCAGCGTTTCTGTCAGTCTCTGTCGGATGCCCCGCTTTCTGGTTTAAAGCCAGTTTAAGCTGAGGGGCGGGTTGGGGCTGTTGGGGGTGGTGGTGAAGAGCCCCGGTGAATTGTAAGCGACGTTTGCAGGTTGCAGACGCATTCCTGGTTTGGCTGGCTGTGGGATTCCTCCCTGAGCCGTTTGTGTCGGAGCTGGGGACTGAGCAATGTGCAGGATGGGGGATATTTTTAAATCCCTTCCTGGCGGAGGTGGTGGTGGTGGAGAGCAAATGAACCCGGGGTTGATGGCTTATCCGTCCTTTTTGGTTTGTGGTGGTGGTTTTCTTTTTCTTCTTGAGGTTACTGAAGAACAGTAGAATAAAAAGAAACTATCTGGCAAGCTAACTTTAGCTTTTAAATATAAGTTATGAATAACCAGTATCCCTGGCAAATGTGTAGTCACAGCTTTAATTAAATCTCTTGGTAATAATGATATATCTCTCAGGCTCGGTGCTTCGGTTAGCCAGCCCTTAGACGTTATCCGTCAGCTTTTGGAAACACTCCTCGGGCTCAAGGAGCTCTCGTTAAAATTTGCACTCTCCTTCGTTTCGGGGGAGGGGGACACGACTAAAATCACCCCATCGGGGTGCGGTGGTGTGGGCATCGCATTATCTGTTGGGAAGCTGTGCTGTAATCCGGTTGAATGATACCGGTAATAGTGGAGAATGTAGGTAATCTGAGCCCAGCAGGAAGAAATGTGGGCTGGAAGCCACAAAGAAACTAATCTCCAGGCATTGTAATGCATTTCCTATTACAAAGGAACCCATTTTCAACCAATGTTGACATCCTGTTCCTCCTAATGGGCTGTCCCCTGTGACTTCCCTCATTCTTTTAAAATGCCTGAATACTTCCATTGTTAGCTGCACAACAGTTGGAGAATAATTTAATAGACCTTTGCAGTCTGCTGGTCTGTATAAAAGGCATTCAGTGACATATTGCAGGATTTCCATGCTGGGGCAAGGGGACTGTAAGAATTTAAGGCAAATCTCCAGGCAAAAGAGTGTCTTTTAAAACTGACTTTTAAAACGGTGTCATGCAGCGTACCCAGCTCCCGTTGTCTCATTCTTAGTTTTCTCAGCTCTTGGGCTCGGGTACAAATAGGTAGGGGGGGTGGATTCTGCTCTTGCCCTGGTTTTAAGCTGGTGAAGTTAACTCCTGCCTTGCAGTGACAGGTACGGGGATCAGAATTGCCCTTTCTTCCCATTTGATGCTAATCTCGCCTGTGTTGAGATCAGTTACCAACCCCCTGTCTTATGTGTCCTCTGCCTGTTTGTACAGATGAAGCACGGGGGAAGAACTGTGGTGTCCTGGTGCATTGCTTAGCAGGGATCAGCCGCTCGGTCACAGTGACGGTGGCCTACCTCATGCAGAAGCTCAACTTGTCCATGAACGATGCCTATGATATCGTCAAGATGAAGAAGTCCAACATTTCGCCCAACTTCAACTTCATGGGTCAGCTGCTGGACTTTGAGCGGACTCTGGGGCTGAGCAGCCCCTGTGACAATCGAGTGCCGAACCAGCAGCTGTACTTCACCACTCCTTCCAACCAGAACGTCTTCCAGGTGGATTCCCTGCAGTCCACGTGAGCTCGCACCGCCTCCCTTCTCCTGTCCGTTTCATGGGATCACTCCTCAATGGTTTCTCTTTGGCAGCGATAAAGAAAATGCAGCTTTCTCTTTTTCTGGCCTCTGCTATCAAAAAGCAGCTGCCAGTGCAGGCTGGGAAAGGTTACACAGTATGGAATCGGCTATTGCGAAGGGAGGGAACGTGGTGACCAGGCGGCAGGTGGGCAGCGTGCTCATCCCTGCTGGCGCAGTGGCTTGGGTCCGAGGACTTCCAGGGTGGTGGGGTAAGGCTGGACAGGCTCAGCACGTGTTCTCTAGAGCCTGGAACTGTCCTGCTTCCCTCTCTGCTTTTGGATCTGTGAAACACATCTTTGTCTTCAGTGAAGACTGGTTATTTTTGTTTGTTTGTTTGTTTTAATTTAGAGGAGCCAAAGAAAGACGTTTCAGCTTAGTGTATTTGGAGTACTTGTTTGCTGGGAGCTCAGTAGTAGTCTACTTGATCAATGTAAATATTTAATCTTAAATCGATTTGCAATTTTATTTGAATTCACATGTATTCAAGAAATCAATCCAAGGGACATCTATGTTTTTGTTCTCTTCATAAATTCTGCTTTGTTTGTTTGTTTTGGTTTTTTTAATTGCAAAGAATATATTTGCAGCATGCTTAATTTTATTGTTCAACTGAAGCAAGCTTTCCATGAGGGAGAATTGGTAATGGTGAGAAGTTTGCAAATCATGTTTTGTGAGCAAGTACTGTCTCTTCTTTCATATAATTTTCCTTTCCTTGTGGTGATTTTTTTTCTCATGCTCTTGATGTAGCTTCCACATGATATATATATTTTTAAATTAAATTAATTTTTTGCCTTACCTTTTGTAAATAGGTCATCTGGGAGATTTGTCTTTGAATGCAAAAGATTTTCGATCACTTTTTAAAACTTTCAGATGTGCGAAACAGTGCATTACCTCTGTACAAATTCTTCAGGGAGCTTCACCTCAAATGCAATATTTTGCATCTTTTTCTTTTTTCTTTTTTTTGTATAAAACTGGAAGTATGTGCGAGCATTTGTACCTGTGTGTACGCACAGTGAACCTGCACACGGTTGCCAATAAGGGAGAGTCTAATTCATGGTGTAAAAGTTTTAAGATGGAATTTATTATAAGAATGTAAAACCTTAAATTATTAATAAATAAATAACTATTTTTGGCTATTGAGAACCTGGCTGCTTTATTCCCCCTTGCTCCTTTGTGTGGGTGTGGTTAATTGCACATACAACATATGGTTATGTTTAAAGGTAATGATTGCTTTCAATAGCTTTTGTACAGCCCCTAAGACAATAAAGCCTTGATTTCCCCTTTGGTCCACTGGTGCCTAAATGAATAAACAGTCCATGTGCTGGATTCCTGTCTTGCTTTGGTGAAGGGAATGCTTTTGAAGGCCTTGAGGTGAATTGCAAAATATTCCAGCATCCCTTTGATACCCCAGGGATGCACCTGACCCTGGGCCGTAAGGATCCTTCCCCTCCCCCCCCCCCCTTTTTTAAGAGTAAGGAACTGCTGTTTTCTGGATTTATTTACAAGTTTTGGCCACTCAATTACAGATGCCAGGAGATGGGTTTGTGCTCTCCTTATCTATCTGGCAGGAACTCCTTTCACAGATTCATCAACAGCCTGCAGCCTGTAAATGGTTTTTCTGTCACTGTTCAGCTACGTTGCAGCTCAGCAGGTGAAGTCAAGGAGGAAAAGTCTCTCTACCCTTAGTCACCTCATTTCCTCTTTGGACCCTTCAAGTAGTCCTGTCTCTGCAGAAGGAAAAAGGGGGATTCTAGCGATTGCAAAACTTCCTGCTGCAACTTATGTCATTAACATCCTGATGAGAAGTGGCCCAAGGTAAAGTGGTGCCAAAATCCCTGTGCAGTACCAGGGTGATGGGCTGATGCTGCAGCTGGGGCTGGCTGCCGGGGTTCTGCAGAACTGGCAGCTGGAAGCACATTTCAAGTAATTTTAGAAACTGCAAGTGTGTGAAATGAAAAGCAAACAAAACATGGGAAAAAAAGTGAGTCAGTGTCTCATGCAGTAGTGGCCTAGATTGAGTGCATAAACTGTGAAAGTAGAAGTGGGTTGCAGTTAAACTTGGCTTGTGCTAATCCAGTTTTGAACGGTTTCCGCTCTTGGCATTCCCTGTGCTGCTCTGCTCAAAGTGGAGATTTGCAAGCAGCTCTAGCAATTTCCTGTCCAGCTGCAGCTCAAGTGACTCTTCCCCCCCCCTTTTTTTTTTTTTTAATATGGTCTGCGGATAATTTTAGCCAGTTTCCTCTTTGTGGATTATTAATCTGCTTTCCTTGTAGAACCTACATAGCTGCGTCCCTACTGTTCTGCTGAAGTCAACAGATGGCCTCCCCGCCGCTTCCTCTCGTTTCGCTGTGGGTTTGTTGTCAGGCCACTTCTGAAATTAATAGTGTTTTCTGGCCGGCTGCCACAGGCCATTACCACAAAGGGGAAGTAACACATCTGAATAGCAGGAAGCCGGGCAGGGTCACGGCGTGAACTGAACCTGTTGAGCGCAATCGGGCCTCTCCCGTTCAGCAAGTGTAGGGCTCCTCATCCCTCCCCCTTTTTCATACGCCTTGCATGGAGAAAAGGCTGATGCCGAACGCCTCAGCTGTTTGCACCGGGCAAATATTTCCGGCTGAATGAGTTGCAAATGTTAATTGTGACTAGGTGCCCGTTAAGGTGGGGAGGCAAAGAGCAGTGTGCAGTGGTGCAGCCCAGGGGAGGAGTGCCTTGGCTCTCTTTGCTTCCTTGTCCCAAAAATGATGAATTGCAGAAGTACCCATTTGGTGTCAGTCACCGGTGAAGCAGGAAGGAAGCAGGAAGCCCTTGTGAGCACTAACTTTTCAAAGCAGCTTGCAAAGATGACCGGCTTTGCTCAGACACACACACACATACAGCAGAGTTGGGCAGAAAACTTGTTCCAGACTTTTCCTCGAGCAAGGCTTGAACCAGGGCTGTTAGTCAGAAAACTTGTCTGAACTTGAGCCAGGTCTGGGCGAGAACAACTTCGGTCACAGGCAAACCCAAACCAGAACTGGAGCCAAACCAAAACCTGGTTCAACCTCTGATTTTGCCGGGGGTGTTCACACTCGCTCATGCGCCAGCTCTTAATTACAAATGGTTTGGAAGGAAAAGAGGTGAGGGCTTTCACCAGCAATGTTCACCCTCCCTAGACAGGCTCCTGGGTTACTCTGCCCCAGCACGGTGCAGGGAAAGGCTCATGCTACACAAGCATTTGCCAGCTTTTCTGAGGCCAGGCTCTGCTTGCTCCTGCAGCCCCACCAGCACTTGTTCCAGAATAACTCGCTTCCCCTCTCCCCTCCCTCGTTTTAGTCCTTGCTGGGATGGGGCAGAGGTCTCGGGCTTCTGGGGGGTTTGGCAGCTATTGCAGTTCCTCAGCTGGTAAAGTAATTTGTAAAGGGAAGAATAAGTCCTTTGTGCCTGTAGGGACAGGCCTGATGTATATAGAGGGAAGAGAGGGAATACCACCCCCATTCCCCCCCTTTGCGTCTGAAAAAATTGCAACCTGCTTCATATTAGAATGTAGGAGTGAGAGGTACTGAATTCCTTCAGAAGCTATGGAGGTATTAGGAAGGAAAATCGTACCCTCAGGAGCGATCAGAGCTTTCTCATGCGACCCATCGGTGCTTTTAACATAAAGGGTGAAGTTGTGTCCTGTGGCATCCATCCCCCCTTTGCTCTGGTAAGGCCAAGGTTCCCCTCAGTGTTTGGGTGCACAGTAGCACTTTGCTTTCTATTTTCTGAGCAATAACATCGTGTAGCTCACTGTGCTGGTTCCCCTTCTTGCATTTCCTCTTTCCTGCTCACGCCCTTTCAAACCACTCTATGGCCACCTTCAGAGTATCTTCCAACTCTTTCTTTTTTGTTGTTGTGGTTGTAGCCGTAATTTTCTTTTTCCCCATTCTGTTTCTTGTTCTTTTGTAATGCTGCTCTTCCCCCCGTGCCTTCTGTTTTTCCACAGACCTTTTCCTAAGCTCCATGGCTCATCCTTTCTTCTCTCATTTTCTTGCCTTGTCTTTTTTTTTCCTGTTACTCTCTTCCTGTTTGTCTCATGTATCCTCAATCAACTCAATTTTTCCCAGCCTTAAGCCTCCCTACTCCTCTTTGTTTTCACAGTGAAAAACAGGGTGAGTTCTCGTAGAGTCAGTCAGTTCAAATGAGCTGTAGGAAAGACGTATTTGAGAGGAAGAAGTAAGAAGATACCACTGCTGTCCTCTTGCCGCTTCCTAGCAGATGACCTTGTTCCCCATTTCCATTCCCCATCGCTGGGTGGATTTGGCTCTGCGTGGCTTCCCTGGGTCCTCTCTGTATGGCACCCAGCACTCTGCTGCGGCTAACAGGGAAGGCAGGCGTGAGGAAGCAGCTTTTCCTCAGGGCCCACCCAGTGTCACGGTGCACTAACCCCCCCTCCAACAAGTGGGGAGTAAAGTGGGAACAGACTGAAAATGTGGCCGCCAAAGGCAGCTCTGCTAGAAAAACTGAAACCAGGCTTAACAATCGTGTGTCTGGAGAGCGTTTCTTCAGCTTCTCTGAAAAGCTTAGCCAAAAATTTTTCCCTGTTGAGAAGCACGATGAAACTTTATTCGGAGCTCCAGGAAAAAGAATTGCACGTGAACATTTAAACGAGGCTACAGCTTAGGCCCTCTCTCCACACCGCTATAAATCACCAAAAGCTTTGCCTGAGTGAAGGTGGTGGAACAAATTGCTAAGCTCAGTTCAGTGCCCCCCTGGACCTTGGGTGTGCATGTTCAGCATTGCTCAGTTACCCCAGGAGCACAAGCATGGGGCAGGGCCCCTCCATCACGCAGCAGCGCATGTGAGTGACTGCTGGGACTCCAGCGAGATGCTGCATTCAAGGAAGGTGGCTCAGTTTGCTCCAAACACCTCATAGCCAAAGGGAAATAAAGGCTACCCGCTGGTGTTTTCTCATGGCATGTGGTGACATTGGGGTGTATGCGGACTCTGCCCTTTCCCCCCGCCTCCCCAACATCGAGAAACGGAGGGTGCTGCATCATGCGTCTCCTTCCTTCATTGCCAAGTTTGAGAGATAAGAATGTGCTGTGACTTACTAGACAGGACAGGCAGAAAGCTGGTATGGGAACTGCTCCCTTTTGAGTAAAGTGCTTGTCTCTGTAAGGAAAGGAAAAAACCGTGTTAGATGCTTTGTTGTTTGTTATCGTAGGGATCTGCAAGCGCCGAGGGAATTTCGGAGTGCTCACAGCCATAGCTTTTCCTCATAAGGCAAAGATGAAGGATGTTGACTTACCACAAACACAAGGAGATGATTATCAGATGGAAAGTGGGGGCATGGAGTCTGTTTAGGAAATATTTCTTAATGACAGAAGTTGCATTCAGGACTATATTTGAGAGATGCAACAGAACGTGCGCCCTGTGCTACTTCACAGCTGTGATCCCCAGGACGCAGGAAGCGTGCAGAAATGCTGGCGCGCTCCCATCCCGCGGCTGTTCCAGCACTGCAGATACGAGCGACATAAAATGATACTACGTGGGAGGTCTGTTTACCATAATGTGGAGACCACGGTGAAGCACTTTGCTCATTTCACTGGAGGCACAAGTGTTTTGGAAAGTTCTGCTACTGAGATCTTCCACCTTCCCAAATGGGCAATGTCCTCGCTTAACTTCAAGACTTTTATTTTAATAAACTTCTCTGTTTTTCTGTTAAAGCCATGTTTTAGGGCATTATGGAAGTCTCTTTTTTCATCTTTTTTTCCTGCTGACCTCAACTCTGTAGGAAACAAATTCCCATCTGCAAGTGAAGCCATCTGAAAAACAGATTGATGGCTGACACTTGGTTTACTCAGGGCAAAAGTTCTTTATAGTTTAAAGGTGGCGTTTTTTCCCTTTGCTGGGAAATTATGTCCTTGCAAAAACAGACTGGAAGCACTAGTATTTAGTATTTGTGAAAACACATTATCTGTTCAGTTGCTAAGTTGGGCACTCAAATGATGTAAATCAGCATAGCAGCAGAGACTACCAGTGGAGAATCCCAGCACAGACTGGTGGTTGTAACACTCTTGAATCCCTTGAAGACATTATCTGCCTCTATATAGAGACCATTAGGGACATTAGTGTTTTTTGTAGATCCTTTTTCCCTGAATACAGTAATATGATAAGATTCTGAACTAGACACAGAGCTAGAAAGTCGAAATGTCTCAATGTGGTGGGAGAGAACTTTTCTCCTTATTTTAAAAAATTATAATCTTAGTGTCCTGGGGACCTACTAACACGTAAAAAAAAGAAATCAGGATCAGTGAGACTTCAGCTATTGCTTGATTGATTAGGATTTCCTGTGCTATCAGTGATCTAAATTGCATTTTCTGTGTCGGTATTTCTGCCACATTCATTTGTTTGAGGGGTTTCTAGGCCAAGCCTGCTCTCTGTGAAGAAATGTAGCACAGCACTTCTCATCTGGACTGAAATTCAGCCCATGCTGAAGCCCAGCACGGAGCTGATATTCGATTTAAGCATCAGGAATTGAGTAACGCTCAGACTCTGTGCAGGATGTTTTGGTTATAAATAAAGACAAAATGTGTCTGATTTCTCAGAATACAAAAAAGGAACAACAAATCAGTCTTTCACACACACCTTTAAAATCCCTCACCCAGGTTTTTTAAGTGAAATTTTGCAGGATACTGTATGTGAACAAAAGCTTTTTTATATTTGCAAATTACTGTCAGAGCAGACAGTAGACAATGTCTATTATTAAGGTGAACCAATGCTTCCTTTTGAAAGAGGACTTTTCAGATGTTTACAGCTTTGCTAGACTTTGTTTGGACTTGAATATAAATGCCTCAGGCTGATCTATAAAGATGAAAAGAAATTAATATCCCTCTGAAAATGTCATCCTAAAAGGCTTGGCCCTTTTTTCTGCAGAAAATGCCTTGTTTTTTGTCTGTGTAACAAAATCTGTTACTGTTTCCTCAAACATCTTCGGCACTCTGTGCCTGGAGGAAGGGACACGAAATCTGGCAGGGTGTGTCGGGAATGCGCCTGGCGCTGCTTCCCTGAAAAGCTCCTGTTGCCAAAGATTTGAGCATTTGGAAGATGGTGATTTGCACATGCCAAGCAACTGCATCTTGAACTTTCTTTATAAGTTAGCAGCGATAAAATTTAGCTGAGCCAGCTCCCGGTGTTGAGCTGCCAGCTGCACTGAGCAGCGACGGCACAGCACCCTGGGGGCAGGGAGGGGATGTGTGATGTCGTGTCAGTGAGGTAGAGGATTGTGCCGTAAGTCTGCCCCAAAATGGGTAAGTTTGACTGCACAGCTATACTGTTTCTGTACCTGAGCAGTACCGATCACAGCCATCTCGAGTGTCTCTGCATTGTGCAGTGTAAATACTCTTTACATCCCTGTTTTCTCCGGGCAAAATATGGATGAGATCAGTCATCTAAGAACAGTTTTGGTGTTAAGCAGAAAAGAAAACGCACGTCAGCTGAGAGAAAGCGGGGTGCCGTGGTGATGATGCTGGAAAGGCAAGAGATGAGAAAATGTAGCTGTTTCTGGGATTCGCTGGCAGCTAAACTTTGTATGCTTTGAGGTGTCTCAAGTGGCAGCTAGGTGCACAAGTTCCTCCTGTAAGCTTCAAAGTGCTTGACATTTGCAACCTTAATAATACTCTTCTAATAGTGTTTTTTCTTCATGCCAGCAATACATATTTCAACCTCCCTGACGAGGTCAAAATGAATGGCATTCTTATGGCTTTACACAAGAGTAGCAGAGATCGTACTCAAGCCCTCAATTTGTTATTACAGTATTAAGGTTTCAAAAGACCCTATTGATTATGGTGAAATAAAATTAACAGGATTCTCATTTTTTACGCTTCAAAGTGTATGTAAGCTTCCTTTGGCAGGTATTTAATAATCTAGTATGTTTATAGAGTACCTTGGCTAATGAGAGCTGGTTAGAGCTATGGGACGTTACTGTGATGTTAATAATAAATACGATTATTATCTGAGGTCAAAAGAAAATTTCCTTTTTTCCTCATTCCTGCACAGCCTGGTACAGTGTGTAGCTTGACTTAAATAATGTGCATGTTGCTATATTCCAGAATGACAGTTCTTACCTACATCCTTGGATTGATGAGTCTTATTACAGAGTTCAATGAGCTTATTCCTGTCAGTAAAGATATTCACATGCTTAACTATTGGCAAAATCAGACACTGGGGCATTCTTTTGGCTGTGAAAGTGCATTGCACCCTGAAGGCTGCATAATAATTGATAATATCGACTAATGATTGAAGAAACCAGGAATTCTTGGGCAGGGCAATTTCTCACATTACTAGAACTTTCTGAATTAACTAATGAGCTAAATGCCCTTGTGTATTGGCTACGCAGCATAAGGGAGTAAGAAGCAGTTTGTTCGGAAGTACAGAGCCCTCACACCCTGGGGAGCTGGTTCCACGAGGAGCATCAAACAGGGAACTTGGGCAACAAAGTCCTAAGTCACAAGTCACTTAAAAGTCCATCCTACTCTTTTGCTTTTGAGAGCATCAGAGAGAGGACTCATAGTTCATGTTGTTGCAGCACTATAAATGGAGTTCCTGAAATAAAACTGAAGTAATACGATGATGAATCAGGCCCGGGAGCTGTGCGTGTGAGTGCCATTACTTGGCCGGGGGGGGGGGGGCGGGAAGGAAAAATATATTTTCTAATGTATTCTTGTAAATGTGAGTTACTGTTATTCAAGAAACACAGAAAGGGATCTGTATTGTTCCAAAGTGAATGTCAAATGATTCTGTTCCTTGTGCCTTCTACCTATGGTGATGATGATGATTGATTCATTCCCTGTAGAAGTTTCTAGCTGTTTTTGTACCTTGTGTGTCTGCCTAGAAGTGACAGTTGTTGTCAGGCAGGTCTTTGATCTGTTAGTAATCACAGACCTGGCTAAAGGCAGTCGGTTTGCTTCTTTCGGACCCAGTACCAGAGAGTTTAATAAACGTTCTTTTATACAAAGATGGTAGGAAGCAGACAAGGGTTATGGCCCAAGGCAAGGAGTGCGTGACAAAGCTTGAGCAGTACTAACCTACTTGGTCTGTGCGTGCAAGAACGAGAGTATGATGAGCAAGCTGTTATTCGTACAGAAAAGAGAAAAAAGTCACCAGACTATAAGGGAAGCAGTCATGGTCATCACATTGAGATGGACCAGACAGTCAGGGTGCAGGATACGTTCTGATGCTAGGCCCAGATGATCAGATGCCTCTGAAAAGCCAGTCTATTCCCTTCATCCTTCTTCTAGTTTTCAGTTGTGTCCTCTTGCTTCTTCCTTTGCTGTCAAAAGCACTTGTCTGTCTGCAAAACTTTGCAAAATTTACCAATATTTCTTCTGGTGATCTAGTTCTGATGTAGCACACCATGACATCAGAAAAGCATTAGACATAGTGCAGTGTTGGGCATTGGAGGATGCAATTAGTGACGATAGAGGGATGGACAGAACTGAATCTTTTGGCATTAGCTTGAGCTGAGATTGGCTTAGCTGTAAAATTCAACTATGGCCCCAGCGTCTGGGCATAAAATTAATTGGAAAGACAGGCTGGGAGGGTTCTGGGCAAGGAAACTTCCTCCTGATGGGTTCATGGAGAAAATCTTCAAGAATTAAAATGGGATGGTGCCAGAGGGCACACTAGACTCACACACTTGATATCTTTCGTAAAGGAAACAAGCCTGCAAGATCCCTAAACTGGCTTGCTATCTGCCCAAAAGGGTAACACTCACGTGCAAAACTACAAGTTCCTCAAGGAAGAAGGCTTTTATCCTGCAGAATCATTTTCTGTCTATTTTTTCTTCTCATTTTGAATAAACCTTCGTGTAACAGCCACACATGCTTATAAATGGTATTCTAAAACCAAAAGCCGTCCTAAATGAAGAATTATTGGCTGGTGTTTTGATCGGCAGTTTTCAATGACAACCACAAAATGCCATTTTGCAGAGTTAAAACAGAAATATAGTATGGGTGGAGGCATTTGAAATGGGAGTTTGCATTTCAGTCTGAGAGGTATCTGACTTAAAGACCAATTTGTTATGTTCACACAACAGAATTGCTTCACAGTATGGTTACACTGGTTAGTTTAACCTGTGAGGCATTTAAACCAGACAAAAGTTAACCAGATATTGTGTTGCTGCTAGTGCAGCAGAGAGCAGTTACTTCTCGTCTGATCCTTGAAGAAACATATCCCAACCTCTGTTGTACCATGGACACTGCTCCTGTGCTAGGTTTCAAAAAAGTAGGCACCCTGCGCTCTGGTGGATTTTAGCATGGTTGTTGTGCCATCTATCCAGGATAATTCACATGGCCATAATTAACATAAAAATGCACTTGTCATTTTCTATCTCCATGTCAGAAGAATGCTTCAAAAGAAAAAAACACGCTTTGTGTCTGTGATTAGTCATCACCACTAATTTATTTTACTCTGATATAATTAAAAGAAAATATATTCGAGACCTACACATCACAAAAGAAAGCTATTACTAATGAGACCTGTTTCATTTAGCTCATGTATGGAGAAAGTTTACATTTTCATGAATGTAATGCCAGCCTGGGGTTCCTAAAACCCTTGGGAAATGCTGACAAAATGACAGGGAGCTAAAGAAGACTGGCTATTGCCTTTTTTCCTGAGAGACTGGAAAAATCTCCTTCTGCCCACAGCCCAGAGAAGAGCTCTAGGGTGCCACCTCCTTGGGAGGAAGATATGGGGCTGGAGATGTCTATCCCTGTGCTCTCCAGTGTCCCACCACAGAGCTGAGAGTTGTTCTTGCTGCCATTAGGCTTGTACAAAACACTTTTTCTGCCATGATGGTACTGGTTCCAGCTACTCTGGGAGCCTTCAACTTTGCAGAGGACCCACAAGAGGATCCTTCTGACGGTTCAGCTTGGAAGCAGAAAGCCATATATGCTTTACTGTGCCCAGCTTAATCCAGCTGGCAATTGCAGCATCATTAAATGCATCTTTGCCCTGAGAATCGAACTGCGAGGAAATTCCACTGCTGTGCTAATTGCCATCACATACTGAGGATTTCCAAAGATACCACTTGCCTGTGTCAGCCAAAGCATTCCCGAAAGTGAGGGAGGTGGCCAGGGTGCCGTGGCAGAGCCCAGCAGGACCTGGCACGGGAAATAGCTGGCCTCGACATTTCCACTCTTCCGCTCCCATATAGGGACTCAAAATCCACTGGCAGCAGCCGGCCAAGGCCTGCTCGCAGCGACGAGGGAGAACAAAGTGCCGCCGAGCCTGTCGGAGCTGTCAGCTTTGATATCGGCGAGGGGGTAGCGGCGTATTTGTTATCCTTGACGGCAGTGAGCGGAATTAAATTTTGGAGCGACTCCACGCTGTGGAATGAGGACTGCCCTGGCCTGTGATGTATTTCCAGGCAAAATCTGTGATCTTATTTTGCGTGTTTGTAAAGATTTTCAGTGCTTGGGCTCTAATCCCTTGAAAAACTGGACTGTCTCCTTGTCCTATTCTATGTGCAAGCAGCAAAGGCACAAAACCCAGCCTCGTGCTATACCCAGGACACTGCACGGACACCACTCTCTTCTGGAGTGTGTGAGTTCCACCACTGTATGTGTGAGTCTGGGATTGTTTATCCTTCCGGCCACCCAGCAAGTCCCGTTTGTTCCCAGGACTCTGAAGTCAAGAGCAGAAATTTCTCCATTTCTAATGAATTTTGCGCTGGGACTGTTGGGAGACAGAGAGAGAGAAGATATTTAAGAAATAGCTTATTTAATTTAGTAAATCAAACAGCTTTAGGAAACAGGGTGGCCCAAATACAAGGTGACATAAAAAAATAAGGACTTTTACTTTTGTCTTACTGAGTAAAGAATCTAAAAATAAATTCCCAAATGAAAGTAAGTCAATAGATCCTTTATTGCTAACTCTACTTTCACCTTTTGAAAGAAATGCTTCAGCCTTCCCTTCATGTCTTGCATTCAGCTAGTTCCCAGAGCAAAAGCAGTCAATTCTGCATTATCTCAGTAGGACAGTTTTAATTTTAACACTATCTATCTGCCCTGATCTCTCTTTGTCCAGTTAACATTTCCTTGACCCAGAGTTCAACCCCTTTTACAAAGTAACCTCAGGCTTTGATGGCAGTAATTCTACCTTCACCCCAACGGATTCTGAATACACAACCTCCAGGCCCAAAGGAGAAGATTAGCAGACTTTACCCTAATTACTTGTTATTGTGTAGTTGTTAAAAAAGATTTTGGCTCCAGAAAATGAGGCTGTAGCCAGACAGAAGTTAGCCTGGGGTTCAAAAGTCTAGCAATCTTTGGCTCCACAGGCCTATAAAAGCAAAGTGTTGACTGAATGCAAACAGCCTGCGTGGTGAGGCCCTCTCGGAGGGGGTGACAGCAGGCCATCCATCACAGGAGGCAGCGGCGTTCGGAGGAGTCCCTCCTCTCTGGCCTGTTAATGGATAGCTCCATTTGATTCCTCCGTCGGTGGGAATGCCAGACAGCAATGGCTGCGACGCGCAGACCTTCGCGTGTGTGCTCTGTCCTTGGGATCTTTGAAAGGATGAGCCATGTTTGATGCACAGCTGGAAAAAGTCCCCCCGGTGCAGTAGGTGCCTGCAACATACTAACCTGACACTTCTCTAGACGCTTGTTTTAGGTTGGTGTAATGAGCACCTATCAACAATTAATGGCGGTTATTGCATGGGGGGAAGGATCAGGAGTGCCTTTGGTGAAGTGAGAAGCAGTCAGTCAGCTCCTCACCTTGAAGCATTAAATGTCGTGAGAGGTCAAAAGGTTTTGTGAGGAATGCAAAGTTTGGAATATTTTTAATTAAGCTACATCCTTTGAAATTCTTTCAAGTCAACCTTCAAACAAATCAGGTCTTAAATCAACACCCTTTAAAAGCACATACACCTCTGGTAAGTGCCTTCATGCAAGCCCTACTGGGTATCACAGAAAGCGGTTAATTTAATTTTATATGAGTCATTAAAAACCTCCACTTATTTTTGGGTTCATTCGCCATAGGATATATTAATATTTCGTTTCCCTGAATACCCTCATTCCTTATCCTATGTAAAGTTGGTGTGTTTGTGTCTGAATGGGTTTACTATCTGAATTTACCAATGTCTTAAACATAAGGGTTACAAGGAGAGTTTGGAATATCAGTGTTTTTGTTAACATAAAACATGCCTGCTTTTTTGTTTGTTTTTTATAATCTATTTTTATGAAATGCCTGTCTCTTAGAGAGTTACTGATTGGGGGATATTTTCATCATCCTATAAATAGAAGCTGCAGTTGACATACAAATAACTGTACTCATCACAGTTTAAGGACCTTTTGGAAAGTTTTACTTGCATAAAAAGATTCAGCAGCTGGCTAAATCCCACAACAAATTACATAAACCAGTGAAATCAAACTTGACCCAAACATTTAAAAGACACTAAATTCCATTAGAAGGTAGTGGCTGATTTGATTTCCATCCTGGCTGTCATTTTCAGATCTGTACAGTTTCTGTGTTATTTTTGTGACCGGCACACATGGGATTCAGAAGACTCTCTGCTAACAAAGACCTTTGATCCCTGGATTAACTATTCTAAGACTCTCCTTAAGCAACTAGGAAAATAAAATTATTCCCTCATTATCTGTTTTGAGAGAATACTTCAACCGGCCTCTGAGGAGAAGGGCTGGAGGGGCTGTCTGAGTCTCCCAAGTAAAAGCTGATGGTGAGGGGTGGCATCTATTGGTGTGAATAGTTCAAATTCCATCCATAAGTCTGGAAGCAAAGTCCTTCTGTTGGGAGTTCCGGTGTCTGCCCTGGCTTCTCTGGAGCCATGTCTATGCTACCAGGGCAGCTGCCCCAAGGGTAGTCTCTGACCCCAGGCCAAGTGGTGCAAGATGACTCCTGTCCACATTGCTCAGGAGTAACTACTCTCTTTAGGGCAACTTGTCCAAATTTGGGATAGTGCTTGGCCCAGGTCTCCTCTGGCCCCATATGGCCCTGAGAGCTTATTATTAAGCATTTGTGATTTACTAATTCAAAATATGTATTGCCTGCTTGTGGTGTGCCATGACAGCACGTAGGGGATTTGAGGACACAAAGTCTATTGGAATAACATCAGACAACTGTCATGGGCTGAGGGAGTTAAACTTGCTGCAGTCCAAGTCCATTTTGTCTATCTGGAGCAGAGCCTGGAGCAAACTATTCTGTCAACTGCGTCCAGGCTTCCTCTCCAAGGAAACTAGTAATTTTGCCTCAGAAGGGAGCCTGGGAGTGAGTGTGCATATATGCAGGATGAATGATGAGAGGATCAGATACTGGCAGCAAACAGGAAGCTGAAGTATATGACAGCGGAGACATCTGTTGATCTTTGACGGGGGCCTGTTTCATCCATGGCAAGGGCATCGTTTATGCTTGAAAATAACCCACATTCAGTACTTGATGCAGCCAATGTTTCCTTAGTTTAAACGCAGATACTCAGTTTTCAGAAGTGGAACTACTCAGCAAGGGCCTTTATTGAAAGCTGATCTGCAAGTCCCTTTTCACTCTGAGCATGGTTACCGCACAGGCGCAGCTATATCTATTGTCAAATTTGGCCTAATCTGGAATAAAGACAGTATCTGATGAAATTGTAGCTTGGCTGTACTCTGAAGGTCTGCATTTTTGCCACTATACTTTGAGCTGGTTCACTTCTAAATATGTCACAGATCCTGTTTCATGAGAAACAGAACAAGGAAGCTCAATGTCCTATGGATCTTCATCGGACCCTCCCATGATAATCACAGTTTCTCTCAAAAGTCCATAAGACTTCCCTAGTCCCATGTCTGCTACACACCCTCAGATTAATCCTAATTTACTCCTATTTCCTCTATTTCCCTATTTTTTCATCACCTCATTTCACTCCATGTCCCTTAACTATGGGCTGAGGTAGCGCAGCGCTGCAGGTGATGTGGCCCACATGCATGCTTATGAGATAGCAGACACGTGCATGATGATTGTCCAGCCAGAAGGTCTTATGGAGCTCATACTGAAACTTTTCTCTGTTTCTCTTTTCTGTAATTTGCATTAGTTGCTTTCCTCTACCCACCTGTTGATTTTCACAAGGCTTGTAGGAACTCGTGTCCCATCGGAAATTCTCTCTTTTTGTCAACATGATTAACAGCAGCTGTCAGATTTAAAAGCTACCGGGGTAGGAGGCGAATGACAGACAAACTGAGATAGATAGATACAAATGGAAAGACAGCATGAATGAAGAAGTCCAAGTTCCTCAGGAAATGAGGCTAAAGAGAAGGTGATGGTGAGATCACCTTGGAGCTCTGCCGGCAGCCAGCACAGAGAATGCAGCTGCCAAGCAGGGCAAAGCTGTTCCTCAAAGCTGGTTTCTGCCAGTTTTTCTCAAAACGTAATGTGATCAGGGTGAAAAGGAAGTTCCTCTAAATGTGATTTCTTTCATGCCTTCTTGCCAGGTTGGCGTGTTCACAAGGAATGTCACTGCAGGGTCTGGGAGACACCGATACCCCGATATCACCAGTACCAATGGGTAGAGTTCAAACAATTAAGCCGAGAGGCTTTTTGGGTTTGTAACTATTCAATGTTACGCATTATTTACCATTTTAGCTTCACATACATCTTCAATACTTAAGTCACCTATGGTGAGTTAACTGATGATAATGCATATAAAGCAAAGCCATTTAGATACACACAGTGAAGATCTGTTCTCAGTTACAGGCCTCCTGAAGTCAGCAGGGTCCAAAATCTGACACAGTGCATATGCAGAAAAACAGAATCCAGAGATCTTTTGCATTGCACTTTTGCTGAGTATTTTTGTGTGGACAAAGCTGATAGTTTTTGCTTATTTTTGCGTTTGGACTTTACACCTAACACATGTGACTGCACCAAGGGCTATATACCACAGAGGATTTTAACTCTAAAGCAGGAACAAAGCGTTTCTGAGGAGCCTAAATGTAAAATCATGAGAGAAAACCCTGTTGGTAGAAAAAGCTGCTAACCTCAATACGTGCTTACGTCTTTAACCTGAAATTTTCCTGGTGCCTACAGTTATACGTCTGTGCTTTGTCACAGAGATGTCTTCTGAGCAAATGGATATGCAGGTCTCATCTGAGAGAGAGTCCTTTGGGAGACATGTCTTGCTCAGAGCATCCTTAATATATAGGCGTAAAGCCTCTCAGAAAAACATTGCTGTGCACTTTCTTTTGAAAAGCTAGGGATTTAGGAGTCCAGCTTTAGTGTAATGGATTTTAGTTCTTCTCTATCATTCTCATAGCTGAATATGAGCCGGCAGTGTGCCCAGGTGGCCAAGAAGGCCAACAGTGTCCTGGCCTGTATCAGGTATCTGCTGTGGCCAGCAGGAGCAAGGAAGTGATCGTGCCCCTGTATTCGGCACTGGTGAGGCCACACCTTGAATCCTGTGTTCAGTTTTGGGCCCCTCACTACAAGAAAGATGTTGAGGTGCTCGAGCGTGTCCAGAGAAGGGCAACGAAGCTGGTGAGCGGTCTGGGGCACAAGTCTTACAAGGAGCAGCTGAGGGAACTGGGATTTTTCAGTCTGGAGAAGAGGAGGCTGTGGGGAGACCTTATCACTCCCTACAACTACCTGAAAGGGGGTTGTGGTGAGGTGGGTGTTGGTCTCTTCTCCCAAGTGACTAGTGATAGGACGAGAGGAAATGTCCTCAAGTTGCGCCAGGGGAGGTTTAGACTAGATATTAGGAAAAATTTCTTCCCTGAGAGGGTGGTCAAGCATTGGAACAGGCTGCCCAGGGAGGTGGTGGAGTCACCATCACTGGAAGTATTCAAAAAATGTGTGGATGTGGTGGTTCGGGACATGGTTTAGGGAGCGTGGTGGTGTTGGGTTAACAGTTGGATTTCATGATCTTGAAGGTCCTTTCCAACCTTTCCAACCCTTCCAACACAAGATTTTGTGTGATTCTGTGTGATTCTAGCAGTTCTGGAGCCCTTCTCAGCATGAGAGATTTCAAACCCAACTCACAGGAAGATCCACCTGGTTTGTCAGTTATGCCACAGTTTGGCCAAGGGGCCAGGGCTGCAATGCTGTAGTAGCAGTCATTTTGCAGAGCTCTCCTACAAGGGACAGGCTGACAAGTAGGACCATGGAGTCATTCCTTCGCGTTCTCACCAGTCTTTACCTCTTTGCTTCATGCTGGACCTGGCTTTAGCAGAGGGATAGAAGAGTCTCCTCAGTTCCAGGCCAATGAATAACCTGCCTATTCATGTAATCCCACTTTACAGGGTAGATGGCTTTCATCTTCTGCAGGCAAAAGAAGGAATCTACAACCACTAGGTCATAATAGAAAAGGTAGATTCCTTCTCTAGCAATATCACATAAGAAAAAAGTGCAGATTCACCCTGTCCAGAGGTGAGAATCTGGGGATTTGGACCTCAAGGATATTGCAAGATCTTTCCTTGCAGGTATCTCTCAGAGACCTTAAGTCTCAAGAAAAAGTGATTTCAAACACAACCCTAATCTTGGTGTTTCTTACTGACTAACTCTAAACAACTGCCTCAGCAAGTGGGCTGTTCAGATGAGCTGTTGCCGTCTGAGGTGTATAATTCTAACAGCGGGTACTGGATATTCAAGTGTCTGACAGACTCATGTCCCTAAAAGTAAAGCAATGTGAGTATAACTTTGTCCTGTATTTCTAATAGATGCTTAACCCTGAACAAAAGACATAAACCAAAATTTGAGAAGCTACAGTGGGTATCCCATTGGAAAAACTTCTTAGTGTCTTCTACAGGGCAAGTAGGCAAAGCAGATAACTCAAAAACAGTCAGACCACTCACTCTATAAATCAAAGCAGCCCAAATCACTCATCAGAGAGGAACATGATGTCTATAAACAACAGCTCCTTGCCATGGACAAGTTAAATCAACGATAAAGATCTGAAACACATAGTGCGTCAGAGGTTTTCTTCTTTAAGCTCTCTTGTGTATTTGCCTGTCTCCGTTCTTAGTCGCCCCCTTTTACAACAGAAACAAAATGCCTTTTTTTTTGCAGGACAGCACAACCCTTTATTCAGAGAGCCAAAATTAACGGGCTTGAGTGCCAAAAGTCCTTCTCTAGCCGCATCTCTTGTATATCGTAGGAAGTATTGATGGCTTTTTGTTTGTAATTTCAGCTGCACAGACTAGAAATATATGTGGCTTCACTGTGTACTTTCTATTCCAGGCATGAATCCCATTGGCCTTTCACATGCAGGAACTCCTAGTAACCTCATCTGAAGTTTTCTAGGGTGAAAGAGAAGGTTATTCAATGGCTGGAATGCTACTCCAGGCTTTGGGAGATCTTGCTTGTGATCTCTTCACGGTATTTCTATAATTTTTTTGCAGTGAGTCATATAGTCTCTCAGGTCCCCATGTGTAAAACAAAAGTAACAGCACTTCACACAACACCGTGAAGGTTAGCACATGACATTTCTTCAGCAAAAGGGAAGACTGCTAATGAAAGTAGACCATAAAAAAATTACTGTTGGTATCTGAATCTTCCCAACAATTTGCAACAGTTCTTGCTTTTACAATTAAGCCACACAGATGCCTAGCTGAACTATAGATCTGAACAGAAAGCTTGGTGATACCAAGAAGTGTTTACTGAAGAAACAGTTATCACTATAGTTTCTACCCATGAAAATTTTTTTTAATGTTCACAGAAAATCATCCTAGGTTCAACTGTTAGCAGGAATAAGTCAAGAATATGAATTACCCTGCTTCTCTCCTTTGGCAATACTTATGCATCAGTCAATGTAATGGGCTACATTTATGAAGGTATATATGGGGCGAAGGGGAAAGGAATGAAAAAGAATTTGTTCCATCTCTTCAATGCACTTCATACTGTGTGGTGCCACAGCAAGGGAAAATATTCTGGCACAGTTTACATCCATCCTACCTCTGTCTCACAGTCTGATTGGTAATCTCTTCTTGAACTTGCTGCAACCAGTCATCAGCCTCAAGGGCAAAACTACAGCTGGGCCCCTGAATGACCCAGATTCATGTCTCAGAACACCCCAGGAGATTTTAAGTGAAGACTGAAATCAATGTATATAAAACTTTATCATGGAAGTGAAAGTCTTTGCTATCTCAGGTGGCCACATTATGTTATCTTCTTTACAAATTCATGAAACTCAGTTGCAAAAGTATGGCCCCATACTCATAGAAGAAAAGGTGTTCCATGTCATAAAGTTCTGACAACTGCAAAATTTTTCCTAACTTTTAAGCTATGTGCACTCGTGGCCAGTTTCTACTTGGCCTTAATCATCCTGACATTGTCCTCTAGTTCTACTATTTCTTCTCTCTCCTCTGTTTTACTCCTGAGGCGCAGCACACATATCACCTCACAGTTCTTGTTTTGCTAGACAAGTTAAGCGCTTTCAGTTGCTTGTCATTACTTTGTTCACTATATTTCTTTTAGCTTGCATTCATCTTTCTTGAACACAAGCAATCAGAACTATATACAGAGGAGGTTTCACAAGTACAATGACATTAATAGTTTCTTATCTCTCCTGGAAAAAAGATTTATGGGGATTGTTCTTGCCTTCCTCACAGTCAGGTCACATTGATGGATCATAACCATTCTGTGAGCAACTGATGCTCTCAGTTATTTCTCCCTCTCATTTATTTCCAACTAGTGTGTTCTAGCAAAAAACCCTTTCAAATTAGTAACTGAAAGACTTTGCAATCATGTTTCATTTTACGCCATTTGTATTACTCTAGACCCTAAAGTTGTCCAGTTCTTCTTTTAAAATAGCCCGGTCCCTCACTGTGATGACAAATATGTTCAAGTAAGAATTGTCACCAGCTTTCATTAGCACATTTCTGTTTCTGTAACAAATTCTCTGATGACAGTATTGAACAAGATGGGCCCTGACTGATCCTTTAGAAACTTCTTTGCTAGTTTTCCTCTAGCCAGAAGTTCCCCTTTCAACACTACCCATTGTCTTCTCTTCATTATTCACCTACATTTGCAATAAACCTCTTTGTTGAAATAATAATTTCCTAGTGATACTCCTCAAATGATTTACCCACCTTTTATTCATCCTGAAATACAGTTATCATGAAAAGATATCTTGATAACCTGTCATGGTAAACACATATTGCACTTTATTTGATTTCTTAATTTTTTTTCCCACATCTATAACTAATATTTCTTCAAAATGCTATTTAGATACTGTTACTGATTTAATAAAAACAGAAGAAGTGTTGGGTTTTGGTTCTGGGCAAAGGTGGAATATCTGGAAATTGGAATCTGTTTTAACACCCTATGCTGCGAGGCAGAACAAAACCGTGAGGCAAACTTTTTCCTGCATTCATTTCCCCACAACTACTCTGATCAGGAGAATTTATTTTATGATCTGTGTAAATGTCACCTTTAGAAAAATAACTTCTTTCAAAAAGAAGGCCAGTACTCTCTTCAGGTGTAATAATTAAACACTACTAAAAAGATCTCAGAATATGATACCTTGTTTGTTTTCTGCTTTGATCCAGTGTGTCTCAGTGACACTTATTTTAGGTACTTATCATTAAGAATTTATGGGATGTTCTTTTCAAGAGCCCTGATAGCAGTGAACAAACGAGATGATATTTATCTAGATATTGGTGCTCACATTAGCACTCATAATGCATTCTACTGCATTACCCAAAGGGACCATGAATTACAGGAAACAAACTTCCAGTTTCTGGATGGCTCCTTTACAAAATCTTTGTAAAATCCATCCCTAGCAGAGCTTTACACATAACTAAACAATGATCTGCTAACTGATCTTTAGGGATCACTTTAGTTCCCACTGACATTAATGGAAAAGTTCCCATCTATTTTGCTGAGAGCTGGGTCATGCCCTTAGTGAGATAGAAGATTAGATCGGGAATATTCATGCGAATTAATAGCAACTAAAACTAATATAAAAAAATTCTGTAAGAAATGCCTATGCAAAAACACTGTGTAACTCACCTTGATTAGAGGCACTGTGTTTGATCAAAGTATGTGGTAACAGCCTCATCTGGGGAGAAATTGGTTTAACTAAAGAAAAATCTTATTATGAAGCTTCTAATTTCCCTGTTTAGCAATTGCAAAGCGGATGTTTTGAGAATTAAACAAACAAAAATTGCACATATCAAATATTATCCACTGGTTGAATGTTGTGTGTAAGCAAGGATGATGGTTCTTTCTTCACCATCACAGCATGATCTTAAGCTGCTACAGTTCAAATTAAGGAGCCAAATCTCTATGGCAAGAGTCAGCGATACATTTGACTTCTGGGTTTTGTCACAAAGAGGGATTTGTACCACAAATTTACCAGAAAGTTAAACAATCTAATCAGAAGTTTGTAGAGCTGTCCAGTTTGCATAAGCTCGCTGAAACTTAAAATAAACATTACGTATGTGGAAAGCAGCAGGAAGTAGAATACCCTTTAGAAGCCAGCTGTCTGTTTACTGCCCGGCTTATAATGAAGCTGTTTTTGTTTTTAACTTGGATGTCACTTGCATTCTCAGCTACTCAGTTAATACTGTATACCTGTGATATAACCATTAACATAAAGGTGTTTGTTATGTCTTCAGTGTTTCTATGTTCAGACACATCTCTACTTGTGGTCATTCTTTCCTTCTCATGAAGGTGATGAACAACCTAAGATCCAGCTACTATGACGTTTGGAAAGGCATGAAGATCAAGGACCAGTCGTTCTGACTGGGTGAACAGATGATGAGCAGAGGCAAGTATGTGATAATCAACAGAAGGTACAAATATTTGATTTCAGGTGAACCAAATGATGAAGACAAATGTACAGAATTTTAATCTTATTTACACTCTTCATAAACTACAAAAATAATTTACCCCACATTGGAGATTTGGCACTCACACATGCATGCCAATGAAGTCCCACACCTGGTACTTTTGTAGAATGTAGCCCTCTGAGAAGGCTGTGGGTCATTATCTGGTGTATTTACCCACAATGTGTAACTCCTGACTCAGAGAGCTCGTTTTACAACTTTGCTGAGAACATATGGGGAGTGCCTGGGTGTGGGATTGCCCTTCTGTCAAGAAAGCAACCAAAACCAAAATTTATAGCAAGGAGTGTTCGGAGCAGGTATCCTGTGTGAATGAATATCCTTTATGGGCTGCAGGCCAATTATGTCCTCTGCTCGTTGTTCGCTAAGGCGCCGTGGTTCAGTGTATGCGTGTATTTATTTTACATGTCTACAAACAGAAAGTGGAAGTTCAACCTAGGTGGCCTAGTTTAATAGGTAGTTCACTAGTTTGATAAGTTTGGCCAATTAATTTTTTCCACAGAGGTATGCATATCTGCTTGGTGAAATTTCACCCGACCACCTGCTGTTGGTTACAGCTGGTCCCAGGTCAGGCTGGCAGGCTTTGGAGAAATATTGCTGTTTCTGAGGCTCTTTGGACCTTCAATGGACCAAACTGAAACAAACAATGTTAAAGGCTTTAACAGTTCCAATGGTGTCCACTACAGACACCCAGTGCAGACCTTTCTGTGCCTCCTAACAATGCTCGTGAAAGCTGTGACATTAATGTCCACACACTGCAAGAGGGCAGAGTGGCTGAGTTAATCTGGCTTCAGGGAAAACTTGCTCATTTAGCTTACCACAAAGCTATCTCCATTTTCTTGGGTCAGAAGGCATGTTAAAGTGGCTACCTATAGGGAGCTGCAGGCTGTGTGGTTACACATCTTCCTGGGGACATGCTCACGGGGAAAATGGCTCTCAGGCTTTCCAGGTTACGCTGTGCCAGGTGGGGCATGTGGCTTTTTGAGCAGGCCAGCATGCCCATCGGCCAATGGTGCTTGAAGTGGGGAACGGGCATAGTAGCGCAAAAGCAGAAACAGGGACACAGGCTCAGGGTATTTCTTCTCACCATATAAAGAAGGAGGAATTGAAGGTATGGGAGCAAGAAAGATGTGAGCAATAGGCTGCAGCCACTGCTTTTCTATTTTGTTCCAGGAAGAGGACAGTGCAGGATGCGCCAAGTAGCTCTACCATCTGATCCTGGGACAGGGACAGCAGGGACATGACTTTAGAATCATAGAATCATAGAATACCAGGTTGGAAGGGACCTCAAGGATCATATGGTCCAGCCTTTCCTGGTAAAATCATGATCTAGGTAAGATGGCCCAGCACCCTGTCCAGCTGAATCTTAAAAGTGTCCAATGTTGGGGAATCCACCACTTCCCTGGGGAGATTATTCCAATGGATGATTGTTCTCACTGTGAAAAATTTTCCTCTTGTGTCTGATCAGAATCTTCCCAGGAGGAACTTGTACCCATTATCCCTCATCTTTTCCATGTGACTCCTTGTAAAAAAGGGAGTCTCCATCTTCTTTGTTGCCATCCTTTAAATACTGGAACATGGTGATAAGGTATCCTTTAAGCCTTCTTTTCTCAAGGCTGAACATACCCAGTTCTCTCAGCCTTTCCTCATATGCCAGGCTTGACAGTCCTTTGATCACCTTTGTGGCCCTTCCCTGGACTGTCTCCAGCCTGTCCACATCTTTTTTGTATAACGGGGACCAAAACTGAACACAGTATTCCAGGGGTGGCCTGACAAGCACTGAGCAGAGTGGGATAATGACTTTGTTATCTCTGCTGGTGATGCCCTTGTTGATGCAACCCAGCATCCTGCTGGCTTGCTTTGCAGCTCACTGTTCACTCATATTGAGCATGTTGTCCCAGGTCCCTTTCCACAGAGCTGCTCCCCAGCTGGGTAGATCCCAGCCTGTGCTGCGCTCCTGGCTTGTGTTTTCCCAGATGCAAGACCTTACACTCGTCCTTGTTGAACTTCATAAGGTTCTTGTTAGCCCACTCTTCCAGCCTATCCAGGTCTTCCTGCAGAGTGGCTCTCCTTTCTGAAGTGTCCACTTCTCCACTCAGTTTGGTATCATCAGAAAACTTCATCAGGGTATACTTGATCCCATCATCCAAATCACTTATGAAGATATTAAACGGTATTTGGCCCAATATCGATTCCTGACTTGTGACAAGTTGCCAGCTTGAAAAGGAGCTATTTACCATCATCATCTGGGTGCAGCCTGTCAGCCAGATCCCCACCCACTGCACAGACCACTTGTCTAGACCATGTTGCATCAGTTTCTCTAGGAGGAGACTGTGGGAAACCATATCGAAAGCCTTGGAGAAATCCAAGTAAACAATGTCCACCGCTCACCCCACATCAACTGAGCAGGTTACTTTGTCATAGAAGACGATCATGTTTGTCAAGCACAATTTGCCCGTGGTGAAACCATAGTGGCTTTTCCCAATCACGTGCTTCATTTGACTTGTGAGAGCCCGCAACTTCCTTGACATGGCAGGGAGACATGCAGAATGTTCACCTCAAAATCAGACAGAATTTGCAGGCTGGCATTTTACATAAACCAGCCCCAATACTGGGTGGAAATCCAGGCTGAAATCTGTGGTGGTTCAGCTGTCCCAGGTTCAGGGCAGTGGTCCATTGGGAGGGAGGTATGTATACACAGCTGGGGAGTAGCTGTTTCAGCCACCTGTGTTTTACCTGCTGGAACGAATCTGTCACAGCCCTAATTTTCACCTTTTAATTATAGAGCCTTTTAAGGTCTCAGATTTTTGACCAGCATTTTAATGAGTTTTAAAATTTTTAATAAACTGTTGGCATTATTGTGTTGATTGTATCGTTTGGGTAAGAAGCTTAACCCAATGTCTAAAACTGAATACATTTATTGAGTCTATTTTTAATCTTTATACATTAAATCTAAATATATTTCTAGACAGTCAGAAAGGTGGTTATCTCTGTTCTCTCCATCTAAGGCAATGTGCTTTCCTAATAATGTTATTTATAGCTAGAGGCTGTTAAAGTGTAGCACAGACACTCTGCCTACATATCATGTAAAAGTTCTTGCTGGAGTAATTACACATTTTTCTTAAGCAACGTGGTAACAGAGAGATGGCTGAGTACTAACTAGGTGCTTGCCTGGCTGCTTACCTGCATGCCCTAAAAGCTCAGTTCAGCTCTGGATGTGCTGGATCTGAAGGATCTTGCCATGCTGTGCTGTGCTCTCCCTTTACGAATTTTTGCAGAATGACTCTGATGCACAGCTTACAGCTCTAAGTCTCCTCTGACAGGGTAAGCTGCAAAGTGACCCCACACTTTTCAGACTTCAAAGACATTTTAGTAAGTCCAAAAGTGAGGTACACAGATGTCTGGAGAGTGATGCAGAGCACCACCCCGTGTCTTACAACCGAGAGGTTGTGCTTGGAACCTGAGCGTTGGTCCCCAGATCAAATACTCTGCGGGTCTGCTTGAGGTGTTCCTGGATGGCTTTGGAAATGATTATTCACCTCCTTCCAGGTAAAGAAAGACTAAACAGGTGAGGATTTGAGCTTAAAAAGTAGCTGGGGCCTATGGAAGAATTTCTAATATTGTATATGGTGAAGGGAGGAAAAATTTGGAACGGTGATTCACTGTTTGATTGGAAATGAGAGCATACCCAATTAAGTGATTTGGTTTAAAACACACACGAAAAAGGAATTGTTTTCACACAGCACATATATACATGGTGGAAGTCATTGACACAGGATATTCTGGAAGCCAAAAGTTTACATGTGTTCAAAAAGGGATCAGGCAAATTCTTGTAATAAAAGCCTTTCCCAACTATTTTGGATGGAACCTCTGGCTCAGGAAGTCTGTAAGCTGACTGTCAGAAGCAGGCTGGATACTTCAGGGAAAGATTACTGAATTAATTGCATATGCTTCTGCTATTCCTTAAACAACTTTTGCTAGCCATTATCAAGATTGGTAGATTGGCCTAGGTAGACTTTTGATCAACCAAAGTACATCAGTTTTTATATTTTAATGTTCTGCTCCTTCCCTGCCAAAGAAACAACATGAACCACATAATGTTTTTATAGCTAACAAAGAAAATGTAGAAAAATGGCAGACTGAAAAGTGAAAGATGAACAATCTCAAAATAAAGAAATAACACATGACAAACTAGGAAATAAGTGTCATTTGAACTGATAAATTTTTCATCATGATGAATTGTTGCGAAATGGTTAGATAGATAAAAGGATGTTAGGGAAGTCAGCAGGAAAGTTAAAATATGGACTTTGATCAAGAGTATCCCAGTAAACCAAGATTACAGGGGATAATAATGCCTAAGCAAAATTCTAACTTAATAGTGTCAACTATCTTGTTCAAGGATGGGGAAATAAAGATGAAAGAGAATTCTAAAAGCAGCAGAACTGTCCAGGGAGGAAAAAAAATTAGGAGAGGACCCATTTCCAGCAGTCAGGGGAGAGAAGGATAAGTAATTTGAGATGAATTTTTAAAAACTAGCAAGATTGAAAAAAAAATCAAGAATGAAGCCTAAGACTACTCATCTTTTCTTGTTTTTACTCTGTGTTCTATGTGCTTGGTACCTTTTGCTGAAAATTATTATTACTGATAGATTTGAAAGTTGGTTTTCAGATTGTTGTAATTATGACTGAGGGCCCAAAATGTCAAAGGATAAAGGGAGACATTGGAACTTGTCTGAAGACAGAAAAATGGGGAGGGGTGGGGAAGCAATAGCACAATGAAAGAATGATCTATGGTCAAGGTACTGGCTCCATTCCCTTTGTTCTGAGTGGACTTTCCTGAGCAGTCACAGTCAAGTTTGTAGTGTGTTTGGCCTTTGGTGCCCCATGCGTGTGGTCAGTTTGCACTTCTTGAGGCAGGACCAGTCTCTCCTTCCATCAGTCAGCCTAAGCAGAGTGTCGCTTTAGCAATGACATGGTGCCATAGCTGTAAACCAGGTGGTACTAACAGAAAGCAAGACTGCACAGAAATCAATAACACATCAGTCATCTTTATTATAGGAAAAACAGGAAACATCTGAAAGAGGCTATCAGACTTCCAAAAGGTGGCAATTCGTTTGTAAAGACACTGCATTGCAGTACTTTCCACCATATAAGGTAAAGAAAAGGAGTAGATACAGGAAAGATTTTTTTTCTTCCATAGGAAGCAGAATTACTCAAAGAAATTGAGATGTTACCAGAAGCAAGCTGAAAAAAGCAAAAACTAGGAGAAATAATAAAGCTCTTGTGCCAGGAAGACTGCTTGTTTTTGTCCCCAGGCAAAGAAATGAGTTCAAATACTTTAACCATCCTTTGGAAAGAGGAATGTTTCAACAGTCTCCAGAAGTTAATCTTGCTTTTACCATGTGAGTTGCTTCTATGGAATAGCCAGGAAACTATTGACTTGAGTAACTATCCTGTTAGGGAAAGCAAAGTTGCTCATGTAGATCACAGTTAAAGCACTGGATAAATTATGATTTAATTATAGCTATTAAATATGAAGTCACACATGACTAATTGGAGGAATTGCCAGAAAGAATTTTAAAGGGACGCCAAGGACTTCATAATCCCAGACTTCTAAAAAGTTTTCCATGGAGTGCGGGTGAAAAAAATACACTATGGATTTGTCTAGACAGCACAGGTACATGAACTAGCTCTGCATATGAGTTAACTGGGGACCTTGGCAGCAGCACATCTGTTAGCACAGTGTTGTTGTGCCCCTGAATCAGGGCTAATTATCCCACGGAGAGCATTGCAGTAGCATAACTAATGCTACTTCCAGTTTGGGAGATACGTTGTTTAGCATACACTCTGGGCATCTCTGATACTGCAAGGAAGTCAATGATCCTCTGAGGTTAGAAATTAAATGTGTTCAAATAGCGTGAAGATGTGTTTGGATAATCTCCATTAAAGGACAGATATCAACCTTCCTGTAGAAGATATCCCAAAGATAACTAAAAGATGAAGTCGTTCAGAGTTGAAAAAGGTATGACTATGGAGCATTTTCAGCCAGACACTTGCTACAGTGTAAGTATCTGTCTCATTTGTTTCTTTCTGAAGATGTATGTTGAAGTCTATGCAAAGGAAATTAATCACTGCCATGGGGTAGACAAGTTTTTTTGGTGTACTTAGAAGATATTTCTGAAGCCTTGCCAATTCTAGACTCAGCTTTAGGGATTTTTTCAGACTAGGACGAAGTAACAGGGCATTTTTCCAACTAAGTTAGCTCAAGCTTCCCAGCATAATTTAATGGAAAATTACCATCACTTTTGCTATAGCTCAGTATCTCCTGCTCAGTTCTAGTCAATTAGACAGATGAATAAGAAAAGACTGATTTTTAAATCAGAGAAGACCTTACTGATGTTCCTGTGCTGTCCACTTGCTGGATTTGTACTTTGTCTAGTTATCCAGATTATTCTGAGATATCAGGCTTCAGGTCGCTACCAGTGTGGCAATCAGGGAGTACAGCTGGATATATGGGTGCTGCATTTAAAATGAACAGGGTTCCTGTTATAGGAGGTGCCAAGACAGTTGAAGGAAGGAAGGAAGGAAGGAATGGCTGGACTGGGATGACTAGGTGAAAAAGTAAAGAGAAAAACAGTAGCTGTGTAGTAATCTTGTGGAGTCTGAGCATTTCATTTCTTGCTACTGGTCAAATGAAGTTTGGGCCTTTTGCCCCTGTGGTCCCAGTTTGGAAGAACTGAAAGTTTTGAGATCAAAACCCTACCTGGTGGTAGGGTTGGTGATGAGACTTAGCTTTTGGTCACTAACATTAAATCAAACTGCTCTCTTCTTGACCAGTATGCGTATGTATGTGTGTGGTGTGTGCATGTGTATTTTACCTCAGTGTGACTCATGTTTCATAGCTGTGACTACGTTTACTAAATCATTCCTGCAAATTTCCCAAATGGATATAAACCTTCATAGGTTTAGGAATGAAAGGGCTGCCACAAGTTATTAGAGGCAGTTAACTTATATCTGTGGCAACAGAGAGGATTCAGTAGACTGCTCCAAGAAACAGAAGAAACAACCTATTAAAAAATAGCAGGGAAGGCAGATCTGTATTCTCTGGAAAATAAAAGGATGGGAGGCCAACATTTCTAAATGAAGAGTAAGGAGGATGTTAAAAGACTGTTGGGAATCATGTCAGAGGGAAATAGAGAGGGGAGTTTTTCTGTAAAGATGGTGTTTTCTTTAAAGAAACAAAAAATTTTAAAATATATACTATAAATATAATGTTCTTCGGAGAGAAAAGATAGTTTTCAATAGAAAATGAAAAAATCTGGGAGGATAAAAAAACACAGTTGGAGGAAAAAAACCCACCACAGATCAGTCTTGCTGACATATTGTCACAAAATGTGCTGTAACCTTCTGGATTACAATAACAAATAAAATGTCTGTGGGAGGAAGATAACTTCCCAAACCATGTTTGGGACATTAGTAACAATAAAGTTATGGTAATGCATTAATTCATGCATTAATTCATGCATAATGGATTAAGATCTATCATGATCTATTTCCATGAGTTGGTACCAAAGCTAATTTCTGTTTTTACACAGAACTGATAGCTACAAAACCAATACAAACCCGCAGACCAATAGCTTAGGGATACTTGTCACAAAGCTGCATGACATGACGCAGTAGTTGGGGAAATGGCAGGTGTTACCTTTTAGTATGTGTCATCATTTGGAGCTTGTCTGATGCTAGTTTCCTGGCACCTCATGCCTTGGAGTTGCTACAACAAAATATTTGTCCTCAGATATCACTGCACTGATTATTTCTCATCATGTCATACAGCAGAGAAGAAAAGGGGAATCTCAGTTTTTACTTCTCTTTTTGTTTCCATGGACACAGTTTTCTAATTTTGTAAGAAATCAAGATCTGCTGCCTTCATTAACTTCGTTCTTGGAACAAACTTCCCTATCAGCTTTTACAAGTCATTGAAATAATTTGGAAAAAAAAAAAAAAGAAAAGAAAACAAACACAAGACTGAAAATAAACCGCATACTACAATTCCAAGTAAACAGGAAGTTGTAGGTTAAGGCTGAATAGAAAACATCATTTAATAAATTGTCTTAGAGGGAGTTTTATGAGGATGTAACACTGCGATTTAATATAAAAGCTCTCTTCTGATGTTTTTTCAAGATAGATTTTGGACTTTTTGGTTTGTTTTTTGCTTGCTAGCACAGCTTGTTGCATATTATGTGTCATATACAGTTGTGTGTCTTGTTTGCCAGGAATTTGTGGCAATGAGATAGCTGTGTTTATCAAAAAAAAAAAGTTCAAGCATTTTCATCTATAATGCCTCGTACCTAACACCTTGTTAAAGTAGCTCTTAGTAATTTCCCATTATTTTACTGTTTCTAAGGGTTATTTCATACGTACAGAAGCTATTGTTCCTCATGACAGACTAAACCTGTGGCAAGTGTGACATTTAAGAAAGCCAACTCTCGGTGTCCAGTTGTGTAATGAGTTGTTGACTAGCCTTGGGTTTGCAGCAGCCACAGAAAGAGCTGCTCAGAGCTAAGGAAAGGATTTGTTCATTGAATGGCAGGGCCAAGTGAACACAATAGGGTCAGACTCCATCTGCACCATGTGCTGCAGAATTTCCTTCCTTCCCTGTGCTGTGCATCTGCTGGGAGCTGCTGCTTGCCAGCTGCCAGTTCCCACTGTCCCCCTTCTGCCAAAAACCGGCTGAGCTAGGTGGGATGTATTGGAAAACTGAGGTCTGGGAAAGAGGAAGAACTGCACTGAGCCAGAAATATCAGGGATCAGGGAGAGGTGAATGAAAAGGTGTGTGATTTGGTGTGCACCAGAGAGCCCAAGCTCACTTTTGCAAGGGGTATCTTGGCTGAAAATAGAGGACAGGAAACAGAAGGATTTGTAAAGAAGAATTTTGTAAGCAAATAGTATTTAGAACAATGACACTAATATTAAGTAAATTTTGAATTTTACAAGTATATTAACAATATCTTTCTATCCAGTGCTGCAGTCCAGTCATAAGAGTAAATGCAAGTCAGTGATGGAACAATTTTTATGCTGCATTGCCACTGCTGCTTACTTGGCTGCTGGAAGATTTCTACATGAGGAAACCCTAAAACAGATTCTTGAAGACACACATTGGTCACCAGTCTTGTGGGCAGTGAATATGCTAAACATATTATATTTGCAGGATTTGTTTCTTTTTCTGTAAACATGATACACAGTTGATTAATTCTACAATTTAATTGTCTTTTGAAGCTAGTAAATATTTCTGAAAGCAGAGAAAATGCCCGTTGTGTGTGCTTCTTAAAGTAGACTTTATCAAACTTCTAAAGTATTTGCTTTTGACTAAAGAACAAGAAATTGTGACCCAAAGGTTATTTTTTCTGCAAGTGGCATTGCAGTACCTGAGAGACTTAGAGCGAAACCAACTCTTCAATTAAAATGATAGTTTCTTCCCATCAAGATGTACACTGCAAATAAACATCAGTCCAGCACAGCAAAATTCATTTAATGGAAGATTGGCCTTGTTCCACAGAGGCGTACTCCCCTTCTTATTGCATTCCAGATACACAAAGATTTATTGAGGTTGCTCAAAAGAACTGCTCCTCTTTGAACATGCCTTACTCACAGCCTGGTGTAGTTGTCAAAAGCAGCCTGCCCTTATGGAGGCTTGGAGTCTAATGCTAATAAATCTAACCTTAAAACTCAGAAGTTTTGCACTGCAAGAGGCAGATAACATCAGTAGTTCTCAAACCCCTAGAAAATGTGACACACTTTTATCTTATCTTTGTGCCATCTCCTGAGCCAGCAGACATTCAGTTCCTCCTGGGCAGGAGAGCAAGAAGCAGCTAAAATGTCTGCAGCAGCAGTTCACACTCATACCTCCACCCTGGAGGACCTGAGCAGCTGCTGACAGCTGCACTCCATGTTTTGCAACTCTCCCTTCTCTGCATCATCTTGCAAACCCCAACAGAGGCCACAATCACAATTTGAGCAAAAATAATACACACGCATATGTCAAGCAGATATTCTGAAGTCCTGTTTTGGAACTTACTTGACTGCAGAGGTATGAATGAAAATGCATGCATATTTAGTGCTCTTAAAAGTATAGGTTGTATATCTACTTGCACTTTCTATATGTGTAAGCATATGTGTGCATGTACACAGCTATGTGAATGTAGGGGAATATTAAACTTACAGTATCCAGTTCATATAATAGGTTCTCTCAACTTTAAAAACCAGAAAGAAGTCACTAAAATGTTGCTTAGAAGAGACTTTGGTGGCCAGTGTGTACTGCCGCCCATACAAAATGGTTGTCTGTTGCCATCACCAGACCATGTCAGCCATGACTTCGTCTAGCCAAGTCCTGAAAACCTCCAGGGATGGAGATCTCTTGTTCCTCTGGGCAGCCTCGCTCCAGTGCTGCACTGCCCTTCTTGTGAAGTTCTTCCTAAAGCCCAGTCTCAACTTCTGTCCATCACCTGTGATATTTTCAGGCAAAATAATTAGACATGAAGTAGGAATTATAAAACCTTTTGTGCTCTAGATTGCATAGGAATCTGTACTTTAACACAACTAACACTACCAAGCTGAGTACTAAAGCTCGCCTGAGCATGTGTTTGTACGCACAAATCAGGCATCAGCCCTCCTACTGGCTGCTCCATAAATGACTGAAATCATTGTGCATGCTCTAATTGTGTATGTGCTACTCTAACCACCTGGGATTTTAAAAAAACAGGTTTGAAAGTGTGAACATGCAATATCTGTTTCCTTTAAAATCATGATTGTTCCTGGCTTCAGGTTATTGTGCCAAATGCAGCAGGAAGTGAATGTCAATAAAGGGTTTTTAACTGGATGTAGACACTGCTGAGGTATACAAACATTTATTAGAGGTAGTCATGGTAACTAGAACAATGTATTACACAGACTTAATATGCAATTCTTATAAATGTAGTATTGCACCACTCCAAAGGCAGAAACTTTTGACTATTCCAGGTTCTGAACTGGCTATTCAAAATTAGTGTCAAGTACATTACTGGGAATAAACTTTTAAAATTCAAAGAAGATCTAAAACTTGTTGCAGGATTACTTAAGTTCAGGAATGAATTTAAAATTCACACTTCAGAGAGCACGAACTATCTCATTCTTCATCAGAAAATGATAACCTGAGTTAAAAGCCTCACAGGCATGTTATAAAAATATTTCCAGGATCAGATTATCTTGGATTTATAATATTTATCTTCCTTCAAGCCAGAAATTTCTCCCCACTGGGAACAATAGTCTGACTTAAATTAGTTACTTCATTGATTGGTGCATTCAAATTTCACAATGAACTGATATCAACACTTGCTGTGAAAAATGCCTGCAGATGCAGAGCTGGGTGTTTGTCCCTGAACTTCCACCAACGGGCTGTACAAATATTTCTGTGTTGAAGGATCTCTCCTGTGTGACAAATAACCGCACCTTTCTAGTGACAGGGCTTTAATTAAGTCTCTCTTCTGTGATCAGCAGAACCTGCTCTGCCTGACATGAGAATCTTCTGTCATCTGCTTTTGCCTCTGGTCATCATTAGGAGAATGAAAGCCTCAAGATTAGTCGAAGTAGATGAAAAGGAAAAGGTAAAAGTACTTTCCAGAATGTTTAAAATAATTTTCCCCTTAGGAACATGAAAAACCCTGTGGTTCCTCACTGAATTTTATTTTGTCCAGTATCACATATGAATGCTGAGTTGTTATTACTGGGTGCTTAAGAAGTAGACAGATTTGTCATTACTCAGAAAAACAGTAACACAAGCACATTCTGTTAGAGGAAAAGCTCCTCTATCCCAATTGCACTCACTTATTTTTGCAATACCTTATGCAGGTAGTAGAAATAGAGACCAATTTTGCACCTCTCAAGGTAAAGATTGCCCTTTTAATCTCTTAAACTGAAATTAAACCGATGAGATGTATGATGTGTGGGTGTGAATGTGCACGTCAGGACATAACCCTGCAATTCCCTTCGTCTTCAGAGCTGAACACTGAATTATGCACAGCTTCTAATCTTCAAATGATTCAGAAGTTCGAATCCTTATTAGTATCACTATCTCAGCCTGCTTTTAGAAAGGAGTAGATTAGCATAGCAGGTATACAGCACTCTGCACGTCTCCACGATGACTCACAAGTCTGGTGTCTCTGTGTTTGCTGTTGTCGGTGACCCAAGAGAGGAACTGAAGTACTACAGAAAATTGCATTGAAGTTGAAATCGAGGAGAGAGATTGCGGGAAAACCCTCAAGAATCAGACTGGGAAAAAGGGACAGTGGGTAGGCACAGAGAAGGAACATGATGGATAGAAGTTATACAAGGAGAATAGAAGTCTGTAAAGATGAGGTGGGGTAGGCACAGATCTGGCTTTGCTCTAGCGGCACTGAACGGTGGGTGTGATTTTCCTTGCGATGGTCTCTATTGTGTATCTCTAAGTTCCATGATTGCAAAGGGCTTTTTGGGGAGGATTTTATTTTTTTTGGGGGGGTACCTAGCAATTGTGTGTTTCCTCTGAGCCCTTGGTGTAACAGTACAGTCATCTGTTGTCTCTCTGCTACAGCCTTGTCTTCTGAGCCAAAGGGCTGCCAAAGCATGCACTTACAAGCGGTGCCTGCAAAAAAAAATATTTTTTTTCAGTTCTTCTGGCTGCAGCCACATGAATAAAGTTTAACTGCTTTTGCTCTCCTTTCTTTCCCATTTGAACTAACAACCTGAGAGCTGACAGAGCAGCTTGACTGAATGTGGCCGAGTAGGTGACTGAGGTTTCTTCAGCAGTAATCAACAAAAACCTCCATGATGATTGACTTAAATTTCTAGGTTTCAATCAAGGCACTGTGCAGCTCATGTTTTGGCATGCAGCTGGCCATTCAGGACTGATTTGGTGCCTTTGACAGCAGAGAGTGCATCGTGAATGACCCCATCTTCTAAAAAGCTTCTCTCATAGAGGCTGTTTCCAGGTCACGAAGAAGGTGGCTTAGGGTTGCACACAAGCACTTCATGTCACAGTAAAAGCCTTTCCTGATTAATTCAGGAAAGAATCTAGTCCTTTCAAGTTGTGGTAAATTATTGGCACCAATTAGAGTGCATCACCTACTATTTCTGCTATGATCCATTAATCTACAATGCAGGAACTAACTGGGCGTAAGGGAGCTGCTCTGGGATGAACATCGCTCAGCATGTTCGTCAGTATGATGCTCACCAACCGACTCCTGCGCTGCTTCAAAAAACAGTGCCTTCTATAAAAAGACTTTATTTCCCTCAGGTCCCCGTGGTAACTCCACCGTGACAGCCTAAGCTACACTGGGACCCTCCTAGGCCCAGGAAAAGGAGGTGTAAGATTTTAAGAGCAAACCTTAAAGCCAATTTATCATTGTTGTTTTCTTTAGTCCAGAGGAAGAATGAGGACAAATATTGAATGCTCATGAAAGTGCAAAACTGGAAAACAAAATTTAGACCCAGGAAAGAGAGTGCAGAAAGTTTCCTAATTGTTAAAAAAAGAATCTGAATTACTGCATTTTAATAGTAACTACTGTGAATGGGGGTTTGAACAAGTTCATTGAAGCAGGCCCTTAGAATGATGCCATCAGCTAGTACTACTGGGTTCCTATAAATCTGCGAGAAATACAGAATTTTGTAACAGCTGCATTAGGGTAAGAAGTGTCCAGTCTCTTGCAAGATGAAGGTAAGATATAAGCAGATCTGTGGTTAGTATCACTGTGTGTTTTTGCACCAGGTAGTATGAATAATTATTAATAACAATAAAGCAACTGTGTGACAGATGACACAGAATCACAGAATCATTAAGGTTGGAAAAGACCTTTAAGATCATCAAGTTCAACCATCAACCCAACATCACCATGCCCACTAAAACACATCCTGAAGTGCTACGTCTACACGTTTTTTGAATACTTCCAGTAATGGTGACTCCACCACCTCCTTGGGCAGCCTGTGCCAATGTTTGATCACTCTTTCAGTAAATAAATTTTTCCTAATATCTAGTCTATCTAGACATCAAGCTGAGCAGTGCGGTCGACACGCCTGAGGGCCGGGATGCCATCCGGCACACCTGGACAAACTCAAGGAATGGGCCCATGTGAATGTACTGAGGTTCAACAAGGCCAAGTGCAGGGTCTTGCACCTGGGTCAGAGCAACCTCCAATATCAACACAGGCTGGGCGATGAAGGGATTGAGAGTAGCCCTGCTGAGAAGGACTTGGGGGTACTGGTGGATGAAAAGCTGGACATGAGCTGGCAATGTACACTTGCAGCCCAGAAGGCCAACTGTATCCTGGGCTGCATCCAAAGAAGGGTGGCCAGCACATTGAGGGAGGTGATTCTGCCCCTCTACTCGGCTCTGGTGAGACCCCACCTGGAGTCCGGCGTCCAGCTCTGGAGTCTTCAGCACAGGAAAGACATGGACCTGTTGGAGTGGGTCCAGAGGAGGGCCACAAAAATGATCAGAGGGATGGAACACCTCTCCTATGAGGACAGGCTGAGAGAGTTGGGGTTGTTCAGCTTGGAGAAGAGAAGGCTCTGGGGAGGCTTGAAATGATAAGTATTCCCACAGCTTTCAGGCTACAAAGTTTCTGATGTTTCCTCTGAATGAGAAGATGTGTGTCATTCAGGCCTGCCTGGTGACAGATACATGTGTCCAGTAAATGCTGTGGCTATCTATGCACAGAGAGATACTTCTAGATAGATAGACAGCCATATTTATATATCTGGGCAGATACACATAGGTAAGTGTACATATTTATACATTTAAAGTATTACAGTGTCTGTATTATTCAAATATATTGCAGATGTAAATGGGAAATCATTGTTGAAACAAGAAAAGTATAGTGCATAAGTCATCTCTTGAAACACGTTGCAGGAGTATACCTCCTCCTACTCTATACTTTAAAAACCCCAGACCCTTAAATGGGCAATTTCCAGGTAATGCAAAATGACATCTTTATTGTTCATCGTAACTCTTGTCCAATCAGCAGCTGCAGTCATGGAGATTGTATACGTTTACCAATATCATAATGGGCATAACAGGCAAAATCCTTTCCACGTTCCTCATTCTGCTAAAAGCCCGATGACTTTGACTTTTCACTTTGAACAATCATTCTCCGCAAGCCAAGTGTGAAGAACGCAGGCTATGATTTCACTGACCTTCGTTTTACACCATTTGCAGTGTACAATGGAGAATCAGTCTGAATGGCTCTATGCAGTTTGTGAAATCATTGAGGATTTCACTCCATGTCATTATGTTTACTTAAAGAAAATTTGTATATTTTGGGGGACTAGCTTTATTAAAAGAAGATAATAGTCCCAAAAGGAAGATATATTTATCATTAGAAAAAAATAGTGGCTTGTGCATGTGTGATTCACTCTGTGTGTATTTATACACTTATCGGCTTGGACAATATGTGCATAAAAATGTAGTATAATTCAAACAGAGCAGAATTTGCTCAGTCTTTTTTAATGATGCATTATAAAATGATGAGCATAAGAGATTTTATACTGAGTTTCCTTTTATGTTAAGCTAGGAAAAAATTAAAAACCTGCAATAATTTTTATAAACTGGGAAGATTTTGTGTATTTTTAGCCTGATCTGGAAGAAATAAAGATGTATTCCTAATTTCTTGCAGTACTTAGGTTTTATGACAACCTGAATATATCCTCCCAAACCTGCCAGTAGTACCTATTAGATACAAAACAAAGAGCCAAATTCAGCGATTACCCTCTGACTGGTTAGTGTGTAGGAGGATGTTAATTAAAACCCAAGATTGCCATCCTGCTGTGGTCAAGTGACCTGGGTTAGCAAAGTTACAGGGCAAAGCCCTTGGATTTTGTGACTTCAGAGGTCCTTTGTCCCCACAGGGCTGTCTCCATCAGCCTTGGCAGGAACAGCCCTACACCCACTTTCTTCTCCAGGCACCTAGACCATGGTGATACAGACCTTGGAGATACAGCCCCAGGAATGCCCTGACTGCACCTCCGAGAGCACAAGTATCACAGCTGTTTTCATGTTTTAAATGAACCTTTTCGGGATCTAGAGGAGAAAAAGGAAGAGAGTGGTGAGGATTTGGCTGTGGCAGTGTAGGAGAGACTGATGTCCCAGCTTCCCACTTCCTAGGCGAGAGCCTGTGGGTTGAGGGATCTTCATCTCACACTCCTGCAGGGAGACAGACAAAAAGAGTAATTTTTTCCCCAGCTCTTTAAAAGGGAGCTGTAGGAGAAAAGATGTGGGCTCCAGATCCCAAGGGACTGGAGGTACTTGCTGTTAGCTCTGAAGTGGGAACTCAGCTTCTGAAAGGGGAGTGAGTTAAGACACTTTCTGTGCAATTTCTAATTGGTTGTATTTATGTAACTGCCTAATCAGAGCTGGGATTCATCTTAATGAAGGTCAGCTGCTTAGGAGAGGTAAATGCCGAACTCTGGGTTTGGGATTTCTTTCTGGGAAGCAGGCATGTAAAACACAGCACAGGCATTGCAATACCTGACTTAATGTGTCTTGGCACTTTACGAGTTACAACATCTAAGTATTTAGCTAGGAATCTCTGCAAATAGTATATAAATATAAATATAAAAGATCTGTCTTCAGTCCCCCTCTGCCTCATTTCTTTTGTTTATTTCCTCACATCCAGGATGTTCTAAAAAATAATGATCAAATTTTTATCTGAATTAGAAAAATCTTTGTAACTCTAGTGTAATTCTTAGAGTAACACCGCTGTCTGTAGAACAAAAATGATACACATGACTTCTGTAACCAATTACAAGGACAAAATGGAGTTCACATTTCAGTATTTTCAAGAAACTGTTCAGAGATGGCCTTAGTTGGGTGCCTTTGCTGATGCCTCTTTGCAAGTTAAGTGGTGAAATGTCTGCTGAAATCAGTTTGCCTTTCTTTGTGGACAACCTTTATAAACAAGGTGAACAAGGGGCAGAATGAGGTCCCAGCAATCAACAGAAGGGCTAGCCCTCAAAATACTGTGCTGATCCCTTTACCCGAGAAAGGCATTTGCTCTCTGCCAGCAGAAGGTTGGATTTCATCAAGTAAACCATTCATTATCCTTGTTCCAACCAAGCAGGTGTGTGACAGATACACCAAAGCTGCAAGCACAAGGGGAGAACAATGCGAAAACCATTAGATAATAATTCTTATTGTTACAAGAATAATATAGTTGTTATGAGCGCTACAAACCATTAATCTTAGTAGCAAAGCACTAAAAGCTGAAATCCATCTTTGTTTTCCTTTCCTAAGGCACTAAAAGAAATGAACTCTGAGATCTACAGACCCCACAGAGACATGTCACATTTTCATTTCCTCCGTCTCCTTTAGAGATAACAATGGATCCCTGAAGGCTGTTCTTCTTGTCTAGTTAAGGTTAATGGCTGGTGCTTGATGACATTAAAACCTGCTTCTGCCACTGTTTCGTCTGCTTTGACAAGTGACTGACAGCCCACCAGAGCATGTGGGAGAAAGAAAAACCCACTGCAGCCTGGCTCACCCGTAAATCTCAAAGCTGAACTCTGGCAGCTGGATACCAGGGAGCAAAATTGCAGCCGTGCTACCTGACCTTGGTGATTCCTTCTGCTCCCCAGGTCAAGAGGGTGGCAGGACTGAGGCTGCAGGAACGCCGTGAGCAGGCAGGACAGGGTGCTGGGCATTGGAAAGGCGGCTGAGAGAACCGCAGGGTGCCGGGAGCCCAGCGCCCACCGCAGAGGAGCAAACAGGGTGGTCATTTGCCTTTGTGCTGGTTTCAGTCGCTTTCAGGGAATGTGAGAAAAGAACTTTATTCTTCCAGTCATGTGATGTTAAATCTTCATCAGAGGGGAGCAGGCAGAGGTCTCCGTAACCTTGACAGAGTTCTTCCAAGAACTGTTAAAAGTGTGTTCTCCCAGCTCCTCTTTTTCCTAGAGTGGGGTTGAAAAAACAGCAATCATTCACACATATCTTTGTTGGATATAATTTTCTTACATCTTGATCCTTAAAGATTAGCATGTCACAGGCATCTCTGTTACCTAGCAACTAGGATAAAGCCAAGAAGAAGGCCTAAATATCAATTCCTTATGAGTAATATAAACAGTAATACAATAAGCTTTAAACTCTTAGGGAGTCTTCCTCTTATTGCTAATGAAACTGCCGTGTCTTTTCCTAGCATAATAAAGAAAGTGTCGTCTTAATGAACTCTGCCAGTATTGATCCATGTCTATTTTTGAAGCGGCCCTTGTGCTCTTCAAATGTTTTGCTGGCAAAGCTTTGCACTGTAAATCTTTCATGTTAGCCACTGAACATTGAAATTGCTTTGGTGACATCTGGCATGATGAAAGTAAACAGGATAATTCCTTATCTAAAGGCGCCTGAAAGAAAACCTCCTCTTTGAACAATCCCAGATATTGTGACAACTTGCCAACCTGATCTGTACCTCACATTTTGCCTCTGACCTTCTGCCTTTGTAAAGGGCAATGCTGTTTTGAGAAACTGCAGAATAGAAGTGGTACCACAGATCCTTCTTGCTGTGTTCATTCATAAAGCTATTCAGTGCAGTTAACAAACAAAGTTTCTATTCTAGCTGCTCCAAGGGTTATTACATATGGGAAACAACTGCTCATTAAAATGGTGATAGGAGCCAAGTCTCTATCAGACTCTAGAAAAAATGCAGTCCCTTGGGGACTGCAAAAGCACCAGCAGAACTTGTAGCAGGCTTCACAGTAATCTTCCAGGGGGACGATAATGGCTCTAAATTCCCATTCCCACAGGCCAAATGTGACCTTCTGATGCAGTTAGCTTGCAGGCGGAGCTTGTGAGTAAGTTTTACACAGATGCAATCACAACCAGAATTTGACCCAAAGACTCTTCTGCGCTTGTATTCATAGAATCATAGAATCATTTAGGTTGGGAAAGACCCTTAACATAATTGAGTCCAACCATAAACCTAACACTACCAAGTCCACCACTAAACCATGGCCCTAAGTGCCACAATCTATGTGTCTTTTAAATACCTCCAGGGATGGTGACTCAACCATTTCCCTGGGCAGCCTGTTCCAGTACTTGACAACCCTTTTGGTGAAGGAATTTTTCCTAATATCCAGTATAAACCTCCCCTGGTGCATCCTGAGGCCTTTTCCTCTCATCCTGTCATTTATAAACATGAAGTAAGTTGTCGGTGTACTGTTGATCTAGACAGGCCACCACTCATTTCATGTCACTCACTCTCAGTTTGGTTGGTAAATCTGTTAACAGTTTTGTTTTATTTGGTTGGATTAGTCCATTGGACTCATGGAATACTCATTCAACTTCCAGGTCAGGCCAAGATGATTAAGACCTGATACCATGCAGGGTCTTAATTGTCAGGGCTTAGTTCTTGCATTTGTAAAGTGGTCTGTTGGAGCACTTGTGGAAAGGAGATTTCCACAGGTAGCTCCTGAAGTGTCTGCATAACAACTGATTTTCCTGTCACCATGCCCCAGGCCTCATTCCCAACAAATCTCAAATCAGGGGACATAGCAGGAATGTTCCAAGGACTAGGTTCATCACCTTGGGCTTTTGCTTAATGCAGTGTTACAATAGCTGCTTGTAACAACACTCCCTGAAATTCATCTGCACCCTGCCAAGAGAACATGGATTCCTCACCACAGTCTTGATAATGGACCTCTCTTGCCCATCTAATAGATAGAGCCCATAATGTCTGAGCAGCATCTTCTCGGAGGTTGAGGAAAATTCAGGGGTCTAGGTCTAAATCTTCTGCCTCTCTTGCAGATAGACATTCTTCCTGCCCTGTCACACCAAAGTTGATACAACCATTCAACTGTTAATTGTTGATGTTGTTCTTGACATGTTATCTGAATTTTTCGCAGATCACCTGTGTTAAAATAATGAACTTTAGTGGTATCCCGTCTCTGCAGTTCATCTCCAAGTGGGTCATCAGTAGTGATTTCTTGTTTAATCAGGGGCCGTGTTGGTACATAGTCACTTACTTTGTTTACTTCCTCATCACACCCATTTGGCCTATTCCAAATGTCTCCATCCCAGTCGCTAGCATACAGAGCTGTGCAGACTTTTATGGGGTCTGTTTTGTTACCTTGTAATAGTGTTTTATAGTGTTTTCTTGCTTTCTCTATACCCAGTGGCAGTAATTGTTTTTCTGAGATGTACCCGTTTCCCAGACTAACTGCCAGCCTTTAGTTTGGCTTTAATCCTCAATCCGTTGTTGAAAATTCACTCTTCCACTTTCTAATCTCTTCTTCTAAATTCTCAGCCCGTTAGTTCTCAGTTTTCCACATCGCAGCTAACAGCCAGCACATCCCTTCCTTCCCTCTGTATTTCTTTATTTTACACATATCCTTCCAATTACTGAATTCATTCCATACGGCTTTCAGATCGTGTCTTATTGTCTTCAGTCACTCCTTATCCCACTTAGGATCTTGCCATCCATTTTCCATAGAATGCTTTTGCAATAGATACCATTTATCAGGGGAATCAGTCATTATTCTAACCCAAGGATCCTGCTGACTATGTCAATTAATTCTGTCACCCAACGCTGTGGGGACAGGTAGATTTATTTGGGATCCTCAATAGAACAATGACACAAAAAGTTATTGTTACAATCAAAACTTTATTTTAACTCGGATCCTCTATGGATTGGATCCTTTTACAAAACTAGTATTGGAGATTCTCTGCAGATTAGGTCATTTTAACAAATTAACCATAACTTGAGCTCGAAGTACACATACAAAACTCACTCAAGGCTCGATGGAAGCAGCCTACGGTGGAGGTGACACCAACCAGCAGGGGATCACGGGCCTGCCATCCAGCAGCAGCAGCTCTGGTCTAAGTCCCACCTAAGTTCCCAGGCACTCAGGACCCCTTTAAAGAAGAAGTTGGTGCATGAAGCTTGCCCACATCTTAATGGCCACCTGTCCCACAATATGGCACACTAAGAGTTAGGAGTAGGGGTCACAGTTTGCAGGGTCTGAGGCAATTGCCCTCTGGTGCAGAGCACCAGGCTTCTGACACTGCCCGTTATAGCCACCCTGGCTGGGTCATGGCTGTGAGGTGTACTGCAGGTGCCTATGTCCCAAGAGAGGCAGCCCACATCCTGACAGGGTACCCATGTCCCAGCAAGGATCCCTGGGGAATGCCCATGTCCCCGTGAGGTGACAGTGCTTGCCCAGGACCCCACGGGTCATGTGCCTCTGGGAATAATTCTAGACTAATCACACTCCTAATTTTCAACAGTTAAGATTTTAGTCAAACCAAGAGTGAATTTTTGTCTCTCCTCTTAACATGGGCTGCCATGTGCTCCCAAGAGAATTTTGAGCAGAACCATGTCACAGCTGCCCAGCTGGGGCACAGTGCTGAGCACAGCTTGGATGGACCTCTGGGCATAGATCCTTCTTGCTGAGAAGTTCAGGGCACAGCCCAAAAAATGTAGGGTTCAGTCCTGCTCCCCTGCTGGGCTCAGTGTCCACTGGTGGGACAGGCTTCAAGATCAGCCTACACCCGTCCTCTGTAGCTCCACCTCAGCTTTCGTCACCTGCTGGGCGGCTGGGGAAAGGGCACCTTCATCGACTACAGGTCCGCCAGCTGGAGACCAACACCACCCTACTGGTCAGGTACCTGAGGCTTGTCTACCACCTCCACCTGAAAGAGCTCTGGCACCAGCACTCCAAGAAGAAGGCGCAAGAAAAATGCAAGACGAGGAGAGCCTTCTCTAGCTCCCTGTGCCACTCCAGCTAAAGCGTGCTTCTGGCAGATTGACAACATGAGAGGCAGCAGTGCAAGTGAGCGCTGCTGTCCATGCATGGTGGGACGTGAGGCAGGAGAGAACAGGTATCTATGGCTGTGAGGTGCGCCATGAGTGTCCAGGCCCCCAGGAGGAGGGGTCCACATCCTGTCAGGGTGTCCATGTCCCCATGAGGTTCCTGGTGGGTACCCATGTTTTGGTGAGGTGTGTGGTGGTTGCTCCCCATGTCCCTGTAAGGTGGCAGTGGCCAGTGCCTGCCCATGACCCATTGCATTCCTTAGGGCTTCCAAGGCTGGTGTGAGCACAAGCATCACACCAGGAAGAGGGGCAGGTGTTAGGAAATGGGTGGATAACAGTTGCAACTGTAGTATTTTCATACAGCAGCAGTGAATTCTCTTCAGAGTGACAGCCAGCTGGTGCATCAGGACATGCTTCAGCCTGCCGAAGGCTCCTGGGGTGAGGGCACCTCCACTGACTACAACCTCTTCTGCTGGCTGGAAGCCATTATTGCCCTGATATTCGTCTGTTTACTCTCTAGGTGCCAGTAAAGCTTGCCAAGAAGGACAGTTGGAAGAAACAGTATTTCCTGAGTAAAATAAACTGATATGAGAGAAGACTGTGAATTTGACTGTGGACTCCACTGTGCCCTGTGTAATCACTTGCCATGGCAGCACTCTGTTTGAACAGCTTAAGCCAAATTCTGCTTCGTTCATCCCTGTAATTCCACAAATGTCAAATGTTTTCCGTTGCTTACGTTATTGCTTCATAGAGTTTTCCCTAGTCGAGGATGATTATGGTTAAATTATGTAATGATTGCCTTGAATTTGCCAGCACAAGCTACATAAAGTCTCTTCAGCATCTAAACTTCTTAAATACCACTCTTTCTCTCATTGCTATTATTATTTTCCTTTTCTGATTCTCATTCTGGCCTGAATCAGAAATACAAGAAAACTCAAACCTGCAAATGTGAGTCCTGGTAAAAGATGTAATAACTTCATAGTACATCCTTAAGCCAGTATAGATGTAACTTTCCCTGCTCCCATGAGCATATATTACATGGTTGAAACCAATTTCAGAACACCAAACTGTGTGATGATCAACTTTCCCTGAACACATATTTTCAGGAACAAGCTGACTTAAACAAGGGACATCAGTTTGAGTGACCATGCCTGTAACGTGTTAGGCACAGTATCTGACATTTTGTCCATGGTGTTAGAAATTGGTAATATCTTGCCTTTATTTCCAGCTTGGGAATATCTTGCACCCTACTGAGACAGTGCTTTAGGCTGGATACATCCATATGTGCAGCCATATTCAGGGAATAAGTAAAGGAAGACGAGATCTGCAGCTACTCATGTTTCACATGATCTGCAATACACATTTAGTTTTGAGCAGTGGGAATGGGAGTCTTTTCCATTTTCTCCAAAATCCTTTTTTTTCCCCCTACCGAATCTTCCCTCTTCAGGCTCCATTCAGCCACATGAAGATGTAATTAATCAATAAACTGTTTGGATTTAAATAGAAATTTAAGACCCTTTGAAATTAAACCTTTGTTGCATTTATTTAATTGTTGTCTTTTTGTTCTTCTTGGTTTTGTTCATGTTCTTACATTGTCTTATTTAATTACTTGGTTTGTAAGGGAAAGAACAGATCTAGTAGCAGTTCTCTACAAAACTCTTAGTGCTTTTCCTATTCAACTGTCTTCTGTTATTTGTTTGACTAGTACATTTGTTTTACCTGATGATTTAACTGGGAAATTTGGGATGTAACTGGTTTTTGACTTTTCTGTGAAAGCAAAAAAGTAGGACTTGGTGGTTGGGGGCTAGTGTTTTCAAGCCATTATTCTAAACAGTTTTCATGGGAGCATCTTCTGGGAGTTGAAGTTAAGTCCTCCTACAGTTTTGAAACTACTGTCTCACTTTGTGAAGGGAGGGCGGGTTTCCTGCAGATTATAGCTTAGGGCACAATCCACACTTTTTTCCCCACATGCATGTAGGAAGTTATGAATCAGCAAGCATAAATCCAGAATGCCTTCATAAGGCTGGCTATTTCTCATCCTTATGAGTCAGTAGCACCTTTTCCATCCAGCTTGACTGTCTCCACACCTACTCTTCTGGAAAATAAAAATAATGGGAAAAAAAAGGAATTCAAACGATTTAATTCAAAACCCCCACAACACTCCCACACAAAGATTGTCCTTGCCAATTTTGACATACAATCACACAGGAGAAAACTCTGAATAAGGCAAAGACTTGCATACTGTTGTTAGAATGGACTGTCTGCTATTTTGGAGAAGTCTGATATTGCTACAACAGTCGCGTGTTGGCTTTCTCCTGGAGCCTGTCTGTGACTTTCCTCTAGGTCGACAATGAGAACTTTCCCTGTTCTCAGACCTGGAAAAAGTGACAGAGATGGGTTTGAGAACAATACAGAGCAAGAAGTCTTGAGCAACCTGGAAAAATGGTGAAGCACCTTCCCTAAGCTCCATAGGCACTGCCATAGCAGAGGCTAGAGTCACGTCTACACAGAAGTTGTTACAGGAGGAGTCAATGATGTGGAGGTCTACTGGGCCATGATGAGATGGTCTGTAATGACCATTGCAAACATGTTCAGATTCCCTTCAGATGCCATTACCCTGTAGTGCTTGATATAAATGAATGTGGCATATTTATGTGACTTGAGAAATATGTGCTCAGCACACTGCCACGCACTGAGTGTGGTCAAGAGAAAACTTTGCCACTAAAGGTGCATGAACATATAAACTACATGGGACAGAGAAGATGGGGTGGACCACCCAATGTGAGAACTAGGAGGCTCTGGAGTAAGAGGAGCTGCTGTAGATGTTTTGGTATTTTAAATGAGAACAGAAAAAAATACAAAGCTTAAGGGCAAGAGAAAGAAAACACAGGTTTCAGGCATGGTGGGAGGTACATACGATGTAGTGACACTGATAAGGTATATATTAGTCCAATATTATATTTAGAATCTTGAAGATTCATTGAAATCATGCTTAAATAAAAAAGGAAATAGGAGATGTGCATAATTTATATAAACACTCAAGAATGGTTTTACATTCTTCTGCATTTTGTTCTATGGAAAAAAAATACAAAGTATTTGTAAGAGCAGTCACAACAGAATTGAAGTTGTATATGGATCAACATGATATTTAATTACACAATAATTTATTTTTTTTTCAGGAGCCTTGCTCCAACAGCGTACACTACTAGGCTCTTCTCTAGGAACAAATCAGGAGTGTAAAGTGAGCAATCTGCTCTCCCAGATCCCTCCCTCAGTTGTGGAGAAATTTAAAATTGCAGTGTATAAAGCTGAGAACATCAGAAACAGCAAGGGTGGTCTCATAGTTGAGCCATGGTTGAGATGTTTGAACTCTTCCTTGCAGAATGGAACTCTATTCCTGCCTCTGCCTGAGACTTTACACATGGTGATAGGCTAAACTTTGAAAAGATGCCTCTAAACTTATGTTCCTCATCTTCTATGCACCCATGTGAGCCTGCTGAGCACTCTCAGATACAGTCAAGGGGAGCTGGGCATCACATCTGGAGTTGTTAAGTAGGCTAAGAAGAAAGGCTGCAGGTGTCTCAGAGGAATGGTCCGTACTGGTAGATAGGTTTTAAGCTTTGTTTGAGCCAAAATTCTGAAGGAAATAAGGGAAAATGAACCCTCTCCACATCTCCTCCCACACAATACTGTAAGGAAAGGTAATACCTTGTTTCTACAGTGGTGACAGCCAAAAAAAACCCTGTGAGGCAATTAATTATTCTGCCTTCAGAGATGGTGAGTGGTAAGCATTAAATAAGGCTTGGGGAAATAACTATAGGAAAACCAAAATATTGAAAACCTGCTGTTGAAATGGTATTGGTAGTTTAGGCAAGAACAGAGGAGGCATCTTATGTAAATAATGGTAATGCATGATCATCTAATTCCTGGCTATCATAACATATATGGTTGCTCAAGGAAATAATCTGGACCTTCTTAACTCCCTGAGTATGCTGTTCTGTTTTCTCCATGATCTTGGAAAATAGCTTTTTTTAATTTTGTAGTTTTTGAGAAAATGACAAAGTGAAATTCCATCATCTAGTATTATACTGGCTTCTACAGCAGGAAGGTAGACAAATTAATTCCAGTGGCAGATGTCTATGGAACCTCAGGAGCTGATAGAATAAATGGTATCAGGCAGTTAGGGTATGAAATAGGTAGTTTTCTCTGCTAATTAGCTTTCGGAAGGTTGAAACCTGCACTTCAAAATTGCGTTTCTGTTGACAACAGGGGAAAAGTGCCCTTTTAGGCTTTGAAGCAGAGGATGAGCCTGTTGGCAAAGCCTCTCCTGTCCTCTGGTTTCCAGTCTAAGTCCCAGTCCTGCTGCTGCTTTCTGCTCTTTCTCTCTCCATGACACATATAGCTTACTTCTAGCTCTTTTTAACTTCCTTCTTCTCACCCAGTCTCAGACTCCACTCTTCTTCTCCTGTCCTGTGCTCAAACAGTCCAGATTTCCCTTTCCCTCTCCCTGACCTGATCTCATGGCCACCCTCCTCTTGCCAGTTCCTTCAGTGACTCATATTTGGTGAAGTGTTTGAAAACCGTCTATTAAAATATGAAGTGTTTGACATTCTTCAAATTGAAGGCATGGCAAGTTTCACCTACGCCACACTTGTGTTAGATGCACGGTGGCAACTGGAGAGTCTCGGATTTTCACCTCTGAGTTATTTCAGCCCAGCCGCTTGAGGTCATGTCGGATTGTGCTCCTCTCATCTCTGTTTAAGAGGCCTGGAGAGGGGCAATAAAAAAATGAGTCATTTCAAGTTGACAGGTACTCCTGAAACATCATTGCTAGATCTTACAGCTCTGATCCTACAAACAGGTAGAGAAATACTCATGGTGTAGATTATACAGTGATGCATGTGTTTGCAGGAAAAAAACTTTAAAGCATAAAGTTTTTAGGGCTGCAGGATCTTTTTTTTTTTTCCTCTGTGCAGCCCTAGCACACATTGGGACATGCATAAGAAACAGTAAAAGGAGAGTGGTAAGACAAATCAAGATCCATCAGCATCTTTGCTATTAGCTTTACATTTTAGGGGCATAGACTACTCATCTGAGAGCCAAGACTTGGCACATAAAATGTCAGAGTGGAAACCACTGCTGTTAAAAGATGCAAATCTAAACACTCCTCTAAATTTTTAGCCTGTGAAGAGAAATACTGATATTGCAAACACCACAGAGAAGTTTCAGTCTCAGACAACTCTTGTCATTCACCCCACATTGTTAGCAGTAAGGATTTACTTACATCCCCTTAGAGGGAAAGGGCCTGTTGTATCTAGAAGGCAATTAAGACTGACTTAATGAAGTGTGGGTATTACTCTTTCTTTTGTGAGTAAATATCCAAGGTAAATTCACCTTGGAAGAAATGTGCTTTCTCTACCTAGTAAGAGATCAAAATGTCCTGCTGGCTGTCATGGGAAATAAAATGAGATCCTGTGGTATTAGTATGGATGCCACAGTTCTCTCCTAGAGGATGTAAAATGTTAATAATACTCATAGATGTTCTAGCCTGTACCATAAAATAAAACAACTAAACACAGCCTTCCTCCCTTAGCAAAATAGTGTTTAAAAATGGCTGCAGCCACTGTCCAGAATGATTTCTCAGTGAGTCATTCATCACCATAAAAAATGAATTTAGCTTACCAAGAAAATGTTTGTTTCCTGCTATAACAAGAATTCAGTATATCAGCAAGAAAATTGAATCACCTCACTTGACTGTAATGAACAGCTGAGTTGTTATACTGAAATCATAACTAAGTACAGCAATCAAGTACCTTGGCAAACTAGAAGTGTTGTTTAAGGTAAGCAACTGAAACTATTAACTCCTGAATGAAAAATGGATTTGATTTAACTAAAACCAAACACAAGTGACCACAACAAAGAAATTGCCAAGTCATAGCCTGGGTAATACGCTGGGTGGTGATCTAGAAAAAACAGATCTATGAAGAACTTACAGGAACTGAACATAAGCCCTGCTGTATTCTTACCAGTGCTTCTGTAACTGGATGATACCTAAAGCAACAGGTTTTGTCCAAATCATGTTAAGGTCTTAACGATCAAAGCTGACAAAAAGAGCAAAAAAGCAGTTCCCACAGAGAACACAAGAGGATAAAAACATATAGGAGCACAAAGTGTCATCAATCTATTGCTGCTCTTTAAAGTACTCATTCCTCACACTTGTAACCTAAGCACTGCATGAAACAAGCAACAAAAACAAAAAAATGAAAACAAACAAACAAAAGCCAAAAGGGAAAATGTGGGAACTGAAATGCCAATGCCTGATACTAATTTCTTGTGATGACCTTTTCTGGTAAGTTTGTCAATCAACAATAAAAGCAAGAAAAGGACTATATGTGTGAACAATGGTGGCAGAGAGAGAGAAATTACTGAAATCAAACAACATCAGGGCGCAGCCACAGCTTAAAGTGCCTGAAGCAAAATAGACAGAAATGACTTTTTCTTACAGCAGTTGTGAGCTTCCTTAGGGCAGAGAAATGATCTGAAGGGCATTATTAGAAGAGACAAGAATGGCTGCCTTCAAAAAAGAAACCTCTGTTACCTCCCCTCTTTCCACAAGAGAGATGGTGCTTGGATGTGATAGTACTGTATAAAACATAAATGTCTGCTTAAGGATGGGACAAACAGTAGGCAAGAGCAAGCCAGCATGAGGGAAACTCAGGGGTTTGGCAGTAGCTGTGTGTCTATGTGATGCTCTACGATATTTCCTGAGTAAAGTCTTGTATTACACAGTTGGGCGCTTCCAGTTGCTTAACTAGCTCAATCACATGTAGCACATTAAAGCATGTAGTACTGTACTAACCTGAATAATGCAACTGCATGTTCAAGGAAAAAGAGGAAGCTGGATGTCAAAGGAGTGGTGAGGTCCTACTCTGATATGGAAGGAATGGAGACCAACGTTCTGTTTTTCAATCTGTCTCTGTGGAACTGGGTATTACAAGCATTGCTTTTTCTGAACTGACTGAAAAAACAGCTTTGGCTGTCACTGCAGATCTTCCTTGGGGGGGGGGCCTTGGTGGCTTGGGAGCAGCTCTTTCTTCTCCTTCTGATGTTCAGGCTTGGTCCTGGTACTCCTTTTTCCTCCAGCCCTGTGGGTTGTGAGCAGTCTGACAGCCCACCCAGGAAACACGGCTGCTGGAAGGAAAAATCTGGAGGGACTGGAAAGAGAAACACAGAAGCAGAATTAGAGACATTGGGATAAGAATAGATCACCACAGGCAAGGCTGTTTGGAAGAGGGAATAAGGCTGGACTTGTAGAGGAATGAACAGAATGGGGAAAAGCATGGTAGGTTGTGCAATATTCAGGTGAGTGAGAGGAAGGGGCCCATTCTTTGGTGTTTGCATGAAGGCTATCTCAAACATCATTATTCTCCTCCTCCTATGTCATCCCTTGGGAGATACCAAGAAATTCTCCATCCCCTTTACAGCAAGATTTGCAAAATCTCAGTTAACAGACATGTTCCAGACAGCAGAGTGACTAATCTCCCCACATCACCTCAAATCTGTCTCATAACCAAGTTCCTCTTTTTGAAGAGAGTTCTCATCCCACCGCGTGGAAAAGCTCGCCCACATCTGTGATGCTTTCTCTGGAACAACAGAAACAAAGGATGACAAACTGGACAGAGCCTAACCTAACCACGCAATCCGTTGTTCTGTAAGCACAGGGGTAAATCTGAATCACTCACATAAAAAATGAACCCTCTACCCTTCAATATTAGCCAGTGACTACGGACATAACACTGAGACCAATAATGCTGTTCTTAAGGAGAGATAGCTGTTAATCAGATTGAAATACATCAGAGTCCAACCAGTGTTAAGAAACCTTATTTCATTCCAAAACACCACAGTTTATTTTTTTTCCCTAGCCTTCCCTTTCTGAGCAATGTTACTTCAGGTCAGCAGTGGTCCATCTCCAGCAATACCCAGGCTATCGCAGAGCTGTATCTCTGGCTTCTCCCAAACAGCAATCAGGCCAACATGACATAGCGGATTGGATGATGACGTTCTTTGGAGAAGACAGGGAGAAGTGTTCACCTTGGAACAGACACATATGCAGGTGAATGGCTCCTTTCCAGACTATTTAATACCCAAAATGTAACACCACAAGGCTTTACACATGAAGGACACCCGTTCTCATGCTGATTTCCACAAGGATCATTTTTTCACCTTGAATATAAGGTGTGGCAGAGGAGGACAGGATAAGGAAGTTGTTGATCATTGCAGAAGACACTGAAATCTGTACTTCATCATGTCTAGCCTGGCCAGTGTGCCAGTGACTAGTTAAACAGCGGTATATAAAACAATTTCAGCTGGGCTCTCTGAGGAAATCAGATTGGAAAATGTGAAGGTTTTTGTCATATTGATCAACAGATACTGCTGGTTGATCATTTGCATATCTTCTTACTGTTTTATTATCTACTTTTGCATGTCCAAGTAGCAGGCATGGCCAAAGGTTTTGTTTTCTGGTTTTTTTGAATCCATTTGAAGTTTTTTTAAAAATAGATGACAATTTGATGCCATCACTGTTACATTACATGTAGAATAATAGAAATATCCCTGCATAAAATTTTGGAGGCGTCTAGGTAATAGTACCTAATAGCAGGTGCCTGAACTGACTGTTTGAGCTACAGAAGCAGAACATGGAGGACTGCAGAGTTTGCCTGTCCAACCAAGGCAGCTTGGATCCACAGGCTACCTCACTGTATGAAAGTGGCTCCACCAGCCTTCTCTGTGCCATGCTGTGTCTTGTGCACTCACTGGCTTCACCAGAACCACCTCACAGGGATCTCTGTCTGACACAAAGTACACAGGTATGGTGAGGATGCCTACATGCTCTTCCCAGCTATAACAGGGCAAATGAAGCTGAAGGTTAAGAATGTTTAGAGTCAGTGTCAGATGCTTACACAGGCCATTTGGTGCCAAGATTTATGCTTTAAAATTTTGACGGTTGAGAAATCGTATAAGTATGAACATTGGCAGCAGTAATACGCTCTCCAGGAACAATATCTCTGGGTGTACCTTCTTACAATCAGAATACTCGGTAATGCTGTAAAAAAAGTCACCATTCAGACAGTAATAAAAATAAATTAAGAATAAGGAATACTGAGCCCTGCTTTCATGGAATCATTCATAGTTTTTAATAGTGCATGTATAACCCCTACAAGACCTGAATTGCTAAGCCACTGCCAGGCAATTTGATTTGGCAGCCACTCAGCGTATGTATGACTGAAAATGCCCATTGCTACTGGCCCATAGGCAAATTTTCTTTGAGTTATGGACACAGAGCCATGTGCTTCTAGTTCTTGTTTCTGATGTGTTCTACCAGGGTATGTTTTACAGTAGCTTTATGTAAGACCAGATCTAAAGTGAACTAACAGCATGTGACACTTTAGTTGATTTAACATAACCTGAAAAAATGCCCTAAATTCTTGGAATTATTAAGTAATTGTGGAACTTGCAAGAAGCTGGAACACTTCACATTTTATTAGCTAGGTTCTTTGGTGGTGATACATTCCTTGGTGAATAATGTCAATCCAATCCAAAATACATTACCTACTTGATGGGGATTTAAAGGCGATCCTGCTTTTGTCTCCGTGACCCATCTTAGCATATGTATATACTTGCAGTGGAGACAACCTTGCTTTTACTGAAAGGAGGGAAAATCTAAGGTTTTGCCTTCCTTCTCTGGAGTTGTGCCAACAAAATCTACAGAAATTAGTGTGGGCAATTCTCTCTAGGTGCTGTCATTTTTTCCTTTGGTGAGTACAGGACGGGAAGCTTGCCTCTTCCAGACTCCTTCCTATTTTCAGTCACCCTCCTGTCTCATACACTGTAGGGCTTTGCTCTGGGTGACCGTGGGAGGTGAATTCTGCCCGGTGCAGTAGAAAAGTGCACAGCCCTTGAGATCCTGGAGGTTTCCTTTCCCTCTGTGGACCATCAGTGAAATGGGAGGAGGCACATATTTTGCCAACAGCTTCTGCAAATATTTGGCAGGACAGGAATGCTGAGTTTGAAAACTCTTGTTTCTTTTACACCTTATTGAGGAAGCTCCCTGGTGTGTGCTTGGCTGTGCCAAAAATGGGGGTCAGTGGGAGCAGCAGCTACTATCTCAGCTCCTCCTTTCTTCTTGGGAGCATTCACTACAGAAACACTATTTTTTTTATTTATTAGCTTTGTAGAGGATGGATTACACACAGCTTGGGTATGCAAACCTGGAGATCGTTTTTTGCTAAATTTGTTTCTGAAACTACTAAGCAATTCAACTGACAACACCTAAAATAGATTTTGTCAGTCTTAAAATGCAGCCGAATTTGGGAAAAGGAGGTGTTACAAGGACGGATTTGCCACAGATTTGTCCCACATTATTTTAAATCCTTTTTGCAAATGACTGGGAACTTAGAGACACTGTTAAGGGGTAGGTAAGGAGAAGGAATAGAGACAGGAAAAGAGCACTTAGTGCCTCAAAGGTTGGTGCTTCAGCTTCAGGCATTTAGAAATGTATACATGGTCAGGAAAGATGCTTTCTCTCAGTTCACTGTGTATAGTTGCTAGCAATAAGAAGAATCCAATGTCTTACATTTTTGCAATAACTTGCAAATACGTTAAGTAAAGCTATTAGATTATTTATGAGGCAGACATGCTACAAAGAAGAGCAAGGTTCCTGCCTGACCTGGAAAAAATTACCTTCTGACTCCAGATAGCTTTACAGGTGAAATCCTGAACATGATAGTCTTATCAGCAGTATAGAAACTGAATGCTACCACGTGCCTCAGCACTCCTTGCCTGAATCCTATCTGCAGGTGTGGCAAACCTAGAATGCTCAGAGGAAGGCTGTCTTCTCATTCACCTTTCCCAAGATGGGCACCAAGCATGAGGAAGATTGGAATTTCTCTTCTGGCCCTTCCAAACTACCAGAGGACCCCTGAAATGTGGCACTAATGCAACAGAAACCTGGTGCAAACAAGTAGCACGAACATCCTTCGAAATAGGAGCACACTGGATGCTCACAGGCTCAGGTCACAAGCATTAAATTTCCAGGGGTCATGAGATTGTTATTTCTTTGTGTGTTTTCTAGTCTGTTCACTCTCTTAACTTTAGAAATGCTTAATAATATTCTGGAGCATGACAGTGCCTTGATGGAAATTTAACAAAGGAAAGGGCAAGCTATCTCAACTTCAGAATCTGCCAGGAGGACTGCGCTGCCCCATGATCATCTGGTTGTCTATAAATGTCTTATATTTCTTTTCATTGCTCTACATGGTCTTTTCTTCAGCTTGACTTTAGGCTTCCCTTTTCCCTCTGGATTTTCTTTGACTTCAGACATATTTTTTAAATTCTCTTTTGTTGTAAGCTTGCCAATTCTCTTCATCTTTGAAATTAGGTCTGGCTTTGTATTTCTATTTCTTTCTGGCTTTACTCAAGGATCCCTTGTGAGGGAACAGATCACAAATTTAAGCTTGTAGACCATAGTTACTGCTCCAACTGTAATCTTCCATGATATGATAATGGTTGTGAACAGCAATCTTAAAGCTTCTGTTACAGCTCAGTGGAAAGTGCTAAATAAGGGACTAAACCTTCCGGCCACTCAGAAAGTTAAATTAGTGCAGTGGATGAAGATGCCAATGTTTTGGCAGGGCAGATTAGTAAAAGTCTCTAACACTGTTGCACTGCAGTGACTAGCTCACCTTCAGGTTAAATTCCAGGCACCTTCAAGTCATCAGTCTCCCAGGTCTCATCAATGGATGCCTGGGTTTCATCCCCACTGTTTCATTCACTGATATAAATTTGTCTGTTTTTCCTAAAAGTGAAGGTCAGAGGAGTCAGGGACAGGCCATACCTTAGCTATGAATCTTCAGAATTGTAAAAGCAATTAAGCTTGCCCACATTTATAACTTATATGAGACACCCTTTTTTTGTGGGCTTCCTTGTAACTGCAAGCTCTGAAAATCTTCACAACTGGCCTTAAAGTATAGATTTTTCTCTCTCTCTATTTTTTTATAAGGTCTTATGGTGTTAATGAAAAGAATACTGCTGCTGTCAGTATTTCCATAACCAAGCCCACCTTCCAAACCCCTTATCTCCATCAGTAAATGTCTTAATAAATATTCCATGCATATCTCCACAGTTATATATGTTCATTGCAGTTAATGCCTTCCTGTTTTGTGGGAGCTGCTTCCAGACTGCAGGAAAAAACCCACAGTCTGCAAATACTAATATTTTTAATGCATTTGAGTAATATTCCTATAAAATCCTCAAAGGAAATTGAAGTCCACAAAGCTACATTAAAATAACATGAGGGATAAACTTAAACCCACAGAAGCTAGGAAATTCTGTGGTAAGTCATCTGAAAACACAGGCTGACAATACATAGTTAGAGTGTTGAGATTTTGCTAAATAATGGGACATACCACCTTTATAATTCTACAGGAAGTCATCTGACCTTTTCATAATTACATGCTGGTTGTAGGACAGTACATAAATGACCATTATTTTTAACATTAAAAATCACTGACCATCACCGTTCACCATCCTTTGCCTGTATGAGACACGTGATTCTGGAGCAAGGCTGAATTAAAAATGTGTACTAGATATACTTTTGTTCTAGAGATCAGGCCTGTGTATTTCTTGAGTCATTGGAAGCAAGATAAAGAATAGATAATTAAAGCATGTTTTTTTCCTTATGTGCTTTCTTACAGATACTTTATAACTACCTGAATTCATTAACGTCTTTAAATAACAAATTTAACAGGTTGTCACAGTCTGATACTCTGAGTCATATCAGGTGAATCTACACAGCACTCTGAATATAGACTCTATAGGGTCAAGTTGTGCCCCATCCCAGATCTGTCTTCTGCCTGTCCTGTGTTTACACAGATCTCTGCTCTGGGTGAATTCCTGCTCTACACTGGAAGTACCAACCTTTCACCAGGGACTAGAAGAGAAGCCAAGAGCAAATAAACCCCTAATTTGGCACTCCTGTTAAGTCCCTGCAGTTAAGTAGTCTGTATTTTGTTCATGGTACCAGGTTTATACGTTCTTTTCTTGATTTGAGCAAACAAACATAGTGTAAGATTTCACTTATTTTCATATAAAGTTTTAGACTTTGCTTAGCCTCGCTGTTTTATATTTACTAGCCATTAGACAATGTACAGAACTGGGCTGAGACTGGACTGAGAATCCAGGATCCACCTGCAGAGTGCTCGTCCCACAGAGTTAGAGTCACATCCCAGCTGGCTGCTCCCACGTGCTGGCCCCCATATACCTCAGACTCTGTGCTACACACAGCGCGCTCAGCCAGCGATCCTCTAGTCCTGTGTTCAAGGACTATGCTAGGAATGATGTGTTCTAAAAAGAAAATTTCAGTGTTGGAATATCTGGATTTCAGGTGCTTAGCCTTAAATTATACAAATTATAGTGGTGCATGGAGATAGTCTGGTGCCCCAGAGGATGACCTGCTGGGCTGCCTAGAGTTTGGGACATAAGACTAGGGGACTTTGGTACTTCAAACAAGGCTGCAGGAGCCTTTCTATGTACCAGCTAAACCAATGTTAATGAGTTTAAATGCTGGGATTTTTTTGTTTCCAAAGAAATGATAATGAGATTTACGCTCATTGCTGACTTAAGTAAGAACCTTTTCTTTGTTTACTCTGCTTTTGTGCACTTAATCTACCCTTAGTGCAGACATATACTGTTAAACTACAAACTGTCCTCAGGGACAGAGAATTTGTTGCTGGCCAGCAAATTTATTTCACGTGGTATTTGGGAACTCGTAAGACAGTAACTTCCTGAAAATGACATCTACAGATCAAAAAACAAAAGTCAAAAAAACAAAGTGAGGAAACTCAGGAACAAGACTGCAAGGCTATTCAAAGAGCAATTCTAACTAGGAATCAAAAAATCTTTGGCTCAGTGCTGAGAGAGAGCTTCTCTATACTTGAAGCACTCAGTCTGGATGTGGCAGCAAGGACATTTTCCCTACTGCATTATGAACTGGTTTACAGTTCTCCAGATGCTTCCCACAGCAAATAATCTATGGGACATGCAAAGCTAAGCAGTCACAATTGCTCTTTAAAGCTTGAAACTAGGGCAGATTAACTTGATAGGATGGGCATTAAGGTCAGAGGAGAACTCTAAGTTACTTGTGTCTCGTGAATACATCCACAGAGAGTTTCACTGAGAAGACCAGAGAGATTTTGGCAGCTAAGAGCAGTCATTCAAGTCCTACCATTTACAGAGAAAGAAGGACCGGGTTAGTTTGGTTTCCATTTTAATTTTCTTTGGAGTGGAAAAACAAATAAAATAATCAAAGGAGCAGCACATGGCTTCATACAGAATAATTTAAAACATCTGTAAGTAATTCTGCTTTACTAGTCCTTCCAAGGGCATGTATCTGGTTAATTTGGTATGGCAGCCTCAATTAAACAATCCCTGGTAGCATGTTGTGGCTAATTGCTTACTGTTTACTAGCGCCTTTTTTTTCCTTTGAAAAAGGATCCTTCCTTTCTCTAAAGTATGCCTGCTTTAGATTGAAGCTAGTGCTTTGAATCTGATTATTTAAATTTAAGATGCCCAAAGCAATGAAAAAAAGAAAGTCAAATAAATGAATTTACACTCCTTGCCATCTGTTTAGCAGGTGACAAAGAACAGATGTTATTTTCCTACTTTATTAGAGAATTATAGCATGTTAGTGATTTAAAATGTGCTATAACAAAGGTAGCAATCATTAACAATAGCTCATAGGGTTTATATGGAGGACAGCAAAAAGAACTTTGTCCACTTGGAGTGTTCACAATATATTTTGGGTTCAATGTGTTTTATTACTTTAGGAAAAAATTCTTATTTTTTCCCTTGTCCTCTGCTCCCCTGAAACAACCAGTTTATGTTTCACTCCTAATGTGTTTAGTTCAACAACAATGTCTAATATTATTTTTTTTTTTTCAAGAAAATCTGAAAAATTTATGGAAAATAAAATACCTTTTTTGGAAAAAAATTATGATCTGAGAAACAAGAAATTGTACACTTGCTTTCTTTTTAAGCATTCTTGGTACATCAAGGTATTTTTGAGAACAGTAATGGAATCTAATAGGTCTATGGACTATCCTGTAGCCCGTTGCATTTAGTGGAAGTACTTTAGACCTTTCATGCAAATCCTGAAGTCCGAATCTGAAGTTTAACACACCCAAATTTTTTCAGTGTTTCAATTGTTTCAATGCTCCCGAGAGCTATTCCACATCTGTAGGAAAAAACTTCACTTTTCAACCAGCCAACCCATTGAGAACACTGGAAACAGGAGGAGTTGCTTCAGTTTGGGCACTCTTGGAATTTTAACTCAACTACTTCACCGAAATACCTTAAAGGAAGCTTAAAGAAAGCTTGCATGAAAACCTAAAAAAGCATTGATTTTCACAGGTTAGGGGACATGAGAAAGCAGTAGCCCCATTTCACAGCCCTTCCTGCTACCATGAGTACATTCCTGCTCTCTGTGCTGCTGTCTCCTCCAGGCTACGCAGTGTCCAGATCACATCTGCATTCAGCACTCATGGCCAGCAGTTATTGAAAACCTGTTTTCTGCTGCTTTCCACAGCCATGCTGGAGCCCAGTCAGGTGTTACACAGTTCCTGAATTGAGCTTTCATAGCAAATCTGAGCACAATGAATTTTTAGAAACTTCTGATCTGAGGAGAATGGAAGTTGTACCTTCTACAGAGGTGTACAGAGAGCTGGTTCTCTGGTTCACAGCCCAAGGTCAAAATCCCTGCAAATCCCATCCAAAAAAAAGTACTTTTTACAGGGTTGCCAGTCCTTCTCATTTTAAGTTTCATTATATATAAAGAAATTTCAAAATTAATCACAGTTTGAAAAAAATTTCTGACATTTCATTCTGAAAATACCCAAACTCAAGAGGTAGAATTGTTGGATGTTTTCCCTGGTTTGCTGTGCTTAAAGTGGTTTGAAGACCATCACACAGGTTTACAGATTGTTTCTTTCAACTTGAAAATGCATTTTTCAAGAAGAAAATTTTTGCCTGTGAAATTTTGCTAATCCCTTATATATATACAGAGAATACAAATGGCCTGAAAGATCCTTCCAGCACAGTTTTAAATAATTCTGTGCATCACGATGAAGAACTTAGCCAGTGTCAGAGTGGTCGCCACTGGATTGCCTCCTGGCAAAGGTAAAGTTGGCAGTTGTTTAGAGCAACTGACCTCTGGGGCCAGCAACTTGTCCATAGTGCTTGTGGCTAGACCATGTTCTGTAAATGCCAGAACGTTGGAAAGCCAGGAGTGCTGCTGTGGCATGGGAATATGTGAAAGCGGGTATCGCTAGGTGCATAACTATTCCCAGAGGCAGCAATCACTGCTCCTATTCTTCCAAAAGCATCAACAAGTCTGATTTTCCAGGATTTTCCCCCAGCTCTACTTTCTTGGCAACCTAATTTATTAGTGGGACATGATCCAGTATCATTGGGCAGCAAAAATTATTTTTCTGAACTGGTCATACCTCACTCATTTGAAATCACTGGATGATTGTTTTCATCATATAAAGAGGGCAGAGCAGAGACTCACGAGATCTAGTTTCTGACCCGTAGCAGAGCAGGTGTATGTGAAAAGTACTGTGCCCTTTTTGACTGGCTTGCACTGGGCCATGCTGAGGTGTCAGGCTGGATCTGTTCTAGCTCTGCACCAAAGCTCATTGAACAGCATGGACAAACAAGGCTGACTTAGCTGTCACTCTCCAATGAGGTGGTCAAGAACTGCAGTCGTGAAACCTGCTCTTGCTTCTTGAGGGAAAAAAAAAAAAAAGATTATGTATATGTCATATTTGTAATTGACCTTAAAAACAAACAAACAAGCAAAAAACTTATTTTCAGTATTTACATGGAAACATTTGCTTAGGCCAGTTCCAGACTGTAATGTGCCAGGACACTGAAGGACTAATAATTTTCTGAACCTTAGGTGCTAAGTTCCTTCCAGCTATAGAGGACAACACTGGGAGGGACCTGTGACCCTACCATCCAGACAGGCACTGGTGTCCTACTCTTCACAAAGGACCACTGCCATATTCCCATTCCATTAAAGATTCAGTGGCTGGTTCTTCCCAAAAGATGTTTTTAAATCAGCGGTTGTCTTCTGGTCCAGAGCTCAGGTCTCAGCAGTTTTGGATGAGTTTTGGTGACAGCTGTTGGGGGACTCGAATGCAGATGTTTGTGTAATACCGAATGGTAAGACTTGTCCTTTTGTTCCTCACGACAAAGGGATGTGAGTGTGTGGGCAATAAATCACATGAGGGTTTGAACATCTTAACTAGGATTCAGGTGGAAACAAAGTGCCTGTACTCAGCATCGTTACCTGAAAACCCCTCAGCTCTGATAGGGCTGTATGGCATATTGCTCTCTTCAGAATAGGAAAACCTGGGACAGTTTCCTTCTGAGCACAAAGCAGGTTCAAACCTCTGTTCAATCTCCTGAAGGAAGCAGGTGAAGCTGGGAACAGGGTGCTCGGTGCTGTGTGTATTTAATGGGCTGCTGCAAGAATGCCAGCTTGGGACATTAAGGCATCACGCAGTGCCCGGGTCATTTGGACACACAAATAGCAAGTGAACGAGTCTACTCTTGCTACATATTCAGGCTCCCTCTTGCATGGAGAGACACACATTTCCAGCACAGGAAGCTCCAGGACCTGGGTCAGATGAGTGATATGACAGCACATGGAGCTGCACTGGACCTCAGTGTTACTGTCAGGTCACTTGATATCAGTCCATGCATGGCTATTCCAGCAAGACAACTGAGCATCTTTAGGTAGCCCAGGCCCTTGCTGAAGACAGTCACTGCCTTCTCCAAGGTTGCCAAGCGTTGTCCAAATATGAGTTCTGTTAACTCTTGGGCAAGATGCATTCATGGTTTTTTCCCTATCTGTAACCTGACTTGTGTGATGGAAAGCAATTCAGAATGAAACACAGTGTTTAAGAACGCTGTATGACACCAGCAGGGAGATGTGACAACGAACATTGAGACGCACTTACAAAAGCATTCCTCACTACCTGATTGTGACCATGGAAACACACTGATGCAAAGCCCTGTGATGTTGCAGCCTGCTTTTTCAAGCCATTCTTATTTGATTTACTTCTACAAGAATCTGAAATAATCTTCAGTTTATTTAAAACTCAAGGCCTCTGTTGAATCAATGTTAGCAATGTCACAGAAACTGAACCAACACTCTGCCATTATTCTGAACAGAACCAAATATTCAAAGACCTAACAGTCTTCCTAATAAAACCTATGCAATTAAATACTCCATACCATAGCCTTCCACCTATATGTTGATCTAATGGATCAGCACCTATTTTTGCGCCCTGTAATCATCAATCCTTATTGATGATTACAGGGGGCAAAAATCTTCATCAATCAAGATGCACTTTGACATATGTAACAGGCTTTGAAATTAGCATTCAATTAAGGTGTTTTAGAGGTAAAGAGTGAGCATGTTCTGACAGAGACATATTCCAAAAATACTCCAACCTTATATTTCCCCCGTGAAGAATTGGAGATGGTACAAGATGACATTCATCACATGGCCACAATGAAAAGAATTTGTAAGAAATTTTGGCTTTATTAACTCACCAGCTGTGCTTGCTGCCAAGCCGACCTCAGGTACTGTTTCAGTGGCTCTATCAGTCCCCACTTTTCCTTTGCCAGGAAAGAGGTCTCATTATCCTTCAAAGAATAAAAACATACTTGAGAGATACAATAGAGGAAAAGGGGAGAAAATGCTGAGCAATGTCTGAATTACAAGCATTTCTGCCAAAACAGTGTAGCTGACTTATTTGATAAATTGCGAGACCAGTGATCCTTCACTTCTTGAGCTATAATAATAATAGTTAAGGTAAAAAACCCACCCAACAGAAATTTCTCAGACCCCAATCTGCCTATTTCCTGATGCATTTGTTCTCTTTCAAAACTGGATGATTACACTTGCAGCTTTGCCACAGGTGCCCAGGTTTCCAGTGACTGTTCTCCCTATTTAATTTACATTGATACCAAATTGCACGGTGGTCATGGAGCCAGGGAGCCACAACTCTGCCAAAGCAGCCCTTCCAGAGCTTTCAGCAATAGGAATCAACCAATCCCTTGCGTTTGGTGGAATTAAGAAACGTTACAAAAAGGGTAGTGCCCTTTCCATCATAAACACTGCTTACTCCTGGGTTGTCTGCTGTAGAAAGACTAACAGCTTATAAATATTTCTTATTTTTGTTTCTTCTTATTTTTACAAGGTCTGGAGGAGCCCATTTTTTCCCTCTGTTTTTGAGGGTGGCCCGGGGAGGTTAATTGGTTATATTTACTTTCTGTAGTTGATGACACATGAGTTCCTTCTAGCAAGAGCCTACTGGTTGGGAGGAGAAGCAGTTGAAGTGGTTTCTCCATTGTATTATTTAGAAAGCTATAAAGCTGCCTTGCATTTTGCTAAGAGGACATACCGAAAACTTTCTATGTTATTTCACTCTGAATCGCATTGTGTTCCCTGGGAAGGATTCATATTTCACAATGAGTGTTGTCAGCCTGAATTAGCCTTTGGATGAAAGGAAAATATAATAGAACGGATGTATAGAGAAACCAGGAGAATGACATAGAAAAATGAAAGACAAAACTAGAAGATGTTAGAAGAGAGCTGAAAAAGTCTTTTACTTTCAACACCAGCTTCTTTAGGGTCAAGCAATGTGATTATTCCACTCTACTCAGCATTTCCTAGGCCTCACCTGGAATAGGGTGCCTAGTTTTTGTGTCTCCTGTTCAAGAGACAGATTGAAAAAATGGAGATGATCCAACAAAGGGCCACCAAGATGATTAAGGAGCTGGAGAAATTAGCCATATGAAGAAAAGTTAAAGAAATTGGGATTGCTCAGACTAGAGAAGAGAGGGCTTGAGGGGACCTAACCACAGTCTTCCAAAACCTCAAAGGTAGTTACAGAGAAGACAGAGGTACTCTCACCATACAGATGCATGGTGACAGGACAAGCTGCAATGGGAGCAAGTTGTTTCAGGGGAAATTCCATCTGGTGTTAAGAAAATATCCTTCACCAAGAGAACAACCAAACATTGGAGTAGATTGCCTAGAGAAGGGGTGAAAATGCTCAAGACCTAGCTTAGCATGGCCCTAGATAACCTAGCCTAAGGCCCTGTTTTCAACAAAAGGCTGGGCTGGAAGCTCTCCAGAGGTCCCGTCCCACCTAGACTCTTCTTTTTTATTTATAACTCTTTTTCATACATTAGAAAATAGAGGAAGATGGAAAAGAACCCTGCACCTTGATTTCCAGGAAAAGACCAGTGGATTTTGGCTGTAAAGTGTTTTTAGGTTGTATTGGTTTTCCAAGTATTCTCTTAAGCAGCACCCTCAGGTTTTCTCTAGCAGTAGTCACCAAATCTGTTCTACTTCTTTACTATCTCTGCATCTCCTTTCTCTGCTTTTACATGTTACCAGCTACAGTGCTGATGCTTCTTTAGATGTCTGCTAGCCCAAAGCTACATCTTTGACTAGGCTGTGGGAAATCAGGAAATCCGTAACAAATTATCCTAAGGCATGTACAGATCAGCTCTATGTCATGTGCATGGCAGACCTGCTCTGCTTACATGGTGCAGCCCACTGTAGCACCAAGATACCAAAGAAGTTCTGGTTAACCTAACAAAGTTACTGGAAGCAATGGCTTCTCAGCTCAGCAGGTGAGTCTAGGCAAAGGCCCAGTTAAATTTCTGGTACCTGAGCATAGGTTGCTCAAAGTATACCTGCTTTGGGGTGGGAAGTAAAACCAGACACAGATACTGTAAAAGTACTGACTTCGTCTTTACCAACATTTTATAGCAGATGCAAGCTAGGATTGGAGCCCAGCACCACTGATCCTCACTCCTGTGACCTTTAGGACAAAAGGAATTTCCTTCTGTCCTATAAAGAATATACCTGTGTATCAATCTGCTAGGACCACCGGCATGTTTTAAATTAAAAAATATTTATTCCCCTACCCCCAGTACAAGCCCTTATGCCAAAATACTATTGCTGCTTCTGAGACGGAAACTAGAAATTGAAATCCACCTACTAAAAAACACACATGCATAAACTACTTATCCTACTACGTGACTACTTAATACAAATATAACTTCCAATGTGAAACTGAGACAATTTGTTGCAGATGTATTTAATTTTGTGAGTCCCGGTTTCATGTTCATTCAAGATATGACAGGTGTACTCTATTTTATACATTATAAGAAGCTTGGGGCTGTATAACTTGTGCCAAAAAGAAGTAATTAAATACTTAATGTTTCCTGCCTGTGATGTAGGCCCTCTTTTCTTGATTCAAATGTGCTACGTTTAGACAGAGGTAAGAAATATTTCTAAGCCATCAGTAAATATTCTGTAGCTGGTTTTGACATGATATCATATACCTTCAAAGACAAGCTTTTTGCCACACTGCTCGTTCTATTTGCTGGTTTATCACTCTGGTGCAACTGAGACAGAGTCATTAGACAAACATTATTGGCACTCCTGGTACTTTGCCTGTTTCTTGTGATAAGTTCTTGGGGGGGAAAGAACTGACATTCATGGAACAGCAGAAAAGTGAGAGTTTTCTAACATAGACCAGATACTGATACAACATGTAGCAGTATAAGAAATGAGCTGGTTGTTTTGTGAAAAAGAAGGGGAAAACCCCAGGGTACGTTATCAATAGTGTCCTAGCGACCCTGGTTATAGCCCATGCTGAAATCTGCCCTGTGAAGCTTTCATGTGGTTGTTAACAAAGCAAGAAAATGCTATTAAAATCATCAAAATACATGTAAAATGGAGGAGGGTTTATTTCTACTGAGTGTCAGCAATCAGTGGAAGATAGAAATGAGAACATTAAATATTTTAATAGTAAGTTTTCAAACATATTTCAAAATTCAGTTCAAAGTACACACCAAATTGGCAGTATTACAGCAGGTTTCTTTATGCTGTTTTTCTGCAATCAAGGCTTTTGGCAAGGAGAACAGAAGGACATGTAAGAAACTCATGCCTGGATGATGAAAATTAGTGAGGATATAATCACACTACAGTGGCTATGTCTTCATTAGCAAGTGATTTGGTACGAGAGAAGTGGATTATTATATAGGAACAGGTGGCACTGAGGCCCTTACACCTTCATGGTGTGTGGCTCAGGGAATTTAACTGGGGGTGGTGTTTGTCTTGTCTCCTGGATCATACGTCCCCAGAACACACGATTCAAAGCTGCCCAAAGAAGCGCTTTTTGGCTTGGATCCTTTTGCCTAATTTAAGGCTTGCAGCACATGGAATGGCGTGTATTTAGCCTTCCCCGAGGGGAATCTGGACAAGGTGCACCAGAACTGCGCTAAGGCCAAATCAGTGTGTGGTAAGTGCAGACCCTCAGGGAAATCTCTTCAACACCACGCTAACACCCCAAACCAAAGTGCTGGTATAAGCACAGTGACACATGCTAATACAGGCCCAGCCTTGCCTCTGTACAGCGTGCTAAACCTGGGGTGCAGCAATGCCATGGGCTCTTCACAAACCCAAAGAGTTTGTGCTCACCTCTCCCCTGAAGGCAGAAGGGAAAGATTCCTGTACACCTCTAAGAGCTTCACAGCCACCTTCTCTTGGCCTCCTGCATGGTTGCCACTTCTGCGGTTATTTGGCAATGAGGTGAGATTGCACAAACAAGGTGGTAGGTAGATGGGAGAAGAGAGGAGACAAGCCAAGGAGAGGGTGGCTCTCCAAGCATCGTTCCCAGGGAATGCGGAAGTCCTGCTGATAAGTCTGTCTGTGCTGATTTTACAGGTCACTTTCCAGCCCCAGCAATCCTCCCAGGGGACTGCAGGACCTGGGGAGACTCTGTTCCCGTCATCAGGAAGGAAGGGAGTAAAGGATGTTGAAGATACTGGAGATGCCTCGAGTTCCCCAGGATTTCCATCAGTTCTGTGTTCTTCCTCTGCTGCTATTTCAGCCTGAAAAGGTCCCTTCGCTCCTGCCATTGCCACATGGAAGTGCTTCTGGATACTATTTCACTTTCTGGGTCTTCAAAAGCTGCAGGTGGCTGAGAGACAACAGCTGAGGGGAAGCGAGAAACGAAATCGTTTTTCTAAAGCCCTTTCAGGAACATTTGAGACCAGTAGGTTCTGTGGCTGTGGGAAATGACTTTCCAAGGCAGCAAGACTTGCCTGTCTCTCTCATAAGGATAACATTTTGTCTCAAAAGAATAATTGCTGGTAGATCTTAAAAAAATTTAGAAACAAGTTCTGCAAGAGAGATATGGACAATGGCCCTGAGCAGAGAGAGACAAACTACCAGGAACCCTTTTTTTTTGGTGCAGGCACACCAGACTTCCAGAGATTTATTTTTTTGCAATTTGCAGCAAGATATATCTATGCCCAAAAGAACTACATGAACCAGAATTCTTGCTTTGTGAGGAAATATGATGATTTTTAAAAACAGAGTAAAAAATAATTTTACGTTAATTGAAATATTTATCTTACTACACGTATTTGCTATTATTACTGTAACTATTATTACTTTTTTTAATCACCATACAAAATCCAACACTTTTTAAATTTCATGGTGCCAAATGGCAGAACAAAAGACAGTCAAAAGGACAGAGACAGAGGGACAGAATGGTACAAGGAAACAGTGAGGCGATCTTTACATGAGAGGCAGCGGGGCCAGTGTCCTCCAACCATGGTTTTACAAGCAGTTTAAGCCAGCAGAAACCAGTAGCACTGCCAAAAGCGGCAGTCCTCTCCTGTCTCTTTCTCTGGCTGATTATTCTGGCTTCTGCATCCTCTGTTCCCCCTCCCTTTGCCACCTACTCTAGCCTGGCACAAGCGTTGATGCAGAAAACAGCTAACTGAGCAAAATGCAGTTATTTTTACCCATGTCAACTTCCCGACTCTTCACTGTGCTGCCACACAACTGTTTCTGCTGGCACATGCCAGGGGACCAGAGAGGAGCAAAAAGGAGTGATCCTTTTTGGATCCTATGGGTGGGAGGAAAGTGCTGCTTTTATTGGTGACGTTCTCTATTGCAGGTGCAAGCTGATGGTGAAATGAATGGCACAGTAAGTAACATTTTTTATAGTCAGAAAAGGGAAGTTTGAGGGTGGATAATGAATTTGCTTGTAGGATGCTTTAAAGGAGCTCCACCCTGTGGAACACAGTGGACAGAGGGAAAAATCATGAGTATTTATTAAAAAATAAAGGAAGTTGATGGTATTCCCTGGTACCATGGTTTGATTAAAGGCAGGAGTCTTTAAAATTAATGAGACATATTGGCCATGCAGGGCCAAAAAATGAAATAAAATCACAGAATCACAGAATCATTAAGGTTGGAAAAGACCTTCAAGATCATCAAGTCCAACTGTTAACCTAACACCACCAAGCCCCCTAAACCATGTCCCGAAGAACCACGTCTACATGTTTTTTGAACGCTTCCAGTGATGGTGACTCCACCACCTCCCTGGGCAGCCTGTTCCAATGCTTGACCACTCTCTCCATAAAGACATTTCTCCTAATATCTAGTCTAAACTTCCCCTGGCACAACTTGAGGCCATTTCCTCTCGTCCTATCGCTAGTCACTTGGGAGAAGAGACCAACACCCACCTCGCCACAACCCCCTTTCAGGTAGTTGTAGAGAGCGATAAGGTCTCCCCTCAGCCTCCTCTTCTCCAGACTGAACAACCCCAGTTCCCTCAGCCACTCCTCATAAGACTTGTGCTCCAGACCCCTCACCAGCTTCGTTGCCCTTCTCTGGACACGCTCCAGCACCTCAATGTCCTTGTTGTAGTGAGGGGCCCAAAACTGAACACAGTATTCAAGGTGCGGCCTTACCAGTGCCGAGTACAAGGGCACAATCACTTCCCCGCTCCTGCTGGCCCCACTACTTCTGATACAGGCCAGGACACTGTTGGCCTTCTTGGCCACCTGGGCATACTGCCAGCTCATATTCAGCTGACTGTCAATGAACACCCTCAGGTCCTTTTCTGCTGGGCAGCTCTCCAGCCACTCCTCCCTAAGCCAGTAGCGTTTAGGTGATAAAGAGGAATAAATGGAGGGATTGACCAAGAGAAGTGATACAGTTGAAAAAAGAGATTTGGAAGCAAACCTTTACTGTACTTAAAACAGGGCACTGAATCCCATCTTCTCTCAGAGCTTCTCTCTCTTTTTCTCAGTACAGAGAGCCAGCTAAAGTAATCTGCAGACATCCTATGATGGCGTGATGCAGGTACACTCTGTGACTATTATCACTAGTTGAAGGAGATGTAGAAATATGTCATGACCTTTGGGTTGTGCCAAAGTGATCTCCAGTAATCCTTGTTCGTAGCGTTTTTTTGGCAGCAGGACCCAACCATTAGCTTTTAAGATTTGGGTAAAAACAGTTGCCCTTTTGGCTCAGTATCTGTATTTTCATCTAGATGAATATATCTAATTATTTTTCTCCATCTCTGAGCTCCCCATGCCTTGAACACTGGAACACGCCCTGCTTCTGCAGGAGTTCTTTACAGCCGCTGCAGAAATAGAGGGTTTTCCTGAAACAAGGATTCAGGTCACTGACATACAACAAAACTGGTTGCATTGCTGATAAAGAGCACAAGAGGTTAATTATACTGCAGTATACACCTCTTGGTACCTCGGTGGCTTAGTCATTCATGCCCAGGGGACCAGTAAAGAAGCACTTGCCCTTAACACTAATCACTCCTGAAACAAAGACATCCCATTGCCATTCTCTGATGTGCAAAGGCAGGTACACCCTAAATGTTCTGCAAGTTGCAACACTGAGATTTGGTATGCATTAAAGAGCATTGTTCAGAGAAAGTTGTTCTCTTACGTTACTAATTGAGTATCTGAGGCACAGATGGTAGAGCTAGATACCTTGGAGTCAGCCAGGAGCAGAATCCAGTTCTTCTGGATCCTGATCCTGTGCCTTATCTGGTAGATCACATTGCTTCTTAAGAGTTTAATCTGATATTCAATGTGCATTTAGCCATGGTTTAGGATACAACTAATTAATGTAAATTAAGACCAGTTGGGTATCTCCATTATATGCAACAGTGAGCTAATTATTCATAGGAGGTTAACTGAAACACTCAATGCATGGACCATGTCTCAAGATTATTCGTTTGGCCTCACTGGAAGCATTAGCATTGTATAAAATATTCCTAGTCTCATTTTTTTTATTCTTTTATAATGAAAACTTTGGCTTTAATGACTCTGGGTTTGTTTGCCTCTGGAAGTTGTTACAGTTTTTTTATTCCACTGGAAATCCTCTTTTCAGCTCCTCTGCATGAAGCTCTGTGAGCAAGAATCGTGCATGAAGAGAAAAGAACACAGGGGCTTTAGGTTAACATTGCTGTTTAGGCATGGGCCAATGATCAAATATCAGCTTGGGTGGCAGGGAGGGTGCTATATGATTTATAAATCCAATGCCTTGTTCAAGTGACCAAAAGATCCTGAGTAAATTTTAATCAAAAGTACTTGCAGACAGAAAAGCCAAATATCTGTAAAATTCCATCCTGCAGAGAGTGCTGTACAGGCAGTTGCTACTGCAACAGTTTGCTCTGCAACTCATTGGAGCCCATTGACTCGAGGGCGATTTTCAAACAGACATAGTGATCTTTTGTCAGCATGGTGCTCATCCAATTTAAGAAGAGTCTGGATGACTGGGCAGGTATTATTCTGGAAATGCCTTGGGTTATTTATCCAGTCCCTGAAATAACATTGTCATTGTATTGTAGTGTAAATATTTCTTTCTATTCACAAACAGAGTATTTTACCCATTGCTATCTTCCCTCACGCTTAAGCACCAGTATTTCTCATAGAAAACTGTAGGAAATACTCAAGTACTGTGAGTATGAGGTAAAATGTATTTTTAGGCCAGAATGTCTTTATCCTGCTTGGCTTGAACATCCTTGTTACAGTACATTTTATGAAAACACTAGTTTTGTATAAATTTCTTTATCTTTTAGCATAATTCTCCCTGTTCCAGCATTCTCATGTGCTTTGCTCTTGCTGGTAGCTGCATTGCTTTTTCTGCCTGCTGCAGTCCAGACCGCAAGATGCTGCGCTACAAAGGTAGGTCCATGGCAGAAGAGGGTACACTGAAGCTTCAGTTGAGAAAAACTACTGTTACATTTATAACAGAGCACAGCTTGCTAAAAGGCACAGAAACCAACTGCTGGAGGTGAGAAACAGACTGCTAATTTGCTCCTGAGACTGTTGATGTAATTTCCACTAGCAGCAGGCAGAGTAACTCTGGCATAGGAACGGGTTAGGAGAAAGCATTCTGGAAAACTGTAGCATTGAAATTGCAGCTATTTCCTAATAGTTTTCTTCCCAAAGACTTGAAAAAAAAATAAGAGACTGAATGTGCTAGTGCATCTGTGTTTGTCTACTCAAAACAGTGTTTGATTGCTCTGTCGTCACAAATACCAAAAGCCTCAAACTTTGCCACTGGTGATAACAGAAACTTTATTTCAACACGGGGTTGTTGACAGTGGGTCTGTGGTTGGTGGGACCTAGTTTACTTCAGGGTAGAAAACTACAGTACTTTGTTTCCATGCAGATCGTGCTGCAAGATAGCTAAGCACTTGCTGCCATGTGGTAGCCACGTACAAGCATGGATTTTCTTAGCACTGAAGGCAAAGACTGAAGTTTCACATCAAGACATGAAACCAGGTCAAGTTGCTTGAGTCCTTGAGAGGAGATGTGAACAGCTGCCACTACCACAGCGTGTGTTGGACCTCAAAAGCACAACTGCTCTGCTGCGTACCATGTTGTCCAAAGCTGTTCTCCCGTTCCGGCGTGTGCAATGGGTGCCTTTCTGCTTGACAAATGCTGCTCAGGCAATGCAGGGCTGCCTCTGAGAAATATTTCTCCATCTGTGTCCCTCTCATATCCTTGCCTCCTTCCACACTGAGCTCCTTGGATAGAGTGAGATCTGTCTGGTCTCAGTTTGTCTGTCCCGGTGAGGTGTGTCATGCTGCAGAGGGGCTGGACAAAAAGCCAAGTCACAGCACATGGGTGACACAACTCTGGGCCCGTGCTTTCATCCCCTCTACAATATAAAAACCTGGAGCATGTTTCAGTTAAGGATGATATTCCTCAGGAATCTTGCCTGGAATTTCTCCCATGTCTCCCCATGGGAGAAAATCACAAATCCTGCCCCTATCCTAGCCTGATTCCTTGGGATTCAGGCAAGCAAGCTGGGTTTTATATATGGGATGTACTACTGTGGTTTCACTTATTCAGCTGGGCCTTCTCTGGTACCCAGCAAAGCTATGCTGTAAAGACATGCTACCATCCCAGGGGAAAGACTTTCCAAAAGACTGTGTGTCCCACTTTTTGGGATAACTGCTACCAGGAATCATTCTTCCCACTGCTGCAATGTGGAATGACAACTCATTGCTTTAGGGTCTCACCCTGAGCATAGATCTGGGTGTTGGCTTTAAAAAGTGTTCAAAGCACTTTATAACAGGTATTCTTATGCCTTTTAATAGGTCAATAATGGCTCTTTGTATCTTTCACTTTCAGCACATACAGATGCAATGGCACTGATTTTTTTCCCTCCCCCCAAAAAAAAGTAACATAAAATATTTTGGGCTTGAGCCTTACATTAAAGAAATAAAAATAAATTAATGTGATTTGACTGACTGTAGATTACAATGGTAAAACTATCATGGATCCTATTCAGAAGGCACTTGGAATATAATTTGGGCAATTTCTCATGTTGGGAAAATCTCTCACTGTTAAGAATTATGGCTCTACAGCACTGTAAGACTAACATTTGCGTATTGATAGGGAACAGAAAAAAAAGAGGTGCTTTTTAAATAGCTAGTTAGCTTCCCATTGAGCATGAGTTATCGTCCCTATAACTTTTAGAATTTTGGCCTTTTATTTTATTTTTCCTAAATTGTGATAGCTGCTCCAGTGCATGAACCAACAGAGGAATTTTGAACATGATTCTACCAAAGGCTAGGTGTTTAGTTGTTAACCTCAGATGTTGTGTTCCTCCCACAATAACCCCACAGATGTCCATATCTTTGACTTTCTGAAGTGCTAATGTGATTTGAATTGATACATTTTATTGTCTCCTAACTTGACCTTTAGTTGTTTTGAACAGTACTGTTAAGATAAGCAACGTGCCCACAGAAGAACAATTTATCTTCGGTACAGATCATAGGCAGATAGTGCTGTAAGTGTGAAATAAACAGAGATAACTTAAACCACTTGTTATCTCAGGTTCAAATCCACCCCCACTTTTTTTGAGATGCAGGCAAACACCATCTCCCAGTGAAGTTAATGAAACAGGTTAGTGCCTTGCCTCAGAAAAGTTTTAACTCTTGGTTGCTGGGCTACTCTGCAAAGCGACATCTTTGTCCACTTGCTAGTGAAAATACCCTTGTATACAAGCTCATTATATTCACCAGTTCCTTGCCTGGTGAGGGTCAGGCGCAGAATCTACCTGCTTTGCTGTGTACGACTTTTCTCCTGGTGACTTGTAGCGATCCTATGAGAAATAAGGACAGGTTTTTTCCTCAATGATGAGAGAAATACCAAATTAGGGCAAAAAAGGAGGCATGTTTGTTTTACAGGACAACTTGTAATATATTTGTGGAACCTCTTGTATAAGGAACACAGGCAGTTTCACTTGCCAGAACTGGGAAGCAGAATACAGAAAAGCAATAGGGCAAGTGTCTGTTAAACCAACTGCCCCATGAGTTACAATACATGTGTTAACTAAAATACCAGTACAGGGTACTGGCATTGAGATAGTGTCTTCTGCTCAGTGCTGCATTGCCCAGCCTGATCCTGAGCAGTACCGGTAGCCCCACTGTGTCCCTGCTTCTGCACAGTATCTGCTTCAAGTGGTGGGGAGACGGCATCCTTCCATCCACAATATCACCTTACTCAACCAGTTTTCACTTTTCATCTAGCAAAGTGCCTGAGCAGAGTAAATTGTTGCATGTCTGATGTGTGTGTGAATCTGTGGGGCTTGGGAGGGTCAAAGAAGAGGCAGCGTGGGGATCATGAGGGACATGAAAGGGGTTCCACCACTCGTGGCATCTTGGAGCAACCTTCCTTGTAGGATGGAGTAACTCTCTTGGCATATGGGACCAGGACCTTGCACACAGAAAGATCATAGTATCATAGAATCATAGAACCATAGAACCATAGAATAGTTTGGGTTGGAAAGGACATTTAATGGTCATCTACTCCAACTCCCCTGCAATTAGTGGAGACATCTTCAGTTAGATCAGATTGTTCAGAGCTCCGTCCAACCTGATCTTGAATGTTTGAAGGGATGGGCCATCTACTACCTCTCTGGGCAACCTGTGCCAGTGTTTCACCACCTTCTCTGTGAAAAAATTCTTCCCTATATCTAGTTTAAATCTACCCTCTTTTAGTTTAAAAACTATTGCAACAGACCCTGCTAAAAAGTCTGAGCCCATCTTTCTTATAAGCCCCTTTTAAGTGCTGGAAGGCTGCAATAAAGTCTTCCCAGAGCCTTCTCTTCTCCAGGCTGAACAATCCCAGCTCTCTCAGCCTGTCCTCACAGGAGAGGTGTTTCATCCCTCTGATCATCTTTGTGGCCCTCCTCTGAACCCCCTCCAACAGGTCCATGTCTTTCCTGTGCTGAGGGCTCCAGAAGTGGATGCAGTACTCCAGGTGGGATCTCACCAGAGCCGAGTAGAGGGGCAGAACCACCTCCCTTGGCGTGCTGGCCATGCTTCTTTTGATGCAGCCCAGGATACTGTTGGCCTTCTGGGCTGTGAGCGCACATTGCTGGCTCATGTCCAGCTTTTCATCCACCAGTACCCCCAAGTCCTTCTCAGCAGGGCTGCGCTCAATTCCTTCATCCCCCAGCCTGTATTGATACTGGGGGTTGCCCTGACCCAGGTGCAGGACCCTGCACTTGGCCTTGTTGAACCTCATGAGGTTCACATGGGCCCATTCCTTGAGCTTGTCCAGATCCCTCTAGATGGCATCCTGTCCCTCAGGCATGTCAACCACACCACTCAGCTTGGTGTCATCTGCAAACTTGCTGAGAGTGCACTTGATCCCACTATGTCATTGATGAAGATATTAAAGAGTACTGGTCCCAGTACAGACCCTTGAGGAACACCACTCGTCACCAACCTCCATCTGGACATTGAGCCATTGACCACTACCCTCTGGATGTGACCATCCAACTGATTCCTCATCCACTGAACAGTCCACCAATCAAATCCACATCTCTCCAATTTAGAGAGAAGGATGTTGTGGGGGACCATCATCAAAGGTCTTACAGAAGTCCAGTCAGATGACACTGGTAGCTCTTCCCTTGTCCACTGACGTGGTCACTCCATCACAGAAGGCCACTAGGTTGGTCAGGCAGGACTTGCCCTTGGTGAAGCCACGCTGGCTGTCTCAAATCACCTCCGTGTCCTTCATGTGCCTTAGCATAGCTTCTAAGAGGATCTGTTCCATGATCTTCCCAGGCACAGAGGATCACAAAGGCTAAGCCATAGATGATTACTCAGGAGACAGAGCTCCTTGCCACCTGCCTCCTTCACCCATGTCCTGCTGACACTCGTCTGAGGTGTAGTATCACTGCATGAGTCAGTGTTATTGCAGTAGTTCTTTGGTATCATCAGCAGTATCATGAAAGATTTAAACAACACAACTTAAATAATACTGTATAACATCAGTAGTATGGAATAAGGACAAGAATACTACACAGTCTGAAAAACCAAGTTGCATCAAGCCAACTTCTGTAGTGGTCAGTATTAGATCTTTCAGATTTGTGTGAAGCTTGCCCAGTGTACTTCCTTTACCAAAGTGAAAATCTTAAAGCAAGGACACTTGTTGATTTTGCATCAGAATCTCCAGAAGTTTATGTGTATCTTCACTCTTTATTGAAAAAGTAATAGCAGAATACATAAGAATATTCCAGAGAATATACAAATACACAAAAAGTCTTGCTATCTAATTGATGGTTTGATCTAAAAACCTCTTTGGTATTCTTCCTATCTCAAGGCAAGATTTTCTTTTTTTTCAAGTTTGCCACACTTCACATCAAACCAAACAAAAAATATCCAGTCAAAATATAAGAGCAAAGATCACACAACACTCTCAAACCCAGTAACGTGATCTGCTTTTATCTTTTGCCATGTGTTTCTTCCACACTCTCTAGGATAAGTTTATAGCAAGCCTTTAAACCCTGAAGAAAGAATCCCAAGACAGATAATTAGAGGCCTTTTCTGTCAGTGGTACTATATAATAAAATTAATACTGATCTACCACAACAAAGAGGCTATACTCAGAAATGAAAGCCTCAACCCACTAAAATGGCCACATCACTAAAAATGACAGGACATAAATATATTGAATGAATGCCTTATCATCAGCATTTGAGATCAAGTTGGTCTTTTTGGAAAAAATTAGTTGTTTTACATACTCTGGACACTGGAAAGACCTGTTTAAAAACAGTAGAAAAATTTCACTCACGTCTTTTCCCAAACCAGCCAACCTTTCAGATCATCAGGTGCATGGGACCAATTGTCACTCTGAATAAATTTAGACTTAAAGCAGGAGTGGATTCCTCCTGCCCATCTATCCATCCGTAGTATGCAGGATATTAGACAAGTGAGCGCAACTGCCCCTTCTAGACAGACACCAATCTGTCCTCTAAATATTATCTTCAAAACTGTATATGCTTACATCCCTGCCTACCTAGTTGTTTGAATATATTTTTCAATTCCCTACATTTTGAGAGTCTTGTAAAACTATGTTTTAAAAAGAACATTTATACTGTATGTGTTTTCCATTTGGTCTCCATTTTCAGTCTCCTAGGAGTCACTAAGGCCAGACTTTTCTTCTTGCTTTACATATGGTTGGCAGCAAATGAAGCATTTTTCATTTTGATGAAAAATCTCTGTATATAACCTGTCACCCTGAGGAAGAAGCACATCCTGTTTAATAAGAATTTCCTCCAAGTGATCCAAGAAAAGTCCCTTCAGAATCTGCATGTGAGCAAAAGAAAAGAGTGGGGGAATGATTTGATTACATTATCTTGTAATGAGAATGTGAAAAGCAGCAAATAGGGTATGTATGTAAGCTTAGAGGGTTTGCACTCTTTGCTTCTCTGTACAGCTTTACAGAAAAAGCACAGATGCAGAAGAATTCTTTATTTATTAAAGCAAAAATGGAATGTAATGGATTTTGTTGGCACTAAATTTTTGTCCTTGATATTGTGGGTGATATAAGATGTCAATTAACAGTAATATGAAAAAATTTCACAAGTTTTAAATTCAAGAAACCACTAAAGGTTATCTAATTTGTTACGTTTCGCCCCCATAGGCACTGTCAGACTGCCTTGCCACTTGTGGATGTGTCAGGGATGTTCAAGAAGTGATTGGATACACACAGTTCATGAAATAAAAATCTAGTGAGATCGTGTTGTTACTAAATATGAAGACTGGTTTTGGTTAAAGAAGTCCCTGCATGGTAGTTTTCTGCAGGCTGTGAAAGTATTGTGGGGTAATATCCATACACACGCTTATCCTGTTCTTGCATTCTCACCTACGCATCCACTGTGGGCCATTGCTGGGAACTGGTTACTGGGCTTTCAGCCAATACCACTTTTACCTGATTTAACACAGCGCTCTCCATGCCTATGAAAGCATTAGTCCCATCAAATGCCTCAATTCTCAAAACCCAACCAACCAAACCAACCTACCAGATTTGCCATTGTCTGAAGATACAAGAGTTCAAAACGTCACTAGAACTGAAAAAAACTACAATTTTAAAAGTGCCCAGATCACAGCAGCTGGTGAACAATGTTACATAAAAAGGCAAATTATTTTAGTCCCCTCACCCTCTCAAACTCCCCAAAAACATGAAACAAGAAGAATTTCCTTCCTTGATTCCAAATTTGGGGAACTAGATGTCCCTAGGCCTGTGTGCAATACATCCAGGCAGGGCATCTGAGAAAATTCATTGTTTCTCCTCCCCTTTCTATGTCCAGTCTCAGATGCTATTGGGAGGAGAGAATCCTTCCCCACCATTGGAGGCACTGCATGTAAGGAAGGATAGAAATGTGTTCAGAGCCACAGGACCAAAATTCACCCTCTGCTCACCCAGGCTGAAAAATCAACCCAGAAGGAACATCTGGTTGATCCTGCTAAATCACCTTTTCATAACACAGCATAGTTTCACATAGCAGCTGGCAAATAGATGGGAAAATATAGAAAAACAGAGCTGACGTCTACTATATACAGTCACACAACAGCAAAGTTACGGGAGGTGAGATTAGCCCAAGAAGCATAAAATACCACTGAGTTTGCCCCCTATTCCTTAAAATGCATTTTTAACTTCTGTCTAGGAAGACATCCATTAATAATTTCTCCAAGTTGAGTGGAGTTGGTTGTCTGTAGGGAGTAGGGAGATTTACTTTGCTTTTTTCTTATGTTTTCTCATCTCCAGAGCTACGATTTCAAAGTTTTCTGCCAACTTAGCAAAGATGCAGTGAGTTGCTGATTCTGTTTCATCTTAGTTCTCATCTGTAACATGAGTGTGAGTCATCTGACAGTGCCCTTACAAACAGACTTTGGAGGCCTACTGGACTGTTTTTATAAATATTTAAATTGCAGGGAAAGCATATGGTGACCAAACTCTTTTTCTGGAGGTAATCAGTGTTTGAGAAGAAGATTTTCTGTTCTGTAGAGATACAGTTATACAGGGAACTAGAACAAATCCTTCTGGTGTGCAATTGATGGAGCTGGCAGGTTTGGAGCTGAGGAGAAGAGGTCTTTGTGAAATGTGCAGCAACACACCACCTTGTAGCTCTTCTGTTCTGAGTTACCTTTCAGAAACACGTGAACAGCTGTAAGAAAAGAATGGGTACCAGTGGTCTGATAAGCCATGGAAAAGAATCTTGATTTTTGTTCTGAAAGTTTATCATAAAATGCTAAAAACAGAGCTGAAACAAGGGTTGTAACTGATAAGAACATAAACTTTAGCATCCAGTAAGGTTACAGGATATGATACATATTCTTAATTAACAGGTGAAATATTCTTGTTTGTTCTCTGTTCTCTGAAAGCTTCTCAGCCATTTGAAATGTTTCTTCAATTCCCTTTTTCTGCTCTCAGAAGCTAACCCTGTGCATATGCTCAAAAACACTCAATGGGACAAGTACTACATTAACAGAAGACAAGCACTTTGCAGGGGAAGGCTTTCCAGTGCTCTTTGCTGCCTGCACCCATTTCTCTAATTCAATGACCCACTTGTCAAAAAACTTATTCAGAAATGGAAGGATATGAAACAATGCATTAAGATTCATCTATATGTAGCAAGATGGCCCGTGGGATTCTGATTCATGACTGAGTTCCTATGTGCAATGGTATTGCAAATAATAAATAATCACTGGCCTGAGTCTGCCAAGGGGAATCTTATTTTTATTTAGGCAGAGGATGTTTTGCAATTAAAAACAATTATTCTAGGACAGGGAAAGTACTTCTCCCTGGAGAACAGTAAGGCTGCAGACTAATGTATGCCTCTCTTTGCGAGACTCCTCGCTGCCTGCTGCTGAGAGCACTTAGGTGTAAGTGAAGAGAGAGAAAGAGGGGTAGGAGCCTGCTGTGTGACTAAAACCTAAATGTCTCCCAAGGAATTTATTTTATGTGTCATTGCAACAGCAGTTCTACAGTTAATTTGCTTCTTCCTATAACATTTGAGCAGAGTTTTGTGGAGAAAGTTAAAGCCGTTCCACAAAGGATTTCAGCAGTTTGACAATTGGTTCTGATCTGCCATGGAATTAGAACCACGAGTGCTGAAATTATCTCTGAAGGCAAGAGGAGTTCCAAAGCCAGGGCAGACTGGTGGATCTGAGGAGCCTTTTGCTGCCAAGGACCAAGGCCAAGGAATGGGAAGAGTTGGGCTCAACAGGAAATAATATACATGTTTTTGACAGAAACCTATGGGGTTTGAAACCCATCTCTGGTCTATTCTAAACTCTAGTGAAACTGAAGGGCTTCTGCAGAACATTTCAATTTAACAGAGGGTGCTAATGCTGACAAAGTGGGGCACCTTTCAGATCAGCAGAAGCTATGAGCTATTTGAAATACAAATAAAGATTTTGAGTCTATTTTTTTACAGCTATGTAATCAAATTACTTTGTTTTTAGGTCACTGTGCAGCAAAAATCTGATCCTTTCTTTGAATAATCTGGTAAGAAACAAGTAACTGCTTGGCTAAATTTTTGGTCACTGATTTTTCATCAGATATGGGTTTAAGTTGTATTTCCCTTCCCACCCCTCTCCCTGCACCCACAGGCTGTATCCCATTATGTCATGTCATGTTGGGTTACCTCTTACTTTAGCAACACATGCCATGATGTGACGCCCCATAATTCACAGAGACAGGAACAAAGTACTCTAAACAGTAGAGTGATTGTGCTGTTCTAATATCTGGGGCATCTGCAGAGTGCTGGATGATGGCACAGGTTTTTAGCTTTCTGAATAAAAGTTGGATAGCTCAGCAGATATGCAATGCTTAATGGGCTAAAATGCAAGGGCAATCAGTACCATAAAGAACCTGGTGCCTGGAGTCTCAGCAGCTCATGAAGCAGAAAGTAATCAGCTCAGCCTTCTCCAGTGGCTGTCACTGCAGCTTCTACATGTGGCTTCAAGGTGCCTGAATGGATTCGAAGTGAAAGAGAAAAGTAGAGCACAAATGCCATTCAAGCCATAATATCCTGGTTCTTACAGGAGTTGTTATTTGGAAATGCCTTGATGAACAGCACGTTGATGACTGAGCTGTTTGTGCTTCTAGGGGTTTGGCGTGTGAAACGTGCTCATTCTGTAGACTCATACTAGTGATTATTCATTCTCTTTGTTGTGGTCAGCCTTCCAGAGAGGATATGACGTCCCCTGTGCTGTCTGGAGTAATAATCCTAAAACAACATCTGCTCCACAAAATTTGAAACCTGAGATTTAGATAGTATGCAGCAAATTAAGAAACAGCCGCTCATTGCAGTACAAAGACAAACTAACAAGTTAGAGGGGTTTTAATAGTCGGTGGCCCTCAGCAGCATAATCCTGCTAGAGACTGTTATCTTGCAGATGAGTTTGGTGTTTCCAGGATTCACCTTCATACAGGTTATGGAAACCAGAGATTTTCTTTCAGGTATGAGGTTAGTGTAGCCAATCTAATATGCCCCAGAAAGAAAAAGAGCAGGTCCTTTGTGAGGAAGCAAATATTGGCTGCTTCAGTCATGGCAGGCACCTTCCCTCTGGTGTAAAAAAGCAGCAGATTTGCATTAAGCTAACACAGCCACAACTTCTCCTCAGCCATCCACACTACAAAGAGCACAAGGTCAGGACAAGCCCAAGAAGGAGTGGGGTGCTGCTGAGGTTTGAGAAAGGTGAATGAAGGCAATTAAAAATGAAGCAGGAAAGAAAATGGTAAAGGCAGGAGTTACTATGCTGGCCTGTGTAAGTGACTGACTGGCAGGAGACTAGCTGCCAAAGACTTAGTGAAATCACAGGCTCTGGGTTCAGTTCCAAGTGTTGTTGCAGACTTTAGGTTTATTTGCCTCATTTCCTCATCTGAAAAATGCAGGCAATTATAAAATTTCTGATTCTTTGTCTTTTATACTTATGAGGTCTTTTAGGAAGACCTAAATCTTGCCCAGTCGTTCCTATGCCAGGACAATCTGGCCTCACTTGGGGTTCAACTCTGAACCACAAAAGCAGATTATTGCTCTTTATACTAACGATAGCAGTTGTGTTAGTGTTAAGTAACGTTAGGAAAGACACTGGGAGCTCATTGTGCTTCCACTGCTCTTTCCACTGTTCTGCCTCAAGCACGGAGAGAACATTAGCCTCTTTGATCAGGTAGATATGCAAAATCAGTAGACCAAAACTCTGTCAGGTTAATATTTATTTTACAAAAATTATTAATCAGAAAGAAGTTATCTTTCATGCTCTGACTGTAGGTCTGTACCTGACTATGTAGATAAGTGGCCAGGTTGGGTGCAAAGTATTGGCCAGAAAAGGAGCTACTGCATTTATGGTAACATATATCACTTTATAGAACACAATCATATTACTGAATTAAAATATGACTGCTGTGCACCAAGGTTTTGCCCTGTGTCCTGGACAAGCAGTTATGGTCAGGTATAATGGGTTTTAATGCCTGTCCATATAACCAATCAGAGTCCAGAGAAGTTTACAAAAAGTATGTGGGGTCATAGATCTTGAGTCCAAATGAGCCTAGCAAAATCCCATGTTCATGGCTACACTACAGGGCTCATCTTTCTCCTACCCCACCCACAGCCTTCTGGTCTGGTTTTGCTATGTCCCTTGATTTGTTTCATTGTGTATCAGTTTGGGATCTTTTTCAGAGCACTGGGTGCCATATATTCATAGCAATGGAGGGCTGCTTCTCTCCTTTCTTATGCGCACACAGTCAGGCTGAAATCCTTTAAAGTAAATGCATATTCCATTTAATTACTTGGAAGAAGTTTGACGCAAAACTCATAAGTACAGAGAAACAAAGTACCACAACCAAACAATGTATTGTAGATTTTGGGGTGTTTGATTCTTTTGACAGTAGATTTTAGGGTGTTTGATTCTTTTGACAAGCAATCAACATTTTCTGCAGTAGAATTCTACAGAATTTATCTCTTAGTGGAAAATTCACTTTTCCTTTAAAAATTATTCTCAGCCAAAATCCATTATATGGCAATGCCTGTATTCTCTGCAAATGCATTTTTCTTTCTTACAAGAAAAAATTGTTACAAGAAAATTGTTCTTCAACAATAGACAGCTACCTGGAATAATAGCCATACAGTGTCCTGAATATAGTGAATTCTTAAAATTAAAATGCTTCAGAACTTAAAAGACAGCAGAAAAATGTGGGCAAATATTACTGCTTCTCTGGTGCAATATCAAAATACACAAGATACATCAAAAAGTAAAGAAACAAAAATTCAAAGAAAACAACTTTAATTTCCTTGAAAATCCAATTAAAAAGAAGAAAGGTAAAAAATTTAAGCAGGTATTCTTAAAGTCCTGCTGTTACTAAGGATTTCAGCAGAGTTTTTCCAAAACATTATTCTTTAATATGAACCTTTTCATAAGGGTATCCTTTGATGAGCTAGAAAACAGAACAATAATGCAAGATAAACTGAAGTTCCTTTACTAAGAACAAAAATTAAAAAATCAAACCAGAAAAATAAAATCATCTGTCAACTTCAAAAGAATTTCAAAGGATGTAATTCCTTAAACTTGAAACATAATTTAATGACATGTTTAAGGATACAGTGTAGTGCTTTGAAATCTTGAGAAAACAGGAAAAAATTAGTTGTCTTTTTTTGTGACTAATGAAAATATGTCCACAAAAGGCTTCTAATTGTGATACCCCAGATGTTTGGGATGTAGGAACATGTCACACTCAGAAATCTTTTTAACTTTCAGTTCCTTTTTTCCTGTGGATTTACATGAAATAAAACATTGTTTAGGCCATCTTTCCCAGCTGGAACATGTTCAGCTCAGAAGTCTATTTAGAAATGAGGAAAAAAAATCTCTTCCCCTCCCAAAACAGGTAGGAAGCACCCATGCTGCGTAACCCTTTCGCTTCACCCAAAGTGTGTCTGCACACTGATTTTTGTTAGTTGTGACGGTTGCCATGGGCTGTATACTTCCTAGAATCATCATAGAATCGTTTTATAGTTTGGGTTGGAAGGAACCTTTAAAGGTCATCTAGTCAAACCACCCATACCATTTGTTGATATTTACTCGCATTGACCTTGTAATTTCACTATAAAAATTGATGCCAGAAGACTCAGGGATCATAAAGGCAGTGTCACATAGTGCTTTCATTCCACGTAAACTTACTCTCTCTCCCCCTCTGTAAGTTGGGAGATTACTAAAATGATTAGCTTAGACTAAATGCCTCACTTTCATTTGTGTAGAGCTGAATGAGGCCAATCACATATTCTGTGATATTACAAAAATCACACATATGTTATTGCCCAATCTGCAGCTCTGGCCAGAGCTTCATTCTTCATAGCTCCTTAAAAATGCACAGGTCAAAAGCTCTTCCTTGGTCTGTGATTTTCTGTGTGGTTTTATTTCCTGTTAGCTGCTGAAATTAGCAAATAATTGCCAATAACAGAAAATCAAATCCTAGTGCTCCAAGTCTTATTGCATGAGGCTAGGATGAGCTATCAGTCCTCTTCTAAGAGTCCTGGTGAATTGTTAAAATTGGTCTGTTTTTATAGGCATGCTTGAGTCAAGACATCAGTGTAAAAGAAGCTGAAATCTTGCTTTTAAGTGAGTACAAGCCTCTTTTCATGTATGCCAAGGAAAGACAAAATATTTTGGGAGGGTTCTATTTCTTACCAACCTTTGTGCTCTGTTCTCTGTATACAGCACCCTGTATGCATGCATTTAGATAACACTGTTTCTTTAAAAATAAGGGTAGAGCTTGAAATAGGAACTCTCTAGCTTCGCGTGTTTGCTGAGCAAACACTGAAAGGCAGCAGGGAGGTAAATCATTGCTGCATGCTGAAGGGAAGCGTGGCATTACTTATGAATGACTGCATGCATGGCTGCCTGACTCCATGAATGAATCACCCAGAATAAGACTGTGCAGCTCGAGCGAGCACAGAAACTGCTCTAATTTTCATTTACAAAGCTTAATCATAAATATTGTATATTCTACAAGGCGAGGAAGGAAGCACAGTAAGACCTGGTTAATGTGTTTTATTCTCAGGGCTGAATACGTTGGATCGCTGTGGCACTCACCCCTCTCAGATCACCTATGGGCTTAGAGTCCTTTTGCTTCCACGAGCACAAACATTTCGAGCCACACTGGCATCCACTGGCCTGACAGGTTGCATCACGTACACATTCATTAAAAATAACAGTGCCATGGGGGAAAAATTATGCTATGAACTATCTCTTATACTACAGACTTCTAAAATCTGGAGGTATTTTCTAATAACTTAAATATTTCCGTGCTGGCTTCCATTATTAAATAAAACTAGGCAGAGACTGACAGCCCAACATTTATAAGGTGTTTATAGTGTGGCAAATGCCTCATGTCAGACTATCTAAAACGTCGCCAACATTAACAGTTTCAGTTGATGTACTACATTTTGGAGCCTTGGAAGCTTTCACAGGAAACAGATTTCAAATGATGAAACATTGTCTGCACTGGGGGACAGTGTCTGTGCTATGACTAGCATAACTCCATAAGTGGAAGTTACACATTGTAAAATAAAAATTTTCACAATTTTATTTTGATTCTGAAAAAGAATGAAGAAAACAGCACCATATTTTGCACTCTTCACCTTCTGCTTGAAATACACTTTTGCTTCTTTTTGTAATTAGCCAATTACATACCATACTATGATGATCAGAAGTCACTCTATTTCTCCAGTAAAAATAAATCTTCATTAATAACGAGTGATGCTGAAAATCCACTCAAATGCTTTGAATATTTTAAGTGCTCCAAATATTTTAGGACTTTGAGTCTTATTTCAAGCTTTATGACTAGAAATCGGTTTGTACTGATGAGCTATGATGTACAGACACATGATGACATTTTATTTCAAGATACCACTTAAAATAAAAACAAATATAAAGAGCAAATTTTTAAAAAGAAACTACAAAAATATTTCTGCTGGGTAAGCCAGATGATTTTTAACTAAAAGACACTGTGGTTCTTTAGGCTTTGAGCCTAGGCAGATTTAGATATAATACAGCTGTGTTTTGTGAATGTGTCACACGAAAAATCTATCTTGAAATTAAATGGTAGGACAGAGTAGAACATGACCTTTAAAGGTCCCTTCCAACCCAAAGATTCTATGATTCTATATAACATAAACTGCAGAAACAACAGCATGCAGATGGTGGCAAGTAAATTTAGAGCAAAATTTAAAGGCTAATATCAAAAGTTACATTTATAGAATCAATCCAGCTAACATGAAGGGGGTTTTCTGTTTGGTTTTTCAAAAAGTGTGTAGGATAGAAATAGGCTGCTCCAAATGTAGTGAACAGAGGCTTAAGGTGAGATGAAAAAAATGTATGGGTAGCGAGGAAAGCAGGCAGTTAGTCTGTGTATCCTATTGTGCAAATACATGCCCTGCTCTGAATAAACTGCCATTGAAGGGCTTTGTAGCGGGGTCAGCAGTACCTCACATGCAGCTGTGCGTACCAAGCCCAGGGACATTTAAACATATGTGGACAAGCTTGGCAGGAGGTGACTGCTGAGACCATGAGCAGCGTTGTCATGCACCAGTGATGCTCAGATGGACACCGACTTGATCACAGCCTCGCAGATACTTGCAGAGAATCTCCAGTGCTGCTGGGAACGTGCCCCAGGCAGGTCAGAGGGAGCATCCATGGCAAAGGAGTCCCTCTCCTTTAGTGTCAACTCTGCCGTTAACTGACCCTGGCTACCAGCAGAGCTGCTTTCTGTCGACCAGCTATGCTCCAGAGGTAGGATACTTATTCGGACATCCTCTTCTGCATGATCCTGGTTACATGTGGAACAGAAAGGTCAGTTGCTAAACACACAGATGCTCACCATATGATTTTCTGTCACCACAGTCATGGCCATGGCTCCTCACTGCTCCTCTGGGCACACAGCTGTTAACATCTGGCATGGATTTTGAGTATCTTGTTGGCAATGCAGATTGGCGTTTCCCAGGACATGCCATCTAACATTTGCTTCTTGTAATCAGGCAGGACTGCTCTTGCAGAACGTGGGGGCAAGCTGCAAGCCACATGCCACTTATTTCAGAGACCCAAAGGACAGGGAAGTGCTCACAGATGGGAGGTGACAGTGGCTTCCCAATGTGCCTTTGCAGATACATTACACTGAATACACTGGGGTCAGTAGCTCTTGCTAATTAATTTCTCCTGCAGATGGTGGAATCATGGTGCCAACAGCACCAGTACAGTGTCACTGCCAGTCGCGCAGTGCAGCCCCACCACAGGACCCATGGTGCAACAATTCAAGAGTTGGATGCAGCTTACAAGCTGTAGAGATCCCTGTTAATTCTGGGTGTTCTCTGCTTCTCCGTTAGCTCTAGATCTAGAAATCTCACTTTGTTACAACCCTTCCGACTGCAGCTAGGTGCACACTCCGCCTTTCTCTAGGCATGAGGCTAGAGGCCTGCACAGGATTTCAGAATACGCTCTAGCTCATGAGCACAAAACTACCATAAATGATTTGTGGATCATTGCAAGCATCAGAATGCAAGCATAAAAAGTAACGTCTAGCTAGACACAATATCTAGTGTAGGCACATGAAAATACCTTTGTAAAGGGATACCCCAGCACATGAACCCCTCCTCCTTGCAAACATGCAAGCACAGCTAGGACTTGATGGTTGGCTGCCCTTGTGAAGCCTCCTGTTGGGACAATGTCTGACCTGCCAGCAGCTCTCCTGCTTCCCAGCGGTTCATTGCCTGGGCTTCCCCATACAGCAGCTGCTTCTGCTCACACACAGCTTTTAGGACTCTGTTGAACCATGTCTCCTCTGATCACAAGATGTATTTACTCCTCCCGTTTGCTTGGCACCACAGCGTCTGCCCGTGGGGTGCAGAGCGGGTGACAGTGCCGTGCCCCCCCTTGCTGAGCTGGGGGGCTGGAGGATCAGAGCTGAGGTAGGGAACTGTGATCAAGTACCCTGAAATGCATCAGAACAATTTGGCATGATAATTTAACCTGCAGTGTTATTCAGAACTAAAGCTACTCTCACTCTCCTGTTCTTTCCTCGGGTTAGAAACCCTAGAAACATTAGAAAATGCAAATAAGAGGTCCAGATTTGGAGCCTGTACACCTCCAGGTTTCTGCTTGCCTGGTCTGGGATTTATGTTTGATCCAGTTCAAAGCTGGGGAAGCACTAGGAAATACAGGCCTGCACCGGGAGGCAGACCTCCCCTTCTTTCCCCTCCAAACCAGTAGAACAAACGGCAGCTTCTGCCCAGATGCTCCCAATTCTAAGTGTGGAGATGTTTCTGGCCTTGGCTATTTTAGAAACTGAGTTTCCAGGTCAGGTCTTGAACGTATTTTGAATGTACATTCTTGCATTTGCTGTCTTTTCCCTGGCTTTCTTTGGCAGATCATATAGTGCAATACTGAATGCCTAAAAATAATAATAAAGGAATCAGTTTTTACACTTTCCTTTTGTTTCATTCTCTCAATTCAATTTCTTGGATCTCTTTTACTGTGACTGTACCTAAGCAGAGTCCTTTCAGTGAGGAAGTCCTTTTAAAAAATAGTCACTTCTAAGTAACCGAGCGGGGTGAGTCATGTAACAGGAAAAAGTTAAGAATCACAAACACTGACTTTGGTAATACATTGCTTCTATTAGTAGCAATTTCTTCATGACCTTAAGACTTCTGTAGCAGCATAAATATTTTACGTGGTTGAAGCAATTTGAACAATCTTAGTTAGCTCAGCCATTAAAAATGCAGCAGTGAAGGAAGGGAAGCCTCCTAACAGCATTCAGGCTTAGAATTATAGTCAGAGCCACAGAATTATAGTCACATCCATGACTGTTACTGCATGGTCATAACTTTAGAGGTGGATTTACAATTTTACAGTTGCCCATTGACCGAAGTGCAGACAACTGAAGCTGGGACCTCCAGAACTGAAAATCATAAGCCTCTGTGGGCTAAGTGCTACTTGCAGGCGGTTGCAGTAGCGTGCAGATATTCCTCAAAGAATGAGTTGCAATAATGTTATAAATCATGCAGATTTAATGTTTATTACTGTGGTAGTCACTGTTTTGTAGGTACTCCATGTCAAAGTAGGGGTATAGAGGGTAGAGAAATTTTGCCTACATCTGTAATGCTAAATAAAATAGGGCTGCTCTGGTGGAGCTCCTGTGGGGGGAAAATAATTGCAAAATAATTTCAAAGAAAAATAATTGCAAAGCAAAAGAATTGTTTGGCTTGTGGGCTTTTTCAGTTGAAAAAAATGATGTGGGGAGTGGCCTGCAGGCTATGAGAGAGGTGTTTTCATAACGAGAAACTGGAGCTATATGTTGCATGTGTGCGTAGGAGACAGAAAGAGTTGAGACTTTCACGTACCAAACTTTAAAATCCAAAAATAAACAAGGCCCCACTGAAGATCATGCAAGCTTTCTTCCTGATTGCTTTGCTTTCTGGTTTGATATATTCCTTGTCTATCTTATTTGAATTTGATGCTTTGAGGGTTAGAGCACCTGGCAGCTGTTGTTATTATTGCAAATTCAGTAACAAACAGTGCTAAGGGTGATGAGTTTGTCTGCAGGTTGTGTGTGGTAAAAAACACTTCAGATCTAGATCTAATGTGGATCTGCTACATGAGCTAGACCTCGCTGGTCTAGCTAGCCTCAGGTCTTGACCCAAGCACTGGTCTGGACATGGCCTCTTGGAGGAAGGTAGAAACACGTTTTGAACATTGTGTTTGCCACTTCTTTGTGACGTGTATGCCATGACTTCATAAGAAATGTCATTTCTTAACTGTTGTGGCAATTGTGAAGGCCCTTACACCTGTATCATGTTGAATATTAGCTGAATGAAACTCATTCATTTAAGCACTAGGGGTACAGTATCCCACAAAGATCTTCTTGCACAAGCAGTATTGGCAGATCAGAAAACTCTTTCATTAGAGAAAAGTACATTTTACTCTACACATGCTAGTGTGTTTCCTTCTGATCTTGTCTTGTCCCCCAGAGAAAAGATGCTTGAGCAATGAAGAAGGTGCTGTAGCTCACTCACTGCAGACCAACTCCAATGTTACTACTTTCTTATTTACTCTAGTTTTCTAAATATTTAGAACATTATTTTAATAATTTATCCATCCTTTGCTTCAAGCTATTGCTATGTAAACTTCTGCTAGGGTCACCTTGAAAAATTTTATTTTCAACAGGAAGAACCCCCATTGTCTTTACTCTTTCTCATATCTTAGTTCAATTAAATCTAATTGTTTTCTCTCTTGGTTAATGTTACATTATTTCCAATGTAAGAACATTACTGCCTAGATTATTTCAGTTATATTCTCAACCAATATCACCGGTACGCTCAGGGCTGCCCAGAATAGAGGCTAAAACATAAACTGTTCCTTCCTTTCACACACAGTATGATCTGAACTTTATGTAGGTCTGTTCGCAGAAGTAAGTAGTTGGCAAGGTGAATCAGGGTTGAAAAATCTGGCCTTAAACTTAACTAAGAGACATATCAGATCAGTTCTCTAAAGATAAATGAACAATGTTATCATTTTATTAAGACAAATACTACTTTGGTCTATAGAATAAACAAGCTTCCTCTCAGTCTTGTCATATGATATTCGTGCTGGAATTCACTTGAACAAGAGTGCATTCATTTCATAATAAATAACTGGTCGTTATACAACACCTTTGACCACAAAGTCTTCTGAAGGCTGCGTTGTGCTCCTTCCACAGTCACAAAAAAAAAAAAAATTCCATAAAAAAGCGAGGCATACGTTGAATAGTGTGAGTAAACTGTAAACAGATGGCAATTTCTGTTTGCAAGCAAAAGGCTGACTTTATCAGAGGAGTTATATTTTGCCCATTATTTGCTTGAAGCAAGCAAACACTCTCAGTACATTGACAGGGAAACTGAGTCACACCACATAATTGACCAACAGTCACAGAAACTGTTTTTGTTGGACTTGACTTTAAAACTGAGGAGCTCTTCTCCTCCAGTCCTTTCTTCACAAACTTCCTTTTCTGTGTGGACTGCATGAAAACAAACAATACTTTTAATTAACTTTTTTTTTCTTCAAGGGACAAAATAAAAGGGAGGAATGCATTTATCAGGGTTTGAAAATGCTGAAATTCACTTCAGTGTATTGAAAAGGCCTTAGAGCTCAGGGAACTCTTGACCTGAATCTGTTTCTAGGAATCTGCAGAACAAGTTTGTTCTTCTGGTTATTAAATTTATTGTTTGGATGACCGTAAGAGTATTCATGGAAAACATAAGTAAATCATGAAAGTCTTATGGTAGTTACCATGAACAGTCATTCATCTGAAACTTCATCTGGGAAGTATGTTCATCATTTATTACTTCACCACTGCAGTTGCACAACCAGATAGTACAAACAAAACCATACAGCCTAAATGACATGTTGCTTACCACTAATAGTACACAGTGAATAATGCTGAAGTGCTCTCCTGGCAGTCTCTCTGCAGAGTGGGATGTGTCCATCCAAATCATGCAGTGAACCCCCAGAACTGCAGACAGACAGGGATTGTTCCTGAATGACTTGCAAACAGGAAAAAAACAACTAATAGTCATTGAGGGAATGATTCGTGATACGTTATATGATATCACTTGCTCTTTCATCTGCTTGTTTTTTTCTACATGTGAGCAAACTTAGCCTACATTTCTCATAAAATAGTTACATTTTTGAAGCATGAAAGTCATCAGGGTAATACAGGTCTAACAGCTCCATGGCAGTTTATGATTACGGTTGGATCAAACAGAATTTTAAAAGAGTTTGAATTTAGCATGTTTGAAGCTGAATCTTTCAAGGTGCATTTAAAGTTACCTAGAAAGCCACAGACACCATTAAAAGCTGTATATTTGTAGGCTGTGTTCTGATATACTTATGAAGGTTAGAGCTTGGATGATAACACATTCAGCTCACTAACACTATGTTCAGTATGAATTCCCTATACAGGTGGCTTTTTCATATATCTTTTCAAGGCTTATCTTACCTCAGCGATGCTTGCCAGCACTTTAGTCCTCTTTCTTACAATCATTTACACTACAGCAAAGTGTGATTGAAATATCATCTCATCATACCCTAACAGTTCTATATATTATCTCTGCTCCAAAAATGAGGGCACATAGGCCTAATCTCAGTGATGTGTTCTGCATGTAAAGCATGCATGGATCTTTAGGAGCTTGAAGTGTAGAGGCATTTACAGTCCTAGAAAATTCAGTCTATTCCTTAGCATATCTATCTAATCCAAAATTCTACCTTCTAATTGAAGAGATTTCTAAAAATGTGTTTTCCTTTTTCCGGAGCCAATATTTGACAAGTGTTTATTTTTTGCCTTTATCAACAGTATAATTCCCATATTGATTTGCAAATCTATAGTAGGAGTATTTCTGGAGAAAAAAATACACTGCTTTATTTCTCGCTATTTAAAACCGAAGGGAGCTGTGATGGTGCTAGCTCTAGTGATTATTTCAGGCATATCTACAGAGAGAAACTGCCCAGCTGGACCCATACATTCCTTTATACAACAGAGATTTTTGCTGCAATGCTCCAAAACTGCTTCCTTCCTCTCTTTACCTCCTCATCTGCAGCTTTGGTACTTGTTTGTCCCTTAAAAGTTTAGCAGGAAGAGGTTTCTCCTTAACTGGATCTGTTATAGAAGTCACTATCACTGATAGTTTCCTATGAGAAGATCCTAGAAATGGACCTTTCTTAGAACACACTGCTATCACTAGGATTTGTCATATTTTGGAGTCACTTTCAATAGTGACCTCACAAGACCGCACAAGACCCAGCCGCCTGAGTAAATGGTACTGGTCACTGACAAGCCTGTCTTCTGAACTAACTTTGCTCTGCCAGACTGTCACTGCTGCAGCGTCCATCCCAGGAAAAAAATCAGACTGTCTGATTTTTCTTTTAGCTCTGGAGACTTTCTACATCTCAAGTCGCATTAGACCAACCTTACTTTTTCTTTTCTAAAAATGGAGCTTGTTCTGTCCTCTTAAAGCTTGATTGAGTGCTTTTTAGTCAATGGAAAACTTGTCATTTACTGCAGTGGCTTTTGATTTATTCGCCATTTCCCTTCAACTCCTGTACTGTTGGAGCTGGCCAATTTTAGCCTTTTTTGGAGGATAGGGGTTTGTTTTTATGCCAGTCACCTCACCCATAACAAATCTCTGTCCCTCTCATCGCAAAAAAGCCAGCCTAGATCCTAGCCGTTCAAAATCAATACCATATTTTACCTTACAACCCTTACGCAGAGCATGTGGACTTTAGGACACTGAGTTTCGGGTAGGAGGTGTGACAAACAGTGCTTAAAAACAGGTGTGTTTGTGTTTCATTGAGACATATGCTGTTATTCACCCCGAACAAAAAGGGAAGGCAGCAGAGAAGGAGGGGAAGTTTGGCCCATGTGGGAGGATAAGGGGAAGTGGGAGAACTGAAGTAAATGTAATCAGTAGCGTTGTATGGCAGTTTATAACCTGAATCCAAGAAACACAGCAAGCATTCAGTTACTTGATTTGGCTGAGATTCAGTGAAAGGGATGTTACTTAGAGTTTTGAAGAATTTGGCAACAGAACAACTGCATGTGAATGATGTTGCAAGGGAGGATGTAGTACTGAGACAAAGATTTCATACAGATAAAATTTGGCTCCAGACTTGCAAGATTTAGATATCTCCAATACAAACACCAAGACACTAACAGGAAAGATCAAACACACCCAATGAATTTTTATTACCTTATAAACATCGAGAAAAGCCATCTAGCCAGCTGTGCTGCTCATCTGCTCCTAGGTACATGAGAAATTGGATACCAAAATCTGAGTTTTCTCCTCTTGAAAAATTCCACCCTAAAGTAGTTCTCTGAAAAGCTAGTATTTACACTGATTTCCTCCAGTTTCCAGTTTGCAGCTGCTGCAGATCATTTGCCACATCCCTGTGCAGTACTGCAGACTCATTGACTGCTGACCCTGGTTTCCCGTTGAGCTGCGACTAAGCTGTCCCCCCGAGGCCCGGCTCCAGCAGCACGAGTGGACACGTGCCCTCGCTGAGGCCCCGTAATTTTAGTGAAATCAGTCTGCTGCAGTATTAACCTCCAGAAGTTGGGATTTTGGTGGTAGAGTCCCCAAGGCACCTTAATGCCTTCTACCTCCTCAATGAAGCGCAGGGCATATGCCAAATACACCCTATCTATGCAGCTGTAATGAAGCTACTGCATCCATCTTCCTGTTTAAGGAAAATATGGTCAGGTTTCAACTCTACTTTGGCTAAGTCAATTTTCTCACACCTCAATTCCCCAGCTGGAAAATGGGACTTACTTTCTTCCCTCTACACATTGACAGTTCTCTCCGTTCATGGTATCAATGCTTAATTTTTATATACTGCCAGCAGACGACGTGGTGGTGCCCTGCTCCACACAAGTGAAGGGCAGTGGGAACCGCCTCAAAAGCAAAGAGTATGTGTGAATAATAATGCAGATCACATTTTTCAAAGCAAAATACCATAATAACCACAGCAAAGATGTAAATGCATTTACAGGGTCTACCAAAACCAAGTATTGTATTGGTTTTTTGCAAGCTAATGAAGGCAAGGGATAAGAAAAAACAATGTGCTATGGGTAAGAAATCTTGAAGTTTAGGTATCAGCAAAGTATTTTCATCAGCTGTCTATAATGATCCTCATGTGTTTGGTTATGGTATATGTGGTGGAGGTGTCATATGTGTCAGACCGGCAATGACATCATGGTGAGATATGATACAGTGGCTGCCACTGTTGCCTCAGGCTCTTCTTGTTTGAGCCTTACTTTGCCTCCAACAACTCCTACTCTTTTTCCAGTCAGAGAAAGAAAAGCGGAATAACTTCTTAAACAAAGTGTTCTGTAAATGATGACTACCTCTTGTTAGAGATGGGACACTTGAAAAAGATGATTAGGACATCATGTTGTCCATGTTCTACAAGATAATAAAGAAAGAAAGAATTAATATGTCAGAACAATCTAAAGAATAAGTTGGAAAACAGAAAGATATGATCCAGAAAAATCCATTACAAATACCAGCACTCCATTCCTATATATGCTTATGTCAGGTACACTTTTTGCTGTTACATGAGCAGGAAGAAGCTGGCCCACCCAGCAGTGCCATACTTTCTTGGGTAATTTATTAATGGTATTCTAAATTATACACTGGCATTTTTGGAGATGTTTTGTTCATGATTCCCTGTGCCTGGGTGAGGTGCAAGCAGGTGTAGCACAGAGAGATTGGCCACATGGGGTGGGTGCTCTGAAGTCTGCTTTCATTTAGGAACAGAAGACAGGCTGAAGTTAGGAGGGAGGAAATATATACCACAGCTGTGCCGAATATCTAATGCATAACATTAACACTGGCAAAAGAGGAAAGGAAATTTAAATGTGGGGAGGGGAGACATCTCTAGGGAAAAGGCACATTAAAAAGGATAAGAGGAACCCAAGACAAGTCTGTTCTTGATTTGAAGGCTTATAGCCTAGCAGCCTGCTGAGAGGAACTGAAAGTCTCTTTTGTAACAACAGGGGCTTTGAGTGTTGCACAACCAGCTGAAAAGTGTCCTGGGACATCCACAAGACTACTGTGGATAAGTATAGAGGAGGAGGAGGCGGCTGTTGAACACTATCTCATGGCTTACAGACAGAACACAAAGGTAGCTTTTGATGTTCAGACTACTAACCTGGTGAAAATAATATTTTCTGGACTCTGGGAACAAACGCTATGAGAGTGCTGGGGATGAGAGACTAAGTCTCTCTCCTCTCCTGGGTTTTACCCTGTCAAGATCTGCTCTTCCTTCCATTGCCTCACAGGCCTGGGAAACAGAAGGGACTTGGGGCTGGATCTGTAGGGACAATCCTGTGTAGGTATCTTTCTTCCTCTGGGAACTTTTGTCTGCTGTGAAGGCCGAAGTGAAACTTCCCTTCATTTCACTGGTCACATTTATCTTAGTCCAAAAGTTATCCTGTTCCATGTGCTTTATCCTCTTGTTTTATTCCTGTAAGTTATTTACATTAGGGAAAATAAAATAAAACAGGAAAGAAGAAAAACCAGCAAATCTGAAATGAAAAATCCGTGTCCGTATACACATACACAATTTCCTATGTCCTTTTCTTTATAACAAAATGGATGCTCAAGTTTTCAGAAGCCTGATACAGCACAAATTTGACTGAAGACCTGCTTTCAACATAAGCTGAGCAGCAAGGTCTTACACTGAGTAGAACAGGAGGTACAATCACCTAACACTTCTGAAAGTCTGGACCAGAATCCACCAAGTAAAAATCCCCCATTACTTTCAGGAAAATAAAAGCAGTGACTACCAGGCTTTGGACTTTTCCAGTTTTCCTCTGCCTGAGTAGCAGTCAAGAAGTGGGAAAAGTAAGAAATGCACCATTGCATGGTTCAAAATATTTGCTTTTGGGAGTTGTTATATGAAGGCATCTGTATTACCTTAGCAATGAATTGTAACTGCTTTGTGCCTTAATGGCTGGATGCCTTGAATGAAAGTAGCAATATTAATAGTACTGGTTGTAATTGGAGCTTCTCCTTCAGCTTAGGGGATAGGATTACAAGGCCAAGTCGTGCCCTCAGGTAATTTCGTAAAGCCTGACTGAAGATGTTGAGGGGTACTGTGGTCTAACTGAGAAATTAGTGTCACTGATGCCTTGCAGTACTGATTCCACATATTATCATCTAAGGCTTATTCTGCTATACTTCATAGGCTACAACATGTTGCAAGGATTCCTGCTAGGGATTACCATCTTGTAACTGGTGCAAATGAATATTTTACTGTGGTTTTACTGGAATACCGTAACTTGAGACTTGGGAGGGGTAGCAGCAAGTTATTTCTGCTGGTTCATGACAATGAGGAATTGTTGATGTCAGTGGGAACAGAGCGAAATTCAGAAATAGTGAAAGCTGTTGGGCAGAGCACAACCCTGGAGTGTTCAGCCCACAAAGCTCATTGATTAGATTTGATTCATATAGAAACAGAACAAATTACTGCATGATGATTTTTTCTATTTTGAGAAGAAAAGACGGCTCTATAACCTTTCAGGCTATGTCTAATTGGCCTCAGGGCTGATTCCTGGTCCTGAGACAAAGTCACATGGACTGGCTCATGTCCTGCCCCTTCTAAAGCAGATTTGTCTTGAAGAAAACTAGCTGCAGAGCACGAACAATAAAACACTGTGGACAATCAGAGCTCCAGTGTTCACGCTTCCTCCCTGGCGCTCTGTTACTTACCACTGAAGACATATCCTCAAAGTCCACTGCAGACCTCTTTTTCTGTGATTCTATAAAAGAGACCGCTTGTTGTAATGAGTTGCTAAAAGAAACTGGACAAGGTTATTAGAGTAAATCTCTTTCAATGAGTATGTGGTAAGGGGTGTCAAGCATTTTTTTATTAAGGGGTCTCCACTGAGAGAAAAAGAATTCCAAACATCTGGTTAACAAGTTTTTAAGATCTTCAAACTCCTCTATTCTACTGTCTCAGTCCAAGCACATGTCACCTATGGATGAAGGTTTTAAGACAGTCCATATGCAATAGTGCTGTTGTCTTTATTACGGACTGGTGCCCATACCATAGAGTCCAGAAGCACAATCATAGAAAATCACAACTACAGCTTTGCTTACATGGGAAGGTTCCAAAGCCCAAATGGATTTGTAACCCAAGGACCCTAAAAACTGTTTATTGAAGAATGATAATTGAGCAACTGGTAATGCTGATCTCTGCGTATCTCTCTATTGCATATCACAAGAGCTGTGTTCTGTATCTAATGACGAGTATGAAGCCAGGTACTTAAACTGAAAATTGTCATCCACATTCTTCATAATATTGGCATAGGGGCAGAGTGGAGAAGGAAAACAGACATATAAACACTCTGCACATCTCCTTTGCATAGACAGACTTTTCTCTACGAATTACAAGCACTGTGTAATGACTGAGCCATGGAGGGAGGAAATACGGTCTAGTTGCATAAATGCTGGAGACTTCTCTGGATTAAGCACTGTGGAACACTGGGATCATTTGAAAGAAATAAAGAACATGAAAGAGCTCCCCTACACTTATACCAGATCTATCCTGGTGAAAAGACAAGGAAAGAAAATTAAAAACTGCTCATTAAAAATAAATTATTTTCTGTAGCACTTTTCCTGCTCCAGAGGGAAAAAAATCTGCCAGGTTGCTGCTTGACTTTTGGAAGGATTGTCATAGAGCATATTACTCTCCATAAGGCTAGATATTTTTAATTTCTGTGCAAAGGCATACATGCACTTTTATGAAATGGAACATTCAAACCTTCCTCATGCTAAAACCCTTCAGTTTGATCTAAATGATCTTCTTGCCTATATGATGTACTGAAATCTTAATACCAGGCAGCTTTCTGAAACAATTAGGTAGTACTTTATCTCTTTGTCACTTCTCTCCTTACCCACAGACAACCTTACTATTTAAACTCACTATCTAAAGGGGACATGCTGCTACCAAGATCCTTGTATCTTTACTTCCAGAGCAGTGTTATTTTGCTGTTCAAAATGGTTCCCCACCTAACCTGAAGAAAACAACTGCATTGATGATGAGTTATTACTCATTGACTATTCACTTACGACTAATTACTCATGAGAGAACTCATTTGATTTAATCATGTCTTACAATTTGATGAACTGTGTACATATACTTGCAGATTCTGAGAGAAGCAGCATAAGGACAGCCTAATCTTTGCAACATGGTGTCTGGGACACCACGGATTCTCCATGTGGAACACCAAATCAAGCCCCTAGTGCCAGACCATGCTTGCTTTGAGTCCCCAATGACAGCAGATTATTTTGGTGAATATGGAGCCTATCACAAAATCAGTCCTTGGCTTCCTCACTGGGAGGTTTTTCTCCTCATTGTTGAGAGATGGAGACAAAAAGGGGTGAAAGATGAGGTAAAGCTTTTTTAGCTCCACACATGCATAAAGGTATGATTTGAAAAGTTAAATTTTCCAATTATTTTGAAATTTTGTGGATTTTAGTCAGCAAATTATTTGAGAGATTGGGACTGGAATTAATTTGAAAGCTGTATCAAAGGACAAAATGAAGACGTTCTGTACAGGAAGATCTTTTAAAACATGTGGGTGTTATTCATTTCACCTCTGAATATTTTTTATCTCCTTTGAGACCAAAATGTTTTGTATGCATTTGGCAATTAAAGAAGCGGGGTTGTGAAATAGCACTGATAATGTACTTTGAGAAAGTCAGTAGAGTAACTTTTCATGAGCAAAGGAGGAAAGAAAGAGAAGGCAGATCTGATAAGATTGTAGTGCATACCAGTGACAAGCAGAGCTGCTGTGTATCAAGATGAGAGGGAAATAGCTGCACTGATAAAAAGGAAGTATTTGGTCACCATCAGCTTCCCCAGAGCAGCTACTAGCACAACAGACCTAATGAGTAAATCCACATTGGCAGCATGAGTCATTTCTCTCAGCTGCATGAACACAGCTTAAAGAGTATGTGCTAGGCACCCCAGCCTCTCCTATTTCAAAGCAGCACAGAATATTTTAGAGGAGCTGAATGGAATAATGATCTGATTGGGAAATAATACTCAAGGGACTGGTGTCTAGTGGAGTAAGTGATAAGTTGACACCAGATAACCCACAGAGAAAGGCTGTTTGAATAAGAGCAATACAGCCTTGGAAGAGAAGCTAGGAGATCAGCTGGCCTCTATTTAGGCTATGTCTCAGCTACTGAAATGTCTTGTACAGTTGCAACTGTCATTGTGGCTGTGAGACTTTTTCTGGAACAGGTATAAAAAAGAATCCTGAATTATAATGGTAAGGGGTGGTTGGCCTGGTCATGGAAAACACAGCAGGCCTCCAAATACATACAGAATTTACATAAGCAGATACATAAATTTAAGCAGAGAAGTAGACATATAGAACTAAGGTGTCTTTTGGATGATTTACAAGGATGGCCCTAGCAAGGTAGCAAGAATGATCTGTTTCTTTTTCCCACTTTTGATTTGTTCCAGAGCTAGTGTTTGACAGCTTGGTTTAATCTACTGACAACACCAACTACCCAACACTGGGAGCAATTGCAAGGTCATATCTTAACATCTTTCAGAAAGGTAGAAATGCTGAAGAAATACTGGAATAGGAATTAAAGTAGTCTGACTTCATGGTATCTGGGGCCTGGTCAGGCCATGCTTGGAAATTACACTGAAGCTGTTATTTTATTTTTTTCTTTATGTGCTTGCTTGTTTAAGCATATGTAATATTTGGAGTAGTTCGCAAGGCATCTGGACAACTCTAGTATTAATCCATACAGGAGATGACTCAGAAAAGAGCGAGTTACTCTGAGAGGGCTGAATGCAGGTGAAAGCAGAGAACTTGGTATTGTTCATATTTTTTCAGGCATTTGCTGAACCATGTTATACCTAATACAGGATCCTTAAGGTCGATGGATCTTGCACTTTATGTCTGAGTCACTGTTTTCATATCTTACATAGTACTAACTTTACAGAAACTGGTCTATGTACCAGGTGCAACCTGCAACGAACTGTTTTGCCCCAGTGGAGGCTGATCTTTTTGAGCTTTGTGGCCATCTTGATACTTTTACATGTTTTCACAATACTCCAGTCCTACTGCTCATCGGTGTGCCTAGAAGGAGGTTGTAGTGAGGTGGGTGTTGGTCATTTCTCCCAAGCAACTAGCAATAGGAGGAGACGAAATGGCCTCAAGTTGTGCCAGGGGAGCTTTAGACTAGATATTAGGAAAAATTTCTTTACTGAAAGAGTGGTCAAGCATTGGAACAGGCTACCCAGGGAAGTGGTGGAGTCACCATCACTAGAGGTGTTCAAAAAATGTGTAGATGTGGCACTTTGGGACTCAAGTTGCGCCAGGGGAGGTTTAGATTGGATATTAGGAAAAATTTCTTCACTGAGAGGGTGGTCAGGCATTGGAACAGGCTGCCCAGGGAGGTGGTGGAGTCGCCATCCCTGGAAGTGTTCAAAAAACGTGTGGATGTGGCGCTTCAGGACATGGTTTAGGGGACATGGTGGTTCTGGATTAATGGTTGGACTTGATGATCTTAAAGGTCCTTTCCAACCTAGTGATTCTGTGATTCTGTGATTCTGTGATTGTTTTATGGGCATGGTGGTGGTGGGTTAACGGTTGGACTTGATGATCTTGAAGGTCTTTTCCAACCTTAATGATTCTGTGATTCTCTGAAAAATGGAAGGGTCCTGGAGACAAGATGCATGCTTAATTCTGCCTACCAGTAGGAAATCCTATGATATGAGATGCAGAAACAGTTTTGGAAGTCAGACTTAAAAATTAAAGCTGTCTTTTGCAAGCTTAGTTCATTAATGAACATTTTTTTTTCTCATCTGTACCTGTACCCATCCAGGTCAGACTCTCATTAATACCTGGTGTCATGGTTTAAACCCAGACAGCCAACTAAGCCCCACGCAGCTGCTCGCTCACTCCCCCACAGTGGGATGCAGGGAGAATCAGAAATGTAAAAGTGAGAAAACTCATGGTTTGAGATAAAGACAGTTTAAGAAGTAAAGCAAAAGCCGCCCACACAAGCAAAGCAAAACAAGGAAACCATTCACCACTCCCCATGGGCAGGCAGGTGTTCAGCCATCTCCAGGGAAGCAGGGCTGCATCACATGTAATGGTTTCTTAGGAAGACAGACGCCATCACTCTAAATGTCCCCCCCCTCCTTCTTCTTTGTCCCAGCTTTATATACTGAACATGATGTCATATGCTCTGGAATATCCCTTTGGCCAGCCTGGGTCAGCTGTCCTGGCTGTGTCCCCTCCCAGCTCGCCAAGCACCCCCAGCCTTCTCACTGTCCGGCCAGCAGGAGAAGCTGGACAGTTCTTGACTGCCCAGCAACAACGCAAATCATCAATACGTTATCAACATTTTATCATCCCAAATCCAGAACACAACCTCACACTAGCTTCTGTGAAGAAAATTAACTCTAGCCCCTTGAAATCAGGACACCTGGGAAGGTCCATCAACTTCACCAAAGCACAAACTTAGCTTGGCATGAGCTTTTAGAGAATATTGTTAAGTTGATTTGTATGGAATTTTGTATTTTGTATTTTTTTTTTATTTTGTATTATTTTGTATATTGTTTTGTAATTTGTATTAAAGTTTCACTTTAATAACACATAAGACCAGAACCATAGCCTTTTCTCTAACAGCTTCTTTACTACTGTATAAACTCATTCAGAAACTTAAATTACTTTGAGTGACAATGATTAAAGAACATTTTACAAAAGCCCCGTGGGGCACACACTAGCCTTCTATAAAATAATGCAAAAATAATTAGCAGGAAGCAACTGAATACTTAAGAGAATTGTAGGAAATAGATCAGTAAAGTTATGAGGCTAAATTCATCCCCGGTGTAATTCCACTGACTTCATTCTGTGCGTAGATTTGGTAATAAGCATCTCAGCACACTGTGCGCATGCTGGGAAGTGTCACTTTTAAGCTGACCTGTTATGCCCTGCCCCAGTCCTGGGCTCTGTGCTGAGCTGGATCCTGCTGTCGTCTGCCAGGTTTATTCAGATTAGTGGCACTGTGGGTGTGCATGCCTTCTCCAAGGAAAAAAAGATGACATTATCCTGTTGTCAGAAAATGGAGGAAATTTTACCAGGGTGTTATGCAGCCTCTTCTAGGAGCCTTTACTAACCGATAGCTCTCTCTGTGTGTGTGTGCATGTCTGTATGTGCATATGATGGTATATATAGACACCAACTGTGAAAGTACTTCCTCCCATTGATGAATTTGTTGACTCTAGTGGTCTACTCTACTGTATGTATATGCTTTAGCTAGGCAAATGCATTGCATGAAAAGAAAGAATTTTCCTGGCCCCAAAAAATAAGAGAGTTTAATTTAAAAGAAATATCTAAAACTTTAAGTTAATAAATTGTTTTAATCTGTCTTGAGGAAAGACTAGCAGTTTAATTTTTGCATCATTCTGTTAGGGCATGTTTAGACTGGATGTTGTTCAGCACATCATGGAGTTTGTGATCAAGCTCTGAAATACTCCATTGCAAAACAGACACAGGAAACATGTCTGTTGAGAGTCTGAGAGAGTGTGAGGAAAATGCTGGGCTATGGGAAAAGCACAAATTTATAGAAAAGTAGTAGATCATAATCTTTTTTTATAGCTACATTTCAACCCAAATGTTTTTCTCGTTCACTGAAACAAGCTTTTCTCTTAGTTACCATGCAAGGCAGTGAGCAGTAGTGAGCAGTAAGCCTGAATCACAGGGACTGATGCAGAATTGACGAGCTGTGAGTCCTTCTGCCCTCTTTTCTACTTGACCTTCCACCAGTCAATCCAAGCCAATTTTCCAGATTTCTGCTGGGGTTATTAATGTCAGTTCATAATTGCTGCTGATAATGGAGTAAGGAAAAAAAACCCCATTGGTTATGTTGACATTTTAACCACCTACTCTGAGATACCCATCCCTGGCTGTTGGCTTCCACCCCCATTTCCATCTTCCACAGCCCCTGATGCTGCTGTGCCCCTGTTCTCCCAGCCAACCTGCCGCTGTCCATGCTGGTCTTGCATGCACCATGGCCCAGCCCCAACCTGGGGTGGTTATAGTGAATCATAAACATGCCTCACTTAAATATGAATACACATATATAGTGAACATGTGTATTATGTCCTAAATTGCATCCTAACTAGCATATTCATTATGCATATCAACATCACCCAAACCATTTCCATGTTTCTTTATGGATTGACTTGCAAATCATTATGGTAATTCTTCTTTTATTCTTTTTCCCACATATTTTGAACATGATGTATACTTTGGATGTGATAGGTATATATACTTTGGATGCAGCTAGGTATTTGTGCTCCAAGATCACAAGCACCTTTGTATGACACACAGACCCTTCTTCTAATTTGCCCCTATATGACTCTTCTTTCTTCCCTCCCCTACAGAAGACAAACCCCAAAATTTTCCTTCCACTCCCTACAAATAGAATCAATTTACCTAGCTGAGAAAAGATGTGAAAATAAAAGGGCATGTGTCCCATGTGAAGATCTGTGTATATATGTTTGAGCAGGAAAAAATATATCTTTCACAAGCAGCCATAACTGTGTCTCTGACACTTGATAAGGGAAAGAGAGATCTGTTTGTGTGCAGAATTCTAAAGCCATTTAATGATCAAAGAGCAATCCTGATTTTATCTTCCAGTACTTCCTCAGTGGTGATAAGATTAATTCTTTTAATGTTACATTAGACTGCTCGAACCATAAATAGATATGTAAAAATATAAACATGCAAGACTTGGGGAGGAACAAGGAGAATTACTTTGTTGTCCAGAGACAGAACATACTTAAAATACATATTTTTTTCTTTTTTCCTTTGATTTTGAATCTTCATTAATTTTTTTAATAAAAATATATAAAACTTCAAAATAATTGTTTACATAGAAACCAAAAGCTGTTTGCTTTTTTTTCTTCTTTTCATATCTTCCTTCTTTTTCATCAATAAAATGCCATGCTGATTTCAAGATTTTCTGACATCTATTCTCTATCCTACTGCTAATTCTGCCTGCCTTCTGCTTGATAGATGGGATGTTGGATGCGGGCCCTTCCCTGCAGGAACTCAGTTTGCACTTGCAAAGACGACTGTCCCCAGCAGACGTCAATTCTGGAATGTGGCAGGGGATCCCCTTCCAGAAGTCAAGTGTGATGCCGGAAATGCTAGCAGCTATTAATACTATCTGTATTTTTATGGTGAAAATTTGGCAAGTGCAATGCTTTAAGACCCATTCCTGCCCAAAGTGTTATTGTGGATGCTGGCATGAAACCAAGTGGGTGACTTGAGTCTAGTAAAACTAACCTTGTTCTCTCTTTTTTCCCCTTCTATAAGTACAGTCATCAGAATAATTGAGGCATTGCCATAAGTTAAAGAAAGAAAATGTGTTCTGGGAGCCTGATGGCATAATAACACGTGAAACTCAAATCTGGTATATCAAGCCCTTGAGGAAAATTAACTTTGTTCACAGTGTATGGTGTAAAATAGCAAACTTTTCTTCTGTCTCCTACAGGCAAAAGTTAAAATTGGTAACGTTTATGACCCTTGTGACCTTCCTATAGGCTTACGTGGTTGAATTATTTAAAAAGTTGTTTTAAATGTCTTTTTTGTAATAAATTGAAATTTTGCATGTATAATAACACAGTTGCATAAATGAGAAAGAATTTACAAATGCATTTGTATGCACAGTATAAGATCTGAAAATCTCAAAATTGGTATGCTAGTCTGCTTTTCAGCAGCTGCATGAAGTGCCTGTTCTAGAAAGCACGACTCTCATGATTCTTACATTCCTGCCATTTTTTTCCCCACAGTAGTACATCAAAGAAGCTGGTGGCATTTTGGATGTCAGGGTGAATACAATATTTACTAATTAGAGCTATTCCTAGAGACATGTAGCCAGAGGGTAGAAAATTATGGGTCTGTCCTATACTTGGATGGGAGACCATGAGGAAATCGGGATATAGGATGAACATTTACCCACAGGAATTAGACAGAAATGTTGCACCTAATTCCATTGTCACTGCTGAACTGAGGGAATAGGGAAGAGGTGAAAGTAATGCCTAGAGATTACAAGTGGGTTCAGGGTTCTTTATTAGAAGATGTGATAACTCTTAAGTCCTGGCTTTACAGAGTTAGGTTAAGGGGGTGGGGGGTAATGATATTGGGGAAACCGAAATATGTTATGAATAAGTTAAATTTGGAAGCAGAAGAACAGTCAGACCGGAGATTATAGTAAAAATCTTAACATGTCTGAATGAACAACAGTTTCATTAGCCTGTGCTGCCACTTCATCAAGTACATCAAATACACTTCATCAGCTAACTCCCTGTTAGCCGCCATAGCATGGGGGCTGATAACAGCAATACCACTCTGTAATCCTCCTTGTTCTTTATTTTAAAACCAAAGGAACAAGGAGGCAGAGCTGTATCAGAAACCATTCAGTTTAACCAGCTGTTAAAATTATAGTCCTTTCCAGAGCAGAGCTATTCGCTTGTTTTTGCTGCATGTTCTTCTGAACTCCAAACCCTCAGTGCCCACCACTTGCTCTTCCTTTTCCTAGGAGCCATACTGACCAGACTTATATAGCAGTGGGCTTCTCTTTCCTTTTCTTTCTCCTCTCTCATGTCTTAGGCACCGGCTCAGAAGTGCCTGGGCAAGGGAATGAGCACCAGAGAGGCAAAAAGAGAGCAACGAATTACTCCAGAAAAGTTCCCTGTGCAAGCACTCTGGCTAATGTCTGATGTATAAATGAGCTGTCTTGATTTAACCTTTTCACACACCCTTGGTAAGAACAGATGCAGGTCTGATGATGACAGTTTAAAAATTAATTAACATCATTGGGAGAGGGTCCAGGGACCATTCAGAGGTAGGAAGGCTGAGTTGCAGTGAATATTGAGAAAGGACAAATTAGTTTACCATAAAAAAGCATATTAAGAAATGTTTCAGTTACTGGCTATAGAGCCAGCATGGAAAAACTGGTTGCTAAAAGATTATTGAATCTACTAGACAAAAACATAACAAGAACTGATGTTTTGAAGCTCAAGCTAAACAAATTAAAATAAAAAAGAGAGCACATATTTCTTAACAATGAGTATGATGTTAACCTTCAAAAGAGGCTTAGAGGAGAAGCAATAAGTTATCTACTCTGGACGTCTTTCTGGAAGATTAAGTTTTAGTCAAGCACAAATTATTGGCCTTGGTACAGGTAAAATATAATGGCCTGTGATACATGCAGACCCTGAAGTTCTGCCTGACAGTAAAATACATGAATAAAGACATTGTATGAGTTTGTGATTATGTGACAGATTCATGGGACCAACAAGTGAATCACTGAGAAAGGAACTTGGCTGTGTAACCTGCTGTCTGGGACCTCTAGCCAGCTTTGGGAGATGGACCTGGCCCCGTTCCTCTCTGTGTCTTTTACATTAGAAAGTCCTGGGGCGAGAGAAACCCAGGAGACAGAGCCTACCCAGATATAGGCTGTGGCTACTAGACCTCACAGACAGGTTTGTTTTTACACACTTTCCTACTATTTCCCCAAGTTGCACAGGGGTCTTCAGCCTAAAGGGAGGGAGATGTCATCCCTGCCCTTGGGGTCGCACATAGCATAGTAGTCTAGATACACTTCTAAGATACAGAGGCTATGAGTCTGACTCCCGGGTTTAGACAAAGCTTCACATCAAGTCTCCGGTTCCCTGAATGACTGTACTGAGCAAAAACTAGTTATGTATAAGTGAATATTGCCATCAACAGTTGTTTTTGTTAATGAAGTGGTAGGTTCCAGTTTGAGATGAAAGTATCTGCATCTACAGTCCCATTACAGTCAGGGGATCTGATCAGTACAGTCTCACTGGAGCTGAGAGAAATATTCAGCTAACCAGCCTTTAAGGCTGCAATTCAGTTGTCCAAAGAAAGCCATCTGGGGTCCTCAGAGCATCTGAAATGTCTGCAGAGGGTTGGCAGAAACAACTTATGACTTATAGGAGATCCTTATCTCCTGGAGTAGCAGCTAGAGGCCAGGGAGGCGATCCCACAGCAACCAAAATAGCCCGATATCTACACCTGGGTAGCAAAGTCCACCCCAGGGAGTCAAAGTTTGGCTAGCTAAATCACTCTCCTGCCTCTATTGCCTATATGACTAGATGTCTGCTGAGTATGATGGGAGTTTTAACACCTTGCAGACAAGTAGGGACCCACATTTAAGGGTCTTAATCTGAAGCCGAATGCCTCTCAGACTAACTGTAGCTCTGGAGCTCTGTGTTGTGGTCACCAGCCTAAGTCCGTGCAGAGCGTACCTCCTCAGGGATCACAGCTTTTGCCTAAATGCTAGACTGAGTGGCAGACTCATCACCTGTGGGTAATTGCACCCAAGAGGCTAATCCTTGTGGTCCTGAGAGCTCCAAGGCTCAATCTGATGTTCCCCCGCACCCAAGAGGCTAATCCTTGTGGTCCTGAGAGCTCCAAGGCTCAATCTGATGTTCCCCAATGAGTTGTAAACATGACTGATGTAAAGCAGTGCCAGTGGGAACGTTTTCCAGATCTGCCCTTTAGGATCAATATGCCTAAACTGTGCTGCAGTCCCAGCTTGGATAGTCTGAATCTTGTCCTAAATGCCTTATTTATCACTTTGACATTACATAAAAATGTATGTATGCTTTGGCTTAACTAGGAATGTATGTACAATAAGCAACAAACCAATGTTAAGACCATTATCTGTGATGCGGAGAAATCCATTTCTATCATTAATGAAGAAGAGAGATTTTTAAAAGCCTGTAACGTGAAGCAAAGTTTCTTAATCACTGTCCTATTCTTAAGGATGGTTAAGAGTATCTTTAATGAGATCTACCTCTGAACGTCTGTAACAGCCATGGAGTGCTTTTAGCACACGATACTAAGGTGAAGGAATAGAATTGAAAGTTTATAACATAAGTTTTCACTTCAGTCAAGGAAAGATCACTAAGGCAGATAAACTGGGTAATGAACCATTACTGACACTAACTTCCTCACAACAATAAAAACAGAAGAGTCTGGGTCTTCCACTGCGGACAGTTTTATTTGATATAATACCTACTGCACAGTGACTGATGAGGTGAATAGAGAAAGCAATTATCACAGAGCCAGATGGGAAGAGAACTAGCAGTAAGCAAGTGAAAAAATGATGGCCATCATTTTAAGCCAGAAAATTCACATTTCGTATGTCCTTACTCCTTTCTTTTCTGCCTGCAGTGGGACAGCTGATCCTGCTCTGCTAAAACGCTTTGCACAATGCATACCCCAGCCCTATCTGTTTGACCAGCATTCTTCAGCCGTCTCTAAACGCCTCACCGAAGTGCACCGTTTTTTAAAAAAAAGGAGAATTATTTGGACCATGTTACAGTGAGGAAGACGAGTCCTTGCTTTGCTGCCCTACCCCTATTGCCATTGCCGCCGCAATGAATGCTGTTCCTGGGTGACCGTGGGCCAGCTGAGCACAGGCAGAGCCCCGTGTGCCTCCCACGTCACTGCAGTCTTGTCCCGCGACTCCAGAGCGGCAGGGCTGGCACTGGAAGCACGGATAACAGGTGATGGTCTATGCACACTACGGCTTCCTCCATGTTATGCTCCTTCATTCAGGGCAGTTTTGTTTGGGCTTTTTTCCACCTGTGTTAGGTAAGGAATGCAGAAGGAACCGAGTAAATGGGTGTGATGTGGTTAGCGGATGCAAACCCATATCCTATTTTACTTACCTGCGGTGATCTTCTTGCCGCTTGCCAGCACAAACACCTTCCCAGGGAGAGAAGGACTCAGCACCAGGAATGGATACTGCTGCACTATTTTCTGCTCACTCACACATCTTCTGTCTGAAGGGGCTCCTCCATTTCTTCCTGGGGTGTTTAGAGGACAAATACCTCCCAGGCAGCATCCATGTTTACTTCCGTGATGTGGCTGTGAGAAAGGTACAGCACAGTGCTACAGTAGAGAGCTGGACAACATGCTCTTTATTTTTAGAACAATGCAGCCTTTTTCTGAGTTGAACAAACATTTTACCCAGCAATACTATCCTTGGCAGTACTACAGTGTTCCCAGCTTCCATGGCCTAAGTAGGCAGATCAAGTTTCTCACCTGATTAATAACCCCAGAGGCCCTTGCCCAATTCCGGTGTCTCTGCAGAATAAAACATCATCACTTGCTACAGTCACTAATGTTCTTTGCTGCTGCAAACTTTTTGAGAGTTTTCATAAAATCCTTTTTTGCTGGATGCTCCCTTCCCAGTCACTGCTAAACCACTCTTTTGGATCTATTTGTTCTCCAGATCAGTCTCGCTGCTGCAGACCTCAGCTGTTCCCAGCATCCAAGCCAAGCTTGTCATGCTGCAGAACCATCTCCTCTACTTTTCTTTTGTTTCTTGTCCCCCTCCCACTGGCCTGATAACTAGTCTAGAATTACCTTGCCCATTACCTTGTCTTGGTTTTGGACTGACAATTGCTGTCTCAAGTGATACTTAAGTTGCTACAACCAAATCAAATTTCTCCATCTGGGTTTCATGCTTTCTGCCTTCAGTGAGTTGAGATGGTCTGTTGGATATTTTCTTCAGACATGGCTCAGCCTGGTGGGAACTCTGCCTGTCCCAAGCCGGTGAAACCAGGGCAGTGGGCTTTTCCTGCACTGCATAAAAGGATCTAGTTCTGCTTTTAAAGTGTAATTGGATAAGAAAATATTGTTTAAAATTCATAAAACAGGGAGGGAAGGTATAAGCATTAGAACTTGCGGTGGCAAACAGCCCATTGAAAAAGGGGGCTTGAGCAGAGGAACACATTTTCAGTAATCTGCAGGAAGAGGCTGTGCAAAGCTTTCCATGTGTTTTGATTCTCATGCGTTTTAGTAAACTGTCCCTGGAGAGGCAGCATGTACCGTATGGGTAACCCAAAACCTTGCTTTCAAACTAAAAGTCATTTGTAGTCAAAAAGTTTAGCCACAGATTTGCACACCATGCTTCGGAGTTGTACAGTATGAGGGGCGCCAGGTACAAACCACCCCTCTCTAAACATTCCTCCTTCCTACCAAGGTATAAGAAAACTTTAAGGACTTCTGCTCCCTTGGGCATCTTTGATCTTGAGGTGGAGCCCATTCGTTCTGCCTCCTCCCAGTGATGGAGGCCACATCAGAGCTCCTTCCTCTCATGCATACAGGCAGCTCTACGGTGTGTCCCAGGGAGGGCTGCAGAGAGAAGCTGCTTTCCTATTTCCTAGCTAGGACTAACTGGCAGAGGTCAAAGCAGTATCATTAATCACCCTGTCATGTGATGGATGGTGATATCCACTCCTTTTGGTGATTACTGTTCCATCTCCCTCCTTGCATCAAATCAAAAGCAGCCAAAACGTATTGTCAGACAGTAATTTATTGAGAACTGCAAGATAATTCGCCCTATTAATAAAGCACACTGGTTGACACGATGAGGATGAGGCCATGGTAAACAACTGAAGTCTCCTGACAGATGAATGGATGAGACTGGTCTCACTGGACATCTATCAGAAGCTCTCTTCCTGAACCTCACTCGCCCCTCAGCACAGGGCTGCTTCCCCCTCCCGAGGGGTTTCCTTCCAGTGCAGCCTGTTTGCTGCTGGAGCGAATCCTCCGTTTCCAGCCTGCTGCTCCGATGTTTCTCACTGCCACAGGCGGGATGGGCGGTGGTTCTTCTGCTGGTATGGAAGGGCTGCCAGGAGCCTTCCCAAGCTCTCAGGAAACGCAGAAATTGCAGGCGGCTGTGTGCTGCTTCAGCATCTTCTCTTTCTCCTGTGGGGATGTGGAAAAAGGGCTGGTTATGATGTACAGCTGCAGGGTGAAAGAAAGAAGTGTGGGATCCCCCATTCGTTTCATGACATATGACATTTATTTCATTATCCTCCTCTTTGGTTAAAGAAGTCTGTTGTAAAAACAAACATTAAGGCTTTGAGAATGCCTACCCCCAGCTGCATCGGGGTGCTTGGTGGCACCCTCTTAACACACTGCACTGGATCTAGGAAGAAATGTCTGCTGTGGGAAGTCTTATCTGAGGCGTAGCATTTCTTAACGTGACTATAAAGAGGAACTTGTGCAAACCGGACGTCTTGAGCTCTCTCCCCACCATCCTGCAACTTGCTGAAGAGGCTCTGTGAAAGTGATCCTTATCTGCAGTTTGGCAACTGTATGTAGGTCTTTGTATAGCCCCACAACCCGCTGGCTTCTAGATATTGTAGGAGTTCGTTCCTCTGAGTAAGATATTTGCCGCTCCTGAATGATTGTTTTTCCTAATGCGACTTTGAGTCAATTTTATTTCATTGCAACATTAAGGGGAAAATAATTTTTTTGCTTAAAAATGTAGATTTTCAAGAATGGAGCAATACTTCAGAAAGACTGTCCATTACCAGTATTCTTTCTTTCCAGTTCATATTTTATCTTAAAACTGTCATTAAAACTGGCAAGAGAATATGAGAGAGGAGGTGACTGGTAGATAGATAATATCAAGGTTGGCTAGCTTATCTACCTTGAAATGTATCTTGTAGCTCTATTAAAATGTTATGCAATAAATTGATTTTTGGTAACCAAAACAGGCTCCTCCCCATCAAATGTCTCTGGCAGAAGAGCAGAAATTATTGCAAGCTGCTCTGCCAAAATGCTAATTACTCCCTAGGGAATCATCCAGTTATGCGCAAACATGTGGTTGTTTATGACTTCTGCATAATGCATTTAACCTATCTAATGCACTTTTTTTTTTTCTTGTGCAGGAGAACTGTATATTTGAATTAATATTATGTCAGCTGCACTTCCAGAAGTTGCAGAAGAAAGAAACAAATGAACTTCCATTACAGGAATGCACAGAAGGCAGCTGTGGATTTCAAATTACAAAAAATTTTCAACCTTCTCTAGCAGCCACATATATCTTTCTGTCCTTTAATAACTTTCAGGTTCTCAGGGGACTGCAATGTAAGTCCAACATGGGCTCACTACCACCTCAGAAAACAGGCAGAATGGATGATGAAGTGAAGAGATGCTCATCTTTCACTTCCCACTAAAGGTAATTTGAGGGAATGGGAGTTTCTGTGTGGGAGAATATGTGATGCAAGAACAATCTAAAAATATTTCTTTTTGCTTCCATAGCAACTCCCATGCCAGCATCCCTCGGAATTCGTTACTTCATTCTTTCAGCCCTCCTTGCGGTCTTTGTTCAGTTTGCAGAGGTGCAAAGTGATGTTTACAGCCGGTGTTTTCAGCCGCCTGCCCGCAGCCTGCGCTGGCAGCAGGGCACATCCTCTCCTCCGCTGGCGGCAGCGCTCGCTGGAGGAGAGGGTGATCCCCCCCCCGCGAGGAGCCGGAGGGCAGCAGTTACCCCCTGCGAACTGCGCTCTCCTTGGCACGCTGGCTCATGCTCCAGCCCACTCCAAAACATCCGGAGGAAGGCCCTGGCAGCCCTCACCTCATGGTCCAGTGCTGCAAAAAGCAGTCTTGCTCACGTTTTATCTCCCCGTCTTCTGCGACGCAATGGTGCAGCTCTGAAATTTTTACTCGCAAACCCTCATTTCAGTAAAAAACCTTTGCTTAGCTCTGTGAGGGAAGGAAACAGAAAAGGGGTGCAAGGCTGTCTGAACGGAGGGGTTTTTTGGTCCTGGAGGAAAACTGAGCTATTTACATGGCTCTGTGGAAGATTCCCAGGTTGTCAGCTGGATTTGAGGGAGAGATGGAAATTAAGGGCGTTTTGCTGTAGAAGTCTGCCTTCTTCCTTGTGGCTGTAAAGAACATGCTTTAGACCCAATGGCTCCGCTTTTAAGTGGGGTTTGCAACATGACAACTGAGCAGCATGGTCCAGTGGGTAGGGCAGGGATCTGGGAGTCTCTGTTCCTCATCATGTCACTGCTTCCTTGCAGTCATGTCTTTCTGCCTGGTGTCTGATGGCAACGAGGATAGCGGAGCCTTGAGTGAAAAGTATTGCAAGAAGAAAAGTTTTATTTCTTTCCAGATTTTTTTTTTCCAGAAAAATTATATTATTTTAGTGAATGTCTGGGTGTTTCTGGAAATTCAGCGAGGGTTAATACTGATCTCATCCCTAAGAGGACCCCTGTAAAACCCTTTGTGTTTACAGGTGAACAGTTTTAAGCAATGTTCGGTGAGCAATTGGTCACGTTAGCACATATCACACTTCTCTGGGATATGGAGGATGAAAACAGCCACAGCATGCCTACCCTTCCACAGGCCATGGTTGGACAAGTGCCTTAGGCTCGATACAGATTTGTGAGAGGAGTAGTTATCCTGCAGGTTGATAACTATGAGGTGAAAACCAGCCTGCTAGCAGTGGTGATGGTGAGAAGGTGCTGCCAGTGAAAGGTTCACAAAAGTGCATGTGAATAGCTCTGAGAGAAGGGCTCCACAGGGCTTGGGGGGCTCCTGCAGCTGGGGCACATGGCCTCGGCCAGGCCCTGGGAGCAGGAAGAATCACTCTCCATGTCTTAAAACCTAGACCCAGCACTCTTAATTTCTGATTCCAAACTTCTTACATCCTTCTGTAGTGCTTTGAACTATTCTTTCAGAGTCTTGTCCAAAATATTCCACGTCCCCAATTCAACAGCTTGTCTTAGATGTCAGACTTTTATGTCCTTCTTTGTCAAAAGAACAGAGATTCAGCTGATGTGGCCAAATGGCTGCTGGACAGTCTTTTCTGTTTCCCTTTTGTCACCCTTAGACTAAATTAAAAAATTAATTTTGATCCTCTTCTACTTTTGACTTCAGCCAAGTAATTCATTAAAATCAGAAGCCAGCATAAATATATGTCAACACCATTTCAAAATGTAATGTCATAAAATAAAACAACTGCAAACCACTCTGGAAGATGCCATTTTACCTAATTCAAAACAGCTGCTCTGCCATCTAGTGTCATTGAATAACGTATGCTGAAACCCAGCTTCCACTCTAGCTGCTGAAACACCTCTACCATGTACTTTTCTTTCTAGTAGGTCTTTAAGGTCTGGCACGTGCTGCTATCAGTGGGTGACAGAGATGGAGATATAAGTCAGGAGTAGTCTCCATTGAGAAGCTCTTCCAGGGCAATAAAGTGAATATGAGTTGTCCCTTTCATAAAAGGATTGTTTCTTACCTGGAAACGTGAGCTACAAAGCTAGGCACATCTGAAGAACTGCTGACTTTCTCCCAGTGATCTGTTAGCTCTATGGAGGCCACATAACAAATGCCATATTTTAGGCAGGAATGCAACAAGCTTGTCAGGAAAACTCAATCTTTTCTAGTCTACCAGGTGTTCATTTTGCCTCAGGTATTTTCTGCTTCACAGTATGAGGTCAACTCCAGAAGTGAAAGGTTGCCTAAATTAGGCCATAGAGGTCTGAATGCCAGTGGTCTTCGCTGGATGAAGGGGACAGACTGGAATTTGTTTGTTTGTTTGTTTTCAATTCTCCCTTTGTATGTTTGATATCCTCCCTCAAATAAACTTACATTCATCAAGCTCAGGGAACTGTTTATTTTTTAAACAAGTTAATAATAAATAATAAGTGATAAGTATCTTTGTCTATTTTAATACCATATGTAAGTACTTAGAAATAATTTTGAAATCCTTTTTTCAGGGCCAAACATCATTCTTGCCAGGGGAATCAAGTACGTGGAATTTAGGAGTTATTTGTGTATTCTGCCTGTTTCTTACCAAACCAAATCTCCTTCCTTAGAGGTTGTCCTGATAAATCTTTAGAAATTGACCTAATTTGCCAGAATAGCTCCAAATTTGGTTAAGTGCTTACAACTTCAATTGATAACAGCTGTTTGGCTCCAGTTAAAGGATTTAAATCTTAAGTATGACTTTACACATATTCTTCTGAAATGTCACAGCTCTTTGTACTTATAACTAGAAGCCATGCCAGAGCAAACCAATATTGTCAATAGCAGAGCTGAAAGAAAACACACAAAGCGCAAGACACTGCATTCCAGAAACAGTACAAATGTGGCTTGGAAAGCTCAGAATTTGAGGCTACTAAAACCATGATATAAATACTGCAGTGCAGTAATGGTCTGCTTAATTTAGGAGCTGATGATAAATACTGCCTTAAATCTTCTTTCTTAAGCAAGCACATGAGATTGCCACTTTATGGAGGCACAAGTGCAACGAGGCAGATCTCAGCTACTGTTACTGAAAGGTTTGCTTGAGTTTTTGAATTTCTAGCCCAAAGAGACATTCATCCTAAAATGAGGAAAAAAAAAGGAGAAGAAATCTTTTAGAGCTATAGACACTAATTTTATCTAATTTTATCTTAACATATCTAAAAGAAACATTCTTAGTCTTGCTGGCAGGACCACTAAATTCACATTTGTTCCCAAAGCACCCTAGTCTGAAGTGCTGTAGAGGACTCTAGAGCCTCCGAGGTGGCTCTGCTGAACACACAGCACCTTATTGCATTGTCGGTGACTGAAGAGATCCACGTTTTCCCTTTCCCACTGAAGCTGACCAAAAGGCAATTGGGTTTTTAGATGTTAAATGTCAGCCAGAGACCAGCAAGCTTGAAGCATGGGTGTTATTTACTCTGATATGCTCTAGTTCTCCAAATAAATAAATGATCCCCCTCTCACCAAAATTGAGTCACGTTTTGTTTTTATCACAATAGTCCCAGCTGTTACAAATAGCTGGCACTAATAATCTGTGGTTTAGACTGATTAGCATCCTACATCCCTTCATTTCTAAAATGGAATTTTAATCAGATTGTAATTCCTTGAAACCTCCAGGTCAGTGAATACTTCCCTAACCATTAATCAATTGAATTTTGCCCTCTATTAAGCTGCTTAAATCCACTTCACATTACTGATTGATAACTTCCATTGCCTCCAGCACATCACTGACATACTGTGTTTTTTTTTTTAACATCAGGGCCATGACACTATTTTAAGACTGAGAAAAAGAGCAGACGTTTGCATTGCTGCTGTTGTGGCTTTTCAGCTTTCCGATTTTAAATCCCTGTTTTCTTCAGGGATTTGAAAGTGGGTCATAAATTCATTCCAAAGTGAAATCACTTTCATTGGTCTAATCAAGCAAGTACTCAATGTCTCTTCTGGGAGACCAGTTCTTAGTGTGGAAGTAGCTTAGCTCCTTCTGCTCAAACCCCCTGCATTCACATTTTCTGGCCTCTATAGTAGTTTTTTGTCCGTTTGTTTGACTGCTTGCTTTTGGTGCTCCTATACTAAAGCACAAATTTATTTTTAATAAGGGAGTTGGTAAGTTGTGACTCTCCAGTGCAGAAGGATAATAATTGTTTCGGCTAAGAAGGAAAATGAAGTTATTTGACTTGAGATCAAATGCTTCCTATATTAATACATTGCAAACTGGTTTACTGGAAATGCGAAAGAAACTACATTAGCACCTTGGGTCATGAACAGCTTTAATGATTCGTCAGCACAACAACACGCAACCTGAGGGAACAATTCTGCAATTCTTGCCTAAACCAAGGGGATTTAAGTCTCTGGGACTGGGTTGTATATCAACTGGCAAGAAATAAAGAAAAAAATACATGCTTCTCAGGGCAGAGGAGTTTTTGGGTTAACTAAGAGTTCATGATGGAGGGCCTGATTCAGGTGTGTCCTTTCTTAGATGCCGTTTCTTAGACATTTGTTTTCCCTGAAGCAAAGTGGGTGCTTTGCGTGCTAATTTACAGCAGTACATGTGTTGTGTTTCAGTTTTAACCCAGTAACATGTTCCAGCTATGATACACCCATGCATTTAAGTAATTATCCAAAAGGCAGAGCCATGGACAGTACCACCTACGGTCTGGAATTTGGCCACCAGAAGAGACCAGAGGAAGACAAATCCTCAGAGCCCCAAGGTAGCACAGGAATCACCTTGAAAGAGTAAACTGAGTTCTCCTCAGGTCTTGCTACTGACGTGAAAAAGAAAAAAACAAAAGTCCACAAACCCAAGCATTTCCATTATGATTACTACTGCTAAACCTAATTAACTCTCAGTATGTGCCAGACATAGCAGACCTGATTAAAGTCTCCTGTTCTGGTGTTAAAAGATAATCCAAGGCCTTTAAGCTTTTATTCAGATGCCTATGATTTTGCTAAAGCACCTGCTGTACAGCATATACTAATTAGAATTTTTGAATTAAAATGGTCTACATCGCCCATTATGGAAGGAAAGAAGGACATTTTAGCACTAGCTGACTGTCAATGACAGCTTCTGGAGGAGTGGAGTTCTGCTGCTGTCTGCGAGAGCTTAGGATATTTCTTTCTTAATCACCTCTGTTGGAGATTAACTTCACCTTTGTTTCATTTCTACCTTGCAGAAATTATGTTCCTTACCTTGCTATGTGTTGTTCAACCTGCTGGAAGACTGCAATTTTTGGTTAAAGGTATATTTTGATTCCAGCTGAGAACAGTTTTTGTTGCTGCAGTGGAGTTCTTCCAAGTCCAGAGCAAAATTTCTTTAAGTTCTTAATTTTTTTCTGAGACATTCCATTTTGCACCAGAGCAGACTCAGAGCAACTGTGATGACCTTGGTGGTATCATAGACTGTGGTTTTAACAGGAGAACTAACAGCACAAGGCATTATAGTAGGAAGTGGCTGTATCCTGAATTAATCAAAGTCTGCAATATAACACATAATCTGGATTTGATTATAGTTTATTATCTCAAAGGCTTTAATGTTGGGAAGGAGAAGGACAGCTTGCTTGCTTTTATTTCGAAGAAGTTCTATAATTTATGGTAGGTTGCTAGCTTAGTTATTGGAAAAAGACATGTAGTACCTTTTAATACTTTGTTGTTTGCTAGAACTTGTGAAGTCTCCCAAAGTTTGTCTATAAAGATTTACCTAATGCAGTCCTTTAATAACCGGCATGTGTCCTCATTTGTTTCAGGGGAAGACCCTTCCAATTCTATTGACACTGTAGCCTCCTGTCAACCACTGAGTGAGGAGGTAGAGAATCAAGGGTCCCATTTATAGCTTTCTAAATCAATAGAAATAATCCCAGGGGAATTTTGAAAGATCTTTAATTACTTAGCACTGACCCTGGAAAATAATCTGTCAAAGATAGCTGTTCAGCAGGACAGCTAGTAACTTGGTGCTTTGTTATGCACTTTAAAGAAGCAGCAAAGTAACTGGATGTGTTTGTTATTGTCAAGAATGTTTTTTAAGACATTAACTTGAGTTCTGACTTAGAAGTTTGCTAGGCCAATTCAGATGGCCAATTTTTCATAATGGAAAATACCAACATATGTATGTGTGGGTTCCTTCAGAAATGCAACATGATTTTTCTTTAGGCACTGTTCATAGTTCAGGTTGATAATGTGTTAGAAAAATACGGAAACTAATTTTTCTTTGCTTTTGGGTTATGCCATCTGAAATTTATTCCAATGGCTACAAGAAATGTTGGTGCAAACTGCAAAATTTTGTAAAGGGAATCATGGTGAACTAAATCTTGACCATAAACCAGTAATCCTGAACTGAGACAATACTTCAAAAGAGTGAGTTTTCCTCCTGCTCTCACATCAGTCAATCAGTAATGCATAAGTATTTGTGTATGTCAAAAGCTGGTACAGTTGATAGAGTGATAACAAAACAAGGTTACAGTATTTTCAGTGTTGCCACCATCCATGGTTCATTAAAAAACAAAACAAAACAAAACAAAACAATTGTATCTTTTCCTGGTTTTTTATTTGCTTTATAGATTTGGACCTGTTGCCATTTGCATCTCCAGAACTTTTTCTGCAACTGTGAAAGACAATGTAAAAAGATACTTCTAAGATTTACTATTACAAATTTTGTATAGCTATTAATTAATGCAGGTTTTAATGTCCGTTCTGGCTTCATGTTGTAAAACCACTGTTATAACTGAATCTCTTCTTCAGAGGCTTAGAAAAACTCCAGAAAGATTTGTGAGATAACCTTTCTTTTAATGACTACTTTTTGCTCATGTGTTTACCTTTCTCTCTGTCCATTGCCCATTCTGTGCATATTTGCCTTTATTTCTGTTGCTTCCTTTTCTGTGTTTGCCCTTCTCTGTCCTTCCTATTTTCTCAGTGTTTGCCTTTCCCATGCATGCTTTTAATGCACTTTTGCTTTTCTTAAAGCTTTCTGTGTGTTCATATTCTCTGAAGGTGCAAGGTTATGTTTGGCAATCAGTAACTCAGTGACTGAGTCACAGATCACACTGAATTAATGCTGCATCTCTGGTATCCTCCCATCACCTTTCTCAGCCTGCGTCTTCCTGACACTCCAAGGATTTGTTAAACTACTGTGTCAGGGTAGGAAAATAGCATAAGCTTACTCTGAGATAGTTTCTTTCCCCACTGTGGTCTAGTTTGCTCCTTCTTGGCTTTGCATAGTTCATTGCCTTGCCAGGAGCTGTAATACCCTCCCTGCTTTGTCTGTAAATGAGCCCATAGGTTTTGGGTGAAGCCGTGTCCTTTTACTCCACTACCCTGAGCCAAAGGCGATGTGCTGATCATGACTCTGCGTCAGGGTGTTCGTGTCGTGCTAATGCCACAGGACTGGCACAGACTGTTCCCTTAGTATCTGCTATGTGGCCACACACTTTTGCTGTGATCCAGCATCTCGGCCTTGTTATTACAAATCCTCTTACCATTCTATGTGGCTCAGTACCTCATGCAGGTATTATTTACAAAGCTAAGATTTTTACCCATGCATTTATTGATTTTGTATGAGCTCTTCTCAGGGTAAGACTTGGACATTCAGCTGATATTAGTAAGAAAGATGTGATGTCTTGCTATCATGTCTGGAAGGCTGTGGAATATGGTCAAATGAGCTGAACAGACTTGTCCAATTCCCATTGATACATCGTTCAGCAGTGCTGCCTCTGTCGCCTTCAGGAAGTGAATGGACATGTAACTGAGCTGTCATCTTGAACTTGAGAATGAAAATAGATGTGTTATAAGCACACATCTTCACACCTTGAAAAAAGATCTCCCCATGCAATCTCCCCATGAAAAGAGTGTTAATTTATTTTTCCCTCATTTCTAAAGCAAAACCTGAAGCCTAAAAAGGAACAACACGAAATATTTATGACTCTGTAAATCCTTTCATAAAAAGATTCCATTTAAAAGCTTTCTATATAAAAAAAGAGAATTATTTTAGGAAGGTAATGGATACATGGTGTTGGAATAAAAACTGAAGGTCATTGATTGAATGACCTCAAGTCAGTTAGCATTCCTACTCACAGGAGTACAAGAACAGTAACATTAAAGGTAACAGGTTTAAAACTGGTATAGAGATACAGCAGAAAAATATTAACCTGTGAAACTTCACTCCACTGGAGACTTTAATGAAGAATAGGTTGAGAAAGGCCAGTATAACCTTAGCTACCCTAGTTTAAAAAAAAACCAAACAACAAAAGTTCAGGAAACATGGTCAATACAAATTTAGACATAAATTAAAAACATCCTCCTTGAGTCAGAATTATTAGAGTCATGCCTAAATGCTTGGTCATGTGTATTTCTTGATTTTGCCCTCACCTCTGAGACCTTAAGCACCTATTACTGTTGGATAGGCTATCTGACTTGATCTGATGTAACCAGGTAGTTGCTGTGTTGGTGGGACAGTGTGGAAAAACTCTGGGCTTACCTGGGCCAGAGCAGGTAATAGATGGGGCTAGAGTAGGGGAAACAGAGTGTGAGATGGTCAGCGGAGTCTTTGGGCTAGAGAACGTGTGCAGCAGTGAATGGCACTTAGGGGCTGGAGAAGGATGGGATATAGCATCCCATTAGGTCCTTACTCCCACTAGGTCTGCATCCATCTGTGGATGAATATGGCATTCATGGGCAACTGCCAGCTTGACTTCTTTCACAAATTTTAACTTCATCCCACACCATTAACTTTTTTTCTTTTAAAATCCTGTTCTTTGCACTGACATTAACACTAATCAGTTGGTGGAACATAAAAGGCTCTTTTTGAAAGTGGCTCATATGAAAATATTCTCTAATAAAGAAGAACGTGTCTAGACTTAGTACTGCAGATAATTCTTGCTAGGATAAAAGTAATATCTATGTTAAAGGGAAAAAGTACTTTTCATAGAACTGTCTTTAAAAAAGGAATTTTTTGTTCAGTAATGTTTCATGATGGTTGAACTTTGCACACTTCTTGCAACCCCAGATAAAAAAAAACAACCCTCTCACTTGCATTCCCATTAATCTGATGTCCTGACAAGAGTCCTTATGGTTTCCACCACATATTCTTCTAAAAAAATGCCAGTGGGAGAGCAGTACATAAACTACAACAAGTCAGCACAAGCTCCAGTCTGTAAGAGCTGAGGTCTTTTACATGTGAACAAACTATGAGAAGATTTGAAAGGATGTCAAGTGTGAGGCTTTGGCACAAGGATGTAGTGCGTTGTCATCTCCAATCTGACCAACCTTAGTGGTCGTTAAAATTAAGAACCGCTGTTAACAGCTAATTGTTCCCACACAGAAAGTTCCTGCTTCAGCTTCAGGCCTGAAGAGGGTCCTATGAGCATGAAGTGTTGCTCATTTTTTGCAGTTCTGAGAGCTGCTCTATAAAAAACATTACTTCTCCCTGCAACCCTGCCCCTTTCGTAATGTCCAGGGAAGCCTCACGGCATCCGCGTGGCTGGCACAGGCTCCTGCCTGGAGTCACTCTCCAAGCACCACCTTGGTGTAGGAGTGTCCAGTATCCCAACTTGATACATGCCCCTTTTTAAATTGCCCTTGGTCACTTCTAGAAAATATTTTAGGACCCTGCCAGTTTCCAAAAGATGCCAGGGATCCAGGATAAAAGGGCAAGAGGCACCTCCCGGCATGTCTGTAGAATTCACAGAGCTGCTGAACGGACTGCGTCTCACTTTGCAGGTCTGACAACGCAGGCAGATCTGCAGCCTTGCTCAGTTTGGCCAGCTAATCTTTAACAGAATGGCAAAGTAATTTCAGGTTCCTGCTTTTCACCCCATATTGCAGGAATGAGTAAGCGCTTCCAAAGGGGATTAACAGACCAATTTGACTGCTGTGCACTGTAACCAATTTACAGTGCCAAGTACAGCTTCAGTTGTCTCCCTCCCTAGCCAGTCTTCCTGGCTCCTGGAAGTCCCAGACAAATGGTCAGTGTTTGCACAGGAAGGAAAGCTATGTTTCTGCTGCTTGGCCAGGCAATTTGTGAAACTCACGGATCCTGGAAAACCCCAGTGTATCAGACACTGCACAGTCCACACTCATGGTTTCCCAGTACAACAGAAAGAATGGATGTGCTTGAAAGGATTCTTAGGATATGACTTAGGATTTTTTGTCCTAAGTAATAGTCCAATGAGTACCCAATTTTGTTGGAGAAGCTGAGGAGCATCAGCTGCGATCTACGTACCCAGGAGCTACCTGGGTTGGATAGGAAAGCAAGAGCATGGGAAATGCAGTATCCAGCACAACAGAAAAGAAATAAGACCAGGAGTGTGAGTGAGGCCTGTCTGCTGTGCAAGCCAGGAAAAAAAAAAAGCCACAAAACCCAAAAAATTGCTGTAAAGGAGGTAGATAACCAAGTTTTTCTACAGAGAAAGGTGGCTGGTGAAGAACTTAGCGTAACATCTAACAGATCATATAACAGATCTTTCTGATTCAGATCATGATAAACTCCATTTTATACTTAGAATGTATAAGCAATTAAAAAGGAAATAGCTGTTGGGCATGAAGTAATTTTATTTGTATTTACAACTACACGCAGGCACATACCCTCACCCACATATTGCTATGCACACAAACCCACACGTGTATGTATTTATATTGCTGGGCCCTCCAGGATGTAATTCGGGAGTGCTTGGCCGAGCACCATCGCCCCAACCTGCCAGCACTGGACGGGGAATGTTTGAAGCAGTCCTGAGGTTTGGAGACTGTCCATCTGCAGACTGGCGTGCGTGGCTGGCTACGCGCAGGAGGGCTGGGATGAGAGCAAAGAGGCGGGGAACGGTAAGGCTGGGGTAGTGATTTTAAAAACCACCCAGCTTGTCAGATGCAATATTTTGAGACTCTCAAGTCTTATTTAAGACTCTTCCTCCAAATGCCTTGTTACCTGCAAAATATCCCCAAGGAAAGTTTCCCTCTAATGAGGCAGTCGGTGGCAGCAAGTCTCTCTGCTCACAGAGAGGGCTCGGTGATTCAGACAAGGCGGCGACGATCAATGAGCAAAGCAGCATCTAGCGTGTCACACATGGAACAAAAAGGTTGGGGACACCTGAAGGAGGGAGCTCAGCCATCACCACGAGCCTTGCCTCCGGGTCTCATCCTGCAAATCGCAGGGAAGCGGTGCTCTTCCTCCCTCGAGATTTGCATAGGACATTTGCTGCACCAAGGATTCCTTCTGATATTTCTAATGGAAACAGCTAGAAGAAAGAGGGCAATCAGGCAGCAGAGTGTCTCTGCGTGCTGTGCTGTTGCCAAGCAGATTATGTGCTGTAATCTGTAAGCACCGAACTGTGTTTGAATTACGAGGAACCTCTCCCTTGCTTTTGTTTTAGCCCGCTGGGAGAGGCGACGTTTCCGGACTGCTAATGTCACAGCGTGACCTGTTAATAACCTGCGAGAGCCTTCCTCCGCTCCGCCGCCTCCCGCTCCCCCAGGACCCGGCAGCTGCCGTCACACGGATCGAATGCCTGCCTTGTATGCGGTTCATTGAGAAAAATTCAAGCATGTGGCCTGAGGTTCCCCTGATGACTGTCTGGGGATGATGATTTCTACCATCTGTTCTGGCTGCCTGCGGCTCCCGGAAACACCGAGGTGTATGTTGCTTCTGGCCATACGTGGGATTCCTAATGAAACCTCAGCTGCCGTCCAACTGTCTGCGAATATCAGATGGGTTTGAATTATCTTTCCACCGGGAGGGGAAGGAGATGCATTTTCTTTAACTCTTTAATCTGAACCACTACACAGCACGTGCATAATCACAGGGTACAAAGCCGCTGAATTATTAGCATCTGCATCTCGGTGGCAGCTGTAGCCTTTGCACGTGTGCCGGGTCTGTCCGATTCGAGATGCCCAGGCTGGTTGTTTCCAGGCTAAATATACAGCCTGGAATCTAATTCATCTTACTGTAGCTCACTTGGAAGCTCTGTAATTATACCAGAGATTTATTTGATCCCTTCACTTCTGATTTGTGTTAAAGGCACGTTTCAGCCGTATAAATTGTATTTCAATATATGACAAAAGACTGCTTATCAAATGGTTTAAATGCAGCCAAGGAATTGCACAGTTTCGAAGCTATTTATTGAGATGGAGGAAGTCAAGATATTAATTTTGATATATGAAAGAGACTTTCATGCAAGAAGCCTGATAACAAATAAATAGAAATCACTTGTCTTTCAGGATTTGACATCCTGCCTGTTATTTTTCCTGTAATCTATCATCTAGAAACCTTTTCTTGCCATTTGCTGAATATCAGATTTCAGTGGATGTTGAGGGGCACTAAATCACTTAGAGAACCAATCGCAGTAGAAAGGATTTGACAGTCTTTGTTAGAATCACCTAGACTTCATCCATTGATATTCACATTGTTTTCTCCATTGATATTCATACTATTTTCTTTGAATGACTGGATGCCGTCAGTAGGAAATCCACTGAGTTTTATGTGGTCAGAAGAATTGTTTACGTAGTCAGTGCTGGAGCAGAGCAGTTATTACAGAGTTGCTGAATGGATCAGGAACAACTCCTTACGTTTCTTGCAGTTATTGTTCAGGCAGGTCAATGCAGAATACAAAACTCATAAGTGACCTCAAAAAAAAAAAAAAGAAGGAAAAGGAAGTAGCTACCCAGCAATGGGCAGCAGTGATAGCCTTGGGTTGTTAAATGGTAAGGGCAGAGTATCAGTACTGGTCGTTCCACATTTTCAGATTCAGGTTAAACACCTCTGTAGCATGACTACATCCACTTATTTTTAGAGGCTGTTTTCCTACAGATATTGTGGATGCTAATCAAAGAATGCAAAAACACTTCTTAGCAGTGGCTTGCTGAGGGGCATTAGATTGTTTTTGCTTTTGGAGCTTATTTTGTTATGCTATGAGGCATAACAGCAATCTGCAAATGAATTCAGCAGCTAGTGAATAGGCATGGGGGTGGGAGGCAGGGTTCCCACCGTTGCTGGCATTCCTTTCTCTTGTCAACTGACTCACACAGCGATGTGCACATACCTCTTACATATGCACACAATCAGAAATCAATATCAGGGTAGAAAGCTTGAAAGCAGATATTACCAGCTTCAACACAGCTTAGAAAAATATTTCTATTTCTAATTTTCTGCTTTATTGATCTTAAATGAAATAAATTTAAAAAAAGACCCGCAAAGACAGCAACATTTCATGCATTTGTCTTCTCCAACCTGGAATGACCCAGTAACTACCTCTGCCTTCATCTTTAAAGCAGTTTTTCTTTTAGCTACAAATCCAAGACTACTGGCTTTTGGCAAACACGAGCTAGTTAAGCAGAGGACGCAAATACAGAAGAGGTGGTTTGTCTATAATATAAAACTTCTCTAGTGACATTTCTCTTTTTGTGGTCTGGGTATAGGGAAATTTCACGGTACTACCAGTGGCTGGCCAAAAAAAAGAAAGAAGAAAAATAATTTAAAAAAGCAAAGAGAGAAAAGCAACTTTAATTTTTCAAATAGTCAGCTTTTTAAGGAAAATCTGGTATTTCTTCTCTGCGTAGATGTCTGCATCACTTAAGAAAGACTTGACAGATGGAGACAGCTTGCAACAATGTACTCGGAGCTCTGAAAGACTAAAATGACTAATCAAAACCATTCCAAAAATTACTTTTTCATGAATCTGTCTAAAAATATATGTCACAGAGAATTTCTTTCCCCTCTTCTCCACTCCTCTTTTTTGTTTGAAGTAAGGTGGGTATTTATACTTATCTCTATCTCATTATGCGTGATTTCCCTTCTCTGTTAGTCACATCACGTCTTGGCTTGCAGTCACAAGTGACGTAAGATGTTGCAAAATGTCACTAATAAATATATTAAGTGACAGTGAGCTAGAAATAAAACACGGAGATCCCAAAGTGAATCTCATAATCAAAGTCTTCCGTAGTCCACTTTTGATGAAATTTAGTTTATGATGAAACATCTGAAAGAAGTACTCTGAAACGGAAGAATATACCCTGCAATTTCCAGGCCTCAAATGATGACTGTAATCATGCTCCAAGGGACAGAACACAAATGCTTCCCTCCTCCTGTCACTTGAAATATGTCCTTTAGGCTTAGAGGGCTATTAGAGGGATTTGAGTGTACATACCTGTGGGAACATTTGGCCTGAAGGGATTCTTTCTTGGCTGCTATTGAGAGGTAACTGTTGCACTGAATTCCCAGTCGTCTGTGCCACAAACCCTAAAGGGATTAGAAGGAATGCTGAGGAGAACATTACAGATGATGGAGGAAGAAATGGTTGCCAGAGCAATTTTGTTGCTAGCACAACAGAAGACAGTCTGCATTTCCAAACACATCCATATGTATTCCCTGCCCCAGGCTGTGAACACCCGGCCTGAGGTACCACAAGGGTCTGGCTTACACAGGTGCTGAGCTCTTTGCCTTTTGGGTTTATAGAGTTGATGGTTTGCAGTCCTGAAAACGGAATCTATGTTTTCTCAACACAGGCATCCATTTAGGGATGCATGCATTAAAAGTAGCTGGGTGGCTAGGCTTTAGTATACCTGATCTGGATTTGGTGTGATTATGAGTAAGCGGAGTGTTAGCTATCTACAAATGAAGGAAATTTCAGTGCCGAGGGGCTGGACTCTTTTGATAAAAGCCCTAGAAGTATCTGGGTTACCCATATAATTCAGGCCACAAAGAAAATCCTAAACTTTCAGAGCCCTCCTAAGCAGTCTTGTTATATAGAGAGGAGGGTTAAATTTTATGTGGAGAAAATGAAAAGAGGTAACTAACTTCTCTAATAAAGAAAACTTCTCAGATGGTGGGGTACTTTGCTACAGAAAAGATGCAGGTGCCATCACTCAAGTTGTTCATAAGACTGAATGAACACTAGAATTATATAGGTAAGCTTAATTCTGTGCTGAAATAAGGTTCTAATGTGACTCTCCATCTCTAACAGCTATGGTGACATTCCTTTGCAGCGTCAAACTCGGAATGAGCAAAGAATAGTTAGTGCTAAGGGAGTCATTTGCCAAATAGTGTCCCATCTTCAATTAGAGCAACCTTCCGACAGCTCTCGCTTGTCCTGCCTGTCTGCTTTTTCAAGGAAATGATACAGCAGCTGGCAGCCAGCAAGGTTTCTTATGACAGCATGTGCATACACAAATAGTAGAAGTCAGAAGCTGCTGGGCTTTCTAGAAGGAAATTTTAAATAACCTCACAAGATCATAGGTAAGTCGCTCAGACTGGTCAGCAAACAGGTGAAAACCAGACATTTGCAAGTGCAAAAACTGTGAGCTTTACCAGGATAAAATGACTGCATAAAATGGTACTCTTTAAAGAGATCATAGTTACCATGCTAGAGAAGACTTTTTTTCCTTTTTGGCATTTTGCTCTGGGCCTGCCACTGAACTTCATTTACTGAAGGTAACATGATTTATGTGTAATACCAAATACGAATGTAAGTATGCACCTTAACATTCTAGGTAAATTTGGATCTAATTTTGAAATAGTTATAATGAACTGAAAATAAAAAGCATTTTATGAATACATTATTAAGTACTTGTTTTTGACCAGGTTTTTGCGTAACACATTAAATGGAATGTGTAAGTAACTTCACCGGGCTTTGCTTTCTGAAGCAAACAAGCAGGTATCGAAAGGGCCAGCAGCTAATGACACAAACCTATTGTTTTGCCTGTCCTTTCAGTTAAATCACACTCCAAATCATTACCATACACAGCTGTGTACTAGTGAAAATTTCAGCAAAGGGCAGCCAGAGTCTGGTTCTGGAGGACTGGTGTGATTGCTTTGTAGCCTTGATCCCTGATAGGCAACTGATGCAGAGCAGTCTTCCATCATCTTATTTTAATTCAGGATTTAGGCCAAATTCTGATATACTTGTAAGACTTAGGTCCTCAAATACCTACGAGGTCAATGGGACTACTGTAGGAATAAGAGACTTTTCATTAAGGTAATCAAGTGTGTGAGGCTCTGGCTCTTTGCTAGTATCCTGTTTTCTCTTTTTTGCTTTCATGTTTTTATTGTCCTTATATTGTATACTCTAGGGGACAGGGATTCTCATCCTATGTGTTCATGCACTGTGTTTTGCAGTGAAACAGCTGCACTAAAAAAAATACTGCCAATAACAAGAAGGATAATAAATGATGTGATATCAGGAATGACTGTAGGAATACCCTTAGTATGAAAATTTTTGTGATAAGAGAGCTTTCTTGCTAGCAACTAGGAACAGAGAGTATTGTTTTGCATCTTATGTGCCTTTTGTGTTTCTAGGAACACACAAAAAAAAAAATTTTCAGAAAGTTTCACAGCTGAGGAGAAAGGAATGACTGGACCACTGTCCACTTTCTCCACCTGGACCACTTCCTCCCACCAGGTTCTCCTCAGAGACACTTGCCCATTAAGGGAAAGCACACAGTTTCAGTTTCAACGGGTGCAGTTCTTATTTATTCTGGTTACAGTTGATAGGGTGACTCACTTCTCTGTTAATGAAAGCCTGGTGTTTTGCCTTTAAAAGAATACATTCTGAATTCATTCAAGCAAAACAGATTTTACTTACTGCCTTTGTTCTGCTATTTTAAGGGTTGGATTAGAGGACAATGCTAATAGGTAGAATTAAAGAGTCATGTTTGTCCCTGCATAAGCATGAAATGAAAGCACACAATTAAAAACCCAGTGAACTAGAAAGGAAGGTGTACAGTGAGTAAGAGCAGGTGTACAGGTCTGTGTGTCTCGAACAAGGCGTAATGTGATCGCAATCTCAGCCTTCCCGTGGACCATGAATAAGAACACGAAACAAAAGAAGAAAACGGGGCCACATCCTCCCTTAGTGTAAAGTGTCATAGCTCTGCTGAAGTAAATGGGACTCTGCTTAATCACCTTAGGTATGGATTTCATCTTCTCAGCGTTGTCCCCAGCTGGGCCCTTGCCAGGCTGCCACACACCTGCGTGATCTTCAGCTTTCCCTCGCTTAGGTCGACGGCAACGTTGCTCCTTCCCGTAACCTGGATCTGGGGGACATGCCTTCATGGGAGGAAAGCTCTGCTGCTTTGCACTCCCACAAGCAGTGACACCTGCCCTGGGGCTCGGGCGTACCCTTCCCTGAGCCACTACACAGCGGGGGCTCAGGGTCTGTGGTCTCACTTCTCAAGGGCGTGCGTGTATGCACAGACACACACATTTTACATGAGATTAAACAGTATGTTAGTTTTTATTTTACTAACATGGAAAACATGCAGATCTAGGGGGAAAAAAAAAAAGTGCTAAATCCCAGATGCATTTTTTCTTCTGTTTTCTGTTTGCAGAATTTTGTTTGGGTTTTGGGCCTCTGTGTCCAAGTTCCTTATCTGTCCATCAAGTCATGGAGCATCTTTCCCTGCCTGCTGCCTGCTGGCCTGTTGTCCATTTCTAATAGCCAGACTGACCACAATCCTCTAGCTGCTGTAAAAGTATGCTCCTCTATCCCCACCCAGCTGCCTACTGAGTAACGCTGTGACATTTCTTGATCTCTACCACCTCTGTGCTCTTAAATAATGCAATTACCTAGGATTTTCTACTTTCACATGCAGCAGTAAAGAAAGCCCTATTTTTTTCCAGCTTTAGCTAGCTGACTCTCTGTGCATTTTCACCTGAAAAAGTGGCATTTTAGGTTTGACTACAGATTGCAGTTCTTTGTCTTTCAGAGATACTACTCAGCTTTTGTCAGTAAATGTGTCTATAGAAATGATATTCTATAATATAGGTATTTCCATATCAACAATTTAATAATTTCTATATTTTTCATGAGCTTTATCTAGTTATCACCCCACAATCACAGGCTGATTGTCTTCTTAAGTCCTGAGGGTATTTTTATTGTTTAATGAGTTTAAAGATAATTTTTAAAGGTAGGTACAAATTATATTTTTCGGAAAGTTATAAAGCAAAGGACGACCTGAAATCAGACCCGGAACCTGAATCTACTGACTGCTGTGAGGAACTTATTTTCTAAATACTTTACATCTCAGGCTGCAACAAAAGGAAGGAGACAGTTCTTGCTATAACCTGTTGAGGAGAGGGAATTCATGGACATCTTATTTCTAATTTCATTGTAAGAAAATGGAGAAGATTAGATAACTGCCAAAGCCAAACTTTTAAAGAGAAGTCCTACTAAAGACAAGGGCACAATTTCCAGTGCTTTGAATGGTGCCTGTGTATCATTTCACTGGTTCAGTGGGGTAAGTGATGCAAAACAGGCCCTTTCTCATATAGACTGGTTTTCTGGTTCAAGTGGCAAACTATAAAAGATAAGGACAGGTGGCTTCAACAGTTGATATAAAGCTTGGACGTCCATTATCATTTGAGGTAGGGAAGGCATATCATGTGTCTGTGAGAACAGGCAGAGGAAGGGTAAGCGATAATCTGAAGCGCAGACTTAAGCCCAGTGCAACTGGAATAGCACTTGAGAGTAATGATCTACCATGCTGTTGTGACATTTTGCCAGTTGTAAAGTAAAATAAGGGCTGCACTGCAATAAAATAGGATTTTAATATTAACTCTAGAAGAGTTAAGTTTTAATTTTCTTGAGTGTCCTAACAACATCTTTCTATTCTACATTAGCTGAAGGAAAGGAAGAAAGTTTTATCTTGTTCTAAGTGCCCAATGCACTCTGCTGTCAGAGTGCACTGTAACATGCCTGGAGCGATCTTTCCACTTTTACCTGAGTTCTGCTCTTGTATGTGAACATACAATAGCATTCTTCAGGTTCTGAGGGATGTGCTTTCATTTGTTGCAGTACAAAATACAAAAGAAAATAAAATCTACAGAAGAAAATCTGCTGTTAGCTGGTTAGTCCCCCTCGACACATTTGCTTCTTGTATCCACAGTTAGTTCACTTGAAATGGAGAAGCAGAAACCAGACTTGCCCTTGTTCCACATAAAAGCTCCTGCACAGTTTGGCAACTGCACTTTGCAGAGTCATTTCCTGTGAGTCAGTAAAAGCTCTCAAAGAGAAGGAATAGTTTTGCTAAACTTGATAAGTAATAGTTGCTTTTATGATTTCCAGTCTTGGAGGAGTAATTTCTCTCTATCCAAAATTCCATGGTATTCTAATAAAAGACATTGGATGCTGTTCGCCCCTGTCCTCCCTAGATTTCCACAGCTTTTCTTATTCAATAGATTTTTTCAGGAAAGTTTTGTATGTCTCTCTCCCTGCACACACTGTTGCGGTGTCAGGTGGGAAAACTTCAGGTTCAGCTCCATGCTCTTGTGCACTGTCTCCCGGCAAGCAGGAGTAACACAGAGAAGTGGTAACTGGAGAAACAGCACAACAAATCCAACTAATTAGAAGAAACAATGTTGATGGGTGCTTGGCTAAATTGCACTAAAATATTCATTGTTAATTGTGTGTTCTTACGACCCTGGAGCCTGAAGTCATCTATTAATGACACAGGAAGTACCAGGCAAGAAATGTCTGTTCCAGCTGCCCAACAGCACCAGCTAATGTGCTCAGATCCATTTTCAGGGGTGAGGAAGCAGGTTGTTTGCTCTATTCATTCTGTGCCAGGGTTGCCAGGATGTTGAACAAGGTTGTGTTTACACAAGGAGTTCTTTGCTAATAGGAGAATACTGGTGTACTCTACTGGCAAAAGGCTTCTTGTGCAATGGCAGGCTACAGCGGCAGAACTGTGGAAGGCCACCCGTCAAGTAAGACAACGGTGGCAGTAAAACAACCCTTTTTTCTGGCATAACCCTTTTTGAATTAGAGAATTCTGATAGCGCAGCTATGTTGGGCCAGAGGTGTAAGGAGATGAAAGCCGTAATATACTCCTTCCATATTACTGTGCACGGAGTGTATGTTTCTGAGTAAATGTATGTGAGAGGAGAAGAGGTGAAAGACTGGAAACAATGAAAGAGAGCAATAAAAATTGTCCTCTAAGAGTTCTTAGAGATCTGAGATTCACTTAATGTAGACAACTGCCAGTTCGTCTTTTGTATTGAGATGTAATTGCATCATCCCATGGAATAATCTAGACAGGAAAGATCAGGAAGAAAAAGTGAAACACTGATACCCCAAACATTAGCATAAGCACAAGAACAAAAGGATACAAGTTGGACATGAACAAAACTAGTCTGGAAAACAGAAGAAAATTCCTAACCATTAGAGGGCTAACATCCTGTAATGGCTTCCCAGTACAGAAATAGTAGAGGCAGTTAGTAGTTAATTATTGAGGGACTGACAGTAGGACACTGGTCACCAATGCACTTGTTGACCCAGGAGAATCCTTCCAGCCTTATGTTCCAAATAAACAATTTAGGAGTTACAACAGAAGATAGTAAAAAATTTAGGAAGACAACAGTACTGTTTCCTGGATGTGAAATGGAAAGTAGTCTCAGCTCCAAAAAATGTCTGGGTGAACAACACTACACATCGTTACTCCTGGCTACAGCTGTTTGAGCCCCTGATGATCTATAAAACCAATCCAAGAAATTAGCTTGGAATTAAGTTGATGAAGATACTTTTTAAGGGGAAGCCTGTGGCAGTCTGCAAAAGGCTGCAGAGGGAGCAGTATCCAACTGTTGACCTCTGTCCACAACAGGTCCCTTTGTGCGGTACATCCAGTGATGGGCTTCGCAGGGAGAATAAATGAAAATGACTGTACATATATAGATACAGAGGTTGTTCCTTGTCCCCACTGCTGAGCGGTAGTTCTTGTATCCCAAGCAACATTTCTTCCTGAGCTGGATGTAAACTCCAGCTACTAGGGAAGAGGGAGACATCTGCGGGAGTAAGGACATGACCCAAATGTCATCAGGTAACCCAGGAGAAAAATGCTCCTCTCTGCCTGTCATAGCTAGTTCTCAGAGCCAGTTTTCTCTAATTCCCAACTGCTGCCTTCCTGGTATTGCTAGGTATTGTGGAAACTGGGTGGACAGTTTGAGCCCGTCCTGCAAAACTGTTGTCCTTTGTTTTATAGTCATAGATCCTTTTAAAACACCACTGCCTTTTATAGCAAAAATGACACACATGCTACCAGTGGTGTGAATCACGCTAATTACATGCCAATTCAAATGCCGTAATAGTACCTTATGTAGTGGAAATGCCACCATCTGGTGGTTGCATCAGTGTCGAAAGTTATACTGGCGGGGGTGGTATTAGGGATTGAGCTGCCTCTGCTCAGTGAGGAAATCCTGGTTTAGATTTAGAGATTAAGGCTCCCTGGAAATCGTTTCTCCTGGACAGCATTCCACATTACAGACGTGCCAGATAGGCCCAGCGATTCAGAGTAGGAGACACCGGAATGAATGTAATTTTTTTATGATGTGATTTTATTACTGAGAAGCCTGTGATGTTCACATTTCCAACGCGAGCTTTGTTTTCAGTTGCTTTTTTCATGAGGGATTGGTAGGATGGAGTCAGATGTTGACTTCTTTAAGAAACACATACATCTCCCTCCTCCAGTTGAAATGCTTCCTACGGGCTTGTGAAAGGGAAGGTCTGACACCAGCAGTAGTTTATTCTCTCCCTACGAGACACTCTAGAGGATCTTACTTTCACTTGCCTTTTTGTTTTTCCTTTTGCTGTCAATGTCACTTTGTTCCAGAGAGGCTTTTGCTAGGGGGTAATTGTATATACATCCTTCTGAGGTAGCCCAATGAGTTTTGTTATGGTTGTCACCATGTTCCAGCCCGAGTACAAATATGCTTGAAATTAAAAAAAAAAAAAAGAAAAAAAAAGAAAAAATAATTATTCTGTTCCTGCATATAAGGAGAAGAGCAGAGGGACAACAATGATCTTGGTAAAGACAATTTTGGATCTACTCTAGGACAGAAGAGAACACAATGAGTCTTTACGCTTAGCTGAAGAAGGAAATGAGTGATAAACTTTGAGCAAGCTAGAGGCTTTCGTGCCTTTTGACTGAAGAATTTTGAGTCCACCTCATTTTTGGGAACCAGATTTGTGATTAGGTTGCTGATGTGTTTTGTGCTGTAGTTAAGGCCTGAAGTTCACAGCAAAATGGATTCACGCTGTACAGCAAAGCCCTGCTTTGTGTGGCACAACAGAGCTGCAGAGTGGGGTATTCTGCATAAATTGTGGAAAATTAAAGATTTGATGCAATACAGCAATATGTTGTGAGAAGCAGCTTCTCTAAATGACCTGCAGAAAGTCAAGCTTTTTTTTTTCTCCTTTCAATGACTTTTTATTATTTTCAATTAAATTTATAACTCTTGAATACAGGGGCTGCTTCTCCTCACAGACTTGTATGGTGCCTAGTCCAAGGGACCTCAGTCTCCGATGGGATCCCTTGGCAGTATTAGCGTGTAAAACAGGTGCTCTTATCATGCATAAATTGCTTTGAGAGCTCCAGCAACCTGTCTCGGCTCTCCTCTTTCCCGAGTGCTTCTTGGATGCAGACAGGGGAATGTGAGTAGGAAATACGTCCATGTGCATTAAATCCCATGAAGCAAAATAGCTAAGGTACATGGATGGTGAGCTCTGGTGCTTCAGGGGGGCACTGGAGACACCACGGGGTGCACGCAGGACACCCTGCCCCATCATATTACACATCCAGTCAACAAAGTTGGCCATTCAGGTGTAAATAAGCATTGAAAATTGTGCAAATTAAAAGGGAGAACAATTAATACGTAATTTTTGATTAGTCTAAAGTCCTCCTGCTTTTACTCAGCCTACGTGAAGCGCAGTTGTTAATGCATGTCAGGTTTTTTCAACTGGCCACTCTCAGCTGCTTCCTGCACCTCAAACCTCTCTGTTACCGAGTCAGCTGTGTGTGTTAAAGCCCACGAGAAAGGCTGGAGCTATGTGACTGAAATACAGCAAACAGCTTTGCAATTGATTTTTCCTCTCCGTTGTTAGGAAACATCAGATTGCTTAAAAGATCACACTGGGAGTTGTAACCTTCTCCCCCACTGGCTCTTTGTGAGTCGTTGATTAAACACAGTAGCCTGTGCTTTTGCAATGGCTTAAAAAAATGAATGACGTGAAAATTTTTTGTCAAAGGATAACCTTCTCATTCCAGGCATTTTTAACCTTGCACTGGTATTGATTTCAGCTGCAACACGTTCTCAGAGTCCCTGAGCTTCCTGTTGGTGGTATTCATTGCCCACTGATGCCAGTGTCAAGCCCATACCCAGCCACACAGAGTCTGGTTCCTCCCAAAAAAGACAGCGTGAAGTGACACCTGCGAGCAAACTAATAGAGAAAAAAGACCCAGAAAGCAGGCATCTTAACCTGCAATGTGCAAGGCCATCTGTCAGCTACCTGGCAGCTAAAGGTTTACTGGCTAGCAGGTGTGCCTTGTTGAAGACTTAATTGTCTACCACTATAATTAGTTACTAGTTATTGAATGCCAACAATCTGTTCCCTGCCATACAGTAGGAGATGCACCTTTCTCATCTTCAAACAGCTCTCATAAAACTATAATGAGAGAAGATAAGTAATAAACAATCATAAACTACTTGGTTTGGCTTAACTCTCCCAGAAATAGGTTTCCTCCCCTGCTTTCCCAGCAGATTTTTGTCTTTCAGTAGATTCCTTAAAAATGCACCAAAACCAGGAAAAAATGGATTTATGCAGGTGTTTATAATGTGCCATCCTGTTTAATTTGCTTCTAAGCAGCGACCCGGATTACTGTATTGTCTAAATATGCATAAGGAGGGATTTCAATCCACAGGGATTTCAAGCTCTCTTTTTACCTAATCCTCCTCTCAGACAGCCACATCATCCAATTAACACTGGTTCTGTCAAGACTTTCAGACTCTTCTGAGAACAAAATATTGCTCCAGGGCCATGGGGACATACTCTGGAGCAAGACAATCTATGTCCTCTAAACACAGGAGGTAAACTCCCCTGCTTCTTCCCCACACCCAAAGCTTCTGGGAAAAAAACAACCACAATAAAGAATTTCTGAAGTAATTTTTAAATGCATGATGGGCTTGATATTGCATTACTTCTAACTGTCAGATTAGTCTTAATAAAGTATGCTATTAAATAATTGAATAATCACAAGAATTTCAGATTCTGTTTGACTGAAGACTATATGAAAGGGATTATAGAGTGTAAACAGATAGAAAAACACTTTTATACAGCCTAAGTAACTTAGTCACTTCTTTTAAAAAATAAGTTTGGTTCCTTGGCTACCTAAATGTAGCAGTAAGCAAACAGTAAATTTAAAAAACTATGGGCTGGGTACCTTCACTCACCTGCTAGCTGAATCCCTGGGGCCTATATGTTTATACCAATTAACTTAATGCCTGTATGAGGTGATAAAAATAGGTAAGCTGTATGTGACTCAAAGTCCTTTGGAAAAATGGGACTTATGCCCTTCATACAGTCTTGAAAATGACAATGCAATTTGAATATTCTGAGGGTAATGGGATGGTTGGCCTGAGGTGGATCATTAAACCAAAACTGCTGTCAGGTCTCTCCAACAGCTTTGGTTTCATTCTTTAATTTTCCATCAGGCTGAAGCTGTACTGGTAAAGAGTACAGTGTGTCACATAGGGTACTCCCTGCTTTGCTCAGATAGTGCTTGATTACCCACCCAAATGAGTACCTGCCACGGACAAAGTGCAAAGACCTGTAGGAAGAGGAGCAATAGTAGAAACGTGTGGTAGTGGTACATGGCACCAAGTCCATAAAAATGATGGAGGTGAAAACGAGAAGAAGTGTACTCTGTTCTGTGTTCAAAAATAATTTTGAATAATCAAAATTCACATGAAACAGGTCAGAACCTTTTTACTAGTAATTCACCTTCAGAGTTGTTTATGTGTATTTCTCTATACTATTTTCTCCTCAGAAGTTTAAAGATTTCTGACAAAGTGCCTGTCCTCGTAAGAATTTCTTTGTATAGAAACAGATGGTAGAGATAAAAATTGGTCTAGAAGTTATTCTCATAGACTTCTTTGCTCTGATTTCTGTAAGTGCACTTCCCATGAATTTACTTCAGTAGCATAGGTTTTACACAAGAGGTATATGTGTGTCACATCTGGAACTTTCATTAGAACATACTCTTACTGAACAGCATGGTTCCTAATTTCTCATATTCCACTCACATATAAAGCACACATTGTCAGAGAGGATTGGATGATATACTTAAGTACATGAGGTATATGGGTCACATTTCTTCAAGTCTTCCCAAGGCCAAAAGAGATGAAAACTGGCCTGAACCTCTGTGTCAGAGATCCACTTAATGTATAAGTTTAAGAATTTATGCCTGATTCCTACACCATCTTCTCAGACCATTGATGGAAGTCTGTCAGAAGACATCTCAGATGGTGGACAACCTAGGGTTCTATTTGTAGGTTACAATGAGAACTAGAATAAAATAAATGTCCTTGGGGTTGGACAATGTCCTTCTTCCAGGTATTCAGCATGAACAAGGCAGGGAAAAACCTCTATATCCTTTCCCCAGGACTGTGCATGGCTCTGGAGCAGATTACACACTCAGCAGAGGATTTTGCTGTGCAGACTGTAGGTACAAAATGGGGGATTACTGAAGTTTGGCAGTTGCTGTTTTCATTGACTGTGGGACTTAAGAGCAACAGACTTCTCTGTCCCAAACAGCCAGACTGGTATGAATTTGAAGAATAGGTTTTAGTTTGAAAAATAGTTCTCAAAGATAAATTCACAAAACAGCTGCGGAAGAGAAAGCTTCAAGAGGTCCCAAGAGCAGTCATCAAAAATGCATGAGGAGGTTTCTGAGCAGACTCAGCCAGGCTCTTCTCAGTGCTTCATGACCATGAATGAAAATGGTCTTAACATTAGACTGTTAAGGTTACAACCCAAGCCATCCAGCAGGCAGCTTTAGAGGCCACCTGTGTGGACAGAATCCATTAGGTGGAGGCATGTAATATTTTTTATTGATTCTCTGGATCCAGGGCTGAGTTAAACTCTTCAACTGGGCAGGTGACGGTTGACCCAAGTAAGTGCCCACCTCCTTTAAGTGTCTGAAGTGTCTGACCATGAAATATGTTTCATTCATATCCTCTCTGAGTCAACTTAAGCAACCCAGGCAAAGTGGAACACCTACAATGAGAAATATTTAGAATTATCAGCCATCAAATGTAGCCACATGATTATAGCTGTTCCTGGGCTTGTTATGAGGGAGTTTAATTCCCCTGTGGCAGAAGAAGGAAATGAATTTAGATTTACTGCTTACTGGCAGGCTACTCAGCAGTTCAACCAATAAAGAGGAATCCCACCAGCTCTCTCTAGCTTCTCTAAAAGTTACTCCATTTCTCTCACTATCCCAACCCTAGGCATCTTGCTGATTTTTTGACACTTTGAAGAAGTAAAATTGCCTTTTCCTTTCAGTGGTTGCCATGCAGGCCTAATCTTCAGTGTGTTGCTTCTCCTCTGTGTTGTCTTTCCCCTTTTGTACCTCCAGTGGGAACTGCACACTTATAGGAAGAGTGGTTTTCACATACACCTTTGAATAAACCCGGGAGCATGAGCTGCTCTTCTATTGCCTAAGAGAGATAACAACCTGGGCTTGTTTTGTCATGTTTTTCCTTCCTTTCCCAAGACTTAGCATTATTTCTCGCTGCTTCTCACCCATCCACAGGAGACTATAAAACTGTAATTCTGAACAAATTACTAAATCTGTCAACAAATCGACACTAATATACCTGGCCAGCAGATGACTCCTGCCTCAGTTACACATTTCTGGCATGCTTACGGCTATACTGTACCTACTGCTTAGGCAGTATGTATTGTCAGGTCAGCCAAAACAATGCCCTGTCAACATTAAAAGATTCCCTGAGGCTCAGCAAACTTAAGGAACCACCTGGTGGCAACCTTAGATGCTCTTATTCTTGCTTTTCCCAGATGGTTCATGCTTCCCGAGTCAGTCATTTTGGAGATCTCGCAAAAAAATACCAACAAGGTATGCAAACTGGCCTGCTTCAGAGATGATAAAAAAGATCAAATTATGAAAAATATCGACACTCTTTCCATTTAACAGACCTGAAACCAGATCCACTTGCTTTTTGAAATTTCTCTTTGAACATACAAAATGCTGCACACACATAGGGTTTTTTTTATTCATAACAAAAACATTAAGCACTCTTATTGAAAACATTCTTTATACTGTTATAGGAAAACAAAAATTATTCCACTAAAGGGTTATTTTTATTCTTTACTTTCATAGCTTTATTTATTTATTAGTATTTCAAGACAGTTTTACTTCCCAATTTCAGTTTTCAAAACAATTTAGTCCAACCCCCCAGCAATGAGCAGGGACATCTGCAACGAGATCAAGTTGCTCAGAGCCCTATCCAACCTGACCTTGAATGTTTCCAGGGATGGGGCATCTACCACCTGCCTGGGAAACCTGGTCCACTGTTGCACCAACGTCATTGGGAAAAATTTCTTCTAGTCTAAAACTATCTCTTTTAGTTGAAAACTGTTACCCTTTGTCCTGTCACAACAGGCCCTGATAAAAAGTCTGTCACCATTTCTCTTCTAAGTCCCCTTCAGGTAGTGAAAGGCTGCAATAAGGTGTCCCCAGAGCCTTCTCTTCTCCAGGCTGAACAATGCCAACTGTCTCAGCTTTCTTTATAGGAGAGGTGCTCCATCCCTCTGACCATCATCTGGACCCACTCCAACAGGTGAATGTCTTTCCTGTGCTGAAGGCTCCAGAGCTGGACATGGTACTCCAGGTGGGGTCTCACCCGAGCGGAGTAGAGGGGCTGAATCACCTCCCTTGACTTGTTGGCCACTCTGCTTTTGATGCAGCCCAGGATATGGTTGGTCTTCTGGGCTGTGAGCGGACATGGCTGGCTCATGTCCAGCTTTTCATCCACCAGTACCCCCAAGTCCTTCTCAGCAGAATCCCTTCATCCCCCAGCCTGTATTGATCTTGGGGGTTGCCCTGACCCACATGCAGGACCCTGCACTTGGCCTTGTTGAACCTCACGAGGTTCACACAGGCCCATTACTCAAGCTTGTCTACGTCCCTCTAGATGGCATCCCCTCCCTCAAGTGTGTCAACTCAGCTTGGTGTCATCTGCAAACTTGCTGAGGGTGGACTCAATCCCACTGTCTATGTCATTGATGAAGATATGAAAGAGTACTGGTCCCAGTACGGACCCTTGAGGGACACCACTCGTCACCCATCTCCATCTGGACATTGAACCATTGACCACTACCCTCTGGATGTGACCATTCAACCAATTCCTCATCCACTGAACAGTCCACCCATCAAACCTACATCTCTCCAATTTAGAGAGAAGGATGTTGTGGGGGACTGTGTCAAAGGCCTTACAGAAATCCAGAGAGACGACATCGGTACCTCTCCCCTTGTCCACTGACGTGGTCACTCCATCACAGAAGGCCACTAGGTTGGTCAGGCAGGACTTGCCCTTGGTGAAGCCATGTTGACTGTCTCAATTTACCTACCTGTCTTCCACGCGCCTTAGCATAGCTTCTAGGATGATCTGTTCCATGATCTTCCCAGGCACAGAGGTGAGGCTGACAGATCAGTAGTTCCCAGGGTCCTCCTTGCTACCTTTTTTAAAAATGGGTGCAATGTTTCCCTTTTTCCAGTCTGCAGGGACTTTGTCTGACTACGATGACTTTTCAAACACCATGGAGAGTGGCTTGGCAACTACATCAGCCAATGCCCTCAGGACTCCGAGATTCATGTCGCCAGGTCCCATAGACTTGTGTATGCTCAGGTTCCTCAGGTGGTCTCGAACCTGATCTTCTCTTACAGTGGGAGGGACTTTGTTCCTCCAGTCCCCATTTTGCAGTCCATCCACTTGAGACGTGTGGGAAGAGACACTGCCAGTGAAGGCTGAGGCAAAGAATTTTTTAAGTAAAGTACCTCATCTTTCTCCTCAACTGTTGTTACCAGTCTGCCAGTCTTGTTCATCATGGGGGGTACACTTTCTTTGACCTTCCTTTTCAGGTTGACATACCTGTAGAAACCCTTCTTATTATTCTTTGTATCCTTTGCCGCATTCAGCTCCAGCCTCACCTTGGCCTTCTTGACCCCATCCCTACACAACTGGGCAGTGTCCCTGTACTCATCCCAGGATACCTGTCTCTGCTTCCACTGCCTGTGCATTTCCTTCTTGCCCTTTAATTTGAACACCAGGTCTCGACTCATCCATGCCAGTCTCTTGCCTTCCTTCCCTGATTTCTTATACCTGGGGATTGAGAGCTCTTGTGCCCTATGGAAAGCATCCTTAAAGATCTGCCAACTCTGCTCTGCTCCTTTGTCACCGAGGGCAATTTCCCAGGGGAAAGTCAATTTCCTACTGACTAACTCCCTGAAGAGCTGGAAGTTTGCTTTCCTAAAGTTCAGGGTCCTGACTTTACTCTTCGCCTGCCCCATATCTCTCAGGACTGTGAAATCCACCAGTGCCTGACCACTGCAGCCCAGGCTGCCTCCAATCTTCACGTCACTAATTAGCACACTTGTGTGGGTGACCAACAGGCCCAGTATCACATCCCCTCTGGTAGGGCTGTCTATTACCTGGAAGTTATCCTCCATGCACTCCAGGAGTCTCCTGGATTGCCTATAGCTCACTGTGCTACTTTTCCAGCAGGTGTTGAGGTTGTTGAAGAACCCCAGCAGGACAAGAGCCTGTGAGCACGATGCCTCCTTTAGCTGGAGTAAGAAGGCTTCATCAGTAGACTCCTCTTGATCGGGTGGCCTGTAGTAGACCCCAGCCACAAAGTTCCCTTTGTTGCCTTGGTCCCTGATTCTTACTGTTAAGCTTTCGATCTGCTCGTGGTTATTCTTCAGAGACAGCTCTTCACACTCTATCCAATGCCTCCACCATTCTGTCCTTGCCCGTCTCTTCTCAACAGCCTGTAGCCATCAATAGCTGTACTCCAATCGTGGGATTCATCCCACCAAGTTTCAGTAATGGCAACCAGGTCATAGCTTTCTAGCAGCACAGTGGCTTCCAGCTCCTCCTGTTTGTTGCCCATGCTGCGTGCATTGGTGTAGAGGCACTTCAGATGGGCTGTTGGCTGTGTCACCCTCCCTTATTTCATTAGGTAGTTAACTGAAAAAATGACTTTTCTAACTGAAATGAAAATAGCATTGCAAAACTGAGCAAAAGTGCTTGGGTAAGGCATGCTACTACTTAATTTTGTAATTTGCCCACTTTTCAGTTTTATTCATAGTCTTATCTAGACTGTCCCTGTCACTTCGGACATCAGGCTCACTGAAAGCCTTATCACTGCATGAATGCAATGCTTGGTATAAGAATAATTTGTCTGATGAACTAGTGCTACTACAAACACAGTGCTCTACAGTTATGGCTGCTTTGCCCAGACTAATTTGCTAAGGAGTAACGTTGCCTGTGTAATGGTGGATAAGTGATCCTGTTCGTTATTATTTCTTTTGCATTATCTCCACTGCAAAAAGATAAAGGCTATTTGGATTACATCATGGGGCAACCAATCTCTATTTCTGCTCCCTTAAGGTTCTTTCTGGAAGTACTCAGAGACAGTTCGTACACACATGTTCCTCAAAATACCTTGCAGTTTTGTGGCCACACTCACTTCTGTTCATAATGTACAGATTTAGGGGTCTCAGGCCCTGGGCCCTGGTGAAACACCCAGCTGATATAACTTGATAGGCAGCTGCCAGGGCACAGGGTTTCTGAGCCCTGTGCTAGGCAAGCCCAGCCTATCAAATGTGTTACGCATGCATGTGGAGTGCAGACTGCAGGTATGTCCTTGTGCTCATGGTCTGGGAAAACTGGTGCTTCCAGCAGCATAATTGCCGTCTTTGCTGGTGTTACATTTGTGCAAATAAGCATTCGTGGAATATATTTTGGGTTTCTACCTAGGGAAATTTCTGTGCTTCTCCTTGTGCACTGCACTATGACTGCCTTCTAGAGAATAGGCATTTCTTCTTGTTAGGTTTCTGTTTCCCCATGGTTTTCTTTGGGGAAAGGAAGGTGAGAGCGATGGGTTATCTCTTTTCATTATTTAGAGACAGGGTGAATGGCAGAGATCATTAATTCCTTTCCCACAGCTGAGATCATTCTATTCACAGTTCTTTTACCAGGAAATGTCTGTCTGTCTGAAGATTCTGATAAACACCCCAGTGGGTTAAAGTGGAATGATGGACTGAGCATGATCCCCATCTCTGCAATGGAAGTTGTTTTCCTTGAAGAGGGGAAGACTTAAGTTCTTTATAAAAAGCTCCTGAACCGCTGGAATGTTTCCCAAAATGATAAAGCAATGCCAATTACTGCTGACTGTATGAAACCAGGCCCAAAACTACCATAGTTCAGGAGCTGTAAGAGGCAATTGCGTTCAACGGGATGCTGGAGAGAAGACTAAATAACAATACATGCTGCAGCTGACCTTTTTTTATTTATTGCCGTACATAAATCAGAGCCTATAGATGCTGAAGTTTATCTATGGAAATCTACAATCCCATTATTTCTCCCCCTTCCCTCCCAGATCTATTTTTTGTTTATGTTATATAACCCTCAGTTTTCTTTTCCTGTTACCTTTAAAAAGACTTTTTTTTTTCCATTTTTCACTTAATTTTCTATCTTAAGTGTAACTTTGCATGATAAGCTAAGGGAAATACTACAACCAGGAGAAACAGGTGATTAGGTGATGTTGCAGCTTGATTGTTATCAGCTTTTCTTTGACGTTTCTCAGGAATGTTATTGTTGTGCTGGAAGATGTTAATGGCTGCCATAAAGTTTGGGTTTGATCTGCAGAAATTTCCAGGCCTCGTTAGTCCCCTGGTTATGGTGGGCACCCTCTGTTAAGTCTAAACAAGAAGCAGCAGCTAAGCTCCTGTACAAAGTAAAATTGCTGAAAACAGTAGAAGCCACCACCCAGGCAGTTATCCTACAAAGAAAAGCTGAAGCATGAACTAATTTGTGGGGAACAAAGAACTTTCCTGGGAAATTATTATATGTTCACTAGCTGAGACATCACCTGATAGGAGCTATGTGTTTAAAAGTAATCAGGAAGCTGGGAAAAAAACAAATAGTCAATGTGGGTGGCCCAGGGAGAAAGCCAAGAGAAAAAGCTTCTGTTGATCAGGGTACTTACTGAAAAGGGAGAGCTGGATTTCTGAGCAAGGAAATAACCTTCTGCTGTTTGTTCCTACCACATTCAGGGAAACAGGACTTTGTGTACACTCTTTGCAAATACACAGGATTTCATCAGAGAAACATGATCTAGCTAAAATCAGCAGTTTCTCCTGCTGAAAAAAAATAATGTGTCAAGATCGTAACTTGGTGGCTAAAGGTTTGGACAGGACAACAGTTGATTGAAAATAGGAGGTATAAAGTTTGCTTGTTCGCTGAGATTGCAGACTTTTTCAACCTTGAGAAGTCCAGTTCATGTATGTGACCAGCTCAGTGAGGCTCAGGGAATTGAGGCATCATGCTCCTCTTATCCTTTTTCACCGTAACCAACTGCAGCATAAATCTGGCAGCTGAGTGAGCCTCATGATTGCGCAGGTGAATAACCAAATTCTACTGCAGTTGGTGAATTTCTCCTTGGTTCTCGTAATGCTTGCAAAGGTAGTTCCCACCTTTATTGCCCTATATGGTTAAGTAAGATTAGAAGACCATAAATCTGCAAGGAGTTGAGCCTAAGGCTAGATAGAGGTATTTCAGGCTGCTGAGCTCGTTTGGTCACTGTTAGATCCCTTTTGCAAATAATGCAAATAATTGTTCTATAGCAGCTTTTTGTGTCAATGGGAAGTGGGTCACTGATGTTGTTTTATTAGGCCATAATTTAATGATAGAGCTTTAAAAAGCTGATTTCTATTCTGATGCCTCTACCAACACAAGGTTTTTTCCTAAATTGAGTGATAATTTTGCGACCTACAGGGTTTTTGAGGTTTGGAATTGTAATGAAACTTCTCTGGAACTTCTTTCAAAGGTAATCAAAATTTGTGACTCAAATTTAATAAACTATTGATATTATTTTACTATATCACAACTGGCTTTGGGACTCATTTTTTTCTACTCTTATCTTTATTGTCTGTAGATTTGTGCGTTTATTCCATTTATCAGTTTGGCCTTAAACTGATTAGTTCATGAAAGGATATCTGAAGTCCTTGTTAGCTAATATCATGAGTGCTTCCTTTCCTTTGGGACTACTTGCATGTATTTAACCTCCTAAACCTAAAAAAAAAAAAAGTAAAATCAATGGAAGGATACACAATTGCCCAATGCATACTGGACTTTGACCCATTTCCATTAGAAAGAGAAATTACTAATGTAGGCCAGATATCTTGAAATGCATCTGAATCTAGCAACAGACTGAGTCTTTTTGGATTTAAAACAAATATCTTGAAACATATTTGTATTTATTAGTTAGTTATGTGACACCCTTTGGAAAATTTTGCTGCTATGATATCAGAACGGGAATTATGTCTTTTGGTTGCAGTATATGAAACACACATTCAGAAAAAAAAAAGTTAGTTGTCAATCGTTACAGCTATTTGATTTTGAAGTAATGCATCTGATCTCGTTCGAATTCCTACTCAAAAGAAAACATATTAAAAAACAGAATCACAAGGGCCATCTTTAATTTTTCCACTTTTTATGGATGTGGTAGAGGACTTAAGGTCTGCAAGGAAAAGGTACCTGTACTACATCTACCCTCTCCCTTCCACCCCACTGTGTGCCAGCAAGCACGTACGCTGTGTGGTCTGGGGAGTTTGCTCCACTGCAGCCTTCTCAATACCTATTCTGTGGAGGAAAAACCTACCTGTTTGGCACTATCTTAACCTTTCAGAAGTGTAAACTTTGCTTTGGAAATTCTTAACAAACTGCATTTTATTTGGGCTAATTTTACTGCTACAGTTTACTTGTAAAACGGAAAAGGGAGAAAAGGACATATACAGTATACCAAAGCCTTAAGCAAAAGCAGCCCGGCTATCTAAGCTGACCTGCTGTTGGAAAATCTCCTAAGTAACTCCGATCCCTCCCTTCATCATTCTCTCATCCCCAAAGTAATAAAAGTGGAGCTAGAACAGCAAACACCTGGCATGTTGGTCACGCAGCATGACTTTACATTGTAATCATCTCGTCAAGGAGCTGAAAATAGCATTGTGCTGCAGCGTTCGAGCAGTACTGCTTCAGGAAGGAAGACAATAACCAGCATTTGGCAGCAGCCTACACGCTCGCTGTGAGGGATACAGAAGTGTTCCACAAATTGTTTCCCTCGTCTCATCTTGAAAACATTCACCCTGCATCCTCTAGCAATGTATCACAGAGGCCCACGCGCTTCTTGCCTCCAAGCAAAAGGTGGTGGGCATTTACTGTGCTGCACACAACCATAAAGCAGCCTTCTGTACTGCAAAACTCACTCCAGCTTTCGACAAAATAGTGCATAAGATTAAATTAATTCTAGCGTGTTCAGTGTGCCATATAAATTGCAGGAAGGAATGGCACAAAAAGGCTTTGTTTAAATGAATTAAGACGAATCATGAGCAGATAAGGATCATGATACATGATTATTAGACTACGCAGCAATCCAAGAATATAAGATTTAAAGTAGAAATTTGGACATGAGTTCTTGCCCAAACAGAGTTTTTGAAGGAGATCGAGAAGGTGGAGAGTGTCTCAGCTAATCTGGCACCAAGGCAATGCCACACAGGATTATGGCAATCACAAGGATTAAAAAGAGGTTAGGAAATAGGCACTGTTTTCCAAAAGTGGATGCCATAGTGACAGGAAAACTTCTTCTTAATTTCTTGGGAAAAAAGCACAAACTTTGGAACTTGTAAATCTAAGTATTTCATGTTCAGACACTCATTCATATGCCCAGCTAATAAATTAACCAGCGGACTAACCGTGCTTGTATATTTTTGATTTTGGGGAACTGCACCTTTCATTATGAATATTTTTTTATCACACTACTTCAGCACAGCTCTCTGGGTGACCTTCTGCAGAAATACATTGGAAGTTACAAGATCAGCAAAGTGAAGAGTACTAGGGCACAGCGACTTGACATATTAGCAATGTTTATTCAAGTTTGATGTTACGTTGGCAACTCAAATGTATAGGGCCAGTCAACTTGCATTTGCTAGCCTGAAGAAACTGGTGGAGGTAATCTCTGATCTGAGTATGATTACTAAATTGTGGGATACTGAGGACGTTAAAGAATTCTGAGTGCTAATATTGTAACAGTTTTCTAAATGTCAGGCAGGATGACCCAGATATCTGTGGAGAATTATGCATGCCCTCATTCCCAGGCAATATGATAAGAAAGCTGGTATTCCGCTGGTTAAGAAACACATGTGTAATCAGTACAACTCTATATTATTTTACAGAAAATGGTCAAAAAAAAAAGTTTTCATTCTCGGAGGAGATCAATTCCATGCAAATTCCTTTATTTACCAAACTCGTAGTCTGCTTGGACATATTCTGGACACTTCAGTTAGTACTACATGGCTTTCTAATAAAAAAAATAGCTCTATACAGAGTAATTCAAGCATGCTGCATTACATGGGTTAAGAACTACCTAAATGGCAGGCCCACAAAAGCAATCGCCAAAGGGATTTGCTCCCAAATGGAGATGCTTCTACTGGAGCTTTGCAGGAACTGATGGTAAGCAGTCAGTTTAATGTTTTCTTCTGCTGAAAAAATTGTGGATGAAAAAAGATGGGCAGAATGGTAATTAAGGAAGAGGGCAGGACAGTCGTACAAAACAACGTGGACTGTGTAGTAAAATAGGTCCCTGTTAAACAAAATATCTGTTAGAACAGTCAAAGCAAAACTGCCTGTGCAGAAGTGGGAAGTACAAATGAAAGAAAAGCTTTTTTCCGCAGACATTTGGACGCTATTCAGAAACAGGCTTCTGTTCTTCACAGAGGATGTTTGGATCATAGGAAATAATCAGTGAATTTTAGCTGTGAGGGTGTGGAGGCTAACGCTGGAAGTAGAAACAGGGAAACAGCAAAGAGCAGAAGGCAGGCGACTTCTCCTCCTTTGTATTGTATAAGTGATGCTGCACAGGGCAGGGCATAGAGAATAGCCTCAGAAATAGTTCAAGGACTGAAGAAAATGGAAAGACTGTAAAGATTCAGAGCTTAGCTTATTAAAATAAGATGACAAAGTATTTAATTACAGAGTGAAGTACCATGAGTAGGAAGAAAATAGTGGTTACTGGAGGGTTTTTTATTCTAGCAGAGAACAGCATAATGAGAAACCAGGAATGTAAGCTAGACCCATGTAATGTTAAATTGGAAATAATAGAAAATTTTTTCCAACACTGAAGATTATTACCTTCTGGAAAATGCTTCAAAGGGAAACACCAATTAACCTATTTTTAATATCTTTAGATTAACATTTGAATTGTGCCTGATGCTGAAACAATCAGAAAAATGTTAAGATTTGTGCAATGAGTGACTTCTTTTCCGGTCCTCAGAACTTTTGCATTCATTGCAAGCGATGCCTTAACATCCTGTTTCTGTGCAAACTTTTATTGTGTGTGTTTTTTTAATGCAGTTTACTTGTCTGAGTTCCCCTTTTTGAACAGTCTGTTGGGTGGCAATCATAAGTGTAGAGCCTGATCTGTACTTTTAATTCAACAGGCAAAATTTAGTGTGATCTCCTGTGTTTTCTTTAACTTAGACTGACAAGCTTTATTTTTCACTTTTTTTTTGTTGTGGCAGGGAACTAGCAGAAGGTAAAACACAGTGACCATTTTTGTAAAATGAAATTTTAAGCGATGGGTTTGATAATGTATTATCTTTTCCCAAGGGTCTTCTCAGGTGAAAAATGAAAACCTGATTGCTATTTTAACCGTGAGATATGCTGGTGTGTCTCATATGCTATCATTTTTTAGTGCTCATTTTTTAGTGCTTGGCAAAGAGGCAAGTTTAGATAGAGGAAAAAATGGAAAACATGTAAAATTAAGACATTCAGAAAGGGATGAAGGAGAGAGCAACCTATAATGAAGGGGAATGCAGTTTGCCATGTTTCTATGTGATGTTCAGCCTCATTATTTTTCCCCTGTGGAAATCAGGAAGTTTTCAAATAATTATGTTTTAGCACATTGTGTATGCTGGAACAAGAGAAAAAGAGAAATACTACCCGTAACTCAAGTGCACATGACAGTTTGTAGTTTTTTTGCAGATTCTAGTCTCTTTAATTGCTTCTCTAACCAATCTATCACTTCTGCTAATTATATTTGCCAAAGTAATATTTAAAAAATCAGCTCTGGCACAGAACATTCTAGAATATAAAGATATAAACACACTGGAGAGCAGCTACTTGAGTCAGAGTAGTTAAGCGGTCATGGCTAAAACTTGTCATTTAAGATTGATGATTGCTGTTTGTGCAACTGGAAAATGAACTGAATATATATTTACAACTGCTTGCATTGACTCCTTCTGGGGGCTGGAACCATAAATGCATCAGTTTCTAAATGCCTGGTACAGCAAAAATGAGTGTTGTGCCTTGTGCTCCTTCCAGGTTTTGGTTTATTAATCCTAGACTGCATAGTGCGTGGCTGCAGAACAGCAGACAAATGGAACCTGATGTTTCTCTGTGTAGGATATTGCTCTACAATTCAGTTAATGGTAGAGGAAACTTCTACCTAATTGATTTTTATCTTACTGTGAATTCTTCTTGGACTGGTGTCACAAAAACACACCAGTATGACTTGTGCCATCTTCAGTAATTCTGTGAGAAAGAAAGACTGAAAAGTGAGGAAGAGTGATTTACCACGTCATTCCTGAGAGTGGGTCTCTTCTGCTTGGAGATGGACCCAACTGGCAGTAAAAAAGCTCATGTTGCCACTCAACACTGACAACCTTAGTCTGTCAACAATAATACTTAGCATTTATATAATGCTGTACTGGCATTAGCTAATTAATTCTTATAACACCACTGGGAGATGAGTCACCAAACACCTTTAGAAAGACCTTAATTTTAATACCTCTGGCAATGTTTTATGCTGAAATGCACAGATTACTGGTATTCATCTCAAACAGAAGCTAGAAGGTGATGTTAATATTTTATGTTGTTTTTTTTTTTTAAATAAAAGTAAGAAATAATGTAAGTAATGAGAGAGAGAGGTTTATGCTTTTAAATCTTGATTCAAATCCACCTTATGCCAGTTACAAATAAAAGGAAATTGCACCAGATAACCGGTTAATTTCATATGAAATCTCAAGGGGTAGTAACTGGTTTCAGATGAAAACCCACCAACGCACTTGTGGTAAAACAGCATCTCCTTTAGATTGTTAATAGGGAGGGAAAAGCATTCAATATCCTTCACGATGACCTGGATGAGGGGATCGAGTGCTCCCTCAGTAAGTTTGCAGACGACACCAAGCTGGGTGGGAGTGTTGATCTGCTGGAGGGTAGGAGGGCTCTGCAGAGGGATCTGGACAGGCTGGATTGATGGGCCAAGGTCAACTGTGTGAGGTTTAATAAGGCCAAGTGCCGGGTCCTGCACTTGGGCCACAACAACAACCGCATGCAATGCTACAGGCTTGGGGAGGAGTGGCTGGAGACCTGCCCGGCAGAAAAGGACCTGGGAGTGCTGGTCGGCTGGCCGGCTGAACATGAGCCAGCAGTGTGTCCAGGTGGCCAAGAAGGCCAACAGTGTCCTGGCCTGTATCAGAAATAGTGTGGCCAGCAGGAGTAGGGAAGTGATTGTGCCCCTGTACTCAGCACTGGTGAGGCCACACCTTGAATCCTGTGTTCAGTTTTGGGCTTTTCACTACAGGAAGGATGCTGAGGTGCTGGAGTGTGTCCAGAGAAGGGCAACAAAGCTGGTGAAGGGTCTGGAGAACAAGTTTTATGAGGAGTGGCCGAGGGAACTGGGGTTGTTCAGTCTGGAGAAGAGGAGGCTGAAGGGAGACCTTATCTCTCTCTACAACTACCTGAAAGGGGGTTGTGGCGAGGTGGGTGTTGGTCTCTTCTCCCAAGTAACTAGTGACAGAATGAGAGGAAATGTCCTCAAGTTGTGCCAGGGGAAGTTTAGATTGTATATTAGGAAGAATTTCTTTAAGGAGAGAGTGGCCAGGCATTGGAACAGGCTGCCCAGGGAGGTGGTGGAGTCACCATCACTGGAAGTATTCAAAAAACATGTGGATGTGGCACTTCAGGACATGGTTTAGTGGGCATGGTGGTGTTGGGTTGGTGGTTGGACTTGATGATCTTAAAGGTCTATTCCAACCTTAATGATTCTGTGATTCTAAGAAAATGAAAAAATTTGATTTTCTCACCTTGACAGTTGGGCCTCCCATACAATACTGAAAGATGCCATTATTCTTCCAGAGCAGAGAAACATTGCTTGCCAGAGTAAAACCTGCTGCACCACTGGGAATTTATTTTTTCCCCATTTTGAAAGTATCATTTTTTGGGGCAGGACTAGTTTATGTTGGTGAGGATTCATGCTGCTGTTTATCTGTTGTGGGCACAGCCACAGTACTGCCCTTGGCAGGTTAATGTTTCTCCTTGCAGTTTTCCCTTCTGATAGGCTGGTGGCAGGCTAGCTGAGGAGCGTTTTCTCCACTGCTGTCCTGGTCCCTGCTCCTCCTGGGGCACGATGGAGGGGTCTGATGGGGCATCAGCAGAGCAGCCTCTGAGCACATCTTGCAGGTGACAAAGAGAGGGGCAGAGTGCTTACCCCAGTGCTATTTCTGGTGGAGGTGGGTGTAGCATATACGGTAAAAGGCTGGAAATATAAATGGATTGTTGAGCTACAAATAAATGGATTCTCCTTTTAGTCTCACCCAGAACATTTCACTTCCTAGCCCAGTAATTACTGCCAACTCTTTCTACTTAAAAGCAGTCTGCTCTCTCTCCAGTCCAGGTATAAAACACACAAACTGGTAATTTTCCTGTGAGTATTATGGCTACAAATGAAGGAGAAGGAACTTTCATAAGGGAAGGTGCCATCACATCTGTGTCAGCCAAACAGGCTGCTGTTCGTTGAGTTAATACTATGTACGTACACACAGAAGTACGCTTCTGTACACAGAAGTACAGCAAACTTGTGGTACTTCTATTTCTACTTGTAGGCCACTAATTTTTACAGTGAAGGAATGACTTCTTTGGAATTAAACTATTCAGAAAATGCATTACTCACATTCCTGAATAAAATAATTCATCTTAATCAATGCATTGCATCAGGAGTCACATATGCGCACAATTTTTTGTTGATTTACTTGTTTTCTGCAAGCACTATTGAACACAAAATACAACACAAGTACCTATGCCCTCTCTAAAAAACCATCCAAGTGTTACAATACATAGTCTATTAAAATACTTAACATACATACTGTGACAGCCTTACACTCTACATATAATCATACCAAACATGTAAAAACTAACCTTGGCAATTCCTAAAATATTGATGATTTGTATTCATCATGTATATTTATATATGTATACAACATCTGTTTAGAAGTTCTTTTAACATACAGGCTATTGTTTATATATTTTGTATAATCATAAGTATGTTCAAAATAAAGACATATATGGTGCAATTGGTATTTTTCTGGATTGTCACAGGTACATTTTGGTTCATGTAAACTGAGAGCACACATCAGCTGTTTATCAATTTAATGTATGTAAGAATAATAAAACACAGTATGCAAGTAATTTATATCTGTTTCTTTCACCACAGAACTCTAACTTTTCTGCCAACGTACTTAAACTGTTGACTTATTCACCTGCATTCTGTGGCAGAGATTTGATGTGTGTGATAATGTAATTAATGCATGTGATATTTGATTTTTTAAGCTTAAAAAGTAGCCTGTAAAAATTCAGTAATTTTCTTTAGCTGAATTCAGGGTTGATTTGTTCTCTGTGTTACCTTTAAAATAAATTCTGGAAATTCTTTAATGAGGTACCTTTAGAAACTGTTGTTCAGCCAAACACCTCAGATTTTTCTTGCATACATTCAGAAGCAGCCAGCAATGCTATACTCTCATGACAAGCATGTGATTTGATTAACAAGTGTGATTTAAGTCTGAAGTTTTCAACAGTTTGTAAAAAAGCGCGTGAAAAATTATTCTGGAAAATGTTTCCACAGCACGTCTACAAACAGACTTCAGATTTTTTCAGGGACTACCTTCTCATCCTAAATGATGACCATGGCAAGAGACAACCAACTAGCACTATTTATATAAACTCTTTTTTTCAATCGTGTGGTATTACTGTGTGTGTTTTGGCACACTGGTCTCTATTACTAATCTTTATTATTTAAAAAAGTCTCAGAGATAATGCTACTGCCTCATTTAATGCAATGTTTTCCAGTTCCAGTTGAAAACAGTTACTGATTGATACTGCATTGCTTTTTTTCCCCAGGGAATGCCAATTTGTGTCTGGTGGAGCCAGCAGTGTCTGCCAGCTCTCTGCTCAGCACAGGAGTAGCCGGAGGGCTGGGATGGATGCATCGGTAATGCAATGTGTGGACTCTTTGTGTGGAGAACTCAAATGAAACCAGGAAGTATGATCAAGATAAAGCTTTTAATAATGTTTGCCTTATTACAGTTATGAAGCCTTCCTGTTGTGTCTTCCCCGTCATTTACTCAAATTGCTAAGTTGTTTTCAAGTTCTTCCTACAATTAACGTGAATAAAGCTGACTGTTGGCTGGCTAGAAATCTTTGCTGCTCAATCTTCATTCATTAAAAGCTGTCATGAACAGTGGTCAGGCACAACTGAGGTGCTTAAAATTTATACCATACCTACAAAGTAAAGGGTAGCTTAAATGTTTTAGAAGAGACTCATTTATTTTAGTTGTTCAATTTAGTTGGTGCAGAACCTGATGATATATCTTATGCCACAGAACAGAGTTTTGGTGTAATTTGAATGACAAAAAATCATTTTACTGTGCCAACCTGAGTTCCTGACATGAACTGTTCTAAAAATTGCTGTGGTCTCATTGTCTTCAACACAGCTATTCCTAGAGAGCATATGGGGGAATATGCAACTTGAGTTTTTCTCAAAATCCAAACAAGGTTGAAACTATTTGCTGACAGCTTTCCTTAACCACACCTGAGAGAAGAAAGCATGCCACGTGAGGATGTTTGTGCAGTAGTGGTGTGAATGTTCCACAAAATCATAAAATAACTCTCTGTTTAGCTCTTTCCTCCTTTCCTCTTACTATACACTATTATCAGGCCAAAGTAGTGTCTAATTCTTTAGCTTCCATGCAATTGTTTCTAATATCTCCTGTGATAAACTTTCAGAATGTTATTTATCTTGTACGTATACATGTACATACAAAACTTTTACAGCATGAATTAAGTTGTGAATATTTGACAGTATTTTCTTGGATGATGCAAGAGGTAAAGTCTGGAGCAAGGAAGGCTTATCCTCAGTGGAGAGGGACCAGGTTAGGGAGCACTTACGCAAACTGTAGCATCTTTCATATGAGGAGAGGCTGAGAGGACTGGGATTGTTCATCCTGGAAAAAGAGGTGGACCAGGGGAGTTCTTATCCGTGTGTATGTCCCATCCATGTCCCATCCATGTGATGGGAGGGAAGGAATACTTTTTTCAGTAGTGTGCATTGACAGGACAAGAGGCAATGGGCACCAATTAAGACATATGAAATTCCATCAGAACGCAAGAAAACACTTCTTTACTGTGCAGGTGATCAGATATGGAACAGGTTGCCAAAGAGAGGCTACAGAGTCTCCATCCCTTGTCATACTCAAAACCTAACTGGACATGGTCCTGGGAAGCTTGCTGTAGGTGACTCTGCTTGAGTGGGGGTGGACTAGATGGTCTCCAGGTGTTCCTGCCAACCTAAAAGCTTCTGTGACTCTATGAAAATAAATAGGTCAAAACCTCTGAAATTTGGTAGTATGTAGGAAATATTGTTCCCAGTATTAGGGCTTTCAAAAGGTGTCTCAGACTCTCAAGCAAAGAAAATATTCACATTCAGCTTTTCCCTTGCCTTGTCATTTTACTTTGATGATACTTGCTAGAATATCTCCTTTTCCTTCTTCTCCTTCTGCTCCTTACATTTTGTGACAAGAAACTGGACAAAGAAGCCTAAGAGATGTTGACAGTGGTTGTAAAGGTCAGAGTAGGCAGGATAGTGTGGATGTTAGAGCAAAGTCTTAGATGGTACAAACTACTGCAGGGTCTGGGTGGAACAAGCGAGCTATCACTCACTCTCAGGAGCTTCATCCAACATGACCTCTATGCCACACCTCACTGGGACCATGCAAGATATCCAGCCAGGCATTCCTCCTTCATGGGAACATTTAGTTTGAACTCCTTCTTCAGTGCATGTGATTTGCTTCCTCATCCTTGAAGGGACTGCAGAATCTAACAGTATTATTGGTTTCTCTGGCAAACCTCCGTGCCTCTGACTTACTCATTGGTAAGTAGAGACTGCAATAAATCTGAAGAAGTCCAAGAAGTCTATCCCCGTGCTGGTGCTGAAAGGGAAGAGAAAAGACCTGGATTCCAGTTCCTACATCACTAGGAAGTATAATGCTTGTTGAGAATGCAGTAGGAAATGAAATTTGTATGGTTTTGTATCCTGAATGTTCACTGGGTCCAGGACAGGTACCCAGACCTTTTTTTCTGGTAGGTAAGTGCCCAAGCCAAAGACTACAGTGTCAGGTGATTCTTGCTCATATTGTATGGTCCACTGAATACTTGGTTCATCTGGGTGATCCAGAACAATTTCTGCAGAAAGGACTGTGATTACTTGTATGCATACACACACATACAGTTCATTATGTATTCTGATCTAAACAGCTTAAAGATGTAGGAGATATGACTTTGTAACACGTTAGTCAGAAGAAGCAAATGAACACACGTGCCAAAAAAATGAGTGCTCTAACAATTGAGCACTCATTTTTAGGAAACAGTAAGTTGATAAATGGTAAAAACCCTATGGTGTCCAGAGGAAAAAAAAGATAATGTGCTACTCAGTTTAGAAAAGCAAGGATTTCAACATTTCACTTGGGAAGGACTGCACCCATTAGAGAACAAGGAATAACCGTCCAGTTTGGAAAGAAGGCAAACAGGTCGAGCAGAAGGTGTGATGTAAACTTCTCTTTGTCCTCAGTGTTTCCCACTGAATAGCAAATGGTTTAAGAGTCAGGGTGCTGAACTCTGCAGAGCCCATTCATAAGCACAATCTGCATGGAGAATTAGTCATGAACTTGTACCTCACTACTGCAATTCTGCTGTAATTTTCACTAAATCTAATGTGTGAACTTGAAATAGAAAAGTCTTCATTAGATCTCGGAGCAGTTTGGATAGTTGTCATATGATTCTTCTTGGGCTAAGATTTCATGAGATAAAATGACATGAATCAACAATTTAATGTAGCCAAAAAGGGGAAATCTTGTTCCCATCCCTGTCCCATCCCCCTTATCCTCCTGTGCTTATGTTGTGTCAGCACAGCATGTTCCATGAGCTGTTTTAACTCACCAATATGGTAGAAAATTAACAAAGAAAAAGGTATGGGCTACTTTTCTGCCTCAGTAATGAGCTGGTTTGGCTTACAGTGGGCTGAACACTAAAGCCAGTGGAAGGAAGGAACATGCTTGGCCTCCTGAGATCAGAAGGGGAGAAAGGCAGAAATGGGTATGGGTGGCAGGAACAGAAAATGAGGGGAGAGCAGCACAAAGCAATCCATTACACCATTACTGAAACATAAGGTACACTGCTATATGCATAGCCCATCTTACACCAAAATTTAGCTTTTACAGAGGAATGTTCCTAAATGCTCAATGCAGCTCTGGACCTGCACCACAGCTCAGTTCTCAAGTTCATTGAGATTTGACAGGTTTCTTAGTCTCAATCAAATGCCAAATTCAGAGTAACACTTCAATTGGAGGCTTTTGTTGCTACTGAAGCTCTTCAAAAGAGATTATGAGTCTCTAAATCCGGGGCATAATTTTGGTTTATGCATTTGACTCTTCAGTTAGCACATTTGATTCTTTCATTAATACATTTCAGTGTGATTGTTGCATTTAGTAGTAGATTAATTTCATCCATCCACGGGCCTGCTACTTCATAACTTTAACTTCAGAACATCTGAGGAGTATTACTTATTTCTGACTCATTTTTTCCTGCTTAAATAACAAGATCACAATATAAGATTCTCCTTACTGCTCTTTGAGGACTTTTTATGCTCTCTTCCCACTGACCTTTAAAAATTTCCTATGAGGACCTATGTCATAGCTGCTGATTAGAATATTGTGGGGAGAGTAGTATCTTTTATTAGACCAACTCATCAATACAGTGGGAAAAAAATGAGCAAACTTTTAGCTCAATAACTCTTCTAACCAAAAGTTAGTCTATTTTTTTCAAGTCTCATTTGCTCTGATAAAAGACACAACTTCTCTATACAAAATGCCTTGCAGATTTCCCTAAGTCAGCACATCCAAGCCAACATTACAATTGTTATTAAAGTATTCAGCAGAATCTCCTAAGCCTGATCAAGAATTAAGCAGTTTATCCCAGAGGTGTATTGCACTTCTGACCAGCCAACCAAGTGTTTCAGGGTAGTTTGGAACTCAAATTTGTACTTTTCTTCATCACACCCATCTCCTCACCAGCGATGGTCAACCTGTGTATAAAGACAAACAGGTCCATTACCCTGTCTTCAACTCAAGACAGGATTAATTTATCCATAACATTTTTTCCCTAGTGCCAATACAAACACTAGATCTAAAGCATAACTGTTGGTATGTATTGAATCACAAGGCTTGTTAATTAATCCCATAGTGGTTCTGTTACCTATGAGGTCCTGAGCTGGTGCACTGCCTAGACAACTGCTAGTCACCAAAGTATCTCAGCTTTCAAGTGTTCAGTGCCACAGCAGGGAAAAACACAACTAGTCCGTGTCATGGCTCTTCTGCAATGCAGCTTGTGTGCCTTGGAACTAGTCATAACACTTCAACCCTGGGATCACACACTAGCAGACCTGGTGTATGAAATGTACTTTTGGAAATCAGCATATGATACCACTCAAACAATCCCCATTCAGTTCACGCTGTGCTCAGTACTGTCTTGGGAGACTAATAGTGATGGCTGTAATGGGGCATATACAGCACCTAACGTAGTTTCTAAAGTTGTACCTAATCAGGAGAAGTGTGGAGAAATCATTTGTCTGTAGCAAAGAAACTGAAAATGAGGTTTCTGTAACAGGTGTAAGAAGCAGTATCCTTCAGAAATATCCCAATAATTATTTTTGTAGTCAACAAAAGGCATGCCTGTTCAGAAGCTTACAAAAAGGTGCATGCATGTAATACACATAAAAACATGCTATTCTTTTCATTCATTTTCACAAGAATATTTAATCTTATCTGCAGTATGTGCCGTTAGAGGCTACATCACACCAGTCTGTCAGAAATGTATTGGAGAACTTTTCCATTATTGACAGATTTGACAGGTCCTTTGCACTGAATTAAAACATATGCAACTTGATAGTTTGGGTAATAAAGGAATACCTTGGTCAGTACATGTTATTATGTATTACTGTTTTGATTTTAAAAGCAGAACCATACCAAATGAATATTGCACAGAGTCTTTGGTTTAAACTGGGTATCGAATAATCTCCAAGTTTAACTACACACAGGAATCTTAGCCCTCTTCCCTTTACTTTTTTCTTTTTGACTTGGAAAACATAAAACAGTTAAAATTTTTCATCCATACAAAGAATGCTGATATGGTACATAATGGAGATGTTGGACTAGTGGGCACTGAGTAATTTGAAATTCTTACTAACTTGGCAACAATCGAACAGTAGGTGTACTGAGGCCAACAAGAAGTCATGACTTTCCACAGACAGACCACTAGCTATGTTTTCATTTATTGTACAACAATTACAGCAGGTTTCTCACTGAATTTCTTCTGCAGGCCTACATCATTGACTTTCTCTTTAACATTGATCATTACCATTTCTGCCCAGATTTAGCTCTACCCAGAGACTAAACTTCACCAGAGGATGAAGATGAATGGAGAGTTGCTGTTAGTGCTCAGCTTGCACTGTAAGAGTTGACTCTACAAAACACACATCAAGTTTTGGAAACTCCAACTTTCTGACTTTTGAAAAGAATTGGGTTCATACCAGGAAATCAGTGAGGTTTCAACTCATAGTGAAAAAACATGGTCAGAAGGACTTATATAATGAAGGATATACACAGACTTAGGGATAAAGAAAAAAGACAATACACACAAGATCACCCTGTTCTCCCCTCCTTCCCTGCCCTGTGATGGCACTCCTACAATTCCCATATCTGCTTTCCAGAACCATAGAATCATCATAGAATCATTAAGGTTGGAAAAGACCTTTAAGATCATCAAGACCAACCATCATCGCAACACCACCATGCCCACTAAACCATGTCCCGAAGTGCCACGTCCACAAGTTTTTTGAATACTTCCAGTGATGATGACTCCACCACCTCCCTGGGCAGCCTGTTCCAATGCCTGACCACTCTTTCAGCAAAGAAATTCTTCCCAATACCGAGCCTAAACCTCCCCGGCACAACTTGAGGCCATTTCCTCTCATTCTATTGCTAGTCACTTGGGGGAAGAGACCAACACCCACCTCACCACAACCCCCTTTCAGGTAGTTGTAGAGAGAGATGAGGTCTCCCCTCAGCCTCCTCTTCTCCAGACTAAACAACCCCAGTTCCCTCAGCTGCTCCTCATAAGACTTGTGCTCTAGACCCTTCACCAGCTTTGTTGCTCTTCTCTGGACATGTCTGAGCACCTTAACGTCATTCTTGTAGTGAGGGGCCCAAAACTGAACACAGGATTCAAGGTGTGGCCTCACCAGTGCTGAGTACAGGGGCACAATCACTTCCCTACTCCTGCTGGCCACACTATTTCTGATACAGGCCAGGACACTGTTGGCCTTCTTGGCCACCTGGGCACACTGCTGGCTCATGTTCAGCCGGCCAGCCGACCAGCACTCCCAGGTCCTTTTCTGCCGGGCAGGTCTCCAGCCACTCCTCCCCAAGCCTGTAGCGTTGCATGGGGTTGTTGTGACTGAAGTGCAGGACCTGGCACTTGGCCTTATTAAACCTCATACAGTTGACCCTGGCCCATCGAACCGGCCTGTCCAGTTCCCTCTGCAATGGATGACAAAAATTTTGTAAAGAGCCAGGAGAATAACAAAGAATTGGAAAACATTCATGTAATACAAGGCTCAAAAAGCTCAGTCCATTTAACTTACTGAAAGAAAGGAGGAAGGTACAGGAACATAGTGTATAAATACCTATAAGAGAAACATTAGAAGAGACAGGTCTTCAATCTATCCCACAAATCTGTAACAGCCTCGAATGGAAGGTAAGGATAGAGAAAACAAGTCTAGAAATAAGATGCAATTTTAAAAAGTCAAGGTAATTAAGCAGCGGAACAATGTTTAGACTCCAGAGTGGATTCTCATTTCTCATATTCTTAACTCACAATTGGGCCTATTTATGAAATATATTTCTCTATTTTAACTGCAGCTATTGAAATTAACTACTGAAGTGAGATATTTTGTATATCCTAGATCGCAGGCCTGAACACAAAAATCCCTTACAATCTTCCAGAGTTACTGACACAAGATAAGTGCAAGTGTATATGGTCCCAATTGCAAGGGATATTTAACTCCCATTGACAGCCTCTTCATTAGGACTTCTGTGTGGAGATGAGTGAGACCATGTTAAACTGTTTACACTGGGCTGTTAAGCATTGTCTGTTCTTATATGAAATAGAACACTTTAACTGAAAATGCACGCACTTTAAAATATAACAGCTGTTTTTTAACCATTTTTCTGTACCTGAATGTTAGTGAGCCACATGTGCAGAGAGAGATGGAGAGCAGAGAACACATGGGAGCAATGCTAACAGGAATGAATGCTCACACACCTCTCCTGCAGCAATTTCAGCCCCTACCCTGGAAAACCAGATGTTGCTTGTTTGCCTTCTAGTGGCTTGAGTTTAGAATAGCTTCGGCCAAGAATAGGTCTTGCAAAAGAGCTAAGTGAAACTGAGAAGTTATTAGCTCACAGACACTTACTATTATTATAACAAGTTCTGAAATGTCAAGATGCCTTTGGTGGGAAACATCTGTGAAATGCCACATACTGCATTAAGAATGTGTAAGGACTAGATCAGTGATGCATGTGCATGAAGCAGATCTAGATAACCATGATTTCAAAAGAAAATATATTTTCAAAGTAGATGTAGCTTCTCTGATACCAGTGACTTTTCATTCAAACAACTACATTCATATTTTTGGAAATCTTTGTCACAGCTGCATCTCTGAAACAGTGGTCTCTCTGGAGCTGCTCCACTTAGTGTGGGATGGGTACCCCGGTGCAACGGGGCCCTGAATATAGCAAAAAAGACTGAGTGTGCTTTACACGTCATCATAACATAATTTGAAATGTCCTTCACTGACTCCTCTCATTCCCTCCTGGAATTTTTGAAACTAAGGATATAGGCAAGGACTTGGCACCTAAGTTGGCTGCAATACAGACAGGCTGCAATACAGACAACCCTGCTCCTGCTGCTACTGAGGATGTAAACTCATACGCCTCTGTTTCTTTTAATGAAGCTACATTGATTTATGTAGCTGACCAGGGCTAGGTTACAGCAATATATGAACATATACAGTAATGTATGAACTTACCCACCTGAACCTTTCATGATGGGATATCTTAATGTGTACAAAACTGCTCCTCTTAGTGAATGAAAACTGCTGTAGAAGTGTGAATGTATTTTTTCTGAAATTCATTCTTGGTTTTTAACACTTTTTTACTTTGCCATCTAAACTGTATTTAGGTTTACAGGATGGGTTTTTATGTTAATAATACACTCTTCCATGCTGAGAGGCATAAACTCATTCAGAGACTACCTTTGTCTGCTGGGTTATCAAGGCTGCTTTCAGATCTTGCTGACCTTTCTCCTCTCGACTCTGGAGCACTACTGACTATCTCTGTGCTATCTGGACTAAACTAGTCTGCACTCCTCTGATCAGTTCTGCTGAACACTGAAGGCTTACCCAAAATCTCTGTTGCTTATATGCAGTTCTGCTACATTTAAATGGGTCAGAAACTCTCACCATGCTGTCACGAAAGCTATTTTTAAAGTTAATACAGCTCAGTGCTGGATTAATGAGCACACATCCCTCTAACTGTGCGTGAGCTCAGTATGGTCCAGCAGGAAATCATGCCCTTGGCAAGCGCACGTGAGGAGCATCTTTCTATGTCTATGCTCATGGCCACCTGTTCAGATGGCCTAGTGCCCTCTCACAATGTGGTCAGACAGCTGACTTTGGGTGTTCATAAAACCAAGGACAGGTTTAGAGCCATTTAAGGAATAACACTGCAAATGCCAGCTTTTCAGCAGTCCTGTGTGTGACAGCATCAGTAACACATGCCCATATCTTCTCATCGTTTGTACGTTACTAAAAGTGTATCACCAGAACTGTCAAGAATACAGAATTTCTGTCACATAATTCTGGCTGCCAAAAATACATACATTCTGCATTGGGAGAAGGCAAGAGAAGAACATGGAGAATTGGATTCTTCCTGTATCACTTTGTATTAATAATTAGGTAGTCTAACTTCACAGATCAAGAGAGTTCTCTTTTTTTTTTAATATGGAAAAACTTTCCATATATACATGATGGATCTTGTTTAGATGAGTTACACACCCAAGCCTTTAGTGTTCATTTTCTGCACAGAAACCCTATAAAGCTGCACTAAGACAACAATTCACAAGTGACCTTCAGCTGTCTCTTGTGTGAGATATGGCAGCAGCAATATGCAACAACAATACTTTCCCTAGTTGAAGTAAGACAATGTAAGGATGTTCAATTGCTCAACATATTTACTTATTTCAGTTTATGAATGAGTCATTATTCCATTTTGCAACAATATCTGAACATCCAAATGTCATTCAGTTCATTTTGCTCTTGAAAAATAACCTCTAGCAAAATTCCTATGAAAAACACAGAGCAACTCCACCTTCTAATTCCATTTCTACCTCAGATAACCTTGAAAAAGAAACATTTTTCAATAATTCCAGAAGCCAAATGGGTTTGGATAGCAAAGGTCAAAAGAGAAATTAAACTCCAGAGGAGGAAAATAGACTTTTAAATATGTCTCCAAAAAGTAAGTACTGCCTGTTTATTCTCTGAAGAGTCCTTATGACCTATCAACTGAGAAGTGTAGCTGTTAACAATCCATACAGAGTCTTTTCTGGACATGAATCCAGCTTTATTGCTGGCTTCTGGCTGGACATCAGAATAAAGAAAATCAAGTTTCTTGGAAATGCAACTGTCTTAATGCATTAAAACCAAGATTCTTTCAAGTAGGGAAAGGCAATTAAATGAAGAGAATTACAAGTTAACATGGTATAAGCCATCTTAAAAACCATTAAGAAACTGAAAATAACAGTTTGACTCATCTGCATGAATGATCAGATTGTAATTTTGTATGATTTTATGTGTCAAGTTCAAGTAGCAGTTAATATAGTATCATTTTTTTCATTATTTCTTTATGGAAGTGTCCTGTTCAAAAACTGAACTACTTGTTCATAGTTAACTAGTCAGATTAACAAAATACAAGCTTCCCTTTGGTGTAATTACAAGTTACATTATTTAACTTACACAGACATTGTCAAATCAAATTCTCTAACAAAAACACTTAACATCTGAATGGAGTCTTTTTACTCATACATGAATGATTACGAAGAGAAATATCTCATCCGTAAAATAATCTGAGTTCTTCAGAATGTCTTCTGCAAATCCTGTTCTTGGTTTGTGTGTTTCATGTTTTTGCAGTCAGAGTCTTTTGGTCTGCCATCTGCTCACTGGAGTCGTACATGTGTCTACAGATGTCCTCATGGAGAGGGTAAGGCCATAGAGGTTTCTAAGCCCAGACTACCATGATATCAATGAAATAGAGAGAACTGGTCATTATACACGTATGAACAGCTGACCCTGAAGGTATTCAGCCATTCTACAATTAGGTTTTTTTCTTATTTTGAAAATTTATTCACAGACACACACAGATGCCCAGTCTTGGTGAGTCACAAGTAAAGGAGATGAAAAATTGGAATTAAGGAGAGACTGTCACGTAGCATTACCAAAAGACCTCTGCCTCCAAAAATAGCAGAGTTTTGTCAGAAGTATACTTACTTTCATGTGACTGTTTTAGGAATATCAGAGAAAGAAATGGGACATGTAAACTCTGCAGATGGTCTCCAGGGACTGCTAATATAGGTCTCACACTGACCTGAGAGACGATTGCATTGTAATAAAGCTAAACGGAATCTAACATATGCCTGGGTCTAAAAATCTGGAAGTACTTTGAGGAAAGACTGTGACTGGATATAAGTGATACTTTGTTTGAATAAACCCAGCATCAAGGACAGTGTCTCTGCAGCCTTCCTGTTTTATGTAACCACTGTTAAGCAGGCTTTCAGAGCTAAACCTGGCAAGAAAGATGTTTTGGTGCTCCCAATTCCGTCCCAATCAAAGAGAATTACATTATTACATTAAGAATTACATTCTACATATGGGCAGAAATGTTTTCAGACTGATGGAAAGAACCTGGTAAGACCCTTCAATAAAGTGGGGTTGCAGAGTCCTGGGGTGATTACGGAGAAAGACCTGCTGAATACATGCTAATCAAATCAATAGATAATCATAATGTTTTAGAGAAAATAAATAGGCCAGTATGTTAGGCAGCTGTGTACCAATAAATTCCCACTGTCTGTTTGCACCAGCTGGTAAATCTCACAGGTCAGAGAGCTGGCCAACCTGGGTCTTTTCTAGGGTGCGTTAAGATAATCTGTATTTCTGAGAATCATGATCCTTCTCAACTTGGCTTCTTACCAGAAGACAAGTCATAACATTGAAGAAGGCTGTTTTTGGGTTCGCAACAGACATTTTGTACCAAGTTATGGGATTTTGGCTGGAAAGGAAGATGCATTGGAGGATAAACTAAAGACAAGGTGAACTCTGAACACTGGAACTAACAAGATATACATGACCCTAAAAAATTTTGTCTGATCTGCCAGTGTAGCCAGGGAACCAGGAAGGACAGAAGACAAATATGTGTAAAATGTTACAGACCCCACTGTGAAAAAAAAGAGGCTGGAATGGGTCTCAGATGTCTTTTGTCCTGGATCAAAAGGCAAATCATTTCCTATTCTCAGCTTTTACAGTCTTGTCTACCACTGGCTGATAGCATCTTTGGGTCATACTGTGAGTATGCATCTTTTAACTCCCTCTCATGGCTTGGCAAGAAATGTCTGCTCAGCCTGTCCACTGGGTTTTGCAGATACAGGAGAAATGACCCCAGATCAGTGGTTTCTTCTCACCAAAGCTTGTTTGGAAAGTTAATCCCTGTCCCAGACCTTGTGTTGTACACAAACAGGGACAAAGAGTGTCCTTGGAACATGAACAAGAAACACAAAGTTCCAGGAACCTATTATTAACAGCGTTTTAGAGGTAAGATCTACCAATAGTTTTCCACAAATCATTATTAGTTTTCTTAAAAGGTACTGAGCAGTACCAGTGGCAGGTTAAGCTGAAGCTTTTGTTCCTAAGAGTTCTGGCCCTGAAGAGCTCCCAGAGAAAGGTTCCATAACTGGAGAGACATCCGGGAGAAAGCTTGTATGCAGATTTGACACCAGACTTATAGTAGCTTTAAAAGATAATAGTAAAAAAATTAAAAAATAAATTCCCATTCCTTAAAGGCATTTCCAAAGAATAAGGAGAGTGATTGCTACAATTGCACACGAGCAGACAACACTGATACTTTTGCATGTAATCACAGCATGAAATTGCCATTCTCCTATACCAATGCACTTGATTTCTCTACACCAAACACTTTTTCTTTTGTTTTTACTAGATAAGTCCCTATTAAAAGAGTAAAGGACATTTTTACATCTCTAAGCATAGAATGTTATCAATTGAATTACAGGTCAGAGAGCTAGAACCTTTGGCAAGACGTGGAGGGAAAAGCCATTCACTCCTGGGACATGTTTGTTCAGTTGCAGTGAGTTTGCAATTCAAATTTGGAAGAAAAAGAAAGGACTAATCCCACTGGCCATAAAGAATTGCGAAAATTGAGACAACCAAGGAGAACCTTGAAATCTGTTTCTTTTCTTTGGATTTTAGAAAAAGATTGAGAGCAAGTTGCTCTCCAGGTAACTCCACCTAGACCCTGGGAATGTATTTTTTAACTTGACCATGCACTGCCATCTGATGGTTGTAGTTAGTAATGCTGAAGGACACGTTGACTACTTTTTAAAAAATCTAGCTCAAAAGAAAACACACATAGGGCCTCATATAACACTGCTGGATGGATTTCAGCTTACTGGTAATTTACAGCTGAGGTTAAATTTTTGACATACTATTTCAGATTTACATTAGCATCACTCTGAAAGGTTTTTCACTACAGTGAAGAATGTCTAGAACATTGCAGTGTTGCTTTACAGAACAGCTGTGACTTGTAAGTTGAATTTTCCAAGATGTGTGAAGCTCATGCATGTCTCGCTGTCTGAGAATTTTTCTGAAAAGGAACACATTTTCCTCTTGCTACCAGGGTTTAATAACCTATCATTGGCATGTCAAAGAAGGCCTCTCACAATGGGGAGAGCATGAGGCCCCAGCTAATGGTGGCAGCCCTGTTATCAGAGGTTAGGGCTCTTTGAGAAATAGACAAATGTCTTCTCCTTCCCAGGCTGAAACATGAAATGATGAACTTGCCAGTTATAACTAAAACCTAATGCTCTTTGTTTAACAAACCAGCTGAGAAACTACCAACAAATATCCAGTGCCAATGGGGCTATCTCTTCACAGTTCAGGGTGCAGTACAAACCCAGCTGAAGACTAGGATGTTCTTGTTCATCCAACAGCATCTTCCAGCAGCATTTAAGTTTGCTACACATTGGAAAACATTCTCAGTATCAATGAACTCAAAAATTTTCCCTTTCTTTATATGCCAAGGAGTGTGTTAGCTGGGAATGTTCATTCTAACTGAAGCAATGGCACTGGAGAAATCCCTCATCATAATGTAATCTCAGAATTTAAGTAGGACATAAATATTTTAGGATTAAATACAATATTCAGGTTAAATATGTTATTAAGAATTATTTTGTTGCAAAGTGGTTTATTACAATTCTTTTACCTTTTAATTGTTCAAATAAAACGCAGAGGGTCCATGATTGATATCAGCATACCATACGTTCTCACTTAAGGAAAGTTTCTACAATACTTATTCATGCTAAATTCCTTAGTTCCTCATATACTGACTGAAGAAGGACAAAATTTATGCAGCAACAGCAGAAGGTCAAGGCATAAACAAGCACCACTTAAATCCTTAAAGTAGCCTTGTATACAAAGGTGAACTTTAACTTCTATGCATGTGAATTTAAGTAGTATTTCACACACGTTTGGATAAGTAATGTTTATCTCTGGAAGAAATGTTCCTTGTTTTGACCACCAGAAGGCCTCCTTACAGTGGGAAAGCTGCTGCGGCAAAGCCATTATGCTTTTTCTCTGCTTAGCTTGCAAATTATTTGGTTAACGAAAAAAGAGTGAACAAAGTTTTAAAACATTTTTCTTTCCAACCACATCGAATTTTGATTTTAGATTTATAATGCTTTATTAAGTGTTACATTTGAGAAATATTTCTAGTACCATATTTCTCATAGTCCTCTCCTCTCCATTGAATGCTTTTTATTATGATTTTGTATGCTCAGTGCTGGGAGTTTTCTTCAAATATCCATCTCTTGCACTTCTAGTCTTCCCTAACATACACAGTTGAGTCATTTGTGCCATATTTAAGGTGAGAAAAGGCTGGAGTCCTGTCATATTGTGGTCTGGATTTCATAGAATCTACTTAACAACACATGTGAATGCAAAATTTCAGATAATTGACTGAAGCAGTATATTGGAGATGGAAACAGTTCTTTGTCAGATATTTTCTCTTTATAGGATGAATCTAGAATTCTGAATTTACACTGAAACGCATCTTCCTTTCATAATTTTTGTGTGGAAAGGGCTTTATAATTAAAAAGTTTGTAAGATTTAACATTTAGGTAGAAAAGACACATTCACCTCAGAATTATTGTTTCAGACTACTGTAGTACTATTAAAAAAAAAGAGAATCTTGCAGTCTCATGCATATAAATTTCCCGTGATTTCAAAATTAACCTAGAGTAAAACTATTTAAAAAGCAAGAAGGAAATCTGAGTGTTTTCCCCTGCCAATATTGCTTGCCAGGATCTTTAATCTTTCAAACTCTAGCATTCAATGCAAGCCAAAGGACTGGACTCCAAATATTTTTTCATGCTTTAATGCGCTTGTATTTTACAATCAATGTATTTTAAACACCACAAAGTGTGGTCAATTTTATGATATTTTAAATACCATTGTCAATATATCTCAAATATGTTTTGTTTCTGTTGTTTATTTATTCATAAAAATATCTTTTTGCAGCATGTTAAATAATTACTCAAACATATTGATAAAAAAATAAGTCTCTCTGTTTCTAAGAGCTGGTGCATTAGCACTTCTAAGCTGTTTAGACACAAGCATTTTCAAAGTTAAAACTTCTAAAATGTGTTGCATATCATATGTGACTTTTCCCATAAGACATCTGCATTGCTACTGGACATAAACAAATTAAGTGCTATCTAATTTTGTAGTTCTTAGATATTCTGACTGTCCATGAATCTTTCCTACTCAGTCATCATCAGACCAAAATGTCGTGTTGCTAAACAAGGGCACTGTTGCAAATTACATACACCAAAAATTTGAAAAGTATGCACTGATTTGGATTGCTTTTATTTTCAGGTTTCCTAAAACTAAGGTTTGATACTTTAAAATAAAGGCATTTAAAATCAGTGGACTTTCTAAAACTTGAAACTGTACTGCTGTACTTCATTTAGTCCCGCTCTGAAGTAAAAGTAATTGATTTAAGATTCACAGGTGAGAGTAGCAATACATATTCTTGTTGTTTTTCAAGGATGCCGTTGTCTTATTTATTACAATTACTCATTTCTTGTACTGGAAAAAAGGACAGGCAAACCAGAGTTTGTTATGGTATGGTTTCATTACGATGCTCTCTTACAATGCGAGATACAAAATAAGTAAGTAATAATAATATCAACATAGACTATTGTGGCAGTAAGTTGCAAAATTTATTTTTTCTTTTTATGACTTGTTCTTAAGGAAAAATACAGAACCATTAGTTCAACTTTCATCTCATTAAGATTGCTTAAAATAATAATTGGGAGATTTACTTGTTTGCAACACATTCAGTCACACACTCTTTTCCTCTAATTCAGAGATTTTAAGTATAAAAAAAAATTTTTTTTTAAATGAATAGGCACTTGAGAATGGAGAATGTGAACTTTAAGTAACTTCTAATGCCCATCAAAGTTAAGCCGGATAATTATGTGAAAGTAATTTACATGAGTTTGATTTTGCCACTTCAACTTAAAGCCAGTGATAAAAGAACTGTCCAGTTCCTTCTCATGTATATGAAAGCAGCTAGCACCAATGATTCAACCGAGTGAAACTGTAAATTAAAATGTTTTTCTTCCCACATAGAAATCTACATAAACCAAATGTTCCATATTCATTCATCACCTATTTTACAGTGTAAGCACTCTTTAGATATCACACATCTAAAGGACAACATTGAAACTCAAACCGCAAAAGGCTGAAAAGTAGATATTTTTTTTTCAGAACGTTTTACCAAATAATAAGAATGCTCTTTACTTATTCTTTCCTAAAGTTATCGAGATGAAGTGTGATGAAGGCATTCTATTTACTGGGTTTTTGTTCAACCAAATGTGCACCTACTATTTCCACAGCTGAAGGCCACTTTTTAAACTATCCATACCAGGGTTGGATACTTGCAGTGTGGGCACCAGAGCTTTAACAGGTTTTTGAGCAGATCTGGGCCCTGGGACCCAAGGAACCTCCAAATCAGTGTCAATGTGAGGCAGGTACTTCCAGCCTTCCTGAATTTCAAAGTCTCTGGAAGCTGACTCTCTTACCTCACATCTTGCCTCTGTGACCATCATCCCCTTCCAGCTCCTGCTGGGTTTCAGTTGTCATATTGAACCACTAATTTGAGAATGAAAACTATGGTCTGGCTCATCACTCCTGAAAGATTACCAGCTCCCCCTCTGCAGTAATTATGGGCTCCATATTCTAGGGAAAGCATCACAGAGCGCAAAATTTCCCCTCCCATCAGCACCAGACATCTCTGTTCACCAGGGAAGAATTTTGATGGTAAGGGATCTTCTAAGTGCAGACTATGCAACAGGTACCTGTACTACCTGTATAGTATGGGAATAAGTGATCTCACTGGGCTGTTCTCAACTTAGTTGTAGGTTGTATTTGTGAGCCTAAGTATCTCCTGTAATTTCACATCACCTCAGTTTCCCTAGGGTAGAATGGGTAGAATTCATTAACATTTGAAAAGCGATCTGAAGTCTTGAGATGGAAGGCGATGCATAAGTGCAGATCAAAGAGAACTGTGCACCAATACTGATAAAAAGGAGAACACCACAGCTTAAGCTATAGCCTTAAGTACACCAACCTCAGTGAAATTTATCTGCATGAGTGGAGGTTGCGAAGGATGCCCAAGGACATGGGTAAGCTCTTGAGGATCTGATGGGTGTCTTTAAAGGTATCCTCTGACTTTAGTGGGAATTATCAGTGTTTATGACCTGGCAGGACTGGTTTGTAGACATACAATGTGCCTGTAATTTTATTTAGCATCTGTTTAAACAAAGCATTAGCACAAAAAGATCCCTGATACAGAAGGAACGAACCGGAAGACCTTTTATCTGTAAGAAACTGGTTGAAAGGAAGAGTGGATGATGAAACCACTTTTTTGAGGTAGTTGGTAGTTTATGGAATGAGATATATACTAATATGAAGAGCATCACAAACATGCCTAGACTAAATACAGGTATAATAATATAATCTTCTCCTTCACCCTCTTATGTGAAAGGATATATAAGGAAACAGTTTTTTAAAAAAATCACCAGATAATTCTGCTTTTCCACTACCCTTTTCAGGCATATAGCTCATGATTTCATCCCTCGCAAGGGAGAAGAGAGGAAGGAACAGTCAGGATGGTTAACAGAATAAAGTCCTTTTCCAACTTAAGTCTTAACAAACTGTTATTTTTAGCTTTCCCACAGCAAATGACAAATGCTTTGTCCTGTGACATAAGCCATTGTTTAAAAGGAAACCTAAACTGACTGTGACCCTGTTCTTCTCAAATAATAGTATTGCCCTGAAAACGTCAGGTATTTAAAGCTTCACGTTATGTCATTCTTCTTTAAGGTTGTAACAAAAGTGCAATGATGTACCCTCACATGTTCTTTAACTTGTGAGAAATAACAGGGATCAAAGTAACTGATTAATGTGGACACTAAGGCAAGATTCCGACTTAGCCTGGATGTATCCAACTGCAATGATTTTAATCTCAGCTTTGCCATCAAACACATTTATTTCTGCATGCAGAAGAATTACCCTAATTACCTGGAGTTCCTTTCTTTCTTTCTTTTTTTAAATATTTTTTTTTTTTGGACTAAACATTAAAAAGCTGCTCCAGAGCCCTAAGCACCTCCTCGGCTATAAATCAACAAACAGAAATGCTGCAGACTAGCCCTCAGAACTCACAGATGTTCTTGCACACAACTTACCTACCCACAATGAGCTTGGCTCCCCACCTGCCCACACTCTGCATTTTGCCTTCTGCAGCTGCCTAGGCAATATACACACCAGACAGCACTCCTTGAGAATTGACAAAACAGAGGTCATTCAGACGGATCTTGTTTGAGAGCAGAAGGTCTATAAATGAGAATGTTGTCATATTGCTGCAGCTCAGATACTCCAGAATTGTTCATTAATATTTGTCACTGAGAGATGGAGAGGATGTTGTTTTTGCAAAGTAAATCAGGGATTTTCCTTTTGACAACGTGGTGTTAAGCTTGGGACGTTTCCAGCAGTGCTAAGGGAAGCAGCAAATGCTCAGATGACTTGGAAACACCCTCTGAGCAGCTGGAGAGACTTCCTGAAGTGCTGTTTCTTTTGAAAAGTCCCCAGGGTTCAAGGTCCCTATTACATGCACTGTTACTTCTCTTCTTGGTTCACTATAGTAACGTTGGTCTCCCTTCTTTTGCTCCTGCTTATATCAGCTACAGGTCCACTGAGTCACCTGTATCTCCACTGAGAACACATGGCCTCCGTCTCCACTTCTCTCTTGTTAATCTCTGCTTCTCACTCTCTTGTGGACACCTTCCCCTCAGTGCTTGCTTTTGTTCTGTATCATGCTTGCGTTAATGTTCATGTTCTCTCCCATTTGATAGAACACATTCATTTCCTACCTCTAGCTGGAAATTTTTTCCTCTTTCCCATTGTCACAGTATTTCTTCTCCTAGCGTGCCCAGGAAGAACATTCTGTTCATGTATATGCTGGTGGGTACTGCCTCTGGCCTCGTCCTCTCCCACTTCTCTCCTGCCTGGACACTGGGAAGAGACATCTGATGACTCTTCAGCAGGTATTTTAGGTGAACTAAAAGTCCCAGATATGTCCCTGAGCCCAGCCCTGGCCTCAGGACTGAATTAGTAGACAGAATTTTATACACCAGACACCAGCTAATTGAATAAAACGTAAGTGCCTTTGTCCAAAATTGTATTGTTGAAAACTTCTCAGCTGCCACATAAACCTGAGGCCCTCTAAACTGATTACCATTTCAGGTTTTCCAGACTTGAAGCTCTGCAGGTCAACATATTGCCAGTATTTAAACCCAATTTTGAGTTCTGAAAAATGCTTATCAACACAAGCTTAGCAGTCCAGATCTCACAAAATACAGAGGTATGTGCCCCTTTCTTTTGAAATGCTCAAGGTGTTCCCAGAATTCATGCATAAAATAAGACTAACCATAATGTGGGAGGCCTGGATTTAATTCTATCTTTTGAGGAATACAAGCCAATGTTTCCCATTTCTTAGGAATGATTCCTAAAACCAGATGATAGACCATGCTGGCCTGAGTCAGTGGAAGGTGATAGTCTGTACTTCAGATCTAGTGTTAGAATTGTGGAAGCTTCAGAAAGAGTCAAAGGCATGTAATCTTCCATCCTTACATCTGCATACTGAATAACTTTATGGCTACAAAATTTAGGTAGCAGTGAGGTTTTCTAGAGGTGGGGGTTCCAAGTAGTTTCCCCAGTTGCTTGTTCCTCTCTGCAATACTTTTTCTGAATCTACATAGTTAAAAACATGTAATTCCAAGAATAGGGTTGTGCCACAAACGTGGCTTTTTTGAAGATGACTTCCATTATCATTCTCCTCAAGTCCAGAAGTTGAGTAAAGCTTACAGATACACTGAAAAATTGATCAAGACTGATGGTTTTCATACAAGGATCCCAGTGCAGCCCTATGCTCACTATTGTATTTATACAGTGTATTTACACATTATTTACTGTATTTACAGTGTATGTATAAAAAAAAAAGATCCCTCTGTTTTGTCAGGATTTTACAGTGAGCCCAACTCATCTGTTGCTTTTTCCTCTGCTTCTCCCCCTCAGTGTTCCAACCTTGGTCTTATGACACTGTTCCCCAGACTACCATTGGTAGGGGCTAGGATATCTCAATCACAAATTGGTTATGAACAGAGATTCTGTGCCCAGGTAAATAAGTTTTATAACCAGTAGTGGGTAATTTTCATGTGCTTTAAAAAAATGTTGAATTTGACTTTTAGCCATATCACAGAACAGTTTAAAATAGTCATATTTTAACTGCAATAGAGAGAATAAACAGATAGTAAAAGAGAAAGGCTGGGATATTTTTTTAGGTATATGGCTTTTTTGCTACATATTTTGTGCCTGGTATGGTTACTGGTTAAACTTGTAAACCCATCAAGGTCAAGCCTGAAATTTAGAATAGAGATGAACTTGTTTTTATCAGGATCAATTTGTGGCAACAGCAGTTTTATCAGCAGGGTGTAGTAACTATGGCAGGGGACTGTCAAACTGCCAGTTGAATCTCTGGGAAGCCTATTATGCGATAGGGCAATGATTATTATTACAGTCCCATCATCTTGGTTTTGCTGAAAAATTCTTGTAGAAACATGAGACAATAATTGATAGACTCAATACAGAGAATGAAATTACTTGTCTTTGAGAGTCTAACCTTACCTCCTTCCTCACCTTACTGTCTAAAAATGACTGAAAATACATGAGCAAAAACGTGATGGCACTGTAGAAAAACCTAGACACTTTCTTCATTACTGGAGACTGAAAACTGTGTGGTAAAATCCTGTACGTACCACACAGAACTCAGCCTGAACAGCAGAAGAAGAATCTTCTTCTATAATGCTGATAAAGTTGTATCAGTTATAACATAGCTGCCAAAGACACTGAACAGTACCTATAAAAGTTTAAAAAAAAAAAAACAAAAAACTCAGAGAGGAATGTAGAGGGAGAAGAGTGTAGACCAGAGAAATGGAAGACTGGTGTCCAAAGCCATAATAACCAAACAACTAAAAGCACTAGACAAGTGCGAAAAGGAGATATAGAAATGAAATAACGGAAGGGCTGGCCCAGCATATAGGGCATAACTTTTGTGTTCACAGTGGCTTGCTATGACCACACACAGGTGCTGCCCACAGAAAGTTCATTCCAAGGTCCTGCCCGAGGTCACATCCTTGTGATTACACAAGAGGCAGAAATATTTCATTTTCTGGTATTCTCCCTTTGGCAAGAAGCTTTCTTCATAGCAGCTTTGAAAATATCATACAGCAAGGAATGTACATAGCACATGCCTTAGAAGAGTACTAAGTACCATGTACTTCATGCACCATTCTCTTCCTCTAGGATTCTGTATTGCATATAATCTAGGGGAAAGAGGAAGAAGGGGAGGAGAAAAGATTTTTTTTTTTTTCCATCTGGCTGCCTAAGCTTTCTAAATTTCTCCAAATGCCACTGTCTGCAATGTTTGTACAACTCTGTAAATAACATGTCAATAAGTGCATGTAGAAGTCAGCAACTTTCTCATCTTGCATGATGTCTACAGATTCAGATGGAGAAGTATCTCTGTGATTAGTGCAAATTTTTACTCCTTCAGTTGTCAAGATTTTCTCATTCAAATTAAAGGCAATTTGTAGCAGAGGCTTCTGAAATTCTCTCATGGGTTTGGGGTTTTTTTTTTGCTTTTAACCACATTACTGGTTGCTAACAGAGATTTTCCATTCAGTAAAATCCTGTAGCAAGAAAAATTGTTCACTCAGAGTCTTCTCTTGGCTCAAAAGCACCATGTCATTTTCTAAAATTAGACCACAATTTCAGGTCAATATAAACAAAAAAGGGCAAGGCTCAAAGTAGCCTCTATATTTCCTTCTCTCTTTCTTCCCAGTCTATTTCTCTAATTATTATGGTTTTAGTGTGATCGTTTTGTTTTGGTTATCTGCTTTTAGATATAACTTGCCTCTATCTCCCTCAGACACAGATACTTCCTGGGCTGTGAAGATATATAGCTCTTTCCGGACAGTCAATTTACTGCCATTACAGTAAACACATCAATCTTCCAGTATTAAATCCTGCAGCTAAATTGTAGGTCTTGTCAGAGATTTTGAAATTTTTTTACCGATGCATCCAGAGGGAGGATCAAGCTTTATTTGGTGATTTCTCCCTCTGCCATTCTTTGGTTCGAAGTTCCTGGTTGTGCTTTGGAGTGTGCTAGGTAGGTTAAAGTTCATTAAAAACAGCGGAAAGAGATACACGGTGCCAGCCTTCCCATGCTGCATTGCTAGTATATGGGCATGGAAGGGCATATATACCAAATGTTCCCATCCTTCTTTCTATTCTGAAGATTGAGAAGCATAAGCAATTTTCTTCTCCATCCGTGTGTTAAATCTGTCTCATTCACCTCCTGAAAAGAGGTTCTTCCACTGAAATTGGTTGTACTAGTCATAAACAGCACAGAAGCACAGCTATCGCAAAACCAGCATTTTTTGTGTGTTCCGCAAATGGCTTTGGTTCATGATTTAAATTGTAAAAGTGAGTTGGAAAAGTTAATTTCTAGTCAAGCCTAGGGTTTTTGGGGTTGGGTTTTTTTTTTTTTTTTAATTGATTTGACTTTGTAATGCATTTGGAGGCATAGGGTTTGAAGGGTAGTGCCTGAAAAAAAGTGCTTCAGGCCATATTAACCATTTGAACCACTCCCTTTGCCCCAAACCAGGATAAAAGGCTAGGTACAGAGAGGATCAGAAACTGATAATCACAGAAAAGTACAGCAGGATTGTGTGATCTCAGCTAAAAGAGATTTTAAAATTAAATTTAGATAGACAGGAATGCTGAAAATATGGGCAGAAGCAGGAAGGAAAGGCCAACTTGACTCATGTAGGCAGAAAGGCATGCACAAAATCCCTCAGAGTATGCACAGCTTTTAAGCATCAGTTGAGGTCAGAATCCTTTTATGCTCTTGCACTCAGTTACCCCTTAGGACAGAGACAGTGAAAAAAGAGGGAAAAAGACTATATGGGGTGCAGAAGTACCTCATGTGTTGAGCAGCTGAAAAAAGACCACACTGGTGATCCCGCAGGGTCAGCACAGAACACCAAGGGCAAGACTTGACGAGTGCAAGATCACAACTCTTTTTCCCCACAGTTCCCATGCTCTATATCTTCTTATCCTCCATAAACAAGGAGTATGGCAGTAAGCCAAGATCTTCTCTTTTTTCCTCCTGACTGCTTTAAAAAGAGCTTTTCCATTTGCAAGAAGTAACAGAAACAGCAGTAAAGCTTCATCAAAGACAGGCTGGCTCCTGAAATGAGGGAGTAAAAGAGATAAGGTGACCTTGCTTGAGAAGAGCAAGGCATCTGTCTGAGCAAAGGAGTGACAGGGAAGTCTATTCAGACTTTGCCAAAACCCTGGATATTTATGGCTACAACGTGCCTCTCTAGCTCTTCATCTTAACCCACCCCCACATACGAAGATTGACCCCTAGATGTAGTGAAAAACAATATTGCATAATAGCATTAAAGCAATGGGCTGTCAAGTGTCCCAGTCAATTAAGCCCAATGTTTGCAGTTCCCCTGGCAACCTAATCCTAGGGTGTGTGGATATTTCAGCTTTTTCCATACTGCTAAATAAAACAAGGGCAATGAACAAGCTTGAGCACTGACCTGGTGATCATCCACACTGTTTAATTGCTAGCATGCTTCCAGGTTGCTGTGGCTTATGCCAGTTCTTTGGGAAGTGGTGCCTAAGCCTGGCTGGAGGGATAGCCCATGCAGGGATCAATTCCAATATGCAGTATAGACACCATGGCACCAGGTTTTGTTCCCTCCAGCCTCAACAGTCTTCCAACATCATCCCAGCTTTGCATATCCAGAGATTCCTCATGCTGTACCCTAGAGCAAGCAATATATGAAAACATGTATGAAAACGCCATACATTTCATGTATGAAAACACCATTCTGATGAGACTTCAGCATAATACCTAGGGTTTTTTCAGATGCCTTGTACTGGGGGGAAAAAAAAAATCACAGAAAATAGTTATATTTTAGCCCTAGAAGAGTACCTTTCAAGGTTTGTAGGAGGCCAAACACACAATTGTGTCTAGGCTGGACCACCTCCTCTCAGGGTCAGAAAATTGCTCCTGTCTCATTTAGCAATAGAGATGTAGGGTTTGCATCTCTGCAGGAAGCTCAGTGGTTCCACAGAGCATTATGGCAATAAAAAGGTTAAACCACAGCTAAATTTTGACATAAAGGAAAACATGGGAAAAGGATCCTCTTCTCTTCCACTATGCCACAGCAGCAGCACCATAATTTTACCTACAAAATGTTAGGGATCTCAAGGGAAGGAAACAAGCTAGTGCTGTCTGTCATTGCTCCACAGCCACCTGCAGGCAGTGTGTGCAGGTCATTGCACTGACAGCTCACTTACTTCTGTTTGAACAGGTGGAGTAAGCAACAGAAGATGAACACATTCTTGTAGTAATCCTGCCGGCACTATGGTTTCTATAGACCTGCCATAGTGGCATAAAATGGAGAGGGCTTTAACTTAGACCAAGGTGTGACTTTCTGAAAAGGAAAAATAAACACTCACAACACATATATTAAAAACATAAATCCCATGTGCTGCACCTACATGTCCATATCTCCAAAGCCAGTGCATCCCCAAACTTCTCTGCTGTACTGTCCTGTATTTCATTTTCCCAAATACCTCAGGCTTCCTGCATGGACCCACAGATTTTAATTACTTTTTTTAAACTTGCCTTATATATGGACTGGTACCAAAAATACTTCAAGAAATGTCCAACAAGAGTTAATTTTCCCTAGAACTCTGACTTGGCTGAAACTCAGGGTATGTGAGTAGAAATCATAGCTCTTGGCACCCAGGCTTCATTATCATAACACAGATCTAAACCCATGCAACCCTCTTGTGTGTACTCTACCATACAGCGCTATGTCCTCGCACTGCTATTATTATTAATGTTCTTGTTATTCTGACTTTCAACTTCATCTCAGTACAAATGAGTTCAAAGGCCACAATTAGAAATGGGGACCGGTACACAGGGGCATACACAGAAATCCTCACACACAGAGAAATCCTTTGGCTCCTGTCCCAAAAGCTTATTATTATAATTAAGATTTATATTATAAAAGTAGTTAGAGGTGCCAAAAGAAATTGGGGCCCATTATGCCATAAATACATCTACTACATAATAAATACATAGTAAAAAGCAGTTCTTGCCTTGAAGAACCTGCAGTCGCGAGCTTCAAGCAACTGCTAAAGCTGTGACTGCAATTAGAGCAACAAGGTTTGGGACACACCCTGCTTCCGTAGGCAATTAACATCATTGCTATCAGCTGTGTTATTTACTCTTGCCTCCATATTGGGCTGAATAATTCCCTATTTAAAAAATGCATTCTGATTGACAGAATAAAAAGACAGGAAGAAGAAAGGACTGAGGATGCCTATTCCTATGAGATATTTTAGAGAGGGTGGCCAAGGGCACAATATGATAGTCTCATCATTAACTCTTTTTCAGCTCCTATCATTGAAGAATTTAATTTCTCTGCAATCCATCAAAATGGTTTTAGTACCTATTTCTTTCAAAGTAAGCATTTCCCTCTTGTCCTTATACAATCACCCACAACCTGAAGAACTGCCACACTTTTTGTTGTTATGTAGGGATCATGCCAAAGCAGCAGGAAGTTGGGAATTTAATTTGCTAAACAAGAATCATGGGATCTGTTGTCGTGGTATTAAGGCTTCTGAGATATCACCAAGATCTGCCCATTGCTTGAGCTCTCAGTTTAGTTTGTATCTTTCTACTCCCTCCTCCAGTCAATAATTTCTAACAAATAGCAAACCATCAGAGTTTAGAGATCTAGGCATTCAAAGAATATATGAGTCTGTAAATTGAGGAAAAGTGGATTGCTGAGTTCATGACTCCTGGTTGGGACAAAAGTTATGAGCCCTTTGCCACCAGAGACATACGATAATGGAGAATTGTTCTTAAAGCTAATTTCCTTAGATAAACTCTGTGAAGGTGTTCAGCCACAAAGGGAGTGAAAGGAAAATTAAATGAACCGTGCCAGAAGGTTGTGAATTTCCTTGTTCTGGAGGATAACTAGACCTTATTAATCTTCTTCAAAAGACTTTTTGGAGGACTGTTGCTTAATTTCACATGCTTAAAGTATGTGAATGTCCAAGGCAGCACTGTACATAGTGGTTTCCTTCAGTATGCTTTACCTGATTTTACAGTTTCAGCAGTCTTCTGATAATAGAGTTGGTCACAATGAATCTTTGATTACAGTTACCATGCCTAAAAAACCTGATGTTGAACATTGCCAGCAGTGAACACTATATAAATCCCAAGTATACAGCAGGAATATAAACACAAGGCACAGAAACAAGATATCCTGCGCTCTGCACTAACTTCTTCAAAGTATTAAGTCAACTTGAAGTTCAGTATTTAGCCTCTCTGCGAAAAAGGGCCCCACTCCTTGTTGCAATACCTGTCTTGTTGACTTTCTCTCTGGTGTAGAACCAGCAGCTGCCGTTCACACACCCTGGCGCCTCTTCCAGTGTGATGAGGTTCAGAGAAACCAGCATACTGAGCAAGGAGTTGTCTAAATGAACTGGTGGCAAAAGCATAAGAGAGACTCCTGTACTCACCCTTACCAAGGCACAGGGAGAACAACAATTTTTTTCTCTCTTAAAATTCCTAATGGTGACTCCTGAGATATCCTGCCAAAGCCCTGCCGGGGTTTGCCTGTCCCCACCACTCTGCTGAAAATAAGTTTCTCTCTATATTCACATGCATGAACAGAGATTTGAACCCTGCTCTTCTGACCTACTAGTGAAGGTTCTGTTCTCAAGGTTATAGGGTATCTTTGACCAATACTTTTTTGTTCAACTTAGTATACTTTGTCATTCAACTTACTTATTCATTTTTTGTGTAGAATCTTTGATTATTCTTTGAGTGATAGAGAGACAAATCATTTTACATGGTAATAAGGGTGCTTACACAGAAAGCATGGGTCCCTGAGCTTGACCAACAATAAGGTAAAAATGCAAACTGGAAGATCAGAGATTAAAGGAAAGGCTCACTCAATGGATAACTAACAACTGAGGCTGGTTATGTTGTTCATTTTTACCTAGAGAATTCAGGAACTGAGATTTTAATTCAGATGGATATTTGACCAAAAAAATGACAGAAATACAACAGAAAATACCTGATAGTAGAGAAGGAAATCTAAGTACCTTGCCCCTTCAACACAGTTGTCATTTCTCACCATGCCAGTATATTGACATCTCTTAGATCAGCTGACAGCGGAGTAGGAAATTCAGATTTCAGCTTTAGATATCTCCATCCTTTTGTACACCTAGCCTTAAGTCTCTCTGTGCAAGGCACTCAGCCATTTGGTGCTAGTACAGCTAAAAGGCTTAGTCATGATCTGGATTAAGGACTGTCTACAATTCCAGCTGATCCGCTGAGCATGATTCATGACAGTGGGTCATACTCACAGAGGCATTTTAGAGCATCATGGATTTCTAAAAACAGACCAAGAAAGCTAAACACTGCACTGAGAACAGAATTTCTCCCCTAGTCAGGAGAGAAAACAAACCCTATATGACAGAGGGTGTCACAGTATTTACTATGTTACTGAAGGTGCTGAGTTTCCTGATGGTATGGGGTATATTTGTAATGGAACAAAATACAATTAAATAAGACATTTATTCTCTCTCTCAGAAGCCTGAGATTTACCAGTACTTTAAAAAAAAAGGTATAATCAAGAGTGTATTAATTACAAAGAAATATTTAATATACTACAACTTTCTGTCTGCTGCCAGCACCTCAATTATATTCAGTCTCTTATGTGCCTGCAGCCACAGGCATGTCAATACTACACACTGAAGGAAAAAACAAATTCATGTCTTATTAAATTTGCAACTGTTACCGCACCCATTTCACACCTGAATTTCTCATCCTCCAGGCAGATTTCACTTACTCATTTTCAAGTAAAATGCACTGTGTAAGAGTTTGATTCACCATTTAGACTCTTAAGCATGCTCTTTCCTTCTCCTCTAAAAAATTGTATTTCTGTGGCCAATGGAGAACCATCAGATTATGAACCATCATCTCTTTCTCTCTTCCATTCAGAGTTAAAATCATAAGAATACAGTTTATGATATAAAGTTCGGCTTGCATAGTCTGTTTTTTCCTATAATGAAAATTCAGGTCTTATCATTCAACAGCTTCCCATATTGTCTTATCATCTGCATTTAAAAGTGAAAGGAACTGGTTTGCCTTTTATATTACTTAACTTTTTGCCATAATGTGTAGTTAGACAAATTCACACAACTGAAATTCTTTTCCTTCTGTTTCCATGCATACAGGTGAGACCTGACTCACCTGACACTACAATTTATTTATATGAGGAGATACTTAAATTCATAGAAGGAAAGCAATGGTAGGAAAAAAGACAGAAAGAAAGTGCTTAGATAAGCCAGTTAAGAGTCATAAATACTGTTGACAATTGTTTATTTGATTGATGGGGTACTGGACTCTACCTTTTTTACGGTTATTCACTGTGAGATAGGAGAGCTTTAGGAAGGGACACTGCAGAAGCTTTCTGCTTTCTAGGACATCCTGGTCTTACTGATTGAACATGTACATTTACATCCTCTCAGGCAGAAGAAGGTTGTGAATTCAAGTGTCCAACAACCCACTTGAGTTTTCTAACTTAGACAGTTGCCTGGCTACTGGATGGGGATGCAAGGAGCATCACTGCCGCTTCCACTGCTTGTGCAAGGCCTGACTAGAGAGCCTCTTCATAAAAACCCCACACAATTTGGCCATGTAGGTGGATAGATTGAAGAACATGCAGTCTATGGGTCTCAGCAAGGCTCAGATGCCTACTGTCTCAGTATGGCCAACAAGACTTTTAGTGTGCAGGGAGGTTACTGAGGAGACTTTTAAGCACTTCATGCTTTGGGAGTCTTTAGATCCAGCTTACATTTTAGTAGAGGTTTCAGAAATGAAAGTGCTAAGCTTAAGAACCTGCACACACAGCAAAGTGACTTCCATGTGAGTACAATTCACTAGCTAATTGATGGGAGATGTGGAGGTGCTGGAAGGTAGTCTGTTTTTCCCCCTAATTATGAGCAACACTGGTCATCCCCAGCAAAAGAGAGTAGTCAGCAAGTGCAGTGCAGTCAGTAGTCTTGGGCAAAGAAACTGGATCAGTCTATGAAACGTGGGACCCCACCTTGCACAGGAAGGCCACTGTGTTGGTCACTAGCTCTTTCCTGTTGCACTAATCATTTGTGTAGCTGTTTTGAAGGGTTGTATGCTGAGGCTATGTAACTCCCTTAGATATTTTTCAGATATACTGATGTCCAGGGAGTCATCACTTTTCCAGGGTGGTGTAATATTTTTGTGATCAATATCCCCATGAGGACCAGTTTCTTATACAAAATACAATGTATCTCTGTAAACTTGTGAAATCCTCAAGAAATGGGAACACACAGAGAAATCAGAACATAAGTTGGGATTTGCAGAATTTCTGCTGTGAAGACACTTAGTAGGGCTTTAACCAAATACCTTTAGGTTTTGAGTCAAATTTGCTACTGACATGATGATTGGAACTAAGACTACTGACATTTATGTCATTGGAGACTTTGATCTTGTGTTACCTCCACTATATAGTGAAGATGATTCTCAGTTCTCACTGTGAGTGCTGGTACAAAGGCTGTGAGAGTTAATTTATGTTTGCAAAGTGCTAATTGCCACCTAAATACTAAATAATAATGGAAGTTACCATAGTCCGACTACTCTCTTTGTTCTTTACATCACTATCGTATTTTTGGTTACTCATCAATGTTCTCATGCTTCCTTTTCCTTTTCCTGAATCATCATTATAAAGCAACTGTTTAAAGGCAACAGATTGCTCACAAATCCTGAGCAAACCTACTAAGTGCAAGAATAGTTCAGGTCTCTGTTTTTCCCATTTGTTTTTAAGACTACCTACATTTGATATATACTGGTCTCTTCTTTTTGTCTGTGCCTCATGTCCAAGTATTTTAAAGCTTAAACCAGAAGGACATTGCCTGAGCTAGCAGGAGGGGATGGAGGAAATCCTATACTGGAGGAACAATTACAGGAAGCTGACACAGCCATTAAGATGTTTAAAAGAATCAACTGAGAAGAAAGTGGGTTTGGTATGGTGCCAAGTTAGAGAAGGAAATGGCTTGTACTCAGGGGATGGATATCAAAAAATAAACATTAAAAAATTGCAAAAATGGTTTTGTTAGTATTTAGCTGAAAACAATATTGCAACTTTGAGACAATCTGTGCCTGTTCACCTGCTGTAAAGTAGGTAAACAGAGGTCACATCTTTCCAGAGAGGGATTCCCTCAAAACTGGGGATACTCCCAGTAGGAAAAGAGCTGTCAAAACCTTGTACCCATCTTCATATGGCCTGACTATGAAAATTAATGTGACTGAACCACATTGTATTGGGACTCTATCCAAGTGGTCCATTAGGAGCTTATAGCATCTGGCATAACTTCATGCTGCCTGAAAGTCTTACCGGTAATCTGCAGTGATCTGAGAAATAGAGAGGCACATGTGGCTTAATTCCTCACTTTCAATAGCTTTCTAAAGCTATGGTTCTTTTCCTGGGTCTCCCGAATTTTGCTGAGTTAAAAGACCTTGAATTTACATACTCTCAGTAAAGACCTTCATTTTAAACAATAAAATCTTCATGTTCATGAAACATATTCCCATCCTCCTGCAGATGGTAATGCTGACCAGAAAGTTCATGTTCCATCATCAAAGAAGAATTTATCATATTCTGCCACTTCAGGGCTTGCACAAGGAAATGTGATGAGTCTGCATTTACTCCATGTCTACAGAGTGACTGAGTGTACACAGTCTAGGACTGAGAGGTGTAGAGGGTGGACACAAGCACACAAATGGTCATCAGGAAACCTAAGCTCCTGGTACCCTGGCAAGTAGACAGAAACTACCCTATGAGGACTGAAAAATCTTCTTCACAGTGAGAAGAAATATGTTACAAAAAGATGGAGAACTGCATCTGGGTCTGGAAGGCAATAGGGAAAATGAAAGGGAATGACTGTGGTTGAACAAGAAGTGGAGATAGATAGGAGTAGAAGCACTTAGTTGTTTATTAACATAAAATTAGAAAACACTGTATGGAAAATAGGTGGGGTAAGAGATAGAGAGACAAAATAATCAAAGAGCTGGGATGTGGAAGGGTCACTGGGACAAGCTGGTCTAGAAAGCTGGGATGAGCAGAAGGAAAGTAGAAAAGTGGAACAGATTCTGGGCAGTGAGATGGAGAGTGACAGAAGTGAAATAGCTGAAGAGCAGAGACTGAAACAAATCACGGTGTAAGGAAAAGAATAGAGAAAGTGATGTATTGAAGAAGGAAATAGAATTAAAGTGGGAAAACAGACATAAGAGTCAGTGCTCATTAAAAATCACCCTGTTCCATAATCTTCAAGGGAGCCTTACTGCTGTCAGCACTGCTGTCAGAAAATATCTGTGAGCCTCGTACCATCATTAGCAATGTCTGCATGGAGGACTCATGTATAAATTCATAGGAATTAAGTCTGAAGAAACCATTGATTTCCAAATGCTCAAAAAGGAATCCACTCTTGACTTGAAGACAGGAAAAGACAGAAAATGTCTAATCACAGTTGAAACAGAAGTCAGTTTATGGCTTCCATTACAAATTCACCTTTTTTAACTACCAGTCACGAGTGTTTGTTATCTCTCTGTTAGGATAGAAAATAAATCTTTTCCATTCTATTGTTTCTCACAGATAGGGTATTTAAATTCTTAAATGAATCACTGATAGTATTTAAAAGCTAAACAGATTGAGCTATTTAGGTTTCTCACAGGTTTCAGGTGGTAAGTCATCTTTGTTGCTATCATTTTCACCAGGCCTTTCCCTTTCTGGTGATAGCAGTTGGAATCTCCTATCATTTCAGTGCTCCTTTACTGAACTAACCCAATGATTTAGTTAGTTAAGAAACTGACACCTCGGATAAATTCACACCTTTATTAAACAATTATTTAAAATACTTAGGAGATTGTACAGATAATACCACTGGACTTCACTGGCATGTCCCTAATAATTTGCCATTGTAAATTGAAACAAAAGGGTCATAAAGAAATACCAGGCCTGCATATCAGTTTCTAACAGATCTCATGGCTCTGCACTTCTTCTGATATCACCAAATGTGATGTTGACCTTTTTATTTTACCTTAAAATAAGCATTAGAGTTTAAGTGTATGACCATTCCTAAGAGTCACACTGCTTCAGTAATACCTAGCATAACATATTCACATACCCAAATGTTCGGTAGCGTTTTGGTTCATTTTATCTCAAAGTAGCAAGTAAAATTTTTAGGAGAGCTTTATCAGGAATTATTTCTGTTTTAAACTTCATAATATATGTGTGTGTCATTATATTATAGTACTCTTTATGATTACATAATTATGCATTTAATCTAGAGTTACAGCGTGCACTTTATAGCTAAATTGATTGTTGGTAATGACTAAAATCATTATATAGACCTGGACTCTCAGTTCATGATAAGAAATAATTCACCTCAGAACGTTCATATCTTCTCTCTCTCACAAGGAAGCCACATAGTCTGGCATTTCTCAAAGGCAGGTAAGAAAACTAATCATCCATATCTTATTCATACTGAAAACTGTACATTTCTCCCTTTTGATGTATGAAAAAGGTCATGTCAGCCATGGACACTTAATTTTCTGTATCTTTTATATGAATGTATTCCACTAGCCACAAATCTGTCCAAAGGAACTATCCATCTCTTCATTAAACTCAGTCCTTTTTTCCCTTTTTAGGGTTCATGGTATAATCATGAGTAAATCGTTGTAAGTTACCTGCTTAGTCCACGTAGCCAGGTTGTTATGTAGAATGTGAGGTTTTCAAGTCTCCTGCTTAACTATTGCTTAACAATGATTGTGGTTTTTTCAGTTTTCCCTTTTTTAAAAATAGGAGATTACACAACTTCCATGTCTTTTACATTAAAATAATATTTTCATTGAGTATTAATATTGAGTAAGAAATGCTAGATGTATCTGTACCATGCCAGTTAAGCAATCTAGAGTATATGCCTTATAACACAAGCTATTACTTTTTGAAGGAAGGTAGGATTTTTGTGTGTATGATGATATACAGTGCACAGTAATCTGATTTTAAACATTAAGATATGTAAAATGTAGTTTATCCATGCTTCTTTCTAGCTAGACCTTGTTTTTCCAACAATACCTCAGTTCTGTGTTCATTATATTTTGTTTTATTGCTCTATCCAGTTTTGGCTGTTAGAAAGCAAAAGCAGAGATTCATGTATTTCCATGTAAAGTTCTGCTATTTGAAAATAGAAAGCATTTTCTAAAAGGCAATGTGTTGCTTATAATAAATGTGGTCTGTCATGTATCATAGTGTGATAGACTTTAGTAAATACAGGGGTTTCATCAGTGAGTATCACGTGAATAATAAGGCTAGGTCATTTTAATATCCTTCTCTGTGAAACCAACATGGATAATGTCAAGGAATACGTCATTCACCCAAAAGATTCATTCAAGCACAAGCCAATAAGGCAACAAAGACTGGTACTATTCAGAAGGCAAAAGAGAAAGCCTCAGGCGTACCCCAATCATGACACAGTTCAGAACGCTATGCCAGGGTCAGAGAGCTCGATGGAGAGGTCCCTGCTCCCTTTGCCCATCAAAAAGTGGCAGGAGTATAAGAAATTTGTGAACCCAGGAAAGGCATGTTGCACAGAAATATGTTATTTGGAATTGGATAAAGGAAGAAGCATGAGGGGTGGAGGCTTGCTGTTGGGTATTGTTATTTTCAGGGGACAGTTGTATCCCCTCACACAGCCATAGCATTTCTTTCTGAGCAGAGTGAACTCCATCTAAGCTGGAGGCTGGAGAAAGCTGCAAAAAATCAAGAGTGTCCTCAGGGGGAGCACTGCAGCACCCCTAAATCACTTACAGCATCTGCACCCCATTAGCTCTCACAGTATTCAGCGTGGCCCTGGACTGCCCCTTCAACAAACAGAAGATGCTAATTATCTGACAGTGGTATCTGAGAAGGCAACAGAGCAAGTGGTGGGTTACCATAGCTGTCCAACAGCAAACACAAAGAATAGCAATAAAACTTTGTTTTCTTCTGTCTGTACGGCTGGCTGAAGCAATGTGTCCCTCCCTAATCAGGATTCATAGCCCTAAATCCTCTCCTGTCTTTTCTCAAGAAATGTCTCAAAATGTAGAAAAAGCTCCTTCTTGTAGTCAACTGCTTGCTAATCATCATACCTTCCCTGGGGGGAGAACCAGTTCAAATATTTCTTGCAGTGATTTGAAGAGTTTTTTACCTTAGGAGACAGTGCAAACAACAGGCTATGCAGTATGATGGAGTGCATTCCTTCTTTTGATGGTATTCTATTTTGCATGAAACAATGACGTTTTCGTCAGATGCAAGAATAAAGGCAAACTCCTATGGGTTTGGACACTCACTGGGCAAAAAGCAAAAGCTAGTTTCTAGCCCCTGTTCTGGGCAGTACTTTGTGTAAAACTCTGAAATGATATCTGAATCCTATGTGTCTGTATCCATTATTGATAAACACTGTTTAACCACTAAGTCTTACTTACATGAGGCACCTAAATCCCATAGGTGAGCACAGCATCTTTTGTCTGTGGGTATTTTAGACATTCCCTGCTTTGCAATGTGAGTGACGTCCTCTGCAAAGGAAGAAGGTGCCTAACGTGGATGCTGTAAGTCTGTCAGATAATCAATTATTAAAGCACAGAATCAGTCCATGCTGCGATATCTGAGGCTGCTTTGTGAACCTAAGCACTCCAGACAAGCAGTGGTAGAAACATGAGTGCCTGCAGAATGCAACTGCTCCTGTGGTTCAGTCAGCAGCCAAGCTGCGGATTTGTGGATGAATATCCTGGACTTAAAAGCACAGGGAGACATTGTAGTACCCTGGTTCTTTTACAGAGATAGCTCTATCTCTAGTTTTATACTTCAGGGTTAACACACAATGATATTATGCAATGATCATTTAGTGAATGCTTAATTCTCTTTGGGAATTGGGATTTCCTCATATTCAAAGTCCTGCATAGCTGGAAGGGTATCTGAACTTTTGGACTCAGTGCTTATATGTTCTTAAAAAGGAAATTGATTCTACAGACACTGCGAGCAGATAGGTTGTGTTCAAAAAACAACAAATAAAACAGCTTTTAATATTTCAGATACTCTAGTCCAGAGATTTGCAGTACATCTGACAAGACGAATGAACCCAAACTATCAAGAATATACAAGTATTTTTTCACTGGATGAATTAGTGAAGCTTTCGCTTTAATTTGTTCTTAGAAGTTCATTGAGAAAACTGCATAAAATCTATTTTACTTAGAGGAGAGACAGAATTTGCTCATCCACATACTGAACAACCAAAGATGGCTCAAAAAAATAACCATCAAAATAAAAGGAGACTGAAATTTTCTACAAGAGCTACATTTTAAGTCTGTCTTCCTTTCAGAAATCTTAAGTAGGAACTTGCTTGTTATATACTCCATTAATCAAGGATTCTGTAAATGAACATCTTATTATTTTTTAAAGATATGATATGGTTTGTTGCAGCCAAAGTCAGGCACAACAGAGCTATTGTTAATGTGATTACAGCAGGTATTAGTACCACGACCAGGCACAGAAGCTGCCGTACCGGAGATGAGGAAACAAGACTTCCAGTTCACGTAAGTCCAGCACAGTCAGCTTTGAAGTGCCAGCTAACACAGCTCAGTTCCCAGGATACTCAAATTAGCCCTAACAACACTATGCGTGGTAGATAGCTGAAGTTTAGTTCATTTTACATTTCTGTAAATATAAATCAGAATGATAAGTCAAGTAATTTTCAATAAAGGATGATCAGTAATCTACTTTAACAGTGTTCATATAAATATTGAAGACAGAATTATTTTTACATTACCACTAATGAAGTAGTAGCTTTTCATAGTAACTGCTTTTCATTCACATCAGCAACAACTCTATTTTTTATTTAACATTAGAACTAAATAGGAAGAATTATGGCCATAGCCCTTGCACTATGATTAAAATACTCCATTGCCAACAGAAAATGTAAAGGTTGACAGCACTGTAAAAAAGCTGATATTGCAGAATTTCTGCTCTGCCCTCCACAGCTTAAAGGCTGATGTTGTACTTGAAGAAAGAGGTGAGACAGTCACAAGTTCATGCTTCAGACTTGTCCCTCTGATCTACAGTTTCGATTGACATTGGGCAAAGAACTGAAATCCTCAGAAGAAGAGGGGAGAAATTCTCCCGAGTCTTTGATCAGTCCTTCAGTCTTTTTGACCAGGTTCTCCACCTCTAATATAGGGATACCATTATTCTTTTGTCTAAGTTTTTTAGCCACTAAAAGGATAAATATCCTACATAACTTAGAAAAGTTTCTTCAGTGCAAAATACTCATATAAACTAATTTAGGATACTTGAATAATCTAATTTCAGTTCAACCCAGGCACCAAAACTGTGGGCCTAAGGCAAGATTTGTCCCACCTAACCCAGACACCTAAATTAGCTGTCCAGATTCCCTTGAGTCATTAGAGTTCACAGAGAGAGAAACATATACTGAGACATTTATGGTGGTGTAGTGGGAGATGAACCATGCAGGACCCCTCATTCTCCATCGACTCCAGGAAGTATAGAGTGAACTGCACTCCTCTCGTAGGCAATTTGATTGCCCGAACTTACCTGAGCTGGATCTGGATCTTAGTTCTGCACTGAGCCAATGGAGGGTGTTAGTGAGCTCACATAAGCACCCCATATAATCTAAAACAGGTATGGCTGAAAAAAAAATGGAGTAGGAAACATATCATCACTGAAATGAATTAGAATGTGCCCGCCACGTCTCAGACTTAGAAATTAGTTTACTTACAGCTATTTTCCTTGCCAAAGCCGGTGTATTCATTTAAGGAGAGACTTTGCTCTACTTTACTAGTAAGAAAGGAAAGAATGTCTCTTTGAAAAAGTTTTTCATGCCCTTCTCTCATTCTTGCTTGTACATATCAATTGCTGTTGTCATATTTTCCAGTCTTAACGTCCCCCTGAGTAATTATTGCCACACAATTAAGAAAGCATTTGGAATGGAAAAGTAATTTGTTAGAGTTTCACTCTAAACCGATGGTGTACTGCTGGGCTTTGACTGATAACCTTTCCCCTGACAACTTGCTGGGATCTGATGACTGTTTAGGTTCACTCGTTACTGATTCTTGATTTGAATTGTCTGTGACCTGACCTTTCAAGTAGTATATTTTCTTGCTGTAACTAACACATTTTGACAGGTCAGTAGGGGCCAGCTTGACAATCCTTAAAGCACAGAAGACATATTTATTTAGTTTAGAGTACAGAGCTTTTTTTCACTATTTTTCTTCAGAGTTTGATAGGTTAGCCCATAGGATTTTCTGTCCTAGGATTGGTTTCTGTACTGTTCCTGTTACATTCTCTATATATTTACAATACATGTTAAGCAAACTACTGTTAGTGTTGAAGAAATCAGTTAAAAAGACTAATAATAAAAATTCTGGGTTAAATTAAAAGAGTAAAATGTGCCAGATTTCTTTCAGAAATCAGATAATTTAAGTAAAAATCTCCATGTGCAGAGCATTGGTGTGTAGAAGATTATGTATGGAATATATTGCATATAATAATATTTTTTAGAATAATGCTAATGGATATTCTAAAAGGTATGTATTAAGATGGATGTTCTGCATGGTGCTAATGAAAGGTTACAAGCCCACTTGTAACCACTGTAACCCAAGTCCTCCTTCCACCCCTCTCTGCTGCTGCAAATCTGGCACTGATAATGGGGCTTGCACGAAAAAAAATAAAGACAGAAGGGTTGGGTTATAATAGGAGACTATTAAATTAAAAATATTCAAAGAATGAAAGGTAAAGCTGTGTTCAGTTTAGCTCTTCTTCCCATCTTTAATAAACTTATGTAACGCTACACAAATGTGGCTAACACTGAGAATTCAGTTATACCCTCAGCTTTACACTTTTTATCGGCATTTTAAAAGCTCTGCCAGGATGCCATTGTACTTTGCACACATACCACTGTCAAGCAGCATTTTGCCTTCATTCTGCTCCACTATTGTTTTAAACCTCTGTGTTTATTTCATACTCTTGGACAGATGTTCCTGCTTTTTTTGTATGGTACCTTTTGTAAAGAATAACCTCAACAGGACCTTTTCATGAATGTCTAGCATATATTAGGAATTAGTATTATTAATTTATTATGCAAAATAAACATTCTGGAGTTGCCTGCTGTGACTGATACTTTACACATTTAATAACAGTGAGAAACAGAATTGAACAAACAGAACCAACAAACTCGCAAGTGATCCATAAACTGTTGCACTGTGTAGCACAGAGAAGCTTACTAGGACTTCTGAAAGGATTTAACAAAGAAGACTTGAAATTCTCTAATTTTAACTGAATTTGAAATTAAAGGGAATTTGAAATTCCATGTTGCCAGTTCGAAAGGAAGTACAACAAAGAGAATGGCTTGAAGTACTGATAGGCAGTAACGGGACTCTAAAAATCATAACTGCTTATAAAAGGTTTTTAAATGTCAAGAAAAAACTCTGCTTGCAGCAGTTTAAATTATGTGTTCTAAAAGTAAACAATCTGGCTGCATTAAAATGAGTAGAAAATAATAACGCAAGTATTATCGATGCATAATATATAACAATAATATGACATCATCCAGAACAGCAAGTTCAATTTCAGCTATGCCATTATCGTGGAACAGTAACTGACACAGCAGAGTTTGTACTAGTTAATGATAATTACTGTGAGCAGTAGGAAAAATTATCATATTTTCTTAGGAAGGAATGGGAATGTTACAATTCCGCAAATTAATGACTAGCAGTCAGTTGTGAAAGCTGGCCTTCCTCTTTCGTCTTTTCTCCAAAATCAAGAATCAAAGGACAATCACTGATATTGTCAGGCATCTCATTTAAAGGTGACAGATGGAAGTAAGTTTTTTTACATAACATGTAATTAATGGTATTCTTCAGACCATTGCTTCAAATTCATAACAAAGCCAAAAATTTAACAGGAATTTTTATAGCATTAGACAATTAAAGAGATAAAAAGAACATTGTTATATAGGTCTGTAAGATTATACACACACAAGATATTAAAAGAACTTCATTAGAATTGCAACATCATCCTTTCAAAAAAGTTGGAGAATGCTAATATTAAAGTTGCCTGCACAACATTAATTCAGCCTTTTATGAGTGTGATTATAATACAGGCTTAAGTTAAATGATCACATCCTTTTTTCCCACAGGACTTCAGCCTCATTTCAGTCATGTTCCAGGGACATGTCCAGGCAGAGTCAAGTTTATCTGCCTACGCACCCAGCAAATCAAGTGTAAAAAACCCCAAGCCTAACAACAGTAAAAAACCTCTGGTCCAGAAGCTGTACAGTCATGTTAACAAAGTACTGCATTTGATTTAATATGCCTCCTGCAGGAAGGCTGCATGGCTTCCCTACCGCAGCTGGCTTGCTTCTGGCCAAGGGAATGCAAGTGTGGTAGGCAGGGCACCCTGCAGCCAGCCGTGTAGGTTTGCCTGCGGCTATATCTTGCCAGAGACAGCACTTATACATCTTCGTTGGCAGATGCAGATTTTTAATTTTGAAAATATTAAACTCGGCAGTGGTCTCTCAAGCAACTTATGTTTTCCACTCTTTAAATTCATTCGAGACAAAAATGCTGCTCCGCATTACAGACTGTTTCACTGAGTGGCTAATTACTCCGGGGAATGTTGCATAAAGTGTTTTGCATCTCTGAACATTTCCCCACCCCTCTTTTCTGGTTTTAAAACAGTCCCAAGACAATTATACCTGTGAATAAGCAGCTTCCAAAACGCTGATTGTTACCACAAGGAGGACAGAAAGCCAGTTGCCGAGATTGCAAGGAATAACATTCAGAAAAAGGTGGTCTTCACCGTTCTCCTTTCCTACCTTCATGTTTCTGCTGCAGAAATAATTTGAACGGGATGTGACAGACAGCGTGTGAAAGTGCTCTGTACTGTCACCAGTGTCTGTGAGTATTTCTATATCCTGTAGTATAAAGTGCAAAACTGACATCAATACAAAAATAATGTGTGCCAATTTTTCACATTAAAATAATTAGCTCTCTAACGTTAGTCTTATTGAAACTGCATGTGGAAAATACTTGGAAAAAATCAAGGTCATTTAACCATTTCACCAGCGTGATTTGCAGTCCACCTCAGTTATGCACAACAACAACAAAAAAAAAGAGGACATTTTCAAATGCTTCCACAAAATTTAGAGACAGAAAAATTGCTTGTTTCAAACATGCTCTCCAAAAAGGTCTTTTTAAGATTTGATTATTTGGCGTTTGAATAAATCCACAGAAGGGCAACATTTCAAGGACAGTAATTGCAGTACACTTCCAATTCTATCCAAAAAGCCCACCTACAAAACAAATCTAAAAGCTTACAGCTGAATGGATTAAATTATATCCCAAAAGCCAGGAAAAATATATGTTGCCAATCCATTTGTAAACATTTTTCTAATTTCAATTAATGTAAGTTCAAAGTAAATCTCCTGATTCAAGTGAAGTTCTTCAGAGAGATATTAGTGCAAATAAAGTCCGAATCTGACATAAGAGATCAAAAAAAACCTTTTTAAGGAAAAAAAAAAATAGTTTGACATAATGGATTATTCTGATTATTATTATTCTTCTAAAGGTTACAGAAGGATAAGATGATTAATGGTTGGATGATGCATCATGCACTTTCAAAGTTGTTCAGCACGCTTAAAGTTACCTTGTATTTTTAAGGTCTTCTTAAGTGCATGTTAATGCTGAGACACTCTAAAACACCTATGACCACCTAAAGAAAATTTCTTCAGATCAATTCCCAGAAAAAAATTTTACTTGGAGTAATAGTTATAAAACACTGCAACATTTATCTGTGAGTGTAGAAAACTACTATGAATGAGGCTTTTGAAAAGCAAGGCTCCTAGAGCTCGGTTCTTCAGCTTACAAACAAAATGTATGGTAAAAATAATCTCCTTCACTGATATTTGCGTTATAAGGACACCGGCTCTTGGAGAAAAAAAAAAAAGAAAAAATTCTAAAAGAATGAAATATCATATAAATCAGAGTGAGTGAGGCATTTATCCGCACAGGGATGATTTCTCTATGTAGATATTACAGCAACACTAATGTGAGGCTGCCTTCAGGCTAATTATGCTGGGGAATTCAACTCGTTCCAAAATCAACCCTACAATTGTACAAGATAGAAATACCCAGAGTTGGGCCATGTAACACAGTTCCTATGGGCAAAATGGAAGCTAATGTTTTAAGTTAGTGTCTAAGCAGAAAGAAGGATATGGTGTGATGATAAGGACTGGGTGATGTATATGCTGAGTCAAGGCAATTCAACTCGTAGGGGAAAAGAGACTGACCAAAAAGGCAAAGCTGTGGGAAAAAGCAATAGGAGGTGAGTTCAGACAAGTAGACAGGGAGGATCTGTGTAGGGAGAAAAGGGAGATACGTGAACTACATGTGTTGGGCAGTTGTAGCCACTGAAGAGTTTAGAAGGTGATGTATCATGGACTGAATAATAGATCAGCATAAAAATAGGTTTTTGGCACATAAAAGTAGGTCTGCGGCATTCATGTATTTACATGAGGAAATCAAACCCCTGATCTAATTAATTTATGTGCTGAGTAAGTATTAAATAGGGCACTCATTATCATAGTGTCTAGCCAACAAAACTGACCAGCTGAAACATTTCCCATCATTGCCCAGAAAGTGGTGGAATTTAATAATCCTGCCACTAATACACAAATAGGTATTTCTAACTTTCTGAAAACTTTATCACTGAACCACTCTCGCTCTCAGTAAATTGCCTGTTAGGCAGTATAGGGTTATTTTTTCGATTAATATCTGTCTATGCACAGACAAATTCAGACTTTTGTAACATAGGTGTCACTGTAGTGTCTTTACTTAAATAAGGATGCTTTCTATGAAAATGAAAGTTTGGAGAAATGTTGTGCAAAGATGTTGCCAGTAAATAACTTTCTCCAGAACTGCTTGCTTTGTTTTTGAGACATTCTTGACCCAGTTATGCCGTGTTTTGTCCTCTCTCTTTGTATAGTTTTACACCAGGGTATACATAATAGGTGCCAGTATGATCATCTTAAAGAAAGGGTAAACTAAGCCAGTTAGCACTTCTAGTACTTATTGCTCATGGATGCTCATGAAAACTTTCTTTGAACAGCCAGTTTCAACAGTGTCCAGTCACATGCTGCTTAAGAAGACTCTGACAAGAAAACTAAGTCTGGTACCATATTCCTAACCCTAAGTTGTTCTTGTTGTAGGTAACACTCTAAATCTCCAGGTGATTGTAACAGAAAATCAATTTCAAAAAAGCTTCTAACTATGTATTCTCAGTCACAGGTTGATTATAATAAAAACCGTGGTGCTCAATCAAATGGTAGCTGTAACACATGAATTGCACCAAACTTGCTGACAGAACACCTCTCTGGGCCACAGTCACACTCACTGTGTTGTGCACAGTATGCAGAAATAATAAACAATGAGTAATAGTAATCTTCAGTTTAATAATCCAGTTATTAAAGTGGATGGGTGGTTTTCTCATAAAGCTACACTTTTTTGATAATTAAGTTAGGTCCATTCAATGGTTCCAGAGAAAGTGCTGTCATTTTTAATTCTACTTTACAAAATATTCTAGCCACCTATTGTTCTAATACAGACAACACCTGTGCTTCTGTTTTCAAACTCAAACATTTTTGAGCTTAGAAGAGGTAGGGGCATGAAGTAAGAAATTAGGTTTTCTCTTGAGATATCTGCAAAACAAAATGCAGCAGGACCAACTAATGTTACTGTGATCCACTACTATATTGAGGATACTTAAAGAAATCTCCCCGCATGCGAGCTATCCACTTTGCATTCTTGACTAATGTCAAAGTCTATGTGAAATCAGTGGGAGCTATGATACACAGAGTGCTCAGCTGATCTCATTGATATAAGAATATCCTTACAGCTTTTCTATTATGCCACACTGCATAATGTGCATCGGAGTTTGACAATACTACTGCATAATGGATCATACCTAAAAGGGAATGTGACTTGCAGACCACTTCCTTCTCCAGTTCACCACCACCACTGTGGCAATGACAGCATGTGTTTATACAGAAAAATAATATTGGGAAAGTATTTTCTCTACTCCGTACTGTAATTTAATGTGATTCAATGGTTAGAAGGAAAGGAAGTCACGCCATATGCTTGGTGTGTTCTTTGCAGATCATTGACTGCAAATTGGGAACAACTGTTCTAAATCACGTATGATTTGAAAGAAATAAAGATCCTTATCTTGCTGAGTTCTGAGTATTTACTGGTTTTTTTTGCATGCTTGCAGCACATGAGAGGAAGCTAAGGTCAGTGGCATATCCTACACTAGAACAAGGAAATTAATCTTACGTTGTTCTAGACTATTTCTGGAGTAAGGAGACCAGGCTTGTTTCATTTTAAATGTACCTTAAATGACTAAGATTAAGTATACTAAAACAAATGGTACAACGGAGTAATTTCCACAACTTTGCAGAATACTGGTACCACAGAGATCAGAGTTCGAGAGCTGCTGGTACAACATACCTATCTTAGGAGGTACTAATACATACCTTGAATCCAAAGTACTAAGGGAATGAACTAGACTGATGAAATTATTAATAGGATTCCTTAATTAATAACTAAGTTTGTAATATTTCCTTTTTTAAATTTTTCTCTTAGTTTGAGTTTATAACTGTATTACTTGGTTGTCATTTGCAACTCATGACTGAAGCATCTGTCTTTTCTTTATAAATGTAAACTTGAACTTTCATTTCAGATGCAAAAGGGAAATCAACTTAATTTTAATTTCAACTCACAAAAATCTGTAACAGCTTTCAGAGCTGCAGTCTTTATTTTTTATTTTTTTATAAGGACTTTTTTTTTCTTTTTAATTTTTGCAGCAAAAGTTAATGAAATAGCTGAATCACAGTGGAAACATCCACAGAAAACTTACAACAACCCCATTAGACTAGGACCTAGAACTCTCCTAGGTGGTTAGACACAAAGGATATGTTGAATGCCAGTATGAAAAGTGGATTTGAAAACCCTTTTGGTATTCTTCCCTTCATTTAGCGTAGTTGATTTAAAGCTTACTTACCCCTGGCTGCTTGTATAATGCACCAACCCACTCACACCAAAGTATTCACAACTGCCTAGGTGTAAGCACTTTGCAACTTCTGCTACCTTAGAAGAGTTGGTTTGACCCAAGATGGAACATCCAGCACTTTCTGAAATACAAAACTCTCTGAGTTATCTCAAATTGGGCAACCAACAATGTGAAGACTTCAAATTATGTTGTTTAATGATTAAAGTTTAAATTTTAGTGTTTAATCAACTCTGCTAAAAGTAATAAATAGGTTAAATCACAAAGACATAGTTTCCCCATAGACTGGATATGTCTCCTTGAAAAGGGGAAGGAGGGAGAGGAGTACTACAAGGGTGGGACAGATTCACCTTTCACTGTTTTTTTGGAGAAGCTGGATTTCTCAATAAACTGTTCTTGGGGAGAGATGAGGAGAAGGAGGTCCAGGGATTATTCTCATCTGCTGCAGGTAGTAATTGTTGCCAGAAAGGTAGAGCCTTCACAGAGCCATTTGGTGGAGTCTGGGGAATGCAGGTCAATAGAGTGAGTAAATGAGACAGTAGAGCCTGTAATCATTATAGAACTTATCCTGTAACAGTTAACCTTACAAAGCATTAGACTTATCCTCTCCTTTCCAGATTAAAGCACCTCTATTCGCAGCAGGTGATGTATATCAAGACTGACCATGTTTTAAAAATAAATAATTTTTTTGCCAAATATTTTTTTACCAAATTTTTTTTTTATATTATGATATTATATATTATGATATTAAAAATATCATTTGAGAGGAACAAAGAAAAGGATTTGAGCTCTCATGTTTTGTAGCTTCTTTCTGGCTAGAGAATGTGAAACTAACACTACAACTAGGTGAGTTAAGCTAAACTGCTTGAGCAATAATTAAACTGCCTAATAAAAGTTTTGGCATATAATTCTGTGGATAAAATATACCTCAGTAGCTTTTATTATAGTTTCCTCAGACTTCCTTTGGCTGCTTCCTGTCTTTTTCAAATTTCTCTCTCTCCTTTAACAGTAGACTTTTAGCTTCAAAATTGCTGCCAAAATAGGCATTAAAAATCCTGAGTTATTTATCTGCTTCAACGTACAGACATTGTGATTATAGTTGCTACTTTCCACAGATGCTCTCCAAATATCTAGATAGCTACCCCAGACAGTATGTGTCGACACATTTTTTCTTATCCTTTTGGAGAGGGGAATATCACCTACTCTGCAGGCTGCTCACAGGACTCCAGAGTGACCTTATTAGGATGCTTCAGTTACCATGAACAGTAGGTGGCAACCATGCTCCTGCTCTTGGTAAGAAGTCCCCTTAAAAGTCCCCTTAAAATCCTTCCACCCCTAGGTTTGCACCCTCCACCTGAAGTCGTCTCAAAGCTTGTCAGCAGTGTAGGCAAAACACAACAGTAGGGAACTTTGAAGAGAAGGACTTGAACTTGAGTCTGTGCTAGACAAGTAGGCATTAGAAGTGGTTGTTGTCTGATTCTTCTATTTCTGCCCTCCTTCTGCCTTCTCAGACTCACCAATATAGTTGTAGCCAAAACTGATAGATGTTCTCTGCAGTTCGCTGTACCATCACATCTGACCCTCTACTCTCTCCCACTGACCTCAGTTGTAAGACAAGGAATGAGCTGTGTCCCTGGCAGTCTGCTGTCCTAACCAGCTCCCCAAGTTGTCTGTGCCTAAAGTTGGTCCACATATGTCATAGGTATCATGAGACTATGGCTACTTACAGTATAGAAGCTGACATGATTTTCCACAAGAAACTTAATACATAATGATGTCTACAGAATTGCATTCACCAAGAGACTATAGATATTTATTAATAAAGACTATAGGTCTTTATTAATGACATAGGTGGTGGGACTGAGTGCATCCTCAGCAAATTTGAGGATGATGTCAAGTTGAGTGGTGCACTTGATATGCTTGAGGGAAGGGATGCCATCTAGGAGGACCTGGACAAGCTTGAGAAGTGGGCCCATGTGAACCTCATGAGGTTCAACAAGGCCAAGTGCAAGGTCCAGCACCTGGGTTAAGGCAATCCCTAATATCAGTACAGACTGGGTGATGAATTGATTGAAAGCAGCTCTGCAGAGAAGAACTTGAGGATATTGGTGGATTGAAAAATGGGATAAGAGCCAGCAATGAGTGCTTGCAGCCTAGAAAGCTAGTTGTATCCTGAAAGAAGAAGCATGGCCAGCAGATCGAGGGAGGTGATTCTGCCATGCTACATTGCTCTCAAGACCCCACCGGGCATATGGCATCCAACTCTGGGGTCTCCAGTACAGGACAGACATGGGCCTATTAGAGTAGGTCCAAAGGAGGGCCAAAAATGATCAGAGGGCTGGAACACCTCTTCTGTGATGGAAGGTTGAGAGACTTGAAGTTGTTCAACCTGGAGAAGAGAAGGCTCAGGGGAGACCTTGTTGCATTTTTTCAATATATAAAAAGATATGAAGGGGGCTTATGAGGAAGGCTTTTTGCCAAGACCTGTAGTGACAGCACAAGGGGCAATGGTTTTAAACTGAAAGAGGGTAGATTTAGATGGATATAAGGAAGAATTTTTTTATTATGAGGGTAGTGAGACACTGGAACAAGTTGCCTAGAGGGGTTGTGGATGCCCTGTGTTTGGAAGTGTTCACAGTCAGGTTGGATGGGGTTTTGAGCACCCTGATCTAGTGGAATATGACCCTGCCCATGGCAGGGGAGGTTGTGACTAGATGAACTTCCAACCCAAAACATTCTGTGATTCCATGATCCTTCAGTACTGACAATGCAGTAAACCTCATGCATAGAGATAATCTGGAAATTCATTGCCACAGCTGTGGCTTTTCTTTAACTTGTTCAGTACTGGACAAAGTTACAATTGTCTTTAGCCACAGAAAGCAAAATAGTCATGTTGCAATATAACAGAATATATCCAGAACAGGCACTAGAGCCTGCTAGAAGGACAAAGCAGAGTTTAACTGCAAGAATATTATCTACATGAGGTAATTCCTTTTCATTTCCATATTTAATATTAAAATACACCATAAAAGAGAAATCTGTTTAAAATGGTGGGTATTGGTTAAATATATAAAAAATTAAATAGTTTAGGATCACAGATGTCACCATTTCTTTCTTGAGGGGGAGGGGTAATATTAAACATAACATATTGTAATCTGAGTTGTTATTTTATCAGTTCTCTCAATATTAATATGCAGTCTGTTGTGAAATACTCACACAGCAGCAGACAAAATAGACATATCTCACTCTGTTCCAGTTAAAATGTTGCTAGATATATTGCTTTTATTTAGGTTGCAATAACTACTGGAGACATCAACCAGCTCAGGACTGTACTGTATGGGGGATTACAGCAGAACTGGGATTCAATTTATCTCATTTCCACTGTCTAAAAGATGGACAATTGCTCTACACTAGTTATCTTGACTCCCTCTGCAGCAGAAAGAGAGAGAAAAAGAAAAAACAGTTCTAATTAATCCCACCTGTCTCATATGTATGTTTTGAAGGGGATGAGTCACCACTTGAAAGTGTCTAGCTATAGCTGTCAGCTATAGGGAAAGCCTGAACAACTATGCAAGTATAATTTTATACTGAACTTCTAAATATTTAAATTACCAAAGATAATTCACTTGCTAAGTTACAATCTTTATTCTATTTTTTTATTAAAACAAATAGATGGTGAGAAAAGTGGAAGCCAACAGGATCAGCAGTCAAGAAAAATATTTACAGACCTGAAGCTAAAGCATAAAGTTTATTATTAATACACAAGCAGCATTGTCTACTGAAGGCTTCTTTTTCTTCATTAAATGCATGAACTAGTTTCCTGCATCTGATGGAAAGTACCCAACTGTTTTGGGTAGTCAAATATTTATTTTGACTTATCTAACTTTTTTTTTTAAGTTACTTTCCTTATAACTTCTTTCGTTCGCACAGAAGTTTCTGCTATATGCGGATGTCCTCTCCTCCCCTGTTGGGATTCTTGGTAAAACAAGAACATCTGGAGCACAGGTTTGGTGGGGCCCTGAGTTCTCACGTGGAAGTGCTGAAATGGCTCCTCATGGTCCATATGCTCCTTAGTTGCCGGAATAGCCAGAACTGTCCTGCCGAACCTCCCACAGGCCGAGGTTACTTCTCAACAGCCCCTAGCATTGAGGGCTTCATTGGTCTTGAATAAAGGAAAATCAGTTCCATAGTTTCAATGGAAAACTTAAAAAATTAAATTAATTTGTTTTTCACTCCTGGCAACATCATGTGCACTGTCTTGCTAACAGGAGAACTCTGAAGAACTTCAAAATTTGGGGGTTGACTCTTCTAGGGATCCCATTAAAGGGGCTAACCTCACACTTAATTTCCAATCCCGACCCATATGTAGTGGAAAAAAAAGAACACCACCCCCTCAACCCCAAAGTGCCACCATACAACATTCTATTTTTGAAAACAAAAAGGAAAGCAAATAAATGCAAAAGAAAACAAGGAAGTTCAATATGAAATGCTTTGTTGGTATGAAGTGCTGGCTATGACTCTATTTGTCTTTAAAGCTGCCAAGAATTTCAGTTACAGTTAATTCAGCTCAAAGCACATGGTTTACATTTTTTTTCTTGGTAAGAACAACACGAGTTAAGGAAAAGAAACAAGTTCATCCTTGGAATAACGCCAGATCTCAGCGTTCTGGATTGGATCATATTTGATCATAAATAGAAAGTTTAATGGCCAGATCCCATCCTTCACTCCAGGTCCTTCTTCCATTTGGCATGAAGTCTTCATAGTAGACTTGTTTCTAATGCTATTCTCATGGAAGGGCTATTCACTGGCTGCTGCTAAGCCTCAGTAGCAGGACAGATAGAGCAACAAAGGTAACAGAGGATGGGAAAAAGAAAAAGATAGGAGTAACAAAGCAAAAACCCGACTGCCTAAACTGAGAACAACCTGTAGAGCTGAGTGGTCTTCATCCCCTGTTTGCATATCTAGTCACATTTACTGTATATGTCTTCAGATATCTAAGAAATTAATGTAATTGGAATATCCAACTGTCACGCTATCAATATATAAGTGCACATGATGTAAGAGATGAGCAGTATTTTAGAAGAGTTTTTATCCTGAACTCTTTTGGTCCCTTTTCAGCAGAAACCAGTTGCCAAGATAAAGATAGTCTCCCAAAAGGGCTGTTTCAAAATTGGTATTTATAACATTATCCAGTGGTTTTGTGATGGGATTAAATGTCCACTGAGTACAAGGTCAAGTCTACAAAATGAATTGACTTGTGACCTACTGTGGATTTCAAATTGCTCCACCAAGGACAGACAAAAGGCTAGGTAACTCATTGCACGTTGCCTTTTAACTTCATAGTCATACCTCTGTCTGAAGTTTCTGGACTTTCCATACCAATAGCACTTGAAATACATTAGAAAGGAGGAAAGCAAACTGTAGCAATCTGTTCCTTTCTACATTTCCTCCTCTAACCTCTAACCAACTGGTCTCCAGTGCTGTGGTGATAACAACAGAATGAAGTCCTGGGAGTTTGCAGAGCCCAGCTGATTTCACACATTTTATTTTAACTATCTTTTCTTAAAATGATCAGTTGTCAGGTTGCCTCTGTCCTTTAATATCTTGCTGTAGAACCTAAATAAAACAACTTCTGCATACTTTCTGTCTTGATCACAGCTTGGGAGAAACTGGCCACAAATTTAAGCAGGGCTTCTGCAGGAACATACTGTACCAGATCTCCCAGATATTGTGAAACTAACCAGAAGCTTAAGTTTCAAGCTTTTTAGATGTCTGCCCCTTAGCCAGAAACAACGTTGTATTTAAACCTTTTCCTCTAGGCAGTCAAGGAATACAGAATTGTCATTACACTGACAAATGGCATGCTCTGTGTGTATTACCACATGCAAAGATGGATAAAGTATGAGTTATCTGCTGCCAAAACCTTTGTGCCATTGCAGTATCGAGTATAATAGTAGAATATGCCACCGTTTGGTCTACATTTAGGATAATTGACTCAGATACCCAAATAAAATCTGTTCAGAAAAACATAAATCTATTTGAAAGTTACATTGGTTGACTGTACTCTTTGTTTTCATGGTTATTCTTTTTGTGGTATTGCACATCTTCCCATGTCTCCCTAGAGAGATATGTAGTGACAATACACATTCCAAAACTGTTGGAAGGCTTTGTGCTAACAATTATGTTTCATTTAAGAAAATAATTGTGCAAAGCAATGTTGCCCTTCCTTAGGTTTAGAAATGCCTTTCAGCATATCTACATGGAAGTCCATTATCAGATACACCCATTGAAAAGGAGGAACAGTGAATGCCACCAGCACTGTTGTACAAGATGAAACAGTGGCTTTGAGCAGACAAAATCCTTTCTCTGCTTTTCATGACTGTTGGGGGAACAGTTTGATAACACTGATCATGTTCATGTACTTAGAAATATTTTTGCCTCTGTCACTTTTTGAGGATAATGCCTTCCTGAGCTACTGTTCAGATATTATGTTCGTATTCACATCTATGATATGGACACCAGAAGTTATTATTTAAGCCGAAAATTATTTTTCCAGTTAGATAATATAAGACAGACCGCTGTACAGCAAAATCCAGAAGGATACATCCCTTCTGCCTGAACCAACCCTTTTTCCATCCCCATACCACCACCTATCTCCTAGAGAAAATCTGGCCTCAGAGGTTCCTTATGTATTGAAAAAGTTTCTTTGATTTTGCATTTCCTTTTAATACCAATCTATGCAACTGGAGAAATACACTGAATTATGTCTAGCAGAGACAGGCATCTATGGGCTGAACAACAGGAAAAGCTGGATATAATTGCACAGTAAATGACTGCTGTTGATAAGTAGTAGTATTCCATTTTTAGAAAAATATTTTAACATACTGGTTTGCATCAACTGAGACAATAGGGAGAAAACACTAGACAAGGAAGAAGTAGGTGAAAAAGTGAAGCAGGAACTACTGACTGTATGATTAAGTTAAGCTTGTCAGTGGTGAATGTTTGAGGAGTTTTGTTGTGCCATTTGTATAAAACCTGAAGCAGCAAATCTGGGCATTTTATAATGGTGTGAAAATACAGATTACTTCCCAATCCTGCCACACCCACCTGTAATTTTACTTTGTCTTTTAATGAACATGAAATAGTCTTTACACAAAGGCATCATTGACACCACCGTAACTGTTGTGTTCTCACTCAGTGCATTTAGTACTCACAGTTCCCATTTTTATGGACTGCCTTGCTGTCTGTGATCAGGTACCTCACTTCAGTGGAGATTTAAAGCTAAGCCTTGTTTAAATACAGGCAACACAAAAGATTCCTAGGAGAAAACAGTCCTTCGTTTAACTGGTGACGGCATTTGATTTCTTTTTCCCCTGGTGGTCTCAGATTTAAACAGCACAACTGGGAGATCCAGCCTCTTAGCCTCCAGCCCAGGCTGCCTGCACACAGACACTGTATTTGTCAGCTAATGTAATACATGCTAAAGAAGCCAGAGATTTCATGACTTTCTGCTTGAAAGAGCCTGGGGCTACCTCACTTGAGACTGCATAACATGTGCAGAAGAGGTCAGACAGTTCAGCCAAAGGCAGGCGTTAGTACACTGGTTATACAAGTGCACAGTATAGGCGCAGCAGCTTTGTGCTAGCCCCTCAGAGCAACACCATTTTGTATTGGTGAATATTAGCTATATTAGTCAGGTTAGTTCAAAGTTGGTACAGTACGGCACCAGAGTACTCCACTTACTAATAGTAGCACCTTACATCCAACTTGCTCTCACAGAGAAGCAACTGAACATAGTGTAAAAGAGAAGAAACTGAGAATATGTATTATCAGTGCAGATTATTTGGGACTAATCTAACACACAGAGTATAAGGCTTTCTGTGCTCACATTTAAGCCATGAGCATCTGGTCTTGGCCATATTTGGTGTACTACCGATGAATGGAGAAATCTGTCATCTGTGGATACCCTAACAGAACTAATATCTTCCAAATAAATGTCCGAGCAAAATAAATGACTAAGGCGAAGCTCTGTTCATTGCACTGCTCCAAAAATAGGTGTACATTGAAATAGAGTCAAGTGTTATACAAAGTGCCCTGGCAACAAGAACTAATAGTGCAGTGAGTTGTAAGTCCCGGGAATGCAAAGGGAGTTGGGCAAACTGAACTGCTAAGTTATAAACATAGGCTGCTGCTGCAGAGAAAGGCAACAACCATAATGAAACATGTGAAGGAAAACTCAGCATACTGCAAATCTAATGTGTTACCTTCAGGCAAAATATCACAGAGGAAAGAAAAGCTTTGAAACTTTTAGAAAAAGAAGATGGGGAACTTTAGCTGCACCAAAGAGGCACAGCAAACAGAGCGGGAACTATTTCCAGAATGTGACAGCAGGTAAAGATTTTTTGGTGACGGGGAGAAGGAAGAAGAAGCTTTCAACATTTTACTTCTACTTTTATTCTTGTCAGATTCTTACCAGACAGTGCAGCATAAAATTTCGCCTCTGGAAATGTACTGTGGTGACACATGTAGCCCCCTGCCCATTTCTGCATCTGCATCTCTTCAGTACATGTTCCAGTCATAAAAATAACTTAAAACATTGATCTGATGGAAATATTTAGATTACTAAAAATTCTGTCCAACAAATATTTCAGATGCTTTTTAAGAAGTTTTTTCTTACTACATGGAAAACAATTTCAAAGTGGTTCAGCCACAGTGTGCTTTCTGTATGGATGCTGATACTGGATACAGCAAAGCCAGTTACAGATTTCGCTGTGGAGGGAAGCACAACTACACTAATTGATTTCATGAGATCGGGTTTGTGGTGATGCATGGCCTTCTTTCTGGAGATATTAGCTTGGATATACCGTGTCCAGGAATGCTTATTTACACTAACACATCTTAAATCTGTGCTGAACTATCAGCTCTTTGTGGCTGCTAATTCTGCGTACCTGAATTTCTAGGAACCAGGTAGTTATAGTCCTCCCTGATAAACTAGGGTTAACTGAGCTATTAGTTAGGAAAGGTCAAACTAAGACTCAGCTTTCAGATGTAATTGTCCTTATGAAGATCCCTGCGAACTGCGTTGCTATTGACCTTGCTACAGGTTTAAATACAGATTTATCTTTACAAAAGTCTCGGTCTTTTCACTTGTTTGGTTTTCTCTAGTTTTACTGTTCACAGTTAGCTATAAAGAAAATAAACAGAAATTTAACACAACTGGTGAAAGATGAAAGCAAGCAGTCAGTTTGTGTCTTGATTCAGAAAAATTAGGAAAAGGCAATAATTGTGAATGACAAGAATTACCAGATAGCTACACATCTTTCATTTTTGTAAAAATACACAAGTCGAATGAATTTTCACAAGAGAAGAATATGGGAGGAGGTTGCCTACTTTTCCACTAACTACATAAAATTTAATTTATTCAGCAATCCAAATATTAGGTTACACACATATATTTGTGTTCCTATAAGGCACAAAAAAAGAATTTATTTAATCATCAAACTTAAACGATGGTTCCGCTAGTTTCTGAAAATTACATACGTGTTGTGCCTTAGAATCGTGAATGTAAACAAGTAGTCTGGGTGCTACAATGATTACCCTAGGTAGAAGTTTCCCTCAAAAATTATTTATACCTTTCTTCTTCATTTCAATGTTTTTTTCTCAGTAAAAATATCCAAGACCTACACATCATTCTTTCCCATTTGAAGTGCATCAGATTTATTTTCGAGTAAAGTATGAACTTTTTCTTCTCAATTTTCAAATAAGCTTCTCATTATAACATAACCAATATGAATGCAAAAATTTAAGCTTATCTCAATTATCTCTATTACCCCTATTCATACAGAAGGCCAGCTTACCTGCTTCTGAACAGAAATGCTTTGAATTCCTTTGCAATAAAGCCATACAGTCATACTGTTGCCTCTACAAAGATAAAACCAGGAAACAGATAACAATTGACACGTTTATTGTGATATAGTGCTGAATGTGTTATCTCCATGCCTCAAATGCCTTAACATTTACCACCTTTTTCTTACCTATGAAAACTACAGGATTCCCAGGAATAGGAGGGTAGGGTTTTTACCACCATTACAAATAAACACTCATTAGCTTTTAATAACACAAGTGTTTCATTGTATATTTTCTAATTTATAATGATTTCTGCCTCATATTGAAAATACTGCATATTTCTCTGAAGAAATCTGAGATTTCTTCTCACTGAGACTGAGAATCTCAGTGCCCCTTACTTAGGAGAAAGCAGTTATCTGTAGACACTGAACTAGTTTTATCCAGTCCTTTTGTATTCAGTCTGTCCACACAAACAGTATCAACTGATTTTATGAAGAATCTTGTTTGAAATGACAAAGATGAACTCTATAGATCTATTGACTGTAAAACCAGAAAAAGGGTTTCATGGTCTAACTTGCATGACATTGCCATATGACATTTCAGAGTAATTTAGATCATGTGAATTTAGAAAAAAAATCTAAACATTTTTTACATTAGTTAAAAATTGTTTAGTGATGAAGAAGCTTTATCACTTCAACCCTCCTTCAGTTGACCACAATGGTGGTGAAATGCACATGTGCTATTTCTGCAATCTCTCTGCCTAGTGTTAGCCTATAGTCACTGTTGTAACTTTGCTTAATAAATTGAAAAGCCCTGTTTCTGAATTAATGATCAAACCTTAACATTTGTTGTAATTAACCAACTAAATTGAACTTGGATTTCTGCATCTGGAATGTTTTCTCATCCCTTGAATATTTCCTGTGGAATGCCTTGGAAACTTTTAATTTATTCACACCTTCTAACATTTAAAGTACAAGACCTGGTGCATTTTTCTAGTCCAAGTCTCCTCAGAATGAAATGCTAGCATCAAATGTTTTGGCTCCTTTATTTTTTGGAACATCATTCAGGGACCCCACTTACCTGTATGTCTAAACCATGTTTTGGATAAGATAATATATGCTTTCTCCTCAGAGATTTTGGAATGTTTGCACTCATCTATGCAAACTGAAAGCAATTCTAATTTCAGGGAAGTGCTTCCACTTTCTGTTGAAAAGTCATACAGCCACTGCAGTGATATTTTGTACTTTTTACTTATCACTGTAAGTGATAACTTACTTTACACCCACCAGCTCCGTCCTGGGGTCCTCCCCGGGCTGCAGGTGGGTATTTGCTCCACCATGGACGTCCATGGACTGCAGGGGCACAGCCTGCCTTGCCACGGTCTTCATGAGGGGCTGCAGGGCAACCTCTGCTCTGGCACCTGGAGAACCTCCTCCCCCTCCTTCTTGTCTGAAGACCCCTCTTGGTGTCCGCAGAGCTGTTTCTCTCACATATTCTCACTCCTCTCACTGTCTTCGATTGTTGTCACCATTTTTTTTTCACCATTCTTAAATATGTTATCCCAGAGGTTCTACCACCATGGCTGATGGGCTTGGTCTTGGCCAGTGGTGGGTTCGTCTTGGAGCCGGCTGGCATTAGCTCTCTGGGACATGGGGGAAGCTTCTAGCAGCTTCTCACAGAAGCCATCCCTGTAGCTCCCCTGCTACCAAAACCTTGTCACACAAACCCAATACAGCTGTACAGCAAAAACTGCCACTTCTGAGTTTCTGCAGGTAACAAGGGCTTTGGTCCTGTAATAGACCCTTCAGGACATTAAGAAGAGCATGCTCGAAAGCTAACTACTAAAAAAAAAAGACAAAAAAGATATTTAAAACATTTAATGAATAAATAAACCAACAATTGTTCTGGAAAGTATTTCCAATAAAAAAAAACAAATACAGAGTTTTATTTTATAATGCATTGTGTATTTATAAGCGTAGTCAGGGAGGCTGCTTTTGTTTCCAGAAACCAGGTCCTAATAATACTACAAGAAAAGCAGCTCCTGTGAACTACATATTCCACTTAGAAGCAATGAGGACAAATCACACCTTTTCATGCATCTATTATTCTGATCAGATAGAAAAAGAGTAATTTAAATGAGACATACAAACAAAAATGGAAAGGTTGACCCCGGATATGAATATATAACCATATATATAAATTATTTGTAAGGCAAAATGGTTAAGACATTTTTTCCATTCTGTCCTCCCCTTTTTTATTCTTAAAAGGGAAAAATAGAACTGTTCATACCGAGATCATGGTGTCTAGGAGGATTAACAGAAATTTCCTAAGGTCATTTCTGTAATTCGCAAATGTATTAGTAACATTTAATTAATAATAGTCTCAGTGAAAACAGATTAAGCCAACCACATTGAGTTTCTAGCCATCGCTTCTTACATTGTTTCTGGCTCCTCTGGGATGCTGTGTAATGTTATCACAGACACGTTTAACTGAAGCAATTTAGTATTTCCCATAGAGAACACAAACCCATTTGCATTATTATCACCACATGAAACCTTATTTCAATAACATTTAACATAATTAAAATCTATGAAAATAGAGTGCAGGTTATATTCTGAAAGTAATAAAGGTTTAAATATTACAGTGACATTTCTTCTGACTGAACATATAAATTTTTTTTACCATTTGCTAAGTGACCCTATTTATGATTTGCACTGGTTGAATATTTTTAATGTACTGTTTGCATTGGGTGTAGGTGTGAAGATGTTGGCAGCAAGGGAGCTGCAGCAGGCAGCCTTTGTGTGAAGAGTGAGGGGCTGCCCCACGCCAGACACAGCTGGGTCCAGCCAGGTCCAAAACGGACCCTCCACAGGACACAGCTGAGCCCATCAACCAAGCTGGTGGCACCTCTGAGAAAAGACATTTAAGGAAGAACAGAATGCCACAAAAGCAGTGAGGACTGAGGAATGTGTGAGCAGCAGTCCTGCAAACACCAAGGTCTGAGAAGAAGGAGGGGAGGAGGTGCTCCAGGTGCTGGAGCAGAGATTTGCCTGCTGCCTGTGGAGAGGACCACAGTAGCGCAGGGATTTCCCTGCAGCCCGTGGAGGATCCCATGTCAGAGCAGGTGAATATGGCCTGAAAGGAACTGTGGTCTGTGGAGAGGAGCCCATTCTGGAGAAGGTTTATCCTGAAGAACTGCAGCCTGTGCAAGACCCATGCTGGAGCAGAGAAAAAGTGTGAGGAGTAAGGAGCTTCAGAGAGGAATATTATCGACTCACTGCAAGCCCCCATTCCCCATCCCCCTGCACTGCTCAGGGGGTGGGCTGGGTAGAGGAGTAAAAAAAGAAGCCCAAAAAAGGGTGGGGGGAGGTATTTTAGGTTTTGTCTTTGTTTCTCACCTTCCTACTCTATTTTTAACCCTCAATAAGTTAAATTAATTTTCCCCAAGTAGAGTCTGTTATGCCCATGACAATTTATAAGTGATCTCCCTGTGTCTGTCTTGACCCAGAAGCTTTCCCATCTTATTTTCTCCCCTTTTATTTGAGTATGGTGAGTGATGGAGTGGCTGGTGGGTGTCTGGCAGCCAGCCAAGGTCAACCCACCACCCTGTTATATGTTATTTTCCAGGTACAATGGTTGTGGTTAGTAGGGCTCAAGCTACTGTTGCTAAAGGACATTTCAATGTGAAAATCGCACTGGAATAAATACTCATGGCACGCTGAAAGCAGAAGGTAGAAAGCAAGCAAGGAAAAAGGCACAGTAATCTATTTTAGGGTCTGGGTTTCAGATAATGAAATAAAGCCCTGTGTTTCTAGTTTTTCCCATTTCTCTTGGAAGGTACATGAGATTGCTTTTTCAGAACCAAAGTCTCACAGAAGTGCACCATTTATTGCAATTAAATAGTTATAGTAGTAATATGCACAAATAGGCAGTTTCTAGCCATCACTGCATATGCATTGCAGTAGTTCACATACATATCAATGCAAAATTGAATTTAAAAGTTAATGAAAATGCATACCTAGAGGAAGGTGGGTGCTTACATTCCTATTTTTTATGCAAACACATAGATGAATGGCTTGTTACTGCTTAATGATTTTCAGAATTTATACGATGTAACGAAATTTCCCTGCATGCAACCATAGTACAAACTGACATCTTGTAAAAAAACACAACCAGTAAGTTATAAACAATAGGGTGAAGCTAATAATTTAGACAAATGAAGTTTGTTGAGTCAAAAATATATTATATAGTGCCTTAACTAATTTCCTTGGTTTTTCAGATGCTGTTTATAGTCATTTCAGCAACTGTGACAAATTGCCTAGGTTGAAGAAAAAAGAAGAAAAAAACCCCCAAGAATATATATCAGATGCAACCATGGGGGTCTCCTAAAAAGAACAGTATCTTTTCAACACACTTTATTAAGCTGAATTACTGGTAAAGTTCTTAGTTTTGGTTATAATAGTCTAGAAGATTTACAACTGTTTTGATTACTATTGTTCAAGTGCATAGGAATTTAGAAACAAAATAATGAAAAGCTAATCTAAACAGGCATCTAAACGATGCTTTTGGGGAACTATGTTATGAATTTGCTGAATTGGATTGCACAAATCAGAGGTCTCCTGAGTTGTGAACATCTAAGAACTGAAAAATGGAGAGAGCGCTTTGATAAGAGAATGCCAATGCTTCATGCAGATTTTTGGTAAAGAAAAAGAAAATTCCTTGGCAAAAATCAGTATGTCTGATATATCCTTTGATACACCAAGTGCTGTTCTGAGAGCATTTATAAAGAAAATGTCTGTTGTCAAATCATATACAATGTAGGTAGCAGCTCACAGGATAATAATTTTTAATTGGACACAAGCACTTTCACCCACCAGTCTTAGGTAAGTTATACTGGCTTAAAAAACATCTTATATTTGATAGTAAATTTGATTTGTATCTTCTTTGGTAGGGAGGAAGTTATGTTATAAAAGTAAATATTTATAATCTCTTAACTTCAAGAGGAGTGTTTGTACAGCTAAAAGAGGACTATAGCTACAATAGAGCCACTGACATTTTAGAAGTTAAACACAAAAATACTCCTGGCCCAACTCCAACGTCCAAAGGACATGACGCTAGAAGGAATAACTGGAGTGGGGTTAAACACAACATCAACTTGAAGTGCATTGATTGGTTGGTGTCGAAAGGTGGTAGGAAGTTTTAGACCCTTTCAAAATCATCATATGAAATGCATAGTCATCCATACATTTTAGACCAACACTGAATGTGTTTCAGGCAACTGGACTAAGACTAGTTTTTAAAACACTCTTCTATTAAAGCACTTCCCTGAGAATAGAAGACTTGCCTGTTGAGAAGTCCAAGAAAAGGGCAGGTAGTTTTTATTTACATACCGCAGGTGTACTTTGTACACTGACCAGTCTGGGTACTCAAGGGCCTCAACTGGCATTGCAAAGTACACTTAGTAATTTACTGCCAACGAGTCTGCTTCTAATTGTGCTTCAGTGTCTCATGGTTGTTAAGGCTTGCCTAACCACAAGACTTGATCATACTGAGGTTCTTAACTAGAGTTCATGAGAGCTTAACACTGATACTGGTTATCAAACAGTAAAATACGGTGCCTGACTCATGCAGCGACTGGAATACAAAGATTAAAACATCCTGCTTCCACAGGCAGGTACTTTGTTATTCCCATTATACTGTGCAATACATTCTTCTAGTGGTTACTGCCTTCTTTCACATTTTTATCACATCCTTATCCGTACAGTAAGCATATAGTCACATGCCAGCAATTCTTATCATCAGATATTCAGTTCATGCACTAGCCATGAAGCAGCAAATAAATTATTAAATTTCCTTGTATACATATATCCATTGTGTAACATCCTTTCGAAGGGTGATGTAAGTCAGGTCACAAATATTGCATGTCATTCCCTGAACTACCCGGACATTTACCTGGAAGCACTTAATCACATCTACAAAACAAATAATTTTCCAGATAACACCTATTTCATTAAACTATCTTTTCTTTAATGATGTTATTCATGCAATCCAAATCCTTATGCCCTATATTGCTTTCTGCTTTTAGCATACCAGTTCTCTTGCTGTCCTGAATTTTATTTCATTTTCCTATAATCAAATTCTGTCATTCTTCAGATCCTTGGCAATAGTCCAAAATCATGCATAATTCCTTAGCAGAGCTTAATTTTTATAAAGTAGGGTAATATAGACACAAAGAGACTTTAAGAAAAAGCAAAATGGTTTGAGGGTTATAAAGTACGTTTGTCATCTGTTGCACAGCGTGCTTGATACACCATATTTAATGAAATACGAGTCTGCCTTAGAAAAGGTAAGCACAGCTCTGATCTGATTCAATACGAAGCAAAAATATTTGTAGCACAGCAAGATATTATTTGATTATAACCAAAGATCAATATTTCAGTTGTCTTAAACAAATTCACATTGAACAAGCATATTCCTTACAGAAAAATCATTCTGTTTATTTTAAAGATTCCACATTGTAATAGGCAATTTAATCTATGGATTGCACTGGTGACTGTAACTGGTCTTAAGCAGTTCCCTTTTACCTTTTTAACTTATTTAACTTTTGCTGGAAAAAGTAACTAGTATGATTCCAGTTTACCATTGTGGAACGCGTTTTCTGCACTCTCACCCCTATCTCCTGTTACTCTCTTTCATATGCTATTGTGCATCTTCATTCACACACCTTTTTACATTCACTTAAATTAAACACACAGAGGATGACTTTTCTGTTTCTAGACTCACCATCTTACTTGAAGAGAAGCTTAACCTCATTCTAAAACAGGGAGGCAGCAGCCACCTTCAAAGAAAATACTTTAAGGAACTCACAAAATATAACTAATTAGCCCTTGGTGAATAAGAAATCCCAGTTACAAAGGATAATTACAAGAAAAGATGATAGAATCTTTCAGAATCAAATAAGCCAGAAAACACATTCTTCATTTTTAAAAATTCTTATTTTATAGGAATTTTCAAAATCTGCATTATTCATTCTTGCAATCATTCACAGCAAAAGAATGGTGTTTAACTTGTCCACAGTCTATGTTTTGTGTAACCAAATCTGTATGTGCCAAATCTAACCTCCAAACACCCAAAAAAACCTAGCCAGCTGGGTTATATCAGCTGCCTTGATACAGCAAATAGGTATCAGTAACAGAGAAGGCACACCTGGAGTTTAGTGATAGGCAGCATAGGTACAGCCTTCACAGCTTTGCTTTTTGCCAAGCTTATTCTGGCACTTCGCAACCAATATCAAAACCTATGCTAAAAAGCTACTTTAATTGCCAATAGAACAGTAAAGAGTGCTTCTTCCATAGAGGACACTGATTGACATCTTCATCTCAATGAATTGACCATAAGGAGCTGTCACCTTGCATTACCACACTTAATTGATTTTAATGCTATGAAAGTTTCATGTTCATCTTTAACCTGTCCCACATGACAAGTTGTGAGACCTACCGGAGTCAGTTACTGCATACAGTCCAAAAGCTACAGGTGATCTAGAACATCTCTCTTTCAATCACATGCAACTTCAATTTAAAAGTTTCCAGTGAAGAAAAAATACACGAAATATCTTTGTAAATTTCTCCATGGACAAATTGCCTTCACTACTGACATTTGTCTATTATTTTTATTCCATTCTTGCTTTTAGATATTGTTTTGTCTGTTGGAATGAAGAGCATGAGCAGACATTATTTATCATGAAGAGACTATCTACAGGAAAGAATATACTATCACATTATCTTTCTGTCTTCTCTAATAGGAGATAAAACCTGTATTAGTTTAAACTTGTCACGGCTTTTTCTTAATTTCTGAGTTTCCAACTTCCTTTTTGAACTTCCCTAACTGGTTGCAGTATTCCAGTAAAGCAATGCCAAAAGGAGTGATATAAATGGTCTTGCTTTTCTTTACAACATATTCCGCTATTTTTATATTCAGTGGCTGCCTGAGCTCTTTTCAGCCCTCTGAGTATGTGCTTTCACTGTGACCCTGAATCAGTTTAAGGCTCTGTGTTAGGTGAATATACTCACCTGGTACCTCTAGCACATGGTCTTTTTTCTGCAGAAGCTCAACCTTACACCTAGTTGTATTTCAAACATATGTTTTGATAGCACCCAACATATGTTTTGATAGCACCAAGCACATATGTTTTTGATAGCTTTGTTAAGCAATCTAAATTGTTATACATCATTGATTTGTCTTCCAAAGTGTTTACTGTTGTCACAGTTGCAACTTTGTTGGTGGTAATTTCATACCATGTCATCAATAAAATATGCTGAAAGTGTTGAACTGAGAATAAACTCATGCAAGACCTCATTAGAAATGCCTGCAATTGCAGGTCTGTGATGTGAAAGCCACTGAACTCTTGCTGTTGCTCTAACATTAATCCATCTAATGAAATTGTAGTGCAGTACCACAACGCTTCATAAATCTCTACAAAAAATGCATCAACACCTTTACAAACTATGCTTTTAACTTCATAAGGAAAAGATATCAAGGTAGATATATAACTGTCATTCTTTATAATCCAATTCTGACTGGTATTAATTAGGTTACCCCCTTTCAATGTTTTATTAATAACGTCCAGTATTAAGCACTTTCTATTTTGCCTTTAATCAAAATTGGATGGCCAGGCCTATAAATACCCAGATCATTTGGTTTAGCTATTCAGCAGTTATTGAACAGACCAATCTCTTGAATGTTTTAGTGACAACTTTTTCCAGTATCTATTTATGAAGAAAACAAACGATAACTTATTACAAATCCTATCTTTCTTATTATGCGTTAGATATTTATTTTCATTTATACTTTCTGCCATAACTTTCTCTTTGTACCTTTTATCTTTATCAGTTTCCCATACTTCCTAGTTTCTGACTGATGTTCAGTAGCATTAGCTTTTCCCATCTTCCACTTCTTGTGAGTATTTTTGTTCCTTTCTTCATTTCCTCTGTAAATGCTGTGGTCTTGTGTTTAGTTTCATTTCTTTCTTTGTTTTTGATAAGAATAATCTTCATAATGGTGTGATAGCAAACTTGACAGCACTAATAAAATGCTTTTAAGTAGTATCCAAATGTCACTCATATATTACTAAATTCTTCCTACTATCTGATTTAGCTATAAGTGGTTTTTGTCTTTATGATAGGATCTCTTTAAATCATTATATGTGTATTTTACTTTTATGTATTCTATTCTATATGCACATTGTAAATGTGATTCACTGGCAGGCAATGACAGATGAAGAAAGAGGCTGAGGGAAAAGCTTGCTTGGCATGAAGACAAGAAAGCTTTGTGGGGACTTAATAGCAGCTTTCTAATACCTATGGGGAGGTTATCAACAAGATGAAGCCGGACTCTCTACTGAGGTGTGTGACAGGAGAACAAGGAAAAATGAGATGCCAGCTTTACATAAGGAAAAAAATAAATCACTATGACACTAATCAAGGATTGGAATAGGGTGCCCAGAGAGGTTGGGTATTCTCTGTCCTTGGAGGTTTGTCTGACTGGATGAAGACCTGAGCAGCCTGGTCTGATCATGGAGTTGATCCTGTTTTAAGCAGGAGGCTGAACTAAAGAGCCCCTGAGGTCCCATCCGGCCTGAATTATTCCAATTCTGTGATAAGATCACTCATAACTCTGCCAGCATTTATTTTTAATTCTGTTTGTATTTCCCTCTCACTCTCAGAGCAAGGCTTATGTTAGCATTCCGCTGGGTTGGTTATGATCATGCTTTAGGTTTAGATTTTCAGAAAACAAAGATGTTTAGAAATTTTGAGGATGTTTTAGAATTGGCCATGTGAGTCATGGTTCTTGCCATTATGAGTATATTGCCTATGATAACACAAGTTCTTTAAACATGTGAATGCCTTTTCCAACCTTCCTCTTTGTTGTTTGTTTTGTATAGCAGATAGGATATTATCTACATTATAAAATCATCATTGCATGTGCAGTAGGCCTTTGTCAAACGATCATTAAAAAACTTAAAAACTGTGTAAATTGCCAGTAGCAAGCTGTGGTAGAGTCACAAAGTAATATTTATCAGTTGTGATAATACTTCGTCAGAGGAGCTAGGGTAATGTAGGATGAGGAATACTCAAAACTCAGTTGGCACAAACTGCTTGGTGTCCCAGTCCTAGGACAGTTCTTCAATACTTATGTCACTTGGATAATGTCTGTTTTCTGTGTCCTGTAAGCCACAGGCTGGCCGATGTTGAACGTAGCTCATACAATATTCTCTTGCACTGAATATTATACACACAATCTTATCTAATGATGTGATGAGGGCACAGGTGGTCTAGATTCACTTCTCTGAGCTACTAAAGAATTTTGTTTTCAGGATTTAGAGAGTAAATAATGATTAAAAACCCCAAAACTACTGCCTCTTCTCTGAACGGTCACTTTTGCTTGGTTACAGGCTTTCTACTCAGTCTTCTTTATATTGATCAGAAAAATGTCCGAGCATGCATGCCTTTTGATAACATCTAAAGATAACACCTTAAAGATGATTTTCCCCATAATACTGACCTTTTCAATGTGGTGTTTAAAGTGACTTTAAATATTCATGCCGATGAGTATTACTTTGCTTTCATGTCAGAATTTGTGACTCCTTGCCATAAACAACCTCAGTAATACGCCTGTAGGCTTGTGACTTTTCCCATAAAACTGATCACACTAGCAATCTCATTTTGAAGTTGGTATTAAAAGTAGGATAGGTTCCCCTATTACCATAATCCAGACAGAACTTGCTGCATATAATTGAAGCATAAAACTTTTCCTGTTATGTGGTCTGCCAGCTGAAATGGAGACATTTGTCGGGACTTGGCCTGCAATTTTGCGGGATTTTGTCCGCAGTACACTACAATAGCAGTCATTAATTCCCTAGGCTTTGGCTTTGCTATTCAAAAAGTATATATTCACAGTATATATTTTTTGTATGTACCCTGGGAGTAAACTGAAGGGGCTGTTGTTATAACGTATAGCTGAAATCTTATGTGGTAATGTAAGAAAGACACAAGAAAGAATGTCTTTGTCACAGAATGCACAAAAGAACACCCTTAGCACTTTCCAAACACACATGAATATCTTGGTTAATGTTATCTCCCTCTGTTTCATGACATGGATCTTCTTTTCAGATACCCTTTTATATCTTTGCCTCTACTTCATGGAAAAACATATAAACCACTGCTCTCACCTGTGGGAAATAAGGGGTGCATTGTCTTTAGTATAGATCAGATATAGATCTGCATAGTTACATTGTTCTCAGAGCATTCAAAACCAAGGAATTGGTTTCATATTGAACAGTGCTAGGTAACATGATTTGCTATGCAAGGCAAAATAATTTTTACATCATCAGAAACCTCTGATTCAGATAAATGGAAATCCTGAACCTACTTACTGGTAGATGCCTTGGAAGGGGAGGATGGGAGGAAGAGAGGGAGAAAGAATTTGCATCCAACTACTACATATATAGTTTTTCTCTAAATATCTTCTGGTCATTGTCAGAGGCAGAAAACTGTGAAAGTCTTACGTTCTTATGGTGTCTTGGGGACTTACTAAGGGAATAACAACTGAGGTTTAAAGACTGGAAAATGAAAAGTTATTTGGAAAAATTACTTCATATATTAGATGAAATTTTATTACCTCTACAATGAAAATATCATGCTAATAAAGAAAAAGAGGGGTGTCTGTGGCAGTTGCTAGCTGATCAAGTGATTGTTGTAGATAAGATGTACATTTTTAAATCATATTAAAAAATGCCAGTCATGTAACTTCAGCTAGGCATCTAGACAATGTGTCTTACACATACTCCTTCTCTATACACTGTCAGGAGTGGTAAGGAGAAGTTGATGCATCTTACATCCCATGTTAGGTATCCTGAGGGTACATTTAGGGACATACTAGAGATTAAAAGACATATGGAACATGGTTATTAGAGGATCAAATAAGTTAAAGATGGAAAACACACCTACTATTAGTTGAGGAATCAAAATTTCAGGCCTCAAAATTTTAGGCAAACAAATTTTGGCTCCTAAAGTTCTTCTCTATAAATTTTATACTGAGGATTCTTGTCTAGCAGGCTTTTGTAGTGGTTAGACATATGACGTTCACTTCTGTATTTTTATTTGTGTTTTCAATTACAGTACACTTCTTAGTAGACAGGCAACACCTTTTATACTAGAAAGCAGCTCAAAGTAGCAGGCCCACACTTAGAGATAAATCGTTAATTATTGTCATTTTTCTGATGTGGAATAAATGGACGTGGTATTTTCACCACAAATGTTAATCCAAATCAAATTTCATATATGAGCTGTCAGAGGAAATGCCCAACCCATTTGTGAGAGTATAGTTACCTAATGTAATGTGAAGAAGCCTCTACTTGCTATTATTTTGTTTAGCCATCATTGGTGTTTAATTACATTCTTTTGATGTCAGTAAAATCATTTAACTTCCCCTGAAGACATTGAAAGGCATTTGCTATATTGAAAAAAGTATTTTCCCATGCCACAATTTGAGTTTTAAGCATAACTACTTACCCAACAAATAGCTATATCTTTTAAAAGTTCAAAATAATTTTTATGCTCAAATAAGAATTCAGCCATTATATTTTGCTTTTAAAGTATAGTCGACAATACACATAAGAAAATGTATGTTTCCGTAACACAGAACCCCGTAACTGGAGATATACTTGGAAGCTGTTCTAATGGTGCAATTTCAAATAACTTTATTTATTTCCATATAAATTTTGTTATATAGCTAAGCAGTAGAAAGCAGAGCATAGCTGCGTAATTTATAACCGTATTTGAAATTTAGCAGCTGGGTCAGCATATTTGATGGTGTATAAAACTAGGAACTTAGTCTGGGTCTATGATGATCCTAAAGTCCAATGTGGAATTAAATTCTTTCTATGCCATAATTTTTTAAACAAGTCTACAAAAGAGGTTGTTAAGTGGTAGATTCAGGAGCAGAACACACTGTCCTATAATTAATTACCATTAATGGTTACTTAGACATTTCCTGTGCTCTGTCTACTGTAGCATTTCACACTTCTATGTTTTCTATGCTAGCAAAACCTGATATAAAAAGGTGCATTACTAACTGAAAGTAAGTATTCCAATTTTTTATCTATATTTTCTTCAGAACTCTGATATCATGTAAAATGTTTTTAGATCATTACACCATGTTTCTGCCGCTGTTACAACAGAATATGCACACACCATCCTTTGGAGAGCAGCTGTAAAAAATTAGTATGATATCTCCAACACTCTGCTACCTTTTTATCTACTCAAACTACATGAGACACAGAAAACGATACATGCTCATATCTCACTGTCAAAATTGTAACTTCATTCTTCTATTTTCGAAATATCTAAGCTTTGGAAAGTTCAATAACATCAATGTATTTGCAATATTTTCTTATGATCACCCATCTGTAACTCAAAACAAGTTTGTGCCTTACCGTTACTATGCATTTTTGGTTACACCTGGACTACAGCACTGAGATTGGTAGTAGTAAAGCATATCTAAGTAAGAACTGGAAGAAAAAAATTTCAACACAGCAAAGACAACCCATCATACCCAATGTTCCTATATATATATATAACTCCACTGTGCTGTATCCAATTGCAGTTCAAACTGTTATGATATTCCTTTCCACTATGATATTTTAAAAAAACATTTCATAGGCAAGTAGAAATTATAGAATTGTTAATTTTTGCAATCTTTCCTATAAATTATGTATAAAAATAAAAGTATCTTTCATTGGTCATTTTTTGTTAAAAAAAAGAAAAAAGTAAATAATAATAATAAAAAAATAATTTGTGCTTTCAAATCTGGCTTTTAATCCTTGCCCTTCAAATCAGAGAACACTAGTGGAAATCTCATAAGGATGTTGAAACATCCTTAAACAGAACACAAAACTAAGACCTCACCAAAGGAATTCATAGGTTTTTGACAGATTTGAATCCAATCCAAATGCAGCTTAATGCAAAACTATTTTCTCAGGTCAATGTGTAGGCATAAAACTGCTACCGTGCTGCAATAGCAACATATGTTAGCACATGTAAAGTTTTTTATAGCCATAAATATCAATACAGAAACATAAATTCTTCTTACTTAATTTCAGGGGTTAAAATATGTGTAAAGTGAGTGTGCTGAAATTCCTCATCCCTTTCTGTTAACTGTAGAGGAAGCCTAGACGTCTGTCTTAGAGCAGGTCACTAATTTTTAAGTGCTAATACTAGGTGAGATGTATTCCACTGTAAAAACTGCCATCTCTATTCTACAAAAAGCTTGACATAGGAAATAAGTTAATCAGTAAGAAGCAATATTATACTTTTTGTATTTGTAATTTTCATTGCTGATTTAATGTAATATTGTTATAAAATATAAAATGTTAATGTATACCATCACACAACGGTAAAAGAATGTTACTGTGTAGAAGGAATGAGAATGAAAATTCTGTCTAGTGCCATGGTCCTCCTTTTGTTGTAATTATAATAGCTTTCTGTTTTTTCAATATAATGTATTATATTTATATTAATATTTCTATTATTTAAACTATTAAATAATGCCATAGTCTGTAAAAATATTTTCCATTAAAGAAAAACAATGATTGATTTTCATTGCATATGTCATTTGTTTCATATGCAATGATATCCACGTAATTCTTGTGCCTAATAAATTCAACTAGGGAAATTCAAATACAAAATACTCTGTACTTTTTTTCCAGAAGTAGTACGTGACTGGCAAGTAGAACTTGGTACAAGCTATGAAACTTACATTTATCATTATTTATTCTTCATCTATTAGAACTCATTCCACTGGATCTAGAGCTTAAAATAAATACTTAAGGATGAATGGCATTATGCATTACCATTATAACTAGAATTTAAGATACATTTACTTAACATAAATAATAATATGCACTTATCCATAAATAGCCTAACTATTAATAACACTGTACATAAAATAATATCAACATTAACTTAATTGGAAACTCAGCAAACAGGGAATATATATAGACACTCCTTTCCAACCTCTCATCTGTAAAGTTTCCAACACCTTTTTTCTGCCCCCTTAAAACAACGTCTTTTGCAACCTGAAATGAAAATTATTGTACTCAGGTAGTTTCAGACTCAGGTGGTGTTAGAGGTATTGTTTATGGTCCTAGAGCATTTACAGAGAACACATCTGATTGCATGTATGTGTACAGGGAGAAGGGCAAAGAGAAGGAGAAAGGGAAGGGAGAGTGCAAAGAAATCAGTATTGAGTCCTCTGCCAGTCGCAACTGTGGTAATATGACATTGGATAATACAATATTTTGTACGCTTACATGATTTATAACATTCTAAACAGCTTCTGGAAGCAATTAAGCAACCAGTGCAGACCTTGAAAGACTGGCTGCTGCCTGCCTCCCACAGTTCAACAGCTCACTAAATTGACTGCTGCATTCATTATCAATTTCAGTCCCTGACTGCCTATATCAGTTTGGTGCAACAGTCTAATTTCAAAGTAGCAAAAGAATAGAAAACAGTATCAAAAAGAGCTGATTTCAAAAGATGCCTTACTGGGTAACTCATATAATAAGATCACCAAACAGAAGTTAGGAAGCCTAAAATTTTCTTAAATTCCCATTTTCATGAATTTTAGCAAGCAATGGCAGACTTCTATTCTCAGTCATCTTCTGTTTCCTTTTTCTGCATCTGTTTCCATAACTCATTATCACAGTCTCAGTCCTGGTCTAAGTTTCAAACAAGTCACTCCCTTCCATGCCTCACATAGTCTTTTGTTGACACGTCCAAGCCCCAGGCACAGGACTACATACAATTAGCTTACTGGTAATATCATTTCCTCTGCCTCCTTAGAACTCCCCTAACAATGGGGAATACACACTGAAGAGGAAAACTGGAATCTAAGCTTGAGACCTCTCTTGGGAGAGACTATTAGCTGAGATTTCATCTAAGGACAAGAATGAAGAATTTCTGTTTGCTTTTGTCAAGGTCTTCAGATGCATCATAAAGTTCATGAGCAGATCAGCAGATTTCATAAAACATCAGTGTGGACATCTGATCATTATCCATTTCCCAGAAGAAAACCTCCATTGTCCTTGTATGTCTATCTGACAGAAATTTTTTATATGGAGACCAATTTTATAATTTCCGAACAAACAAACAACTTTTCTAAATACAAACCAAACCATAGATGTGTCTGACTGACATTGAGTGAATGCTATCTGGAGAGCTATGGCCATACACTGACCAGCCACAGTTTCTGTTCATAGTTGACAAGCTAATACTGGGGACTAACACAGTCTTAACAAAGGTCAAGGCTCTTTGTAAAATAATTTGTTATCTTACAATACTGCCGCAGGTAAAATAATAGATTTTTCATGAGTGAAGCTCCGATGAATAATAGGATAACAAAATGGACTTTTACAGAGTATGATTAGCTGAATAAAAGGTGAAGTGCCAACATATTTAATTTCTAAAGTATCATGAAATGAATGTAAGACTATTAATACGACACAGCATCACTGGACTTGTTAGTATTCTTACCATACTCCTTGAGGACATTGCCTCTGGATTTTTAATATTCATTTGCTCATTCATTTTCACAAGTGTAAACTGCTTTTCTTGCCAGGCACTGATGGTAGTAACAATGTCTGGGTTTAAATATATCTAGGGTTGGATTAAAATTAACAGAACCAGTGGCTAAAGTCCTACCCAGAAATCTGGGAAAACAGGCACCTCTTTTTTGAATCTCTAAGTGAGCCATGAATCCTCTCTTAAAAGCATTGCATCTGTGGATAAATGAAATGAACTTTACTGAATCAGGAGAATATAAGAGCATTAACATTGGAAGACACAAGAACAGATCCACCATGTGTCTATCTTACAAACAAAATAATCACTCTGGTGATGTCTTGGGCTAAAATCCACTGTATCTGCTATCCCACCTTCCAGACTCCATGTCCAGGAGAGAACTGTGTCCTTGAACATTCCTCACTTTTCTAACATATCACATTCGGAGCATATTAATCGCACCTAAAGTCCCAGAGATGCAGTGTGCTATTGGCCCTGTTCATTCCCTTGGGAAAATGCTGACTACCAGACACACCATCCTAGCAGCATCACCTCAAGAAACTGCTGCATTTAGTCATGGTTACAACTCTGTTCAATGACACCAGCACCAGAGCTTTGCACTACATTGTTGCCTCCGTCTGGGAAACCCAGAGATATCTCACCCAACTGAACCATGGATGTCGGAAAACAAAGCCTGGCTCACAAGCCATTCTCATTTAACATTGTGCTATGTAGGGTCACTTTTTTTTAAATAAAATACAAGGTTCAGGATTTTAACTGTATTGCCATATTTTGGGCACAGCTCATAACAGCATGTGGTTCATACCCTTAGACAGAATACATACCAGCAGGGACTTCATTTCCTCATACAAGATAAAAGTCATGTAGTATTAACCAAACACTCCAGCATCCATTGCTCTAGATCATATATCTGAGTTTAAGGTCAGTTCTGTTGCTCACTAATTGCATAAAATTTTCTGACTCCTACCTCCAAAGTATTAATGAATAAAACAAACCAAAAATAACCAAAATATTTGAACTAGAATAGCCAGTATCACTCGTGATTAGGTTGTTTTCACAGTGTAATTCATTAAAAAGTAGAGAAGTAGGCAGGAGAAGCTCCATTACATGTAATCCTGATATCATAATGATATGTTAATCTGTGCTGAAATATGCCAGATTTGCTCAACTGAAATTAATAATACTCATTTTCTTGGAACAAATGGCTCATTGAAGTAAAAATGAGCCACCTATTAACACAAAGATTCATATCTGATTCTTTTTCTGAACTCATTCTAGTAGACTAATGCTTAGTATTTGAAAAATACTAAGATCCTATAAAAATACTAAAATAATGAAGTACTAATGTGAATGGATTAAAATTAACTGATTTCAAACATATTAGCATGGTTACTCAGTTAAGTTACCTTCTTTTTTTCACTAAAGAGTTTTCATATCCTTTTCTGTTTACTTCCTCTACACCTAGATTTTATTTACTCTTGGACTATCACATTTAAAATTACACCATTAAATCATATATTACATGATAGGGAATCACCTTTTGGGGATTCAGTAACATGAGTATCTGCTGTCTTGGGAGCCTTCTCCCATAGTTTGCCACTCACTACTGTTGAAGTTTGATGCCTTTCAGCACTTTTCCCTCAGTTTCTTACATGGGTTGGCAAGGATTTGCCTAGTTTACGTATCACCAAATTACTTTTTTCAGCCAGGTCTAACAATCTGCTTTCCTAAATCCCTACATTTCAGGTGAGAAAATACAGTTTTCCCAATTCTGTTCTTAACAAAACCACTGTGGGTCAATGAATATTAAAGATAGTTGAACTCCATTGTACTTCTCCGCTAATGATTATACCCACTAATGGAAAAACAGCAACAAAGCTGTTAGGCTATGTGCTACTGTTCTCCACAGACACCAAGAAGCACAGAGGAACAATGACAGGTAGGGGAACCCAAGTCCTACCCAGCCCCGGCCACTCAGGACCATCACAGGAGAACTCAGCCCATCGGGGCCCATGTACTCAAGCACAGAGGAGCACAGAGATAAGATGGCAGGAACACGAACCCAAATTACAGACTCAGGTGAATGGGCACCCTGTCTGGGCCCCTCCCAGGGCTGTCCCAGCAGAGCATCAGTCCCAGTGTCCAGGTGTGAAACCCATCAAAATCAGTCAACAGAAGCATCTCTCACAAGCATCTTTATGGGATGCAGGGAAGAGCATTTTGAGACTGCACAAGAGGTGTTATGGCATGCTTAGGGGTGGAATCTAAGGTAGGGAGGGATCAACATGGTTTGGGGAGGAACAAGCATGGGAAAACAAAGGGATAAAGTGGTAAGTGCGTTGGCAAAGCATAAACAGTGTGTTATCAGTGCGCTTGCCTGGCCATGCTCTGCACAAAGGGTTCACATGCCTGAGTGACAGCATCTGGAGAGACCTTAGTGAAAGCAAGCACCAGCATCTGAAATGGGTCCACAGGTCAGAGGCCCATCTGCCCATGGTGCAGCACCTGGAGCGACTGTGGGTGTGCAAGCAGGTGTGTGGGCACTAGCAGGGTTCAAGCTGGACTTGCCTTTGCATGCTTGTGTGTGTGTATCTGTAGCAGCAACTGGTGGGAGCTGCAGACGGGGGTTTGTATGTCCAGGTGCCAGCAGCTGGGAGGACTGGGACTCAGGGACCACTACTGGGCTGACTGAATGCCTGAATCCAGCTGCTAGGTGGATTCACCATGTACATATATTCCCGCTAGCAGACCTCCATCCTGCTCAGCCAGAGAGGGGAGCTGGATGAGGCCATTGGTCCTGTTTGTGTGAGTGCCGAGCATGTCTGTGTTACGTGTGCGGCTGTGTGTACATGAGTATTTGTGGTGTTGCACGTGTGTGTGTGTGTGTGCCTACTGGGAATACATGCTCAGCCTCGTTAACTGGTAGGAGCAGCGGGCGTGGAGCTGTGACAGCCTTACCTCTGTTGGGTTACTGTGTTTGGCACCTCCCTAGCAGAAATTATAAATTTTGCAGTAACACCTGCTTAATAATATTGCATCATAAGCCAAATTTATGGATTAATTTATTTAAGTTATAGATATATTATTCCCCAAATTATTACAAAGGATATTATGAAATAAATAAAAATCAATACCAGGTACAAGCTTTAAATTATCATTTTGCTAAGTATTGAATAACTTGGTTTTTTTCAACCTTTCTGCCTTTCTATGAATAAAAAAGGATAATTTCAGCTTCTAAAGATTCTTACTGTTACTTAGTCAACACCAGAAGGACTCTGCCCACACTGCCTTGGTGAGGTATACCAACAGTTGAGTGAAACAGAGCTGTACTAAAGTGATTTTTTTTTATTTATTTATTTCTCCAAATGGCCCAGGGTGCCAGTGGAGTGTGGTGAGATGTAGATATTGTCTAAGCTCTTAGCTGTCAGTGGTGATGGAAAAAGAATACATAAATAGCTAATATAAGGACATCAGTGTTGTCTAAACCTGTGTTCAGAATCGACATACAACAGATAAAGAACATACAAACTGTAGAAAATTATATTAAAATTATCTCTTTGACAGTTTTTTTAAAACATAAATCCCTTAAAAATATCACAATAGCAATGCTGACACTGTCATTTACCCTTCATTAAGAAAGTGGTGATAGGAATCCTGTAATTGTAAAAGCTTTCTAGATCAAACAAAAATGATTAACATATTCTTATTTTTTATTTTCTTCTCCCACGGTCTCAGTGCCAGCTTATAGTGGTTTAATGTGGATCACAGAAAATGTTGTATGAATGTAATACAAATAGAAGTGTGATAAATTTCTTCTTTTTGATTTACAAAAAACCTAATTTTACCTCCATGTTGTCTTTTGACAGGAAAATGAAGGTATTATGGATTTGAGAACATTCAGAAGATGAGCAAAATGTTATGTTTAAGAAATTAAAACATCTGCTGACTGAAATTTGTTTAACAGAAAGCAGAGGAGATTCTTATTCAGTTCAGTGAAACTGTTTGATTCAGAAAATCAGCTATGCCAAGTTTGCCCTCAGTTTAGCTGAGAAAATATAGAGAAAGGTCTGTTATCAACACCACATTTCCATTCCACTGAATCACTGCTGCCCAAAGGTACAACAGCTCAGTGCCTACAGTAAAGCAGCCTAGGAATTACATTTAATTGCATTGACTAATTCCACCCACATTGCTTTGACTATTGCAGACAGCTGATGTAGCCAAAGTTCCAAGAATTTAATGTTAGCTTTTACACTGATCTTCACAAATGGAAGTGGTTTCTTCATCTTCTGACATGACTCTCATCAAACTAATCTTCTCATCCTTTTAGGCATTTTTCTATCTGTTCTGTGAAGCTTCAGATGTTCAAAGCAAACATAGATGAGTCTATAAACCCAAGCCTTTCATTTTTGTTTTGCTTACAGCCTATTTAAACAAAAGGCTCAGAAACAAAGGTATCTATGTAAAAGTTTTCTGTACTTCTGCTCCTTTAGTTAAAGCTTGCAAAACTCCCAGTTACCTTCTCTGACACTGACAAATATCTAATAAAAAGCAGGATTTGTCTTCACAATAGGTAGACAGACAAGAAGGAAAAGAAGGACCTTAGTCAAATAGATTCTTTCAGACTTCTCTACATGACTAAACATAAAAATAACATTAAAAATGACAACACCCCTTAATTAAGACATAATAAAGACAACAAAAATATTATACATCAAATTCATAATCGTTTACATAGCATTTCTTGATTCTGAAGTTAGTTTTATTCATCATTATTTTGCTTCTTAAATACTCCTTTTTTTAAAAATAGTGGGTTTTTTTCCTGGTGTTTTGAAATTTGTAACCATGTCACACTAACAATATCATATATGTACCTACCTGCGAAATTTACAGTAAGAATAGAAGGGCTCCTGAGAGGACAAAACCCGTTTTCTGTCACTCTAACTGATCTTTGTCTAACTTCCCTTTACATAGTTTTGAGAATGCAGATTTTATGCTCCTCTGACGTTTCACTCTCCTTAGTGATAAAAATTTTTCCCTAAATTCAAACCAGACCTCTTCTTGCTGCTTACACCCATCATTTTTTCTTCCTTGTGCTCTTTTTCTGCAGACACTTTGTCACCTTGTGTTTAAATGATACTCAGCAACTTGTGAAAGCCCTACTCTTGGCAAAACTGTACATTGCACATGAGTTACTGCACATTTTCTTGAGCACAAAGGTTCAAGTTGCTATTGTTATACTACTACTGTAATATGGCAACTTCTAGGACCTATGGTGATATAGGAATACATTTCAGTTCACTAGGGGCATCACAAATATACAGTGGCCCCTGTCTGAATGGAGTTTGTGATATGAACATCAGATAGAACAAATGGATACAACAAGTGTAGGAGTATAAGGTCATACAATATTAGTAAGTATAATAATGTCTCCACTGCTGCCAAGTTTTGAAGCCGTCATGGCAAATGAGAATTTAAAGGAAAAATGTTAAAGAGAACAATTAATGACTTGGGGAATTTTTCGGGGAACTACATATGGGAGAAACCACAAGCATTCTTGTTTAAAACCTAGTAAAAAAACTGTGCTCTTTAATGTTTTTATAAATGATCTGGATGCAGGATTCAAATGTATGTTAAGATAGTTTGCCAATGATACTAAACTAGGAGGAGCTGTGGACTCCCTCGAGGGCAGAGAGGTATTACAGAGAGATCTGGAGAGACTGGAGAGCTGGGCAGTGACCAACTATATGAAATTTAGCAAGAGCAAGTGCCAGATTCTGCACCTGGGACGGCGTAATCCTGGTTATACATACAAATTGGGGGATGAGAGGCTGGAGAGCAGTCCCTCAGAAAAGCATGTGGGGGTTTGCATTGAAGACAAGTTGAATATGAGTCAACAGTGTGCCCTGGCAGCAAAAAGGGCCAACTGTGTCCCAGGGTGCATGAAGCACAGCGTAGCTACCTGGTCAAGGGAGATGTGGTCCCACCTGGAGTCCTGTGTGCAGTTTTGGGCACCTCAATATAAAGAAGGACATCAAGCTATTAGAGTATGTCCAGAGGAGGGCAATAAAGGTGGTGAAAAGCCTCAAGGGCAAGACTTATGAGGAGCAGCTGAGGTCAGTTAGTTTGTTCAGGTTGGAGAAGAGAAGGCTGAGGGGTGCCTTCATCACAGTCTACAACTTCCTCAAGGTGGGCAGAAGAGAGGGAGGTGCTGATCTCCTCTCTCTGGTGACCAGTGATAGGACACAAAGAAATGGCATGACGCTGCATCAGGGGAAGTTCAGACTGGACAACAGGAAAAGGTTCTTCACTGAGAGGGTGGTCACTGGAACAGGCTTCCTAGAACATGGCACCAAGCCTGTCAGAGTTCAAGGAGCATCTGGATGATGCTCTTAGTCATATGGTTTAGTTTTAGGTAGTACTGCAAGTCTGTTGGACTCAATGATCCCTATGGGTCCCTTCAAACTCAAGATATCCTATGATTCTAAATGGGAGAAAAAGCTGTAGTATTGGCTGACTGAATATGGCAGATGATGTTTTCTATTAATGAAAGCTGAAGAATGGGGTAAAATCTAAGGTAGTTTTGAAAGTAAAACCTAATATCTTTTTTTTGTGAAGGAGTGTAGAGTGGGTTTCAGGCTACAAAACAATGTGTGACATAGGCACGGGCATAATCTTTACAGCAGTACCCAACAGATGCAAGGAATATTTATACAAACACACAGATTTATACTAGTCAATGTCAGGAAAAAAAAAAGTCATAAATCTCATGTGAAATTATACAATTTTTGACTGTGTGGCTATGTAGGAAAGGTCTTTGTCCTGGTTTCAGCCAGGATAGAGCTGGTTTTCTTCACAGAAGCCAGTGTGAGATTTGGGATTTGGGATGAGAAAATGTTGATAAGGTGCTGATGTTTTGACTTGTTTTTGACAGCAAGAAGGCTGAGGGTGCTCGGGGACCTGGGAGGGGACACAGCCAGGACAGCTGACCCAGGCTGGCCAAAGGCATATTCCATACCATAGAACCTCATGCCCAGTACATAAACTGGAGTTAGCTGGGTGGCGGGAATCACTGCTTGAGGATGGGCTATCGATCACCGAGTGGTGAGCAATCGCTGTATTGGGCATCACTTGTTCTTGTACATTCCTTTGTCAGTATTATTATCATTGTTGTTTCCTTCTCTCTTGCTGTCCTATTATACTGTTTTTATCTCAACCCACAAGTTTTTTCCCAATTCTCTCCCCCATCCCACTGGGGGAAGGGGAGTGAGCGAGCATCTGCGTGGTTCTTAGTTGCCGGCTGCGGCTAAACGACGACAGTCTTATAGGAAAAACTTCATTTGATAATATTGGAGAATGAAATGTTCCTTTGTTCATTTAAAGACTTATCAACAAAAAATAAAAACGCAGAGACAACCTGAAGATAATATAGGACTCATCCTTCAGCTTCTCACAATGGATTTCTAAAGACTAGCTGCAAGATCCTGACCACATTTTTTTCATTTGTCAGAGTAACTCAATTTCATTCAATCACCAGCAAACTTACCTAACAAAAGCACTTTTCCCCTTTTTTTGTTGTTGTTGTGGTTTTTTTTCCTATGCTACAGCATCCAGCACCCCAGAAAATTTTTGTAGACAAACATGTAGAAAAAAGTATATGAAGAGTTAAAAGGTCATTGTGTCTTATCCATTTATTCTCCATTTATTTCTGACTCATGCATGAGAAAACAGAAGAATGAGTGGTAATATTTTCCCATGTAGCAGTTACCTGAGCATTAGCAGAATCCCTGCTTAACCCCACCAGATGCATATCTTCCAAACTGGAAGGATATGCTTGTCCGGCTCTTTGATTCAAAGTAATTAGCACCAGACTTCCTCAATGAGAACACGTCCTGTGGAAACAGAGGGTGGGTCCACAACATTACTTAAGATGTTTGACCTTTTTGTGTTCTGAAAGTTCAACTTGCAGAAACTTTCTGAGAGGATTTCTATGCCTTTTCTTCTAAAATCTTTTAAAAGACACCTTCAGAGTGGCTCTTGAAATGGGAATCTAGTGTTCTCCAATAAAAGCTGAACATGTTCCAGTAAAATGACAGTAACTTACTGTCCGTATTTTCCTTCAATCAATAAAAAGAATTTTTTTTCTCTAGATACCATTTTCATTGAAAATTGTGTGTTTCTTCTGCTGGGTCACAAATTATTATTGTATTTCTTCTACAGTACATGGATCAGTTTCAGAAAGTTACTGGATAGAAATATCAGAAAAATATGCATGGTCTAAGAAATAGCTGGACAGACCAAGCAACATAGTTTATTTGTATATTGTTAGAAGGGTGTTTTAGGAGGATACATGTTTCTCTGCAAACTTCTACTTAGTGTGTGTGATGCTTTACTTTCAGCTTCTGTTATGCAAGTCAGTTTGTGTTCAGTATCCCCAAACAATACACAGAGAAAATTAGGTGTTCTAGACTGGTGTCTGTAAAAACAACACACTCAGCGAGGAGAACCCTTTAGAAAACCTGAAGCTAAAGGGTGTACTCCAAATCTTTCCCCTTCTCCAGAATTAGTGCTAAGAGAAAGCAAAAGCTCATAGGATAATTCATGATGGAAAGGATCACATTTGCCTCTCTGATCAGGAGGGCGAAGAAGAGTTACATTTTCAAATGAGAAGGAACTGAGTACTTGGACACCGAAACAGGCTAATTTGAACTGCCAGACCCCCACAGCAGAGTCAGTTCTCAAAGTTTATACTTGCACAGTATAGGGCCGAAATTCAAAAGCTGGCTTGTTACTCAGCAAATGCAAACACAGCATGAACCGCCTGGAGCTATCCAAGAGCCATGTGACCTCGGGAAAAAGGCAGAGAGCTTGGGTAACAGACTCTACCTTGCAGCAGGGCCGCTCGGGTTTGGTGGTACAGTTAGTTGCACAGTCTCCTGGCTTTGCTTCCTTTGGAACAGGAGCAGGGTGAGCTTGTGTCTCTTGAAGTAGCTGTAGTAAATATGCCCTACAGAATAAAAGCAAAAGATTGGTTCCTTCAGGAGCCCTGAAAACCACCACGCTTTGTAGAGAGTTCCCTGAGGTAGGTTTTTGGTGCTCCAGGATTTTTTTTCGCACCTGAGGGAGATTTCTAGGATGTCAGGCTTAGACACATACATAAATCAAGATTTAGAATATTGAGTTCTTTTCTAGAAGTGAGCCTAGAAGTAGTCCCATTTACTGTAATGAAAAATATACTGAATAAAACACGGGGTGGCCACTTTTAGAGATATCAGCCATCCTACACACTGAAGGAAGACAAAAAAAAAATGGAAAAAAAGACATTTAAACAGCTAATTAAATGACTATATCATCTAATATATATTCATAGGGGAGGAAAGGAGGATAAATTAAATTTGGACTAGCTATCTTGATCTGACGTTTCCCAATTTCTCAGTATAATAAAGAAGAAGTGGGATTTTAGAAGACATTGTAGGAATAGGAAGAGAACTCGCAGCTGAGAAGCTGCACTGTGCAAGGGAACACACTTGAATAAAATACAAGAAAAGTACAACACAGGAGGAATAAGCAATAGATAAGTTTAAAGCAGAAAATATTAAAAGAGAGGAAAGTGCCAACACTTGATTAAAGAGGAAATGTATATCTTCTTACTGTTCCCCATTTCAGTTGATAGTTAATTAATTAAACCACATGTTCTATACGTAGACTTGTATTTTGGGCTTACATGTTTTATTATTTCAATAGTTATCTGAAGAAAATGACAACTGTGACAGCACTCTATGAAAAAAGCTTTCACAACAAGAGAATCGTTATGGGATCAAAGGGTAAGTCTATGGATCACAAAGATTTTGTAAGAACAGCCTGTCATATCAGACAAAGGATTTAATCATTAAAGTGTTGATTTCTACTGCTTATTCTTTTTGTAGAATGAGGTAAAGGTATTTAAGGAAGGCTCAAACGTGCAGCGTGCTTCTGCACTAATACATTCTCCTGAATAAGGAGCAGTAAAGATGGTTAAACTTTTGGGTGATTTAGACAACCAACAATTCAGATATCATCCTGTTCAAGAACCATTTGACTTGCCTGCAATACATCAAGACTGTCAAATTCCTGTATAAGTACATCCAGTAATACTTTAAATATGAGAATGATATACTTGTAGAGAACTTTTTACAGAATGCCACGAGAAACCTGAATCTATTGCTAGAAGATAAATATCTTAACAGTATTAAACTATGTAAACCTCTGATCTTCTTTATTTCACTTCTGATCTTAGTCCAGAAGCTTGCTATAAATGTGTGAAGCAGTTCATTTCTCCTGGAATATCTTTGAAACATCATGCCATCATCTATTCAATATAATTTTGAAAAGTGATTTACTCAAAGCACTTAATATCTTTAATGATGATAATTTAATAATTTGATAATCATAACAAACTCTTTCATATATGCTTCCAAAGGTTTTTGCATTCTTTCAGACATGTAACTATAATTTTTGGATACTGGGTATATTTCTGGCTGTAGTTAAAGAACTGTTTTGGAAACAGTTCCAGTACTGGGATTTTTAGCGTTGATATAAGAAACTTCATTATTAAAGATATACATTTCTGTTTGTTTGAAATTTCTAATAAACAAACTTGCTCCACACAGTTGCAGTGTAACATGGGATGTAAAGAAACAGAAAGAAGTAATAACAGAAAGGAGTTATAATTCCTATTTTAAATTTTCATATTATTATGAGTTCATAAATGAAACAAAAAGGAGACATTTATAAAAATGTGCAATCTTATCTGCATGGTGACAAACTTAGAGGTTAAAAAAACGTTTTCAAAGCATCATGATGTGGCTGCCTTAAAGATTTTCCAGCTTTTTCTAGGATGTTGCTAAGAGTTCCCTTAGAAGTGCAATGGTGTTACGCCACACTGAAATGCTGCAGAGTGTTAGTGGTTGCATATAAAATATTAAACTGTGACCTGCAAGTTCTTTAATGCAGTTATTTCAGTTTATATCACTTTATATATCGCTTTATATCAGTTTTTTGATGGATATATGTCAATTATTAGATGCATAATTTTTTTCTACTCAAATAATACTTCTCAATGAAATCACAAAAGGCTATCTGAATTATTAGTAGACAGAATACAGCATAATGCTGTTGTTTTTAGATGATAGGTTTTTTTCAAGGCAGAAATGTCTTATCAATTAGATCAATAGTGAGGAAAATTAATCTGTTTCCCAGAAAGAAATGCCACTATTTTAGTGGAAAAATAGGCTTTTATTTTTTTCTAGCTACGTGTTCTAAAACTTTCAAAATATTTGTGAAACATTTATGTAAGGTTGTCCTGCTAGCTGACATGTACGATAAGGCACAGAGATTATATGCGTGACCCTCTGCAGTTTCAGGATAGTTTGCAAACACACATTATCTGTGTCCTTTAATATTCCAGTGATATAGGACTTGATACCTGGAAACATACATAGAAATGGCTTAAATTGGACTTAACAGCAAGTCAGATTTACAGCCTGGGTAGAACTCAGGAGATCATGTCTGCTGGGTAGGGGCTCAAGCTATTACAAAATACAACCTCTCTCTAAACCACAGAGAGATTGCTATCAAGCAAAAGGTGATTCCACAGGTTAAAACAGATTTAGGGAATTTCATCCTCATGTCACCTGTTCTGACAAGTTTCTTACTCTTTCATATCTACCAGCTGCTAAAATGAGTGTTGAAGTTCCTGGGGGGCTAGTAAAAGTTTCCTGCAAATAGAATAATTACAAATTATATCTGATTTTTTTTTTTAATATGTGTTTTCAAATAAGATGGAGGACATGTTGAATGAACAATCTCATTCAATTCTGTTTGAAAAGAGGAAATTTAAGCATTGCATCACCCCTGGAGCTTTCTGGGATATTGCTTCGGTAATATGTCAGAGAAAGTAAAGTTGTCCAGCAAAATGCCAAGGTTTGATGAGATGGGATATTTTTTTTTTTTTTTTTTTTTCCCCCAGAAAAAGTATAGCAATTACACTCAGGGTAGCAGCCACCTAGATTGGGATCTGTGTGTAAAGGACTACCACAAACATACAGAGACAAATGAGCTTTGATACTGCTTTCCCAAAAGGATTTTCATCAGACTACTCTGTTTAGGTCCTGCCACACTAAAGTCCTTTCCACAGTGCTAGATCTGATGACTCCTTGTTTCCATCTGCCACCATGGGATATCATGAAACGCAGTCTTCATCATTACTCTTCACAGAGCAAAGACCACACAATCTCCCAGCACTTCAATCGTTAGACTAGGATTGACTACCCATAGAAAAAAATAAAAAGAAAGAAAACAAAACCCAAGAGGGATAGTTCACTTCTTCAGGGAAAATGATAGCTACAGCAAACAGCCTTACAGGCCCTATAAAGATACTAAATCTCTACACCTTCTACACCAGGTAGACACTAGGGTAAGTATACAAATCTAGATAAAACACCTACATCTTTCCCTTGTCTCAGTTTTCTCAGCAGCTTGAAACAGTTCTTTGATCTCAAATTGGAGTCCCCTAGGGTGTTTTTGATCTCTGCCCCTGTAGTTTGTGATTCCTGATCTGATCCCATCTCACTTGTGTATCCAGTTTTCTGCTTCTGGTACTTTCCCCTTCTTTCTCTTAAACGTGCCTCGGTCAGTGAAAGACTACTTCACGCTGTCCTAATCAACTTCCAAATCTGATAGCTGTTTCTTAGTTATCTCCCTGTGTAGCTTGATCTTAAAAGCTGGCAACCATCATCAAGAGTCAAGAGGATTATAGAGGCAGGGGTCTTCTTCTGAAGGCAGTGGCCCACTGTACAACAGTGAAGAGGAAAAGAGAACACAAATAGACTCCAGTCAAAACAACTTCATCTTGCGTCCAACTTAGGAGCCTTCTTTATCTTATTCAATGTGTAGAGCGGTTACTAAGACAGTCATGGGCAGACTTTGAAATTCTGAAATACTCATCTCAAATTTTGGTGATTTGGAAGACTTCAGTTTCTTGATGAAAAGCTTCAAATTTCTAGGAAAGGCAAAATATGTTTTATGGGTTTTTTAGACAAAAGTAGGTTTCTACCAAAACCCGCTTTCAATAAAATGCCGTTGTAATGGAAAGATTAGTTACAACACTTTGTTTGGCAGAATTGTAAACATGTTTTTTAAGACATAAAGAAGCATATAATATTAAGGAGTTGGATAATCTGTGAAGCTGTGAAGCAGGGCAATGTAACTTTTTGAGAAAGCTCGTGGAGCAATTATAAGGAAACTGGGGAAAACTAAGTAACAAAGAGTCAAAGTAATACCTTTTGCAGAGTAGCGGGGCTAGGAAACCTGGTAAGATGTAAGATTTATTATTTAATAATTAGGATAAAAATTTTGAAGAGTATTCAAAATAAGAATGGCAAGCTTATTCCTGATGCTGTAAAATATGGTGAGCTGATAATGCCACTCATGGAAGAATTTAAAAGGTGAAAATGGTAAATTTTGAAAATAACATTAATAGTATTTTGAATGGATTTATATAAGGCCAAGAGGTAACTGCAGTGACAACAGTGCGTAAGGATCAGAATAAGAGTCAGGCAGGTAAATTTAGATACTGAAAATAAATTCTTTAAAAAGTTTTCTATCAAGTTTGTATACCTAGTTCTATAGTAAAGAAAAAATACCTTAACTAAAGATATGTGTGAATCCAAGAACAGTAATATTGCCAACAACTACAGAGAAAAATAAGTGGAAAAGGGCTTAGAAAGAAACATAAACATTTAGCTTTGGCTATCTTACTTTAAAATTGAGCATGCAGACATTAAATGAGAGAGGAAATCAGCATTACCACTGATAGAAGACACATCACAGAACAATAAAGTATTCATATTGAACTAGGAAGGAAAAATGAGGAGAGGAAAACTGGTAAATTAATAATACAAAAATTCAAAATTTGAACTTTCAAAAGGCATTTACTACCTGTTAAGTTTTTTGTTTGGATTCACTTCACACATGTATAAACTCACATTTGTACCAGCTGATTACTGCAGTTGTTGGCAGCAGACATTCTCATACTAGGGCTGAGGATGAGGATGGGTTACCTGTTGGAGTAGATGGGGCAAGAATTATTACTGACACAACAGAAAAAAAATTAAAGGCCAAAGTCTGAAAAATGCTTTCCAAAGCAGTTTGCAAAACTGCTAGTTTGCATTGGGAGACAGGGATCTAATGGTATCTAAAGAGGCATTGCTGGATGGGAATGTAATGATGATGCTTCTAGTATGCGTGGGAATGCAGACACAGGACTATTGGCTAAGAGAAATATTATAATGTCCTTTGATCAAAATGAAAAAGAAAACCAGTTAAATAAATTTTGAATTTAAAATACTAATAAAGCTAAAGTGTGATGAAGATGTGGGGTGAGAATTCCCTGTGCTACCAAATGGATTACCTTGTTATCCATAATCATAGGCAACTGTTCATTACTTTGCCAGTCTGCACTCTTAATTTGGTTGAAACAGTCTGAGCTTTTGCATTTATACCCTGGAGAGCTAATTTTCTCTCCAGGATGCCCCAAAAGTTTTGGCAGTTGCTAGTGCTTTTCCTGCCCCTCCAGGAAATGAATGAGTTGATGAGGACTGATAAGAGGAACTGTTTGCTGTTCCCTTGAAGACTGACTGGGTTGAGAACTAGTTGGTTTCCTGGATGGGACAGGAAGATGAACCATCCTATGGTATCAGTGCCCCTCCCACAGCCATCTCATTAGGCCTCAGCAGCTCAATCTTTTTGGAAAAGCTTTCAACTCCCTTTCTGACTTCACATCCAGGCCAGAACTAACACGTTTCCTTTAAAGTGTCAAAACGTCCCCAGATGCAACAGCCATTTCTCTTCAAGTCTTTCCTCGAGTGTCTCCAATCCAGCCATTTCTTCTCTACTGACAAAAAACCAAAATTGTATGGACGTTGCTTTAGTGACTCATCTTAATCATGGGAGACAGATTTGGGAGTTGAGATTCACAAGCTGGGTTCTTAAACAGGACACCTTATCTGTTCAGCCATTATAATCTTAAGGTCAGTTGATTTCCCATTGCTACATTAGAAAAAATACTGCTTATGCAGTAGTGCCAACAGTAAGTATTAGACTATTTGCATATGAACCACTTGAAAATTGACACCATTAAAGAAGCTTATATCCTTTTAGACATTTTAAAAATTAACACTAAAATTCTTACATTCGAAACCAGAATTATTAGCTAAATGCAAAAAAGTAAATTAAAAAGTAAATACAAAAATTAGACAATATGCACTTTGGCAAGTGAAGGTTTAGACTACATTACTAGAAATCATTTTCAAAAATAATACTTCTAAAATAGTCCATAAGAGCTTAATCAAGACTTTTATTTTTCTTAATGAGAGGATGGCCTTGACTAACCAGGTGTTCCCTTTCAGATCACAGAAAAATATTCTCAGGAGCTTTTAACAAGTCCTCCTGCAGATTTGAAACAATTGTTAAAATCGCAGTTTATTTTCATTTGTTACCTACAAATAGCAATTCAAACACCAACAAAACACTTTATCAAACACCAAATTGTTAAAAAAGTAACAATGAGATATATATTTCTTACACAGTATACAAGTTACACAGATTATTAAAGGAAAACAACATTATAAAATGCATTTCTGAATCTGTTCAGTAGAGCCTTGACAAAATCTGTGGCCTACAAGATACATTCCTTATATTACTGCCTCCCTTGCATCATCAAACTAGTAAACTTTTTCCACTACCTCTTTGCAAACTAGGTCCATTAAACCAAAGAAATTCATGAGCTCTCAACTCTTGCAACATTTGTAGAATTTCCCCAGGAACCTTTTTACAGTTGAAAGGCAATTATTACACCAAAAAATAATCTGAAGCAAGGTCACAGAAATATGCTCTTCCAACTTAGACCTTTGCTGTACTCCTTAACACTGTTGAAGTTCCATTAGCATTAGCGATAACAACAGTATTATTGTATTATGCTGAAAACTGTGATCAGTGTGGTATTTTAAAATCAGTTTTAGAAAATGATGTTTTCTAAATTATGTTATCTAATTAAATGCCTAAAACCCCTAAGCTATAAGTCTTCTGTGCAAGTGAATCTACATGAGAGGTCATAATTTTAGAGATAAAAATTCTACAGCAGACAAGACTGGAAAGGATATCTCCTGGACACTAATTAGAGAAAACATTGAAATGAATGGTATAAACAACTTCAGTGAAGAACTTAATGCTACCTAAAAGCACAATCGTGAGCAAATACCAACGACCCTTTTAAAATAAAGATTCACTTAATATCCTGAATCTGTAGTACTTAAGTCCATTAAAAGGGAAAAAAGCCTGAAGGAAATTGCTTAGCAATAACAGAAGGATGTAAGATACTCTAGCTTAAAAAATCACAAATCAAAAGTAGTAAATTAGGCAGACAGATGAAGTATACAAATTGAGTACTCCAGGTGCCTGAACAGGATGTGTTTTTCAGACAGAAAAAAATCAAGGAAATTTACACAACTCTCATTTCAAGGTGAATAGCTGATTATTAGTTCCACCACAATGAAACACTGCAAGAGAGCAGCACAAATTTTAAATTCATAAATAGAAATAAAGATGCTTCATTTTACCAGAGGCACCATAAGAGTAACAGGAGGTTGAAGGTTTTGCATTGATTTTATGAGGCTTACATGGAAATAAGGAGAAAGTTGCATTCTTTTTCTTTTCTATTTTACAAATAAGTTGCAGTCCTAAGTTAGGTTAGTTGATACAGACACATGAAAACGTACTAATTGTTCTCTCATTTTATGAAAAATATTTTTCATACTATATATCCTCTTCAAATTCACATAAGTGTAATAGCCATCATGTTGCTTGTGAACAAATGCATTTGAAAACATTTTTAAAATTAGAAAATTAAAGACATGAACAGACAAACAAGTTATTCCGAGGTACACCAATGTTTAAATCTTTGCTACATCAGTTTCTCTTCAGGAACTACTCATATGCAATGTTCTTACCCTGAGGCACATGCTGGTAAATGTTAGGGAGGTTATTCCTCTCTCTCTGAAGGATATGCTCTCTCATGTTTCCACAGAGTGAGAATATGCAGACTGTTTCTGTGGAAAGGCCCTGTTGTAAATTAGTACATAGCTCCACTTGAAAAAAAAAAAAGCCCACCCATATTCTTAGAATTAAAGTATCAAATACACTTTTCACAGCAGAGAAGAAAGCTAACGTACAAAAATACAATTGCAGATGACTTAATGTCTGTCTTCTAAGAGAATGATACCTTGACAATTGTGTCGTATGGAAATGGTTGGGACACAAAGAAAACTGTAGTGATCAGCAATAAATACTTGTGATCATTATACATTTCCTATAGAAATATTTGCTTTAGTTACAAAAATTAACTAAATGATACAATCTTATTAGATCAATGAGTCCTACAGACTGCAGAACCAGTCACTCCTTTACAGGTATCATAACTCTAGCTTATCCAGAGTATAGTCGATAAAGGCATTCAGTTTTGCCAACAAAAACTCTAAGAGCTGGAAGGATTTTAAGTAGTTCATTACACTATCTTTTAAAAACATGAGCCTTATTCTTACTAAGAAAATATAACACTTCAAGTTTCAGTCACAGACATAGCATGAACTAGTCTCTTCCATGTGAGGGGAGTCTTACAAAGTCATTGCTTGATCTCCTTTTTAATAATGTGAACAGACTGAACTTCTCAGTATAGGGCAGTTTTCTGATATTAGAATATACTTTATGTTTTACTACTATACCCTTGTTTAATTTTTACAAGTATTTTACAATGATTTTTCAAAATGTATGACAGGACTGAATATGGTACTCCATTATGGGGCACAACTATGCTGTAAACATAACTTCTTCTTCAACTCATTACTACTTTATTTATATAGTCTCTACATGTAGATGTAGATTTTTTTCCCCTAACATTCATGCTGGCAATTCATGCCAGAATGTCTGTCTAGCCTTTTCTGCATAGGGCAAAAGACAATTTAGAGGAGAATTGAGAAGAGGAAGAACTAGTTGGATGTTCAGAAATTTCAGAGAAACAATCCATGTGTGTGTGACAGGCCAAGAAGTACTTCTTAAAAAATTGAGCAACTATGCAATGGAGGCTGGCAGCGTAAACTGATCAGAGTGAAGAACCAGCTTTTCAGGACTAAATGAGGTATGACTGACAAAGCGAGGGTAGCCCATGCAGGGCTTTGGCTAGCATTTGGGCCTTCTTCTACATCATATTGATAACCACCTATCAATATGATGTAGGAGAAGAAAACTATAAAATTTACAGAGAGCAAGTATAAATATGATCAAAGTGGCTAGGAAAATATTCTTTACATGTGCTTAGAGCAAAAAAAGCGTTCCACAAAGACTAAGCTGGGAGAAGATGGGAGGATAGAAGGACATTTGGGGGGAACACAGAAGTAGCATCAATGGGCTGTGCAAAAGTGAGTTGTTGGCCTTTGTCCACGTTCCCATTCCACAGCTGAAAATTGTCAGAACCTCAGCCGTCTTTAAGCAATACTTCCATGGTTTCACAGGAAAAGGTCAGCTGGGTAGATATGGAGCAGGCACTATGATTTTCTGATAATATGAAGGATTAGACAAAGTTGTGGAACATTAATAACAAGTTTGAGCTACTTGTATCATCATACATGCTATCTTCTCTCCAAAGTTATTAAGCCTTTCATCTACAAGGTTAAGCCTTCCAACACACTTAATATCTAGTCAAAGGTGAAAAAGAAGTTTTATCCTGAATAATAAAAATAAAATTAGACATCCTGCAAAGTAATTAATACCTTCCCATTTGGCCTCCCACTTCACAGAGAGCATGTTATTGCCCAGAAGGGGGATTCAAGTGTTTAACTTGTTTTTACGAGGAGGACTGATGGCAAACCCTTTATTGCTTAGATTGCTAGGTACTCAAAGACTTACACTTTTGATTAAGTTGAAATAGGTAAGACAACTATGTAAATTATACTCTTCAAATACCAAAGATATTTTAACTTTATTTTTCTGTAAAAAATATTTTTGATCTGCTGCATTAAAATCACACTAAATGCAGCAAGTTGAGACATACTGTAGACTTTATGTAGCTAGGTCTACAGCGAAGACTTAGGTTTAATTTAATGTATTTCGACTGCAGTAGAATTTCAGTATTATATTTACCTGCTATAAACCAAATTAATTACCTTATTATAATGTGTTAATTATTAGCACATGTAGACTTTTTAAAAGATCAGATTGACAATCCTCTAAAAGTTATTGCTTAATGCTGTTCTACATTTACTTGTGTAGTGATTTCTGTAACCTATTTACTTTTTAAGCCTACATTTAATTATGCTCCCTTCATGAATTCAGGCCAGTCTAGAGCCTCTGTAGGTATGAGAGGCTCTCAGATATAAACTTGACAATGTACTTAGATTTCCATTGTAACTGTACAGAAATAGAATCTTCTACAGGCATGAGAGTCTGAAAGTCACTAATGTATTTCAAAATTGACTAGGTCATTTGTTCTCTCCATCTAAATGTATTCGAATACAGGGCTAAGCATTTATTGAGAGGAAACCATTACAATGAATGGGAAATCTTATTTTATAAATACAATAAGGAGATGCTTTCCAGATTCCTACTGTAATTCCTTTCATTTCATTCTAGGACAAACCTTTTAATAAATTATTTAACTATTAATCTTAGTATTTTCTTTTCTTCTCAGGACTTTTTTTTTTTTTTTTTTTAGATCTTTAAATACATGCATGCAACTGTCCTAGTACAAAAGGAGAGACAAAAAATCAATGAAAAAATGCATCAGATATTTTTAGATTTTTTTCTGTAGGGGAAAAGTTCTAATCTGTGGCATTTGAATAAAAAGATGGGAGGGGGAACTGAACCAGTGTTTTCCTTTTAAACAAAAGAATATATTTCCCGCTTCCTTTTTAAAATTGAATTATCAATAGACAGAAAATGTAATTCACTGAACATCTGCTGTTCTTCTCTTAGATCAAATTGTTTAACTAGAGAAAGTGATTCTGTATGAGGCAAAGCAGGGGGAGTAGGTGCTGATCAGCAGGAATGACTTTTCAAGAAACATGTATTTCAAGATGGGCAACACTTCTTGCCTCATTCTCCTCTGTTTGTCACCTTCAATAGGAGAGCAGATTATTTGCTGGACTCAAACTTCTACAAAATTTAGGCTGGATTCAGCTTTAAAGCACATTTGCACTTCAGAAATTCCTTGCTTAAGGACAATGCCGGTGCTCTGTACTCAGAAGTTAGTGTAACTAGAAACTCATTCAACATATTTGAAACGAAATATAACCCTATGTAAACTCATTCAAAAGTATGAAAAAACCTAGTATCATAGGGTTTGTGCTTTCTTTTTACAGCAGGTTATAATGGAGATATTTACATTGCTAACCTTCAAATACCTAACCCTGATCCCTAATTTCAAACGTTAATTTCCCTGGGCTATCTGTCCAGCAAACCAAAAGAATTTGTGTGGAAGCCTTAGCTTAATCCTTACCCTAACTTAATATGGTCACAAAGGGGTCAGGTATTGCAGTCCCCACCTTGGGAATATTAGGGTAGTCCAGACATATTGAGGAAGATGAAGACAATGGCACCCAGGCCAACATAGTTGCTCTACAAAGCCCAGAGAAAGCAGACACATGTATCAAAGAATCACAGAATCACAGAATCATTAAGGCTGGAAAAGACCTTTAAGATCATCAAGTACAACCATCAACCCAACACCACCACACCCACTAAACCATGTCCTGAAATACCACGTCTACACGTTTTTTGAATCCTTCCAGAGATGGTGACTCCACCACCTCCCTGGGCAGCCTGTTCCAATGATTGACCACTCTCTCAGTACAGCAATTTTTCCTAGTATCTAGTCTAAACCTCCTCTGGTGCAACTTCAGGCCATTTCCTCTCCTTCTATCGCTAGTCACTTGGGAGAAGGGACCAACACCCACCTCAACACAACCTACTTTCAGGTAGTTGTAGAGTGTGATAAGGTCTCCCTACAGCCTCCTCTTCCCCAGACTAAACAACTCCAGTTACCTCTGCTGCTCCTCGTAAGATTTGTTTTCTAGACCCTTCACCAGCTTCGTTGCCCTTCTTTGGACACACTCCAGCAACTCAATGTCCTTCTTGTAGTGAAGGGCCCAAAACTGAACACGGTATTTGAGGTGCGGCCTCACCAGTGCCGAGTACAGGGGCACAATCCCTTCCCTACTCCTGCTGGCCACACTATTCCTGATACAGGCCAGGACGCTGTTGGCCTTCTTGGCCACTTGGGCACACTGCCAGCTCATATTCAGCTGGCTCTTGACCAACCCCCCCCAGGTCCTTTTCTGCTGGGCAGCTCTCCAGCCACTCCTCCCCAAGCCTGTAGCGTTGCATGGGGTTGTTGTGATCAAAGTGTAGGACCCTGCTCTTGGCCTTATTAAACCTCATACAGTTGATCTCAGCCCATCGATCCAGCCTGTCCAGATCCCTCTGCAGAGCTCTCCTACCCTCGAGCAGATCAACACTTCCACCCAACTTGTTGTCATCTGCAAACTTACTGAGGGAGCACTCGATCCCCTCATCCAGGTCATCAATAAAGATATTAAACAAGACCGACCCTGGAGAAGTACCCGAGTTTCAAGGTCTCCATGTCTCTCTCTTAATGTTCATATTTGGAGTGTTCTGATTTAGTTTCTTCCTAGCAGAAGAACCATCTACTTTCCATCGTGATAATATTTCTTGGCAGAGTAGTAGACAACACATTAATGCATTAATATTTATATTTGAGGGTCTTATTTAAAGTACATCTTTGTGAACGCTGTTCAGACTTGCATCCAGAAAATATTTTTAATTTAAATCCAATTCTTTCTTAGAATATAAACACAGTGTTTCTAAGCTGCATAAATACCAGACTTTTTTCACCTCTGACATTTCCTGTTTTAATACATTTCTCATCTTTATGAAGAAAAGTAAATATGGATTACCACATGCTAGTTGCTAGCTATGGACTGAGAAATGCCCTCATGTCCCACACAGACACATTGAAAAAAGATTATGTAGGGGAGAACTTTGTAGGCTGTAGACCTGAAGCTCACAATGTCCATGACTGAACTTTGCAGCTGAAAGATAGCTCTGTCTTTACTCAGTAGCATGAATGAGGCCCTGATCTTGCTTTACATCATCTTTGTCCAATTTATAAAACTATATTCCTGATTTTAATGATGGCCTTTTTCTCTTGAAATAAGCAAGAAATTGTTAAAAATGAAAGCAGTGTTGCGGCAGGTCAGGATAGAGACTGTGTTGTATTAAGCAAGGGAGATGAAGTTTTAGCTGTGCCTATTCATATCATACTTCCGTGAAACTTAGTTACAAGGCTTCTACTTCTTCAGTTATTAGAGCCAAAGAAGTTGAAAAAATGCTTTTTCAAATAAAAATACCTTTTAGTTTATGTGTTCCTTATTGCAGATACTACATAACAAATGCTGTTGTGTTTTAATATTTTCTTCCTGGGTAAATGTTAAGATATATGATAACAGTAATAGCCTAGCATCAAAAGTATATGCTAAATAAACACGGAGTTAATTTTCAAATATATAAAAATGCTTGCAATGTTTTGTCCCTCATTAGTTATTTCATCTTCTTCAGTTTACCTAATTGTAGATGTCCAGAGGCTTATAAAGGCTTATTGACTTCTTTATCAAAGGTTCTGCAAGAACTTGTTTTAAAAGGGTGTTGGTATTATATACTTTAGCTTTTTCTCATTTAATACTCCTGAACATGACAGACAGCTTTAGCTATGCAAACAAAACTCAGAGCTTTGTTTCATAATATTTTCCTCTGGTTATTATTGATCGCAAATTGTAGCTGCTTCTCAATTTTTCTACCCTTTAGTTTGCTATGCATTTCGATACGAAGTGATTCTGTTACTTTTTGCCTCTTTTCATGTTGCTGTCACACAAGGACTTGGTCTTTCTGGAAGGAATCAGTGTTCTTAGCCACTCCCTGCTACTACTTTTTGGTGTTGTGTAAATAAAATAATGTTATATTAAAGACCAAAACTATGTTTTTTCTTGCATATGTTGCATTTAGAGTAGGACAACAGATATCAAAGAAACAAGAACAAGGAATCCTGAAGTGTCATCTAATTCAGTCCACTGTCCCAAGGCCAAACCAACCATCCTTAAAAACATTCTTGATGTATATTTTTCTAACCTGTTTTGGGGAATTGTCAATGACGTAAATTTTACCTTTGCTAGTAAACAGTCCCATTGTTTAGGTATTTTTAACAATTAACAAATCTTCCTGCTTTCTGACTTCCTGCTCTTTCATTCTTGTGCACTACCAGTTGGTCTCTGGGATAGAGTAAGGACTATGATCTATTTGTAATGGAAGAGCAGATGAAGTATGGAACATCACAGCTTTTTTAGAAAACCAAAGACATAAACCCCAAAGAGCTGCATGTACAACACCACTTGTTCTGGGGAAGCCCACAACAACACACCTGCCCCTTTTACTGACAACTTTCTAAAATCCTAATTTGTCCTCTCCCCATCCACTCCACAGTAAGACCAATAGGCATGATATGAGAAAGGATTGAGGACACCAGGGATGGGCCTTCCTCACCACCTGCAAACTGGGATGACTGGAGGCCCAGATGGGGCCCTTCCCTTACTCCGTTCTCCTCAAGAATGGGTTCAGGTTAAACAGGACAGTGCAGATAAATGGGACTCTTGCAAAACAAGTTTTGGTGAGTGCATTGCAGTAAGTACTCTTGTAGTGGGGCAAAAAGTTATTAGAAGCTGAAAAAGCTGATGGCATGTAAGCTTTGCTTCAGGGACACCCACTAAATGAGTCATTGAACAGGTCTGGCAGCCAGGAGATGAAAAGCAGCAACATCCTGGCAGAGGCAGAAAGCTTCAGGTATACCTCACTCCCATCCACCTCTCCCCGACACTCCCTTCTCGCCGCTGGCTCCAAAGGGGAAATCCAGGCCCAGCCCAAGAAGGGCTGGTGCACAGGGCCTACCTGGCTCTTCCTCCTGGTAACTAAACATGTCACATCCCCAGCCACTGCTGGTCAATTGCAGGCCACACTGTCCACTCATGAGGGACGTTGTCAAAGTGTTCTTGAGCAGCTGTCGACCATCATCCTGTCAATGGCCACCCACATACAGTGGCGGCTTCCAACAGCACTGGATGTAACCACACCGTGTGTTCTCCAAAACAGCAGTCTTGAAGGAATTGCTATTTACTATGATGATGTTACACCCCGGTGATTTAATCCCAGTCCTTCCCCAGCATGGTCCTTGTGCTTGTCTGTCTCTCCCTCTTCTCACAAAAGCAAGTGGCTGGCTGAAGCGTGTGACCTAGAATCATAGAATCGTTTGGATTGGAAGGGACCTTTAAAGGTCATCTAGTCCAACCCCCCTGCAAAGAGCAGGGACATCTTCAACTAGATCAGGTTGCTCAGAGCCCAGTCCAACCTGACCTTCAACGCTTCCAGGGATGGGGTATCTGCCACCTCTCTGGGCAGCCCGGTCCAATGTTTCACCACCCTCATTGGGAAAAACTTCTTCCTTATATCCGGTCTAAATCTACTTTCTTTTAGTTGAAAACCATTACCCCTTGTCCTATCACTACAAGCCCTACTAAAAAGTCTGTCACCATCTTTCTTATAAGCCCCCTTTAAGTAGTGAAAAATTGCAATAAGGTCTTCCTGGAGCCTTCTCTTCTCCAAGCTGAACAACCCCAACTCCCTCAGCCTGTCCTCACAGCAGGGGTGTTCCACCCCTCTGATCATTTTTGTGGCCCTCCTCTGGACACGCTCCAACAGGTCCATGTCTTTCCCGTGCTGAGGGCTCCAGAGCTGGATGCGATGCTCCAGGTGGGGTCTCACCAGAGCGGAGTAGAGGGGCAGAATAACCTCCCTCGACCTGCTGGCCATGCTTCTTTGGATGCAGATCAGGATACAGTTGGCCTTCAGGGCTGCAAGCATATATTGCCAGCTCATGTCCAGCTTTTCATCCACCAGTACCCCCAAGTTCTTCTGGGCAGGACTGCTCTCAATCCCTTCATCCCCCAGCCTGTTATTATTAAAGTAAATAGTCCCAGGATTACTCCAGGACACAGGGACCCAATCACCTCCTCTGTGAAATTAGAAAGGTCATTCGCATGGTTTTGGTCCAGAGCATGGCTGGAAGAGGTCTTGATTGGAGTGACACTCATTGGAGTGGCAGCCATTTAGTGACACAAGTGACCTCTGTCCTGAATCCAGTAACAGACTGCCGTGGAGTGGCAAAACCCCCAGAGCGTGGCCACGACTATGGGCAAACATTTCCTGGTGAGGGAAGGGAGGTAAAGGAGGAGGTATCAATACAGGTTGGTTCACCTTCTGAGGTTGTGCAGCAATGGTCCTTCTAGACTTTTATCCTTGTTACGGCTTTGCCATCATTTACACTTTGTTGATAATGTCACATACTCTTGAACGCTTTCCAATCTAACTTATGCTGTTGTTATTTTTACCCCTAGTTCCTGAGAGATTGAGTAGGAGGCATGCTAGATAGTTCTCTATTCCCAGCTTTCATTCATAGAAACCTTTGGTTGTAGTGTCCAAAAGCAGACGGAAGACCAGGATTGGGAATAGGTGGGGAGAAAGGGTGAGGAATCACTCAGGATCTTTGTGTGGATGCAATATTCATGCTAAGAAAATCTTTGTCATCATTGGCTGTGATGTTAAACACATGGTTTGTTTTTTTTCATCTCTGCAGGCTTCTCTTTACACTCTTTCCCAAAGCTTCCTTGTTGTTCATATTTTATCCCCCACTATCAGCTAATCCATTAATTTTTAAGCTCTTTTTTGCTTACATTAAGTCCTGGCCTTTTGCTAGGTATCACCAATAACCAAAATCAGTGACCATAGGACAGCCAGTTACACCTTTTCAATCTCAGTCTCCCTGTGACACCCACTCAAGCAGTAGGCCTGACACTGCCAGTCACCCACACTCTTCAATATCTTTTTGTCCTCAACTAGTTTTGCAGCACGAATTACAATTCCTTACACTATTCCAGGAAATTTTAGGGATGCTAATACTACTTTCATTTTTCATTCTCTCAGTAAAGGATTATTTTCTGCCTTGCCTAAATTCCAGAAATCCTTATGTCTAGCTGACAAGCAACAGATGAAAAAAAAGGCATGCTGTTCTACAAATGAATATTATGTCATAATTTGCAGTCATAAGGGGAGAGAAGGGTGAATTAAATTTCACAGGAATACTTGCATCTATAATTTCATAACTTTTCAGCACTGACTTTGTCACCTTAGGTATTCATAAAACAAAATTTTCAACAAAATTCATTAGTCCAACTGAAACCACTGCTCTCCATTAAAAAAGTCTTGTTCTTTTACTGCACAGTAGCTTCAATTACCTTAGAGAAAACAGGTTTTATTTCTCATTGAATGCACAGGGCTTTGTTCAAATCTCCACCTCTGAACTTCTTTACTCAAGCAAGCATCATTTCCTTTTGAATTTTCTACCTATCTTGCTCAATCTACTCTAAACACAGACACATTTTTTTTTCTACCATTCTGACCTTCCTATGTCTACTCTGAATTCTTCATTGAATAAAGTTTGAGTTATTTCGTCTCAGCATCAAAGATTTTACTCCTCTCTACTAATCTACTGTCCTGAAACTTATTCAGCCATATCTTAAGACACCTCCTGCTCTTCCAGAAATGCAACATTTGATTATAGATGTCTTTCTGTTTTCTACAGTTCCACTTAATTGAATTCTTTTAAATTCATTTAATTCATTACAACATGCAAATATTCTTTAAGGAATCCATTTTTAAGACTCCTCATTATATCTTTAAGAAAGTGGACAACTCAGAATTGGTTAAAGGCCAGTCATATCATCATTTTGTCATGTAATTTTACATATAATTTTGATAGTAATTTTACATTATATCAAACTTGCTGAAAGAAAATGCCAATTGTTCCAGCTTTATTAGAATTATCAGAATCTGATCCAAATGCAAATAACCACAACAAAATTTGGAGAAGAAAATATAGAGACAAGATATTTGTCAAGATGTGTTGTATATCTGAAAGACACTATGTTCAACCAATTAAATGTAAGAGATTTGGCAGCAAAAATGTTAGCACAATTTAGGTTTCACACAGAGAAGAATCAAGTCACACTACAGGGAAGTAAAAGTTACTTTCTCCATTACTGTGGTGACACTACATGTGAAATAAAATGTATGTCAGAAAAATAAAAACATGGACAAACTGGAAAGTGTTCAGAGAACGACAAATTTTTAAAGTGCTTAAAGGACAAAGACTTACAAGAAGAAATTAATGGAGATTTTTTTTCTTTACTAAGATACAGTTAGAGAAAAAGACTATTATTCACAGTTATTATTTATGTCCAAATGCTAGGAAACAAAACCTCAGCTAGTATAAGTCTGTGCAGGTTTTTTGAGAACAGGGTAGCTATGCTGATTTATATTAGTTGAGGATAATGCACCAAGAGCAGAAGCAAAATTTAAGTTGGTATGAGGATGTAGTAAGAGAATTTTAGTATAATGAAAAAAACCTGTAAAGAACCGTTACATTTCAGAGCAGACTCCCAAAAGAACTGGAACAATGGAGACCACTATGATTAAGCAAGTGAAAAGTGTTATAAATTATAATTCTTAATCACACAGATGAAGACCATCATCAATGTGACTGTGGGTTTTTCTTTTCCTATTTCAAACTTGTGGGATCAAATGAAAAGACTGAATTAGAAGATTTTAAGGCTGTGATGTGTTTTTCTTACTTTTATACACATTTTTGGGTAGCAATAAACACCACAGATTTGTGGTCTCTGGAATTATTATTCTGACATTTATACAAGCAGAAACAGACGATCACGCTTTAGAAAACCAAAATGAAAATATTTTAAAACCTCACTATACAGCATTGTCTGATACTTGTAAGAAGTGTTCTGCAACAGTAGTGTTGTTTGCAACAATCTGAATTCTGACACGTACTAGAAGGAGGGCACTCTCCCCTTGTGACAGTCATGTCATTTAGTCATTTATATTGTGTTGCATATGTGTTATGTTCTTTTTGATATGCTTCCCATTCCAGCTGGCAGACTCATAAGTTTGGAAGACATTCTCTCTTTTAGTCACTCACTCACTTTCCTCCCTCCCTGCCCTTGTAAAATATAACTGTTCCCTACAAAGTGGAACAGATGCAACAGGAGAGACTGAAAGGGCACCTGCATGCTGCCATGTTAGCACAGACTTCCGGCCCCATTTCAGTCCAAATTCTGCCATCGTGCACACTGTTTATGCATTGAATCAAACTATGGGCTCGAGGCTAGCAGTAGCCAACTGGCTCACCAGTAAGGAGAGCCTTGCTCCAGAGAACTCTGCAGACACTGGGCCATAGCAAGAAGTGGGAATCAAATTTGGGTGTCTCAGACCCTGGAAGAGAATTTGGACTACTCTGCCCTTGAGAAAGAAAACGGGGGAGGTGCCACTGTGTGCAGGGATAACTGCAAGATGTGTAGTCTGGGAACGCACAATGAGATGGACTCTGCAGGGAAGCGCAGAGGGACACTTTGACAGATGATCTCAGGTGAACACAGCAACCAGCTACTCAGTCCTGTCAAGACTGGCAGGTCTAAAGGACTGGTACCCAGGAACCTCATTCAGCAGACAAGGGGAAATGTAAGCACACGTCATTTATAAATATCCAAATTTTAACCAACAGGTGATGCTGGTTATGATGCCTACTAGGACAGTACTTGGGCAAGTACTCACATTTTTGTGAACCTCTAGGTAAGTAAAAAAGGAAAAACTGGAAACAGGACCTAGGGACTCTTGGAAGTCTGGTGCTGGGACAGGTTAAGATCTACAGCTGCAATTGGGAGCGTGTGGCACAGAGAGATGGGGAAGGTTTGAGAGCCTGGAAATGAGAGACAACTCTCTCAAGGCAGTGGGGACAAGGCAAGTCGTGGTGGTGACTAGGGAAGGAAGGTCATCTGAGGAGTTGAAGTAGGGTTGGTGAGGAGAAATATGGGATCCAAAAAGAAAGACTACAAGTGGAAGACAATTGTAAGGAAGAGATATGTAGATGAGAAGCAAGCCAGAAAGAAGGAAATAGAGTTGTCTGTGCCAGAAAATTGGGACTGGTGAAAGAAAACAAGGGTGGGAAAGAGATAGGAATGGTCCTGGCTTCAACTTAGAGGACATACAGAAATGGAAAGAGATCATGCTTTGAATGAATGGGCAGAAACATATGTATTCACAAGAGACATCTTTTCTGAAAGCCTGCAGTGGAGCTGGCACAGCCTGTGTCTCGCTCAGATTAACCCTGGTAATGTTTAGAATTAGAATGTTTAGGTTTAATCTTGCAAGTTTCCCACAATCGGAATTTCTAAATGTCAATAACAAAACAGATGTGTAAATTCTCTGTTTGTTATTATTAAATGACTGTATTGTTAAGTTCTTATTAAAAACCTATTTAATATGTTGGTACAGAAACTAATAACCAGAATGTTGCACAATCTGCTTTGCTATACTCTTGGCCAGAGTTAAACAAAATCCCATAACAAAGTGGTTCAGTTTCAGCAACACAGCTCTGGTGGCTATACAATAAATGTTAGTACACATCTTAAAGGTTTCCTTTAGTTTTTCTATAAAATGCACAGCTCTGTGTGAGCATGAAAACAGAGGTAGAACTAAACATTGTTTTAATCTCTCAGATGGCCAAAGGAGAGATTCACAGAGTCGTAAGTACTTCTACAGTTTTCTGTCCCTGAAGTCATTTCCAGGGAGGAAAATCCAAGGATGATTATATTATTCTTCACACTACTAATAGGTGTAACTTCCTCCTCTGGTATCTGGAGGTTATATATAATATTTTTGTCATTCCTGTTGTAGGAGGAAGGAACTGAAGTAATTCCCTACACTGACAACATCAGGAATCTTAGTCTACCCTCCCCAAAAGAAAGTTAAGGACAGAAGCTGTTAAAATTCACCTCAGACATCTGCACATATCTGAAAGGAAAGACCTATTTTATTTCTATCTAAATCTATTTATAAAGGTGGATCTTTGGTCTTAAAAGTATGATTCTGTTCTTGAAAATTAAATTATGGAACTGGCATTATGCTTCTAATTTTTTTGTGTTGTATCTGTTCAGCTTACAAACAATAAATATCCTTATAATTGTGCCAGCCTTGCATCCTCATTATGAAATGTCACACTGTGGGCTTTCTCATGTGTATGTCAAAGAACTGGCACAAAAACAGTTTGAAGTAAACAGAAATATATCCACTGAAATATATTCAACAGGCTTAAGGATAGACCTAGAGATTCCAACAATAAAATTTACAACTAAATCCCAGCGTTTCCAGTGGGCTATATAGGTTTAAATAATCCCAGAATTTCACAGTGGAACATGAATTAATTTTTTTGTCACGGTGCACAGGATAAATATTAAATATGTGTGTGTGTACGTGGATCCCCTTAGGACCCAATTAGATCTCATCGAGCTGTCCAAGTGTCCAGAATAAACACAGAAAAATAGCCTGATGTAAAACACAGATGGCAGTGTACCGATGTGATACATGAGCTAGCTGTAAACAAGAATCAGAACATACCTACCCACAGTCACAAGACCCAGTGCAAACCACTGCACTTTGTATGTCAAGAGTTTTAACCACCCCGGGTACCGTGCCAGATTACTACTGGTATTCTTTCAAGCGGTCTTGGCTGTCCTTACACAGCACTGCAGGCTGGGGTGCAACCAGATCCATAGCCCCTGTGTAGAAGTGTTTGCAATCATAGGAAAAGAACGTGTGAAGGGCAGATAAAATGACAAAAAGTTCACATGTGATATGATTTTATCTTCAAATTTCCATCACTGAATTTGCAAATGAGATACTTACTTTGCACAGCAACACTTATAAAAACATGTAAAAAATTGGCTTTGATGTTAAAAGAAAAAAACATTAGTTCCTAATATGCAGAAGTCAGATGCATGGAGTAAGTGACAAATCTCTCCAACACCAGTGTCCAGGACTCTCTATTTCTGTGAGTTAAACAAAATAGTAAAATATATGAATGCCAATATTTTAAACATCGTTATGTAAAACAACATAACTAATGTCAGTGTAATTCTACAGTAACATTAGGAAATCTAGAACTGAAATTTAAGAAAAAGCTTTTAAGCTTAATCAGAAAAAAACACCACGATGATCTGTTTGTAATGCTGCACCTCATCAGTTATGTTCACAGCACCATCCATTGTTAATTAAATTTTTGGTGCTTTCTATCCCTCTCTGTCTATGACAGTAAACATCACGGATAGAGATGGATTGCTAGCTATGACATCATCTAACTAAAAACCAAGGCCAGCTCACTAGAAGGATTGGTCATACAATTAGCTGGCTGTAAAAATACTTCTCAAAAGAACCAAGCTCTCCTCTTTCACCCCTTTTTCACTACCCACAATGTCAGGAGTCACACTTCTAATATACCAGGCTCCTACATCTCATGTCTGCCCCAAGCTCCAAGCATTAACACTGCAGCCCCCTTCTTCTCACGCCATTTCCTCAAAATCATCATGCCACTTCCCAAATTCCTCCTGCCTGCCACGTAATCCCACTTGCCATGCCCTTGCCTGGGAAGGTTTCCACTTGTCCTCACCTCCAGGAGAGATCTGTCCAATGAAACCTCTGAAACCAAGTATACAGCTCCCAGCGACAGAAGACAAGGGCTTCTTAGGAGGCCACTGAGGACAACAGCCACCTCCACCACCTGCTGACAGGTGGGGTTGCTGTGGGACAGCCTTCTCCCCTGTGCAGAATGCTTGGCCAGGCCAGGGAATTGCAGAATGCTGAACCATTGGACCATTTCTTTCTTCTCAGAGGAATTAGACAAAGACATTCCTTCTGAGGTTACGAGTATTAATGTAACAACATGAGATAAATGTGATCACTATCTAGTACCTCATGTGGAAAAAAAAAAGTTTAGTCCTTTTTTAACTGATTGAAATTTAAGAAAACTTGCTATTTCTTAGAATTCAGAATTCTTTGTTGTGTTTTGTAGAATAGATTGTTCCTCTCTCTGTCAGTTTTGCCCCACTTCCAAAATGAAACTAAATTTAAGTATGTTAAGAGATTTGAAGTTTTTTAATACATCTCCCCAGTAGCTTCCCTCATTTAACACCTTCAGACTCCTTGCATTGCAGTCATTAAAGAACTACCATGAAGGTAGCTTAGCCAAAAACTGAAAAGCTTTCATTTCTGGCACCACACTGCAAACTGAAGTTGTAGAACATCACAATATATTTGGGGTAAGCAAACAAGCTAATCAAACTGAAATGTTTCAAATATTTCTCACAGACATCTTGACAGCAAACTGGTCTCTCATGTGAATTTTAAATCCTAAAAACAAGAGGCAAGATTATTATGTTTTATTATACAGAAAAAGAGAAAGAAGGAAGATACCAGTGGAGCCAAAGATCTATATTCTCTTTTCGCTGCACACAAAGATCCAAGCCATTGGGAGTGGGAGCAGCCAAAATCAAAGAGCAGTCATCCAGATACACATGCTACAAACTAGCAGTTAATGAGCTTTTACATAGTCTTATTACTTAATGGCTCCATACTTCTACCAGGGAACACCATACAACCAACAGTGCTTTGAATGCAACAAGCTTATGTCCTTTCCTTCCGTCACTTGAGTGTTCTTCAGCTGAAGCCCTATTCGTCAAGAAACACAAAGGAATTGTCCACTATGAGCAGGGGCAACATGCACTGTTTCTCCTTAAGTGTTGACCCTTGTGTAGGAACAGTGGGAAGAAGGAAGTTTTGGTAAACTCTTCTCTCACGCTGCTCTGTTGTTGGTAAAGTAGTGGCAGCTGCAGTAGGCTCTGATCCAATGCCATCCAGCCACTGAAATTGGGAGCATAAAAAAATTAACCAGTTTGGTTTTCTTCTAAAAAGAGAAGGGGCAGATTAAATAGGCAATAAGTTGAAGTAAAACTCAGAAAATTGTCATACACAATTACAAAGATAATACATGATGGAAAATAAGAGATATTTGATATTTACTTGCTGAGCTTCCCATCTTAGCTAACAGCATTTGTAGACCATACAATCCTGCCCTGGTTCCATCTTCCGAAGTAAGTTGTGGAATAGTCTCTGCAGCAAATAGAGAGTTAGCCTACCGTGACAGAGACATGAGTTCCAGACTTGGCAGCTAGATACATCACATCTTAGGCAAAAATGTGAAGATTTCATAATCATCTGAATTGCACAACTTCTAGTGGTTTTCTCATAGCTTGTCCTTTCATTGAAAGAAAATGTTTTTATTTTTTCTTTCCTGAAAACATTATATACAGTGTAAACCACTGTAGTGCCAATCCCTTCACCCAGATTTATTTAAAAATAAATATCTACCAACTGCAAGTACAGGGAAAATAACTGTGGTGTCTCAGTCAATATGTCAGTTCTAGCAAGGTTGTGAGAGAATGTGGAAACTGAGGAAAATTCGTTTTATTAAGCAGGTAGGAAAAACTGTAACTGAACGCAAGGTACTTTTGAAAACTCTTACTTACTCTTCTCCTCTTTTTGAAAAAAAAAAAAAAAAAGCTCTTTCTCCACCCTTCAAAACACAATTTTCTGCCACAATCACTACAGTAAATATTCTTCCTGTTCTTCTCAGCTGTTTTTTTGTTGCTTTAGTTTCTCTTCCTTTGTAGCGACTGCCATTAAGGGTGGATAGATGGTGCTTTGGAAGATGGCAGTAAGCTATCTCCAGGGTTTTACTAAGGCCCATTGTCACAAGGATCTAGCTAATGGTGAAGTCAAAGTCTATGTATGTCAGATACAGCTTCAGAAACTTCTGCTTCTGCTGTTTCCTCCTCTGGCCTTACCACCAGTTCCCATTCTTTTCTAACTCCATTGTGATCTGAGACCCAGTCCAGCAGAAAATTAACTGCTTTTTTAAAGAAAAAAGTAGAAAAGTGAAATGTCCTTTCATCAATGTAGCTTTTTAAACTGACTCTTTTTTTGCTGACATGAGGGGTATGGAGTATGGAGCTGGAGAAGACGAACAGTAGGATCCTGGCATACAGATTAGCTTAAAAAGGATGTTGCAGCCTTATGCTTCTGCTTGAAGTCCTCTGAATGAAATGTCTAAAACAGTTTAACTTAGACTAAATACTCTATCTTTGGTGCCTTTCTGAGGCTACACAGTGTTATCTAAGCAAGGGGTCCGGCTGGGCTGAAGAAGACACATTAAAAATTTGCAGTCATATTTTGATTAGCTGAAGAAGAAACTTTTTAGAGCAATAGGACTAGGAGAGTATTAACATACCTACATGGATTTATTTTGCTGTGTTACACACTTGGAACGTATTTGGGAAAATGATGAAGCTCTGCAGTTTGCCTTTTAAAGAAAAATAACAGAGGTTATTAATTCTGTAAGAAACATGAAGCAAAACAAGCTGATGTACTCTGTACTGTATGTTCAGTCACCAGTGAATCACATCCCATATTAATAAAAATAGTTAGAGGTGGCCAGCACTACTAACACAACTGTCCTCTGACTAATTAGTGACAATGGTGAAAATTGCTATTTTGGTGGGTATCACAGTGCTTCCTAGAGTAAATTCAGAAGGTTATTTCACCAAGTCGATTATGGGAGATAAGAGAAGATTTATAAAGAGAGGGTAAAGGTAGGTATAATCAATCCATTTGAAAAATGTACATTCTATTTTATGTATTTTGAACATATGTTACTAATTATATTAAAATAAAATTAGTCAGATTGAATGTAGTTAGACAAAAGGGCTATAATTGTGTTTTAGAGTCTCATAAAGATTCCTCCAGGTTAGGTGAATTGCCAGGGTCCAAGCAGCCTGTTTTATTCTGCTCTTCTGACATTTATTAGCATATGTCTGTGTCAAGACATACACAGGATGCTTCTGCAACAGATTCTAACCAGATATACTAAAGCATTTTTTAAATAATTGCCTGTAAGCTTCACTCACACTCTAAAACAGATAGACACTGATGCAGTAGATTGAACTTCACAGAATCATTTAGCCTGTCTCTAGCCTGGAGCTTAGGGGGAAGCTGGATTCCAAAATGAAGAATTCTAGGAAAGCTTTTAGAGGAAATAATGGTACTTAAGAAACTGGACAAAAATTTTGTGTGTTTTTTTCCTCTGGAGATATGTTCTATTTCAATTCAACTCAGCTGTCTTCATCATGATTTGCTGACAAAGAACAACCCTGTGAAAGTGACCACAATATGCTTTAAAATATTGGCAGAAGCAACAAAAAAAACCATTAAAAAGTAATTATGATTGTGGTCAACTCTGAAAAGAAGAATTACCTAAGAATAATGAAGCCTGTTAAAAATAAGCTAAAAGGGTTATCTAAAAGATGATAAAAAGCTGACTAAAAGAGTTAAATCTCTGCCAGCAGCATGAGCACAGTTTAGAGACTATACTGAAGGTAAAAAGGATATGCATACTTCCTGTCATGAAAGATTTGAGAAAAGCAAAAGGAAGCCAGCATGGCCAAAAACAGTGCAAGAAAGATTAGTAAATGCAAGAAGGCAAGTTTGAAAACGTTGAAGTGGTGTCCAAATATGGAAACTAGAGAGGATGAAACTTTGGCAGGTTAAATATAAAAACACAGTAAGGTAAACCAGAAGACCACTTGAAGAAAGTTTGCAAAAAACAGCAATAAATATTTTTTTCAAACATATCAGGCACAGGAAGTCTGTCAGGGAGTCCAAAGAGCCAGCAGATATTCGAAGGATAAAAGGAGCACTCAGGGAAGACAGGGCCATAAAAAAGAAACAAAATTAATCCTCTATTTTTGTGTTCACTGTGGATGCACATGAAAAGGCTCTCAGGCCAGAAACATTCTTTACTGGCAACTCATTACAGGAGCTGACTCAAATTTAAGTGTTGGTAGAAGAGGCTAATGAAGAAATAGATAAAATGAATAACAGCCAGGACCAGATGTCATTCACCAAGAAACTCAAGGATAAAATAGCTCAGCTAGTAAGAGTGATGTGCAACTTTTGAATTAGAAGTCCCTGAGTGCCTGTGGACTGGAAGGGGGCAGATGTGATGCCAGTTTTTAAAATGGGTTCCAGGACAAACCCAATGAGTTAGGAACTAGTAAGCTTATTGTATGCACTGGACAAATTGGTGGCAATCACAGAAAAGAACAGTATCAGCAGAAACACAAACAAATACAATATACTGCAAGAAGAGCTCAAGGCATTACTGGGAAGGGAGGCTTTGCCTTACAAGCCTCCTGGCATTCTTTGAAGGAGGCAACAAGCTTGTTCACAGGGGACATACAAGTGCTGCAAGTCTACCTGGATTTCCAAAACGCATCAAACAAGGTACTTCATCAAAAGCTCTTGTGGGAATTTAGAATAAAAGAAAACATTTACTCATGAATTAAAGACAGGATAAAGATAAGAAACATTGTGTAAGATTTATTTGACCCCTGGAAGAAGGTCTACATATATGCATGCTGGGACTGTGCTGCTCAAAATTTTAGAAAATAGCAAGATGACACTGTTTCCTGTGAGTATTTGTTATTCAAGGATAGTAAAGATAAACATCAGCTATGAAGTGTAGAAGGAAAGCATGAGACATAGCGACTGGATGTTAAAATGGTAGGTGGGATTCAGTGAAGGTAAAGTGTTGCACAAGAGAAAAAAAAAAAGTTAATGGACTAGTACTCCACAGGAACCAGTTTAAGGATTATAGCAGATGTTTCTATCCTCAGTACTCAGTAACTATCAGAAAAACAAACCATATTTAAAAGTATTAAGAAGAAAACAGGGAGCATCATTATGCCACTGAATAGACTGTTACCCTCTTTCTTCCAATAGAAGATGTAGGAGTCATCAAATATAACTAGTAATTGGCTGGGTAAAAAAAAAAAACAAGGTAATGTAGCTGAGCTATGAAGCTTTTTGCTACAAAATTTTCAAAGAGTTAATGAAAAACAAAATTATCAAGGGCTATTAAAAAATTATCATCCCTGACACAAAAATTTAGGCACTGAACCACAAATTCTTGGAAGTTGGGAGAGTATTCTGGGGAAGTAATACTGTAGGCTCTCTCTACTTCTGTATTTGTTGTTCTGGAGAAGAGAAGACCTAGGATGGACTTAACAGCAGTCTTCCAATACCTACGAAGAGGCTACTGAGAAGATGGAGGTTGCACTAGAGATCTTCTAATATCCCCTCCAACCTGAACGGTTTTGTAATTCTATGATTCATTAAGTTCCTACACTGATGGAGACAGGCTACTAGGCTAGCTGGGCTTTGGTCCAATGCAGTATATCAATTCTCATCTTATACACGTGTAGGCATTAGAACACACTGTTAGAAACTCAGGGTCAAACTCACCATCTCTGCAAGCTGAATGATGCCAAGTGTCACTTATATTTGCAGCTTCACGAAGTAAAGATAACTTTCTGAGTTTTACTTTCATACTTTCAAAAAGAAAAAATATTGCAGTCCACACAAATAATATAGATTCAAATATCATATTTGAGTCCTTTAAGAGAATATCAGTATCAAAGATAAACTCATTCATAGACTGAGTGTTTATTGGGTTTTGGCAAATAATGAAGACAGTTTAACTGGCAATTTAAAAGCCAGTCACAGGACTGACATATTGCTGTCAAAACTCTGACATGTTCAGGCAGAACAAGCAAGGAAAAATGGGAGAGGGCACTCTACTATAAATTATACTGCTATAAGTTGTATAGATATACAAAATGTCAGATGTATAAAATATATTATCTGATATACAGGAAGAGCTGAGAAGCTGAATGGAAGAATGTCTACAAATTAAAGTAAAATAGAATACGCATATTGTCAGGATGTGAGACTACTATAGCTACTTTCATTTGAAAAAGGTTTTTTTCCAGAGTCTCCAGTAAGATCTTGCAATACACTCAGGCTCACTTTTTTATCTTGGAGGTAGAGGGAATTATTAGGGGGCTACTGCTTTAGAGGAGACTATCAGATAGAGGAAGCAGCTGAGAATATGAAAATGAACAATCATTTGTATGCCAGCGATCAGAAAATAATGCAGTACCACTCTAAAAAGAGCAAGGAAGGGGAGGAGTGAAAGCAACAAAATAATGGCAATATAACAGATGTTATAAAATCTAACTCAGGAATGTGTGGTTTTGATCTCCTGGGAAGGTACAGGAAGGGGAAAGTAAAGTAGGAAAGCCAGTACTCACTGAAAGAAACCTTATCAAACACACAATTAGTCTGAGACACAAAGAAAAGAGGAGGAACGGCTTTTGCTTCATTAGGTGCAACTGAAGCAGAAATGAATCATACAAGAGGTGGAACATGACAAAAGGCACATCATAAAGAACCGGTATAAAGGAACAGCAGAAGTGCACAGGGCAAATAAAATGCTATTGTTAAGACATCGAGAAGAAGTAGCAGGTGAAGAGAGCTGGATGAGAACAGAAAGGGGTTCTGTTAAAAGACAAAGCAGCATGGCATTAAAGGCAGGCCAACAGAAGACCATGCGAGTTGGAATCTCATAGCTCTCAATCCTACAGGAAATTGGCTGTGTAGAATAAAAGCTGGAATGGACAAATACTCAGGAGCTGTGTAGAAACTGCAGGCCTGGGTCATATTAAGGATATGCCATTTTCCTGCCATTTCAGAATTTCTGTGCAGAAAGAGAATCCAGTCAGATTTGATGCCTATAAGGCACAGTAAATTAAATAATCTGGCTCTGGTTCTCTTGAACAGTTATCTGCTCAAGGTAGCCTGGGCTGGTGAGTGCCTAGAAGGATATGTTCATCACAGAAATTATTGCTCTGACTGATGAGCCTTTTCCTGGCCAGAGGCTGGAGCTCCCGGGAATAAGAACAGCATAGCTTGGGTACTCTGTGATAGGAGCAATGATGTGATTTGCACTCACATTTTGAAGGACATACCTACTGTTCACATCAGAGCAGAAGGTAGACATTTCTGTACACATATATGGCTTCTACTGGAGACCACACAACACAGTTACACAGCAGTGTTGCATCCAGAGTTACTCCAGCCCAATACAGAAACAACTCAGTCAAAATCCAACAGCCTTTATTGTGTTTGTACCTGCAATACTATTAATTATGGGACTTTCTTTGTAGATTGATAGTCACATCCATGAATATAATTCAGTCATGTGTGGATTACTTCATGGATGCATACAAGTCTTTTGTTCACATTTGTTTTATGGAAGTTGAGTATTTTCTGAAATCCTTAATATCTCCTTGATGTGTATGAAACTAGCTATTAAAATGTTTCAAAGTGCAAAATCTTAACATATTCTGTAAAGTCATTACTCTGCCTTACAGGTCTCACTTAAATATAAAACATGCAGTACTGTAAACAGCAGTACTATATACACTTGTTTAGGAAAAGAAAGGCTTCTGGTCTTATCAGCATCAGGCAAATACAGCACTCTTACTCCTTGCCCTTTCTAAGCTCTTTAATGACATTTAAAAATGCAGGAGTCAATGTCTTGTCAAAAACGTAGGTAAACATTTATGTCTCAAGTTTGTAGTTATTTCTCCTTTTCCTCTATGCTAATTATGAGGAATTATCTTGCTTAAATGCTTTTTTAAAAACATGAAGCCTTTACAAAATCTGTCAAATCTGAGTTCCTGTAAAAAACAATTCTATATAAAAGAACATTAAAGTATAAGGCTATTCTACTTAGAATTCAGAAGTAAAGCTATATAGTTCTTTCTGTAATGTAAATTCTCTACAGTCTTTCTATTAGTATAGTGATAATTAAAAAATTTAAAGAGTTGTCTTAGCTCTCAGCTAGAACGATATTGAGAATGAAAATGTGCAACAAGTAGGACTGCAGCAGTTTCACCTGCCTTCTTAATGTGGCCTCATTACTGCATATACAGTTCTGGAAGATACTGGTACCACTCTTACTATTGTATGCATGTCACAAACATCAAAGACTGCTTCCTTTAAAAAGGAAGGGAAACTATTCACCATGACCTAAAAAAGAAGGTTTATCCATAAGGAGTTTATATTGAGGTTCATGCTTGCACTGAGTTGTCAAATGATGGAGAATGTTACCAGCAAACTCATCAGCTTCTTCATAAACTCAAAAATTACATTACTTTGGATAAATCTGCACAGTTAAGGTTCAAATAGAGAAAGCAATAATGCATCAGAATACATCTCTCTTGCTTCCAGTAAGTTAGGTGTTCATAAATAGCATTTGTATTCTGTTGTTCATTTTACAAAAAATGCAGGATGCAAAGTCAAACACTATGAAGAACACACAAGAGCAGTATCTCTTTTCCCCAAATAATTGACTGTTCTAGGGCCACAGTGTGATTTTTCCATTGAAATAGATTACAAAACTTGTGATTCTCTGATTTTCAAATCAGTATGTAGTTGTTATTCAAAATATCCATTCAGAGGAAACATAATTTGCTGGGCTATACTCATGTCACTGGTTGAAATTTTGTCTCAGATGTGATACATGACATTACATCTCTTCTCTTCTGTGTGTAGACTGTAATGATGAAAATTATATAAATTATATATGTAAAATACAAACAAAATATATAATGTGCTATGTATAACATATAAAACCTATAACATATAAGTTTTAATATGTAATATGACTTGTATTTATATATTCATATGAATTATACAAAACAGATCCAAAAGGAGAAAGACTTTCAAACACAGCAAACATTGCCTAATTAAATACATAGCATAGTATGAGAAATAAGTGGGAAGACTGTGAAAACATCTGGAATTAATTCACTGGATACAACAGAAAATCAAAACAAACGAGAAAAAAAGTTTAAAAGTTAAAAGTAAGGGTTTCGGGGTTTTTTTGTCTTATATGGGCTATGGATTAAGATTTTTATAAAATAATTACATTATAACAGAAATAATGTAAGTGAAAAATTCCATTTGTTTGCTCTGCATATGTTTAATACATTTCTATAACATTAAATATACTTACTTTCTAGATAAGAATAGAAAAATGTATAACTGTTCAGGAATGAAACACCAGAGCTATTCAGGAACTTAATAGATAAATAAGCAGAGCTTAATTATCTAGTCAATAAAAATGTTATCTTAGAACTTATTGTCTTTTATATTGTGACATGGATTTCTTCATTTTCATCACTTTGAGATCAACCAATAAACAAGATCGACAAGTTACATAAAGTCTATGCCTCTATGCTTTTTATGCCCACTGGCAGGTTCAAGAACTGATCAAAGTTAGAGCTCCAATTGTGCAATGAAGGAAGAGTGTCTAAAAATGCCTCTGTTTGTGGAGTGCTTTTTGCTTCCCAGGAAACAATGGCACAAAGCATGCATTCCCACCAAACAACTCTGTAAAATAAAAGCCTCTAGGTGTTCCCATAGACAACATCTACCACAGACTGTTTGGCCTTTCCTCCTTCTAGCTCTGGGCTAATTCCATGGAAAGTCTTAAGAACCCATAAATCTCTCTTCCGGCAGCTAAGGCTACATCTACATTAACATGTAATTCAGCAAACAAAAGCAGGCTGGCAGACTGAAGCTGCTGATGCCCCTACATCCACATTATGTATGTTTTGGGGTTTGTCCTTCAGACTAGATCTGTTCTGATGCTTGAACTGAACATCCCCATCATGCATGTGATTCATAGCTGCTCCAAGGACTGGTCGGTGGTTTGGATCCCCACTAAGGGTCACAGCACATCTGTAAGTTCCTGGAGAAAAGCTTCTGGTTTAATTTCACACATATGGAAACTAGTACACATGCACAAAACTTGGTCTAGAAACCAAGCCAATGTGCCTTAAGTGGGGATGACTGAGAGTTAGTTTCAAAACTACACTACTGCACTGAATCAACACACTCATGCACAGGAAGTTTACATCCAATACAGTAGCATCAATGGTCTTTTTATCAGACCTCATATAGTAAAATTTCTGTTGGTAAAAACCTAGCTCAAAACTTCAGTTGTGCAAGCAAAACTGAATTCTACTTTCATCTTCAGAGCAGCAAAATTTGCCTTCATATGAGAAATGGACATACTCCATTGACACCACCCTTCTGGAGAGTGAAGGTAAAACCCTGCTGAAAAGGCTGGTGTGGCTGCAACGCAGCCATCTGCAGGGGAGGAGAAGAGAGGGCTTATCACCAGGAATCACCTGGCCTTCCATGCCTCATGTTCCTTCTCCAATTGCTGGAGCTCCCCACTATTTGCATGTCCTCTCCTCAGCACAGAGTGGACAGGGTAGAAGTGAGTGATCAAACAAGTACAGGATCATCCCTGCAAGCAACAGGGCTATGGCTGCCTGTTACTGGAACAGTAAAAGTCACTTGGTCCTGTCTAAGGAGAATCACTCCACTGTAGCAAGCCATGACACTTTTGCTCCTGTTAGCTCCAGGCACGTATCCCTAAAACAACTGGAAGGGTGCTGCCTGTTCTCCTTTACTTACTGTGTGATATAATTCTGTGCTTCTTGGACTGCGGAAGGCACCCTGCAGAGAGCTGTCCGTGCTGTGCAAACAAGGCACAGGCAGAATTAATGTGGGATATATCTGATCCCGGCCAAGCAAGGCTGGCTTGGAAACTGGGAAGACAATTTAAATGCTGCAAAAGGTAATGAAGTGAAAGCCCCAAATCTCAAAGTCACGCAACTCAGTTTGTGTTAATAAGCAATAAAAATTGCCGGACACATATCTTTGGCCAGGGTCAAAGAAGACAGGCAGGTGCTAAAGCCCATCTGTGTGATAAAATGATTGTAACTGGAAGACTTGATCAATGATAGTTAGGGGAGAGAAAGACAGCATGGCTGTAGAGCAGTTTTGTTTCTCAGGTTGAGTACAGTAATTAGATAAACTTACAGTTTATCTGTGAAACTTTTTCCAGGTCAACTGCCCTTTTTTTAGCTCACAGCCTTATTTAGACTGTAATAAGAGAAACACCAAAATGTCTTTCTTAGTATTCAACTTCCTCTATTCCCCAGTGCAATGTTAGCTTAGCACTTACAGGTCTAAGCTTGGCTAAAATGAAATTGGAGAAGGTCTCAGAGAAAAAGAAAAAAATGAGAATGTTGTTAGTCCCGTCAAAGTGCTTAACATTGGCCTAAACTATTTTTAAAACACTTGTTTAAATTTTAAATCAGTAAGGGATTAAGAACAAACACAGGCATTTCTTGTCTCCCTTGTGTGTAAGTATTTTTAAAGGTCAAGCACAGCTTTTTTGGTCCCTGAGGAAACCTTCTGCATTTTTGAAAGTTAAAAACATAGGCCAGATAATCAGCTAAAATAAATTAGCAGAGCTCTATCACGGTCAATACAGGAGGCCAATTTACATTGGCTGAGGTTCTGGATGCTGTTTTGTAGAATTCCAGGAGAAAAAGATTACAGCATTGTTAAAGAAATATATCCTGGAAGAGGAGATGCAGATTTCCCTGTTTGCGTCTCTGCCAGAAGGAATGAACTCATGAGTACTATAAATCAAGACAATGAAAACAGGCAGTTAAAGTCTCGTTCTTGTGACAACAGGTATACTGTTTCTTTAGGTTTGCAACAGAAAGTCAGGCTGTGCATGAATCTGGGTAGGAGCTCTCTGCTGAGGCCAAAAAAAGCACCATAGCTTGAGGATGCCATTCCATTAATTCCAATAAGAGTCCTGACTTAACAGTCATTAGAAAAGAATCACACATGCTTCTGACACAGTAATTCTCTCAAAGGTCTTTAGAAGCCCTGTTGGTGTCCCTTGGACAGAAGCATGTCAGCAGCTTGGAGTTCTCAAGAACTAAATCAGGAGTTTCCTAAAGCTGACTTCAGAACATGACACTAATAACATTTTCGTCATAGCATGTACCAAGTGTTTTTTCTGGGATATCAGAGAGGAAGTTCGTCAGGTTTTAAAAAAGAGTCATAATTCACCTCTGAAGCGTCTTTTTGATGATTCTTACCATGATGATGAAAAACAGCAGAGTGGTATTCCAGAGCTCTCTTTCCAGATCTGCAGCTAGTGCAGATCTGAAAGCTGCTTAAGACCTGATCCAAAGGCCAATTAAATCAATGATATACCTCATCACTAGAGGAAACAAAACCATTATTATCAGTCTAATCCTGATTCCACAAAAGTCAAGGAAGTAAATTTTCAATGGGAACAGCATCAAATACTTAGGCTTCTTTTTAGTCCTTAACTTAATATTTTTTTAAGTAATTTCAGTAGGTACTAAACTTAAAATTCCTCATGAATAAAGCATCTCGAAAGATTTAGTATGAACAAAATGAGTAGCTCCTTATTATAAAATTTTGTTATTAAAATCAGGCTCTTAATCATATTCCCAGTGCTTCACAGGAAGACATTTGCAGATCGAGGAGGGTTGCTGAATCTGTCTTTTCTTCTCCAATCCCGTGCCATAATCACTGCAGAGTTTAAAGAGCATATTCATGTGAGAACACTTTATTTTCTAAATATGGACAACTGGTATGTTCGGGTGATTATTTTGCCGAGTGAATTTCTGAAAAGACACAATCCTTCTCAGAAGGTCTGGTATTCTAGGCTTAAGTCACAAGAAACATGTTTTCCTTTACTTTTACTTTCCCATTTCGGTGCATGTGAAAAATCGCTAGCTTGTAGTAAGTTTTTAACTTACATCTATAACAGAACTGATTTGCAATCACAATTCAAGGATCTAACACCATAAATACTTATGTGATTACTCCTAACAGGAGTTGAATAGTAACAAAATAGTTACGTGAGGATTACTCCCAATGAATAAAAGTTGAAAAGTATAGGGACAAATACCCGTACTCCATTCCTGGTTGTCTGAGAGGATTTTAATTCCACATTTAACAGCAAGCTGGTCTATACCCCTCATATAACGAGTCTTTCCTACCAGATAAGTACTCTGAGATAAGCATGAAGCTGAGTACTGGAATTTAGGCCATTTGAATATAAGATCTCAATAGAAATCTTTAAAATGTCAGTTTTTATTATTCTGCATTTTCAAAATTCAAATAATTTCTACACCAGGATCAAAGTATAGGATTAAAAAAAAAGATACAAATACCAACATGCAAGCAAAACTTAAAATGCATCGGTTTAACAATCTTTTGCAAAAAAGCACTCTTTTAATGCTCAGGAGGCATTTCAAACTGCATTTGACACACAAGGCAATTAATTCCTTTTCATGTATTTATATAATCATATTCTGCTCTGTGACACCCAATGTAGTAAAATGTTGCTTGCTTAAAATTTATAAAATGATGGGGTTTAGCTTTGTTTCCTGGGGATTCCCATTCTAAAGTGATTATTTTCCTCTTCTCCTCTGTTTTCACTCTGTTCAAAACCACTAATAAATCTGTGTGATAATTAACATACTTTAACTTTTTTGTTTGTAGTGAGTAATACATACTTAGAGGCTGGATTAAATATTATAAATACACACACAAGGAGGGAAACCATGTTCTGGGCAAGGCATCTTTATTATCTCTGCTCCCTCAAGAAACACTAATATAAAGTGTCACTATATAAGGAACCTCCAAAATTACAAAGTTTGAGTTATCTTTTTAAACCATATGCAGAGATTACAGCTGTTCTGGCATATATTTTCCAGCCCATGAAATACTAAAACCAATGCTATTCTGCTTTTATTAAAATATTTTTAGTATGCAAAAGCAAGGACTAAGAATCTGAGGAAATGCCAAATTAATGTTTAGTTTTACATTGGTTAATCAGGACTTTTTATCTCTTTGTGCATCTGTCCCACACATTAAATGAAAGGGGATATATTATATGGACATATAATTAGACAGTCTATACAATTATTTCATAAAAGACACATAAATGTGGTTTCAACAGACACAGTATATGTATAATTTATTAAATTCTGGAACATTCATACAACACGGCCTAATGGTCACACTTTCAGTAGAGAATTTCCTACCTTTTTTTAAAAAGAGGGAGGGGGGAGGGAATTTTCTGATTTGTAAATTAAGTTACATGTCCAGGGAAAACCCCTAAACTCGATTCTTTAGCATGCATGCAGACCTGAGCCTGAGCTGCCAGTCTCATTGGAAAAACTAGCAGCTAAGGCCAGCTTCTATTCCACAGCAGAAAATGAGCCACCACCACCACCACCATTCCAGAAAGCCAAGTCCATCCTGTTTTCTTTTCTCTCCCATCATTAGAAGCTTGTGCTTTGCTGAGTCTGTAAAGCAGAGACAATATGCCCATCATTGTCCTTCACCTTCCACTTCCACTGTCATGGCTCTGAAAGCTTTAGGGCATTTGCAGTTCTGCATGTATCTCTACAGAGCAGGACAGATTCACTCTCAGGTTGTTCATGTTCAACTAGTATTTTAGCAGATTGCTAAAGTTTTCCTGAGGAATACAAGTCCCAGAAAAAAACCTGCATTTTTTGCATTTTCTAATTTAGACAAACTCAAAGAGACTTTCATGAGACAAAGGAAAACACATTTTTCTAGGCTAAATTGTTGATTTGTAACAGCCTTAGAGGAGGTATTAGAATATTTAACACAACTACAAGACAAATGTAAAATGAAAATGGAACATCCTAGGCAACCAGGCTGTTTCCAGCTCCCTGTATAATTAATGTAAACCTGTTTCCACTCATCCTGTAGATGTTCTGTGTGTCTGGAGACAGAGCGGAGCCTCCTTCCAGTACGCAAGTTCCCCTTGTGTATAATTCCTTTGCTGCCAAGTAAGAAACCTAAAGACCTAAAGTGGTTACTAGACGGTTATGTGGTCCCAGAATTCCAGAAGTGAATGCTGCCATTTGTCTCTTCCTAATTACTATGAATTCTTCCTTTGTGCATTCAATGGAGATTGGCTTGACGCAGCTATTTTGTTTAAAAATCAAACCTCAGCATCGCCACTTGCAATGTTCTAGTAGCTAAATTTATAGTATCTTATCTTGCTGAGGAATCTTTGCCGTGTTTCAGGACCATTTCTTAATGTCAGCACAACCACTGAAATGACACAAGTTCCTTATATTGTTATTGTACATAGAACATAACAAAAAACTAAACAGAAGGTCAAATTCTGATCATGTGACTTTGTATATAAATCAAGGATGTTTCCACTGAGTAAAATGAAATTGTTGGAATAGCTGACCAAAGATCTAATTTACTATTGTGTCACCCACAGAAATGATTAGAAATAAATACATAGACACAGATAGAGCAAATAGAACAGATTTAGATTTCTCTTAAAAAGCAAATGGGAAAAGATCAAGAATGGAAAGGGATTTTCCTTTAGTCTACCATACAAGAAAATCCAATAAGCAGCCTAAATTGCTTGAAATAAGAACTTCAGTTGGCTAAAGGTATTTTTCAATAGGATGAATATATTTTGCTTTAAACCATTTAGTTTAGCAGCCTTTTTTCACCACTCTGCTTACCCCAGGAAAACTGGCAATTGTGAAAACAGATTTCTTAACATTAAGTGCCATCTTTTTTAATCCCATGCTTTCACCAACAGTTAGTGCAGGTTTTGTAAAATGAACAGAGGTGAAACCCATTACTAAATCTGTCCCACAACATCCCATCCTCCCCGCCATGGGTCAGAGATAGGATCATTTTCCAAGACCATTCTTAATTCTTCTGTTTCTAGTACCCTTCCACTCACTCAGGGAATTGAAATAGGCAAGGGTGCTTAAGGATATCTGAATGTGTCTGAAACATCCAAAGCCTGACACACATCATGTCTCCCCCAGACAAAAGGGGAGACTGCTGAGGATCTAGCTTACGTCACAGCACCAGCAAAGGACCAGTTTCTCTTGTTATAAATGTATGGGCACATTCATACATGTTTTGAAAGATCATTTCTTGTCAGCATCACTGTCTTGTAAAAGCCAAGTTTAAGATATTCCCAACTCCTTCCAACTTTATTGTGTAATGAAGTCTTTTTCCTGATTCACAGCATGGAAACATATGACTTATGAAGAATTTACAATACCTGCTGATCCTTAGAATAACGAAGAGATGTGCCACTATCTTGTGTAAACTAGGGAAAACTCTGTCCGTATCTCATCTCTTTTGTATCACCCATTACATCCCACAAAAAAAATCACATCAGGTTGTTCTATTGCTGGAAGAACAAAGAGGAGATTATAAAGGACATCGAAGACAATGCTTGAGAGGCAGGCAAACGTTTTTCATGGTTGCAGAGAGGCATCACATACCTGTCTATAGGGGCATACTTGGATATTAATTTGCTGGGAAAAATTAAAGAATTTCATGCACTAACACTCACCAGACAGTATAACTATCCGTGTTCTGACAGGACAGCAAGAGACAGTCTTGATCTCCAGCTCTTGTCATCTGTTATTCTCTTCTACAAGCACAATGTGTCATGCTCTTCATACACTGACCAAACTCCATGTAGGTATGATTTTTTCCCCTTGATCCTTTTGCAAGGCCAAAGCTGGCTATTGACCAGTTTATATCTACATATCCTGACTTACTGTTCCTGCTTTACTTCTTTATTTCCTTGACCTCCACAGAAAAGTATGTCTTAGTCTTTGGCCTACCAGACCAAGCAAACCAAGGTCTTCTTATGCCTTTCTGCAAAACACCTCTCCATTCTCCAAAATAAGCCTTCTTTACCAGTGTTCAAAATGAATAACCTGTTTTTAAGCCACAGTTAACAGAACTCTTCATCCATTATTAAAGGTGAGACTTTAGGAGGGCCTCATGCCTTGACACTTCTCTGTTGCTGTAAGGTGTATGGTGGACCAACTACCGTATCTGCCTTTTCCACAGCTACAAGAGTCTCTGAAAAATTAAAAAACACAGCTGATCTTGCTTTATTTCATTTATAAAGCTTCTTTCCACTGAAAAAGTGTTATTTCAAAGACTAAATAAAACCACCTTTTTCCACATTTGTGTTTTCTGCCTTTTAGAACCGGATTTGATATTGCATTTTGCAAAGAAAATGAATATGTTGAGAAAGTAAATGTGTTAGAGAAGATGAAGCAGGCAGCCCAAAGCTGTCTATTTGTCACTAGCTGCAGTGTACAGCTGTAGAGCTCCAGGATCAAGCGCTGCCAAGGGAACAGCAACCAATTTCAGGGCCTGGGCCAGAAGGCAAAAAGTTGGCAAGGATACAACCCTCCTTCTCCTATACAGACAAACGGATGTACAGGGAAGGGGGGTGGCTAGGGCTCAGTCTAAGAGAGGAGGAGGAAGGGCCATTTGAACACTGAGAGCCAAAGCTCCTGGGGAAAGGCTGGCATTAGGAACAGCAGAATTTGTTGATGGCAATTTTTAGCAGCTGGATCCTGTCGGACTTAACCACATCATTTCCAGTACTGGCCTGAAGTGTGATATCCTCATGGCTACATCAGCTCGGCTCCTGTCCATCAGAACAAACACACATTCCTTCAGCCTCTGTTTAACAGGGTAAGCTATGATAAAAGACAGAGAATTTAATTTATTGAAGTCATAATATGATTTTCCTATAAAAAGGCACTAAAAAGGTTAAATTGTTAGTCTAGAGAAAAGATAAGCAGATATGTGTTAGATATGTAACAAATAATGAAGCACAAAAATATACTAGGTGCTCTTTTGTAAATTCTACAATAATTAAAGAACACAAGGTAACTAAATGATGTTGAAATGCAGGTTGTTTAAAATAAAAGAGTACTTATACTTTATCAGATACATAGTTAGCTTGTGAAATTGATAATACAATAATTGAGGAACAACTTCAGAAAATTTAAATAAGACGAAAATTAAATGGATAACAAAAATATCTGCATTACATTTTCTCTCTTTTTCTCTCTCTCACTCACTTTCCTAATGCTTTCTGAAATAACCATTCACTAAATCTAGGACTAAGGGAGAAAATATGGCAAATCATCCTTCTGAAACAGCTGAGGACGATGACTGTATTGCATGATGCAAAGAAAAAGAAAGAAAATGAAAGCCATTAAGCACAGTCCTTCAGAGTTGGAAACTGGAGAAGGAGTTGTCACATGAATCTGTCCTTCTAAAAACAATATTGTGAATTCATATTACTTCATAAAGGAAAGTAGACTGAACTACATTTCCTTTTTAAAGCTACTCTTTAAAATTAGTGAATGACTTCATAAATTGAACATATTACATGAAAATTGCCACTGTTTACAAAATCTTAAGAAAAAAGAACAGGAAAATACATCATCCTTTCACCTGACAGATGGCACTTTTTTCATGTCCAGTAGAAGAGCAATGTAGTGATTAATCCCACATGAAACCGGTCTGAGGAATGACTCAGGCTTATGTATTTGTCACAGCTCTCCATTTTGGATTATTTCCAAAACTGGGAGGTGGGGGGAAATCTCATCTTCACATTTCTTGATTATCTATCCTGTCAGAGCTCAGGACGCATGTGTGGATTAGTACTGCCATCTTAATAAAACTGAAAATCAAAGCAAAATAGTTTAATTCTGTATTTTCTTATGCAAATAAACACATATTAAAGTAAACTGAACAGTCAGTTGGGGGGATATAAACTATCACACAAAACTAATTTCAAACATTTCTCATTATTCTAACTGGGACACCGGTTCTGAACAGGGCTTCTCTCTACAGCTGCACTGAAAACACCCTAGTCACATCGAGTCCTTTTAAATGGGGAAAAGCCATTAACTTTCCTCTCTCTTTATCTTTAAAGGGGTATCTAAAGCAAATCCATGGTCTCCTTCAAAAGGTCTGGACTCACTGCTTGTTCTTCAGCACTTCTTCTACCTTTCTTCAGCAGTTTAAAAGCTTTAGCTGGGTGTTCCCCTGCAGTGATACACAGGGATAACAAGAGCAGACAGTTTCTCAGTGCACCATAACCTCTTGCTGGCACAGCGAGATCTCACTCGCTCAATGAGCTCCATCAGCAGAGGATCTTCTAGTCAAGGAAAGAATACTTCAGCATGAAGTAATTTCTGCATTCTCCATTTATTTTCATATTAATAGAATGCTTTGATTGCATTTCCAAACCTCAAAAGGGAGGAAATTCCAGAATTAAGGTTGACTTTTACTGCACAGGTGCTGTGGTTGGGCATTTCCTGAACACCTGTTTTACCAAACTTTCTTTTTCTCCCAATATAATTTGCAAACACTATTTTTAGTGCATGCTTTAAAAGAGGCAATCCAAACCACAGCTTTAGGCCTGGACCCATTCTCTGGCCCCAGGGTAAGTGGCAGAGGATGGCTTGCATCCACACAGCTCAAGTCTCATCCTTCCCCAGAACAGGGGGGAACTGCCTACTGGAAACGGATCCCGGCTTGTACGCTTCCTCTGGCTGAGCTCAGATCTGGTTAACACCAGCTGGCTGGACCAAAATTATGCCAAACCGAGTGCTAAAAATTAAACTCCAGAGACCATTGCATGCCAGTACTTGAGCCCATGCTTCGTCTCTCTTTTGTCTATTAGTGTACATATTGCCAGTAGGTTGGGCAGGAGGATCAAAAAGCAGTAGGGAAAGGAAAGAGCTATTTATGGTAAAGGATAACTTTGGCCCAAGAACAAACATGTATAAATTAACAATTAATATATTAGGTTTCAAATTAAAAGAAGGTTTCCAGCCATGAGGTGAGTCAAATTCTATAATAACATTCCCGTAGAACTTAACTCATTTTATGCTGGAAATGGATAAACCTTCAAAAGATTAAATGATACATTTTCTCTTGATAGCAGGGGACCCAGCCTGGGAAGTCCTTTTACTCCTGCCTACGTTTGTCCTTCCTACAGTCCTAATGCAATCTGACTTCATCAAACAAAGAGAAAAGTGATGACATAATACACCTCTAAAGTCACTATACCTGATACTGTACCTCTTCCTTTCTTCAGACTAAATGCACTATACAAAAAAGTAAAAGAAAAAAAAAATCACAATTTTACATTGAAGAGGAATAGTCTCCGATTTCCCTGTAAACAGTGAACGTTTATATCCAATCCCACTTACACAGATTTTTGTTTTCAAATTAAGCCATTTTATCATGAAACTCCCTAGGGTTGTAACTACTGTGAATAGGATGACAGAGTCGAATGCAAATCGAGAGATATAGGTAACAAATGTGGGAACAGAGGTATTTATTTCTCATACATTTATCACCTCTAAATTACTGGAATCAAAATATGAATATAACAAGGAGCTACTTAAGTATGGTAAAAATTATAAACTATGTTATTTTATTTGGAAATGGAATTATACAAGCAAAATAACGCAGGGCTTTTTGAGCTTGTACAGCTATAATTAATGCATTAGGCTACACAAACTGACTCATGACAGGCAAACAACTGAATTTTAGACATAATAAGCAGCAGTTGTCTTGTCCTGTAATAAACATCTAGTTGCGCTGTAGATGTCCAAGATGATGTAGCAGCTTGAGTCTGCCTGCCTCCAACATTGCCTGGCTTGCTAACTGTAGTGTATAATTGTCTGGTTTTCTCCCAAAGTGGAAAACAGAGCAAAATGTGAAGAAATTTGAAAATCATATGAATATTTGGGGAATAATGATTATTTGATATAGTTACTATAATTCTTTGTAATGCTGTAGGCAGTGTATTTTACACTGTCCGTTAATATGCTCCTCGGAAGCATGAGCTCCAGTACTTTTGAGTAGTCATGCTGGTGCTTCTGATAGTCCTGTTCAAGAAGTAATGACAAATCACCCTGTTTCTTCATGACTGGATGCCTGTGGAAACTGAAATATCCCCTACTATAACGGTGGGGATAGAATTTCACCCCTAGAAGTCATATCAACAACAGCATCTTGAAGAAATTAGTATCTGTAGTATAAACGACTGCTCCATTTTCATGCAACATGTCAGGGGGCATTCCACAGTAGATGGCTGGCGGACTTCAGGAATAGAATATTCTTCAGAGTTAGAACTACTAACTGTATCTGCTGAACAGAGAATTGAGCACTGCTCTCCAATCCTCCAGCCAAACCCAGTACAGAAAGCTCTGAAAAGAAGAGTAAATTGTCCTCATGGGTTGGGTATTCCATCATTTCAGAAACAGGACAGAGGTGGTGTTTGCACTCTGGTGAACTGAGCCGTGCTAACCACAACCACTAGCAACTACCCCAGCACGGTGCACTATGGTTACGTGCAAACTCGAGGCTTGGAAAACAGCCAATTTGTCCGTCACAATACATACTCTGGGCTCTTTCTGACCAAATGCCAAGACCAGAGTTGGATGGGCACCATTCATCCCTGCAACCTCCCTCGCCATAGAAGGAAACAGAAGCATGCCGACAGAGTAATCACAGTGCATGCCAGCAAGTCTCCCTAATCTGGACCAAGATCACACATGTAAGTAATTCCTCAAAAGCAGATGCAGCGTTTTTGAGTGCAATCCCAGATGAATCAGACCCCTCTTAGCACACATGTGAAAAAAACTTCTGAGTTAATGAAAAAAAAATCTTTGAATTGCTGGTGTCCTCTGATCTTGGAACTTTAGTGGCTGCAAAACTTTACAAGAGTGTCAAGGAGCCTCACATTTCTATTAATGTCTATTAACATCGGGAGGGTCATCAGCCAAAGGGGGATTGCCAAGGATGACAGAAGTCCAGCACCATCATTTTTTCCCGTTATGTTCTCCATATACCAATTTTTTGTAGCTGAGAATTCCCTTATGTCAGTGAGATCTTCAGATACTCATTTTAGACTGCTTTAAAACTGCAGTATATTGAAAGAATAGTAGGAAGAATCTTTCATGTATGTCAAGAAATGGACATTTACTTTTTAGCAGCTACAACTATATTTTTATGGGCTCTGATCAAGTTTTAACAACATCAGTACAACTTTCTATTTTGGGCTTGTCTTCGTTGCCAAAAACTTTTCTTACTACAACAGTGTATCTTTTGCATGCTAATTATCCTGCTGTGAAATACTAATGGAAATAAAACTGTCATTTTACTGCAAAGTAAACCAGCAGGCACTAATACCAGAAGCAGTTTTAGGCTTTCAGTAAAAATCTGTCATTCCTTCCCTCCACCAGTATTTCAGACCAGGGTGGTAGTCAGATGAACAAAGCCCACTTTCTTTCCAGTGAAAACAAAGACTATGCTCTAGCTTTGTCTACCTGCTCGTCTCCATAGCTCCTTCTGGGCAAACGAGTCTCACACACCACTGTGCAACTCCAGCCTCCTTCACTGGCACTTCTTGAACAGATTTCCAATAGTCTGAAGCCACTTGGCTCCAGTCCTATGCTGCACTGCTTGCTGCTTCTCTCTCCTGTATCTAAAGGGATTTCAGAGTGCACAGATTTTTTTTTAAAGAAGCATCGTAGTGAGGTACTGAGCTACTCATACCATCATTTCAATAAATAATTGAATTTCTATTCAATATTTTTTTTAATTTGGACATATCTCTATTCACCCAGAATATTGCATTTAACCCCCAGATGGTCTACCAATCAGTCTGCCAAATGAACTGGCCAGATAGTGATTTTACCATATAACAACTTTGTTATCCCTAAAATGCCAGTCTGTACTAATATATGATGGACAATCAAACAGTTACAGAGAAACAGCTTTTTGCAAATTTATCTTTAGAACCAGATCATGTGAATGAAAAAAAAAGCATCTGAATCCTGTGCTCTTATGGTGCTCAATGAAATAAAAACAGCTCCATAGTGGTGTAGGTGTCCCTGTGGACCTAAGTCTTGATTGAGTCATTCATTTACTTGCTGATTAGTAATACTGAATAACCACAAAAGTTCTCCCTGTCATCTGTTTAAAGCACAAAGGATGCATGGCGCTTAAAAGAAACCAACAGTCACTTTGGTAACTGTTAAGCATAAGAAGGCTCAATTAGAAATTCAAAATGCATACTTTGATCCAATATTAAAGTACTTATAGTCAGTTGTGGTTGTGCTCTGAGATTAGAATATATGAGTTCTCAATCACATAACACCAAGTACATTTTGTGGTATTGAAGATAGGGAAGACCTCCTAAGGAGTGAGTTATCTCAATGTATTTCCTCAATATCAAAGTAATTCACATAATTTTCTGTAGACCTTGCAACTTTGCACGGTTTTTCTTTTCTGTAGAGAAGCGATTCCTCTACAACCAAGTACTTCTGTAAATAAAACCTAAGGAAGCTTGAGGGCACCTTTTGAGCTTCTTGACTGTATATACATCAACTTTAACTCTTAGTTTTCATTTCTATCCGCCTGAAGTCAGTTAAGAAAGCTTGTATGTATTACTCTATGTCCCCAAAAAAGACCGGGTGGAGAGGAGTTAACTGAGCTAATGCTACAGACTGGGCCTCCGTGCTAGTAAAGGCCTCCACACAGAGTCTGTAACAGATTAGATGGGATCAAGTCTGTTATCTTTCTAATACGTACACACTGGTGTTTGCCTTCATAGCTCAGATAGTTTCATAGGAGAAATTTTTCAATTTTCCAAGCTCGCGCAGTGCACGTTTCAACCTGGCAACCTCAGCGGCTGAGGCTGGATCTGATTGTGCATATTCCCGGATCCTGGCTGCTCCAGCCAGCAGCCAAGCTATCAACACGCTGAGTGGGGTCATTCTTCTCATGGTTGGAGCTATAGAAAGCACAGCAGAATTCCATAAAATTCCAGAATAAACAGCACTTAACAGATATTTTTCATCTGCAGAAGATGGTGAGACACTTCCATTCACACTAGACTGGAAAGGCATCATTTATGCTTAATTATTACTATTTCCATATACACATGGATACACGTATATATGTCCTGGTGAAGGACAGTCCTGCTGAGTGGGTGGAACCAAATCCTATGAAGAGCTGCGATGACCAACACTATTTTCCATAACTTCTCTGTGAAGAAACAGGTTTTCACAGAACTGAGAGAAGAGCCTGTGTTCACCCTCAAGAATTTAGAAATGCAAATGAGGCAGGACATAAAAGACTGAATGTGGTTTGCAGTTGCACTTTGGAAACTCAATGCGCTAATGGTCCATGGCTAACCAGTTCTCATCCGGTAAGTCAAAAGTTGGCGCTATGTTGGAAATGGGCAAAACCAATAAAAGCATGCTTTCTTATGGGTTATGGACATAAGCTATTACTGAGTTTAAACTATTAAACTCCGAATTTCACAGAAAAGACTTACCAAAACGTACTGAGTCAATGTCAGCAGTAATACGCTTGCACATTGCCAGCGTAAAGGAAGAGATGAAACGGGCATTATCCCACTATAGCTGGGTTTGGTTAAACACAAGGGCAGATTCAAGAACTCAGATCAGGGATGGAGAGAAAATGTGCATGATGTCAGGATGGTAAAGAAACTTAATTAGACCAAAGAGTCTTACTACCTCTGCATGGCTATCAGTAAGGTAGCTGGATACAGGACATCCACTAAAGCTTTCCTGTCATGACTAACGGTGGACTGTGATGGAACTCAAGGCAGAGAAAGACCAGAAGTGTTTTCCATAAGGTAGGTAACTGTTATGACAGACTGCTCTTTCACACTTTCCAGGGCTTCTCCCTAGGAGACTAAACCTCTCATCTGTTCTAAGGAGGAAATATGCCATAACATTTTAATTTCCTGGCCCTATTTGCTAAACGCATAGACTGTGGGAGCAGTATTGGTTGATCACCACTAGGTGATACACAAAATACCCTTTCAGTGAGTGTGGTCCTTGATTTTTTTTGTTGTTACAGGCTTCCTCCCTTTCACTGCTTGTCTATTGCTTGAACCACAACCTTTTAGAGGCAGTCTGACAAAGCTCAGAGGGTAATATAAGAACTCCAAGATAATTCAGCATGGTAATAATCAAGAAATGCAAAAAACTGTAATTAATTCATCAGTACTGTCATGCTGTAAAAGAAAATTATCAACCCATTTGTTTGCACTGGATAGAGGCAGAGAGAGATGAGATGTTTATCTGCCCTACATTGAAACCCAAATATATAGTGGAGTTGGGGATGGGTTCAAAATCTTTCTGTACCTGAACAGCTCATCTTTGGCAGAAACCTAGTCTTTTGAAAACTTGCCATTAATTCTAGGTTAAAACTAGACAACCTTTTCTAATGAAATAATCTCACTGTGTACTCTGAGCATATCTAATCTCCCTTAGGAAATGACCATAGACTTGGGCAAGCTATTCTTTCCTCATTCCGTGTTAACATGCTTTTTAATTATCACCAAAGACTGCTATCTCAGGAAATGGTAGTTCCATAAACCGCTTTTCTTTCAACCTCATGCACGCTCAAGATTTAGTCTGTGTTAACCTCACAGCTGTCTTCTCTGACGAGGACTCAAATTCTGCCGCTACTGCTGGGATGGATTTGCCAGCAGGACTCCACACACTAAAAATCAAGTGTCGTTTTTCCACACCCAACACTAATACATTATTTACACGGTATGCCAATTGTAATAGCATGCTAAAAGACCTGCAGGATCACCTTTACACAAGCATTAGGAGGCACTGCTCCACAACTTTTCTGTGACTGGAGCAGGTAAAAGGAGTTTCCAAGCTCTAGCTGAAATGCTTATTCCCGTGCCTAACTTGTATTCGCCGATTATGGAAAGGCAGCACTGAAATGGAAATCGTGAATCCGGAGTTGCCTCCCGGGTGTGCACGCCGCTGCCGCAGATGAATGCTGCTCCGAAAATACCGGGCACTTGCCGGGAGCTCTGCCAGCCCTCCGAGCCCGCTGCCTTCCCCGCCGCGGGCCGAGGCGGCGCCCCGGCGGGAGGGACCCCCCTCCTCACCGGCGAGGCGGGGGGGACCCGACCCAAGGGCTGGGCTCAGCGCCGGCAGCCTGACGGACCGGGCGTGCCGCGGCGGCAGGCGGCTCTCCGGAGAGTTTCCAGAGCCCACCGCGGGGTTGGCCGGAGACCCCCGCCCCGGCACGGGCGTCTGCGGCCGCCTCTCTCGGTCACCGCCGAGCCCCCGGGCATCGGGCGGGAAAAGCCCCTCTTGCCCCCACCCCACTGGGGCCGGTACTGAGCGCCCCCCGCCCTCCCCCCCCCCGCCGCTCCCCGCCGCGCCCCCCCCTGCGCTGGGAAGGGGCAGGCTCGGCTTGTTCCTGCCTCCGACTTCCCCTAAGTTTACTCGGGTTTCCCCCTCCCTGCGGGGTCTGCCTGGGCTCCCGGTCCTCCAGCAGGGCGGGCGGGAGGGAGGGGAAAGGCGTGTCCTGCCGGGGCTGCCGCCGCCGCCGCTGCCGGAGCCAGACCGCAGATATAAAAGACCTGGCCGGCCGCCGGCGGGGGCTCCAGTCAGTGCGGGCGCTCACGCCGTGGGGAGAGGGCGCGGCGCGGCGCAGGGGGGAAGCGGGGCGGGCAGAGGCAGCGCGGGGCTCGCCGTGGGCAACCCCAATGCGTGGACTATCGGCTGCTGCATTATGCTGGAGCTACAGTTCCGCTGACGGGAGTTTGCACGCGGCCGGCTGGGCTGGACTGCAGCGCTGCCGTTCCTTATGAAGAAGGCACAAGTGAGTGAGGCCGGGCGGCGGGGCCGGGGGGCGGCCGGGCGCCGCCGGACCTACCTGCCGGGCAGGGCTGGACGGCGGCTCCCCGGCGGAGAAGGTCCGCTGCGGACCAGTGTGGGGGGGCTGCTGGAGCGGAGGGGGGTACGCGGGTCGGGGCAGCCGCCGGGCTGCAACACCGGGGCTGGGGGGCGGGCAACTCCCAGGGGGCCCGAAAGGTGAGGGGCGCCGGCGATGGGGACTGCTGCCGCTGATGAGCGATATGGGGGAGCGGGGTGGGGGGAGACAAAAAATTACTGCCTGGTCTTGCCCTCGGCGCCCTCAGCTCCTGGAGAAGTTGCAGCAAGCGGCCGGATGGGCGGCTGAGCCATGGGAGATCTCAGAAGGCACTTGGAAAAATTGCCTTCATAAATCAGTTTTCTGTGTCACGCTGCCGAACTGAGTGCGAAAGCATGAAATAATCGGAGGCAGCAACGCCGCGGCTGCTGTTGCTCAGTGGCTCCATTCAAGCCTCTCCAGCCTGCGGTGCCGGGTCGGGGTTGCGGGCAGCCCCCGGCGTTCGCCCTCGACCGCCCCCCCGCTCCCCCCCCCCCCCCCGACGTGAAGAGCCCCGCTGTACCGCTGTGGGGGTCCCTGCCACTATTTCTCCAAGTTCTGTAGAGATTGCGATCGCTGTGCTGTGCGGTTTTTGGTTTTGTGGGTTTTTTTTTTTAAAGGAAGGATGAGGACAGACACGAGTGGAAAAATGATCTCCTAACAAGAAGCAGCTCAGGGAAACTCGAAAAAGTTTAAGCCTTGGCTTTGCAAGGTGCCGGTACCCTCCACCCTGGCTGACCTGAGAGCCAGGGCTTCTCAGCGCCGAGACCGAGCTCTGAGAGAGAGCAACGCACGGACCCCGCACACCGCTGGTCCTGCGCTGGGGGTTTTTGCCTTCCCCCTCCAGTTCATGCTTAGAAGCAAGATAGTTCTTGCCTTCATATATTTCCTGGCAATTGCTGGGTCGTCCATCAGTAGTCTGAGGACACTTCAGCATGCAGTCATTGGCAAAGACATAACATATTTTTAAAAATAAAATGGGGGGGGGGGGAAGACCTTACTGAAGTCTTTTGGGCAGTTAAATAGTATTTCAAGAGATGACAGGAAGTAGAAATACTCACTTTCTGATATTTTTAAATCTCAGCTGGCGAAAGTACTGGAGAATGTACCCATGCTTAAGGAGTTAGAACTTGGAGACTTAGTTTTTGTGATGCTGAAATACAGTGAGGTGTTATCTTAACGGATCAGTTCTGAACTCTAACAGCGTATATCCATTGCTGTTATTCCCTTTAGATGATTAAAGATGCCTTGAACCTCAAAGTTGTTGTTTCAGACCTTATATACAAACTTGGTCAAATATGCTGAACAGATAGTTGGGCAACTAACTTCCTCTTAGTTGGGAAAGAGTCTCTTAAAGTGTAAGAGCCATATTTATGTATGCTTAGTTATATGCATTCATTTAATATCTGGATGGATAGCAATAAAGTCACAAGATGTTATCCTAGCCCATGAAGCGTACATGTAGGGCTGTTTCTTCAGAGAAGGAAAAACTGTTCAGCAAACAAATGAGGATTTATGAGTGCAAGCAGTCAAGCGTTTTATTTCATACGAACTATAAACTTCTAAAACCAACAGAGCACTTGTGCAAATTCAGAGCAAAGCAGGAATGATCCCTCTCTCCCAATAAAGTGGGAAAGACAGGCAGTCTTGGCATTCAGGACCATATGGCTTGACTCAGGGGCTCACGAACTGTAGCCTGTGGAACAGCTTCTTGTCATGGTGGTGAAGCATCTGTCAGCCTTCAAGCAGTTATGCTTCCTGCTTTCTTGAGACAGTGACAGACTCTTAGCTCTCCAAAGGATTGTTTCCTTCATTTTAAGGGTTAGCAAACAAATGTGATACCAAACCATTAATCATTCCAAGGGGATCAGAGCAGGAGATACTTTGAGAAAGACTTTCCATTAAAACCATGAAGACCCTTGTGCAAAGAGCAAGTGAAGCGGATACAAGAAGGAGGACTTAAGCACATTGGGGCACTCTGTACATTAAAGTAAATTTTAGTCTTTATGCTCTCCTGTGGCTACTTTTGCCACTGTCTAGACTAGTAACTGGCATAGTGAAAAGAACAGGATTGGGAAGCCAGGAAAAGAAGTTAATGTTTCTTATAATAAAATATTCTGCAATAGACATAGTACAGAAAGTGGGAACCACTACATCACTGAGCCTTGAAAACATGAAGTAATAACTGGATAGTGCTTAAAATAAATTGGGGATTTTGATGTTTGAGGTAATGTTATACAGGGATAATATATAACTAGTGCAGCTGAAGGAGTAGCTGAGTCATACGTCTGCAAGGGAAGTGCTGAAAGAGAAGAGTCGTGCTGAACACTAGACTTGAAGTGAGCAGGTTGGTCAGTTTACTTAAATCAGTCTTAACCTGAAAAGCTACAGGAACTGCCAAAGCATGTTCCCCAACACTGTCAGTCCTAGAAGGGTTGTTTCTGAAACTGTACAGTTTGATAAATATATAACCCCCATTTAAAAAGTACCAACAGCTCCCGGATATTTTTTTAAGTAATAATACCTTTAAAATTTTGATTAAACATTTAGGGTCCAGTCATACAAATCCTTTTTCAATGAGACTATGAGACTACTTCCATGAATTAATCTCATTGAAGGATTACTTGTATGAGACGATATGCAGGCTCATATACTTAGTAATTAAAAGTATTATCGGCAGTGAGTTTATGGCATTTTGTGTGCTAACATAACAAATAAAATATCACTGATGTCTGGACAGCCTTTACATTTTGAACAAAACAGGATGAGTGGTGCTAGTATGATACAGTCTTGCAAAAACATGTTTTCTGATTTCCCTGTTCTTTGATTTGGAGACAATCTAAATAGGATTAAGTTACTAAGAAATACACTGCAAGGAAGGGTCACCCATGGGGCTAGCTCAGAAGGCTGCTAACGTTAAGGTATCATAGATGGTTCAGACACTTGATCTTCAGCAGTGGGTCAGGTGCACAACCTCTTAGAAAATCTCAGTATTAGAAGGGTCTTAGATCTGAGCTTGGCTTTTTACCTCTGAATGTGTATGTTGTTGCTGGCAGTTAAATGACCTTCTTAGGTTGTCTTATCTGCAGTAAGTTTGTGTCACTGAAGTGGGAACCTCTGTAGAAGTTATTATGGAACAGTAGCTGGAAAAAGAATCAGTACATGAATTGCCCGCTCCGGTCTCATATTGGCAGGCTAAATCAGAAATGCAAAGCAGGTATCTGATACATAGATGTAAGCTTGCAGAGCCATTATTTTAAGGGAAATAGTGAGCTGTGATCTCCAATCTTTCTTGCTCATTCTGAAAAAAAAAACAAACCCAAAAAACCAAAAAACAAAAACCCACTAGGCACTAAAAGACATTTGGAGTTCATGGTAGGTATAGATCTGCTGCTCATCAGATAGAAAAAGTGAACTTGCTGGGGCCAGAAAGATGTTGTGCTATTCACAGTGAGTAATGGACTAAGGTCTCTTTCCCTTTTCCCTGGCTCTGACTCTGCTCAGAGGAGGCCAGTCTGTGAGTACTGCAGCTGGAAAGAACATCCTGGAATAAAGTGTTGTGTGGAGAATAAACAGCAGATGACCTGGAAGACTCTAGGGTGGGGGAGCATTTTGTAAGGCATGTTTAGTAATCTTTTGATTATTTTTTTTTTTTTCCTTTGCCTGCTTGTATTGTGCGCCTGTAAGTTTTTTATCTCCGTGACCTACGTGGCACTGGGCTTTGTAGTTTAAACTGAGGCTGCTAACCCAGTCTGCTTCTGACCCAGTTCTGCCATCACACTGAAATCCAGTTTCTCCGTTGTTCAGGTACAGTTCTGCAAGCTGACAGTGCCATTCTCTGAGTTTTGTTATGTGCCTTAATGGTATGCTGGCTCATGTAATCGCCATATTGTACGAAACTTAAGAGTTGGCAAGATGCAGCCCTTGGCTTCGGGTGGGCAATGCTCAGTATGCAGTATGTAAACACAACACCCATTTATTTGAAGCAAGGCAGGAAAAATCTCCCTACGCAATTCCATTTGAGTGGTGTGGGAGCTGACAGATGAAAACGAAAGCGTTTGTTCTCGCCCTGGTCTTTGGTATGCCAAATCTGAGGTTAGTCAGCCGTTTAAACACACTGCAAATCCACTTGTTTTTTGGTTTGTTTTTTTTTGTTTGTTTCCTTGTGCACTTGTGGAAAAAGGAGATGGGCAAATGTAAGGTGAGTGGAGAAGGGGTAGTGCTCCTCTTTATTTTTGTTGATTGGCCCGCGTTTGCGTTGCGTACTGAGTCATATGTAAACCTGCAAAACCGACGTTCGTAAATATTACCGATGGTGAAATAACTGACTGCGGGAGCATGTAAAATATAGATTTCTTTGCTGGATGGTTGTAGTTATTGACAAATGTAAATAGTATCAGACATTTTTTACTATGAGATGAAAAGTGGAAAAATGTTACAGTTACAGAGAAAATGAAAATAGTGTGAAGTATTTTATTTGATTAAAGCTGGTAGCATGCATAATAACTGGGGTCAATGAAAGTAGATACACTAATGAAGACATTATTTCTACTGTATGTCTAAATAAAAAGCAGTTTTGGAGTTCAGATTAATAACACTTTGGATCACAATAATGTAGAAAATAAATTATCCTCTAATTTCCTATTGTTATCTAATAACCACTGGGTGAATGATTGGCTATTGTTTCTGTTTAAACAATGTTTAAATCATATGAGGTAGATGAATGCGACTTTTAAATCTGATTAGGAATTTTCTGCTTTATACATATTTTTGTGTTATCATTGCTGCATGGAGCAGACTTAGGTTTAGGCGCAAGATGAAAATAGCATCGGGTCTAAGATGTCACTGCAGGTATTGCCTGAAGGAGTCCCTTGTGGTACTCACTGCTTTGGAGCCATGCTCTGGAGCACACTGTTTTGCAAAGTGGGTAAGTCCTGAGCCTCCAGCTATTCCATCACCACTTGAACCCATGCTAGAAGTGAGACCAGGTGGTGCAGGCTAGTAGGGCTGCGTGCGGGCTCCCCCCTGCAGGGCCAGCAGTGCTTGTTGACGGGGCTTCTGGAAGGCGCTCTCAAGCAGGTCTGCTGTAGACCCTCCTTTCAGATGCCTGCTAGCCCCAAACCTTCACTGCTGTTAAAGAGCACTTGTAAGCATGCAGGGACTGTGGCATTTGGTTGTTTTTCATAATTTTTGCTGCAAAACCTACTGGATGGAGCAGATCAGGTTCAGGAATGACCCTCAAGGTCATATTTAGCCCAAACCTCAAGAGCTACCTCTTCTCCTACCTGTGATGTGGCACCTGTTTGACAGGCATGCGCATGGTATTTCTTAATGTTCCACTGAAGAGTTTCTAGGGGTCAGGCTGGATATCTTGGTACTCCTCTACCGTCACTCACTTCTCACTGATTTTGGCCAACAGAGCTGGGAAGTCAGAGACGGGTGTGTACTGGCAGCATTGGGGTTGGGGCAGATGTGAGTTGCACATTTCAGCTCAGATTGACATTCTGCAAAGCCTGCAGGCTTAGGTTGGGCTGTGACAAGAGGATGAGTATGGTCTCTAGAGATTACCTTCTGGTTTTGTGAACAACTTTGGTTCAATCCAGACAGAAAAAGGCTAATCTGAAAGAATTTACCTAAGCATACTCACGGGAGTGAGAGAGACAAAGGTTCACATCTTTTCTTGGGTAGGAACTTAGGTCTGCAAGAAGGGTCTAACCATCCAGTCTGCCTTGTTGAAGCTGTTCTATTTTGTATAAGTATGTGGTGGGTCGACCTTGGCTGGATACCAAGTTCCACCAAGCTGCTCCATCACTCCTCTCCTCAGCAGGACAGGGGGCGGGGAGAAAATAAGCTGGAAAAAAACCCTTGGGGGGTCAAGATAAAGGCAGTTTAATAAAGCAAAAGCAAAGGCCACATGTGGAAGCAAAGGAAAACAAAATATTTATTCTCTACTTCCCATCAGCAAGTCATGTCCAGCCACTTGCCAGGAAGCAGGGCTTCAGTTGATCCAGAAGACAAATGTTGAAAAAAATGAATGCCTCCCCCATCTCTTAGCTTTTTGTTGCTGAGCAGATGTCATATGGTATGGAATATCACTTTGGTCAGTTTGGGTCAGCTGTCCTGGCTATGTGCCCTCCCAAGATCTTGCCTGTCCCCAGCCTACTGGTGAGGGGGGAATGTTAGAGAGACAGCCTTGATGCTGTGTAAGCAGTGCTCAGTAGTAGCCAAACACGGGTGTGTTAGCAACATCTTTCCAGCTACCAGTACAAAGCACAGCACTATGAGGGCTGCTATGGGGAAATTAACTCCATCTCAGACAGACCCAACATAAAGTAATTACGCATTCTGTCAGAGGGAAGAAAAGAAAAAAAATAATCTAGTTCAGACTCTGAAGTGGAACTTCAGTGTTGCTCCAAATCTGAACTGGGTCTACACAGATTAAGATTTTAAGGCCCCTGAGTTAAATCATACTTTAAGACCAAATTAACTGAGCTGCTAGGTTTATTTGGTCAATCTTGAGGGTGGCTGACACATGAACTAGGAATGTAGGAGGGACTGTATTTCAGGTCACAAGTCCAAATTCACAGATTGTGAATCGTGCCAACCTCTGAACCGCCATTCAGAAAGATTTAGGCATCTGCAAATCAGAGTCCGAAAACATCAGTCTGCCAGTCCTATCTGTTCATGTAGCTTCATAATTCCAAGCATGGCCATCCCATGTGACTGAACCTGGCTTCAATGCAATCATGTTAACTGTCTCCGTGACAATAAACCCTCATCCATCATCTTATTCATCTGGTCTTCTTCCTTTTGTTTGTTCTGTTGCCATCAGCTCCAGGGACATCAGTTCACTGACAGTTAAGGCCAAGGATAAGTGTAGTCCAGTTCACTCTACCGTCTCTTCTTTAGAATTACCTTAAGAAGTTTTTAGAAGCACCCTAAATATGATAGCACCTACATTCTGCATTTGCTTTGGCTGAAATGTCTCAACTTGGTGTAGGCAGGGTCACTTGTACTGATATCCTTCCAGTGTCTTTCCTCCTAAATGAATGACACTTTTTTCTTTTTTTCCTTGCAAGTAATGAAATTTGTGAAGAAATCAAAAAAATCCAAATATCTCATCCCATTGAACCAGTGTCAACATACATAGAGGAACACACACCATGCAAAAACAGCTGTACACATCCAGTATTCTTTATCTGGATGCCAGCCTATGTTTGTGCACAAACTTCTGTGCAGTGGAGGTCCTAAGCGTGGTGTGCAAGCCCTCTGCCCAAGAGATTTGAAAAATCTGTATGTAATGTGGGCATAGCTGAGCCCTGGGAATGTCCAGTTTCAGCCTAGAATAACACTTGCAGAGAAATACGTGCCAACGGTGCGTATTTCCTTTATGGTAGAGATACAATCTGTGTGTGTATTCACACCATGCTTTATCATGAGAGAAGTGAGGCAGAGGATAGCACAACAGAACCTCCTTGGAATAAAGGCTTATCTGAATCCTGTACAGGATAATCTTAAACTGTTTTTGTCAAATGGATCTATAGATTTTTCTTTGTGTATTTTTGTTCTTTACTGTGAAACTCTGAATTCAGTGTCATGTAAAGTTAATTCGTCATTTTATGAGCACGAGCTTAATAATGCTCAATTATTTTTTGAAAGGAGTTTCATGATGATACGTGACAGGTATATACATTTTATATGACTTTGGAAATGGAAGAAGAAAAAAACTTCCTTGCTAAGTTGTGCTTGCTTGGCAGTAGCAAACGAATATATGTCTTCCATTTATGTTTGCAGTATGATACACTGTCACTGGATGGATTCTTCGATCTGTTTAGTAACACATGACCTCTAATTACATTTGGAAGAAAGTTATTCTGGCAATATAAGTCAGACTGTAAAACTAAGTTGTACATACCCTGACAATCTAGTTCCATTTAGAACAGAAAATGAACTCTGCAAATAATAGAGCAACTCTTTTTGTAAGACCTGCTCCTGGACAAAAGAATGAAGTCTACAGCACATACTGAAAACTCCGAGTAATACACTGATGTACAGGGTTCATTATTTTAAAGTGTTATTTTTGGACAGTGCCTGTAGATGTGGAGGTTTTAAAGTGTGTAGGGAAGTTTGTTCCTCCATTTCATGTTGATCAAAAAAATTTCTCTCTGTTTATGGAGACTTCATAATTGTGTCTAAAATGGGTATAGGATACCAAGGTGCTGACTTTTGTGGTCTAACTGAGGTAATGGACTGAAGTAAGGCAGTGAGGAGTCATCGTGATACATTTAAATTAATAATATGCTGCATATATGCAAAATAATTCACTAAATGAAAAGAAGTGCTTAGAAATTTAGGGAGGTTGAAATTTAAACATGCTAATGGTTTATTGCAAAGAAGTCCTAAGTTCCAGCCCTCTAATTTCCAGCCTCCATTTGCTTTTTATTAAATGAACTCAGCAAAATTTGTCTCTTGCATTAAATGGCAAGCAGACAATATTATGCATTATGTTTTAAACTGATATAGATCTGAATGTCAGTTCTCCTTGAGATTTGTTTTTCTTTTACTACTTTGAAGCATGCAGGAATAGGAACATTAGTCAGCCAAATGAATTTAGGAAGCTTGTATAACACGCCTTGGCACCCTCTTTCGTTTGGATTAAAAAATATGTTCCTGAATAAACAGAGCTTTTTGGTGGTTATTTTAAAAAGGAGGAAAAAAAAAAATCTCCAATATTCATTATTGCTGAGTTGCTGCGTAATTTTTCAAATTAGTGTGCTTCTGCGTGTGGTTTACATATCTATTCCAATAGCAAAAACTATCAGTTCTGTGTTTGACACCAGTTTAGATGCTTCTGATGTGTATTGCATTTTTTATTTTCGAGGAAATATGAACCTTATTTATGAACCGTAAGTTTAAATACTGTCACTGAAGCTCCTTTGATCTTTTGTATTATAATCCCTGGCAAAGAATGTGCCCTAGATTTACCATGCATTCTCTAAATCCATGTCCTTTAAAAATTCTGGCCATAATCATAGCCTGTTCTAAACTGTTCTGATGAATTTCTTCAGCATTTGTTCCTTTAATAGTGTAAAGATGGGCTGTGAAAGCCCTCGTTTCAGGCTACTACATCCAGTGAAAATCTTGCTATTTCTTAAAATTAGACTCCATTCCTAAGCAGGGTAATGTTCATAATCCTCCACCAATTTTCTTCTGCCATGGATGCAGAAAGATTTTGTTGTCGTCCCCATGTCTATGACCAAAATTTCTGGATTTTTTTTTTTTTCCTATCATGACATGTCAAGCCCATATCTAAAAATTATTGTTCATCCTTCAAGTTTCTCGCTCCTCTCCCCATTCAGGAAAACTAATCAGTGCTACCCTCATTCCTTTGTGCACCTTTCCTGGCCTCAGTTGCATTTAAATCAGCATCCTTACTTTTGACAATAAAATTTAGCTCTTCTGGCAGCCAAAATACTAAAGGTGTCTCTGTCACCATCCTGTTTCCTTCCACGTAGTGTAAGCTTCATCTCTGGTGGATGTTTTCTATAATTTTTGTAGTAGCCTGTCCAGTGGCCATTTTTATTTCCAACAATATTTCTGAGGCCCATTTCAAATATTAATCCTCTGAATAACCTGTTTTTCTTGTATTTTGTCTTTTCTGTAAAAACTAAGCATCTCAGAATTAGAATGAATCCATTGTTCTGTGGAATATGTTGTTTATGATGACACTATTAATACAGTTATGAAGAGCCCTCTGATATATTGGTCTGCCATTTCTAGGAGTGACAGTACCTTTTCCTCTATAACTTTGGTAATTTTCTTAATATAGTCAGAAAATCCTTGCTTTTTTTTTTTGAAGAGTTGGCTAATTATTGAGACCAAAGGAAATCCTTTTGGAAGTAATTGTTATTGCTTTCTCCTGTATCTCTCAGCTGTGTTACCTAACCATGTTAGAAATACCTAATTTGGTGTGTTCATTTGGCCTTCTAAAAATTCTGGCCTAAAACAGTCTTTAAGTTAACTGGAGTGAATTTTCTCTCTGTCGTCTTTTTCTCCTTAGCACATTTTAAAAAACTCTTCTCACACATGGGTTTTAGGGATCAACTAGACATTTGCCAGTAATAGGCAGATTGTCTACAGTACTTTTGGTTACTTCCAACTGTAACAGAATGTTGTTGACATTTACAAATGGTCTGAGACATATGTAAAGTTAATCTGATTTTAGCCTACCCGTTTATTTCTATTTAAACAAGTCCCTCTTGCTTTGCACCCAAGAACATTATTTCAGTTACTGTTGAATTTGTACCTGTTTAAAGTGCTAATTGTCAAACTATGATGTGCTTTTTGGCTTTATTAACTATGATAGATTCTTCTTAACATACACACTCCATTACTTATTTCAGAGCAAATGGCACAGTTCCTACAAAGCTGGGAAGAATTTTTTTTCTTGTACGAGTTGACAAGTATCACTTAAGTAAACTTGCTAAGAAACTGCATCACTTATGAAAAATACCTAACGTCTTACTGGAATTTTAGAGTGTAATCATTGAAAAGTATATACTCTGAGGAGATTTGCACTAATCATCGCAATGATGGGATATATTTTCTGTGACATTAATTACATAAGCCAAAGAAATTTCATGATAAGCCAGGTGACTTAATGTGTCCTCTTTAAGAGCAATGCTAGGAAACTTGTGAGAACCAGGTGTATAAGTCATCTAAGAAATCATATTATATTGTGTCAATATGTGCATGAGTTTCTCTATCAGCACCTCTGTAACAAGGCTGCTGTTGAACATGTGTCGGAAGAATAGTTCCACGAATGACAACTGTGGTTCTTTCTAATTCATATGAAAACTTTTGACCAAATATAAAGCTCTATAGGAAGTAAATGCACTACGCACAGTTTACAACTGCATTTTTTGTAAGTAACCCCTGTGAAAATCATCAGTAAAATTAAGATGAAATGGCTGACTTTCCACAAGGTTGCATTCTGTCGCATCATTGTGAATGTTGTGAGGATACTTAACGTTTCTTGTCAGTTATTTGCTGCATTCAGAGTACTGTATTACTGGTGACTTCAGAATTACATTTTATAAGCATGTGTATTTAATAGGCATTTATATTTCTCCAAAATCCTACAGACTTAGGGAGCTTTTTTCTCAGATTATTTTTCTTCCAATTGTATCTGCATCTCTATAGTCACACCAAGCCGCAAACTGACTGACTCAACTTCTTCTTTCAGTATGTTTACCCCACAATTTCTGCCATTTTTAAGGAAAGCCGCAAGTGGAGCTTCAGGTTTAAGTTTAGATATTTACAGTTCTCTCTAGTTAACATAACTCAAGCAAAAACACCGAGGCAGCATTTGAATTACATTCATATTAATTCTGTGTTCACAATTCTGTGACAATGCATTTAGCTGGGTTATATCCTGTGTCTCTGCTCTAAGCTGAGAGCACTTGCACGTTGATATATATAATGGGAACGCGCCTCTTCTTCCTGGAAATGTCAGGGAATTGTGTGGAAGCACCGAAGTACTAGAATCGCTTTGATGGAGTTTGTAGTCATTAGCCTATACAAATCCCAATCAAAACAAAAAAACAAACAAACACTAAACCCACCCACAAACCACCAGGATATTAGTATTACAGTTTGTGTGAGCAGGTCTAAAGTTTGGGGCAGGATATAAGTTATAACTTAGGTTAATTTTTCAGTGAAGTCAAGGTGCTTATAACTTTGTAAAAATAGGTGATCATGGTGTTCCCTTCATTTTCTTAAATATATAGTAACTCTTAACAAATTAACTCTTAATTCTTGTCTTTAGAGTTAATGAATATGCCCAGAGTTTAAAAAAGAATTTTTCTTAACAGCTTGCCTCTATTGTTGTGTTGTCAGCAGATCTTGCTGTATTTAAATCAGTCAGTAGAAGGAAGGTGGGAACTCGATATTAATAGAGTTCAATGAAAGGAATAGAAAAGCCCAGCTCCTGTAAAAGATATGTTTTCTATGTACTAAAACTCTTTTTGTTTCAAAATGGGTGAATAAAGATAAAGCATTGAAAATACTTACTTAGATTTAAAAAAAAAAAAATCTAAGATGAAAACTAAGTAGCCCCATATTGTATCTCCCTTATCATAACAGTTTGAGGAAAAATTATTTAGGGACAGAAACCTAAGTGCAGCAATAAGTTATTCATTTATAACATGGCAAAAACCTAACAGGTAATGTTCTCTAATTGTTAGCAATCTCATATAGTTCAATCTGATAAGAGGGTTCACAGATTGATGACAGCATGTGCAAGCTACATAAATTACTCAGGTTAATTGAAATTAAAGGCGATTCTGAGGAACTTTGTAAAGGTTTAGAGAAGATAGGACAACAGATGGCACAATGGCAAGTGGAGTTTGGGGTGGTGAAGAGCAAGGGGAATGCATTTTGGAAGGAATGTTTTGAACTGATTGTAACTACATTAATAACAGCAGTTTTCATTGGTTATAAAAACTACTGACAAGCTCTTTTTTAAAGTTGCTGTAGCAATATCTGGTCAGAAAAAATGGATGAAAAATCCCTGTATTGTACCCATAGTAGAACAAATCAGCCAACGTATTGGGATGCAGTAGGAGCAGAAAGAGAAATGTAAAAGCTGTAATGCTTTATGATGGTGATAATCAGCCATCTTGAAAAAAGTCCTGGTTGTCCCATCAGAAAAAAGAATATAACAGAAAGAGTGGTTGTAAAATAGGCAAAGGCATTATATGGAAACAATGTGCATATGAAGGGGGACTGAAAGCTGAAGGCAAGAAGCTACTGAGTGATATGCAAGAAGTAGTAGAGAGAATGATTACTGGACATTACTGATCTTTTCTTGGTACAAGAGCAAAGAAATATTTAACACAATTGAAAGTCAGAAGCAGCTAAAACAGGCAATGCTACCTTCACATGCAATTACCAGCCTGGAAAGCTTTTTGACACGAGATATAATATGGCTTGAAATGCAGCTTGATAAATGTCAGAGTGAGCCCAAGAGGTCACTTCCATCGAAAGGGGTAGTCCTAGTCTTCTCATCCTTGCACGTCTCTTCTCCTCCTCCACTCATTCCTCGGGGATTAGTTTTCTGTCTCTGAGCTGAATTGGCTAGTCACTGCCTGTGAATTTACTGACTTGTGGAGGGGTCAGGTGAATGTCAGAGGGAGGGAAGCTGTGGAGAAGGAGACGCTGAGAGCCCTCTCTCAGGAGCAGGGAGTTGCTAGATTGCTTCACACCATCTCATTAACCTCGACTGAAGGAAAAAAGGATTATACACTTAAGTAACCATGGTTTTTTTACCTGCTTTAGTTTACACTCTGAGCATGAAAGGTTGCTTATCTTCTAATTCATACAATTAAGAAGAATTTTTCAAATAATATATTCTATAAGTGTGAATGATCAATTTTCTGTGTCTACCAGACTGATCATATACCAATCTGACACTTCTTATTTTCCAAATCTTCATCGCCTTAATTGTACAAGTCAGATTTGGCCTAATTATAAACTCTGTTTCATATACAACCATCTGCCAAAATTACCATCTGTAACAATTCAGCCTTTAGTTTTGAGAAAAGGAAAACCCTTTGAAATATACTGTAGCTGAACTCCAATTACATGTGAAAGTAATGACAGCTGAGACATTTATACTGAAAGATCTTTCTTTTAGCATGTGAGTTAGGTTAGAATTCATAAAATTTTATGCAATGCTGACATGTTGCATAGCTCTAGCTGTTGAAAGACAGTGGAGTTTCCATGGACCATCCCTGAAAGATACTTTTGCCCAGCACTTCAGTATCAACAGGAAAAGGCACTTAAAAGCATGTCCTCCCCTTTTAGGGGTGCATAGGAATTCAAAATATACTGCATCAGAAACCCAGGTAATGCAGTCACTGGCTTTTTATATTATAGGAATCATTTTGATCAGTCCCATCCCATTTTTGCCATCTTCAACATATATTGTCCTGGAACAACCTTATACATTGCTTCAAATTCCTAAAATGGCTGTTCTGGCAATTTGCTCTCTTTAAAAAAAAAAAAAAAAAACATAAATGCATACATCTCATGAAAATAATTTCATCAATAACTTATAAAATTAACAATGGCATGATGCAGTTTAGTAAACTGTGAAAAGGGAATTTATGTTCATTTTCTGTGGTAAAAAGATGCGCAGTTGGAATAATAGTCACTTAGGTATTTTTGATATTTGGAAATGTTGTCAATTTAGATCAAAAACTTAAAAGTAGTTGATGTGTTCAATTTACCAACTTAATTGCGTTAAGGCATAATGTATTTGCCGTTCCAGCTTGCTGAGGTAAATGGCTCATTGCCTGCCCAATGCTTCCATTGTCCTGCAAGCATACTTAAATGTTTTGAAGATCAGTTTCTAATTTGATGTGTCAGTTACCTGATCTGTCTGCAGTCCCACAAGCTGTAACTTCAAGGCATTTGAGATTAATCTCATCCATCAATATATCACATTGGATAAATATTATTTTCATTAAAAAAAGCAGTTTTGTTCTCAATGTCCTTATATTCTAATAACAGTGTAAATGTAAGATTGTGTTATTCTTTCACAGATCATTACCTTTAAGTTGTTTACTTGGGTTTTGAGTACGTATAGGAAAGCATCTGACTCAAATTATGTAGGAAATAAAATGCTGTCTAAGAGTTTAGAGCATTTTTTGGAAGGAAATTTATTTACTGCATAGCTTTCATAAATAAATATGAAATAATTGAGTTGAAATCAGGATCTGGAAAAAATGGGGATGTTTTTCCAGTAAGAAAACAATTTAAAGCTGGTTTTGTTTTACTCTGTGTTATTTGGAAACAGCTGAGATAAACTTGCATGATTCTCACAAACATTTCTTGGTGCAGTACTAATATGTACAGCTCAGCTTGACAGGTACAGTGATAAGAAGTACAAAATCAAGTTCTATTGCAATCTTAAAAATGAATAGTTTTAAATAGGTCTAGGAAGAACGTAAGCCTAGCAATGTTGCTTCTGAGGGGCTTATTGGAACTTCATTTGATTATTGACAAATGTTCAGTCATATGCCCCAAGTTTTTGAATGGTAAGGTTTAAATTTATGCATTTCCCAGGGCAATATCACGACAGACTTTCTGGTTGGCTAACTACTGTATCAAGAAATACTATGTAAATGATCAAAGAACAATAGGATTTTTATTGTCACAAATAAGATAAACATGCTCAAAGACCTAAACATTTTTCCTGCATGTCCTGATAAAATAAGATGAAAAAGTTAACACCAAAGCCAGGAGATGCAGGTTTCATTTTTCACTTTTGTTGGTTTTTTAGTATGCTGGGTTTTAAACAGCTTGCCTGTAGGTGCTTTTAATCTTTCCCCTTGAAAAATTCTCTTCTAGAAACCTCCTGCAGTTTTTGTAAAAAAATCACTATAGATTATTGTTAAAATGTCTGCTGTTTATGGGGCCAGAAGCTGACTTCATTGCCTAACAACATGTGTTTTGTTGGAAACAGAACACTCTGTGGAAAGGGTTATGTATTTGTTTTAAAATTCAAACTGTTTCTAACAAACCAGGCACTGTTACGTTAAATTTTCCTCTGAATATTTACTTATGGCACATACTAGGTCTTCTATTGACTTAGCATAGGGGTTTGTATGCAAGATGCTTGTAAAACACTGTGTTAAATATGTAAAGCCACGTTTCTAAATCATGAATGGTACACAAGCACATCATTAATAGACATGTCCAATATAGTAAATTTCTCGATGAAATAGAGAAAAGGAGAGAAAAAAGAGAGAAGGAGCAGAAGCTCAAGCTTCACTATGGAAGAATGACGTGACCCTGTTTCTGCAGCTGAGTTGTGTAATGGCACTCTTTCATCCTACAGTAGTGCGTGAAGAATAATTTTCATCCCTATTACATGCTCCAAGGTAATAATGTAGGTTTAGAATAGTGCTTATAAAAGTATCTTTTGAATTCCGAAAGAATGAGTAACAACTTTTATTACTTATGTTCAAAATTTTAGATGTCACTACTGATGATGGAAGGAAACCTAAAATATCCCTTAAGTATTTCCCAAAAGATCCAAGATTTAAAGCAGCTGAAAAGCAGAATGACCTTCTTTCGTCAATGTTGTAGTTGATGTTGAAAACTTTGACCACAGCCTTGGCTAAATATTGGGTTTGTTTAGGTTTTTTTAATCTCTTCAAAATACAAAATCACTTTCCTCACCAACATTTTACAAGAGAGAAATACACGTTACATCATAATTTGAAAAGTTACCAACTGAGGTTTTGGGGGATCAAAGTGAAAACTGCTCAGTTCCGGTGCATTGAAGTTTCCTGTTCTAAGCCTTTTTAAGTTGATGCAGGTGCTACTGTCTGGAATACATCCAGAGAAGCCAGCTTTTGTGTAAGTAAATTGGGAATACCTTTTATATCAGCTGTTATTTATCAATGGGAGAAACTGCTCTGACTAATGAGGAGCGATCCTCAACTTAAAAGTTGCATGACTTAAAGTTGATTTTAACTTGTTTGCTCCTCTTCACTTCAGAAGCAACCACCTGGCTGGATACTGCATCCATTGTAATAGCCACAACAATGCTCAGTAAGAGGTAGGATAATCCTCTATTTACATTTGCTGGAGAGGAGAGCCTGTGAAACTAAGGTGCCATAGAGAGTAAATAAATGCAACGTGTAATCTGAGAGGAGGTAAGAGAAGGGGAATGCTTCGTTTATTTTCCATGAGTTTTTGGGTTTTATGTTGCTTCTATGTTATGGAGCGCTGGAAGTCAGATGGGCTTTTTAATCAGGCATAATAAAGACTCGGATAGTAGGGTTGATCTCCGTAAATACCTCAAGAGAACAAACTGGAAAGGTGGGAGTATAACTCCATAAGCGAAGGAGCAGTATTGCCATCAGGACACATTGATATAAACTGCTACCAGTACACTTAAACTGGACAGTACAAGAAGGCTTTTAACCATCAAAACAGTGAAGATTTGGAACAATTTTCCAAGATTTACCTTGAATACTGTGTTCCGTTTTGGGCCCCTCACTACAAGAAAGACATTGAGGTGCTGGAGCACATCCAAAGAAGAGCAGTGAAGCTGCTTGAAGCCTCTAGAGAACAAATCCTGTGAGGAGCAGCCGAGGGAACTGGGGTTATTTATTCTTGTCAAAAGGAGGCTGCAGGGAGACCTTACCACTCTCTACAACTACCTGAAAGGAGGTTGTAGCAAGGTGGGTGGCGGTCTCTTCTCACAAGTAGCAAGTGACAGGACAAGAGGAAATGGCCTTAAGTTGCAGCAGGGGAGGTTTAGGTTGGATGTTGGGAAAAATTTCTTTACTGAAAGGGTTATCAAGCACTGGAACAGGCTGCCCAGGGAAGCTGTTGAGTCACCATCCCTGGAGGCATATAAAAGACATGTAGGCATGGCGCTTAGAGACATGGTTTTGTGGTGGACTTGGCAGTGTTAGGTTTACTGTTGGACTCAATGATCTTAAGGGTCTTTTCCAACCTAAATGATTCTGTGATTATTCCCTCCACTCCCACTTTACTTCTCCACTCTTTCTATTTGGTTTTATCCAGTTCTATTACAAATGTAAGCTGTCTGTGGGATCAAAGGAGTAGGATATAACAGAACTGTTATCTGGAGCCTACCCATCCCAGGAGTTACCTGAAATCCATAGTGCCTTTGATACCTGCTGTTGAATGGAGCACATGAAGTCAGTCAAGAGATTTATGCTCCAGGAATACCAGTTTTTGATTGCCTGTTGAGGAGGGCTACCTAGACCTATCCCTGGATGTTGGAATTCAGGTTACTGATATCATTTGCCCTAGTGTCAGATGATGCTAGAGATTTTCTGGATGGACTGCAGAGTTCCGCATATACCTGATGTTGGTCATGAGATCTTCACAGTGGTAGAGGGACTGAGCAAAGCTGCTGGAGCTCAATCCCATAATCTTTATCACGATGCAAACCATATCATTTATGCATTTTAGCCTGAGTGGTCTTGTAGACCACCAATGCAGACAGCAGCTGTAGAAAGTCAGGAAATTAATAGTCTCGTGATATATAGTACAATACTGATGTGAAAAAAATATCATCCTTCAGCACTGTCAAAGCTTATACTGGTGTTGGCATATCTGAGAGATCCAAACAGTGTTCTTTAATCTCACCTAAGCTTGTAAATGTAAGGATGTAATACAATTAAGGTAGGTGGATGAAACGCACTTAATCTCAACTGTACTGGCATCTAGTTTTAGTCTGTGTTCAGCAATTATCCTTTTGTAATGAGGTCTCTCGTATCAAGCACGTCAGAGAAATTAGTTCTGAATATATATCTCTATAAAGATACCAGGTCTATCAGGGATGTTATCAAAGAAATTCAGAGTTTAGAAACAGAGCAGTGTCTTTCTGAGGACATGTCTTGGGTTTAAGACCAAGTTGATCAGTCTGTGATTTATATCTCAGCAATCATCCTCTGCTTATACAAGAAAGTATAAAAGGATTGAAAAGAAAAAAAATGCCTAAAACCTTTTAATTTTTTATAAAACTATTTTTTTTCTGATGTTCTTTTTCTACAGGTTCAGGCATGAAGTGAAAACTCTTCAGATTTATAATACAGTTTACTTTCTAGCAAAGTTTATGTGCATGAAAGAGTAAGAATACACTTAACCTGTTTTACTTCATACTACAAATGAAGTACTAGGGAGGACAAAGACATTTTCATCATGTACATGAGTTTCATAGTATGCCAAGTATCAAAATAGCTGATGTTTTTGCTCTTCCTGGTTTTGTTTGTTTTTTGTTCTTTTTCATTTTGTCAGTGTAATATTCTCCCAAATCAAATTCCATGTACTCTGTAGCAGATGGTAAGAATGAAAGATCTAGTGCAAAATTTCTGTAATAACTCATTCCATTTCCTTCACTGGTGCTTGAAGGCCTAAGATTAAAAAGGGTGGCTCAGCATACACGTCCATTATAATACAAAAGAATATTCAAGATAGTGGGGGTTTTTTTGCACAAACTTGGCAAACAAGCAAGACATCTGAAATAGATCTTTAAAAACAATCTTTAATTAAGTATTTTACTTAAGAGAATGTCTTTTCATTCCCTGAGGCAGTCAGATCATCCACCTCCATATAGTGTGAGAATCTTGTCCTCCCCGCCAAGATAATCTTGCCTTCCCCTTTCAATTACTTAAAAATGCCTTCGGATTTTTGCAAGAAAACTTTCATAAGTTCCCAGGAGGGGGGGATGGAAAAAAAAAGACAAGTTCCTCTTTGGGGTTTGTGGGAGGTTTTGTTGAGTCAACTGAAGTCTGGTTTTCTGCTTATTTCTAATTTGATTGTGTAGGTATTTTGGATCTCAGTGCCTCCATTAACAGAACAAGTAAATATTGGTCTTTATCACTCTGAAGTGAGATAGAAAAATGTAAAATTTCAGTACTAATCCTAGATGATTGTAATGGAACTTTACGGGGGCGGGAGGGGGAAATCACTTGCCAGTACATATGTCTTAAAAAGTCTGAACTAAATGCAGGACCTCTGAAGGTCCTCATAATCCCTAGTTATGACTTAACAGTAAGATTTCTTTCAAAACATGTCTTTTTTATTTTTAACCTTTCTTCCAATTGAAACATTTTTGTCCATAAAACACCTGGTTCTTTGCAGAACTAGAATGCTGCCTGATGGATGATTATCAGTAAATATTTATTTGGATGCTGTTAACACAAGCTCCAGTGGCAACATCCATATGTATTTACCTGTCTCTTGGTAACTTCACTTCCCAGTGTTTGTGAACTAAACAAACTGGCTGTCATCCAGGACATATTTAGGATGCGTGGAAACTGCCTGAATCCCTGATTGTCCAGTGAGATTAGAGTGGACAAAATTTATTAAGGAACAGATAACACTTTTAAAGAGACAAAGCCAGCATTTTTAGGACAGCCAAATATTTTCCCTTGGTATCTTTACAGGGATGGAAAATAAATACGTTAATTTACACATTTAAAAAACTGTTTTGTAGTTGTAATTACAAAATACCTGGATTACATTGATTTGCAAGGCAAACTCTATATCAATTTACACTTCATTTTGCTTATCAGTTCTTGTTGGTTCCAGCTGAAACACACAGACCAAACACAGCAGGAGTTTGGTTGCACCTTACTAAGTGCAGCAGTAGCACATTGGCTGGAGCAGCCTGCTGCTTCTGCGGCTGTCAAGGAGAGCTGGAAGGGGTAGAGGCTGATAGCAATTGGCCTGAGGTTGCATGAAATTAAGTTGGTGTATAGTCTAGGCAGCTTCCTAGTTTTCCCAAGATCTGGATGGTGGGAAAGAATAGTGTGATTCATCATTTTCTCAGCACAGTAAGACCACGTATCTTAAATTTGTCTATCTCAGGAAAAAGGCGTGCATAACTTGGCAGAACTACAGGATGGTTTCTCCTTCCAGCTGAAGAAAAAGTAGTGAAGAAAAAGTAGTTCTGCATTAGCATTTAACAGATTTTGAACTATTTTTATCCTTTGACCTGAATAGAGTTATTTTTGATTCATTAACAGTGTACCTTAGAAGGGAACAAGGTCTGTAAGCATCTGGATATAGCAGTTGGCTTTTCCTTTTCACATGTGGCTGGTGGAGTCCATCAAGTGCCACTTTATCATTCTGCCACCAAATGGACATCTAGCTGAAAAATCCTGCTCTTGTCAGCTGCCATTGGGCATTCCAGAAGTCACTCATGGGAAAACAAGTGAGTTTGCAAAGGTTAGGAGAAGAGGTTTTACGGTTGGGAACATCATGGAAAGGCAAATACCAAATGTCACAAAAAGATTAAACAGCTGCGAAAGCAGGTTGCCCATTGAACTCATTTGAATGTGGGGGGCAATGGCACCTTTCCTGCTTATTTTTGTAACAATAATTCATTAATTTCCTTCTCCTTTACCCCCTAAAGTACACTTGCATTACGTCTTTTATATATTATCTGCAGAACTGGGTAGAGGAGTATTCCCCATTTTGTAAATAACTGAATACGTGTTCAAATGTTTCATGTCTAAAGCACTCCAGAACTTACTCTGAAAAAGTGACCAGCATTTCTGTAGTCTGTGTTTAAATCGGAATCCAAATAAATCACTCTGATACTTCCTGATGAATTTTGTTTACTTTTATCATTATTTTCCCTACTAAACATGATTGTTAAAAAAAAAATTAATAGTATCAGTCACTAGAAAAGTATGCATCTGCTTTTTGTAATCATAACAAAGCATGTAGGGTGTGATCCAGAGATTTTTAGGTGTCTCACCCTGGCAGGGTGACTCACTGAGCTGGAGTTAGCCTCTGTTTTGTTCAATGGACTGCCAAAAGGTTGTTCAAGAAAACTCGCATGTTGACTGGGGAGCTTCCCAGAAGTTAGGGTGCCCAGATGGAGGAGCATGTGCGAGACGAGGATACACATAAACGTTCTGATGCCTGTGCAGTGAACATGTCTCTTTTTTCTACAATGGCTTGCCAGTGTAAAATGCATGAATGTTCTGAAAAATAAGGGTCAGGAATACCAGCGTATCCCCCTTTTGCCCCTTCTAGCTAGGAAGCCAACATAGGTGGGAAGGTGCCTCCGGTGGTAATTATGAGGTAGATATCAGAGGAATATAGATATCTGTGAGTTGTTAGAGGTATTTTAATCCAGGTCTGTCACTCATCAGTGAGCACCCTAGTTGATAGGCTCTTATATTCTGTTAGATTAGTGCCAGTCTTTTGAAGGACAATGATGGGTGTACACTGGACTTAATGCTTCAACTATGTGTTATTCAGGGATCACCCAAGTGTTTCCTCCAACTACACTGAAGTTATCTCCAGAGTACCTGAGAGCATGTGGGACCTTTCCAGTTCCAAATATGCTTGGAAAATACTTCACACCTTCCAGAACTAGGTGGTCATGGGTGGGTCACTGTTTTTTTCCCCCCACACCTAACTCGCTCCTTTAGGGCTTGAGCAATATTTAACACTTAATATTTAGGCACAGCCATTTAGAGTAGTTAGTGCTGTCATTTGCATGGGTGAAGGTATCGCTGAATACCATGAAAACGGATTACATTCTGTGTAAATGCTCTTCTTTCACTTTAAAATTTTTCCGTGCTAACAGTAAATTCCTTAATTGGTTAGAGACAATTCTTCCATGACTTTATCTCTATCACAGCTAAATAACTAAATAGATTAGTAGACATATGCAATAATTACTCTGCTTTTATGCTTCAGGATGCTTTGTGGTAAAAAAAAACAAAAAAACAAAAAAAAAAAAACCAAAGGCAAGAAAGATCTTTTCTTGGTATTTTCATTTTCTCTGAATCTTCTCACAAAAGGCTTTTTAAGGCATAAGTATGAACATTAAATTAGCTACCCGTGACTGACCAACCAATGTTGTTTATGGCAGAAGTTCACAAGCTGTGCCTCTGCAAATCAGCATGCAAACACTGCCTGAGGAGCCAATATTGAGAGATGTTTCTACACCAGCATTAGCAGAAATGAAAAATAAATTTGGGAAGCCTGGCCCAGGGTGAATATCGTTCCACATTGTTGGCTAACCCTACTGCAGCTGTGGCTTCGTTGTGGTTAACTGGATGATTTGCTCAAGAAACCAGGCTGAAAAATTCCATGGCTAACATGACTTGAATGCAAGAGATTTTATAATTAAGAAGCCATTAATTTGTGTAGTTGCTACCTCTCCCTGTGCTTAATGTTTTTTTTTTTTGCATTTTATTATTTGCCTTTTTTTTTTTTTTTTTTTGGATGATTTCTCCCTACTCATGATTAGAATTGTTATCAGTATAAACTAGATGTTTGGAAATGTCCAGACTTTCCAATGTTTGGGTTATTTAGGAATGTGGTATTCCCCTTGCTGCTTTCCACTTAAGGAATTAGCTGAACATTAACGAGCAAGATTAACTATCTTTGATAGCATACTGTGAAAAAGATGCTAAAGCACTCATTCAGCAGTATTTGTCAACACTCCAGATCATAAACTAAGAACATATTAATAAAGTTGTTGATTTACAACTGAAAGGATGGCCTTCAACACATTGGATCACTAGCTAAGCCTCTAAAATGCTGTTAAATGAAATTATAAATTGTGGCTTATAAGCAGTAACAAAAATAATTTGCAGAATGGTCAAAAGTGCATACTTGAAATCTTTAATTTGACTTTTCCTTTCCAGTCTAATCATTATTTTTTCCCTTTCACAAAAGCAACTTAAATATTCAGTATTTAAGAGATTTCAGAATATAAAAACAATTTAATAATTTTGGAGCCAAAAATAGAAAGACGCCCTTTGGTATACAGGTCTGCCTCCTGTCTGCCATATATCTTCAATTTGATGCTGGTAGATGATGTGTGATTAAATCCTGTGGCCAGTTTTGAAAATCCCATTTTAGCTTGGAAGTAATTATATATGGAAATCTGTTATGAGTACTGTGTGGGTAACTTTCATTTATGCTTAGTAAAGTGTAAAACTGGAATCTCTATTTATAAAGCTGTTTAAGCTTCCCTTTTGTTCTGTCCTTGACTTAATTCGGTCTATTCAAGTTTTGCTCAAACAGCAGGTTTGGTCATTAGTAAATAACACAAAAATAGCTTAGCTCTTTGATCTGTACAGTCCTTACATATGATGTGCCTGTAGGCATGTGTAATATAAATATTTTGTAAGTGCAAATAATTAAAAGATTTTGGATAATAGGCTTGTTGAAACTAGCAGTATTTTACAGATTTTCAGTTCTTGTTGGATGGCACAGGGAACAAATAAGCAAGAAAAACCTCAAATCATCTCAAAATTTACAAAGCATTTATTTTTAATAGCCATTAAAAATTACTATGCTTTAAAATCCCATTATTTACACAGGGAAGAAAGTGTATTCTTTTTGATCTGCATAATTGTAAAATGTGCAGTGGTTTTAAGGTTCATGTATGGGTTGTCTTTAGGTCCAGAATTTTGAAACCAGAAAATTGAATCCAGAAAATTGACAACAGGAATCAGGGTCCTGGTTTTATTTGGAGTATGCTGCTGCTTTTATTAATACTACTCAGCTGATCTGGCAAAAAAAGTACTTCCATTTAAAGAGTTTTGTTACTTTTTTGATTATTAGACTCTTAGGTTAAACATTGTCCTATGACAGTGACACAAGTCAGTGAACAAATCCCATCTTCATTTACATACTATTGAGGAACCTAGTAAAGAAATTGGTGATTTCTGGTGTGGACTGCATCTCCAAAAAACACATCAGGGAAATGTCCCTGAACCTCAGTGAATGTAGGGTACTGTTTAACTCTGAAGGTAGAGCTACTTGTTTTTTAATTCTTGAAAGCAGTATAGTTAGTCCATTTTGGAGCTGGTTGTCATTAATTTCTTGCCTTTTTTTATACAATTTTGTTCCAAAAATCATAGTGGGGAAGGAGGCTGTTAACTTGAGGTCCCCGTTGGTTTCCTCTGTGATTCTGGAGCTTATGTGAGGAGAGGGAAATGTTTCTCTGACCACATAAAGCTAGCTCTTAAACAGCTTTGAGCTCTTATACACTGCAAGGAGCTCTCAAAGGTCCTTTCAGAGACTAGCAGCATCGCTGTCACTGCTACATGCAAAAGACAGAAGCAGAGGTACAAACGCACCAAGGCCGGCCAAATTACTCAGGAGGAATGTCAGCAGAACCAGGTTCCCACGTTCCAGGCCTCACTATCCTTTCATTGGAAATGGGAATAGACACAGGGTTGTTGTCTCTTGTGTCTCGAGTGCGGCTTTGAGCCCAACAGCTTCACTGCATCTCCTGAGGGCTTGACTTGTTCATATATGTAGAACTGCAAAGCTTTGTGTAGCGTAAGGTTTTGTGAGACTGTTAAGTACCTAACTTCGAGTTAGGTACTTATTCTCAGTTCTTCACATGGGTAATTATTCTCAATAATTATTTGTACAAATATTAAACTAAAACTATTTCTAAATGCTAGTTATGTTGAAGCAAGAGGCATTCTCAAAAGACATGCTGCATATTTTACGTGTGCTTTGCTTAGAATAGTTTAGATTTCTTTGTGTGTAAGTCTACCCACTGTCTTGATCCTGCGGTGTCTGAAGATACAGTTTAGGGAAAGCCAAGAGCAGGCTCCACTGAAATGGGCAGTCCTGGCTTGTTCCATCTGTAGTGGAACATTTCTGCTGTCTCAGTTACCTGGATCAGAAAGCTGGTCTGCCTGAAAAATAGCACAGGAAAACAAAACCAGCAATTTTCTGCCTCGTACAGCTGCCTAAACCATCTCCTCAGTACCAGTGCAAGAGGCAGGGTGAGGAGGCTAGATTATTTTTTCCAGCAGCAGCTCGCACTGGTTTTACCTAAATGAGTCAGGAAGCCATATTCTAAGAAAACAAATGACCAATTTTTCTTGAGGTGTGAGAGACATATAAGATTTAAGAGATATAAGCTACAAGAGAGATTTACTTGTCATTTAACAGCTCTAGGGATAGTGCCTGGCACTGTTCCAACATGTTTGCGAGCAATCTTTATCATCGTGCTTTCTTAGCCCCTCTAAGTTACTATAATGATACTTAATCTCTCCAATCTGTGACTTGCTCTCTCTGCTTTCCTAGAGAGCTTCATCTATGTTGTTTGATTTGCTCTGGTCTTAAATTGGAAAGGTTGGATAGCATTTGAAGGCAAGGCTGGAGACGGGAGTTCTTTACCCGTCACAGGGAACAGACGGGCCTGAGATGCATCTTAGCTTGTGCAAAAGCAAATTCTGGTCTCCGTCCTGCCCTCATGGAGGCTCAGGAGCCTGCACAGGCAAATTCCATACTTGCAGTAAATGTACACCATCATCGGCTCTTGCTGACAGCTTCAGTCAGCTGGCACAAGAAGCTTCACAACCCGAGGCAACTTTTGATTATCCATAACTTAAATGCTTTAACATTCTGGAAATAAAGATCTGCAGCTTAAACTTGGCACAGGGCTCTGTGGGAAACCAGCGAAGCACAAGGAACAACAGAAGGCGAGGAAGTTCAGGCAGTGTAGCCAAGGAGACACCCAGGTGCATCGCAGCTAGTTATCTGGTGCTTTTCTGGCTGAGTCTCACAAGCCCCTGTGAGTACATTGCATTGCTGTTCCTAACGGCATTTAGGAGGGGAATGTAGTGCCAAAGCCAAGCTGCTACTCCTGAGAGGCCAGGGCACGTCACTTAGAGAAAATGTATTGTATTGCTGCTTGAGATCTCAGTATTTGGGCAGAGTCCAGTTGTGGTTTAGCTTGAAATTTAAGTACCCAAATATAATGACTGTGATTATGAACTTTCTCCTTTTATCTTGCTGTGATCTGGTATAATTTTGTTCCTTATCATCCATTATCACATTAGGAGCACAGGTTTATCAAATACCTTACCAGGTGAATGACAAGTATTTAGCTAGCTTTGTATTGATGATGAAGAATATTGCGAAGTTTGTCTCTTTCTCTTCTTTGGTATCTGTAAACTTTGCAGAAACTCACCTAAGCAGGATCCTGCACAAGTAATGTGATGGCTCAATACCAGATTTTCCATTATTACTCTAAAGATACTTGCTTCCAGAAAAGATCAATTAAGTGCATTTCTGTGGATCCCTGCCATGAAGATTATATTATAGTGGTATGAGTATGTCCTCATGAAAAATGAAGAGTATTGTTGCATCTAGACTTTGTATATGAAAAACATTACTACAGTCTTGTTACTTCATGTTTGGAGATTGCTTACTTGGGTCTTCTTGTTTTGTTTTGTTTTGTTTTTAACTAAATAGACTTGGATTATCACTTGCTTTTGTCTTCAACTACTCCTACTTAATCCTCTTGTCAAAGCCCAGAATTCCTGCGGGAATCCAGTGACAGATGATGTGAATGACATTGCAAAATTGGTAAGTAGCTTTTATTTTAAATTATACTTTATATTAAACAATAATCAGTGGCTAATGGCACTTAAGCAAAGCTAGCAAATCTATATCAGAACCAGGGGAATATTTAAAAAAAAAAAATCCATCAACATCTGTCATTTGATCAAAACCTTTATTGCAGAGACTGGAGAATAGTTTCAGAGTTCATTGAAGAGATGACCTTCTTGACCAAGCTGGAGTGTATGTACATATGTGTTTTCCTCCCTCCAAACTTCCATAAAAATTGTCAAAATTCTTGATTTCCTCAAACGTTGTCTGGGATCAGACTGCTTCCTATGCAGATGAAAGATTATTGCCCTTGTGTTACTGATTTGCATGGAGCAGACTGGCAGCAAACACAGCTGAAATGAACCAGAAGTCTTTATCTTAGGTATATGGGAAACTTGTGCCATATATAAAAATAGTATATTGGACATCGTTGTAGCAATCAAAGCAAAAATGATTGAACCGTTCTTATAGTCTTTAGGTGTGAGTGGGTTACACTCATTATGTGTTTCTCTCTCTATTTGCTGTACCTAGAAGTTTAAGTCTGTAGGACTCAGCTTCGTATAAGAACTGAATTCATTCAAGTACATTTTGACTGTTACTTAATTGAACACTGCATTAACCTGAAAAAGTGCATCTCCTTGTGTGAAGTCAGTGGGTACTTAACTCTACTGGAGTCAGTGATTATGCTAACTTGCAGTAGCGCAAGATCTAACACCAAAGTTTTTGAGAAATAGTATATACCGAACACTTAACAAGCGTACCTTCATCTACATCTTGACTTCAACTGAAAATTATGGCTTCATTATGTAAAAATGGTTGTCAGACCAGCATTAATATTGTCAAACACTTAATTTGGAGTCACTCACATTTGCTGCCAGTGCAGTGTTCTTAACGTGTTTTCTTTGGGCATTGTTACATACATTGGCACATAGTGTAAATCTCTGGGGGTGCTCTGTAGTCCCACCCAAATGCTTAGTGCCTCACACTAGTCCCTTTAGGCAGAATTCTGAAGTATTGGCATGTTTATTCAAGGTAATATTTCATCTCTTGAAAGAGTATTAAGCTTTGATTTAAACCTGTTGAAAGCATGACAGAACAACAGAACTCCTGTGAGGACTGGCGAAATTCTCGTACAGGGTTAGCTATAACTTTTTGTCAATAGTGTATCCTCGGAACAAATGCTTTAACTTTTCCTTTAGTACAATTTAAACTTCAAGAATGTATAAATACAGGTTACAAAAATTTGCATGCAGCTTGAGCAATCACACTCTGCTTTTGAGATAAATTATGAAAGAAACCTAATTTCATAAAGATTAGGTTAGTCTTTGACTGACTTTCCATGTTGTGTTCCTACATTTTCCTCCAGACTAGTCCAGCAACTGCAGTTCTTGCACATATCCCTGCAGCACTGTTTCCATACCCCCACCCTCCTCCACATCCTCTCTTAGCTCTCCACATGCAGCGGGCTTGCTAGTTCCCTTCCATGCTCCCTAGGTGTGATGTTTTGATCTCTTGCCAGATTTATATCCCCTTCTGCTTGGGCTCATCGGCTGGGCAGGAAGGACTTCACGTGGTGACTGTCCTGGTGTATGTGCTGCTTGTCCAGGAAGAAAACCTGTTCCAACTGTCCAGCTTGCACCGTGCTGCTGCTGCTGCCAAGCCCAAGCAGACTGGGGTAGGGCTGAACTCCTCCAGCCACTCCTCAGTGAGGATGCTGTACGGTCCTTCTCCTGACTTACACCCATACCTTTCAGATCTCTCTACCAAATGCAAAATTCGGGTGAAGTTAACTATCAAGTTCAAAGATATTTCAGGTTGGAGAAGTAAGAGAGATGCAGAAAATACAAAGCCGAGACGCCTGGATTCTCTCTGTTTTGAGTTGTGCGTCTGAGAATGTGTTGAGGAGCCTGTATCTCTCTTTTGTCTGTTATGTTAACATTTGCGTAGATTTTTCATGCAGAAATGATTTCTATAAAGCCACTTGAGAATTGAAAGGATAACATGGAAGTAAGTTTAGTAACTTAAATTTAGTATAAGAACTCTTGGTTTCAATTAAACTGACTATACTGCAAGTTGGTCATTCTCTTTTGAAATGCTACACCATGACAACTTGACATTGAGAACAAAATGAAAAAAAAAAAAAAACCAAGGTTCAAAGTACTGTTAAAACAAAAAATGTTCACACCTGACAGTGTGAACATGAGAAGGGAGAAATTCACAGAGAATAGTGACTGATCAAATTTCTTTGCTAAAACGTACTATTTTTTTGTGCTATATGGAGTATATACTTAGTACATATAATTTGGACTCAAACACGATATTGCTTAAAAATACATTTCAGGAGACTCTACAACTCTTGTAAATGACTATAAATGTTTTTGTATCACTTCTGCTTTTTGAAACAAAATATTCTCATTGAATTAAGGAACAATATTCTGATGACTTACATCTTCAAAATTAAACATAGCATCCGTGGGTGTCTGGGTTCTTTATTGATTCTATTGGCCTTTAAAAAAATCTTATTTCTCCACTGACCCAAAGAGTTTGTGTCAGCAGGAAATGGTGTCTTTAATAAACATTCTCCCCTTTCACACTGAGAACAAATTGTAGTGCTGAGGATTTCATAGAAGCAAATGTTGTATGTACGGTTATTGCCCGTAGTTATTGTGATGTTATCCACAAGCTCTATCACAATTGCTGAGAGTGGTATGACATTTGCTTCCAAATGCGTTATTCTTGGCCACACTGGCATGTTCTTTAAAGCCTTTTGTCCACAGTCATGAGTATAGTTCCATACCTATGTGCAATAAACTTGTGTTCAGCAGTAGTACACAAGTCCCATCATTTAGCTTAGAATATTGACCTCTCTTCCTCCTACCTCATCACAAATGCTCAGACATCAGCTTAAATTCAGTATGGCCTGAATCTTCCACTGAGGCAGTTTGTGCTCTTCATCACCCCAAAATATTGGTCTTCCCAGGGCCTTTTCTCCTCACTGTAAAGGTATCTCTTTACATCTCTTCACATCACCATCATTCCCCAGCCATTCAGGTCTATAACAAAGGTGTCCATTTTGGCTCTTGTCACTTCAGACCCTTGTATGCTCACTTTTAAAACCTCCATTGTTTCTCATGTCATAGAAGGAAAAAAATGTTTTTGTAGCTCTCTGTCCGTACAAATTCACTTTTCTTCCAAATTCTTCATGGGTAAAAATCCAGGCTACTGAAAAGTCTTTTTCTGGCTTTGACTTCTATAATTTTGCCCTTCTGTCTGCTAATTTGCTGCTCTGACCCTATATCGTCATCTTATTCCCTTCAAGCTGTTCCTCCGTTTCTTCATTATCAACGGCAAGCTTCTTGGTTTTGTCTTCAAAGGCACTAACTATTAACACTGCCTGTGGTGTCTTAACACATGCTGAGTTTGCCCTCTTGTCCTAGCTTCTCCTCATTATTTCCATGGTATCTGTTACACTGTTCATGGCTGCAGGAAGGATGCTCCCTGATGAACTCCAGGCAGATTCTCATCCTCTTCATATCTCATGCTAAAATTCCTTGCAGCATGAATCCATGTCCCTCTTTCTTTTTCCTACTCTGTTCTTCCCTACCTCTACTGCAGTTCACCTACAGCTAGCAAAACAGTGCCACAATTGCCTACCAAACTCCTTTGCCTGTAGCTTGATCCAATGTAGTCTTCATTTTTTGGTTCTGGTGGTCTTCTTGTTCCAAGTACTGTAAACCCCCTGTATCATTAGCAGAAAGCCCCTGATCATGGCTGTGGCTGTGTTCTGCCTGCCTGTATTGTGTTCTAGGAGTATGAGAAGAATATGCCTCAGTCAATACTTCCTGTGAATATAGACCAGGGATGTCTGCTAAGCCTAAGCTATTGGATAATAAATAAGGCACACTGTGCAGTGCCTGAAAATGTGGGTCATTTGCCTAATCAACTTTGTGTTGAGTAATAAATTGAGGACAGATGTACAGTGTAACTTGTTTTCAGTGGTGTTAATCTGGATTTTCACTAGCATCATACTAGACTCATACCAGAAGCTAGAATTGGAAAGAAAGAGCAGATTCAGTAGCAATAAGGTTTCTGGGAAATAATTAACCTAAGAGCAAACCAGACTGGTATCTGTTCATACAAAAGTGACTTGTATTTTCTGTAATATTAAATTTATTCAAATATTTATAATATAATTTTGTTCTATGAAGAATGTGTCCTAAGTAAAGTGATTTTAAAAAACAAAGAACAATTGACCAATCGGTTTTTGGGTTTTTTTAATAGCGAAAACTTTAAAAGAGCATTATTTCATACCTATAGGGAATTAAAGTATTTAGAGAGTATTCATTCCGCATTACTAATCACTTGAACTCCTGCTTCTTTTTTAATGAAGATGTCTGGAGGGAAACACATTACTTGATGAACAAATGTTCTGTATTATGAAACTGTAATTGCAGCACCTGTCAATAAAGTCTGTCCCCATTGTTCTTTTCAGCACAGTAAGTCAGCAGAAAGCTGCATTTCTGTAAATGTGACTGATTTTGCATAAGAATTAGGAATCGTTGTAGATATTGTTGTTAAATACGAACATCAAATCTATGTATAAGTAGAATCTTCACTGAGCTGTGCAGTATGTATAGAATGTACCTACATATTTTGGTTTTATCCATTAACAAAGTCTAAGATATTCACCCCTTCTTCCATGATCTACTTTGCTAAAGCAGTTTTTTTTGAATGTTGGAAGCCCAAACAATAGTCAGCATTTACTGACTAGGTTGCTTGTTCGAGACATGCTGTTTCAAACACTTTGCCTTCACATTACATCTTTGCTGTAAATGTGTACCCTGCACTCTCTGCCACATGTGATATTTATTTTTAAATGGAACTAACTCTCTGAAGTGAAGGGGTTATAAAAAATTATCCAGTGTTGTTATCCTGCAAATAATCTGCCACTATGGCTGTAAGAAGTGTGAACGGAAATTGTTAGCATGTTGTCTTAAGCCAAATGATGCGGATTTTATTAACTGCTTCATCAGCAGATGAGATAGAGTAGATTACAGAGACGGTGGACAGAAAGTGGAAGCTCCTGCAGAAAAAGAAAATGCAAGGATGCAAAGAAGGGAGATACAGGGGCATTAAAGAATAGGAAAGGGGAATGAGGAAAAAAGAAATGGGAAGTAGAAATGGTAGCTGAAAGGACAGTGTGGTTTTCCCATCATATGTCTCGGAGTAAAAAAGAAATCACCATTCACAATGGTAAATAGTAATTTTTACTTTAAGGACTTACTTTATCTTTGATCTGTGTATTAAAAAATCATTATATCTATGCTTGTCTCCTTAAAATTTTCAGAACAGTCACAATAAAGAGAATTTCCAAGATCTGTAGCCCTCATTTCAAAGCACTTGACTGCAGAGATAGGTCATCTCATTTCTGTTCTGCTGTTGTGATGAAAGAGTAGTTTATGGAACCCAAATCGCTTTTAAAACATCCTTTTTTATCTCTCTGTCTATATGACCATGAGCATATTTTTAAAGTCTATTTGGGTTATGCAATATTAACAATGCTGTATTAAATATTCAGACCTCTGTATGTCAAAAGGAATCTTACATTCCCCAGTTTGAGATTTTGTTACAATGGGGAATATAGCACTTCTGTTGGTTTTATGGATTTAAAGGCATAAGTCTGGATTTCCTGATCTTCACCTCTTCTCAGAGCTTGATAGGACTTCTACAACCACACACACTCACTAAATCAGAGAAATTTTTGGTGGCATTTTAATTGCAATGCAGGGTTATTTTAGTTCTATACATTACTTTCCAAGATTATCAGTTCACATTCACTATAATCATCAAAACTGTTCCTTTTCTCTAAACCAAGGGAAGTCGTGCAGGCAGGTGTTTTGTTGCCCACAGTTTTGTCACTGTACTTAAGAAGTTGAGTACAGGAACCAAAAAAAGCCATTCCAGGACTGGGGGAGTTTCAAGGGACAGTCCCTTTCCACCCCCCTTTGCTCAGGCAGCCCAGAGCCCTCTTGTCCCCTGCTTCATGCGGCTCCTTCTTGGGAGCCACAGCAGTCGGGCAGCCCGCACAGAGCGGGTACGCGGAGTCCTTTCATGCCTTGCAGGATCACTTCAGCACTGGAAAAACAAGTGGCTGGTTTTGGATTGTAGTCTTGGTGGTTAGTCTTCAACCAAATTTCAAGATTCATTTCGGGAAAGCAAGACAGTACAAAATGCACAGATTTAGTACAGACATATATTTCACTCTTACATCACGGGCTCTACGCTATTTTCTATGCGTAAGTTGGGAGATCCAACTGGGACACAAAAATATAGCTCTCACTTTGACTAAGCTCCATCATTTACCATCAGCACTGCATCTGGCATGTAGAGTTTAATCAATAAAACTTTAACAAGTTGTTTCCTCTTGAGGCAGGGCATATACTTTGTGTTTGACACCCTCCCCCCCAGTGAACTTCATTTTTAGTAGTAAATTCAAAAATATCTTTTCTGATTCACAGTCTGTCAAGGAAAAAAATGTCTGAGGCTGAGCTGTATGCTCTGGCTTTGTTTGAGAAGCTGTAAGAGCTCTTGGGCAGTTACTTTTTTTTTTTTTTAACTGTGCATGAAAAGTGCTTGACAGGCTCTGATGCCAGTAAAGTAGATTATATACATAATGCATATCAATTCTTGTAGTGTTCATTGATTTGGAACAAATTTAATCTTCCAGTGACCTTTCTTAAAGAACGGTGCTTTTGCTGACATTGCTAAGTACTGAATCCCTCTAGAGTGAGTATGGGAAACTTTGCACATACAGTAGCATCTTCATTATCTTTGCTGCTTGAAGTGCTGCTAATCCTACCTCTCTAGGCATGCAAAGCAAGCTGGAAAAGAAACTGGATTACCTATTAATGTGTCATGATGTCAGGATGTTTTTAGAGGAAGGAAAAATATGAAAAAAATTGTGGATGAGGATTTAGAATAAATCAGATGCTCTAAAGAAAGAACAAATGTATTGCAATATTTTTCAGTGTTTGTAGTATCTTGAATCAACTTCCCAGAATGCCAGGTAAACAGAAATTGATATAGAGGATTTCATTGGCACTTTTGGAACTGCTGCCTTGGGAATGTGTAGGCAGAAAAAAAGAAAATTGATCTACAGAAAGGAATTTGTCAGGATCATTTGTATAAAACTTGTTTTTTAAAGCTGTAGGAGAAAGGTAGATGTCACTGAACTGAAGGATTGTGGTTCAGCCCGCACTGTAAATAAAAAATGTTTGGAACTCACTAGTGACTGACTGTGCGTAAGTATTGTCCTTGATCCTTTCTAGAACCATAACATCTTGAAATTACTATTTTAATTCTAATTGAAACAAAATTTTTAATTAACAAATAAAACCTGTTGTTGTGTCAACCAAATATTACCTAAAAACTGCACAGGAAAAAAAATAATCCCTGTGCTGGTTGCTATAGCAGCAGAATCAAAAGCAGCCATAATAGAATGATCTTTAACCCTAAGAAGTAGAAATGCTTTGCTGAATAAAGTGTAGATTCTGGTTCACTAAGAGAATTATGTGTGTGCTTTTTGTCTTTGGACTAAATGAATTTCAAACCCGGATGAGAAGTACCCATGGAATCTTTCACTGACACAAAAGAAAATAGATTTGCTGTATCACTAAGCATCATAGTATTGGTAAACCTTTTGAAAAAAGTACTTCAAGAGATTGTGGATCATGGCAGTATCTCCTTCTTCATCTCCTCAGTCAACCCATTCCCCAGATGATCAACCACGTCTCACGGCAGTGTTGGAGCCCATGCATGGGAAATTGCATTGTAGAATTCAGTGACAACCCTTCTTCCACTCCTTGTCCTTGCTTCAGCGCACCCCATGCTCACCCACATCTGCAGAGCCACGCTCAGCTTACATGGCAGAAGGTCATCTTTGCCTCAGGACATTGCTGTGATATAATTATATTGCTTGTCATTAGTAGGAGGCACAGCTTCAACGCTGAAGTTTTGCTCAAGTGTTGTTCTGTCCCAGTATATAACTAAGCACAAGGCAAGCAAGTATTTTTTCAGGTTCAGATGCTTGCTGAAGTTGTAAGTTATCTGAAGGAAAAAGGCTTAGACACTAATGGGTCAGCCACTGTTTGGAGTGGTTGGGGTTACATACAGATTGTCACGTAAACACTTCAAGACATGCCTTTAAAAGACGAAAATGCGGTGGAGTTTCTGCAGTAACAAGTCGTTGGGTCACTTCTCACCACATTACTGACTTTATTTGTGCTGGGAAGTGGTCACACTGAACCTGATCAGATTAGATCTGGGAATGTTACAGAGGTGTGCAAAGATGCTTCACTTGTGAGCAAATAAGAGTCAGTAGCAGTTCCGCGGGAAACTGGGTATGTAAGCTTTTGCAACTGGTAGGTTACTGAAAATTTGTATTGAAAATTTGATAGATTTTGTTGATGCAAAATTGCAGTGATGCAAATTAAGTCTTACTTTGTGTAGTCAGTAATAATATTTTTATTATTTTTTTATTGTAGGTCGGAAATCTCCCAAATGATTATATGATAACCCTTAAATATGTCCCGAAGATGGATAGTCTGGTATGTATAAGCACTTCAAGTTAGTCCCAATAAAATAGCCTAATGGAACCAGTGATGGTTGTAACGTTTTAGACCTAGTCCTATGGCTTAGTAAGTTACAGTTAATTAATGGTTATTTCACTATTCACACACTTAAGAAGTATTTATTTAAAAGAAATATAGAGAGATTCCTGCAGTCACTTAAAACCTTTTTAATTACAGCAATCTCAGAAAAATGTTTCTTCATATTAATTTTATTAATATTTTCTCTGGAAAAAGTCAAACTACAGTATTATTTCATCATGGCAATTGAAAATTATTGCTTTCTTAAACAAGTAGTTTCTTTCTAATTGTACTCTGGAATTTACTGTAGAATGTCTTACTTCTTTGAGCCAGTGGAAATGCCGCTAAAGCATACAAATACAGAGTAGCCAATGAAGAGAACCCTAAGTTTAGCAAATGGTAGTGTCAGTAACTAAACAAACTTGTAGAAAGTGGGGGCTTTATTTCATTCGGACATGCTTTGTATTATTCTTTCTGTATAATCCTGTAGTTAATACACAGAGATACTTTCAAATAAACATCATCTGGCTTCTTTAAAATTTTATAGCTTTTTGCATTAAAAACATCATGTTATCCTATTGCTTATTCTACTAAATATTTTTTATATTTTTCCTTAATTTAAAAAAAAAATAAGAATAATGTATTTAAAATACTCTTGGTTATTGCATGCACTGCAAGAAAAAGAAGGAAAAAAGGTGAAAGTAGATATTATGCTGAATGCTATACTGTACAAAAATATATGTAAATATACTTTTTAAGGAAAGAAAAAAGAAAGACTAGTTTGTCAATTAGACTGAATAATTTGTGTCTTAAGAGTGAATCATTGTACACATACATCGGTAGTTGGAAATCACATGGCAGATGTAAGAAGCTGTTTTTGTTCTGTACAAAGTTTTCAATATGAAAATCCAATCTGTGTGTGACACACACATAAAATGCATCCTATCCTACAACATTGTAGCAACTTTAGCAATATTCCCTGTTGATATTGGAGAGCAATGCCAGAAACAACATTTTCCCAGTCTTGAGTAACACGAATTAAGACGATAGCTGGAGGAAGAGGAGGCTGTGGGATAGTGAAGGGCCCTGAGCTGTGAGGTTACGAGCTATTATGGCAGATCTGACAATGTTCTTATGAGTTCTGTTGGAAGCTCCAGGCTTTTACTAAAACTTAGAGTACTTCAGAAAATCCTGTTTAAACTTGATCCCTTAGACAGAAAAACTCTGCAGAAAAATGCTATGGAAGTCAGGTACTAGATCCTATATAATATAATTAAAACTAATGAAAAAATTTCCATTTATGCAAATAACCAATATCCAGAGACAAAGGAAGCAAGACGGGCTGCCACTATCCCCTGGCTGTGGTGCTTTTTGAAATGCAATGATTTTGGTGCCTGATGTGACGAGATTCACATCTGTGGAGGACAGCCACAGCCCAGGCGCTGCTCCCCAGGCTCCAGGGCGAGCGCAGCAGCTGGTGGGCGAGAGCCGGGCTGGATCGGGGCTGCTCCCTCCCCTGTGCTCCTCGGGAGGTTGGCAGTGCGGATGGGGAAGGCCAGGGAGCCTGCTTGAGCGATGAGTCCTGGTCATTCTCCCTGCCTAACTCTTATCTCGCTCCGTGGTTCAGTTTTGGCTGCCAGTATGCAGTTTCTTTTCTATAGTTTAAATGCCATGCCATCTTGCTGCATCATATCCAGAAACTTAGATCCTGTTTACATGTACGATGAGTGGCCGAGAAATAAATGGGAAGAAGAGAAGTTCGGAGCCAGGATTTCCATATTCCCTTTGCTCCCCCACCACTTTCCATCGTGGCGATGGAAGGTGCAGCTCTTGGCCACATGCCTTCGCAGGAGGAAGCATTCAGTGGTATTCACATTCCATTTTGCCAAATTCCTCTCGGGGATTTCGGGTTGTGTTACACATACCACTGCAAAGGCTGACTGAATAAGTAGGTTTTGCTCTGGGTTCTGCAAAGTCCATGCAAGCCAGGAAACCCACAGCTTTGCATAAGGCAAATGCGCTTTGTTCAGCTCTGAAAGGATTGAAATGGTGCTCTGCCATTTTTTTCGATAGATTTCAGTCTTCAGTGCATGCATGAAGTGGGAAATGTACTCAAGGTGGCAAGTCTCAAATGTAGATGACTAAAGGTAGGAAGGCAAGGTGAATGCAAAGCAGATGGGAAGCCAGTGTAGTGCATGTAACAGGAACAGACTGACCCGATCCATTAACCAGAAGGGTTGTTGCATTATGCACTAGCTCAAGGCATCTGAGTGGCTTTAAAAGTGTTCTCACACGGAGTGAACTGTGTAGTCGAACCTGAAGGTTAAAAGGCAAAGATGACAGCAGCAAGGGCTGAACTCGGAAGAAAAGATAAATTTCAAACTTTTAAATAGGTTTAGAAAGACAAAGCTAAATGAGGACTACCTGGACGTACAAGGGAATTCAGATTTGCAATTGCCCTAAAATGTAAATCTTCATCACAGTTTACACAAAAAAGCAGGGTTAAACCTCCATTTCTCCTTGCAAACATTGTCACATTTTTCAGTTTCAACAGTTTCATCCCTGTGTTTGGTAGGTATTGAGATAGCAAGTGATTGCACAGCTTGATATTACTAAAAAGAAAACTTAAAACTCTCATGAAATACAGCTTTGTAGGTCAGAACGGTTCAGTCAGAGGAGACTCCCACGCACATGCTGAACCGCGGGAGCAACAAAATAGATTCCCTGCTGGAATCACCAAATGCTCACTAGGAGAAGCGGCAAGCTTTTGCTAGTCCCTGCCAGAGGGGGGGTACCCACAAAACCTCAGAGGAGAAGTGTTTCCAGGTTTGCAGTTCAGGGAAGCGCAGAAGTGCTGTGTCCAGGTTCCTTACACCAACGCAGAGGAAAATGCAGTGTCTGTCTCGTGAGAGTAATGGGACGTGGCACGGCGCATGCTGCTTGAACAGAGTATGTTTCAACAAGCTTCCTCTCTGTATTTGCTTCTGCCTCTCCCCTCCTGTTGCTGTGCTCAAAGGAAAAAGGGAAGCAGGATCAAACCAAACGCTATCCATCTCACATCTTGTTTCATTCTTTTTTTAAGTCATTGTTGAGGTAATTAGAGAAGGTGATAATACTGACTTGCCACATGCTATCAGTGTATGAAAGAGTTGTACACAAAAGTGAAAAGTCAGGTGGAGCTGAACAATGTATTTATACTTGGTTCTCTAAGCCTGGAAGCCTACTAGTCTGGTTATTCTTCAAAAGCATGAAGTGTGTTTTTCCTCATCAAAACCACTGACACATCAAGCAGAACAACACCTGTGTCACTGAGAAAGTAGTCTGTCGCCACGTGATGATATTGATAGTAGTGTTTTGTTTTTTTTTTTTAAAATGAAGAATCTGTATGCAGGTTTATTGCAGAAATTGAATAAAATGAGATCAAGACTAGAAGTGGATATATCGCCAAACTTTTACTGTACGTTGCAGAAGGTGGAGTGGATGGATTCAGAGGATGCTGCCCATCCACTGAGCAGCAATTGGAAACTGCTTTAGTGACACTGAGAGTGCTTACGGGTTGCTGGGCCAAGATCTTCATATCTGGCAGGTTTTAATGACGCTGAGTGATTTTCAACCATTGAAAAAATAGCTTCACATATAGCATAAAAAACCATAACACTTACTATTAAAAATTCAGCATTTATTGGGCAGGGATTTCCAGGTACATGTTGCAGTGTGATTAATACATTACCTGTATTTTTGCTGAACGTATTAAGTTAGGGTTTTTCCTGGGTTGGGTGGCTTTTTTATTTACTTGACTACTGTTACGTAAATCTAAGTAGAAGTTAATGACTCCCTCTAAGGCAGCAAAATGAATGACCAGTTTTCAATCTGAACAGCTGTAAATACTTTATCTGCAAACTAATTGCATAGGTGTCAGCGTCAGGATTTGAACTGTATTCCAGTAGCACAGATGTGCAGATACCATGACAGGCTATGCAGAGCCCTTTTGTCATCAAAAACTCAGGAAAAGACTTTTAGATCTAGAAACTGTTCTCAGGAATGACATTTAATGAAAAGGCTTGAAGAGAAGGAGTTAACTAAGCTAACTAGTTTAAAGGTGGATAAAAGCACACATGGATTTAATGCAAAATGATTATGGAAACCTTCCTCAGGAGAGATTTAAATGAGGGATCTTTGGGGTTAACTGAGTCATGTAGGACACCAATAATGAAATGAAAACTGAGATTGGTTTAAAGAAAGTCTGGAGAAAATTGTTAAAGCAGTAGTTATTTAAAAAAAATAAATACGTTAATGAAAGCATGGAAGAGGGTTCATAGTAGTATGTCCCAAGGCTCAAATTCTCAACAGACTGATGCTTAGCATTCATTAGGAATTTAATGAAAGGATGGCATTTAACAGACAACCATAAATATGTCAGTATCAGTGAGAATAGAAATTTTACCAAAAGGACTGAAGAGAAAGTTGGCCACACTAAAGATGATGAATTTTAATTTAGAATTTCAAGATAGATAGTTTAAATTGGAAAGAACAGTCTAATCTACTTTTGCACATTGAGCTGCTTAACCAGTTTTCACAAAAGTCTGATATTTAATCTACCTCTCTGCTTCTCCTTTTATCCCTTGACAGCCTAATCACTGTTGGTTGCATTTGATGGTGCCTGAATTTTCAAGGAGTCTACATAATCTTCTCCAGAAATTTTCAGATATATCAGATATGTCTGATGTTTTAAGCAACTATTCAATCATCAATAATCTCACAAGGATAATTAATGATCTTATGGCATGCCTAGCTTTTGATAAAAATAAGGTAATCTTATACAGAGTTTCTACTTTTATGCTGGATATTTTTATCTGAATTTTCTGTTGTACAGTATTCAGTAATACTTTAAAAATGTCCAAAGCTTCATTAGATTTGTTCTCATTTCTATTCCCGTATATCTGAAATCCTACTTTGTTTAGAAATGCATTGAGTACACTGTGCTAATGTTGGCTAGTTGTTATCTCCTGTTCCAAAGGAAAATGGCTTACAAGGAATTACAGTATATAAAATGACCTGTATACAGTTATTTAAGTAGTCAAATATGTAACCATCATCTTTAAGATAATTAATTCATTCTGGTCTGTTTGAAATGGGCAGAAATCTTCCTGGTGCATCCAGCTTGAGCTATTAATTTTGCAAGTAATGCTAATGTAAATTCAAAGATGATATGGTTGAAGCTATTAATATACTCTTAGTATGTATCACAGTGTGTGAAGCTCTGAAAACTTCACCATGGTTTAACAAACTTTTTTATAAAAAGACACAGCAAAGACTAGAGGTTATCGGCCCATTTCCGTGCGTTTCTGGATTCCAACAGCAGCTGATAGTCTCACTCGAGACAGGAGCCAGGAGTCTCACTCAAGAGACATCTGATTCTCATGTGAAAATGATGGGGGAAAAACGCCACTTTCTAATCCCTTACCCAGCTCTAACCAGTCTATCAGTAATTAAAAATAACTTCTGTAGTTGAAGGTTTTGTCCCACTGAACAAAATGGGTAAAATCCATCATGTTATTTAGGGCAAGGATTTCATCTTCCATATAAGTTTGTTTTTGTCAAGTAAATCCTTAGCTGTTATAATTGCACCTTTTTAACATCCATAATGAATCAAATGGACTAAGACACTCAATCTCATTTAGAGTGGCATAACCTTGTCATATATTGGCATTATATTGCTAAGAGTATTTAGACATTCCCTACCTTTCCATTTCAAATTGAGTTCTGTCCAATCTTCAATGTATCTTTTTTTCTTTATTCTTGTTATTCTTGTCCTGATGATTCAAAGCACTCAGCTGGGATGTGGTTGGGGAAGAGGAATTTTATTCTGTAGAATGAAGAAATAAATACCCTGCAATTCAGACAAACAGCTATTGATTTCCTCAGAGAAGAATAATCTTAGGGCTAGTACCTTCAGCATTAAACATAAAATAATTTTGGAGCCAAAACTAAGAAGTTTTCCTTAGTACATATTTAACCCATGTTCTTACCACTGTCCTCCTTCTTGGGAGAACAGAGTAACTCGAGGCCAAATTCGACCTTCTGGCATCATAAACAGTTGTTATGAAAGCCAGAGTCAGGTAAAAAGAAAATAACCATAAATGATCTTAACATGGACCTCAACAACCTTGTTGTTTAGTCTGGCATAACACACTTGTCTGTTAGACCTCAGAGTGATTGGGCTTCCTTGTTTATAGTCTTGCTCTTATTTTTAGGTACATTATCAAGGATCTCAGTCTGCTGCTGCGCAGTAGTGTATCCCAGCTATTGTATTCTGTTCCCTGTACTCTTACGACAATAGCTATGATTGTGTTCTGTTCCTGTGTTCAGATTAAAAGGATCATGTGGAACATTGCAAAGTAATGTTCAATCAAGGCAATTTTTTTAACGAGGGAAATAAAAAAAACAACTCTTAATTTTCAGCATAGGATGAGAGAATGCCTTTCATTCCTTAGCAACTTTAACAACACTGGATTAATAATTTATTTCTATTTGCAAATCTAATTTGAAATCCTAAAATCAGAGGGCTTGTATGTTTTGTGAAGATTGTACACAGAAAATTTGGTCTTCTGCAGCTTAAAAATGTAAACTGTTTTGTGTCACCTTTGGACATTTTTATCATCTGTTGGGGTGCTGAAATGAGCATCTCTCTTGACCTTCTTTCAAGCTGGAGTCTATATTTTACCCTAGGATTTTGTAAAAGAAAATGGTCATCTTTATGAAGAAGGTCGCTTCATTCCTGAGGATTTTTTTAGGCACTTTAATAGTACCATTGAGGTCTACAAGGAGTTTGCAGACATGCTGGATAAGAATGATTGCATTCTGCCTTCAACAGTAGAAACACCAGAGGATGGTAAGATGGCTCTTATTTTGGGAACAGAATCTATGTAGATATAAATGGATGATTTTCCTTTGATTTCAGAGATGCTAAGGATCTGATGCTGTACCTCCATGTCTCCTTTTTATTGTCAGTTAAAATTGCTACCAACACCAAAACTTGTATTAGTCAAGTGCTATCTGGCAGTAAAACTAGTGCCATCGTTCCTAGTGACATCATTCCTTAATATAGCCCAAATAAACTCATACTACTCTGCTCTGTTTCTTTTCATCCCGAATGTATCCTGGGTCATCTTTTTACATTGTTCTTCTTATTTTCTATTAATGCTCTATTTAATTTTTATAAGGCAGTAAAGGAGCCTAAGATTGCACTACTGAAAGGATAGGAAGCTAGGACAAGTTGTAAATTACAGCAGCCTCCAGTCACCTCCATATTCATCCCAACCCTTCTGAAAAGGGATATGTTTACTTCATTTAAAACTTTTAACAAGCTCAAGTCAGGCTCCTGCAGTTCATTCTCATCCTTCCAGTAAATGGAGGTTTTGTATTCTCTTTTCTTTTTCTCTCTCTAGTGACAGCTATTAGCTTTTTAATTAGGGCAATGTATCCAGTTGCACAGTTTCACCAGTGATAACTAGAGGTAGATCAGTGCCATAACCTAGGAACTCGTTTAAAGCAATTGCTTTTCCAGAGTAGCTGTTCAGCAGCAGCTCAGTGTGTAGACACATCTGCCTTTTGTTAAGACTGCCTTTTTTGGCTTAATCCACTTTATAAACAGCCCTGTACCCAGATTTTTAAAAGAGCCCTACAGCCACATCAGAGTAGCACTATAGCCCATCATCTTATATAGAGGGAACTGTATTTTAAGTTACATAATGCTGACACACTCATTTTCTATTTAGATTCCAGAGTCGCTGTCACAAAAACATTTTTGTTTCCTCCTGTTGCTGCCAGCTCCCTTAGGAATGACAGCATTGGCAGTAACACTAGCAGTAACAGTAAGTACAAGTGATTGAATTAATATATGTGTCTCCATTTTGTTCTGGTAGCTGGTTGTTACAAGAGCTCAGAGGAAAAGAATGTCATTAATTGTGCAAATTAATGGGAAGTTACTTGTGCCTGATGGTGTACCATGTGTTTCTCAGCTGTCATACCAAAATGCAATGAACTTATCTAATCAAAATTTAAAGATGCTATCAAGTTACAATGATGTGACAGCTCTCTACAACTTGGAGAGGGCAGGTGTCTTCATTTTGGCTGTCATGAGGTCTGACTAGTCATATGGCCTCAGAAAACTTGGCTGCGCCAGACACCCCGTTTTAACTCTCAGAAAAGGAAGTTGCTCCAGATGATCAGAGTAACTGTCCAAAATTGGGCCCAGGGTACTCACATGGACAAAGGTTGCCTGTACATTGCATTTTGAGAGTACTGTCAATCCCAAGCTTGACACCCAACCTGAAGACAGTCCCTGTGTTTACTTGCTGTAGTCACAGTAGGGCCAGCTCCACAGACAGCATCCTTTCTGTCGAGGTCAAGGACAAAGTCACTACACTTTTGGCAGGCTGTAATCCTTTCTCTGGCATGGCCATCTCCATGTTTCTCATCTGACTTGGTCAGTGTATTACATGACTGATCACTGACAGGTAAGAGAGCCTGGACTTGTTGCTGTAAGAGCCACAACATTACCCGTCATGAAGTCAGAAGGGGTATAGGAATCTGCAGTTAGAAAGAGCAAAGTTTCAGGGGCTTTTAGTGACATCATGTACAACAAGGTGAATACTCTCTGGAGCTCTCCGTGTGAACAAAAGAAGGGGATTTTCCTTAGAGGTTCCTGAAATGGTGTTTAAAGCTTAACCATGTTCTTGTTTCCCTTGTTCATGTTTCCCAGACACATCGGGATGACAATGTGTATCTCTTTTACAATTTCCTTCTTTCACTTCACAAGCATCTGTGTTAACTAAATGTGTGATGATGAAGTGTGTGGCTGGTACTCCTCCTGCTTAAGAAAACATGGGCAAGGAGGCAGCCTGATGTAGCGTGGTGGGCACAGTGGCACCTCCTGACACTGGGACAGATACTACTAAGACTGGGTTTCTTATGCTCCTTCTCTTGGCAATGTGTAATCTAGTTATTCTCTGGGGTTTTGTCATCATGCATGCTAGCTCTTAGTTGGCTCACAGCTGCTGTCAGATTTAAAGCCCTTTCTGATTGCTTTCTAATTAAGAGAAGGTCTTAAGTTGTCATTCCCCAGAACCCTCTGATTAGATGACTGGAACAAAAATCACATTTGACTCCTGGCTGCCAGCCTGCCTCTCTGAAAAAGAGAAGTCTCACCACCATAAATTATCATAGAATCATAGAATGGTTTGGGTGGGGAGGGACCTTAAAGATCATCTCATTCCAACCACCCCTGCTGTGGGCAGGGATACCTTCTACTAGACCAGGTTGCTCAAAGTCCCATCCAACCTGGCCTTGAACACTTCCAGGGATAGGGCACCCACAACTTCTCTGGGCAACATGTTCCAGTGCTTCACCACCCTCATAGTGAAAAAGTTCTTCGTAAATCTACCCTCTTTCAGTTTAAAACCATCACCCCTTGTCCTATAACAACAGGTCCTGCTAAAAAGTCTGTCCCCGTCTATCTTGTAAGCCCCTTTTAAGTACTGGAAGGATGCAATAGGATCTCCCCGGAGCCTTCTCTTCTCCAGGCTGAACAACCTCAACTCTCTCAGCCTGTCCTCATAGAAGTGTTCCAGCCCTTCTGATAATCTTTGTGGCCCTCCTCTGGACTCGCTCCAACAGGTCCATGTCCTTCTTATGTTGGGGGTCCCAGGGCTGAAGGCAGTACTCCAGGTGGGGTCTCATGAGAGCTAAGTAAAGGGGGAGAATTACCTGCTGATCACGCTTCTTTTGATGCAGCCCAGGATATGGTTGGCTTTCTGGGCCGCAAGCGCACATTGCTGGGTCATGTTGAGCTTCTCATCAGCGAACACGCCCAAGTCCTTCTCCTCAGGGCTGCTGTCAATCCATTCTCTGCCCAGCTTGTGTTTGTGCTTGGGATTGTCCAGACCCATGTGCAGAACCTTGCACTTGGCCTTGAACTTCATGAAGTTTGCACGGGCCCACCTCTCAAGTGTGTCAAGGTCCTGCTGAATGGCATCCAATCCCTCCAGTGTGTCAACTGCACCAAATTCCTTGCCAGGAGGTCACAGAGCTGGCTGTAATAAACCTGATGAGCCCAGGGCCTATTACGAGGCACCAGGATGGGGTGAAAGAGCACATACTTGTCTCTCTCGGGTCTGAACATGTGATAATTTTTACTGTTGCTGCTAGAGCAAGAATATTCAGCTGCAGCCTGAAGCAATGGGAATGGATGAAGGAGCCAAAAGACAGATTTACAGGAGCAGTTCAGATGAAAGGAGTTTGATCCAGTACAGTAACAGGAGGGATGCTGGGCAGTGCAGCGGAGCGTGGCACCCGTGTCTGTACTGTGGAAGGGAGTACAGAAGCAGGTTCATTAATCTTGTTTTGTAACTGGAACTGACAAACAAGTTACAAAAAAGCCTAATTAAAATAATGCAGTAAGTCAAAGAAATTGCTTGGCTGGCCATATGCTGTACAGGTGTGTTTTAACTGATTATCATTCTCTTAAGCAATTTATTGGAAAATTGGATATCGGTTAACAGCCTTACATAGAAATGACATGAGGACTGCATGTCTGGAGCTGGGGACAGTTTGAACTCATAATCAGATTAAATTACATTAACTTGGACATTGGATGCTGACTGGTTACAATTTAGTTATTTGTTTGGAGTTTTTTGCAGGGAGGGGCCTGTGACATCTTTATTGGCATCTCTGTCTTACTCCCTGAAAATGGTCTTCAGTACTGATTTTAGTTTTGTCTTGGGTTTATTGCTGAGTAAATTTTCTCTTTTAGTTAATCCCTACCTTCTTGGAAAGAACAACAATGAATAAACCTTATTACTTCCCATGTGAAGACTCCCCAGTACAGGGGACCCCGTCTGCTGGCTTCAGTACTGTTTTTCAGAACAGTACCAGTAGATTCAAATTTCAAAAAGGAAAACATCTGGAGAAGAGGGAAAGCCTGAGAAAAGCACCTCCAGACAAAAACTGTTGCAATATTATTTTTTAAAATGATCCTCTTTAATGTTAAACAGCTTTAAATTGACCTATTTAAAATTAATGGTTTCTAGACCATTTAGAAGCATTCACTGTTTGCAAAAGAACCCGTCCACATTAATAATAAAGTTTGAGTCTATTAATAAAGTCTGTGTAGTCAGATGACTTCAACTGCTCTTAATTTTAAATTCAACTTACACAAACCTGAAGTGCATCATCTAATAAAATAATTTGTGAAATAATTATCATAGAAATTGTATATACTAAAAACTAGCTACATTACGTTTTATTCCTGCTGTTGCTACATTACGTTTTATTCCTGCTGTTGCTACATTTGTTGAAAGAGCCGTATTTCATGACTTCATTGTTATTACACAATGATGAAATTAAACTACTATAATAGAGTAGAACATTGACAAAATCTGCACAAAAAATCTTACCCGAACTAAGTGTAAAATGGAACTATTATCCTGTTGTAATTTTTTTGAATGACAATAGTCTGTTTTCATTCTTGTAATACTGAATGTAGATCTGTGTCATGTTCCCACTCCATCTTTTCCCCCATAAAATTCTCAAACACCACACCCCACCCAGCCCAATTTATTTAGGCTGGCTTGTTTTCTTCTCTTTGTGTTACATGACTATAGTCCAGTTTAAATTCCAATTAACTGTTTAAGTCCCAGTCTCATTGATATTTCTCTGGATCATTATACCATGCATAGCCTAGAGAATTCAGATGAGATGGTTCCTATATAAAGAACAAAAATCAGGATAAGAATTCTTGAGTCCTGATCTCTTCTCTCAGTGATTGAAGCAACAATAAATAGTAGTCTTTTTTTTTCCCCCACTAGATGAAACTCATGTTACCCTGATTAAAGCTTAAACTTACTATCTGTTACTAACACTTCTCACTCAATGTAGTGCCATAGTCTTATTAATATTTTCATGGGAAGTTCAGTGTTGTTTTCTTCCATTTTTGCCTCACAATAATTTGGCGCCATTATTTATTACTGAACAGCTTGAAGAATGTGTAAACACAGAGGTATCTAGAAGTGCTTTTAGGAAGAAGGTCTACTTTTATAATTAAGCAAACCTTAGTTTAATTCAGTAATTGCACAACAATTTGAAAATGTTCACCCATGGCTTGATGCAATTGGTGTTGCCTTCTCTGCCTTTGTTCCTTTGTTCCAACTTTATAGCTGATGGAAAACCCTAATGAACAGGTGAGAGCTCCTCTGTATTTTTGTAGATAAGATCTTGTGGTAATTGTGTTGGAGCTGAGCAGAGGTAAAGTGAAAATTCCTTTGAGACATATATGGCAAAAAAATCAAGCCAGTGCTTTGAGACATAATTGGTTGCCAAGCCTACACACATGGCTCAAGGTGGAGAGCAGCTCAATAACTTCATTGTGTAGCTGAGTGGATTTTAATGTAAATATATGTTGTTCACAGCTTAATATCCCAATGTCCATGAAGGCTATACAGAAATCTACATCACATGAGCTCACTTCCGAAGGGTTTCTTCCGCAAGGTGCAGAGTGAGAGCTCTGAGAGGTGCTGGCCTGCTTCCACTCCCCTTTCACACCTTGCTGGATAGAGTCTATTTTAGGTGAATAATATACTAACTGCAAAGCCAACAGCTCCTCTGGAATTGTCCAAGGAGTTCACAAAGTTACTGATACACCTGGTTTCTTCTGTTCCTTTTCCTGCTCTGCCTTTAGAACTGCTGGGATCTTCCTGTGTAGAGCTCCAAAGTTTCTAACAGACGAAAAAGTACCTATGAGAGGAAAAAAAAGCTATTGGCAGACAGCTTGCCCTCCTTATTTCCTTTTTCTTCATTTCTTCAACACAAGTCCCCTGGGAGGTTATCCAGACCAAAAATTCTCCAACCTGTTCTGGTTTAGATGCTACTATAAATAAAAGACACATGAAGAAACCTACCATGACTCATTTAATTCTCTACAGATCTTGTAGAGTCTTCTCTGGACTTGAAAGTGAATCTAAATAATCTGTTGTTTGCTTTTTAAGGTAGTTTTGGATTACTCAACTTTCAAATTAATTCATACATGATCAAGTTATGAAAAAAAAAAATCTGCTTTCATTTTTAAAAGATAGGCTGGGGAGGGTGTCACAATTTGACTATATTTAGGTTCTGTCCCTGGGTTGCAGGTCCCCACCTGGAAAGCTAATTATGTATTCCTTTCACTTTTCCATAGATGCTGAAAAAAGCATCTGCATTTGACATATCTTCTCAGAAATCAGATTTTTTCCACCTTTAATGCCTCATTATAAAGGGAGCTCTTCTTTTGTCTAAGATTCTCTGCCTGACATGCTGCCCAATATTGCAGAGTAGACAGAGGATTTTTTTGGTTATACAGTCTACCATAACATGTTATCAAATAAATTATGCTCTCTGTGACCTGAAGAGGTTTTCCTTTGATTGCTGTTTCACTTTTCTGTTTTTTTCTGAAGTTTACAGGTCAGAATCCAGAAAACATGACCATCCCCATAGGATTTACGTAATCCAGTTGTATAACTCAGCAGTCTCTCATTGGGAAGAATGGCTCATGTGATGAGGCAAAGCAGTGTTGCATCTTTCTTGACTAGAGCACAAGAGCAATACAGGATTTTTGTTCTGAGAATATGCTGAGAATACAATTCAAATGAAGTAATGACAGGAATTTTTTCTGAGTTGTTCAGGCTGTCTGTACCCCACTTGAGTTTGTCTGGATTTCCTGAAGGCCAATTCTGCAAGCAAACCTCCTCTATGCCTCCTCTGGGACAGACACTTTGAGAAAAGATATGCCCCTCCAGTTAATCTCTGCTCTTGATTTTAATGTCCAAGCAGAGAGAGGCAGACTAATCAATAGCCTCTTTTTTTCACCTCTGTAGAACTTTGTCTGCTATCTTTCCCTCCTCCTCTGTAGACAGATTTATTTCATGGTAAGCTAGCATCGGTTCTGCTTGACTGATGTTTCCTTTTAGTGTGCCAAGTCTACCGGATGTAAGTAGAATTCAAGCCCCTATAGTCAGAACCTAGAGTTTGTAAACAGTGCATGAGAGACAGAGATACATGTAGTATATGAGTATATAGGATACAGACTTTTTGTTTTCTTTTTAGTTCTGTCTACCATGACTCCAGAAAACACAGCTGAATTTCGGACATAAAAAAAACACTTGTGCAAAAGCTTGCAAAATGACAACCATAAAATCTCAGAGTTGAAAATGAGTTGCTAGTTAGTTATGAGAATGCTCCTTTTAAAACTAAATTGTTTTCTTAGAGGCTGTTTAACAATGTACTAAATGCACATTGCTTGACCCAGTATATCATACCATACGTGCTTAGACATCGGCTGTTTGCATGAGTCACACAGATTTCTAGTGCTACCAGTCCATTTTCATTTCTGTATCTAATTACCTACACTTTTCCAGTGCTTACAGTTCGGTTCTTTTCCTGTAATCTGACAATACACCCACCACTCAAGCTGCAGGCGCCAAATCTTGAAATGAATTGAAACTGGGTAGATGGTGTCTAAACCAGCAGTCTCCGGTGGCTCACTCTGCATTTCAGAAGGTGGATCCCAGCATCCTGTTCTTGATTAAATAACTGGAGGGAGACGTTTTAGTCTCAGCATGCATACAGCTCCCTGTGAGGGGAATGGAATTCCTTGTGTACATAAAAGACTAGGATTGGGGCTCTTCCATATAAAATGTAAAAAGCTATCAAGAAATGGTTACAACAAAATAACGCAGAGCTAGACTTCAAGGTACAAGGGTTTGATCTTACTGAAGTTAGTGGGACATTTCCAGACAAGCGTTAGAAGTGGTCAGGCTTATTTTGTTAAATTAATCTCCCTCTAGAGGCCTCATGTTAGTCGTTGTTAAGGCAAATTATCTATCTGCAGTCAGTGGGATGGGTCTTGCAGAACTTAAGGAAATGCATGGTGACAGATATATTCTCTTCCAAAGAATTACTTTGTGTTACAAAAGAAGACCTTTAAAAATTGATAAATCCAAAACTTTGAAGTGCGGGAGGAGAAAATCTCTACAAATAACAGAAAGAGAATTAGTGTTGGAACTATTCAGCACAGCTATTTCAGAAATTGGAGGAGCATCCTTGTAGTCAAAAATTTGTGAGATTTTGTATGAAGTGTACCTCATGTACACAACACTTTGAAGTATCTGTGCTGCCATTTAAGATGCTGTTATGTAGGTGGTGCATAAAAGTGCTCTTGCTAATAGTGTTGCCCTGAAGACAGTTTTCTGCTATAAATCTGCCTTCACTAACGAGAACACCTGTAATTACAGAAGAGGCACTTGGCTTCATTAGCAGCTCCAGCCTGCAAGGGATCAGCATAGCACTGACGTCATTGCTATCTCTTCTTATTGGCTTTATTTTGGGAGCCATATACTGGAAGGTAAGAAATATTACATTTAATTGTTTACATAGTGATACTACTTTTCATAGCTATGGGGACGTGGGAAGAACAGAACCATTCTGCATTTGAAAGCAAGAGACATCTCTTTTGATCTTCACTGAACTGTGTGACAGGCAAATATAAACCTATGTTGTCAAATGCTTGAATTCCACCACCAAAGTGCAAATCCTGTCTTATCAGCATGATGGTTGTCTAATTGGAAATTAAAAACATGGGATTCCCCCAATTTCCCAGTTCTCCTATTATATATAGAGATGAGGATTCTTTTGCTGTTGCCCCTTGTGCCCCTGCCTACAATACAAAGACTTTGAAAGTCTATACCAGTAACAGATGTATGATAGAAGACAAGATCTGGCCTACATTTTGCAAGATGACTTTGATATTGAAAATTGGAAGCAAACTGAAACATACAGCAAATTTTTAGGGAGCTGTTAAAGAAAACTTTAGAATATTTATATTTAATGCATTTTCTTCCTAGAAAACACATCCCAAATCCAGACCAGAAAGTGATGAAACTACACAGTGTCATGACTGTCAAGAGGAAAATGAAATAAGGTATATTGTTTCGTTTTCTATGTGTATATACAAATGTAAGTTTATCTTTGAGATAAATGCTTAAACACTGCTTTATCTGATTTTTAAGCAGAAAAAAAAGTCTGTGTAACTCAGTCAATCAAATATACCTTAGAAATAATAGTTGAATACATTCAAAGTTGCTTGGACGTGACTTGGGCAAAGAAGTCCGTGAAATTCAGAAAAGGAGAGAGGGGTATATATATATGTATCTCCTTACAGGCTACATTCTCCATCAGATGTCTTCTTAAATACACGGCATATGTTTTTTTTCTCTCTCCTCCTTGAGAAATTTGTAAGACTAGGAATCTATGACTAGGAAGACCTAATAGCAAACATAAATTCTCATACTTTGGGTTCCCTTTTCTTGTAACTAACTGATAAACCCTTCCATTCTATTTCTTTGAAACACTAGCACTGTAGTAATAAAGTACCTTTTTTTTCAGTATGTTGCAGCAAAAAGAAAAGGAACATCTACAAGTGTAGCTGTTGCTTTTTCTCTCTCAACACTGTTACTGTTTCGTGTACTGGTAAGTTGTTACGGTTGAGAGTCTTACCATAGGCTTAATAACTTTTGGCTGGCTGCTTAAAGTGATTCAGAGTCCATTTTGGGAAAAATAAAATAAAACTTGTTATCAGTGGGCTTTGTTTGTACTTGAGATCTTTAGCAGCTAATGTATCCTGTATCATGACTTTTAACATGAATGTTACAAAATGAAATATACTAGAGTTCCAAAATAAAGGACAGTTACTGCTTCTCCTTTTTGGCGTGACAGCCGATATGTAGGAGTCTTCATCTGTTGTCCTACAGCTGTGTCAAAGCAGCATGACCTAAAAACACAATCCTTAAACTAGCAGGTGAGTGTAGGAGAACAGGCAAAGTGGAGATGAGCTTCTATTAATTGCTGCTTACTCATCACAGTTTACAGTCTCTGTAGCCTTATCAGATACATCATTCTTGCTTTAGTATGTAAGAGTGAACAGCAAAGGCAAGTGAGCTTTCTTGGTCCCAGCTGTCCTCTGCAGAACGGTACACATCTCTGGCAAGGGGCTTCCTCCAGCAGGAGTTGTGCTGTACTTAACCCACGGCATCGCTGGCAAGGGTCTGGAAGATTCCGGCAGTACCGAATGCTTCATTTTGTATCGTGCGTGGAAAGTGCAGTGCAAGAGTGTAACAGGCAATTCAGGTTTTGCAGTTCATCCTGTAGTGGTCACTCGCAGGTGTATTCCACAGCATTTGTTGTGATCAAGTTAGCTACAACTTCAGAGACTTCCAGTCTCCTTAACTGCTTTGTTCTAACATCTGCTCACTGAGAAGGGAAGTCATCACTGCATTGGAGAAATCATCTGATTTTTCCAAAGATGTAAATAAACTCAGTTGGGTATTGGCTTGTCCGGATGACTTGAAAGGGAAGTTTGCTGCCAGAGATTGCCAGATATGAAAATGCACAAACACAACAGTTTTGTAAAACCATGAGAGTTGTTTTGTCACCATAGATGACATCAGTGAGCTTTTGCAGGCAAGTGTGTTCTTGGACTAGAAAAGTACATCTTATAACAATAACTTTTCTTTCAGAATGAAGGAATGTCTATGCGAGTGTTGTTGAATTTATCTACTTCCAAAATTACAAGAAAAAATGTCTGTTACATGTCTCTGAAAATCTCTACTGTCTAGTAATACTGAGAGGAAAACTAATAGGCGAAATTATAATTTCTGTTTTTCTCTTCAGGCAGGTAACAGTTCCATGTTCGCTTCATAAATGAAGCAGCTTTAAGCACATTCTTATTCCTTCTGGAGTGACAGACTGAGTCTGCATCTGTTGTTGCTGCCCATGACTCCATAGACATGATATAGAAATGAGGACAATTTGTGTTTGTTACTGTGAAACCAACACTGAATTGAACAACGACAAGAAGAGTGTGCACTTAACAGGACTGTATCTTATGTGAATATCTACCTTGTATGGCATTTGGGGATTTTTAATTGCATTAATACTTGCAGCTGACTCTGGCAAACCAAGTACATGTCCTGAACAAAAAGCATCTTTCAAATGCCTCCAACTATGTGTAATCACTGAAAGTCATAAATACCTTTGCATCCTTAATTTAAGTTCTGTGTCCTCTACCTTACCTTGGTGTCTTCAGATGGAGTTCTCTGAACTGACAGAAAATGCAGAAATGGATACATATAACGTACTCTTCAATATTGTATATAAAACTTGAAAGCAATGTCATGCCATGGACCCGTGTTCTAGCCTTTTACTGATGAGGAGCTGTGTTTGTGCCTGGCAAAGGTCCTGTGTACAGCAACACGTGGTCTCTGTCGGATGCAAAGTGGCTGGTTGCCCACCCCAGAAAGCCTCAAGAATTCATCGGCACTGATGGTCTTTGTTCAGGAGAAGTAATACTGGATCAAGGCAAAGTAAACAGGAGGTGAATATACCTCATGGAGCTTCGAAGCATTAACTGTAACTGCTGTGTATGTGAACACTGGTGAAATTTCCAGCCGTGCCAAGGGAAAGGAAAGTAAAGAGTCTGAATTGCGTTCAAACATCAGAATAAAGACAAACTCATGAAATGCATTTTAAACACTGAAGATGCATGCCATTGATACCTTGTCTTTAAATCTATAGCATAGAATATCTGAAAGATCCTGGGAGTCTATTTAGCTTTTACTTACATCAGCTGTAATTAATGTTTGTGTTGTGTTTTAAGTGATTAGTAAGCTTTAATATCCTGGCATTCTCCACTCTTAAAGTTAATTCTCTTGAAACAAAAGAGAAAGGCTTTGTCTCCCACTTGTCATCTTCATCTGTTGCTCTTACAGCATCCATGGAATCTGTACAGGACTGATGTACAGACACACATTTTCAAGTAAATCCTAAAAATACCATGATAAAAGTTACAAGTGTAGTTGTGCATCTTTTCATCTTGGCTCTTTCCAGATATGGGGTATGAATTATTTATCTGTATTAGGGGTTTGTACTTCAGAAGGTAAAGGTGGCTCACTTCAGATGACAAACTGTCATCTATCATCAAACTCACCAGGTCAGCAAGACTTTTAGTTTAAGTAACTTGAAAACCTAAAAAAACCCCAGCACCCTTTTAATGTTTTGCATAAAGTTGGAGTTCTCTTTAAAGTATATAGTTACTTAATTTTTTAAGAATACTTGCAGAAATTTTAATCAACTGCTGAATTTTTTGAGAACCATGCATAAAAAGATAACATACATATAATATATACATGTGTGTGTGTAAGTGTGTGTGTGTTTTATTGGTAAAACTGATTTGTCTTTCATACTTACCAAAAAGAAAAAACTTCTAAAACTTACTATGTTTGATGACAGAGCTTATGTGTGCATGTAGCCACTCTGTGTGGAATTTTGACCCTAACCGAGATCAGTGTCGGAACATCTCATGAATTCACTGATACAAGGATTTGATCATGTGGAACTATTTTTTATTTATACTGAGGCCTTTTTGCACTTCCTGGGTGGCAGAGAAGGGTCCTCAGTTCCTGCTCAGCTGGTATAAATTAGCATAGTTCCATTAACATTAGCTATGGGGTTGCATCATCTGAGGAACTTCTCTTAGATTAGTTCAAAAGAAGCTTAGTGTGAGAATTAGGCCTTCATTTTTATTTTGAAGATGCTTGAACACTCACCAATTACTTAGTAAGAAATAATCAAGGTTGCTTATCACTTCTAAAAAGCAAGTGTATTCCAAATTTTAGCTCTGCAAAGATCAAAAAAACAGAATTCCCTGTCTGCAGCTCAGTCTCATTTGACATTGTGTAGTTCGTTACTCACAAGGCCCTCAGACTTTGTGTTTCAAACTTGTTTAAGAGTAACCCTGAAAGACATGTCAGCATGACCTAACTTATGGAAAATTGGCATCTTACTGGTAACGCGGAGAATAACTGCGTACTGGTTTGACAGCGGAAAAGTATCCACAGTAAATGGAAGCAATTATCCTTACATATTTTACAAAAACCTTAAATACTTTGTGTTGCTATACAATACGTTCTCAAAGCAAGCTTATGCATTTGTGGTTTTACAGTATTTTTCTTAAATTCAGTTAAACAAAAATCTTGTATTGTTCATTGTTCATAAGAATGTTAGTTTTCCTAAATGTGTTTTTTTCCAGACAAATCAAATACATGATAATGTTGCACATTGGTGTGCCCCAAATTATACTTTAATGTTCAAAATGCACGACAGTTTTGTCTCCTTAGTCTACTGTTCAATACTGTAGAAAATATCAGTTGTAAATTGAAACATACATTAAACCTGTATTGACTGCTGCAAATTGTTCACCTTCCAAGAGTAACATCTTAAAATACTACTCACTTTCAAATAATGATGTCAGATATTTGAATCTATTTTGTGGAGCAAAGCAACTTTAAAGCTACATGAGAACAGAAAGAAAATGCATATAGAAACCTTCCCGCTTCACATCACAAACGTTGTTCTTTGAATATGCACCAAAGTAGTACAACACATGGAGTAGCAGAACTGTTGTTGGAGCTTATGGTTTTCCTGTTCTCTGCACCTCCTTTTGAGAGATCTGAACAAAACATTGGGTGTTCCTAATCATTTTGCAAAGCAGAAGGACACTTCTAGACATTCGTGGATATAGTGGATATCATGGCACTTGGAAATGTGATCGTGAAATTATTTGAAAGTTTTCGTGCCCAATTTGTCTTGACACTGAAGAGGCCCTTGCTATGGACATAGTGAAATTTTGAAAGATTATTGACTTGTGAGACATCTTTGAAGTCAATGAAAATATCGTAAGTTACTGTTCAGTGGGAGTATGGATGGCAGAAATAGTCCTTTAATTGCTTCTTTATCCAGTTGTAAGCTATTTAACTTCCAAAGAGTGATCAGTTTTTCAGTCTTCTCTTTGGGTAGACAGAGACCATGCATTAACACAGTTAGAAAAAAAACACCCTTTCTATTAAAATGAAATTGGGGGAAAGTGAGTGTTGTATTTTTTATACAAAAGTCAATCAATGAAATTTGTTTTTCAGATATCTGTGGTTTTGTAAGAAACTAACATTTTTAGGTTTCCTTTGGAGTAGTTGACCTTTGCATGCAATTAATAGTGGCCTTGTGAGAATAAAAGGCAGATAGTGATATACTGAGTAACTCAATGTGCTACTTCAGATGTGTGTTTACTTGAATAAATTAATGGTACTTAATTCATCACACAGTCATTTTATAAGTAAGTTTATAAAATGTGCTATACTATGGAGTACGTGTACAACCTGCACATTTTTTAGATTCTGATCTTCACCAGCTCCGTTTTCTCTGTTGCTCTCTCTTTGTAATGTGCTGAAACAGTTCAGTACACACAATACAACTATTAAATTGAAAAGCTAACTGTATATATAAAATGCAGATATTTTGAGTTAGATTTTTGTTTAAGAATTATCCAACATTCTTTAATTCAGAAATCTGATTCAACTGTCTATTAAATGCAGATCTACAGTAATGGTGTCATGTTGCTATTATGTTATCAAATTGATGGAACGCGGAAACTTCAGACTCTTTAGTGATAGAGACACAGACGTTTGCTGGTTGTATCATGGGCAAATTCATTTATTTCAATGTAAATGTCAGCACAGTCTTGCATAGTTACGTTCTGACTGAAGGTAATCAACAAAGTTTATAAAATGTGATGTGTATGTATATATGTGTCCTCTTAAAGATAGACGTTTTCCCAGATCCTTTTTTTATACCAGTTCAAATTTGGAATTTACATTATATACATATACTTTATTGTTCTAAATAAAGATATTATGCACTGCCAAATAATTATTATATTGTGTTGTGTCAGTCCCCTTTAAGACCTTTTTTTTGAGTCCTACCATCTCCTGGAAGAATTTTTTCTGCTGGAATGTATGCTACTAGATGCAGACTCCTTCATAATACATTTCATTTCTTAATCATGCATTTTGAAGTCTTGTGCCACCAAAGTATATGTCCTCATTAGTAGCCTTCAGTGCTGATCTATAGTGTGTCTGTGATTATGAAAAGTATTCCAACTTCAGAATTAAAAATTTCTTGTAGCTCCTTAATGAGCTTAAATTTGTTTGTGCCCTGCTTTAGGCAGTTTTTCACATCCCATTCTTGCTATTAGACACATATTGAGATTCTAATTTAATTTACAACTAAAAAGTCTGACTGTTGTTCATGCACTTCTTTTGCAGTAAGTGGCATTTACCAACTCAAAACTTTGTTAAAATAACAGGGTTTTTAGCTGAAATCAGAGCTTATCCTGTGAGGATGGCATCCTCCCTTTCTGGTTTCAACAGTTTATTGTGGCTTTTCAGTAAGAAGCCCAGGACAGGGGACGAGGTTGGGAGGAAAACAGAGCTGCTCAGGGAGCTCTGGCACCTCTCCACTCCTGAGAGATAATGGAAGGATGGCAGCCTAAGAGGAATAGATAAACCTGCTGAGTCTTTCAACCTACCTCGGTGAGAGGTAAGGAGCCTTGGAAGAAAGAGAGGTGAGGCTGCAGTAGGCAGATATAGAGGGGTTACAAATAGGAGTGAAGTACAGACAGGACTGATGAGGAAGAGCAGAGAGCAGGGTTAATAGGCTGGGAGACAGAGGATTTGGGGATGGCAGAATTTAGGGCATGGACAAGAATGAGAGCTGTAGCTGTTGGTCGGCACACAGCAAGAAAAGCAGAGCTGATGGACTCAAAGGCGGCCATGGAGCAGGGGAGCTCTGCACTGATGGTGTAGCAGAAGTCATGCCCTGAGGAGCAGCAGTGGTGGCTCAGGTAGGTTGGAGGTATGATGAGCACTCAGTTCAGCTAGGGCTAGGTGAGCACCGTGTAGCTGCAGAGGTTGGACATGAATATACTTCGTGTGGAAAGCAGCATTAACGTAACAAAAAGGAGGCAGACTTGACCTGGAAGTTCAGGAAGGCAGAATTAGCAGCAGGGTACCTGGAAATGAGATGTGAGAGTTCTTAGCTAACAAAACACCTCTTGCTGAAGTCAGGAGCTGCTAACTGGTAATCTGTTTCAATGTCCAGATGGAGATCAGTGACAAGTGGTGTCCTTCAGGGGTCCATACTGGGACCAGTACTCTTAAATATCTTCATCAATGATGATGGATGCCATCCAGAGGGACCTGGACAAGCTTGAGGAATGGGCCCGTGTGAACCTCATGAAGTTCAACAAGGCCAAGTGCAGCGTTCTGCGCCTGGGTGAGGGTAATGCCCACTATCAATACAGGCTGGGGGATGAAGGGATTGAGAGCAGCCCTGCTGAGAATGACTTGGGAGTAATGCTGGATGAAAAGCTGGACATGAGCTGGCAAAGTACTCTTGCAGCCCTGAAGGCCAACCATATCCTGGACTGCATCCAAAGCAGCATGGCCAGCAGGTTGAGGGAGGTGATTGTGCCCCTCTGCTCTGGTGAGACCCCACTTGGAGTCCTGCATCCAGCTCTGGAGCCCTCAGCACAGGAAAGACATGGACCTGTTGGAGTGGATCCAGAGGAGGGCCACAGAAATGATCAGAGGGGATGGAACACCTCTTCTATGAAAAAAGAGAGAGAGTTGGGGTTGTTCAGCCTGGAGAAGAGAAGGCTCCGGGGAGACCTTATTGCAGCCTTCCGGTACCTAAAGGGGGCCTATAAGGAAGATGGGGACAGACTTTTTATCGGGGCCTGTTATGACAGGACAAGGGGTAACAGTTTTAAACTAAAAGAGGGTAGATTTAGACTAGATATAAAGAAGAAATTTTTCACGATGAGGGTGGTGAAACACTGGCACAGGTTGCCCAGAGAGGTGGCAGATGCCCCATCCCTGGAAGCTTTCAAGGTGAAGCTGGATGGGGCTCTGAGCAACCTCATCTAGTTAAAGATGTCCCTTTTCCTTGCAGAGGAGTTGGACTAGATGACCATTAAAGGTCCATTCCAACCCAAACTATTATAAGATTCTTTGATTCTATGAAGCGTAACATACATAGATGGAGTAGAGGATAAGAGTGAAAGTGTGGAAAAGCAGATGGAACTCTTCAGACAAAGAGACACCATCATAATATTTTTGGTAGTCTGATAAAATTTTTCGTGCCTTTCATAATGCTGACTAACTACTCACCATAACTACCACTTAATCTGAACCCTGGACATTTAAATGTGCTGAAGATTCGAGAGAAATATTTACCTTCAGTATTCCAAGTTCAGTGTCTCCAAAACAATGAATATAAACATCGTGTTTAGTGGATGAAGACAAACACAATCTTCATCCAAGGCATGAAGAGCATTAATAATGGCATTTTCCTACTTCTGTTATGCAGAAAAACAATGCTTATTATAATAAAGTACTGTTTCTTCCTAGCAATACACTTGAACAGCTGAACACTTCCATGAAATGACAGTATTTTAGATCAGCTGGATATATGCCCACTCCACATACACTCCACGTTACACTCCAGTATAATTTTATTCTATGTAAAGAAATGAGCATTACTAAACATACTTTTGCCCAAAGTTTCTTAATGGTAATACATAAGTTGTTTTCAGTTTAAACAAGACGGGTTGTTTCAGGATTTCACACTACATTAACTACTTAGGGAACCACTTCCTTACTACTCTTCGTGCAGCCGTTGATGATAAATTTTCTTCCAAAGTTCAAACGTTTCTAAAATGGATTAAGTTTCCCAATAACTACACTGAAGCATGTGCTAACACAATCAAGTTTCATGTTGTTATATGCTTAAAGGGAATTGTCATGTACTGATGCCTTGTAGAAAATAAGGATAAATTGAAACAGACTGCCAAAATTGTGGAGAGTGAGGGAATGGAAGTTTAGCCCTCTCTTTCCTCCACTATATTGTGAGGAAAGTTATTTCAACACATAACAGGAAAAATCCCCTGACTTGTGGCCTTTTCTGCAAGATCCCACGACAAGCAAGCAGGAACTAAAAATACAGATTAGACTTTTTCCAGGCAGACGTGAGCCTTGGGCTTCTGGCCAGTCAGAAAATACAGGGACAATTTTCATTCTCTTTTGGCAAAGAAGATATTTTCTTGAGCTCATGGAAAAATATTCGACTGAGATCACAAAAGCCTCTTTGTTTGTCACCAGTTCTGCTGTGCAGGATAATAGCGTGATAGTAAAATTGGCCCAATTAGAGTAAAGAAGCTTCAGAGCAGAATGTATAGCATTTGTCACTTTAAGTGACTACCCCAAGTGACAAAATGTCATCTTAGAAATTTCACCTTGTCATCTCCTACATTGTGATTGATGATTATTAGGACCCCACAGGTTATTTAATCTGTCATGTTCTTAAAGTTAAATATTTTACACCTTCCTTTTTCTCAGCAATGCTGTCATCATTAACAAAACACAGAACAGCCTTCACCTTTAGAAATGACAAAATGGGGATGTGTCTCAAAACCAATTAATAACATCAGTGAAGGTAGAGACATAGCATCTACATCTTTTGAATTGCATCCCCGAGAATAATGCAATGAGTTCTTTGAGGCAATTACTCCTTTGCCAGAAGTTGAGAAGAAAGTATCCCACTGACATGGTGGTACCGCGTGGCAGTTTGTTGTTAAGTCTTGTTTCATACTGTTCTAGAGGAATCCAATTGCTCCAGTCAGTAAGCGTTATGTTTTCTTTGTGTTTAAAATCCTTTAACCTTTGGATCAAACAAAGAGTTCTGCAAATGAATGATGTTGTTACATGTCATAATTGGGTACTCACTACATTTCAAATAGAATCACTGATACACACTAAAGTTTTAAGCAGGCATACTAATGTACCTGTAAAGTAATGTGTGCATGTGTGTGGGATGGAGGGTGCTGGGGGAGCGTGGAGGAGGAGGCAGTGTTTGGATTTAGCAAACTTTACAAGTAACTACCATGAACTTCAATCATACAGCCTGAAGGAATGGCTACACGTTACAGAATCTCTTTACAAATCCAACCTTGGCAAGAGCAAGACTCAGGAGTGCCAAGTCCCATGTGCTGATCAAAAGGCTCGGTGGGCACTCCACCCTGCACTGTGCTCCCCAGCCATCAGCAGCTCAGCACAGTCACCCTTCCTGCTCCTTGGCTGCATGTGCCAGAACCACACACACCTATTGCATCCCTGGGGGCACCTACAATGAATTCATCTATATTTCCAGATAGGCCACCAAGGTTATTTCACTGAGAGTCAAAATCTGGCTCCGGGTTGCATGATTCAAACAGGTCTTCTGCATTTCAACCTAGACCATAAGCGGAAACTCCCCAAAGCCCCGGGTTTTCTTTCTTGCACACATACACCTTTGTGTCCTGTTGCTATCCAGTCCCTCCTTCTACCTCCACTCCGAATCCCTGTGCTCTGCTGTTGAGTCATACTCTGCAATTAAAGCCTCATGTTTCCCAGTTGCACTCGGCAGCTCTACCATTAGCAGGTTTTATGTAGGCAGTAAACATTTGAGTGAGTTAGTATTTAGGAAGAAAACACTTCAAATTGTTTAGCAAAAGATTGGACTTCTGAAATTGTCCCAGATGGCTTAATCTCAAAAGTTGCCCTATTTGCAACTTGGATGAAGGGTGAAGTCACCAGGACCCCCAGATGTGGACATGGTACAGATATAACTGGGGTACTGCTAGTCTGACTGTAAAGTGTACTGCACAGCTGTATGCATGCAGGCTGTGAGCACAGAAACTCCCTGAGAATTTTTCCTCAGAGGAAAAAAGGTTACACTGCATAAATATGTTAACCCTGTTTTCCCCTAAAATATCTTCCCATCAGATTTAAGATAGCAACAGCTGGTCAAGTTAATCACATGCTTGTTTGTGTGATCAGTTCTCAGGGTTCTTGTTGATAAAACTGCCTGGACAGACTAACTGAAGTCTAACCTTTCCTTCTGGTGAACTTCTTGTTGGTCTTGATCAGACTGATTATAGCCTGAGCTCGTTTTGCTGGGTTTTGTCTTGCTGCATCCCCACCACCTCCTGCGACCCTTGCCTCTCCAACCATGAGTCAGACTCAAGCCCTCTGTTCTTCCCACCGCTAACTCCATGTCCATTAACAAACCTTGCTATGTTGACCAAAGCTGAGGAGCAGCCCATGTTTCCTGACCCGAGATATGCAGCGCACCCAGCCCAGCACCACCTGCACCTTATGGCCATACAGTAGCCAGGCTTGCATGCTCTGACCAGTCAGACACCAAGAGGGAAGCATATGGCCTTGGGGGGCAAACAGTGTCCACTGCCACTCCACCCTGCACCAGCAGCACTGCTCCACAGGCTGTGGGAAGCCACGTCATGCCTGTCTTTAACTTCCCTCTGCCCTGGTCCCAGGAGCACTGCACTACACTTAGCACAGCAACCCAGGTCCAGAGGGAGAGAGGAGCATGGCCTTGCCCCCAGCCTGACAAGCAGGTGGTTGAGAAGCCCTTTCTTTCACTTTCCCCCCTTCCCAGGCAAATGCTCCAACAATTAAGCTATTGAATAACAGGAGGAATATCCATAGTTCTCCTTGTGTGCAGTGATGGGGAGCTGGGTGCCTGCTATTAAACTGGCGGCTCATGGTTTAGACAGGTATACTCTTTGCTCGGTAAAGAACTGGCTGGACAGCCAAGCCCAGAGAGTTGTGGTGAATGGAGTTAAATCCAGCTGGCGGCCGGTCACAAGTGGTGCTCCCCAGGGCTCAGTTCTGGGGCCAGTCTTGTTCAATATCTTTATTGATGACCTGGATAAGGGCATTGAGTGCTCCCTCAGTAATTTTGCAGATGACACCAAGTTGGGTGGGAGTGTTGATCTGCTGGAGGGTAGGAGGGCTCTGCAGAGGGATCTGGACAGGCTGGATCGATGGGCCGAGGTCAACTGTATGAGGTTTAATAAGGCCAAGTGCAGGGTCCTGCGCTTTGGTCACAACAACCCCATGCAATGCTACAGGCTTGGGGAAGAGTGGCTGGAGAGCTGCCCGGCAGAAGAGGACCTGGGGATGCTGGTCGACAGCTGGCTGAACATGAGCCAGCAGTGTGCCCAGGTGGCCAAGAAGGCCAACAGTGTCCTGGCCTGTATCAGAAATAGTGTGGCCAGCAGGAGTAGGGAAGTGATTGTGCCCCTGTACTCAGCACTGGTGAGGCCACACTTCGAATACTGTGTTCAGTTTTGGGCCCCTCACTACAAGAAGGATGTTGAGGTGCTGGAGTGTGTCCAGAGAAGGGCAATGAAGCTGGTGAGGGGTCTGGAGCACAAGTCTTATGAGGAGCGGCTGAGGGAACTGGGGTTGTTCAGTCTGGAGAAGAGGAGGCTGAGGGGAGACCTTATCGCTCTCTACAACTACCTGAAAGGGGGTTGTGGTGAGGTGGGTGTTGGTCTCTTCTCCCAAGGAACAAGTGATAGAAGGAGAGGAAATGGCCTCAAGTTGTGCCAGAGGAGGTTTAGACTAAATATTAGGAGAAATTTCTTTACTGAGAGAGTGGTCAATCATTGGAACAGGCTGCCCAGGGAGGTGGTGGAGTCACCATCACTGGAAGTGTTCAAAAACATGTAGATGTGGCACTTCAGGATATGGTTTAGTGGGCATGGTGGTGTTGGGTTGGTGGCTGGACTTGATGATCTTAAAGGTCTTTTCCAACCTTAACGATTCTGTGATTTTGTAAAAAAAACAGAATTAAAAAAACCCACAACATTATTTAAGAAAATGTAAAGATAACAACAATGCAGGAAGTCAGTATGACAGAACATTGCACAAGATTGTTGTCAAATTTCCTGATAGTTTTGTAAATGTCATGTCTAAATATCATGACAGTGGCTTAAAAATAAGCTGCAAACTTTGACTTTTCTACATTTTTAAGATTAGAACCTGAGAAACTGTACAGTAAGGAAAAAGTTAAATAGCCTTCACAAAAATGATAATGTTTTAAATTATACTAAATCTGCCTAGCTCTGTATATAGTGACAGCGAGGAACTCAAAAAATAGAGAAAGCATCATCAAAGAAACATGTCATGTAGTACAGCAGCTCTGCACCCAAGAGATCAGGTTTTGGAGGTTTGCAGGTCATTTACCTTTTAGAAAAACTAATTTCCAGGTCCTGGCATTCTGTAACTTCTTTGGAAGGCAACAATAAGCATAAAAGAAGAGGAGAACATAGCAAATTATTAATTCACATTAACCAATTAATTATATGAAACTCTTGCACATAAACCATAGAATTTCACACAGGGATTCCTGTATTTAATCTGCCAATTTATAACTGACCTTGTACATTGCAAATATCCATTTAATCTGAACTGAAAGAGATAAGAAAGCAAATTTACTATGCAGAAAACTATTAACTGTCATGTAAGAAATTAATTTTATTTCCACTTCAATTTTTTCTGTGTGGTTCTATAAAGTGATAGCAGTGCTCTAATAAGGCCAAAGTTCAACTGCAGTAGACAGAGGCAACCATTATATGATTCTGGCAATTAAATAAAGCATTTGAAATATCAGAACATACCATCTATTTTAAAAGATTACTCTTCTTGGAAATGTAAGAAACCTGTTTGAGGAGGAAGCAGCAAAACAAGAAAACACTTCTTTTTCTTTGAAGAGTGTAAGATATCTTTTCTGTTCACAACCACTCTTATGACCTTAAATACTTCTCTGTCAGTAAGGTACATAAGTTGCTTTCAAAGTCACCAAATAAACTTCTGAACTGAACTTCATTCGTGACTGATTCTTCATTAATTGTTTCCAGTCTCATTATAAGTTGCTTTCTGTTTCAACACATGTTTTGGATCTTAGCACTTCTGGAAATCAACCAAAGCTATAGCTCTAGTAAAAAATGATCTACAGATAAGTCTCTAGAGGTTGTGTGTGTTACAGTTTCCCACCATTTATCACAGCTTCTCTGCCTGAGGTTACTGCTTTCAGAGCAAAGCTGGCAAAACAGCTCAGGTAAGCATTTCTTACCCATGATGATACAAAATCAACCAGGCAAACTTGAAACACTTTAGAAACCACTGCTATTTAATAAACGAAGCTGAGGTAGATGATAGAGCACTCTAAGTGTTGAGGACCTCTCTTATCATACATTCTGCCAGCTCTGGAGGGAGAGACTGTCCAGCAAATACTTCTAATGGACACCTGAAAATGTGAAAAATCACATCATAGCCAGTGGCAATCATCTGGCTGCAGTCTGCTACTAAAAACAAAAAAAACCGTGCCAACAGAGTGACCTGACAAATCACCCATCCAGACAACAAGCATGTTGACTGAGCATAGCAACACAAAATCTGATACTTGATCGTACCATATGATCTTCAGAAACACCAAAGCACAAGCTCCAGTTTTGTAGTTATTCCCTAGAAACTAGATTTACGATAATCAGGAAGATGAAACTCTCCTTTCTTGCCTAATTTCCAGTTATATGAGGCACACTTTGCTCATTCCAGGCAGTGTTTCCCAATGACAGCCAGGACCTCAGAGCACCAGTGGGGCAAAAATAACTAAATCCACTGGCTGTTGCTGCCGGAAACAGATATGGAAGAGAAAGGAGCTTTTTTTTTTTTTTCTTCCTAAAATATTACTTCTCTGAGTTCAAAAAAAGCTTTTGAATCACTCTGTTTGCTGCAAGTACTGATGTGCAGAATTTACTTCTCGCTGTAAACTTGAGGACAAAGACTCAAGTTTTTGCCCTAGAAAAATAACACCAGTTAGATTTTATTCATCTATTGGGAATATTTACTTTACCATGTACAAAATATATTAGTGTCTACAAAAATTTTTTTTTAGAGTTCAGACAAGGGTAGTATCTGTATTGTTCATTCCAAGGACTATTATACTTTTCCTTTTTCTTTTTTTCTTCACAATCATTTGCAATCTTTTCCTCTTAAACTTAAGCCACTTTTGGTTGTTTCTCTTTTCAACTCATTTGACCTTTTCTGCCTACCTCTAGGAATAACAAACTAGAGCATTTTGTCAAATGGAAGCTTTAAAAAAACACTAAAGCGTTTTCAGCAAAGAAACTGTTAAGCAGTTTTCTGAAAGACCTAGTATCTAGTCTTATGTGGATCTAACTCAGATTTAGCATGTTAAGGTGGGTCTAGATAAACCTCATTCTATTAAGTAGGTAGCATAACAAAGATACAAAAGATGAATAAGCCTCATAGTAACAAAAGACAGGCGTTTCAGCTTGTGAGAGATCACCTGTTTTCTTCCCCCAACTTACAACTATCTGTAAGTTCTCCTTTCCCATGTGTCTAGAAATATGAACTGAAATGTTTTATCAGAAGTTCCTACTAGGTTGTAAAGCTTTAAAATTGATCAGTTTCTTACTTTGATATTTTAGGAAAACAGGCTAGAAGAATAGCCCATCTTCCTACCCAGTACAGAGTCAGTGGTATCTTTGTCAGGCCTGAAGCAAGTCGTTTTTACCTGCCAGTAATAAAGTGCCCATGGTCTCCCTGGGTCTACTCAAATGAACATGAATCTTTAGTCTTAAAATAATGTCCTTTAGAGTCTCACCTATAGCTCCCTTGCTGCACTGTGTTACTTACTTCCCTAAAGAAGTGAGAACAGACTATTCCTTTTCTCTCTTCAGAAGCCGTCTATATATTTGAAGTTTATTAATTTGGGTCTTTTCAGCCCTTTCCAGATTAAACAACCCCGCTTACCTCAGTCCTTTACAGGCCATGTTTCCAGCAAGTTACACTTGCTGCTATCCTCTGGACTCTCCAACTTATCCGAATATATCCAAAAGGTTTGTCTATAAATTACCAGCACATTCTTGAAGTGGCTGCTATTTGAAATAGGATGAAAATATTTACTTACTTCTCTGGACTTGATCAGCAGATGCCAAAACACTAGAACAGAATCCCTCAAAGATTTTACTTTTCTCCGATACAACATTGATATGAGTTAGCTCCTGTTGCTTCTATTGTTCTGGGTCAGAGTGCTTTCTGTGAACTCTATCACCTTTTGAATAACCCAGCAGCAGGTGTGCCTGTTTATTTTTATTATTTAATGTACTGTTATCTAAAATAGTGAAACATAATTGTCTTACAACTCGCAGTGGTCAAGAACAAAACAAGCTGGGATCTTTGCAAACAAGAAAATAGTAAAACTAAAACAACAGTCAACAAGTGAGTTCAGCCATATAGGGGCTTCAATCAACAAAATCATGTTGTGTATTGAGAGGCTCTTTTTGTGTGTGTTATGATGAAATTAGATATAACCATTTTAGATTTGGTTTCCAGCTAGGAAGTCACTGTGAGTCTCAGCAGCCATACTGCGGCTTCTCCAAACATTGAACAGTTGATGTGCTACTGAAGTTTGCTGTTAAGAACCCATTATACATATTAAATAGAAATGTTCACAAGACTTTTTCCTTAGGCTTTCTGAAAAATGGTAATTGTATGTGGCTTTAAAACATAAGCGTTTTTCAGATAGTACAGCATTTCCCTGAAATAGGAAATTCCAGCTCTGTCTCTGAAGGAAGATAAAAGATTTCCTATATGGGAGTTGTTCCAGAATAGCTACTTCTGATTAAATACAGGAATGGGTCTTCTAAATCTGAGCTAATACTGTCTGCTTCCAAATATGTTAACCCATTTTGAAAAAGGATTAAATTAATTTGGTACAAACAGTTTCCTCTGCAGTCAAGATGTCCAATGTCGTGTACCAATTACCTGCATAATAGAGATAAAGAAGAAAAGGTTTTTTTTTTTTCCTTTAATTTAAACCTTACTTTGATAGACACTAATTTTGCTGATAAGCAAGTCACCAACCCAACCACACTTCTTGTGCAATATAAATGCCAGCAATGGAAAAGTGTCAAAACCGGTTAGGCAAATGGGTTGTACAAAGCTGGAAAATGTACATTATCTTGGAAATAATTATTCACCCAACTTTTTAATATATTTGATTATTACAGAGCTTTCTCAAAATATTAGTATATTATTCCACCACCTTCAATAAATACACGATATAGAAGTTCTATAGTAAGTATGTCTCTAAATATTTGTTCATTTAAGTAAAAATGCCATCAACTTTTGGGCTCCAGTCATTACAGCCATTCTAAGTGATCAAGTTTTATATTTTTGAGCAAAAAATCAAAACAATAAAGAGCTCTCTGAGTCATATTGTTATGAGACCAGTAGGTGCTGGCATTTCAGCAGCAGACAATTGCAGTGAAACCTGTGCTTTTAGACATAGGTTTTACGCTCAGTTTTTCTCTTGCTTAGATGATGAGACACTTACTATCAGATGATAGCACCAGAGCTTAGCACCCTTTGGAGCACCAGGCTGTTCAAAGCATATTAGAATTGTCTGTAAAAACACGGCTTGTATTACCAACGGACGTGCATACAATAGGGTTTGCTTTTCAGATAAAATCTCTCTAGCCAACTCTGTGTCACAGGCCAAAAGTACAAAAGCAGCTCCTTTTGAGCAGAATTTAAATCACACCTAAGTATCATTACGTATTTGAATGGTCTCCTTTTCTCTGGGAAGCCATTTAAGTTCAAGGGGGGGTGCAACGTTTTAGACTATTTTGTATTCGCTTGTCTGCCACCACGCACCTGAAGCTGATTCAAGAAGGGGTGGAAGCAGTGTGGCAACAGCAGGCTTGGCAGACAGGTGACCACTCTAGCTGTATGAAGTTCTTGACTGGCAGTGGCAAGGGCTAGACACGACACTTTTTCCTTAGAAGGTATGGAAATGTGCTGCCCAGCCCAGACACCGAGCAGATCTGCAATTTCCTCTTTCCTGTGACTTCTCTCAAGAATCTGGATCTCCTCTTTTCTTTCCCCACAGACCCATGTTTGCCAGGAACTCAAATGTAAAGCTATATCCACAGCCACATGTACATACCTCCCAGTGTTCAAAATTCAGATGGGGTTAGGTAGGTGCCAGCTTGCCCTTTGTGAGTGGCCTGCTCCCCTCCTCCTGCCCTGGTACACACTCACCCAGACACACAAGCACATCAGAGCACACCGGAGCATATTTCAACTGACCATGCACAGCCCCATAAAACGTTCTGGTGCAGATGCCAGCTTGCAACGGCTGGACACAACAGACTGGACTCAAGTAAAGGTGAGAAAAAGCAGAGCTAAGTGTCTCATGAAGTGTCTCTTGTAAAGGCTTTTAGGGGAGGATGAAAGAACAAGCTCTCCATTGTTGGCAGAGATACTGCATTGGAGAATGCTTGTGGGATGTGGATTATTTTGCTTTTTATTTTTTCCCTACATCACGTTAGGAAAGCTGAAAGATTGCAAATGAACATGTATTTTCTCAAGTATGTGTTACTACACATAAACCCAGAACCAGTAGCTGAGCCATAAAAAGCGCAGTTCAGTCCCCAAAGCAGGAGAATTGTCAGGTATGTCCTCCCTTGTCCCTTCTTAAAACACAGAACGAAATAAAAACCATAGGATAGGAATGCAGGTTGGAAAGGATGCCTGGAGATTGTCCAATCCAACACCTGCCAACATACAGCGACTCTATCACCAAAGAAATAGAAGATATTTTAACCTTTCAGGGAAGTTTAGAGTGCTTTTTGGTGTGGGAAGTGGGAGTTTTAAGTGTAGCACCTCAGTTATATAGACAGAATAACTATAAGGAGAAGGAACACCTAAATGATGCGAAGAAGAACAAATTAAAAACACAGTAGGGGAAAGAAATTGGAAATGGAATGAGATATAGGAAAAAATACAGGACAACACCGACACTTTCTGAAGTGTACCATACCCACAGTATATCTTTTCTTTAGGACCTGATTCTCTCTGCCTCATACTCTGAGGCCCTGTGCCCTTCATTAAATATAGGGTAATGAAACACTCTGTAATTATATTAATAGGAAATTTGGTGGAATATGATGCACTAAATAAATACCTTTGCTTCACCCTTCAGAAAAATGTCTGGAGAGCTCAGAACCAATGCACAATCTGTTTTACCCTGAAGTCAGTTTTCTGTAGGGTTTGGGTTTTTGCTTTTGCATAGGCACCAAGACATAAAATAATTTTCTGTAATTTACTAGGGAGACTAAGAAAAAAAAGGGGTCTCAATCTTTGAAGAGAGTGAATTAGCAAGGAATTCTGCCAAAGTGTTATGCGGTATGTGTATGGCCAGTGAGTGGACATGCAATGAATCAGAAACCTGAGCCTGGATAGCCTGTATTTTTTCCCAGGTATTACCTTAATTTTCCTAAGGAGAAAACATTCCTTTCTGACCCATCACTATGTAGAGAGCATAGAAAAATTTAACTCTGTATCCTTGCAACAAAAATATGTGTTCTGCCTTACTCCAAAACTGGTCATATACTATGCTTTCAATGTTTGAGTTTAATCTATGAAACTTGGTTTCCATTCATTGTTACTGGAGAGTGGAAAAAAAAAAAAAAGAAAAAAACAACACAAAAACACATGAAAATTGAAAACAAATACTACGATAAGTGATGTGGAAGGAAAAGGAGGAGCTAAGTGAAATTGTTTACTGGTTTCCAAGTAGCACAAAAGACTAAAATTGCCTGGGCTGAGTGACCCCAAATGAACTAAAAATTAGAAAATGTATAGCTTATGTGATGTGGAATTTTCCTAGAATAATCACTGGAAAATTATCTTTTGTATACCAGCAATTCTATATATTCGATATAAAAGTTAATGTCCTGCCTCCTCAGTGGAAACTATTGCAGTTTCCAATAATTCGAGAAGAGTCTTTGCATAGAAAGCCACTTTCGGACAGCCACCATGGAGGAGCTCGTACCAAAGTTTATATTCTGATTAATTTTTCTATGTTGCACAAGATTCAGAGTAGTATTTCTAAGTCTATGTTTATTTACATCTTGTTTTGCAGAAGAGAGCAAATGGCTGCAATATGACGCGAGTCTTGAACCAAAAGGAACAACTCATACAGCCAGTGAGTTTCCCAGCCACACATCATCAGGCTCAACAAAAGACCAGCTAAGCTCTTTTGGATATTAAAACAACTAATTTGGAAGGAAATGCCAGAGTACTGAGATGTTAGACACTAACATTCAGATGAGGATTTTCATAAGTCTCCATTTAGTTTGGTATTCCATCATGACTGCACAACAAGCCCAGAATAAAATAAGCCACAGATAAAAAGCACTACTGTTCAAGCGTCTAATCGTGAACTTTCTCCAAATCTAATCTAGGAGCCAGTGTAGGGGTGACGGTATCAGCACCAGCTGTGGGTTTCTGAGGGGGCAAAGTGGCAGATGGAGTTAAAACATGATGCGAGGAAGAAGGAAAGAAGCCAAAGCTTTTTCAGCCAGAAGCTTACTCAGGTGGCATACCTGAGTATTTCTGAGAAAGAAAAATACTTGCTTGCTGTTTTTTTATTTCTCTGGTTAGGCAAGCAAGACACTGTGTTTATATTGTGAATAAAGATTTTGCTAAACGCAAGTTTCATGTAATAAAATTTTCATCCTGATTGAGAAAAGTAGCAAGCCCCTAGTTTGGGCTATAATAATGTAAACATATTTAAAAAACATTAACTTGTTATTAGTATCAAAGTTTCAGCAAAATTTTCAGGCGTAATGTTATTTCACAAAAGATTTAATTAACCTATTTTATTTTGTACTGAAGTAATCTAGAAGCACATTTATAGATACAGTTTATCTATAGATACAGACATAGGAAATTACAATATCGGGGTTAAAAGGTGATTAAACTTGCCACATCCTAACTGCCAAAGCTGATCGCAAGACCCATCCTTTAGATACTTAAAACCTCACTTGTTAACTGAGCATCAAAAACACCCACTGAAGACCATAGATAACATTCTTCTCCATAACTTCTGGAAAGCAGACCCTGACACAAAGCAGAGATTAGAGGTTTTGAGCTGTGTACCTTAACTTCTTCTATTCGCGTTTTGATGTATTTGTAAGCATGTAAGTAATCTGCCACTTAAAGTTTGATACTTTTCAGGCAAGAAGTGTATTTTGATTGAAACAAAAAGTATGTAGAGATCACCTACTGCTAGAAGCCACAACAAGCGCTGAGGTAGGGCAAATTCTGAAATGGCAGTGCATTTATAGGTGAGATGATAGGTTGTAGCAGGGCATCTACAAACTGGCAATCTACTTAGTGAGGTAACATCCAAGTATCAAGAGAAAATCAAGGACTTTCTGTAATCCTGCACTATCTTCTGCTTTTACTAAGCTTACAGGATCTAAAGTACATTTCGGGGCAGCTTAACAGTTATCAGACTTCAAACAGAAAAAGAGCAACGTCCATTCAGCTGATGTCCAGGCTGTCATTGATCTCAGTGAAAGCCAGGAAAAAATGAAACCTTTCCATGGCAATCAGGTCATAGGACTGGGTAGAATAGAGATGGCACAGCTCTCAGCTGGTGGGGACACCAGGCAGCGTCACAGTGTGCCCCAGGCTCCCAGCATTGCTCCTTCCACAAGCAATACTGAAAGAGTCTCCACCAGCAATACTGAAAGTCTCAAAAAGTTTCTGGCAGGCTTTCAGTGACCATTTTCTGCCCCATCCTCAATGGTGGTGTGTCTAGCCCTCGCCCCTCACCCCTGTGTCCTACTGTCCTAAACCACACAGTCCTGCACATCTCTACTCCTCCCCTTGCCCTCCTCTCCTTTGCTCATCCCCACCAAGCTGTTCAACGTCCAATGCCTCCATTATGTCCTTTGACTCAACTCTTTCTAGCCCCCAGAAAGCTTCTCCTCCCCACAGTGGAGGACAAGCTGGGTCAGTAAGCGTAAGGGTGCTAGGAGGACCCAGTAAGCCCCAGAGGCAGTAGCACAAGGGCCCTTCCCAGGCAGGGCTGAGTGCGAGGAGCTGGGAAGGAGGAGGACTGGGTGAGGCAGGAGCCAACCTCCATCTGCTCCAGCAAGCTGCTAGGTCAACTCAGCTGCTTGCAGACATACATCTTCAGCCTAGAGGAACGCAGGTATAAGGTGTAGGTTTTTACAAGACTTCCTATAGACTGCAAGAGGTGTGTGACATTAACAGGTCAAGCAGGGGAAAAAATTGAGAAAAAGAACCATGACAGGCTATGGGGAAGAGCAATACCAGGTCCATTAACTGAGACTGTGACACATAGCCTTCTGTTCAAAATCAAAACCAAACTTTTTTGCAATGGAATTGAAATTGGATTAAGATATGGTATTAACACAAATGATGACAATTATTTGTAGGAATCCATTCATATATGGAATCAACCATTCATATATTTATTCAATTACTTAGTTATTTATAAACTCTTTATATAAATGTTAAATCTCTATCTTCCCAGTGGACAAATACTACAAAATAAATTTTAAAAAAACACAATGAAGGCAAACAAAACAACACAATCATATTTATTCTTGAAAAATCATAGTGTCAAAGACGGATTTCACATCTTTTATTATTCTGACTGACAACTTTTTCTCATATCTGATAGCGATAGTATTACTGTCATCTCTGTTTCCTCCCTAGGAAAATTCCTCTTTTTCTCTTGGCAAAATTCAGTTCTTAGACCTGAGGGACCAAATGCTTCTAATTATGACAGAATATTCTCCGTCTATTTTCATCCTTTTATTTTTTAGTTCCCTCTTGAAAAATAAGATCTGCTTGCTTCCATATGGAACATTTCTGGAATACTGTGAGGAACATCCAACAGTAGCCACTTCAGATATATTTAGCTTGTTAACTCTTTCTTCCCTTGCTCAACTCAAGGATTAGGTATGTCAACACAGTAAACTTATTTTTATTTATAAAACTGTGATTTTGTCAGTTTTCATAATGGGATCCTTTTTAAATTGACAAAATTGTTCTATGAATCCATAATGTGTTAAACTGACAACTACAGATAGAGTGTATAAATATCTTAGTCAGTAGGAAAGCAAGCCCGCAAATGACTAAGGAGTTACTACTACACTGTTCCCATCCTCCCATTCCCATCCCCCTCAGAAGAACATTTAAGAACTTCTCTTGAGTGAATGAAGCTGTAAAAACTTAGACTAGAGTGCAGGCAGCCTAAAAATAACTAGATCTGAAATAGAAGTAATGGTTTTTTATTCAAGCATTACTTGTTAACAAGCTAGGTCGGATCGTTTTCATCAGAAGGAGTATAAGCATTTTGTTGAAGATCTTAATTTTCACAGGCTCTTATCTGATTAAAAAAAAAATCTCCATATCACACTAATCAAAATTACACCCTCTTTCACTAAATGAAACTTAGCATTGAAATGTACAATTTGATATGAACTCAGCATATGAAGTTAACAACATTTCACTCATTGCTTGAGTAATTCTGCATTTGAAATGTAAAATGTACTTCCTGTTAAAGTATATTAGCTATTATTTTAAGGATGCCAGACAGAAATTATTCCCTCATAATCTTAGGAAAACTCAGAACTCCCATCAGTTACTCACATACACATTGAGTTAAATCTAAGAAATTGACATCCATAGAAGTTTTACATGATTAAATTTCACATCAGTGGTACTGAAAATGAAAGAGAAAGAGAGAAAGAACAGGCTAGCCCAAATGCATTTCATTAGCCTGGGGAAGGGAGTATTAAATGCAATTATTCACCTTAGCCTACGGGACATGTTTCACTGAACAATATTGTCTTTCTCGTGTCTTTATTTAGTTAAATCAGAATTAGTTTTTCCTCCTCTTTCTGTCTGTCTGTATCTCCTTTGTGTGAAAGCAAGAGATTAATAAAATATGTAGAAAACCATGGGCTTTTCTGGAGAATTTTCTGCTTTGCCTCAATTAATCCAGGCACGCTTAATACAGGATTTGTGCTTACTACAAGTTAAGTGGTCATAAAAATTAGCCATGCTGGGTTCAGACTTCAAAAATCTATGTTTGTGTTTGAGCCATAAGGGTTGTCCTCCATTGCAACTACTGACTTCCGAAACCTATGACTTTGACATTTTGAGCTGTGTGCTACGGTATGCATGCAGCCCTAACCCACGTCAACTGAAATTCTGAAGCTGTCAAAGAAACCACCCAACTTTTTTAAAGAGCAGTGTTCACTGACAGCATGCATTACCGTTACTAGATTGTAACTATGGCTCTGCTGCCAGGGACGTTGTCCCCTGGGAGCATTCCCTGAAGTCCAGGCCAAGTTGTGCAGCATGGGTCACGTTCTCACTGCAGATGGCAATGCTCTGAAGCACACAAGCTGTGTGCACACCAAATAACACAAGGCCCAAAGCCCTCCTCTGAATGTCTTCTGAATCTTATGAGGTACCTGTCTGAACCATGAAAGATGTATCAGTTTGTTGTTTCTTTTCTGTTGAAAGTACCTAAAATAACACAGAGAATGCCGCAGAGCCGTGGTAGGAGGTTGATGGTAGACATTGCATATGTTGAGGTATGGAGTAGAGGTGAGGAGAGTTAGCTGAGGACTCCAAACCTGCTGAGGCAGTGTTAAAGGCAGTGCAGAGCAGGAAGACTCAGAGCTTGTCCAGAGTGACTCTGACAAATCATTACTGGAACAAAACACTAGTTTGTCCCAAAGAAGAATTTAGAAGAGCGCTAACATATAGAAGAGCTAAAGAGGATCGAACATGAGGAGAAACCAGAGAGTGAAGCTGCTCTCAGCTTGTCTCCCCTGATGGCTATCTGCTTGTTCTGAGCTGGAGGTAACCTGTCCAGATTCCTAAGAGGATTTGTGAACCTGTTTCTCACCTTGCCAAAACACTGGCATTGTGTAACACAGTCTGCATCATCTGTCACAATTCCTGTTTATGTTTCTTTTTACATTATATTACATTTTATTTTACATTTTATTTTTTATTTATATTTTTATTTACATTTTATTTTTTTACATTATATATTACACTTTTAACATTATATTTATATATAAAAAAAAAACTTTGAAGAAAGGCTTCTCTTTTCTGCTGTTTTGCTTTGCTCGAGGGAACTTTTCATGAGTGAACTTTTCATAAAGAATAGTCTTCTGAGATTGCTCAAAGACAATATGAAAAACAGGTTAAAAGACTTTCCCTTTAAATAGGAAAACTGTTTTTAATGAATAAATATTGGGCAGACTACTCCCTAGTAAAGGAGTAAAAACTATCCAGGCAGATTTGGGCAAAAAGGGGATGAAAAAGCCGCCACCATCCGTACCACAGCCTGGTTCGATACATTCAGGAGGCTTCTGTGAGTGAGCCAAAGGCTCCCAAGCCATCTGGCTTTCAGCAGAGCACTGGCATTATTTATGGTTTATGTCCCTAAATCATATTCCTGGACTAGATTTCTTATCTCAATTCTTGCATAAAGCAGGGGTGATGCTGCGCCCAGGCCCCTGAAATCCTCTAAATATCCTTTGATCTCAGCTTAGTCCTTCTTACAAATGCTTAGATAATCAGCATTTGAGTCTGGGCAGAATCTTTCCTATTTACACGAGCCCTTGGGCTATGTGGTAGAAGGCACACAATGGTGGCTCCTGCCAAGTCTTGGCCAGCTAATTCATGTCCCTCTGACCCACGCCCCACCTCTACCATGGTCTGTGCCTGCTCCACTGGAATGAACTGGCATTTGTGCCTAGGGATCAGCCTTTCCTCTCTTTGAGCCATGTTTTCTGTCATGGTTTTCCCCAGCATAGACTGTGGTTTTGATGACTTTTTAATAAACTGGCATTTGTCCTAGTGCAGGCAATCCTTCTCAAGAAGCAGCTTTAAGTTTTTCTAGGTTTCATAGATGCATGGGCTCTGGCTGTGGTGTTTTTATGCATTTATTTTACAAAGTGAATTAAAAAAAACCATAAAGAATGTAGTCTGTAAAAAAAATGCAGTATTTTTTCGTTGTCTTTTTTCTTCTGCATGATTTTCTAGTAAATGAGACAATATGCATTTTGTGTATGTATCCTGAAATAATGTAAAACCTTTAGAAAAGAAATTTCTTCTCACCAGCCCTAATAATCACAACCTGAAGTTAGGGAAAGACATGAGGCGGAGGATCTCTTTCAAAGTTCATTTTTCTTCCATCCACATCTATTTAATATGCAATCTCTCAGTCCGCTTTAGCAAGTACTTGTAAACTTATTCAAAATCCTGATGTAAAAAAATCTTCTGCAATACAAAATGTCATTAGCTTTGAACAACGTGTTATTAAGTGAGCATCTTGAAACAGAACTGCTTTATTAAGGAAGGTTAATACTAAAAGAAATACTAGAAGGCCACTCAAAAAGACTTTTAAGGGGACTGGGGGTGTTGGCCTCTTCACAATGAATTGGGACAGTGTTGTATCATTTCTCTTTGGAGAATGTAATCTTATTTTTGGCCATGCTGCACCTGCCTGCAAGGAGATTTGGATATTTTTATTCATGTACATTATAATACTTAGAGATTAAACAACAGAATTACAATGATACATGTTTCTTTAAAAAGAAAGGAAGAGACTTATTTGTCTGCTTTTTTTGGTCTGCTGGACAATACAATTGTGGGAGCCAGTTTATTACAACTTTTCCCACAGGCCTGCCCTTGGGAATAGCTGTCTATAAAATCCCGTTCTTGTGGCCCTACAAAAATAGAACGTAGTGCCTTTTTTAAGTAGAAAATTGTTACAGCAGGCACCCTACTGCAAATGAGCCAGAACAAAGCTGTGTCCTGTAGTGTGATACTAGTTTCTCTGAATACGTCCATATGCTTTCATAATGGAATATTTAAGGAAAGTGGCACAGCCGCAAAGTGTATAAACAAAGAATAAGTAGATGTGGCATTCTCAGCATTTTTTTAGTGTCCTAAATGGAAGTGAATTTTAAAATATAAGCAGTTATTTTAACCTGGCATTCCTGATAAAGTCTGTCACAATCACCCTGGCTGAGACATGGAATACCTATTCTCCACCTGTAATGTTTAATATAATGCAAAAAGTAAGAAAATATTTATATAGCATCACAAAACATCCATCAACACACTGGCACGAAGTGTATACAATCCCCAGAGCAGTCTGCAAGAAGCACAAAACCTGGCCAAACCCCAGAGATGCTAATGCAAGATTCCTTGGGATTCTGTAGATCATCTCCTGAAGCTGCAGCAATGCTAGTGGCTGTAGATAATATAAAGAGTTTGCCAGAATTTATCAGGGGGGTGGAAGAGAAAAACATCTTTTCACACAGGAAGGTCAGATGATATATTCAAAGTGACTTTTATCAGGGTAAGGTTTTTACAGCCTCCTAAGACGTTCTGAGTAATCCCTGCAGATCACAGATTTTCTCACCATTTAACTAAGAGAAATAATTGAATTGCAGCACCGTCTCTCCAATGTCATTCTGTTTGCACTTGTATATGCAAATTGCTTTCTGCCTGAAGTTCTGCAGAATCTGCTAGGACTTTGTAAGGAAGGAAAATGACACAGATAGAAGAAAAGCAGATGGAAAAATAAATGCAAGTTTTGCATAGGTTGCTACTTCTCATTGCTATGCAACATATTTATGCATAAGCTGCTAAGCCCAAGGTTGTAGCCAAGTATGCAGGCATACTCTGATGGATGTGGAGATCAATTGTCTGTGAAGGCACAAAGGCTTCTAACCCAAGCTGGTATTTTTCAGTTAAACAAATTATGTCACCTTTTTTTGCACAACTAAAGTGTTTACAACTATCACCTTCTCATATGTTATGGTCCTTTCTTTTTTAGAGCAGCATAGTCTAAACTAGGCTAATGTTTTTTGCTTTTTTATTTGCTACAAAAATCCAGGGCTGTAATCCCCATATTTCATTGACACCTCTTTCAAAAATTCACTGAGAATGTTACAGAAAGTGTCTCCCATAGCCTGCAAAGACAACTGAGCCATAACTTTAAAAAGTTCTACATAGATAAGCAGAAATGAAGAATGAAGCACAAATTATTTCTCCGTAGAAACTCACTTCATTAACATAACTTGTCACCATGTGTAGTTTATTCTGGTGTTACACTATTGCTCAAACACACACATTTGAAATCCACAACAATCCAAAGTGATCCATTAATGTCATGCCCGTTGAAACTCCCTTTCAATCAAAAGTCAGAAAAAAGCTGTAGTGTTAGTACAATATATATGTCAGTATAATGTGTGGTTGTCCAGCTATATATTTCTAGAAAGTATCAGGGTCAATGTAAAGAGATATGATTCATTGACTTAGGAGGTAGGAAATGCTTTTGCCCTGCAGTGAATGACTTAGCTACTAGCTCAGCTCACCTTGAAAATAATCTTCCATTTGCTGTATGGAAAAATAAGGTTAGCCCTGGATCATACCCATGAGATATTAACTTTTCCAGGTTAGATAAAGCAGACACTTTTCTGGTGGCAGGAAAGTTGGAACCTTGCCCAAAATCCTGAGTCTTGCAGAGGCAACTTTCATTCTGTTAAACCTCACCAGGAGAATTACGATATCTGTGAAGTAAGAACAGCAAATCCAGGACCTACTTCCACGAATGCAGTCGGACAAGGTCGGGTTGCTTACAAAACAGGCTTCAGATGGGAAAGCTGTGAAGCATCTCTCAGCTTCCTAGCTGATCTCTGCAGGGTGGAATGGACCTTGAAAACTAAAATGCTGGGTAGATACATGTTACTTCTTTTTATTTCTGAATGTTTGCAAACAGTGTCATATATTTGGTTTTGGTAAATAAATACTTCTTTTGTTTGTTCTTACATAGCCTGGTTTGTGATAAAAGCTGATTTAAGTGTGTTGCTTGACCTCACAGCATTCCATGCTTACTGACACGGAGAGCTTAAAAGCAGCTCCTGGTCCAGGCTGACAAAGTTCAGCTCCCCAGTGCATTTCGTTAAAGGATCCAAGAGTAGTAAGAGCATGCTTCCATTTAAGCTGAACAAGCTGATTTTAAAGATGATGATGCAGATGTCTGATAAAAAAGAGACTCTTATAGTGAGGTGCTAATATAATTAGATTTCTACTGAAAGATAAATTTTTTCATGAGTTACACCTCAGCTTTATTGTAACAAACACAAATATTATTGAGTGCAGTGTTAGTCTATCAATGCAAGTTAGTCCATCAATGCAATGTAGTAAAAGTGCCGTCAACTGTACTTGCATTATACTTCATTTCAATTTCCCTTTATCACTTGCATACTTTACTATCCCATATATTTTTTACTATAAATAGAATTAATAAAAAAACCCCATACATTTTACTTCCATTATCTATGTCTGAAGAAAGCCCCAGTTGGTGTTACTAGAATTGTCATAATCAGCAACAACCTATTACTTCTTATTTTTCAGATATATGGTCAAGATAATATAGTAATTTTAGGAAGTTGCTTTCTGATTTTATATACTGTATTGCAAAACCTCTCTGGGAACGCTCCTCAGTGACAATGGTCCTATGAAAGGAACTCTAGTTATCTTCCCTGCTGCCTAACAAACACAGTGTACTTTGATACAGAGATAAAAACAACGCTCTAGAAATTTGTTTAAAGAGCTTGTAAGAATAGGATAGACATGACACCTGCGTGTATGGGGTTTTTAAAAACAAAATTATTTTTGTTTTGGTCAAATAGGAAAGACAAGCAAAGACTGGCACAGAACACCTGTCCAGCAATGAAATAATCACACATCAAAGACCTCCATCCCTAATCTGAAGAAGTTAGTCCCAAACATAACTTTTTAAAAGGACTTACAAATTTTCGTGCCTGAAAAAACAGATGCCATGAGTGTCACAAAAATGAACTACTTATTTTAAGAGTCAATGCAATAAATAAATTTAAATAAATATGTGCAAAAATAACATCTTCAAATTTAAAACTTGGTTAAAAAAGTTTAATGTAAATTTTTTATATCATCCTTGCTAAAAATTCTAGACATTGTAAAAAGATGCTAGATACAGATAACTAGATAACACTGAAGCAAACATACACCCTCCTTTACATTAAAGTGCTTCCAATGCTAACAGAAGACAGTGTTTGTAATCATGAAATAACACAGCTTTCATGTGACATATTTAGTTAATTTCTCAAGTGAGCAACCAAAAGTATACCAGAAAAAGAAAATTAAAATACGGTTTTGCACTTTATCCAATGTGCAGAATTACGTGTCCCTCCCCCAGCATGCCCACACCTCAGCTGCTCTGTTGACCACTACCACGTGCTGCTGCTCCCTCCCTGCAACCCAGCAGACCTGCAAGCTCCCTCCTGCCTGCTATAGCCTTGCTCACCCCATGTTCTCCTTGGGTCTTCTATGAGTATAGTAGCATCCAGCACACATCCCAGGACCTCCCATGTGCATGTGCATCATGCACACCCCGTATTCCTCCGCACCCCTCCCAGGCAGCTCTGCTTTCTCATTCTGACACAGTTTTTCCTTTCCCTTCTATGCCTTGTTTGCCTATGGAGGCTTTCCCTCTGTTGCCATCACAATTTTTTAAGGCTGCTCAGCCCACACAGGTCTTCCCTGTTCTCTTTTATCAAAAAACATCTCTTGTTTGTAAGTAAGTGACTAAAATATAGCATCCCACCTACTTTCTTCTGAATTTTTTACTATTTGGTTGCCATGGTACTGAAGACTTGTGTGGGCTGGCTAGCCTTCTGTCCCTTGGTGCTCACTGCCCCGACTCACGTATCTCTGCCGTCCTTGTTCTCCTAAGTACTTGACTTGAGGTTCATATGAAATGCTCCTCAGCTGGAGCAGAGCTCCTCCTTGCCCAGATCAAGGCACAGGTCAACGGCTCTTGCACTCCACCAAGAGTGGGGAGGAGAGGTGGAAGGTAGGGAGCTAAAAGCTCTCTGAAGTTAAGAGAACAGAGGCGATGTTTTAAAGTATAGAAATATTTTCTCACTGTCAAACATGAAAATATTTTTCTTTTGGTAAGTACAAACTGTGTTGGCCCTGAAAACCAGTTCATACTTAACAGAACTTCAAGGACCGACTGCCCTCTTGGAAAACTAAGAGAAAACAACAGAGAGAATATTTACATCTAGGCCAGGCCTTCTTACAGGCCAGGACACATTAGTCAAAGTGCAATGAGAATACATCAAGAAAAGCTACCTTTTCCTACTGAGACCATCTGGACTCTCTCAAAGCCTTTGAGATTTATGTGCCCAGAGACCCTCTTCAGGCTATGGTCTGGGAAGATTTCTCGGAGGAAGTCATGGCATACACACAGAGGCAATGCTCCTGCTTGGCCTTTCAAGGCAGCTAAGGAATAAAGTTTCACCTACAACAGTAACCCACAGCCAAAGAGCAGTCAATAAAAATAAGGGTTGTTACTCCTCTGCCTTCATAAGAATGAATTATAATTATGAGTTTTAATAAGTGGGAAGTGGGGACTCTATGAAAGCCATCAAGAAAAATTGTCCACTGGGAGAGGACAGAAAAACCTGATGGACCTTTACTGTCCTGTAGATGCATCCTGCCAGGCACCATTCCCAAACACTCCCTCGTCTCTTCCTGCCTGTTACAAGAGTTATTTCTTTAGGTCAGGAAGCCTCTGCCAGCATCACTGGCATTCTGACTGTAGGCCAAGGCCCACACGGGTTTGAGCATCTATGGAGTTCCTCATCTAGTGGATCTGTGAGAATACCTCCTGTATGTTAGGAGTAGGGAGAACAACTGCTCTGGTCTGGCTGGATTGCCAAATATTTGGAACGTGTGGAGTTTAGAAGCCCTCTAAATCACAGCCTTAGTGCTCTTTGACTATGTGAGATAAGGTTGTCATTCTTTCACCAAGTCCTGGGGCATAATTTTGTCATGCACTGGTCATAAGAAAAGCCGTTGGGACAATGCTGTTACATGCCTTTGGAAAGAGGCATCTTGCTGTTTTCAAATGATGGTCTTACTCAGGCTAGTGGACATTCCAGTTGGTTCGGTGAGATAAAAATATGAGGGCTATGCATATTGTCCTTTTCCACATCAGAGTCAGGACCTTAAGCATTCTCCTCTTGCCTCTTCCTTTCTCCTTTGCAATGAGACAGACTTTCTTTTATCTTCCCAAACTTCTGAGGAGCATAAATGCCTTGCCACAGACCTCCCTTTTACGGGCCTTTTACGCTCAGGACTCCTGCTATAGGTCTACTTGACCTCATCCTGTTTAAGGCAGGAGACTTTCTTCTTCTCTGTTCTTCCTCTGTCTCTGTTCTCTCTTGCCTCCAAGCAGTTATTTCCATCTTTGATCTAGCTGCAAAAGTGTTTTCACCTTCATCCACAGCTGATCCTCTACCCTCATATAACACAGCTCACCATCTGATCAAAGATGTAAATAGCTTCAAAGAGCCTTTCAGCCATTTATATCCTTCCTTTTCCATGGAGAGGAACATATGTGCCTCCCTGAAGATTCAGAACACGCAACACATCCATTTGAGACAAGTGCTATTAGATTTAAGTGAGGTCATTCAAAACTGTGTATCCATCGTCAAAATAGTTTCTAAAAATACTGTGGAAGGCACAATAGCTAAGTGGCCCTAATATGTTACCCTTAGTGATATTTTAACCCTCAACATATTACAAAAGGGGTTCCAAGAGCTAGGAAGTGTGAATGTTCAAGCAGTTTAGCCTGTAGGATGACCATGCTGCCATTGTACAAAAGTGTAGCACAAGCCACTTGTATCTGCCTGATGTTGTAATATGCAGTATATAAATACAATGCTAATGTCAAGGGTTTAGAAGTCTGCAGCCTTCCCGTTTGCGCTACTTATTAATCTGACAACATTCATGCTGCAGCATTCTCAGTCTAGTAGCATTTATCTCTCTCTCTTTTACATTTGCAGCCACTCTGTCATTTCCATGAACCAGACAGTTTGATCTGCATGACTGTGATACATGGGAGAAATCAAGGCCTGGCACTTCAGCCGAGGAGTGTATCACATATAGTGAATTTCTGAGCTTATAATAGCCCTGCTAGAAGGGACCTGAGCACAGCTCAGTGCCAGATCCTTCCTTCATCACACTAACTGATCCAGCACATACTCTTGATCACAGAGTGGAGAAGTGGCAGTTCCTTATTTATGTTGCAATGGCAGCTGGTACTGCAATATATGCTGTAGCTAATAGCAGACTTCTTGAATAATACATTACAAAAAGCTGCATATAGATTCTGTATGCAATCCAGTGCTTTATGTATAACTATTGAAATCAAGGGATGTAAATAACATGACTGTGTTGTTTTAATTTGAAGATTAAAGGAATTATTTATGGTCAATTGATATACTTTTAATAGGATAAGACATTGTGAAGAGAAATTGAAAGACCTTCACGTCTTTCAGCGCATCAGAATGTCTAAACAGGAGCACTGTTTATACTGAAGGGCTATGCCTGTACTGCTATCAAATGCATAGAAGCCAGAATTTAAAAGATTGACCTAAAGATTTGACTTAGCTTCAAATGAATATGGCTAATCTTCTAAAACACCATTAAAGTATGTTATTTTCAAAAATGTGTTAGAGAAAAGAATTATCTAATTTGCTTCTGTATAGAGCAGCCAACTCATTAAAATATCATATAGCATTTTATTCCCAAATAGCCTGGGTGTGCAAATAATCTTATGGATAACTGACAGCTTGAGTGTGTCAGGTCATATCCGGAACAATACATGCTGCAACTATCAGATGTCCTATTGAGAAAGACTCAATATGGGAAGTAACATATGGGAATGGGAAGTATGGGAATGGGAAGTAACAGTTATGAAGCTAATATTTACAAAGCTATCCAAAATAATAAAATGCTCACAGTATATGGTAAAATGTCATCTAAATGTATTTCAAGACTTTCCAGTACCTCATTAGCTGGGCTAGAAGACAAAAGAATTGTTTACATTTCCAATGATGTTAAGTACCAACCAAAGAGCTGTCAATGGTAATTACGGAGAATATATCAGCCTACATGTGAAATTCACAGTAGTTAGACTGATCAGAAGAGTTAGTAAGGATTTCCAGTGACTTAAATTGAAACCAAGGATAAAAGTAAGGTAAATTTTGGGTCAAACTTGTTTAACTGAAAATGGTAATGATGGTAATTAATTTTTTTAATGGGCTTCTTAGAGTAAAGAAGATAACAGTAAGAATTTTAATCTGATTAGAGTAAGCATCTTGCTAATAATCTTGCTTGATTAATCTATAGTTAGTTAGAAATGTAAGAGTTAAAACTGTGACTAGAAATGTTCATAAGATTATCTCCTTGTAGTGCATACGATTCACCTAGAAAGAAAACTCTTTGAGGAAAACCAGAAATATTCACCTAAATTCCCTGGCAAACATGTGCTGTCTTTTTAAGCACAGACCTGTGACTAGATCTAACAATGAATTTACACTTGGAGAGTGGAGGAAGATGCTTCTCCTGGAAACTGAGAGAAATTATCTCCCTCAAGTGGAAGAGAGAATTAAACCTTGACTTCTCACTTCCTCTGCAAGTATTTTAATCACATTAGAAACAAACTCTTTGCTACTGTTATATTTCTAGAGGAAAAAAAAAAAAAGAAAGAATCAATAAGGTCATTTTGAGAATAATCCAAGATTAGCAAAGCACATAGTTGCATATACCTACTAGATTGGTCCATCACTGGATTCCTACTAACCAGTTTTTGGAAACCCATTCCAGGAGGCATTTGCTCTGTTGCCTTGGTAAAGGCAATACAGTATGTTCACAACACAGTTCTGTTATATATACCGAGGGAACTGTCTGGTCAAAACAGGAGAGAGAGCACCTGGGCATCTATTTAGCTACTTTCATGGTTGGGTTGTTGCTGAGCAGTTCAGATCATAATTTGGGATTTGGGCACCTATGGCCTTTAGTTGTTCTGCCTCATGATTTTGCCACTTCCTGAAATGCTACAGTCCCAAAATGGTGTGTCAATAATAGTTAAGGTACACATTCTACAATATGGGAAATAAACTTGATGGGACAGGGATGAATGTCCTATCCATTTGAGAAGAACCAGGAGGGAGGAACAGATCTTTAGTTGTGAGAGAAAAGCCAAACAGCCTTTATGTTCGGGGATTCTTTTTGTACACTCTTAACTGGACTGTGAATCTGATTAATACCAGACAAGTTAAGTTATATTTCTGCCAAATCCAGTGGGGAATTCTCAGAATTCTAAAGTGCCTTGTTTTTAACAAATGAGTTTTGTAAGGGCAGAGGGCCTGATTCTTTGTTGCTATAACTTGGCACAGTTCCACTGATTTCAAAAGTGTATAGATGATTTACACCAAATGAAAGCATGGACCAATGAACAATGACACAAATATGAGACCATCTTAAACAAAACAGGCTTGAGTCCACACCTAGAAAAGCCATTATCCTCATTATTTCTTTGAAACACACTCAGACCTTCCATAATATTTTGAAAGACTTCAGAGTGCCTGCAGCTTTCCTGCTATTTTGAGTCCTGAGAAGGATAGTTCCCAAGAGCTCACAAAGACGACAACTACTGAAGCCAAGGCTGTTGAAACTGCGAAATCCTGTGTTTTAGGCTTAGCCTAGCACTGGAGGCTAGTGCAGATGAGTGGAGGCTGTGTCAATGGTCCAGCTGATGTAACAGGTCGACCAGTCTCAAGTCATAGCACCCTGCTTATGGCTGAGACTACCTAGATATTGTATTTGTAGAAGGGATGTGCTGCTGGGCCTCAGCCTTAAGCAACCGGATGAGATTTGTTTACTGGGTTGTATTCTGCAGGAATACCACTTTGTCTACTCAGACAGTGCTACCTAGACATGCCAGGCTTCCAAATGAATATTCTTCCTAAGTTAAGAGGAGGAGATAATATCAGTGCATCAATGATAACCCCACTTATCCCCATCATGTGACAAAGAATAAATATTATGTTATGCTATGCTATCAGAGATGCTGTATTTCCATTAGCACTTCTTTGATAAATCTAAGTTTGCTTTTGCTGACCAAATAGGTGAAAACGTTAAACTGAGGAACCCATTCCTTCACTTCAGCAGCCATGAGCCAACCCCAGAAGGAAGATTATTGCGAGAGGGAGACATTTATCTGCCAGCTTCCCACATCAGCCCACTGGCTTCGGGTCAGCTGGCCCTACAGAGCTCCAACAGAAAGGCTGCAGAACTGTGCATGATTCCCACATGGGATCCTATAGCAGGCTGGGATTGCATTTGCAATTTTAGCAATCTGTGAGCAATTTAGAACATCTTAGATTTCCTGAATTGTCATCTGAAATAACCTCTTTCTATTAACGTCTTTCTATTCCTTTTTCTAAGAACCTTCTATTTGCAGTAGAGAGAAGCCACAAAGCCTTTGGGCCTGTTCCCTTTCTCCCCTGAAAAAAACCCAACATTCACAGTGAATGTAGATTCTTCCCTAGTCACCCCTCTTAAGAAATGAAATTTCAGCTTTACCTACCAGTCCATACTTCTTCTAGAACTGATGTCAGTGATACAAACTTTTGCATCATCCATCTTTCTTCCTTCCTTCCTTCCTTCCTTTGTTTTCTTTTTCTTTCTTCATCTCCCTTTTCTTTCTTTTTTCTTCTCCTTTCTCTCTTTCTTTCTCTTTCTCTCTTTCTCTCTCTCTTTCTTTCTCTCTTTCTCTCTCTCTTTCTTTCTCTCTTTCTCTCTTTCTCTTCTCCCTCCCTTCTTCCCTTCCTTCATTGTCTTGGACTCTCATGTAACTTTGCCCAAACTTGCATAAACACCCTGTAGCTTATTATCCTACAGATAAGCAAGGGCAGAATTTGAAACTCTACCAAATAAACTGACTTATTTCACTTAGTCAACCAAACAAGTATCACATCTTAGCAGACTTAATTTGTCATAATTAAAATTGATACAGGAATTTTCCTGTAAAATAACTTTTGTTGAAAGATGTTGATTGACTGAAGCCAAAATTTTTATGAAGTTACTCAGTTCTGGTATGAGATAGCTGATGACAAGTAGTTCAACTAGAATGGATCAGGCCTGTAGCAGCCCTATAGGGTCTGTAGCAGCTCAGCATACACCTATGAAACTGTATGGACTCTAGCAGCTCCTACATTTGTTCTATCTGCTTTTTCTACAAATTAAAACTGATAACTCTACCTATCTGCTCCACTTTCATGACTGGTTGTTTCATATACACAAAATAAAAAGTTTCATTAACTAGTGGCAAGGCCATTCCTTCAATCTGTGGGAGGCCCAGCTCCAAGTTCTACCTCTAAATTAGACAGAGATGGGAATTAAACTTGGCCATAACACAGTTTATATGAATGGTTTGGCTACTCAGTTGTTTCCTTTCTTGTGGAGGTGTGAGAAGTTTCAGAAACATCAATTTCAGCTGTACAGAATAAAACCAAATTCCCTTAAGACACATTTAAACATGACACAGCCTGACTTTCACCAAGCCTCTTAAAATTGTAGGCTCTGATGCTCCAAAACCGCTACTGCATTTTCTTTTATGCAAAACAAGGATCAGATGTGCTTCCAGTCTTTACTGGCCCTTTTCCCATAGTAGGTGATGAGAGGCAGGCCTAGAAGGAAAGAGAGATTTGGGCAAATTATTTTACATGGCTCCTATTTCTAAATTATTATAAGTCAAAACTGCTGCCAACTGTCCCTCAAATTAATAAGAAACTGTTGGGGGTTTTTTTCCTTATACTTTTGTTTTATAACAGAAGTGTTTTTGGGGAAAAATAGAAGTTTCTTCATGGAGTAACGGTGTGTGTATTATCAAAGCTATGCAACATATTATCATTGCTAATGATATTCAGTATGATCAACACATGTCAGAACACCACTGTGTCAAAGCAAGTGATGTGTCCCTTTTCAGCATAACAAAAAAAATTTTGAAATATTATGAAGTTTCTGAATTTTCTACCCTAAAAATAACTACATAACAAGCTAGATATATTTCTTGTTTTGATTGTACATTTACATTACAAATGGTTAAATTAAATGGCACTTATCAAAAACCCTCATGAGCAAGGTGTTTCAAAGCAGTTCACATCTGGTGCTCCTCTTAAAAATATATTACAGGCATACAGACAGAGCTGTTGGTTCTCATGAGCTGCAGCAAAGGAAAACACACTTATGACATAGCCCCAGGTTTATATCCACAAAAGATGTAAATGGAAAAAGTTGGAAGTAAACACCTAGATCAAAACCCTCTAAATGACTTTTCAGTTATTGTCCAGTTCTCAAGGCACCAAAATACAGAGGACACTTAATTTTTGCAAGAAATCTGAAAATCAGACTCTGGATATGACCAGGAGTGATGTATCTCACCTTCTGCTAGACATCTGTCTCATGTCTAAGCCTAGTCAGAATTCAGAGACTGGACTTTTTTCTTCTCACTTGTGCATCCTATAGGTTTCACTGAACCCCAATAGATCCAGTGGGAGAAAGTGCACCCAGTAGTTTCCACGTTGCTTGGGATGCAAGAGATTAAAGGTCTGCTCCTTCCTGTTACATGTCAATCACTATCTCCCAGAGACATCACCAAACAAACAATGCTCAAGGCTTTTACAGCCAAGCATCACATGAAAAACTGGTGTTGCTCTGTGCTCCATCTACTATCATCCCAGAGTGGCTACCTCTGCTTCCTTACTTTCCTGTACCTTGGCCAGGGCTGCTTCCTACTCCTTTCTGTCACTGCTCTGTAGATTTAACTACTAAAATTTACCTTTTCATCTTCTGCACTTTCAGAACACCCATTTCTGAGAGAACTCATTTGTTTGGATTGTGTCTACCATCTTGGGTGAAAATCATGGTTATTATATGTTCATGAATTAGGTTTCTCATTATCACTCATTTAAGCTGCTCCACTTTACATAGTAGAATTAAATATTCATGAGACAAGAGAGTGTAAGAAGAGTGAAATCCTGAGGGCATTCACCTGGGAAGGAGAAGAACTGGACTCCAATATCTGCTCCAATTAATATTTTAATTTTTTTTTCTTAAATTTTCTCTGGTTCAGTGAATATTTCCCTGCAAAGCTGAAGAGCTCCCTCAGATGTGTTTGAGAAAATAACAGCCAAGAGTACTTACTAGCAAAAATGAGAAACCATTTAGCCAAGATGTGCCATGTCTTTTCCAACCTTTATGATTCTATGATTCTATGATTCTATGTCACTTCTTATGTAAGAAATGGATAGTTGTTTCTGTTGCTGTACCCCACTTTCCTTCTGTGACTGTGAGTGCACGTGCTCTCGTAAAAGAGAGTATACAGAGCCCCAGGTGCTAAGGTAGCGGACAGCAGGTGAAAAGAATTTGTCTCTCATCTTTGCTTTCCAAGGTATCCTGATTGCAGTACGTCCTGGGTTTGGATGATACTGTCAAAAAAATTCCCCAACTATATTTATTTTTAAGAAACAGAATGTAGGCATTGATCAAAAATATTAGTATTAAAAACAAGATGAAGAGATAGAACAGAACAGAAAAGAAAGGTATGAGATGTTATAGAACTCTTTGTGTTATGTGATTTTGACTGCTCTCAGTGAACCAGGTCAGGAAGACTTTGCTTCCCAATCTATGACTGTACTGTCATGCCAAAGCCACTCATACTCTTCTAAACCTCTGCTGCAAACAGAATTATCCCCAAATTGTGTCAGACATGGGAACATAACTAAGGCATAAGACTCATCTCCACAAAGAATAATTTGCTTTCTGATGGAAACAAAAGGGTAATTGTTTCTACTGGGAATCCAGTATGATGAATGTCTGGTAATATATTATTATTTAACAATCCCCATGTGTGCTTTTAAATAGAAGAATGGTACGTAGATTGCTTTGTAAGCAGTATTCTTTTATTGCTTCCCTGATGTTACAAGAAGCTGTTCTATAAAACCGATGCTAAATATCACTTTTTCAGTTCACGCACCCTAGAGAAGTCAAAGTTTAATCATTAATACACAAGGGAATTTTTAGAATGAAATGGAAACTTGTTTTTAGGGAAAGATGAGATCAAAAGATATTCACTAGAGACATGTATAATATAATTAGCAATAAAACAATGATGCTTATGCCATATTTACTTAATAAATTATATTCTCCATTATAGTATTTGCAAAAATAAATATTAATAACAAATTAATAGGCTGTGAAGGGCTTCAGTGTGATATTATAAAATGGAAAACTTGCTGGAATATGAGTCACTGTTCAACAGAAAACATTTTATATTACAAAGACATTTATTAGAATGGCCAAAACTCTTAAACGGAAGATATTAGAACGAGACATGAATGTATGGCCAATATCAATACATCTGTGATTCCCCCTGTTATGTTAAAAACTTTGTTTTCTAAAATCCAGTCTTTTTGATATATGCTCATTACTTTCCCCCTATAAAATTATTATATCCTTTTCATTGCTAGATTTTTTTTGTTCAACTTTAGCTGGCTTACAGCACATGAGATTTTGAATCAAATCAGAGATGGTAACTAACTAACGAACTTGCATATTTTGGTTGACCAGTTCCAGCTGACCTAACTGTTTGGAAATCTGCTTATCATCAAGTTAATTTCATTAACTGCACCTAATTTATGTTAAAGGCAACTGGGGTTATAACAGCCAAAAACCAAAAAAAGTATCTTGAAGTTAAAGTTGCTATAAAATTGCTTGCTTGTTCATCATTACTATTTGCTAGAGTGGCTAGCTGGAGCCCTGTGACTTCAGAAAGTCTCCTTTGAGACTGGCTTCCCACGTTTGTCTAGAATCATCCTTTAAGTAATCAAATCAGAGCTCTGAGATCAAGTATCAGCTATCACAAATTTGTAATTAGACATTACAGTCTCTTGTGTATATAAATCCTTCCAGATAGTAGGTGATGCTCTATACTTAGAGAACTGCTTCCCCTTTCAGTCTTCAAATTAAATGTTTGCAGAGTACTTCAAAATAAGCTTTCCAGGGGAGGGAGGGAAAGACCTGTAATATTATTGCACAAAATGGATTCAATTAGTGAGAAGCTATGATTTTTACAAACATTTTTTCCAACCCAACTTTTTATTGTTGGAATAGGTGGAAAAAGAAAGTAGTACAGTTCTCTAATTATTCCTTACCTTCACCTAAGTTTTCTTCCCCAGCCAAAGATAAAATCAGCTATGTCAAACTCCAACCTTTCTTTACTATCTGCCAGCATGGAAAATGAACAAGCTGAGGTGAACTGTCCTGCACCTCACTGTCTTTTTTTTTTTTATTGGAGACTTTTTCTTGGTGTCTACTCTTATTGTAGTTTACATTAAAAAAAAATTCTTTTTGTTTTATTTATTTTTTACCGCTTCCCTCTATGTATTTTTCTCTGAATTAAATATACCACTTGCTCTGGATTAAATTTACCATTTTCTTTCAAGAATTCACTGCCGAACATTTTTCAAAACTTCAGTCTTACGGCATCAGATAACACAGACCTACTTCATGCTTTTCACAGAAAATACTTTGATTTATTTATTAATATATGACTTTTTGTCTTTTTTATAACAATATGAGAGATTTACCTCATTTTCAGCATGTGATTTACTATAACTGTACATGCTGCTCTGAAGTATTTGTGCGTCCTCCCTCAAGCTATATTTATACAGCCAAATATTTCTATGTAAAGATAGATTTTTGCATTTATCCTACTGAATTGTAACATGTTTTTATCAGACCATTTCTTTGATCTGTCAAATTCTAAATTTGCCTCAAAAATGCACGTAACCATTCATCCAAGTCACTAACAGAAGTATTGAACACTCATAGGTGCAGGAGAGATCCCCATAGAAACCTACTTTATTTGGCTGCTAGTCCAACAGTGAAACATGAATGACTGTTACTCAGGATATTTGTTTCCAATCAGTCGTGCAACTGCTCCATCCAGTTGTCATTTCCCTAGCTTCCTCATGAGAGTGCCTTTTAAGTAGTACTGGACAAGACAGATAATATCTGCCAATTTCCCCCTTCCAAAAAATTTTGCTACCTGACCAAAGTAGAGGAGTAATTTTTTTAAAAAAGGTAGCGTATTTGGAGAAGTCCACCTTGATTGTTACTTATCTCCTTGTTATATTCTATTTGAAAATATTTGCTGTATTTTGTTTCAGGAGGTTGGTTTGTTTTGGGACTGAAATTAAATGGACTAGCCTAGAGATCACTAGTTCCTTGCTTTTATTAGATACATTTGGGTGACTCGGTTAGGCCTTCAAGGTATTTGCAACTCGTCCAGGTATTCTATAATACATTCTTCCCTTACTGAAGCAGTGTAAGCACTATTTTCTCTGTTGCACCTGTACCAATTGGCTGACTAAGTTGACTTTTTAAGTGAAAAAAAAGAGGATGAAGCACATGGTCAAATCAAGATAATAGCTCTCTATCCTCCCTCAGAAACGAAGTTTCTTCTCTGAGTCAATATTAACCCTTATGTCTCTTGTTCATTTTGCACCTTGGACTTTTTGGCTGTGTCCCTTTATGTCTGTGCTACTATTTTACATTAAGCTTAACAATATCAGTTAGAATCTACTTTCTGTTTTCTCCATTCTTCTTTTCAGGGTGACTGAAACCTGATCCAGCCATAATGACCTTTCAGCCTGTACGTGACAGCTGATGCAACCCTGTACCATGTAAATGCAAACTGTGTTTTTTGATTGTGGGCAACACAGAGAGAGGCTGCCATGCTTTTTGTGCCACCTCTCTAGAAGAAGAGGGAAGAGAGAAGAAGAGGGAAGAAAGAGGGAAGAGGGAAGAGGGAAGAGGGAAGAGGGAAGAGGGAAGAGGAGTTTGTGCTTCCCTGAGACCAGCTGGGCATATCCAGGTGCAGAGAAGTCCTTGGACACAAGCATAGGGCAAGCAGCCAAGGACAGAGAGTAGAATGGGAGTATGAAGCTCTGAGATAAGCAGGAGTTTTGCTACTGAAACCATCAAGGGGCCTTTCTGAAGCAAGAAGTAGATACAAAGTTAAGACTCAGAAGCAAAAGAAAGCAGGAGACCCAGAAGGAACTGTGTGGAGTTTGTGGCAACCCAGGAAGCTACTGAAAGTTGCTGGAATGGACAGCAAGGCTGAAGAAAAGGATGTGTCCTTGCAAGGGCACAACTGGCAGGGTACTGGTTTGTTTCAAACTTTTAGTTTCAGTTTCCTTTGCCCAGGAGGTTTGAAGTTTTCCTTTGTAAACAACTACCTTGTGGTGGTTTCATACTGTGTTGTTGTAAAACCAAACTTAAGACACTGGTTACATATTTTTCTGTCCTTTTTTAAGGAAAAGGGCTAGATAATTCTGCATCAAAGTTTTGCCAGATTTAGAATTTTTTCATACCATATGTGGGGACCAAATCCACAAATAAAGCATGAGCATTCGTCATCTGAATTCTTGCAGATTCCTAGACGTGATTAAGACCACAAGACAGTAAGTTCTCTTAAACAAGCAGTAAAGAGGGAAGGAAAGGGAGGAATCATTAAAGATTTGAAACATGTTTTGGTGCTCTTTTTGCACTAAAAGGACGTTCGAAAACCTCCAGGTACAACTTAGGAGTCAGACAGCCACAAAACAACACTGGAGTTGAAGTGCTGCTGAGTCAGTCCCTTAGTTCCCACAGATAAACTACAGTCATAAATATCTCTAAACCAATGAACTGCCAAGCAAATAATCTCTTGAGCAATGGAACAAAGAATTGCAGGGAGAAGAATTGGCTATCCATTTATTGTCTGTGACTCTACATTAGGTGGTGTTTCTCTGGAATAAAGAGGAGAAGTCTAGATTAGGCATCATTATGAAATCCTTTCGCTTGTGTCCATTAATTATGACATCCATTAGACTAAATAATATATGAAATTTTCCAAGTATAAAGGTCAACTTGAAAGAATAAATCAACAATTTTTTTCTGGAGTTCCCTCTACTCTCTCCTCCAGATGAAACATAAAAAAGCAGAAAGCACTGGAGAGGAGCCAGCAGTTTCATCACTGGGGAGAAAGAAGTATCCTGTTAGGTGGAACACTCAGCCATATTTCTATGGAATGGGTTGGGATGCTACATAAACAGCTTTGCTTGCTTTTCATAGGTTCTAAGGAGCAATGTTTGGGGATGAGGGGATGGGCTGGTGGGTGAGTTCTTGCCAGTTGATACACCTGTGCCAGGTTTAGACTTAGAAAAAGTTACATATACAGTAATCTTTTCTGTTGCCTGGAAAAACTGATTCAAATAACTGTTGGATCTTTTGTAAAAAAAATCAAGTATCACAGTTACTTTTCCAACTACAAGCTTAAGATTAATTAGAGCTTTTTGAAGTGACCCACGCACCTGCTAGTCTCAATAGTATCTGTTCCCTCTTGGAAACATAGCTTCCTGCAAATGTGAATCTCATTTTCAAGATTTTTATTTCATTCGTGGTTTCAGATCTGTTGGCAGTCAAGAAAATCTCTTTCATTTGAGCGTTGCCTTTCCCCAGCCAATTCCATCCAGACGTCAAAGCCTCAGGGTTCTACAGCATTCCCTGTGAGCTTTAGCTCTGTAAGGACTCTGCTGTTACACCTCTTGTCTCAGTCCCAACAGTTATCTTTTCTGGTCCTCACTTCTTTCTCCAATTGTCATTTTTCATACTGTACATCATTTAGGTTATTTTTGCTGGATTTCTAGGTTTATTATGATTAAATTTCAGAAAGCAGGTGGAGCCCATGTAACGGAAGTGATTATTCTGTCAAATCTTTCTGTATGGCACACTGGCTTTGACTGATTCTTGCTGCTGATCTCTGAAAGACACTGTTACATCCTTCACACTGTTATGAACTCCTTGCGATGGTTAATGACTAATTCTTGAACTGCAGCTTGTGCTGAAAGAAAAAAGTCATCACAAATTTATTGCCTTCCATACAGCAAAACAGAAGCATCTCAACAAGTAATGTATATACTTAGTTCTTCAAAAAGGTTAATTTCCCAAGGGTTAGAGAACTTGCAGATTAAACTGTCCTGAAGGAAAATTAAACAAGTTGTGATTTCCTTAGAGATAGTTTGGTAGTAGACAAACCCAGAGTTCATGTGGTATCAGTAATGAAATGGGATATACCAGAGCAGATTTGGGGTAATAGTTATATTTTGTCCTCTAATTCCTGAAAGTCTGTGAGTACACTTTCATGGAAAATATGGCTTTATCATGATGGATAGACCACCCGGTGGATACGGAATTGGCCGGATGGTGGCATTCAAACAGTTACAGTCAACGGCTTGTTGTCCAAGTGGAGACAGTGACGAGTGGCGTTCCTCAGGGGCCACTATTGGGACTGGTGTTGTTTAACATCTTTGTTGGCAACATGGACAGTGGGATTTGTCAACAACACCAAGCTGTGTGGTGCAGTCGACGTGCTGGAGGGAACAGATGTCATTAAGTGGGACCTTGACAGGCTTGAGAGATAGGCCTGTGCAAAACTCATGAGGTTCAACAAGACCAAGCGCAGGATCCTGCACATGGGTCGGGGCAATCCCAAGCACACGTACAGGCTGGGCAGAGAACTGAGATTGAGAGAAGCCCTGCTGAGAAGGACTTGGGGGTACTTGTGGATGAGAAGCTCAACATGACCCAGCAATGTGCGCTTGCAATCCAGAAAGCCAACCATATCCTGGGCTGCATCAAAAGAAGTGTGATCAGCAGGTCGAGGGAGGTGATTCTGCCCCTCCACTCTACTCTCGTGAGACCCCACCTGGAGTACTGCGTCCAGCTCTGGAACCCTCAGCACAGGAAAGACATGGACCTGTTGGAGTGGGTCCAGAGGAGGGTCACAAAGATGATCAGAGGGATGGAACACCTCTCCTATGAGGACAGGCTGAGAAAGCTGGGGTCGTTCAGCCTGGAGAAGAGCAGGCTCTGGGGAGATCTTATAGCAGCCTTCCAGTACCTGAAGGGGGCCTACAAGAAAGCTGGTGAGGGATTTTTTACAAAGGCATGTAGTGACAGGACGAGGGGTAGTGGTTTTAAACTGAAAGAGGGTAGATTTAGGTTAGATACAAGGAAGAAATTCTTCACTACAAGGGTGGTGAAGCACTGGAACAGGTTGCCCAAAGAAGTTGTGGATGCCCCATGGAAGTGGGTGTGGATGGATGGCAGGTCGGATGGGGCTTTGAGCAACCTGGTCTAGTGGAAGGTGTCCCTGCCCATGGCAGGGGTGTTGGAACTAGATGATATTTAAGGTCCCTTCCAACCCAAACCATTCTACGATTCTGTGATCTATGCACTCCACCATAGCATAAATAAAGTGTATTTTACATCTGTACGTACCCTTATTGAGGCACTGAGATAATCTTTCTAACTTTAGTCTGTACTTTTTAAAGAGTTCTTAAAACATCTCTTTTAGGGAAGATGCAGACATAAAAACAATCCAAGTACTGGAAAAAAAGCATGATGGGAAGGGTAATAAAAAGCTCAGTCTGTCCATTTTTTCAAAAGAAGATTTAGAGATTACTGTGTACAAATACCTTTAGAGAGAGGAAAAATAACAATTATTAAAGTGTTTTTTATTTTAATGAAGAAGACATAAGAAAAGCCAGTGGTTGAAAGGGCAAGTCAGAAATACAAATGAGACACAAGACACATGTTTTCAGCAGCTTCAGTAAAACTCATCCGAGAGGTGTCTTCGCAAATCAACATTCCATGACTTTCTGAAAAATCAGTTTTACTGTACACTGGCACAGCTTAGTGAAACACAAATTACTGCATCAAAAAGGGGATAACTAAATAAGCTGTAACTGCATATGACATTCAAGTTAGATTATGGATGTTTTCCTTTTAGCTTTTAATTCAGTGAATTATAAAGAAGTTTTTTGCTGAAGTCTATATAGTTGAGTATCTTCTCTATAAATTGCATGTTCTTAGAAAAATGTATGAAAACAGATGATAATAGAAAGAAAGACCCATTGGAAAATCTCTGCCCAAAGTGGATCAACTTTGGAAGCAGTTGGGACTTCAGTTGGGACATGAGGTAAGTGTCTTACAAGCCAATGATTCATGTTGTCACATTTTAGCTACATAAATAAACTTAATTAAAGCATCAAAAAATGTCTCCCACTCCTGAATGGTTTTGCATCTTTTCTGTGGTAACAGCCTAGACTCTCCTGTTCCATGGTATTCTACCGAGTGAGAAACTTAGAATCGTATTAGTACACTAGAGTTATTGGTAGAGCACATATGCTATTGCTCCTTTGAAGAAGTTGCCATTTTAATGTATGTTATGGATAGGACCTTTTTGCTCTCCTGTAGAAACCTACTTTGATTATTTGGCAGTGGTATTACTTAGGTTTGTTGTAATTGATTACAAAACTATTTAAATTTTTTTGTCGTTCATGTGCACCAAACAGCAAAAATCACTAATCATGCTATTTGTTTTTATAGTAATTTGATACGGTTCAAGCAGTAATGAGTTATCATCTTATTGGTATCATGCAGGTATTTGTAGATTGTTCAAACCATAAACTAACTTTTCAAGTACTGCTATCACCATATTTTCCCCACTATGTTATTTTTATTTCTTCTCATCTGAAAAGAGTCATATTCCAACTTTCTCACTGCTTCTTTTAAATGAAAAGATGAAACTCTCTTTGTCACTGGCCTAGATGCAACTTCCTGTTATGCTGCAAAATGTAACCTTAAATATTTGTGTTTATAGGGACTAAAATACAGATGATATTCAGTTTCTCATTTTTTTTTATGAAGCATACACATGCATACACAGATATATACATAAATATGAATAGACTTCATTTTTTAATTCTCTGTACTTGAATTCACCATGCATGCAGAGATCATGCTGTTACATGATATGAATAAATATTGTGCCTATCCAAAATATTTCCTGCACAGATTGAACAAACCCTTCCTGCAAAGCAAGAAATCATAAGCAACTTTAGATAAAGATATGTCTATATCTTTAGTGTTTAAAACCTATTCATGTAGTCCTAATAGATGCATTTTAACCACTTTTCCCAATATTCTTGTAGGCATACCAGCGTCAAACAAAATCTTAGTAAACTCTTGCAATCTAAATACACTGAATTACAATTTTTTTTTTTTTCTCCCAAGCTAGAAATCATAGAGAAAGGGAGAAAATAAACAAAGTACTAGCTAGTATAAACAAATGAATGAAGGCTGCTGCCAGGACGTTTTTCTTGTTTTAAACTTCCTCCCACACCAGTCATAATGCCAGAAGACATTTTTCAAAGAATTTTAAACACTGTTGAAAATAGCTCAAAGATTAACATGGTTTTGACATATAGAATTGGCAAATCAGAGAATCACAGAATCATGGAATCACAGAATGGTTGAGGTTGGAAAGGACCCCTGGAGATCATCTAGCCCAATCCCCCTGCTCAAGCAGGGTCACCTAGAGCACGTTGTCCACGACCATGTCCAGTCCAGCTTTAAGTATGTGCAGGGATGGAGACTCCATAAACTTTCTGGGACACCTGGTCCAGCATTTGACCCCCTGCACAGTAAATACTTTTATTTTCCTGTCTTCAGATGGAATTTCATGTATTTTAATCAGTGCCCATTGCCTCATGTCCTGTCAATGGCACCACTGAGAGAAGTCAGTGGCTCCCTCTTCTTCATTCCCTCCTCTCATATTTATACACATGGATAAGATCCCCCTGAGCTTTCTCTTCCCCAGGCAGAACACCCCCAGCAATCTCAGCCTTTCTTCATATGTCAGATGCTCCAATCCCTTAGTCATCTTCACGGTCCTGCACTGGTCTCACTCTAGTAAGTACACATCTTGTGCTGGGGAACCCAGCACTAGATCCAGCTCTCCAGGTGTGGCCTTACTGGTGCTGAGGAGAGGGGAAGGACCACCTCCCTTGAGCTTCTGGCAACACTTGTCCTAATGCAGCCCAGGAGGCTTTTTGGCATTCTTTCCTGCAAGGGCACATTGCTGCCTCATGGTTTGCTTCTTGTCCACAAGGACACCAGATTCCTGGTCTGTAGAGCTGCCTTCTAGCTCATCAGCCCCAGTTTGTACTGGTGTCTGGGGTTATTCCTCCCAAAGTGCAGGACTTTGCACTTACCCTTGTTGAACTGCATGGGGTACCTGTTGGCCCATTTCTCCAGCCTGTCCAGGCCCCTCTGGATGGCAGCAAAACCAGCTGGCGTATTAGCCACTGCTCCCAGTTTTGTGCCATCTGCTATTCCATCATCCAGGTCATGAATGAAGGTGTTAAACATAATTTGTCCCAGTACTGATCTCTGCAGTACACCACTAGTGACTGTCTTCCAACTGGACTTTGTGCTGCTGATAACAATCCTATGACCCCAGCAGTTCAGTCAGTTTTCAGCAGACCTCACTGACCATTTTCCTAGCCTGTGTTTTATCAGTTTTTCTATAAGGATGTTAATGGAGATAGTGTCAAAAACCTTGCTAAAGTTGAACTAAACAACATCCACTGCCCTCCCCTCATCCACCAAGCCAGTCATCTCATCACAGAAGTCTGTCAGACTGGCATGATTTCCCCTTAATAATTGTATGACAGCTAGTCCCCATTACCTCTCTGTCCTTCATGTTTGGAAATGGTTTCTAGGAGGATTTATGCCCATTACCTTCCTAGGTAGGTAGTGAGGTGAGGCTGACCAGCCTGTGGTTCCCTGAATCCTCCTTCTTGCCCTTTCTAAAGGTAGAAGTGATCTAAAATTATCAAGAACAACATTGCAATGACATCATCCAGCTCCCTCAGCACGTATGGGTACACCCCATCAGGTGCCACGGACCTGTGTACGTCCAGTTTGTTATGTGTACTCTAACCTGACTGAACTTCCTCTACAAAGGGTATGTCTTCCTTGCTCCAGATTGTCCTATGAGTCTCAGAGACTTGGGATTGGTGAAGATAAGTCTAACCAGTGAAGACTGAGGCAAAGAAGACATTGTGTACTTCAGCTTTTTCCATGTCTTTTGCCACCAGGTCCGCTGCTGCCATGTGGCAGTGGGTGCACATCCTGCCTACTTTTGTCGTCTTTTTCTCTTGTGTATACTTTAAGAACATGTAACTCCTATCTTTTTCTTAATACAGACATTAAAGCTATTATTTGTTTAGAAGAACTTACTTAGAACTTAGAACAATAAAACTTGATTCATTATACCAAGATCTAGTATTCAAGCAGTCTCAAAGCCTTAGAATTTTGTTAAATTGGGCTGGTTTTATCCTGAATTCTACAAAATCACAAATTCACTCTGTTCAATTTAGCCAAAAAGTTGAAATGACAGAGTCTATATGAAACAAACATTGAGTAACTGCTGATTAAGTGATTTTTAAAGCAATCTAGCTATTGTTTCCAGCTGAAAAGCAATATTAGGGAAAACAAGTATCAGGGATAAGTACTTAAATTTGGCACTGTGGAAGCTAACAGTGCTAAATGAAGCTCTGAGTTAAACTACTGTCTTCTGGACATTTCTCTTTTTTGCTTTAAGGTTGTGTGTAATAATGTGGAAAGAAGGTTTTCAATTTTGTAACAATATACAAGAAAAGACATGATAACTGAAATTTGCACATGGATTTCAACCAAATTATTATCCTTACCAAAATTTAATATTTACCAGTAATTCTTTTCCATATTTAGTCTTCATAATACTTCATAGGGTTAAATTTCTGTCAGCATTCAAGCTCTGATGAAATGGGGATTATATAACAAAGAAATAATTTTTTTTAATTGAACTGTCAAATGAGTCTTATTAATGCAGAGTCTCATCATAGTAATTGCTTAAGAACTAGGCATTAGAACATCTAACATCTTTAAAAGAGTTCACTGTGTTCAAGTTGATGTTGCATAAGTGCCTTCAGAGATAATTTTTACCTCCATACTTATTTCTGACAAGGTAGAAACAGTAGAAGTAGAACACAGTATAGGATAAAAGATCAACAAGAAAAGAGTGGAAAGACAAAATTAACAAATGGGATTTCTAGCATTTAATCTTTCTCTGCAACAGGTTCTAATACCAAATGTAAATCATCTGATTGTTAGATTTTGTCCTTTTGAAATGCCTTAAGGAATGATGATTATCTGGACCAGACTAATGGATATCTCTTGCAATATCCCTGCGGTGACATCTGATAATAGAATGCCTTTGCTCATATACTTGTCATATGCATACTCTTGTTGCAGTAGGTCCACATAAGTTGTGCCACAAACACTCCCCTTTCAAAAAATGGAAAAAGCAAATAGAAAATTAATAGAAAATATATTAAAGATATTTCACAGTCTGCAACTCCATTGACGCCAGAAGAGGCTACAAGTATTTAGAAGGATGTAAACGAAGTCTGGGGGAAATCCAGACACGTGTTGATCAGATTAAAGGGTGGACTTTCTACCATTAAGAAAATATAATGTAAATTCTCTTGTGAAAAAAATTAGTTTGTTCCAATATAGAAAACAGAACTGATTTGGCTAAATGTGAGATTTATTGTTTAAAGCAATCATCAATACTCGTTCTGTCATCAAGAGGTAGTATATCTCTATACAAACCACTCCAGATGAGCTGATGTGTATGATAAGGGTTTTTTAATGGTAATGCCTATCATTACTGTATTTATGACATAAGCCACTCCTATCCTGCAGTAAAAATCATGGGTGATGCTGAGTTTTCTCTTAGTCCTTTTCCAAAGTAGAGCTGGAAGTAAATTAGAGGATGCACCTCAATCCATTGAGCTAGGTATGGAAAAGTAATTGTCCTTTCTTCTTCAATGACTATGGGAAGGTGGCTTTTCAGAAGCACCAGTCAAATGGAAACTGAAGCTTCTTTTTCCCAGTCTCAGCATTTTAAAAACCTGCCTACAATTTGAGTAAATTCAATGGATTATTTTAAGTCACACCCAGAATATCTCTAGAGGAAAGGCAAAATACTGCTTCAAACTGTAAGATCCTGTCACTGGCTGGAAAATTACCCAGTGAGATACAGGCTATTGTGAATTTTGATACTTTTAGTGGGTGGATGATTTCACTTTTACTATATCTAAGAGATGTAATAGTCTTAACATTAATTCTGAAAAAATATGGTTCAGAAAACGGTTCGCGGAAGGTGCCCCACATGACATCCTCTTTTCTTAGGCAGTCTTCCCCATAGAGCAAAATAAAACCCAAAAAACATTGACTTCTCCCACCAAAAACATGAAGCCTTGTTAGGAAGACAGGCAGGCTAACTGACTGAGTTATGGAAAAAGTGAAATTAGTGACTAATCTGAGGAGATGCCTCTCTAATATTTGATGAAAAAAGTAAAATATTTAATATACAAAATAAAATGCGAGTATACAAAATGTATTGCATATCTTAAAAGGGATTGGGTAACTAAGAATACTGCTACAAAGATCCTGTTGTTAAAGCTTGTAGGTAGAAATGGATGTTTCTACTTAAGAAGTCTTATATTGGGTATGAAATTCTGTTTTCAGGGTAGCCTGACTAAAGCATGTTCAGTATTTTTTAGAAAACTGAGGTATGAATGTGTTTGTTAGCTTTCCTATATTTTTATATCTACCAAGACAGAGATAGAAATACTTGTATATGCTGCCTGAAGTAAGAAGTTATATTTAAAATCTTCTAAAACTCACTCAATTTTCTTTTGCATTCATATGCCTTTGTAGGGTTAATCCTGTGATCAGATGGTTTCCTTAGGAGGAGGTCTAGAAGAAGTGTGATTAAGTTAATGCTGTCCTAAAGGGACCCTTTTTTTGAAAAGGAGTATCAGGCAGAGTATTTCTGGAGATGTTAGTAGGAATTTAGCAAATGACCTCAAGGAATTCAGGGACATACACCCAGAGGATATACTTGGGTGAAGAATGCCATTTTTAATCATCTCAATGGCCTGTTCTTTCTCCATGACAAACACTGTCTTGTATTGCTCAATAGGAAAGAAGCAAAATGCTGATTCAAAGATAATTTCCTTAGTCTGTTTTTCTGTTCTTTTCACATCTTTGTTTGTATCCTTCTACCTGCTCCTTCTTCTTTTTCTCATGAAAGAGAGTTATTTATATAACAATATAACAGCTTACGTCAAGACCATGATTGCCTATACCCTTCCTCATATCATGTCTCTAATCTTAGAAGATAATTCTTATCTTCATTCAGCACAGTAAGGCCAGCTTGTTATCTCTGTAAATACACACAAAACTGCTTTCTCGTTCTCCTTTAAATTTCTCTTTAAAACTCTCCTTTGCATTCATGCCTACATCACTCATTTGTCAATGTTGATCTCACATCTCTACTCCAGTGTTTATAGGCACTGCCTTAAGAAGTTGCCAATCTTTTTTTCTGTATTTATACAGCATTTAAACAGTCAGTGCTGATCTGTCACTAGTGTTCCTCAGCCATATGTTGTGAAAGTAATAGCAGTAATAACTTTGTTAGTCTAGTTCCAGAAGTTTGGAGAAGGGTCAGCATTTGACAGGATTTGAGGATTTGAGCAGGCTGATGGTGCGTGGCTGAGAGAAGACCACCTAAACTTGATGTGTTATAATATGTAGTGGAGGGAACAGCAAATATTGCTGAAGAGGCTGGTGGCAATCAGAATTGTTATGAGAGCTATTTCCTTCTAGCCTATTATTTCTGTTATTTATGAGTGCTATTATCTAAGACAGTAAGGGGCAGAGCCTGCCAAGACTTATACCCCGAAGTAGAGCTGCATACAAGCAGTCCCATCAACATCAAATATCTTAGTTACTTATAGCTAAAATATACCAAAAAAGGAAAACAATTACGTTAATGCAATCAAAATGTCCTTTTCATACGCACTTAGAGTTGTTTTATTTCTCAGTTATTAGGAAAAAAAAAGTAAATAGAACGAAATGACAGCAACTTATTTAGAGGTTCATTTATGATCTAATTGTAGCTGGGAACATCCTCATGTTACACTCTGGACGAGTTTTGTCTTAAGTGGGGGCTCTGAAGCTAAAGACAGAAAAGTACACTTAACACAAAGAGTATTTAGCTGTGGCTGCATATCTGGCCCACAGCATTTACCATTCCAGGCAGTGAAATTTTATGGATTAGATTCTCATAAAGTTCTTTACTATGCCTTGTTCACTTGTGATGACAATCAATTTATTCTTTCAAAGACAAAGTCTTGATATACTAATGAAAAATATGTGACTTTAATAAAATACTGATTTCTTCTTATCACAGCTAATTGGGTTGGGCAGAACCTTGCACTGATGTTTCCAAGCAGTTTCGAACTGTATCCCACCGCCATGGAACATCTGTTTGCACTTGACAATGTCAGGTTGCCAGAAGCGCGGTGAAGCTAACTGTGGAACAAGGAACCAGTGTCAGACCCTTTAAGATGCTGGAAGCAGCAGAGTTTTTCTAATTGCTAAGAAATGTAGAATATATATGATAGGAATAACCCAATCTTACATCTTTTGAGGGGGTTCGTATTTATTTGAAAAACTGAAAACAAACTCAGATTAATACCACCTTCACTTGGCTTCTCCTACAGCTCTGCACTATGCAATTTCACACATCTTTCAAGTGGGATTTGTCTGCGATCCTGTTAACCTGGCACTGAAACATTTCTTTTTTTAATTAATTTTATTCCTGTTGAAAAAAATCCTTTCTCTAGCTTGATATCACTAGCACAGGTGGTTATCCACCGTTGTCACTAAGATATATTTTTGTCCACTTCTGTCCCAGAAAGACTATGATCATATCCTGACAGATAAACAATTTTAGGCAGGGAAAAAATAAAAATTAAAAAAGTTCTTCCTAGGAATAAGATATATTTAATTAGCATATTAAATATATATAAAGATAAACAATTTTAGGCAGGGAAAAAATAAAAATTAAAAAAGTTCTTCCTAGGAATAAGATATATTTAATTAGCATATTGCCTATTTACCATTTAACTTTTTACCATTACTTCTGAAATTGATGATAGAATGATTCCTTTTAATTAATTGAATAACTTAGTTATAATTAAGTTCAACAATTCAAATTAATCTATCTGTGATTTTGTGTACAAATTTTCTACATGACCAGCAGGTGAAGTGGGCGCGTTCAAAACTAGGAACAGTCATTTAAACTGGGTCTAGCAGTACAAAAATTATTTTGGATATGTTATAAAGAATTTCTGTCCAGGATATCCCAGCTGACAGCTAACCATAACTAATCAATTGGGGACATCTGCTAAAGAAGATAATATAATCTAGTTTTGTTGATATCATTATAATTTAAAAAATTAAAATTTCACAAGAAGTGAAGGAGTGTGTCATGGTTTAACCCCAACCAGGAACCAAGCCCCACGCAGCCACTCGCTCATTCCCCCATGGTGGGATGGGGAGAGAATGGGAAGAGTAAAAGTGAGGAAATTCATGGTTTGAGATAAAGACAGTTTAATAGGTAAAGCAAAAGCCACACACGCAAGAAAAGCAAAACAAGGAATTCATTCACCGTTCCCCATGGGCAGGCAGGTGTTCAGCCATCTCCAGGGAAGCAGGGCTCCATCACGTGTAATGGTTTCTTGGGACATTACTACAGATGCCATCACTCTGAATGTGCCCCACACCTTCCTTCCTCTTCCCCCAGCTTTATATACCGAGCATGACATCATATGGTATGGAATATCCCTTTGGCCAGCCTGGGCCAGCTGTCCTGGCTGTGTCCCCTCCCAGCTCCCTGAGCACCCCGAGCCTTCTCGTTGGCAGGCCAGCACGAGAAGCTGGACTGTCCTTGAGTGCTCAGCAACAACTCAAAACATCAGCATGTTAACAACACTATTTTCATCCCAAATCCAAAACACAGCCACATACTAACTTCCATGAAGAAAATTAACTCTATTCCAGTTGAAACCAGGACAGAGTGACAATCAGAGACTTCTTAAATACCATAAGGCATTCCGAATTCATATAACAGAATTTGTCACATATCCTTTAAAAAGGACAAAAGAGGAAGAATGGGCCTTTAAGTATGTACACGTCTGCTCTGAACGTTCGTCTTGGTGCTGCAACAAGCAGTCATGCTTGTATGCCATGTTCAAGGCACACTAAGTACCTATTATGGAAAATACACAAACACTTTTGTGATCTGCTTTTGTTGCACCATCACTTCTTGTAGTGAGATCCGAGAGGTCTCTGTGATGATTCGGTAGCCTAAGGGTATGAAATACATGCCACTGTAAGCATTGAATTAGCTTGATTCAACATGGAAGAGTTTACAAAACAAGCAAAGATTTTCTCCCTTTCACATCCAGATCTTGTATCCTCTGCTTCCAGAGACAGGATGTTAAATATTGTTTTTAATCTAATATCCTCCAAAAGTTGTTCTTGAATCAGTGTGATCGTCTGTGCTCCTGAAATCTGTTACATAAATAGTTTTGCAATAAGTTCACTTTCTTTACAGGACTAGAGGTCCTGTAAATCTTATTTCATATTTAATTCTTAAAAATAAAATCCTGGTAATATAAACCATAAGTTGCCTTTTAATGTATTCGCAGTTTTACAGGAAGTTTCATCTATTTAAATGTTGCCTTTGCAGATAAATACAGGTCTATTTTACTAAATAGGTCCATTCAGTAGAACCCTGCATTGATGTGTTCTTCCTTTTTATGATAAAACATTTTGGATTACCTTTTTGCATTTATAAATTTTGAGCGCCCTGTGCAAAGGACAATGTGAATGTTTAGAGGGAGAATCTACTGAATAGCTCACTAGGGTAATTTGCAGTTTATAGGTGTCTGATATTTTACCCAAAAAGTGCAATATTAGTCCTTACCTTCTAAGAAATACTGCCCTGCTTTGGGCAGACTACTATTTTCCTGTCATAAAGAGCTAAGCCTTTGCTGAGGGCATGGGATTTGTTATTCAGAGATTTCTGTGACCACTCCGGTTAATCCCATTCTCCAAACACAGCAGCTTCCCTATATAAACCTAAAATGTGCATTTAATTTATGACTACTTGCAGACTTGGAATTTATTGGATTTACAGAAGAGAAGAATAAAGCCTGTTGTTATCTGTGTCAATCAAAACATTTCTTTGTTAGTAGGATGTGCGCAAAGAGCACTGCTAGTGACAAAATTGTATCTTCAGAGCAGATCCTGTAAAGATTTAAAGCTGGAGTTGTATTCAGAGGTGAGGAAAAAGGACATGGCAGAAATAAAAAACAATAATGTGGTTTAACTTCTTAAAGTTAAAGTATAGACTACAATGAAGTAGAAGATATTCTGTTTTCTTTTGTAGCATTTTCATGCTGATAGCTGTACTGGTTTTCTTGTTTCCTGAATATACAGTCCATGTTGCCAAAAGCTCCATGATAATCAAAATAAATTAAAGGTGAGATATTTCTCTATTACATTTTGCTCCAGACACACATATGACTACAATAAAATAATACATACAGCAGGTATTGATGTTTCATTTATTTCAATGGGATTTGTACCTGACCTCAGTGAAACTGGTTCTTTAGTATCTGTTTCGACTTTCGTATGCAGTGCAATTCACAACCACATGGCTAGTGGACTCTAAAATACCACCAATATGCAGCTATTGTGCAACATATAAATACAGGGTCCAAAACTGACACTGCCACTCTTGCCTCGAGGACTAATTTCGGTGCGATTTTTTTTTTAAATCTACTCCTATATTTTCAAAGTGGCACGGAGAATTCAGCGTTTTACTTTCCAAAGGTACTATTAGTACTAATAGTACCAAAGGTACTATTTTCAAAAGAATAACTGAAAATCACAAGAATATCAAGAAAACAGTTGCAAGTTTTTTCTCCACATGAAAATCTTACTACAGCGTGTTCCCTGTATACTTACGCAAACCCCACAGATGTCTTCATTTTATAATACAGAGATATTTTTAGCCAATCCATCATCCGTGCCTTACTGCACAAAGTAGCTCAACACAGGCTACCACTTGCATGAAACCTTTAAGAAATCTAACAACTGAATCACCACAAGTGTTAATGTTTACATTCACAATCTCATTTGCCTTCCGGCCTTTGCAGATGCTACTGCTAAACTGTTGGATATCCAAAGATGACACGTTAGCACCTGAAAAAGAGTTACACAAAGCAAAGATATTATTTGTGAAGATGTTTATTAGAGGATACCTTTAAGTACTGCAAGACAGAGCTATATGAAGACATCTAAGCTAACTCTAAAAACACATTGTCACTAGGACAAAATGGCATAGTCATTCTAACGTTATATTCTGCCTTGGCCGTTCCATGTCATTTCCCAGCCAAACTAATTTCCTTGGATGCAGTTCCACAGAGGTGTGCACAACTCTCTAGCACTGACTGAATGAGATGGTGCTGTGCAAGCCTGGATATCTCTGTGATGTTCTGCTTTGCTGTGTGGACTGACATACAAGATGAATTTTGGAGGTTTGGTCCACTGTTCAGCTTTTCACAGGACATGACACTTCACAGCTCTTACATGAACTAGCAAGGACTGTAATTATGCAGCTCTGAAAATTAAGAACTTGACAGCCCTAAGGTCACAAAGAGGATGAGAATTCCAGAGGGGTTCTGTGGCAATATTTTTGGGATCCTTTCCAAACAACCCTGAGTATATGACGAATTTTATGAGAAACCAAATAGAACTATGCATATGAATTTGAGAGCCTCTATCATGGGATTAAGAGATGATTAATATGGCAAGCTGAAAAGCTGAGTGAAAGGTTTATTTCCTTTAATTGGTCTAGCTGCACTTGAATAGAGGAGAAATTAGGTGCTTACACAATTCAAAGGCAGATGACAAATGCTAATCCTTACCAAACAGTTGATCTGTCATGGATTTATTTTACATAAGGGCTCTCCTCCCTCTCAAGGATGCTTACTGAACTGCTCAGATATCTAGGGAGGGTGAAAATTGTCTTAGAATGAATACTAGGGTCAATTTTTACATGAAGCTTGTGGTATGCTTTAAGAATCACTGCAGTTTTCTTTGACTAAAAGTATATGAATACAAAACCAGAAAAGATAAATCATTTATAACAGCTTTTAATCCGCAAGTTTATGTAGAGGTATGGTTTAGAGTTTTCTTCTTAGCAGTGATTTAAAGGACTTAAAAATGCACGAGATATGTAAAAGCCCTAAAGAACTGCAAAGATTGAGGTGTGGATAAAAAGAATCTCACATGAAAATCTAGGGCTAGGGAGAAGTTAATTCATCCTATCTAACCAAGGTGCTAAAAGAGAAAATGTGTTTTGGCCTGGGATTCTGCCTTGGGGGTGGGGGAGAAGTTATGTTTTAGGAAATAGTTTTGGCTAGTAGGTAACTTGAAAAATATAAGGCTCTGCTTTCTATGATTCTCAAAAGGAAATAAGGAGTTTTGGGGGGCCAAGAAAGGAAAAGAAAGTCCTCTTTTCAGTTTACTTTCTCTAATACACTGATGGTGATAAGATGCGACATTGAGGGCATAATTTTCTGTCTTTTCAGCCTGCACTTATCAGATCCTTCTTTAACCCTTGTGGTGAGTTGACCTTGGCTGGTCACCCAGCCACTCTATCACTCCACCTCCTCAGCAGGACAGGTGGGGAGAAAAGACAGTGAAGAAGAACTTTGTGGGTTGAGATAAAGGCAGTTTAATAAAGAAAAAGCAAAGGCCATGCACAGAAGCAAAGGAAAACAAAAAGATTTTATTCTCTACTTCCCATCAACAGGCGATGCCACTTCCTGGGAGGTAGGGCTTCAATATGTGAGGCAGTTGCTCCAGAAGAGAAATGCAGCTTTTTTCGCTGAGCACAAAGTCATACGGTATGGAATATCCCTTTGGTCAGTTTGGGTCAGCTGTCCTGGTTATGTCGCCTCCCAAACTCTTGCCCACCCCCAGCCTACTGGCCTTTGGAAGGGACACAGTTTGGAGGGACAGCCTAGATGCTGTGCAAGCGCTGCTCATCAGCAGCCGAAACACTGGTGTGTTACCAACACCATTCTAGATACAAAGCACAGCACTATGAGGACTGTTACGGGGAAAGTTAACCCCATCCCAGCCAGAACCAGTACGCCCCTGCATAATTTGAAGGGCATTTAAAATTTACTTTCAGAAGACTATCTTAGCCATAAATCCTTAAAATTGAAGGAAGAAACATGCTGCTGTCTTCGGGGGGGACAACACAGTCCTAGCTCTGAGAAATATTTATTTGAGTGTTGCTTGTCTGAATGTAAAACCAAATCTGACATTATTCAAATTTACTGTGTTTTGTAACAGATCTCTGATTTCAGCTATTCGTTCTTTATTTCTTTATTTTTTTAAGGCTAAGAGACATCAAATTTTTTTCAGATGCAAAATGGTTCAATAAATTTGCTGATGAATCTGTGGCAACTGCTATTCCCAACTCAACATCCAGCCCCCAGGAGGGCCCTATAGTCCCCAGCAGAAGTGCATTTCCCCTGGTCCTGACAGCTGAAACCAGGGTCTGAAATCATCATCCTGTTGGAAGACTAAAGAACAGTGGATTAATCTCTTCCATAATTCCTAAAAGGGCTGGGGATAAAATACATCCTTTCTTGCTGGCAATCCCAGTAAAAAAATTTCTCAAGTTTTTCAGACTGTGAATGTTTATGGGGAGCCTATTAGTATATAAGGCCTGTATAATTCAATGCACGCCATGTCTATGGTGTTTTTATTATCCACATAGACAAGCCATTAAACAAGTATGGGTATATCCACAAAAGCTTATCATCTCACAGTTGGACCAGTTACACAAGCAACAGGGTAATTAATATTACTTTTTCTAGTACGGTTTTAGAAAATATCCATCTGTCTGAACAAACACAAAAGGCAGATTTACGATGAAAACCTTAAAAGGTAGGTCAGACTTCAGGCTTCTGGACGAGTCACATATCTTGCCATAGAAAACAAATGAAAATGTGGGTGAACACACACAGTGTCTCATTAAAAAGTAATGTACATATACATATATAAAAACCAAAACATATTGCATTACTTAAACTATCTTAAACTACTAAACATTTGCACTGATTGCAAAGGTACTCTGGAATTACATGACAATGGATGGTGAATACAACTCAAGGAAACCGCACACTGCAAACCTTCCTGCATTTTTTACAGTCGTTGCACAGCCTGGTAAAATGCATGCTACCACATCCATCAGCCATTATCAAACCACAGCCACCACATGTTCCCTGACCTCTGGCAGTGGGCATCATTCCCTGCACATCTTCCCAACCTGTCCCATCTGACCCACAAGTTCTGCAAACTCAAGTTTTCTTTGTCTGCTCTGATCCTATCAGGCTTAACTCCTGTTATGACAAATGTGGGCAATTTTATTCTCATTAGTCATATCTAAGATATGGGTAATGTAGTAGTCTCTCACAATATTTCAATGTGAAAACAATGGCTTCTTAATGCCTTGGTTTTTTCAGTATGCAAGTTTCACATGTGAATGGTAAAACATTTTACATGAAAACTAAAACAGGTTCATTTTTTACACTATTCAGAATTCTAACTGCCTATTAAATTGCTAAGTTGAATGTAAGTTAAATTATCCTGTGTAATATTTTATTCACTGATTTGAATTCTCAGTTGTCTCTTAGGGTTAGGACAGAAATGGCAAGAAAATGCTCTAGTATTTTAGATGTCAGAAAGAACTTTTGACATTGTGTGGCTTTAGACCTAACTTGTTTGGTTTTCCTGCTGTTCTTCCTCAAGTTCTCCACATCTTGTTGCAATAACCCAAAACATCCAATACCTCAAAGTATATATATCACTATTTTTTTTGGCTGTCCCTGTGCAAATTCCATCCCATAGGTTTCTATTAGTGCTGGTCCTTGTGAGGTCTTCTAGACTATAAATAAAAAGAATTTGGTCATACTGTGGAACTCTATCTAACCTCTATCTTAAGGTCAAATAAATTAATCTTATTTTAGCCTTGTATGATTTTGACCAACTCTTACATAAAGCATGAATAGTAAATACTTGTTTTTATAAACTTTTCTGGATCTAAATAGTGCTGCTTGATGAGACAGAGGTTTTCTGCCTTGGATGCAATCCCCAAAAAGACAATCCATAAAAATATTTTGCAAGAGTGTCGATAATGTGTTTACACAGTAATTTTTACAAGGAACAAAGCAATCATCAGGGACCATGGACGTGTATCCTGTCTTTGGCCATTTTCCAGACTTCCTATTCACATTAGAAACTTACGAAATATCTGGATGACTGCCCTTTCATTTTACTTTATTTGTATGTTATTCATTTAGACTTACTATTTAACTATGTCCTCACTTTATCTTCAGCTAGAACTCTTATGCTTTCTTTATTTCCCACAAAAAATTTTACAATTACTAGAACACAGACAGATTTCACCTTTCTTTACGGATAGTTGAGGGGTGCTCTAAATGTAAATTCTGTACTATACCCTTTTATCCTTACTTTTATAGAATAAAAAAGAGCAGGTTTTCACAGATGTTTCCACAGTTTCTCTCAAGCTAAATTAATTGACAAAAATAAATAGGAATTAGTAATGCTGATTTTTGCTGCAAGTAACATTTGTACTCAGATCAAATACAACAGTTTGTCCTTTAGTTGTACATATCCCAAACTGCTGTATTTCAGAATATGGCAAAAATTCTAAGCCTTCAAGTTTCCATTTTTGTGTTTCAGCCTGGCTGCATAATGATTTTGGGAAGTCGTGTTCAATAGTTCTGCAAAATATTCTGTATTTGACAGTATCTATCCATATCGTTAAATGGGAAAGAAATGTTTGATTGAATAGCATAACAAGTCTGTGTCTCAGATGAAAATTCCTCATTTTGTTCTATGATAGCTCTCAAAAACCAGAGACTTACTTCAGCTCAAGCATTTTTCACTGGGCTACACTGTCAGTACATCACTAAGCCTCAATATAGTCTTCTCATCAGACAGAGGCTTATTAAAGGTCTGCTGCATGTCTTTTTCTACTGACAGAAGAAGATCCCAACAGGTAGGAGGCTATAGTCAAATGCCTAATTTGGTTATAAGTAAAGGATTCAAAAAGCAGTTCTCTGTTCTTGACAGATCCATTGATTTCCTGAATTTTTGGCACGTTTGTTATGGCAGATGTGCTCAGTAGAACTGTAGGGTATGCTTATAGCTACTTACAGATTTTTGGAATCTGCTGTTTCTGCTAAGTTATTCAGTTTAGAACTGGAAACCCACATTTTATAATAAAACTTGATGACATCTGTCACGGCTTGATTACTTATGTTGAGGTAGTACCTTAATTCCCTCAGTATGAATAAATAACAATATGATAGTTTATGTGTAACGCTGCCATCTATCCAAAGTCTAAAATCATTTTTCTATCAAATCCTGAAACAAAAAAGGCTCCAAATGGGTATAAGGACAAACCTTTTCTCCATGAGGACAGTTGACTGTTGCTTGAGCATTGGAACAGGTTTCCCAGAGAAGTTTGTGCAGTCGTCTTATCGGAGATTTTCAACCTAGTCTGGATAAAGCCCTGAACACTGTGGTTTGACCCTGCTTTGAGAAGGACCTCTTGAGGTCCCTTCCAACCTGAATTTTCCTATGATTCTGTAAGAACTATTTTGTTCCTGATTTAGAGGAATTGGTGTCTTATTTTTGCTCCATGGAAGTTTGAAGTTAATTGCACATCATCTTAATTAGTATTAGCTGATATATCACATCCAATGAACATCTCTATGATTTTAACTGTCAAGTCTTATTTTTTAGATTTAATATCAGAAGAAATGTAAAAATTCAAATAAAATATTAGGATTACTTTCCCCCCCAATCTGTAATTCTTAAACTTTTGTGGTAGATACACCAGTAAAACTTAAATTGCTTGAGCTATGATGAGGAAGTATACAGAAATACCAGAGTTTTATTTATAATCTAGTTTCAGTCTACAATTTTATGGACTTTCCAATGCTAAGTCAAAGTAACAATTATTTACTATCCTTTTATTGTAATTAATAATGCAATGTACTAAGAAGATTAATCATAGAAAGGCAAGATCAAAGTTTAAAAGCAGCCATTACTGTAAAACAACATCCACATGACTTGAGATGTCTCCAGGAACAAGATTGATACGCAGACACAGTGGAATAACAGAGAAGGGAGAGGAAAACTTGTTTTTCTTGATTAACATTTTTAGTACCAACAGTGGTAGAAAGGCACTACTGAAATTCCAAAACATACTGCATTACTGTGTAATCTGAAGGGAAGGGGATAAAAATACATTTGTAGCAGTTCTTCAGAAAGAGAAACTGCAGAGCACTACATATACCATAATTTGTAACAGGTCTGCTTTCATCTACCAGCTCTACCTGTAAATTGCCCAAACTGTCATCTAACTGAGAATCAAACAGAACATATATATAGCTGGCACTGAAGGGCTAGGACTTAGGGTGGATTGTAGGAGTTCAAAGTGTCAGGGAATCAAACACTATTTTTGTATTCATCATGTGACCGAAAGTTCTCTCTAGAGACTGAATTGCTCAAATAATGATGGAGTCCATTAAAACTTCCTGGAATATGAAAAGACTAGACTAGGGCTTTAGGAGGAAATTACTTCAGTTCATGTGAAAAGTAAATTGGACTTATCCAAGATTTTTGTTTCTAATTAAGACAGAACAAAAGGGAAATATATACCAATCATTCACAATGTTAATCTGTTTCATTTTTCATAGTTTAACTATGAAATAAAGAGGAATAAGGCAGTGACTATTATCTTTGTCTAGCTTGAGGCAAATTCTCTTTGTAATCCTAAAATTGCATAACTTCTGAGTACTTCATGTAGAACTGAAATTATTCTGCTGAGTTTAAAAATCATACTTTTAATGCCAGTAGTAATTTAGGATCTATTTTATGGAAGTATTGTTGTGTGGCCAATGCAGATAACTATCTAGCAGATTCCTCAGGCACCTAATGTTCATTGCAAGCTCCATCTGTGAGTACCTGTTTGTTGTACTTATCTGCCAGCAGATGCATCTAATATTAGCATCTAACAGTAACTTTCAGAAGTACCTCCACACAAAAAAAGGAAGGAAAAAAAAAAAAGAAGAAAATGTCCAGTTTATATCAAATTAATCCCATTACTCTAAGTTTGTCAAATGTAATAATTTTTCTGGGCAGTACCCACAGGTAGGCTACACCCAGGTACACTGGGCTTCAAGCTTTAAGTATAACACAACTAAATAAACTACGAATTCTTCTCCTGAAAGGCAGTTAGCTGAGATGGAGCTGGGAACAAGGGCTAAAGCTTTCAACAGCCAAAGTCCCTACAAACTGCTTCATGCAACAGATGTATTCTAAAAGCGTAGGTGTGAAAAGTGTATTTCTGGTATCATTTAAAAGAAAGCAGACAACACAAACATCCCATACAGGATTGATTCAAATCAGAAGTCTTGCTTCTCTTAAAGCCCATATTGATCTTTATGGGGCAACAGTCAGTAAGGTAATGGATGCTATGAACATAATTGCCTACATTCACTCTGAGAGACAAAGACACTGACTACAGTGTCCAGGCAAACTGATCCATTTGCACTTGATCGCCCCAACTGTATATTCATGAAGGACAGGTGATATTTTAAACTATTCTGCTGTCTTAAAGAGCGCTATACACCAACAAGGTAATGATTGTTCTATGGAAATAGGTACAACCTGCACAAAGGGTGTTCTCAGTCTGGTGGTTTATGAAGACTGCCTGCACTGTGGGCTGCTGTGCCTCGTGCTGCACCCTCAGTGGTGGCTCCTCCTGGAGAACAGTGTGACTCTACCCTGCCAGACACAGGTGGACTAGACCTACCAGGTACGCTTCAACCTGTGTGTCTCTACAGACTTGCTAGGAGTTCAACTGGTACCAAGGCAGAAGGCAACATGTCAGTCTGCAGCAAGAATGACAGAATACCACAATCTGTGAGGGCATGGCTAGTTAGTAAACAAACTAGCTTCTCAGTAAAGTGGGCCTGAATTTATGAGGTTTTAGGGAAAGTGATGCTTGTCCCCTGGTTCTTCCCCTCTCTTTCCCCCGCGAGCTGGCTTTCTCTTTCTGGTACAGGACTGGCCTCGGTTCTGCTCAGACAAGCCAGAATGCTGAGGCTGCCCTAAAAACATTCCTGATGCCAGTACTCCAACATGAGAAAGCCATGAGTGGATCCCTTTCCCTAAGCCCTATATGAACTGGGCTAGACTGGGATTCCCTACTGCTGCTTTTGGAGCTACTGGATCTGTCCCAGGCGTACTGCTCCCCCACTGGGAAAGCTCAGGTGGAGTAAAAGCTTAAAGGTAGAACCTAGACCACAGGCATCACTGTATCCTCTGGATCCAGGGATCACACTCCACACTCATTTGCTGGAGGTAGATGTGCAGGGTAGGATTCAGTGTAGAGGTTAAGACATCTACCTTTATGTGTATAGGTACATGACTGTTAGGATTCTATTGATCTGAGCTCTTCTTGCCAGTGGAGAGCTACTCACCCCAGAGGAAACACAAATCAACCATCAGCTGTTTCATTGTGTAAGCTTCACCGGCTGTATGCCAAGATCTCCAGTAAATGCAATTGGAATTTAGAAGAGTAGTGCACATCTGGACATATAAATGTAGGTGTCTTAAACTGGGATAGAATCCCACCCTAAGTTCTTGCAGATGAGCTTTTCTTCCAAAGCTATAATGGACATATTATAAAGAAATCACACAAGCCCAACAAACTATTGAACTATCCCGCACAGCATCCTACAGGATGGCCTGGTAGATTTCTGTGTTCATTAGATGGCAATGATAAAACAGATTCATCTAGAATGAAGATTTATACACAGAACAGAAATCAGAAGTGCTGCACTTCTGCTGATGTTTTTAACTACATACTTTCTGTACAGAAAAGTTGCTGTTACAGTCTATCCTTGTTGAAGCTGCTGTTGCTCCGAATGGACCAGAGTGCTATGTTTTATTCATGTGAGGTAGGTTAGAATGTCTCTAATGGAAAAGGATCAAAAAACTAGTGGAATGGTGGCCAACAAGGAAAATCTATGACAGGTAGGTAAACAATAAGTCATTTTCTATTCACTGTGACTACTATTTTTAAATTATGTTTGTGTTTTTTTATAGCAAAGGTCAGAGAACTATGGTCAGGCTTAATTACATAGGGGCTTTCATAATTTTTCTCCAGATCTAATATGAGGCAGAAAGGAAGCAATCATCTTTCAGACACCAAAATAGATCTCACAATCTCTCAATGACTTGAAAGTTTAGAGATCTCTCTATCATTGTTGGAGATGATCCCACTATGAAAATAACTGCACCAGCGTAGGAATCTTCCTTGAGGAAGATCATAATGGGGTTATCTACATTCTCTGGCACTCCATATGTCAACATCACTCATGATGCTATCAGAAGTAGCAGGTTTGAGACTATGTTTATCAGGACAAACAATTCTAGTATACTTATAATTAAAAGAGCTGTCATCAGAGAAGAAAATCTTGAGACTTACTTGCTGTTACTCCAAGATGATTCAGTTCAAAGTTGCTGTCAGTGAGCCAAGAATCTGTACGTCAGCTCTAACAGAGTTGTCAGCTCCTGGCTCCCAGCAGAGGCTCTTAGGCTACATCTGTATCACAACGTTAAACAACACCAAGCCATGGGCTCTAGCCCAGGTGGAAATTGTCCATGCAGCACATCTAGTACGTAGTAGTACGCTAGTACTAGTACGCTTTCTAGTACTCTGTGGTTCAGGTACTGTTCTCAGCTGGCAGCATGGATGAGGGCAAACTATTTTGCAGGAGGAGACGGATATGAACCTTTTCATGATACTTATTCTCCAGGAAAAAGAAAACACCCCTGTCAGGGCCCTGAGAGCACTAATGGTCCTGATCAACATCACAGCTGTGGGCTCAGAAATTCTATTAAAGCTCAGGCGCAGGTTTGAGTTAGAGGAATGCTGGTCTCAAGTTCAGCCACAGTTATGGCTGGTGATGGGCCTTGTTGATCCAGACACCAACCTGCAGGCTGACTTTCTGCTTTTACCTTGGCCCTGCCTCATCACCATGGATCTGCCAAGTGATTGCTGGACCTGATCCTGACCTGCAGGCTGGCTTCCAGGCTTGACTTTGGAACTACCTCATTGCTGTGCTATAGATCTGGACTGATGGTTGGACCTGGCTGTCCCACATGAGCCCCTGCTGCTCCCAGCCCTCATCACAGAGGCAGCAGCTGGCCTGTGCTGTTCCCTAACAGGCCAGGCAAATTTTATTTACTAGTATGAGTTTAGCTCTGCAGTGCCTGTGCTGCCGGGGTGTCAGATGCCCATCTCCAGCGCTGTTGCTCAGAGCAGTTACTCAGGGGACCGTTCCCTGAGGAGGGAGGGATCCCTGGGCAGTTCCTATGCTGTGCTCTTAAACCAGATGGGGACATCAGCGGTTCCAGGTTCTGGGCCAGCAATGATTTAGTTTGGAAAAGTATTTTAAAAGATACTTTCACTGATGATTTTTTTTTGGGGGGGGTGGATACCGAGCATTTGTGAAGACTTTTGTCAATCTGTTCTGGGTCAAAACTAAGTTTAAAAAAGGAGCCCATGACATATCTGATGTATCTGACCAATGTCAAAGCTGGATATGCAGTCTTCCGTGAAGTAGACTGGTTTTGACTCTCAGTGCTACAAGGGTTTAGTATACTTGCTAGTATGCCTATAGTCACATTTAAGAAAATACTTCTGTGGCATAAGCAGAAGTGTGGGGGAAAAAAAGATATGCTATAGTATAGAGGCATCAGCTGGAGCTTGCAGTGCACACTAACATATGCTCTCAGCCACTGCCACTATGTTTGACTAAAACTTTAACAGGTGATTTTCTATTATATTTCTACAAGACAGCTTCTGTAAGTTTGTTTGCCTGACAGCTGTATTAAAAAATAAGCTTACAAATGCAAGTGCTGGTATGAATATGCAGTGTTAATTTATCTCTCTTATGTAACCCTACAATATATCACTTGTAGATCTGCCCAGACAAAACTTTTATTTGTATAATAGGAATCTGCTTCAAGAGTGGTCCATGACAAGCTCTCTGGGATTTCGTGGTAATTACACTAAAGGCTTCAGCATTAAATGCATCTTAAAATACCAAGCAAGATTTTGTATCTTTTAAGGTATTCTCTTTTAGTAACTACTTTTACAACTCATAAGCAAATAATTTCTTTGACAATTCATCTATAAACCTTTAGTATAACTGGCTATTTGCAAAGTGATGGATTTTACTGGAGATTTTAATTTGGATTTAAGGATTTAAGCAGCCTGGCTTTATATGGCGAATTATGAAAATTGCAAACTCAGTGTCTGGTGCCTGTAAGATGAACAGTTGTCTCTCCAGGAAACCAGGGGACTGCAAATCATCATGCTGTGGGGAAGCCAGTATGGGTTAATCTATTTTTGTTCTGTTGTCCTTTTCCTCTTAAATGAAGTGCTGTCTTTTAAACTGATTTCTGCTCCTGAGTAGGACATATTAATTCAATGGGTGTTAGGCCACTTCCTTTCTTTTTCCCTGAAGACTAGATAGGACTTGAGATTGCTTATTAGTGACCCTAAAATTTGAACCCAGCCCTTGTTCCTATGAAACAAAGCTTAGCAGCATGATGAAATTAAAACCAAAGAAGTATTAATATTATTAGTAAGCCCTTTACTATCTTCAAAATAGTTGCACATGAAAAAAAGGTCGTCTTTTGTCACCAGGGGCTTTTATTTGGTAGACCTGGACACCTCTGCCCTTTGAGTACTTAATTAAGTAATTACATTCATGTCACTCAATTCAGAATGCAGAAAGAAGGTGGCATTACTTACTAGACTTGTTCTCTAGTGTGAAAATGGATTTTTTTTCCGTAGTGCTCACACTTTTGAGGTTAAGGAGTGAGTTTAAATTTTTTCTAAGATACTTGTAAATGAAATCATGGTTGTGATGGCATCGTCTTAACAGTGGTGATTTTAGAGAAATAGCTTCTAAATTATTAGCTTTTTTCCCCAGTTTGAGATTCTTAATGAAACCAACTGTAAATATGCATAATATAAGTGGTTTAGAGGTGTTTTAGGAGGTCAGCTGTGTTCTGGGAAAGGAAGATGTTAAAACAAATGAGTAAGAATCAAGTACTAAGCCTCAGTCTCTTGCTGTAGATGGTAAATGGTATCACATGGAGCTTTTTGTCCTTTTTTTTTCCTCTTTATTAAGGTTTATTAAGACCCCTTTTTGCCTGGAATTTTAGTACCTAACACTAACTTATACATCACGTTATTTTCTAGTCAATGAGTAGTTTCATTTAAGTTACTGAATGGCCATTTAAATGTCTGGTTTGAGCTTTGGTCAGTGTAAAAATACCAGAAAATACCCTCCATAACAGTTTTTCTTGCAAACAGATTAAAAGATATTGTAGACATAGCCTTAGGCTGCAAATTCTTCAAAGCAAAGGATTACAAGTTACTTTGTTTGCATACCTCCTATAGCCCAATAATACATCTAAACACTAAGATGTTTTGAAAAAGTTGGAAACTAGTCCTAAAAGACACCTGCAGAAAGCCATAGTAAATAAAAGAGTGATATTGTTTTATAACTAAGTAATGATGAAGTGATTTATCTTCATTAATTTAAGTAGATAGTGCTAGTTTAGTTTCTAGTGAAAGTTACCAAAAAAATGTGAGAAGCATAATTTCATTGTCTTTTTTAGTACTTCTTCTGTGGAGGTAAAAAATAAAGCATTCATTTTCTGGAAAATAAAAGAAACGCTTTTTCATGTGATGAGACGTAATTACGCAAAATAGAGGGGCACCTTAAATAAATTCCAGTATTGTAAATACTGAGAAACAAGAAAAAAATACTGTTTATTACAACATAAATACTAAGTATAGCATGTGAGCATCCAGTCCTTTCTTCTTTTTGATCCCATTAGTCCCGAGGTATCTAGCCACTCTTGTATTTGCCATCATAAAATACTGTTGTAAAACCCTGTTAGAATGTGTTAATGAAACATACATACTAAGTGCTGGGTCCAGTGCTGGGTTCCCCAGTACAAGAAAGATACGGACTTACTAGAGTGAGTCCAATGCAGGGTCATGAAGATGACTAAGAGATTGGAGCATATGACATATGAGGAGAGGCTCAGATGGCTGTGAGTGTTCAGCCTGGGGAAGAGAAGGCTCAGGGGGACCTTATCCGTGTGTACAATTATGAGAGGAGGGAATGAAGAAGAAGGAGCCACTGACTTCTCTCAGTGGTGCCCACTGACAGGAGAAGAGGCAATAGTGTCGTGGTCTCAGCTGGGCTAGAGTTCATTTTCTTCACAGAAGCTAGTGTGAGGCTATGGTTTGGATCTGGGATGAAAAAGTGTTGATAACATGCTGATGTTTTGAGTTGTTGTTGAGCAGTCATGGACTGTCCAGCTTCTCGTGCTGGCCTGCCAGCAAGAAGGCTGGGGGTGCACGGGAAACTGGGAGGGGACACAGCTGAGACAGCTGACCCAGGCTGGCCAAAGAGATATTCCATACCATATGACATCATGATCAGTATATAAAGCTGGGACGAAGAAGAAGGAAGGAGTGGAGGGACATTTGGAGTTAAGGCATCTGTCTTCCCAAGAAACCATTACGCGTGACAGAGCCCTGCTTCCCTGGAGATGGCTGAACACCTGCCTGCCCATGGGGAGTGGTGAATGAATTACGTGCTTTGCTTTGCTTGTGTGCACGGCTTTTGCTTTCCCGTCTTTATCTCAACCCATGAGTTTTCTCACTTTTACTCGTCCAATTCTCACATGCATCCCACCATGGGGGAGTGAGCAAGTGGCTGCGCGGTGTTTAGTTGCTGGCTGGGGTTAAACCACGACAAATGGACACAGATTAAAATACATGAAATTCCCTCTGAAGATATGAAAACAGTTTTACTGTGCAGGGGGTCAAATGCTGGACCAGGTGTCCCAGAAAGGTTATGGAGTCTCCCTCCCTGCAAAATCTTAAAGCTGGACTGGACACGGTCCTGGACAACCTGCTGTAGATGACCCTGCTTGAGCAGGGGGATTGAACTAGATGATCTCCAGAGGTCCTTTCCAACCTCAACCATTCTGTGATTTTCAAAGCTAAATGATGTATGAGCATCAGCAAAGGCAAGTACCTAAGTGATGTCCTAAGAGTGTTTTGTAGGACCAGTTCCCACCAGAGCCTGCTTTAAGCCACCAAAGTCCTCACCACACTCTAGCAGAACTCTATAGCTGCAGCATGGTGTTTCAATGCATAACTACCCTTGCACTAAGAGGTCAGTTTCTGGTACTGTAACAACAAGACTGAAAAAAATTTAAATTTAAGTCTCATCCTTGTACCTCTTCCTCATCTTTGTACCTCCCCCTTAAATTCACACACATACATGCATGTCTTTGTGTCCTGTTTCCTCCCTGTTCCAGCTGACCTGTTCCAGGTCGTCATTCTCACATGCAACACGTTGAGGAAGGTGGTAGCAGCCACTTCTCCCCTAGTGAATCAGCAGGAGACAGCTGGCAGCTCCCCGGAGAGCTCCAGTGCCTGAGAACAAAAGATCACATTTTTCATGACTGTAGTATGCTATGTGTTACATAACTCAGCTGCTGAATCCTAAGAAATTAAAAAACATGGCAGTTGCCTGAACACAACATTGGTTTTGGGAAATTACAGTTCAAGTACAGTGGAAACTCTGATACTCCCCTATGGCAAATACTCTAGAAAAATTGAGAGTGAAAACAGTCTTTGAAAGCATTTAACAGCTGCAGATAGAGCATAATAGCTCTTTGATCCTGTGTATGATGGGAAAGAGTACCCCTGGGAGCTTAATGCCATCATTTTATGCAAATGTCACGGAAGGAGACTCCACATAGTTAAATTGTTCCATCTCATATACAACATTTATGAAAGCCATCGCTTCTTCATTATCTTCCAGGTGGATAGAGCAGATCATTATATAATAGAAATTAAATCTAAATGTTATCTTTGAGTTTGGAGAACTAGAAGATGATTTGATGAGAGAGAACTGCCTGTGATATTCATAAGCCTGTTTACAAAAAGCTACGGTTGAGAAACAGACTGTAACTAATAATGCAAACCCTAAGACATCGTAAGCTTATGATATATGCCCCATATAAACTGGCAACTGAAAATGTACAAAGACAAAAACTACTCATTTTAACAAAAGAAAAATCTGGGATACGATTTCCATTTTCTTCATGCAATCCTGTTCTGACTGAAATCAGCAGAGAAATTTTTCAAAATGGGCTCTGCAAATAAAAGATCTTTAAAAACATTGTTAACAATGTTTTCAGACAATGCCTTTAAATTAAAGAATAGGTTTTCTCCTACCTTATCCTGAAAAAAAAAAAGGAAGTACTGACTACTGAACCAGTAAATTCAATCTTTTTTTAGGGGCCTCAAGGATGTTTTTATCTTCTTTATCTAAATTAAAAGGTGTTTGTTCGATTTTAACTTTCTGGTCTTTCACAGGGTAAGTTGATTTTAAAACCCCATAAAACCAAAAATGATCATCTGAGAAAACTGTATCTTTAACTTGCAGCAAATGTTTCTAAAGTACAGCTGAATGTTTTTTTACTGTACAGGTAAAAAAGTGTAGGAACAATATGCAGAACCTTTAATGAGACGTATGCATCCAAATACATCTCTGTGTAAACTATTTGTTCAAATTAATTCCAAATAAGAAGGAAAAATGGAAGTTAACTAGAGAGAAAGATGGATACACTATGAAATGCATCATGAGAAATTCTGGGAGAAAAAGTTTAGAGGAAATTTACTCTAAATTGTTTGCTAGTAAAAATAAAGAAAGAAAGTAAATCAACTTCTGCATAAGACACCTTGGTTAAAAACAACTGAGATCATAACATTTTTGGTCCAGTGCTATGCAGCCAAAAAATAAAGCCAATTAAAATATAAAAGTTAAGGGTCAATCCTTATCTTGGACTCAATATTACTAGATTTTTTTTATCTTGCTCTCATGGTTACAAGTTACTGGCTTTGACTTAAATTTAAAAAATAAAGTGGATGTCATTGAAATGTAAGATTTTCACTTTAAACATAAGGATTTGACAGTTATAGATGGTAACTAACAGTTATTTCCAATACGGATTGATCCTGTAGTTTTAATGACAGGCAGCATAGCAAATACAATTCAAAGAGTAGGTTCCACTTGTTACAGTGATAGTAAAGCTTGAGATCATATTGTAGTTAACTAGTATTACCACTTCAGAAATAAAGTATCGTTAGATTTGTTATACTGCTTTCTGCAGGAAGTCTACAGTTTTTATTTATTTACTCATTTTTGTAATAGCAGCGTCATTAGCAGTAGTAGTAAATTCTCCCTTTTGTGGCTCTTACATTAACAAATATAGAAATGAGGAACCGAAGTAGGAAACGTGAATTTGTAAACTGAACTCTGCTCCAGTGGGTCTATTAATGACCTATAAAGCCTTATTCCTATATGATTTGTGATATATATGTCAGTGTTCCCCCCACCACAAGAAGTAACCAGCTCTGCACCTGAGCCATTCTGCAGGACGCCCAGTTCCTTCGCTGTGTTTCCCTCTTATGCTTTGAATTACTGCATACTATGACTGGTGACACGCGTCCAGTTAGTCTGGTTGCTGTATGAACGCTGCTGTGCTGCAGTGATCTCTTTTGTCTCATGTGCCAGAGCACATCAGAGCACAGTAAACCCTTCCTTGGCTCTCCTTCAGAAACCTTTCCAAAAAAGGAAAGAAAAATAAATCGCTCATCTACCCAGCTTTAAATTTTTACAAAGTTTATAGGAACCTGGCATAATTTTGATACCTCTGCCCCTTTGATGAATTTGTTTGCAATTAGACAGCAAGTTCAAGAACTATTGAGAAAGTATTAGTAAGAGATAAACATGCCATCTCCATCATCTTTAACCCAGTGTTCTGAGGGGTTTTTTTGGCTTTTTAAAAAATTACCTTGGTTTCATGAATATTAAATGAATTTATATGAATATGTATTGGGGAAAACATAGGCTGTATTGGGGAAAAAAAAACATTGATCATTTTTCAGTTTTAAAAAATTTGTACTAGGAAACATAATTGATTAATCAATAATAAGAAGATTAAAAAAGAGAGATGAAAGACCAAGTAGGCTTCTCATAGAATAAGTAACAGGCAGCACATCTTTTCACTACCTACTATTAGAAATGTTTGTAAAAAGCATTATTGTTTTTGAAAGATAGGAGATAAGTATTAGGAGAACACTTTTTTCAATTTTTCCCAAAATAAAAGATTTATCTATTACAGAAAGCCCTGACATGATTCACTTTTTACATAATGCTGACAAGCACAGTATGTTTGTTAAGGTAGTGCCTAATAAAAATTCAGATTGAGAGCCAATCCCTGGCAATGCTGGCACACTGCTACAACAGATGTTTCTTACTTTAAGATACCCGAAATGGCTCTTAACTATATCTTAGAACTGAAGAACACAAGGGGCAGAACTTGGCAAGAACAAGGTATTGTGATTCATAAAAATCAAGCTTCATATAAAGACTCCTGAGAAAATGGAATTCTCTCCTTAACTCAGGGATGTCTACTGTCATGGACTGACTTTGTTCTCTCACTCTTACATAAAAAAGGGTTTTGGTGGGATTTATAGTAGTTTTTCCTGCATCTTCTTTTAAATATTTAATCTTAATGTTATTTCATAAACCAAGAATCTCTACTTCACGTTCTGCTGTCAAAAACATACAACTTGGTATAATTTTTGACCCTGAACCTTGCTCCAACAATGGGTAGAAACATTTACTGAGCCATAGATGAAGATTCAGATTTTTCCTATAGGTAATCCTGCTATCCATAGATACAGCTGTACCACTTTTGGGGCTTGAGCTACTAGTTCTGCACAGTGCCTCCCTTAATGAGGAGGACATACCCTACAGCTCTGAGCAACTCTAAGGTCTGATCTGGTGCTCTGTTGAGCCCTGTACAGTTTTAGTTCTCCCCTCTGAATTCCCATCTTTGAGGAATTCCTGGCATCCCTGTCAGGACAGATGATGTCAGTTACTCCATTTCTATACTGCTTAGCACAATGGAGCTCTGTTCTTGGATCTCCCTAGGATGCCACTCTAATACAAACAATAGCATCCTTTTCTGCTCTCTGACTATCTGAACTTCTCTTAGAAATCCAGCAGAGCTGGATACTGATGGCATAACAGACAGAAAAGTCAAAACTCTCTTTGAATTTTGCTTCTTGACATCCTTCTCAAAATTAAATTACTACCTTTAATGGTATGGGCCATGTCTACAAGTCATGCGTCACACTGATTTTCACAGGTTTTTTTTGCAGATCCACCCAGAATGAAAGTATAGAGAAGATTCATTATAGCTTGCACCTTGTTTCCCTTTCAACAAAGGGAGGAGCAGTCATATGAGTAACTGCTGGCAAACACTAGCTTACCTTTCTCATGTTAAAATACCTTTTGCCTACAACCTGAACAAGGTATGTCAAATTACTGCATAGTAAATAATCACTTTCCACTCATCACTTGAAGCGATGCTTTCTCTACTAGTCATTTATTTTCCTCACAAAATGAATAATTAACTGCACAAGTAATACAGCCGCTGTTGCAAGTTCCAAGCTCTTGCAAGTTCTGAGCTTTATGTGAACTTAGCGCGTCCTCAAAACTCTGTAGGATTTCCTCTGGTTTTCTTCTTAATTTTCCTAAACTGAAATGCAAACTGTTGTAAGATTGAATAAATGAAAACAGGCTTACTTTTTGATTTGCAGAAGCCATATGTCAACCCCTTGAAACTACTAGATTTTTATATGGGTTGCTGTCCCTAACAGAGATAACTACAGATGTGGGCCCAAAACATCATTTTAAAACACATTTTAAAAGACAATTCTTTCTGTGTTGGGTAAATGCCACAGGAAAAACAGAAGAGTTCAAGTTTTTGCTGTGTTTTATGAGCACACTGTAGATAATTATTCCTAACTTGAGCAGCAGTCCCTGCCATGTGTTCTTTCAAAAAAGGAACCTTCAAATCGATGGAAAGTGACTGCTGTGGACATAAGGTATGGCTGGAGGTTGAGTGAGCCGATATGCTGCATCTACAAAGCAAGTGGAAAGAAGTAAGGAACTGCCACTGGGTCAAGAGGCCAGAGATGCTTAACCCTTTACAAAAAGATAGTAGCTTGCAAAAGAAAAAGCATGAATTAGAAAGTAATTCTTGTTTTCAATATCCATAGCAGAATTCATAGCTCTATTTATCCCCATGAACCAAGAATTTTATGCAGTGTTTCAACATCTGCTTAAACAGGATTGATAACACCCTCTGCTGCAGGAGGACATGGCCATCTCTAATTGCAAAAACACTTGACAGGTAGAATTGCATGGGCAGAGATAAAGCTCAGGAGGTTTCAGGCAGAGAGTAAATTGTAGGCGTGACACTTGCTTGTGGTCTCTTCAGCCCTGCCATATGCATCAGAGTCCTGTCACAGCTTCTGTTGGTGCTCTCTGAGCACTGGGACAGACAAGTGTTATAGGTGCTTCAGGAGATAAGTCCCAGGGTGGTGGCCAATCTTCCAGTCCCTATGAGGTCATGAACAACATTTTCTCAGGGATGACAATCTGAAGATATGCACTGCATGCTATGCAGAGCCCAGAATGATCAGGAACTTCCAGAGCTGTACAGACTTGGGGGGATAAGCTGTGAGAGTGGTAGAGCTTTTTTAGTCCAGTGAGCATGGTATTTTACCATTATGACTAAAAGTCCACAGGCGTGGTGTTAACCTCATGGTGTAGGAGCTCCAGACTTGCCTGGGCTAGCCTATGGCCTAAGCTGATTTAGCTTGTTTTAGCTATGATAGGTATTACCTAGCAGTCAGGTTTGGTTTAAGTTAGCTTTGGTTTAGAGAGAGGAAGAGTGATTATTCTTTGTAGATTGAACTATCTATGATCATAAAATAAAATCTAGCTTGCAAGAGTGTAAACACAGCGTGCTACCAGACATGCTGAACTAAACAAAAATCACAACGGTCAGTCAGCGGTTACTACAGGAATACAATCTTCTTAAGCCAGTTTAGCTATACAAAGAGAATACAAAACTAAGAAACTGAAATCTTATTAAAATAACAGAACAAATTAAGAGACCCCAAGAACAAGGAGGAAGGAACCCCCTCCTTTTTCCCCAGAAGCATCAAACCCCTGCTGGGATAGAAGTGGGGACATAGACAACTCACTGGCACCATTTCCTGTCTCCTCTGCTTGAGAAAGACTGGCCAGCAACCTTAAGAACCTGGAGGAATGCTGGAAAGTAACACCAGAGGAAATATGTAGAGACTAAGAAATTTTTTCTGTGTAATTAGCTGTATTATAGAGTCTTTCCCATACTAATTTGGACTGTGAATGGTAGTACTATTATTAAATGGTAGTGTTGTGTTAGTATTATTATAACTCTCTGCTTTATTTTGATTAGACTATCAAACTAGATTTAACAAAAAAATCATAGCTCCACATATATAGAATGAGTTTGCTTCTGGCAATAATAAGAATTGGAGTGTTACACTGTGCATGCAGTTTCCAAGTTTGTGCATTAATAATAGCCATCTCCTTTCTATTCATTCAGAATTTAGAAAACCTTCACACCAGCAGAGCCCCACCACCAATCCCCAGGAAAAGGGAACCCACAGGGCTGCATAGCAGCTTGAGCTGACACAAGAAGAGGGAGCACGCAACCAAGGGCAGAGAGAGAGAAACCATTGTTATTTTCTAGTGCTTTATCATATACCTTCACTGAACTTTTCCTTTCCTAAAATATTGTACAAGTACATGCTTTCAAGTCATTGTCTGCAATTGCGAACAACATTCACATCTGCCATGCACAAATTTTTAATTCCTTTATAAATATTGTAGGCCTACAATTATTATATCTCAAATTAGTATCTCCTGTCAGTTTACAGGATTCATTAGATAGACAACCCAGAAAAACATAAAAATTCAGTGGAAGGAAGCTTGACTTCACCTAAAATCAAACAGATCAGAAAACAATAATGATTAGTTACCATATGTAGTGTTGGAATGAGACCTTTTTATGTTCACTTGAATTATGGTAGCTTGATGTGTCCGAGTCTTGAATGTGAATGCAATGTGTCTCATAGTCAGAGAGTTTCTCAAATAACAAAAAAATTTATCATATTTACTGAAAAAAAGATGCACTGCAAGTTCTACCTCTCAGTTCCTCTCCCCTAAAATCTCTTAGTGCTTCCAAAGCCACTAATGGGGAGCTTCAAACCCACCTCTCTATGACTTACTGCAGAGCCCTCTAACACACCAGCCTTTCCACTTTACATGCTGTACCTCATCTCTATTCCTTGATGATGAAATTGCCAGCACAGCATCAGTGGCATTTGATGGGATCACAGATATTGTACCTGCCTAATGAGAATTCTGGGTTTTTCTTTCTGTATCTGCTGTGCTGGCACACTTCAGGCCTTTAATGAAACAAAATAATGAATATCTATAACCACTAATTACATGGACACATAAAAAGAAATAGTCTTTTGAAGCAATTCCTCAACTTTGTTTACTGTTTTGGAACCTCCAAGGAGTCTGACTACTTCTTTTCAGGCTCTATGACCAGTTCACATACCTAAAACACTATTTAGAACTTGCATTAGGCTTGTTAAGGAAGCAGTAAGGTTAGTATGATTTCTATGCTAGGACAAACTCTACAGTCTCTCAGTACCTTTGCTGAGCATGAAGCATGCTCTTGCCTCACAAGAAGACAGTTTTCTTAGTTATTTATCACTTGAAACTAGAATGTAATTTGGACATTTTTGTTTTGTTTTTATAACAGTCAAAATAAAGATAGCAGTTACAGATGCTTATAAAAGACCCATGTAAATATAAAAAGTAATGCAATATTCAACCTGCTCTCATAAAAATAAATGTCCATAGTTTCTTTCCCTCCATTTAAACACAGCTGGCTGTCCGTGTGCATTTAACTGATGCAGCTCTCAGACACCATCCAGCAAAATGTTTTTCTCTGGTACACCATGGTAGCTCCCTAGGAATAATTTCATTTCCCTCTGGTGATCACAGTCACATTCAACTCTTTCCTCCCAGAGCTTATCACCTTTAATTTTCCTGGAGGCCATTCTGGCAGTATCTTTCTGCTAAACAAGGGACAGTGTCACTTGTATGAAGATTTCAATGTCTGTGCACTTGACTTGCCTGCCAATGATTCCTTGAGTTAGGAGTAAAACTTCACTCTCTAGTCTATAGTCATCTACAATTCAGTATAAAGTGCATCCATTCCTTGAAACTTATTATATATTTCAACATCTAATACAAATGTGTGATTAATGTTGAGCCATGTAGCTCTTCACTGGCTCTTGGTGAAGAACATTCGTGATGGCAATCACCTACTTTGTGTCAGATTCAAATGGCCTGGATCTCCTGAAGTACTAATGAGAAACACTGTAATTTAAAAAAAAATCTAGAAAATGTAATAACCAGGGATGTAGAGTAGTAAGAAAAATACATCAGAAAAGACAGATACACACTGAAGGAATACAGATTTTTTCTTGGTGCCAGTTTATGTCATCCTAATGTAGATAGTTCAGACAAGAAATGTTTGCTTCCCTCCACTGGCTACAAGAGGGGATTCGGATAACTAGCACAGATGCAGAAGTCTACAATGTAAGAGTCTAACATGAAGAGAGACCCTGGATATTTCACAAGAGGCTTGTTATTTAAGCATTTTAAAACAGCACTGATTTTTTCCATTTTACACCATTGATAAAAGCTTAGAGAAGAGTAAATAACACTAAATGGTAAAGTAAATGAGATCTCTATTTGCTTTTTAAAAAATCAAATTTAAGATCAACTCACAAAGATACACTCAACTGTAAGTCTCTTACCAAGGATGATCAGTATGTAAGTAGAAAAAACTACATCAGAATGAAATAAAACTTCTGTTCAGTGTTTTTCTTCTATACCGAGTGTAGCTTTTGATGTCTGCCCTTTGTGGTTTGTAAATTGAACGGATCAAATAATATCTGTAAAAATAGAACATGAAACTGAGTTTTTTCCTCTTTGCTAGAAAAGATACTTTAGCAAAAACAAAAAGGAAGCTTCCATAAATATCTTTTTAGAAAGCATTCTCTCTGCGACACCAGAGACGTGTCCTGACGCCAAGAAGGACTTGGAGATAACACTGGATGAAAAGCTGGACATGAGCCGGCAATGTGTGTTCCCAGTCCAGAAGACCAACTGTATCCTGGACTACATCCAAAGAAGCATGGCCAGCAGATCGAGGGAAGTGATTCTGCCCCTCTACTCCACTCTGCTGCAACCCCACCTGGAAAGCACAGGAAAGATATGAACCTGTTGGAGCGGGTCCAGAGGAGGGTCACAAAAATGATCAGAGGGAAGGAACACCTCTCCTGTGAAGACAGGCTGAGAGAGTTGGGGTTGTTCAGTCTGGAGAAGACAAGGCTCCGGGGAGACCTTATTGCAGCCTTCCAGTACTTAAAGGGGGCCTATAGGAAAGATGGGGACAGATGTTTTAGCAGGGCCTGTTGCGATAGGATGAGGGGTAATGGTTTTAAAGTAAAAGAGGGTAGATTCAGGCTAGATATAAGGAAGAAATTTTTCCCAATGAGGGTGGTGAAACACTGGCACAGGTTGCTCAGAGAGGTGGTAGATGCCCCATCCCTGGAAACATTCCAAGTCATGTTGGATGGGGCTCTGAGCAACCTGATCGAGTTGCAAATGTCCCTGTTCATTGCAGAGGGGTTGGACTAGCTGATCTCAAATGTCCCTTTCAACCCAAAGATTCTATGATTCTACGGTAGTGAAAATGTTTTAATAAAATGGGAAGAATGGAATGTTGTGAACTCCAAATGTTGAACCAACACCAGAAGCAGCTCTACTTTTTAATTAGAATCTCATTCACAATAGAAAAAATATATTTAGGAATATTACTACTTGAAGAAACGTGTCAAAGACAGGAAGGAAATATTGATCGGGAAAGTGTGGCTTGATATTCAGTGAATATGTCAGCCAGGATGTGTGAGTATATTTTGAGGTATCATATCAATGGGCTTGACCAATTCTTAGAAAATTGTAGACTAAATCAAATATAAAATTACATTTGACGGTATGCAGTGCAAACACATTGTTTTAGGAGCTGATGAAAAGTTGGGGATTTATCATTGGTGATGGCAGAGGAGGAGAGCAAACTGGATGTATGGGTCCTACATGGATGATTATAAGCCAAAGAACAACACAACTGAGAAACGCAAGTTGAGAGTATGCGTAGATGGGTGTGAGATGCTCGTTTTCTTGGAACTGGGAATCTCAAAATACAATCTGCCCACCTGGATTGAAAAGTAAAGGTGCAACAAATCTGAGGGAAAAGAAAACACTTTTTATGGCTTCTGTCCTTTCCCCTTTCTCGTTTCCTGCTCTGTTTCTATGCAAATTGATGAATACATTTGTCCTAGTTTAAAGTAACCATGGCATATAAACATTACATTCTTTTGATTCTTGGCTCCTGAGCAGAACAGAATTGCTATAATCATTTGTTATGAAATAAAGCAGCTCTCAGACACATATAGCTGTAGTTGCAAATGTAGTCTGTGACTCTTCCATTTTTTAGGCAAGGTTTACATGCCCATGTAGTTAAGTGCTCACAGCTGACTTACTGTGTTTGTAAACCCTGGCAGTTAAAACAGTTTGTCAGTCTGTTTTCTCTACTATTCAGTCAGGTCTGTTAGCTAATCTGGTGTCCCTTTAAATATGTTCTCCTGCTTTTCTATTGTGTGCGCTCTCTAGACTAAAGAGGCATTCAGTATGTTGGCCACAGTCAGTCATGCCTCCGTTACTCCCTTCCAAAGGTACCAACACAGGGTACGAACAGGAGATAAAAGATTTACAGAAAAACGGAGCAGGCTACACCGTCAGGTAAAGTGCTGACCCAGTACAGAACCAAACAGACTGCCACGGGCTGCATAAGGCACCCAGCTCCCATCATTTACACTCAGAGAGATATGCTGAAATACGAAGTATTGAACTGCAGACTACAAGAGACGTTACCGTGAATATCAGTGGACTTTTCCAGGACTCTGAAACACAGGCAAATAGCTGTGTTTTCATTAGTCTTTGTTCTTGCTTATATGGTTGGGAATCTACAGTGATATGAAACCCTGGGATTTCTGGAGACAGTAGACCTCCCTAACACCTATGAAAAGGCAGCCAGGTATGAGTAGCGTATTGATTTTCATGATTTACCTCATTTCTTGGACAATGGCTTTTCCTCAGTTAAGTACAAAGCAGATTAGAGGTTTAGGAGGTGGAATCGGAATTGAACTGTGCTGCAGGAGCAGAAACAAATGGCCTAAGACAGGGAAAGGAAGGAACTCCATAACCTGGTGTTGCTGTTGGAACTACTGCAGTGGGGAAGCACCCTGTTGCGTTCATTTCCCTTACCCTCCACACCTCCTAAGTGAACTACAACTCACTGAGTTTCTGTGGCTCTGCACACATCCAATTGTTTTCAAATAACATCTTAATTTTTAGCCAAAAGCAGAAGTGGTTTGGGATTTATTTACTTCAAAAGAATCCCTTTTTATATATTTATGTATTTATATATATGTATCTATGTATGTATGCATCTGTATATATATATATAGTCAATATACAGTCAATGCATTATGGGCATTGCATATATGTATTTGTGTGTGTGTAGGAATACTATAAATACACACATATATATAATATATACATATATAAAATTTTTATATTTTTTGTATATATATATGTAATGTCTATAGTGCATTGGCTTTTCCCTTTTTCATTTTGCCAGGAATCTTTACAAATAAAATCAACTACACTTTCTGCCATGAGGTTTCCTTGATTTATTGAAAAGTACTAGAATTTCTAGCTGAAGGACTACCTAGTCTGCAAACTTTCAATCTCAATAAAAAATTAGTAGCACTTATCTCGCACTGACTTGTTTTCCTGCCAGAAATAAATGGTTATAACTTTCAGATTTACTAATTTAATTTCAAAACAATCCAGCGGGCATAGGGGGCAGTGAACTCCTTTCGTAAGCTAGAATTAGTATGGAAAAGCTCATTACTGCTAATGTTTTCTAAACCTCACACTATTAAATTCTTTTGAAACGACTGTGAGATGCCATGTTTGACAAGATGTTGCCTTGGTACATCTAGACAATCTAGATTGTCTGAAAACTGTGTTGTCTATATAACATTTACACTTACATACCCTGTCAAACAAGAGTGTTTATTCAACAAAATTTACAAATATATTAATGAAATGCAAAAAAATTTGAAGTGAATACCAAAAGTATAAATTTAAGACAGAAGCAATGAAATAATATTCCTCTATCAGAATTAATACATCCTCTATCATAGACTAGATAAAACTAGAACAGTTTTTCTATTTACTACTTAAAAAGGTTTGTTACAATTTTTGTTAACTAAATTTTAGCATCCATTATTTCAAAGTAGCTACTCAGTCATTTTGACATTTCAGATTCCCAGTCTACAATTTGTCCATATGATATCTAACACAGCAGGAGACAGAAAATCACAGCAGTGGACAGAAAATATTATTATGGGAAATTAAAATAGTTAGTTCCATCTAAAAAGTAAGCCAGAGTGAGTAGTCGCTCTTAACAGATGATCCCTGAGGGCATACGCTGAAAGAAAAATATGTAGTTAGAAAAACTTTCCAGAGTGTCATATACATGCATATTTACTGTTATGGCTGACTTTTCTGACGTAAAATAAACCTGTTAATGAACACTTCCTTTATCCATTGTTTCCTGATATGAATGCAACAGAAGTCCTTTCCTGCTTCTGTAGAAGAGATAAGAGAAGCAGCATCATACCAAAATCAGTTTGCAATGAACTTTTACAAAAGCATTCCTCTTTGCTCTCCTTTGCAAAACTACATAATTACAGTCTTTTTCCTATGATGTTTTTTTCTACAGATTAATGACAGACAAATTCAGGTGACTTTGCAAGCAGTTTTAGGAGTGGGATCCCCAGAGGGATCTGGACAAAGTTAAGAAGTGGGCCTGTGTGATTCTCAGGAGGTTCAAAAAGGCCAAGTGCAAGGTCCTGCATCTGGGTTGAGGCAAACCCCAGTATCAATATAGGCTCAGAGCAGCCCTGCCAAGAAGGACTTGGGGGTAACACTGGATGAAAAACTGGACATGAGCCGGCAATGTGCACTCACAGCCCAGAACACCAACTGTATCCTGGGCTGCATCAAAAGAAGCGTGGTCAGCAGGTCGAGGGAGGGGATTCTGCCTCTACTCCGCTCTGCTGCGACCCCACCCAAGTCCTGCGTCCAGCTCTGGAGCTCTCAGCACAGGAAAGATATGGGCCTGTTGGAGTGGGTCCAGAGGAGGGCCACGAAGAAGATCAGAGGGATGGAAAACCTTTTCCTATGAAGAAAGGCTGAGAGAGTTGGGGTTGTTCAGTCTGGAAAAGAGAAAGCTCTTGGAAGACCTCATTGAGGCCTTTCGGTACTGAAAAGGGGCCTATAAGAAAAATGGGGACAATTTTTTAGCAGGCCCTGTTGTATTAGGACAAGGACTAATGGTTTTAAACTGAAAGAGTATAAATTTAGACTAGATGTAAGAAAGAAATTTTATACAGTGAGGGTGGTGAAACACTGGAACAGGTTGACCAGAGAAGTTCCAAAGCAGTTTTCCAGATTGTGCCCCATCCCTGGAAACATTCCACATCAGGTTGGACAGGGATCTGATCTAGTTGCAGGTGTCCCTTCCAACCCAAACTACTCTATGATTCTATGATATGATACTTCTAATATGTAAGCCCTAGTGATGTGCCTGAGATGTCCAAGCAGTTCAAATGTTTCTCGTTTATGCATGATGTACATACTTAATTTAAGCCAAAAGAGAAAAGAAGATCATGCAAAGATCTAACAGCATAGAAGTTGGCCTCTTCCCTCCAAGCAACCATGTAAAATACAGCTTATTTGAATTTAGCAAGTAGTAAGCAATATATGACCAAAACCCAACATATGACCAAGAAAACAATATATGCTGAGATCATGCAGTAGCTATATTCTTATGGCATTTTCTTTACATTGTGGATCACCTACTTAAAAAGAAACAATCATCAGGCAAATCTTTTTCCTAATGAATAATACAACATACACCATTAATTTTTAATAGCGGAATTCAATTTTAACATAGACAATATGGAAGCTCATATTTATCCACAAAAACACATTGCTGAGAAGGTCTGTCAGTGCTTGTACCAGCAATTGTTTGAATGGCAGGGCTGGCCCATTGTAAAACACCTGCAACCAAGCCCGAAGATCTATCACATGGAAAGGAGGAGCTGTCAGGCTTAGTTAAATTTGACATTCTGCTTCATTTACCTCCTCTCTGACCATTGCAACTTTTTAACAAAACATCAGTGTCTGAAACCCTGTTGGGTTTGGAGACATCGGGTCTCCAAAGCTAAACCGCTTTAAAGATCGTTTCCAATAGCATATCTTTGCTTGCCAGGCTAGCATAGCACCAACAACCATGAGCACTTAAATAATACAGAGCTTTAAATACTTCTAAAATTCTTCAGTCAGCCTCTGAGACACCTTATGCTGCCATCTGGACTTGAAAAATTCCTTTGGTTATGAGTATTGACAAGAGATGGCAAGGTCATTTGTTCTAACATTACCATGTTAGTAATGGTAGTTTACTACCCCCAAGTCCTGGGGCTTACATGTCTTAAATTGATGTTTCTTCCCAGGAAAAAGTGCAGAATAAGCGTTTCTTATCCTCACCAGTTGAACATATAAAACATATCAATGACTCCTTTCCTTTATGTGTCTAACTAGGGTGGATGTATAACAACTCCCTTAATGTTTCACAGTGTCTGGCAAACATTGACTCCTACCATATGGATCACCTGCATCATTCTTGTGAAATACAATACTTATATAGGCTTTTTAAAGTCTTACCTGTCCATTTCTATTTTTTTGAATTCCCAGTTCTTCTTGAATAACATGTCAGCATTTGGCAGCATGTTAATCTGTGCTATTCCATAGCAACCATGCTAAATATGGATCAGTGTCTGACTGCATTGTTTTTCAGAATGCATTTTATTAGGCTGATTACTTTTTTTCCCACCAGCCTATGTCATTGGGTTATAAGGACTAACATTTATATATCTAAATCCATATTTCACTGTAAACTGCCTAAATCATGCCTGCATCTCTCAACAAATACACCCCTGTGAATATACTGCGGCTGAAAAAAACACATTATCTGATGTTTATCCAATAGGAGGAAAATAATGTAATGTAAATGAATAATTTGTCTGGTGAATGCAAACCTGTTTATACATATTTGCTTTATTTACTCACACTTTGGGGTATATATAAAACACAAAGTTTCCTCAACACTGCTGTTTTTATGGATTAATGTAATACTGGAGGGTGTGTGGGATAGGAGTAGGAACATGGCATGCACAGACACTGTACAAGCTTGCAACCTCTCTCTCCACCAAACAGAGAATGGTTAGTTCTGTATGGTATTAACTGGGGTGCAGGGAAGGCCAGTTTTCTCAAATAATTTAGGAGTTGCTGTCTGGAGGCTGTCAAGCAAACCACTCCAGAAAACTTTTGAATTCTTCTGGCCTGCACAGTGATCTGCTTGGAAGACTCCTATAGGATATAGTCCTGCAGAGAAGAGGGTTCTAGAAGAGCTAGGTGATTTTCAGGGATCATCTCCTACAAGCTCAAGAATGGTCTGTCCTGATGAGTAAGAAATCAAGCAGGGGTGGCAGGAGGCAAGGAGCTCCTGAAAAAAATCCAAACTTAAAAAGGAAATATACAAGTGGAAGCAGGGTCAGGTCACAGAGAAGGAATACAAAGACACTGTCCAGTTGTGCAGGAATGCTGTTAGCAAATGCCCAACAGGAGTTGAATCGCATAATGGACATGAAGGGCAACATGAAAGGCTTCTACAAATAGATAAGCAGCAAAAGTAAGACAAGGGAAAACACAGGCTCATGGCTGAAAGGGGTGGGACACCCAGTGACAACGGACATAGAAAAGAATGAAGTATGCAATGTCTTCATCGGCTTGGTCTTTACCACTTAGGTTAACCTTCAGTAATACCAGCGCCCTGAGACAAGTGAGAAAATCAGGAGCAAAGAGGACACCCCTGGTAGATAAACAACAGTTTAGGGAGCATTTAAATGAACTGCACATACTTAAGTCCATGGGTCCTGGTGGGATGCAGCCATGAGTCCGCTGGGAGCTGGCAGATGCCACTGTGAGGCCACTTTCGATTAGTTTTGAAAGGTCATGGCAACAGGGAGAGGTTACTGAAGACTGGAAGAAAGAAAATGTTACTTCAAGAAGGGCAAGAACTGGGTCTCAGGGAACTGTAGGCTGGTCAGTCTCACCTCAGTCTCTGCCTAGGAGCATGATGGAGATAAAACCTCCTGGAAACCATTTCCAGGCACATGAAGGACAAAAAGAGGATGGGGAGTATTCAGTACAGATTTATGAAGGGGAAATCATGCCTTACCTACCTGGTAGACTTCTACAATGAGATGACTGACTTGGTAGATGTGGAGGGAGCAGTCAATGTTGTTTACCTTGACTTCATTAAGGCTTTTGACAGTCTCCTATAGTATTGTTAATGACAAACAGATGAATTATGGGCTAGGCAAATGTACAGTGAGGTGGACAGAAAACTAGCTGAACTGCTGGACTCAAAGTTTTGGGATCAGCAATAGTTGGAGTCAAGTCACTAGTGATGCACCCCAGGGGCCAATACTAGGACAAATTCTGTTTAACATCTTCATTAATGACCTGGACAATGGAGCAGGGTGTACCCTCAGCAAGTTTGCTGATGACACAAAACTGGGATCAGTGGTTGATACACCAGAATGTTGTGCTGCCAATCAGAGGGACCTGGACAAGCTGGAGAAATGGGCCAACAGGAACCTCATGAAGTTCAACAAAAGCAAATGCACCTGGGGAGGAATAATCCCAGGCACCAATACAAACTGGGGCTGATAAGCTAGAAAGCAACTTTCCAGAGAAGGCCGAGGGGGTCCTGATGGGCACGAAGTTGGACAGGAGCCAGCAATGCACCATGCAGGAGAGAATGCCAAAAGCCTCCCGGGCTGCATTAGGTAAAGTATTGCCAGCAAGTCAAGGGAGGTGATCCTCCTCTCCTGCTCAGCACTGGTGAGGCCATGCCTGGAGTGCAGCATCCAGTTCTGTGTTCCCCAGTACAAGAGACATGAACTTGTTGGAGTGAGTCCCATGCAGGGCCATGAAGGTAATTAAAGGATTGGAGCACCTGACATATGAAGAGAGTCTGAGAGAGCTGGGAGTGTTCAGCCTGGGGAAGAGAAGGCTCAAGAGGATCTTACCAATGTCTACAAATATCGGGGTGGAGTGGAAGGGGGCAATGAGGAAGTCATACTTTTAGTCATGGTGCTCAGTTAAAGGGCACAAACACTGGACCAAGTTGCCCATGGAGGTCGTGGAGTTTTTATCCTTGCAGATACTCAAAATCAGACTGGACACAGTCCTGGGAAACCTGCTCTAGATGGCCCTTCTTGAGAAGCGGGGATGGACTAGATGATCTCCAGAGGTCCCTTCCAACATCAACTATTCTGTTATTCTGTGATTATTTGGTGTTAGGGGTTGTAAGCATACCATCCTGTTCAACGTTTTCTGATAGTTTCAATCATTCTCCAGAGTATCTTAAATTGAACACTAGATTGGGCAGTTCATATCCTACTTCGTCTGGCTATATTCTTTGTTTGGTTTAGGTTAAAACAGACTGCTGTAAAAAATAACCTTGTACTTTGCTTAATTGCACTTTTTGCAAATTTTGTAAAGATTGTGTCTGCAACCTACATTCATTTTCCGTCTCATTTTAAATAGCAGCAGCAAGTGGTTTATAGTCAGTTTCATCCAGTCTTAGTTAAAGACATGGAACTTTCTTAAATGCATCAAGTTCATAGAATCATAGAATAGTTTGGGTTGGAAAGGACCTTTTAAGTTCATCTCGTCCAACCTCCCTGCAATGAGCAGGGACATCTTTAACTAGAGCTGATTGCTTAGAGCCCTATCCAACCTGACCTGGAATGTTTCCAGGGATGGGTCGTCTACCACCTCTCTGGGCAACCTGGTCCAGTGTTTCACCACCCTCATTGTGAAAAATTTCTTCCTTATATCTAGTGTAAATCTACCCTCTGTTTGAACAGTTAGATGTTCAAACCTATTATATACATCTTTACGTATTTGACGGTACTGAAGCAGAGTAGGAGTGATATGACCAAGTCCTAACAAGCAAAATGTAAGGAAGAAGAATCAGGTCTATTCTTTTCCATTTTCTCAAAGGCCAGGTTGTCCAACATAGATACAGACATTTTCAGAGCAGGTTTCAAAATACAATAATAAATATCTTGGGATTAATTATACTTTCAATTTTCATTAGAGCTCAAATTACATAAATCTCCAAATTTGATCTCACTTCTTTAGAATAGAACTATATCCCTCCTTGGAAGTACCTGTGGAGAACTAAATTTTGTGCTTCAATCCAAGCAATTGAGGAATTCAACTTTTGTAAGTTTTCATTTTCTAAGAGTCTTTAACTGCATCACATGTCTGTGGGGAAACACTGCTCAACAGCATTTGCAAGATGCTGGGTTAAGCAACAAAAATGAATAAAAATTTCCGGGTATAATCTGTTGTTCCCATGGACGCTCCCTTTGCCAGTTAGAGCAGATACCTTGGTGGTGATCTCAGCTGTGCTGTGATCTACATATACATGTCCTGTGTTAATTTCTTCCAGCTCCCTTTTGTTCTCTATTAAGGGTTTCTCTGTTCTCTGGGAGACATTTTTAAACTACTTAATTGTTCTGGACCTCTGAACCCTCAGATGAGGATATCCTCCTGACAATAGCACAAACCTTGGTGCATGGCCAGTCTAGTAACAGCAGCTCTTTTCCTTTGCATTACAATATAACACTCTAAATTTGTTATTCATCAATGTACATATTTCACATGCTCCTTTAGGAGGAATGTGCATCCTCCACCTTCTATTGTTTTGATTTTTTGATATATCAATAGATCAAGCTGCTCTCTCCTGTACTCTTTCATTCATTTTGATTTCCATGGTTTGAAAACTTTTTTTTTTTATTTTAGGGATTAATTCCAAATCTTCTAGTAATCTACCCCTCTCTAAACTTCTCCACAGTGAATAACAAAACCAGGAGAAAGGAAGCCTCTCTAAAGGAGACTGTGTATATAAAGGTGTCATGGGTAGGTATCTGGTCCACCATGGGTGTCCATGGGCTGCAGGGGGACAATCTGTGTCATCATGTTCTTCACCACAGGCTGCAGGGAGTATCTGTTCTGGTGCTTGGAGCACCTCAATCCCCTCCTTCTTCACTGGCCTTAGTGTCTGCATAGATGGTTCTCTTACATATTCTCACTCCTGTCAGCTGCTCTTTTGCAGTGTGTTTTACCCTTTCTTAAATATGTTATCACAGAGGTGTTACCAACATCACTGACTGGCTCAGCTTTGGCCAGTGACAGGTCTATCTTGGACTCAGCTGGAGCTGGCCCTGACCAATATGGGGGCAGTTTCTGGCATCTTCTCACAGATGCCATCCCTGCAGCCGCCCTCCACTACCAAAACCTTGCCACATAAACCAAATACATTGGGGCACAAAACAGAACCTGCATGTCTAGACAGTCACTTCGGACTTCAGCTTGCATATGCCCTGTTAACTCCCAAATAGAGGGTTCTACCTTGAAAATATTTGTACTTGGTCAGATCCAAGCCATAATTCTGTCTTCCATGAGCCTTGGTCAGTACTGCTTGTGTTTGCCAAGTCTATCATATTCAGACATCAGTCTCTTCTGCCAGAGTTAACTGAAACTTTGTGAACTCGGTCCCTTTGCAACCTAATAATGGTATATGAACAGAGGTGTGTAAAATATAAGGTAAAGCTGATAGCCTTCATTGGAGTCAGACATGAAAGTTCTACTTGTCCTACAATTCAAAATGTTTTGATTCTCAGACGAGCTAAAATTGAAATTGGAAGTGACAATAGGGACATGCTTTGTATTTAAACAACAAAGGCAATGTTAACTTTTAGAACAGAGAACTAGGTACCAAATAAACTAACTGCGTCTTTAAAGATGCCAAACACAATTCTAGGAAGTTTATCAAAAGTATCCATTTTTAAAAACAATTAGGTATGGAACATCAAAGAAAACAAATCTTGCCAAGATTGTAATTAACTTCTGAAAATAATGAAACCTGTGTTCCATTTAGGCATTTTTAATTTGCCTGTTGCCATGCTATTAAACCTAACAAATATATTCACATCCATATACTTGTCTATGAAGTGTGCTTCTGCATAAGCAATGTAGCTGTGTCATGCCTGTATGTATTTTCAAAATATCTCATACTTTCTAAATTATTTGGATTAATTTCCACATGGAAGCTGTACTTTCATTTCAGTTGTCCCATATGAAGAAATTTGTTCTTTAAAGGGGAAACCATAAGACATTCTTCAATCTCTGCAATGACTCTATTCTCCGTTCTCTAAAAATATCTGTTCTCTTACATTGACAGTAATGGGACCTTGCTAACACAGCTTCTAGACAACTTCCTGAAAGAAAATTACTATTATATTTGAAGTAGTACTACTACTACTTGCTACTAATATCATTATACTAAAAAATGGCTGTGTTATTAAGCAAGTTTTTTATTTTTTCTGAGAGAAACAGAGCCTTAGTTTCATTTGCAGCGAGGCCCAATAACCAAATTATAAACCAGTATAACAACTAACTACAGGTTAATAGAAATATTAAATTAGTCCATATTTAATTAAATATTAATTCAATTTAATTAAGGTTTTGTAAGAAGAGGCTCAAATTGTAATGCTTAGGTAATAGTTATTAAAAATGAAATATTTTTGAAGGAGAAAAGATAAAGCATTCATTAGCACAGAAATAGAGCTGTGCAATCTACCTTTTACTCAGCCTTGGCTAGGTGCATTCATTTAGCTATTCCTCTGTATAATCTGCCACAGTAACACCTAAATGAAAAAATAAAGAAGAATATTTAAGCTTACAAATTCTTTGTTTCCTATAATCATATTGCCTTTGGTCATCATTAATGCTTAAGTGCTTTTTTAAAAAAAAAATCTTAATTTTTCTTCTCCCAGAAAACAAACAAACAACAAAAAAACCCTGTAATATTTCTTCATTCTGAAACATTTATTATTATAAGGAAATGTCATGTTTTGCCAAAAAGCTTAATAAAGACCAGTGAGTGCACAAGATAAGAATTTAGCAATGTCAAGAATAATAATTAATGTCCTCCCTTACAAAAGGAACCAATAATGAGTAAAGTGGTTTTAGTTTTTTTAATGATTTTCCTGTGATTTGGTTTTGGTAATAATTAGTCAAAATCCTGAAACTAATGTTCTTCCTATCTTTTCCTTCGTATTTCCATGCCACCTTCTTTTATTCTGTTCTCATAATGTTCAGTAAGCCAGCATTTGAATGTGAAAAGGTGATTTAGAGTTTTTCTCTTCCTCTCATCTGCACCGGCAGTTGCAATTCTTTTTGTGTCATTTTCTAATTAAAACCAATTATGTCAGAGTGTAGCTCTTCTGATAAACATCATATATCTTTTATATGTCCAAGAGAATTGAGTTCATGCAATAACTGATTCTAGCAGTTCTAGCATTTCAATTTAAATTACTGTTCAGAAAAACTTATATCTTCAGCTTTTAAAAAGTATTACTAACTTTCAGCGTAGGATTTTTTTTTAACAAGAACTTCAGTTGTAATTCTGATTAAATCCCTCCTATTTGATGTGATTATTTCTGTTCCTAACACATCCAATGATCAACATTTACAAAGAGGAACAGCGGGTAAGATGGTGAAATACAAAGAAAATAAAAAGCAACATAAAATCCCAGCACCCCAAAATAAGAATTTTTGTAGATATATTTAGTACAGTGTTTAAGACCAGAAATTTGAAAGGTATTTTTATTTCAAATCTTGGGAAAGCAAAATGATCTTTCATTCACTAAAAATAAAAAGAAACCACCATCTACTGCATAATTAAAATGTAATGCAAAACAGTTTCGACTCTGTTGTCAATCTGCTTATCTCTTAAAGATTGTTATATGCAAGCACAACACAGTCTCCTGTAAGAATTTAGAGACTCAACATACTGGAATTACTGAAGTCCCCTGTCTACTACAGGCCACCTGATCAAGGGGAGTCTATTGATGAAGCCTTCTTACTCCAGCTGCAGGAGGCATCACGCTCGCAGGAGCTTGTCCTGCTGGGGGACTTCAACCACCCCGACATCTGCTGGAAAAGTAGCACAGTGAGCTGTAGGCAATCCAGGAGACTCCTGGAGTGCATGGAGGAAAACTTCCTATGACAGGTAACAGACAGCCCTGCCAGAGGGGATGCCATACTGGACCTGCTGGTCACCAACGCATGTGAGCTAATTGGTGACATCAAGACTGGATGCAACCTGGGCTGCAGTGATCATGCACTGGCGGAGTTCACAGTCCTGAGAGATATGGGGCAGGCGAAGAGTAAAGTCAGAACCCTGAAATTTAGGAAACCAGAATTCCAGCTCTTCAGGGAGTTAGTCAATAGGAACCCCTGGGAAACCGCCCTCAGCGACAAGGGAGCAGAACAGAGCTGGCGGATATTTAAGGACACTTTCCATAAAGCACAAAAACTCTTGATCCCCAGGTGTAAGAAATCAGGGAAGGAAGGCAAGAGACTGGCACGGCTGAGTTGAGACCTGCTGGGCGAACTAGAGGGCGAGAAGGAAATGCACAGGCAGTGGAAGCAGGGACAGGTATCCTGGGAAGAGTAGAGGGACACTGCCCAGTTGTATAGGGATGAGGTCAGGAGGGCCAAGGAGAGGCTGGAGCTGAACTTGGAAAGGGATGCAGAGAAAAATAAGGGCTTCTACGGGTATGTCAGCCAGAAAAGGAAGGTCAAAGAATGTGTAAACCCCCTGATAAGCAATGCTGACAGACTGGTACAACAGATGAGGTACTCAACAACTCCTTTGCCTCAGCCTTCACTGGCAGTGTCTCTTCCCACACCTCTCGAGGGGATGGACTGCAGTATGGGTTCTGGAGGAGCAAAGTCCCTCCCACTGTAAGAGAAGACCAGGTTTGAGACCACCTGAGGAACCTGAACATACACAAGTCTATGGGACCTGACGAGATGCATCCCAGAGTCCTGAGCTAATTGGCTGATGTCATTGTCAAGCCACTCTCATCATATTTGAAAAGGCATGCCAGTCAGATGAAGACCTTGGAGACTGGAAAAAGGGAAACATTGCACCCATTTTTAAAAAAGGTAGCAAGGAGGACCCTGGGAACTACTGATCTGTCAGCCTCACCTCTATGCCTGGGAAGATCATGGAACAGATCATCCTAGAAGCTCTGCCAAGGCACATGGAGGACAGGGAGGTGATTCAAGACAGCAAGTATGGCTTCACCAAGGGCAAGTCCTGCCTGACCAACCTAGTGGACTTCTATGATGGAATAACTACATCAGTGGACAAGGGAAGAGCTGCCTTGATATGGTCCTCCACAACATCCTTCTCTCTACATTGGAGACATGTTGATTTGATGGGTGGACTGTTCAGTGGATGAGGAATTGGTTGGATGGTCACATCCAGAGGGTAGTGGTCAATGGCCTAACGTCCAGATGGAGATCAGTGATGAGTAGTGTCCCTCAGGGGTCCATACTGGGACCAGTACTCTTTCATATCTTCATCAGTGACATAGACAGCGGGATCGAGTGCACCCTCAGCAAGTTTGCAGATGACACCAAGCTGAGTGGTGTGGTTGACATGCCTAAGGGATGGGATGCCATCCAGAGGGACTTGGACAAGCTTGAGAAATGGGCCCATGTGAACCTCATGAGGTTCGACAAGGTCAAGGACAGGGTCCTGCACCTGGGTCAGGGCAACCATTGGTATTAATACAGGATGGGGGATGAAGGCATTGAGAGCAGCCTTGCTGAGAAGGACTTGGGGGTAACACTGGATGAAAAGCTGGACATGAGCTGGCAATATGTGTTTTGCAGCCCAGAAGACCAACTGTATCCTGAGCTGCATCCAAAGAAGTGTGACCAGCAGGTCGAGGGAGGTGATTCTGCCTCTCTACTCAGCTCTGCTGTGACCCCACCTGGAGTCCTGTGTCCTGCTCTGGAGCAGCTCAGCACAGGAAAGACATGGACCTCTTGGACCGGGTCCAGAGGAGGGTCACAAAAATGATCAGAGGGAAGGAACACCTCTCCTGTGAGGACAGGCTGAGAGAGTTGGGGTTGTTCAGCCTGGAGAAGACAAGGCTCCGGGGAGACCTTATTGCAGCCTGCCAGGACTTAAAGGAGGCTTATAGGAAAGATGGGGACAGACTTTTTAGCAGGGCCTGTTGCGATAGGATGAGGGGTGATGGTTTTAAACTAAATGAGGGTAGATTCAGACTAGATCTAAGGAAGAAATTTTTCCCAATGAGGGTGGTGAAACACTGGACCAGGTTGCCCAGAGAGGTGTCAGTTACCCCATCCCTGGAAACATTCCAGGTCAGGTTGGACGGGGCTCTGAGCAACCTGGCCTAGTTAAAGATGCCCCTGCTCATTGCAAGGGGGTTGGATGAGATGATCTTTAAAGGTCCCTTCCAACCCAAACTATTCTGTGATTCTATGATTTTCTTGGTAAAGAAACCACACTGGGCTCAGCACTCAGATGTGTGGCACAGCCAGGGAGCCTGGGTCTCAGCTCTTCACCTCCAGCCTCCCGCAGATGTGCCCGAAACAGCCATTCGCTTCCCATATGGAGGCACCTTCCCCCTTTCCTTCAGACATCAGGGAAGTGGAGGAGACTAAACTGCTCTCTGTGTCCACTCCAAACTACCCTGAAGTGGAGCATTAAGTTAAACTGCTGCAAGAGAGACAGGCAGCTTCCTTATGATTGACCTGTCTGTAAAGGCAACTAGGCACCGCGACAGATAACCAAGGGAGGATGTATAACTCAACTACTATGCATTTTTAAGCACAGATTGGAAAAACTTCTGTTAGCAGCTTATATATTACTGGTTCTGCCTTAGGGAAAAGGACTACGCTAGTTACTGTCTCAGGAGTCCTTACAGAATACTTTCTATGACTCAGTGTAGCTCACATATCATTAATTATTTCAAATGTGGCTATTTAAATAATCCCCAAAAAACCCTGTTCATTTGAGAAGTCACAGTGAATAAAGATTTCCAACTGAATTTTTTATTTTTTTTAAATTATTGTATAAAATAGCTATACCTAAGATATGCAAACACACATAATCAAATATGTGAAAATATACGTGGATATCTGTTTTTCAGTGATTTTAATCATTAAATTCACAGAGATGATCAACTGTGTCCAGAAAAAATGAAAGGTAGCACCGATGTGCTGATGTAATTGGAACTGACATTCTTCTTGTTAGAAGAAAACTGTAGATAATGCTTGCAGAATACTAGACAAATAAAAAGCTTTTGACAAACAAACAAAATTAATTGAATTCAAATTATCAAACTGAAGTGAATGTAATTTTTTTTTTTTTAAGTAAGTTTTATAGTTTCAGTAGAGGTTTTGGAGTTTCAGAGAGTTTCACTTTAAAAATTCAATAAAAAACATAGAAGGCAAATTGGAATCTTAGAAATAAGAACTTGAAATTATTTTCAGCCTGCCTCCAATTTTGTATCGTATTTCTTGGCGCTCAGTATGTTCCCTGTATTGAGCATATCTGTAAACTTCCTGAAGTTAATGTAACTGTTTACATGCTTAGTTAATGAGGGTTCATACATACCTTCTTAAATTGTGGCCTACAAGAAGTAGCTGTCATTAGAACTGTTTGCAGACTACTACATTTCTGTTTACTGCAGGCATAATTCACCATTCACTAAAATACACAGCCCCCAATGACCCTTCTAATAATCAGATAAATTCCTGAGTCCTTTAGAATATAAAGTTTAGAGAAACTGGAGGAGTATTTGTAATACCATTTTCCCTTGAAATTTCTAAGAAACTAATTTATCCTCACAGTGTTAACACAATTTGGTATTAATGCGCTGCATTAATGGATTCCTCACTGACAGGTATGAGTCAAATGTGATTTCTATCCCTGCTCCAATGATGGCTTAACGTGAAATACTGAAGCATTCCTTGAATGAAAACATTGGTCTACTTTGTGGTAAGTGAATGTAGTAACCAACTGACTCACCATGATTCAAACAATACTTTCTTGCAGGAGAAGTAGAACACTGCTGGCAAGAAAGGTGAAGAACACTAGCAAGAAAGGTAGGTATTTTTTTCCTATCCCTTCTGTTCCCTCTGTTTGCAAGTCCTAATGTTTTAAATACTGTGGGGCTGAAATTTGTTTGTTGGTGAAAGGGAAAAAGACCGTGACAAGTTAGAGAATAGCTTGAGTCCACGTGTTGGCCATGGCACTAGAGCAGAGAAAGTTATCAAAAGAGTCTGGCTCTGTACCCAGCTGAGACTGGGAGAAATTAGCAGTTTGCTCCTCTTTATACCTTGTAGACAGACACAATCCTTGGATCATGACCTCAAAGTTAATGTCTCAAACTAGTATCTGAGCAATATTTAACATCATTTGGTACTTGACTGAGGATTTGTGTTTGTATGCTTCACACCAGATGAATGTGGAACACTAAATTCATCAACCCGTTTCAACTTTTCTTGTTTTGAATGTTATCTTTTGATACCAGAAAATTATGCCTGCTGGCCTCTCATCATTAATTAAGATTTCATAAAGAATGTATTTTGTTTCCCTAAGAAAATTTACCTTGTATAGAATTCTTGTCATGGTTAAAAGCACCACAGAACAATGCCAGGAAAAATCAGTCCATTTAGATTTCTAGCAAGACTAGGTATACAGTGGATGGCATTGAGAAAGTTGCCTAAACTCTATCTGCACTTTTTAGATCAGTAAGACAGACTGACATATGTACATATCACAAAAACTAAGCAAATTAAATGCATAGTTACTGCTACTGGCAGTAATTTCAGGGTTGCTTTTCAGTTAAAACTTCGGATCAGTATTTCAGTCAGTGCACAGATTCTGTTACCAGAGCATTAGGAAATGCTTTATAATAAATGTATATCCTATGTTCTGATTTTGTTTAACATCAATATCAATTGATTTAATGGCCTGTGCAGGAACTTTACCTCATCTCAAAAGTCTACCAAATTCACTGTCTATTTTAAGTTGAAATTATTAGCTTGAGTCAACAATAATCAATAGGCTTTAGATGTGACACAAAAGTTTTAAAACTGTACAGAATACAGAGTAGAAATCCAGCTGGATTACTTTTGTTGTTTGATGTACTTAATTTCTTCAGTGCCCAACAACCAAATACATTACAATAAATAGGAGTTCAAAAATTTTGAAAAATACTTCTGGAAGAAAAATCAGACCAGAACGTTTAAGACAGAGGCAGAATTAAATGAAGAATACCACATGCAGAATCTGTAGAAAAAGCAAGATCTGAACACAAAGTTGTGTATTTGCTGAAGTAAGATTTGGATCCACTTACAAAAAATGTAATGAAATTATAGTTAGTTAAAAGAAAAGATTGCTCTATCCAAAAGTTGAAATAAGATGAGAACAGCCAAAGAAATGGGTATTTTTCAAATTCATGTAGCAAAACCTTTTGAAGAATGAAACTAATCTTCTATCATTTCTGAATTTCTACTCAAAGAGGGTAGGTATACATGGTCCATAGTGACTCAGAAGATAAATATCTATCAAAAAAGAAAAGAGTCTCATCTGCAAAACTTTGAATTTCACATCTGTTGGGAGCTGAATCAAAACAAATCCTGTCATGCAATGAGTGTTTCCTGTAAAAGTGCAGTATGAGCCAGGTTCTCTCTTACAAATGTCATCTATATGCACTACGTATGGCTACACCCTGCCCTCAGGGTCTGCTGTCAGTTATCAGGCAGTGGGATAAAAAGAGGGAGGCATTTTGATGGTAAGCATCAGGTAATTTTGTCCCCCAAATTGGTACAAATAAAGAAAAAAAAGAGAAAACAAAGGCAGGCCACGCCAACAAAAAAAAAAGGAATGCCAGCTGGTCTGCTAAAAATATTTTCTGAAAATAGTTTGGGGATTGGGTCTACTGGGAGCAGGACAGGGAGCATTCACTCCTCACCTACATAGCTTTAAGGGACGCAACACAAAGACAAGTAAACTACACACACCTCTTAAGGACAGCTACTTTACTATTAAAAAAAGGAAAAAGTTTAAATAAATCCAAATAAATTTGAACACAGGCACAAAAAACCCCAAAGTCTTGGTTATTACTTCTATGACATTTTATGAATGTCCAGTTCACAGAGATCTTTCAACAGACATTACCGTTTCAGGACTTCAGAACAAGAATTAATCTGATTTCCTGCAAATAAGAGAAAATCAAAGTTTATTTCTCCATAACCTACAGCAGGTCCTGCTTAAATGCAGCAATTAAAAAGCTTGTAGCATTAAAAGCTAACTTCAGTCTCATTTAAAAGTTATTAATAGAAAAATTAAAGCTATACACCTTTAACAGCACTTAGTTGAACTCCGTATCATCCATAAGTCAGACTCAGTAAAGTTAGTATGTTCCAGATACTCCATTAAACTAAAGGTTGATTTTTGGTACTGTATCATGGCTTCTTTCTTCCTTTCAGGCATTTTACTACTGCTTATAGCTTGCTAATGAAAACCAATCTTGGTGCTGAAAGTACATGAGCTAAGATTGTACGCTACAGTAAATTAGAAATCAGAAAGCAAAACCAGAAATTCATTCTTCTTCTTTTTCGATGGTGTTATCAAAGGTGGAAGGTCTTTCTGGGACTTAGTTACACACAGATAATAGCCTCCAATATTTTTCAGTTTTCAAGACTGTAACTGGAATAAGCTTTACTGTCTTCTTGACTTCATTTTTTTAATACAAAATCCTCTGCTGCAGAAAATATTATTTTGCTTTTTTGCAGTGGGAATAAATAAATCGTCCTTAATGTTAATGTTTTAGCTATTTTTTGTTTCATTCAGAAATTTTCTGGGGTATTCTTTTAATTCTGTTAAGATGTAATAGTAATTAAAACTTTATTTGGACCAAATAATAAATATATTTTTTTATGTAATAAATTAGAAAGTCTTTGATTTTTTTTTTTGTTAGTGGTAATCAATTATAGTACCTTAGTATCTTCCTATATTTGCACATGATACACTCATTTTCACATAAAAGAGGTATCAGGCTTGTATTACACAAAGGCTTACATTTAAATACTTGTAAATAAACATAATAATAACATTGAGTTTCAGAGAAGGAAAAGAGGAATAACTAAATACTGGTTAATAACGCTATTTTTCTCTTTAACTCACTACATAGAAAGTACTGGAGAATATAATGGGTTTACCTCAAAAGAAACTGAGCTATGATTTCATGTGACTACTAAAATCAAAACTGCATAAGCACAGAACAGAATGAAAAGAAGTGATGCATCAGTCTGTTACCTATATTCACAGATAGAAGCTTGTTTGTCCATTTAACCGTAGTTCCTGAAATGGAAATTTTTTCTAAATGTTTCTTAACTTTTACCAGTTACATGATTGACATTTTTATTTTTTCATATTTGCATCATAATGCATCACTGTATTTTAATGCATACTTAAAATTAAATCTTGCCAATGACCTAAATCTGCATGACTCTGAAACTCCAACTTTCTGCTTTTGGGTTTCTTCAGGACTAACAGACTTTAGGAGAAGGTTGAAAGGTTGAGGAGCATTAGGGAGGCTGAACAGGAGATAGACTGGTGGAGTCAGGCTCTTCTCTCCTTGAAACTGAATTGGGAGCACCCACCAGAGAGCACCCAGGATCAAGGGGCCTCTGTATCCTGCCCTTGTCAAGCCAAAGGCAGAAGCCTAAACGAAAAGAGTGAGTGGAGGCAAGTCCATGGTAAGGGCAGCAGGCAAAATCCCCTCTTGCCCACCTTGCACCCCCAAGTGCCTCTGAGCAACAGGTACGAGGCTCTGGTTGAGAAAGAACAGCCAAATGAGGATGTGGACGATGGGCAAGCTGCACCAGAGTTGCCTACACAGTCAGACAGGCCTACTGCCTGTATCACCACCACACACAAAAGGGAAAAAAAAAAGGGTTGTGGTTGTAGTTGTAGGTGACTCTGCTCTTAGGGGAACAGAGGGTCCAGTATGCCATGTAGACCCTCCTCACAGGGAGGTCTGCTGTCTCCCTGGAGCCCGGGTTAAGGATGTCACTAGGGAACTTCCTAGTTTAGTGAGGTCCACAGATTCATGCCCACTACTGATTTTCCATGTGGGTGGAGAAGAAACAGCAATTTGTAGTCCACGAACAATTAAGAGAGAGTTTAGGGCCTTGGGACAGTTAGTGAGAGAATCTGGGGCGCAGGTTATTTTTTTTCCCACCTCCCAGTTGAAAGCAGTGACACTGGAAGGAACAGGAAGATGCAATCCATCAACACACGGCTCCGTGGCTGGTGTTACCACCACAATTTTGGGTTTTTTGATAATGGGATAGCATATGCGGTGCCAGGAATGCTGGCATCAAACGGGAGACACCTCTCTCAAAGGGGGAAGAGGGTCTTTGCCCAAGAGATAGTGGGGCTGATTGACAGGGCTTTAAACTAGATGTGAAGGGGGAGGGTGATAATAATATCAAGATCCTGTGACAATCAATCAACTCCCTTCCTGAAACACCTGTACACCAACGCACGCAGCATGGGGTATAAATAGGAAGAACTAGAGATCTGGGTGCGGTTCACAGGGCCATGATACCATTGCAATCATGGAGACATGGTGAGATAACTCGCATGACTGGAACGTTGTCATGGATGGCTACATCCTGTTTAGGAAAGATAGGCCAGGAAGGCGAGGTGGTGGTGTTGCTCTTTATGTACGTAAACAACTGGAATGTATTGAGCTCTGTCTAGGGGGGGATGAAGTACCTGTTGAAAGTTTATGGGTAAGAATCAAGGAGCAGGCTAACATGGCTGATATTGTTGTGGGTGTTCACTATAGACCACCAGACCAAGAAGAAGAAGTAGATGAAGCCTTCTACAAACAACTAGAAGCAGCCTCGAAATCACATGCCCTGGTGCTTATGGGTGACTTCAATCACCCAGATATTTGTTGGAAAGGCCACACAGCCAGGCACACACAATCCAGAAGGCTCCTGCAGTGCATTGACGACAACTTTCTGACACAGGTGGTGGAGGAGCCAATGAGGAGAGGTGTGCTGCTGGACCTTGTATTAACAAACAAGGAAGGACTCATTGGGGATGTAAAGGTTGGGGGTAGCCTTGGCTGTAGTGATCATGACATGGTGGAGTTCAGTATCGTACAAGGAAGAAGCAGGGTGATAAGTAAGATTGTGACCCTGGACTTCAGGAGGGCTAACTTTGTCCTCTTCAAAGACCTACTTGGAGGTATCCCATGGGCTAGGACTCTAGAAGGTAGGGGAGCCCAAGAGAATTGGTTAATATTCAAGCACCACTTCCTCAAAGCTCAAGATCGGTGCATTCCTTTAAGTAAGAAATCAAGTAGAGGAGGCAGAAGACCACCACGGATGAGCAAGGAACTGTTGGAAAAACTTGTACGGAAGAAAGGAGTTTACAGTAGGTGGAAAAAGGGGCTAGTCACTTGGGAGGACTATAGGAATGTTCTCAGGATATGCAGTGATGCAACAAGGAAGTCCAAGGCCCCCTTGGAACTAAATCTGGCAAAGGAAGTAAATGAGAACAAGAAGGGCTTCTTCAAGTATATCAGTGGTAAAAGGAAGACTAGGGAAAATGTCAGACCTTTGGTGAATGAATTGGGAGCCCTGGTGACAGAGGAAGCAGAGAACACAGAGTTACTGAATGTCTTTTTCACTTTACTGCTAAGACTACTCCTTAGGAACCCCAGACCCTGGAGATAAGTCAAAAAGCCTGGGGAGAGGAAGATTCTCCACTGGTCGACGATGTTTGGGTTAGAGATCATTTGGCTGAACTGAACACTCACAGATCCATGGGCTCTGATGGGATGCACCTGCGAGTGCTGAGGGAGCTTGCTGATGTTGCTGCAACATCTCTCTCATCATTTTTGAAAAATCATGGAGAACGGGAGCGGTGCCTGAGGACTGGAGGAAAGCCAATGTCACCCCAGTCTTCAAAAAGGGCAAGAAGGAAGACCCGGGAAATTATAGACCTGTCAGCCTCACCTCCATCCCTGGGAAGGCGATGGAACAGCTCCTTCTGGAGGCCATCTCTAGGCACATGGATGAAAAGAAAGTTACCAGGAGTAGTCAGCATGGATTCACCAAGAGGAGATCATGCTTGACCAATCTGATAGCCTTCTATGGTGGAGTGACTAGCTGGATAGAGGAAGGGAGAGCAGTGGATGTGGTTTACGTTGACTTCAGTAAGGCTTTTGACACTGTCTCCCATAACATCCTCATAGTGAAGCTCAGGAAGTATGGGCTGGATGAGTGGACTGTGAGTTGGATCAAGAACTGGTTAAGCAACAGAGCTCCAAGGGTTGTGATCAGCGGCACACAGTCCAGTTGGAGGCCTGTAGCTAGTGGCGTTTCCCAGGGATCAGTACTGGGTCCGGTTTTATTCAACATCTTCATCAATGACCTAGATGAAGGGTTGGAATGTACCCTCAGCAAGTTTGCTGATGATACAAAACTGGGCGGAGTGGCTGATACACCAGGAGGCTGTGCTGCCATTCTACAGGATCTGGACAGACTGGAGAGTTGGGCAGAGGGGAACCTTGTGAAATTTAACAAGGACAAGTGTAGAGTTCTGCACCTGGGGAGGAACAACCCCATGCACCAGTACAGGTTAGGGGTTGACCTGCTAGAAAGCAGCTCCATGGAGACGGACCTTGGAGTCCTGGTAAACAGTAAGTTATCCATGGGACAGCAATGTGCCCTGGTGGCCAAGAGGGCCAATGGTATCCTGGGGTGCATTAAGAAGAGTGTGACCAGCAGGTCGAGAGATATTATCCTCCTCCTCTACTCTGCGCTGGTGAGGCCTCATCTGGAGTATTGTGTCCAGTTCTGAGCTCTCCAGTTCAAGAGAGACAGGGAACTTTTGGAGAGAGTCCAACAGAGGACTATGAGGATGATTAAGGGACTGGAACATCTCGTATGAGGAAAGGCTGAGAGACCTGGGGCTGTTTAGTCTGGAGAAGAGAAGGCTGAGGTGGGACCTTATCAATGTCCGTAAATCTCTGAAGGGTGGCTGTCAGGAAGATGGAGCCAGTCTCTTTTCAGTAGTGCCCAGTGACAGGACGAGGGGCAATGGGCATAAACTGCAGCACAGGAAGTTCCACTTCAACATGAGGAAAAACTTCTTTACTGTGAGGGTGACGGAGCACTGGAACAGGCTGCCCAGAGAGGCTGTGGAGTCTCCTTCTCTGGAGACCTTCAAAACCCGACTGGACGCGTTCCTGTGCAACCTGCCTTAGGAGATCCTGCCTTGGCATCGGACCAGATGATCTTCAGAGGTCACTTCCAACCCCTACCATTTTGTGATTCTGTGAAGAACGTAACCGAAACTACTGAACCTGTTACAAAGACAACAGGTATTTTCATCTGCAAGCAAAAGATGGGCTTGACATTACCAAGATACCATGTGAAATACTGCAATCATAAGTGTTTTTCTGGGTAGCACCGACAAACTAGCATGTGTGCCTTCAAACTACGCTTCAGTTAAAGCACCTTTAGAATTTGGATTTATGACTTAGTGTTATCTTTCAGTGAAGGTAAAACGTATTCACACATGGTATTTCTAATAAGGATATAAATCCCCTGAAATCAGGATTCTGCTTTGACAGAATTTGTTTACTTTTTGAAAATACTTTCCAGTAAATTGGGAGATTTTGGCCCAGACTCGCTTCATTGTGTGTTCTTGGCTACTTCACTGCTAAGAGAATTAGGCAATCTCCTAAGATCACATTTACAAGGTCATTTACAAGATTATTCACAAGGTCAGTTACCAGGTCATTACAAGATTGGTGGCCACACTGCTTCCAGCAATGCAGCTTTTCTGAACTTGCTGCGCATCTACCAAAAATTCTGGCAGATTTTCCCTATCCCAGTGAGACTCCTGTGTTGACATCCCCCAAAATTAATTGAACCCTTCAAAAGTTCATTTGAACAAAACACAGTAAAGCTCTATAAATCGTCTTTTTCAACAATGCTCTACTTAAGAATAATTATTACCCATTCTGCTGTCAAATCACTCCAAATGTGACTCTTAGGAATATCATAAATAATTTTCTTAATGTCCCTTGATAAAATTAGCTCTCATTTTAAACATAATTTTTCTGAAGCATAGGAGTTATTTTTAAACAATCTATATACAAATTTGTCTTGTACAACGGGATTATTTGTTACAATTGAGATGACATTTTTTATTCATTGATTTTCCTAAGTGTGTCATCTACCACTTCGTGTGCAGCAGCAGTAGTCCAGTAAGAACCAAACAGAATATTTTACAATCTTTCTTTAGAGTACATGCATAATAGCTTCTGTTCTCTGACATATACACCCTCATCACTACCACCAAGAAAGAAAATGCACTGATCTGATACTGCCAGTGAAGAAATTTAAAATGTTCATCTAAAACTGGACTCAGCAGTAAAGAAGCAACATACTTAGCAAAGGAAATAAATGTGAAAATTTCCCATTGCCATTTTAATATGCTTTGGTTTGCAGTGCAGTCCCAGTCTCACAAATCAGACAAGTCCATAAAGACACCCAAATGCATATGCAAGCTGAGACTTGAGATGCATGGATGCATGAAGAGACTCATGTGCCTGAACATGTCCTACTGTTCAATATCTCACAGCATGACCGGACAGATTACAAACATGGCAGCTGTGCATGTAGGTCTACGTCCTCTCTTTATACAGAAGGTTGAGGAAAAAGACCTTTCTTAAAGAGAGGTTTAGACAACTGTTGACACTAAATCTCAAACTGAGTCACTGGCAATAATGTTTAGCCACCAAATTTTGCCTCATTCAGCTGGACTGCAGGCTTTGATCACTTCTCAAATGGCACCTGTCTGATACAGTTAGACTAGAAGATTTCATTGCTTAGACACATCTCACCAGGACATTGCTTCACAGGTTCGACACAGATCAGATCTACCATCTACCTCCCATACCAGCTTCCCATTACAAAAAAACAAACATCAGCAACATGCAGGAGTTCATCATTCTTTTTCTATAGCCTATAGGGGCAGACCACCTAAAACTGCCTAAAACCCAGAACAAGTAACTCTGCTCCTGTGGCAAGAGGAAATTGTCATGAGGCAAGATAGGTTCTCAGTCTACTCAAATAAGGATACACACTTGTCAGCTGACCTGAAATCCTGGAGTAAATTCCTCTAGGAGGTAGGACCTGATCTGAAGACAAGGCTCACTTATACAATCACAATTTTATTTTTTTTTAAACATACTATCTCTTTTGACTTTAAAAATGAAGAGCAGTACTTTCATAGCAAGCTTCTTGACTATGTTGCTTGTCCTGAAAAGGAAAAAATAAACAACGTAATTATCATTTGTCAGATTGTTTAAAGCAATACTGGCAAGCAGTAAGGTACTGTGAGTATATCAGAGCTCTTGTCTGTAAGTATACAGGAATATATACCCTTTTCTAAACTTAACATGAAAGAATTATGGAATATGGGGAAATAAAAGAAAAAAAATAAAACATAGATGTAGCCAAAACATATGAAGGCTTAGAAGTTTCACAAGCTAACATTTGATCAATAGTTACTGACACCAATAGAGACAAAACAGAGATTTCTTTGGAATTTTATTAATTGTTCCTTAAGTCCATTGTGAGTAGAACAATTCTATCTTCTAAAATTCATTGAAGGCAAAAGTCTTAACAACTTCATTTTTTGTAGAAGTATTAAAGTCTTCAATGCAAGTTATGTACACAATATCTACACAGAATTCAGTTTTGCTCAGCATAAAAAGATAATTTGGGCTTCATTTAGTTTACTAGCTAGCATATCAAGGATAAGCCAACTAGAAAAGATTCCATCAAAAATATTTATGGAGTGCAGTATTTCATACTAACTTTTTAACCTATTTGACATTAAAAACTAAGAATTTTTATTTTAGTCATGTAAAAGTGCAATAAGGAAGAAAATCAAAGGTCACATCTTCAGTCTTTGCTTCTGATCATACAAAAGAAGCCTAGTGTTTATTTTAACAACCTGAGATCTTATAGACCTACTACAAAAATGATCTGGTATACAATCAGAAGTGCTGACCTCTACAAATGCAGAACAAAAGCTTAATCTCCAGTAAAGTCAAATAAACATAGGGATTATAAAGATACTCTGAAGAGTTTAAATTTCTGCAGATGAACTTTTGTTCTGAAATATGTAGTATTAGCAGCATTAATTATTAACGGGCTAACTGTAACAAATTATAAATCAACATATTTTCAGGACTCATCTTTCAGGTCTCTTTGGAAAGTATTCCTCAGATTCTCAGTCTATTAGAAGGATTCATTTCTGAGATGTACCTCTACATATACAGAAAACTATGTGTAGCAATATTAAAGGTTTTTAAAATATTCTCCTTTTTATATATTGCTGTCAGCAAAGATCCCACCTGATGAAGCTTAGGCCTACAGTTTTGTGATTAAGCTTGTCAAAATTATACTCCCTCCATCATCTTTTCTTCCATATATATTAAAAATACAAATTTTTTTAAATCTCATGCCAAATTTAATCTTCGAGACGGATTTTATTTCAAAGTTAAATGAATTAATTGCTGACTCTAACTTACAAGTATTTGCATAGTCAGATTGTTATAAACCCACATGAGCTTCTCTGGGAATAATGTGTTTTCATATGTATAAGATATTACAGACTAAAAAATCCAAACAAACACTGTGATTTAATAGCAGAACAGTTTACATGTATGTAAGAGTTATAGAAGAGGAGATTTAACTCCAGGACCTCCTCTCCTTTCAAGTCCTCTTGCTCCAAATTCCACACAATTTGCTGCTTCATCTGATTTCACTTATCTTTCTGTGTGATATCCTTACACAAGGTACCTGAAAAATATATGTGAAAATTCCTATCATTAAAGGAATACTTCTATTTAAATAGTATTATTTCCAACTGTAATTACTCAAGAGGAAGAAAAGAGCAATGAAAGTGTAAGTAGAAACGCAGTTTCCATTTTTCATGTTATCAATTTGTTTACATAGTAAAATATGAGGTATCTGTGGGAATAGCTGTGACTGTCTTCAGAGATCTTTTTTGGAAATGCTATTTGAATAGGGAATACAGTGAAAAATCTACATTAGCCATACAAAAATCCACTTAATCAAACTCATCTCTTGCACAATACTTACGCTACTCAAATATTACAATGATTTTTTTTGTAGTTTATTTTATTACTAAGTTGAGTAACGTGTCAGGTTGAGAAATACTGTAACAAAACTTAGGACAGGTTACATGGCTCTCATTCTCTCATTGTGAGACAAAGGCAGGTTATGAATCTGCAACACATTATTTGATTGGAAACTGCCACTTTCAGCAGAGCATTAGATTCCTTTCATTTACTGTGGAATGAAAACATGGGCACAAGCAATTATTGGGGTGCAGGTAGTACATCGCAAAAAAATCCGTAACTTGCCTCACAGCTAATTGTATGTGGCCACTAGAAATCTTTCTGAAAATTTCAAACGGCGCTTCCTACAGGATCTGGTGCAATGTGCTTTTTGCCTTAAAAGAAAAGAATGCAGAAAAGAGACAAAAAGGTAATTTAACAGTGCTATGAAAAATAACACACAGAGGCACAGACTGTCCTAAGAAACTCATTAAAATGTATGAATAACAATGTGGTAAAACAGCCAGAAAACTTTTATATAAATTTAAGTTATATAACAGGTATATAATCTATACTAGACACTATTATATATTCTATTTTAATATATAATATATGTGTGTATTAATATTGCCTATATGTATGTAATATATATGCATATATACATATAATTTCCCCTCCTCCTTACCCCGCACATGGGTTTTTTCATCACATTAATTTTGAATTTGACTCCAATGATATTTTGGGAGTGAAAATGACTCAACAGATTTATGAGAGTTGTTTTTGCATGTTACTTATTTGCCCTATCATCATTGCCATTGTATATAGTATTACCTTTAAGTTACATTGCTGCTAAAGGTCTTAATAAAATGTTTTCCATTACTATGGCTGCCCATATCCAATCTATTTTGTATTTTTTTTCTATAATTATAGAAGAATGTAGGATCTGTTTCATATATCTGATAAATCTTTTCCTGGATTAATTGTTTGACTGTGTATTTCTTCTACGTTAAGAGATAACTTATAAGTATGTATTTGAACAGACATTTTTCCCTAAAAGAATATTAAACAAAACAGCTTTCTTCACCAGAATCATATTACAGAACAAAGAAACAAGAAAACTGCTCTGGAATACTAGTGACAAGAGGAGGAGGAAAACATTTTTTCCACAGTTAGCCTCATTTATCCCACACTTGGGATAAATCTAATCAAGATCCTTTCGTCGTATGAGACATATTTGGGTCTGAGTTCAAAAGGGAATAATTAAGCATTTAGCTGTTGTAGGTCAGAACTCTGAGATATTTAAAAAGCAAAACCCTTATAGTCATCTGTTAAACTGTTTAAAAATGATTTTTTTCTTTACAAAGCAAATCGGTCCAGCCAGGAAAAAAAAAACAACCCAACGTTCCTCACGAACAAACTCTTCTCTGTGAATACAGGAGAGAATTAAATAAAAACAACAAAACTGTCATTTTCAATAAAGATGAGATAAAGCAGCATGAAAGACAATGCAAGTTCTCAGATGTAATGTGAATGGGTCCAGTGTCAGGGGAATTCCCCTGACTCCTAACAGCTTGGGTCCTAATGAAGATCTAAACTAAAACCCTATTGCTCTCAACAGAATATTCTCAAAAGGAGAGTATGGGAAGCATGCCTTAAAATTTAGCCCCTGTGCAGTCTGAGGGCAGTCTCAAATCAAGAGGCTAGCTTTAAATCCAAAACTTCTAAACACATACACAAAAAAAAAAAACCCAAAAAACAAACCTGTAATAAGAGATTGTTAGAAAAAACACTTTTTTTCTTGATTTATATTTTGTGCAAGGCTGGATCCTACCAATGCATTTCAAGACTGGGAAAGGGAGTAAGTCTTCATAGGAACACAAGCTCAAGTGTGCCCATCTCCTGAAGGCTGAGAACTGAGCACTTCGGTGCCTTAATGACTTGGAACAGCACGTGCCTGTGGTGCTAGAAATTTAAGCCCCATGAGATCTCGACAAGGAGAAGCTTATGGTGCTGTGGAAGCGAGTCCTGTGCACGTGAGGAAAGCCTCAGCACGAGATGGCAGCTGAGCAGGGTTACCGAGGACCAGCATTCCAGCCTTGCATCCCTCACACCCCAGCCAGACATTTAACAACCTCACAGGTCTAAGACCTATGGTTCAGAGATAGGTGAAACCATACGTCTTCTAGGAAGCAAAAGTTTTGAAGGCAGTCAAGTATTCTGGAAAGGCAAGAGAACAAATCTCATGCTCCTTAAGTGGAGAGGGGGAGGAAAAACTGGAAAAAAACTGTAATATCACAGAAAATATAAAAAGGTTTTGTTCTGCTTTGATTTTTAAATTAACTGTCTGGTAAACTGGCTTTGTTTAAGGTAAATCTGAAAGAGAGCTACATCTACTTTTAACAGCTTTGAATTGCGATGGATGACAAACTGCCTGTATCTTTTCTTTTGAAATCAGAAGCGCAAGGGTTGGGCTAGCAGCCCAGGGAGCAGAGGCACAGGGTGTCTACTCGTGACCAACCAGTGGGAAGTAAACTCGGGAAAAGAGGCGTTTCAACACTGAGAAGGCACTGAGGGACGAGGATTAGGACATGCTCCTAGGTTTTGGCTTAAATCTCTGCTGCTCAGAAAGCACGTTTTAAATTAGGCACCACCTTGCAGTGATTTATCCTGTTTTGGGATCATGGTGAGAGCATTCAGCCATCTCAGAGCAGCAGTACAGGGGCTCAGGGCTGCCTGCACCTATCTTCTTGTGTATGTGCCAAGGCATGGTGGTGAGCAAAGCCTTTAGCACTGCAGTGTCAAACCTTTACTGCAGTACAAACAGGAAACGCTTCAAAATACAAATTGTCACCACCAAAATTTTAATAAAGATAATATAATATTCAGTATAAATACAAAAATGTGTTTATGCCTCTTGGATGTTGAAAATTTCAAGATAGACCTTCACCTGGCATTCCAAATACATCACTTCTGCTGGAAGAACTTGTTAACTGATGGGAAATAAAATGATAAATTATGATAATTAAGTTTACATTTGGATCTTTGCTGAATTACGTAATTATTATCCATTTTAACATAGTGCAAGTACATTCCTTAGATCCTTATGCTCTCAGAAACAAAAAGGAGACACACAAAAAGTTTGGATGGGGATTAGACCACATTTTCCAAATGTGTGTTGTCCTGGTTGCAGCCGGGATAGAGTTAATTTTCTTCATAGAAGCTGGTGTGAGGCTGTGTTTTGGATTTGGGATGAGAAAACGTTGATAACGTGCTGATGTTTTGAGCTGTTGCTAAGGAGTCAAGGACAGTCCAGCTTCTCGTGCTGGCCTGCCAGCGAGAAGGCTGGGGGTGCTCGAGCAGCTGGGAGGGGACACAACCAGGACAGCTGGCCCAGGCTGGCCAAGGGGATATTCCGTACCATATGACATCATGCTCAGTTTATAAAGCTGGGACGAAGAAGAAGGAAGGGGTGGGGCATGTTCAGAGTGATGGCATCCGTAGTAATGTCCCAAGTAACCATTACAAGTGATGCAGCCCTGCTTCCCTGGAGATGGCTGAACACCTGCCTGCCCCCAGGAAGCGGTGAATGAATTTCTTGTTTTGCTCTGCTGGCGTGCGTGGCTTTTGCTGTGCCTGTTAGACTGTCTTTACCTCAACGCATGAGTTTTCCCACTTTTACTCTTCCAGTTCTCTCCCCCATTTCATGGTAGGGAGTAAGCGAGTGGCTGTGTGGTGCTTGGTTGCTGACTGGAGTTAAACCACAACATGTGTTCAATAATTTAAAAAAAAAAACCTGGAAACTCCAGAATCTCATGCTATTTTTAAGTGTACATTCTTTATGTTCTTTGGTATTGCCATTGCTTCACTGTGATCTTAGAATTGCTTTCACTACTTTTTTTTTTTAACATGTAAGAGATGAATCTGAAATAATTTTTCTTTTTCTTTAAATTTAACAAATTATTTCAGCAACCACTTTTTCTGTATTTATTTCCTGAATAACAGAATGAAGTAGGTTCTACTTTTGTTCCGTATTTCTTTATTATCTTAACTGGTTAAAATATTTCAGGAGACAATCCTGTACCTATGACTTAGTTTTCACTTACGTATAAAAGTCAGAACTATAAATCATGAAAAAAACCAAGACTATGATCCAGTACAAAATACTGCATTTTCCATTTTTTTGATTTATAACCAGTTTTTATTTTTTACTATTGTTATAATGCATAATACATTTTATTACAGATACAATTGTAGTAAACTGTGTCATCTTGGCCTACAAGCTAGAGGGAATGGAAACAAGAAAAGAAAAGGAGAGATCTGCATATTCTTCTCTAACTTCGTATTACCAACAATATTGATTCACTCCAATGTTTTGTAAGGCTTCCACTACCATCTCCAATGCATATAAAACAGTAGTTTTTGCATCTTCATAAAAATTGCACGGTACTGCAAGCTTTCAGTTACTTCATGTACTCCCCCATGAACTGCACCAGTAACTCCGCACACACAACTACGTGGTGCTTCGTACATCAAGGGATTTACCTTAACGTCTTTGAGCTGCCTCTTTAAAAGTTCCTTTGTTTAACCTATAGTGGGAGTTTCTTAATTAAAGGAGTAAGATGGTAAAATAATTCAGGAAGAAAATAAACATGCAAGTTTAGAGAACTTATTTTCACTGTTGCATTAAGGTTTCAGTAAGATTATAACTACCGAACACAGGCTATTTTAACATGCTCTAATTTTGCATTGTTCTATGCAGAAAGATTTCACAAAGTATTCACATACTGCAAAGTATGGCAGCTTGCAATAGGCATTGTTACTTTCACAAAAGTACCTCCAATTTAAACATACCCTGTAAAACAAACAGAAGATGGGATGGAAATCCCTATCAATTCTTAGCTCAGAGTGCTTTAAGGAAGCACAAAATTAGAATGAACCTCCTGGATCAGAAAGTTTAGTTACTATTAGAGGTAGCATTTTACGCATTCGCTTTCAAAAACGTTCATGGCCTTAGCTTAAAATAACTTTCCCCCACCCCATTCTCCTTGAAAGATAGTCCCAAAATATATTGTTCCAGTAGTCTGGGCTTTTTGCCTCATTCCCAGCCCAAGTTTATTTATAATTGTTTTCTCCCTTTTTGTTCTTGTACAAACATTGGCTTTTAGCCTAAATGGTAATTTTTCTTCCAGTTTTCATCCTCCTACTGAATGTCTTGATAACCACATGCTCTTTTGACTTGTATAGCCTCAGATAACAAGCTCTAGCTCTTTGCAGAAGATAAGCCCTCTGCTTTTCTTATTTGCCCAGCAGAGATTTTGTTTATTTATTTTAGTTTGAATTTATTCATCTTGAACACAGGTAATCAAAACTGAGTATTCCACATAAGCATCACCAGTGTCTTGTAGTAGAAACATCTCTATTTCTACTGGAGTTACCTTTTCAACATAGTCACCTCATTTTCTGGCTAAAAGACTTCACTAATTTATAATCCTGCTGTTATATGGGACAGCCGAATGCATTTCTGCCTTAGTTCTTTGCAAACTTTTAGCTTTTAACAGGAGTTTGATATCAGTACCAGGGTGCATCACCTTGTATTATCTGTTATTGAATTTCATCCCATTTCTACTAATCCAATCCTAAGAAGTGATTTCTATATAATAGCCTACCCTGTATTGTCAATGCTTACAGATTTATATTGTCAACAACTTTTCTACTTTTTTCTCTAATGATTTTGAAGTTAAGAATAATATTTCTTATGGCACAAGTCAGACCAAAAGTCCGTTTAGCTTGCTGTGGAATCTCTGACTGTGTCTACTGCCAAATGCTTAGGAGAAGAGGTTAGGGACAAGTTTATGAACAGGGCAAATACACAGTGATTTTTTTTCTCTTAGTACGTCCTACCAGGTTTTGGGTGTTTGCACATGAAGATCTTCCTAAACCAGAAGTTGCATCCATTTCATTGTGTTTAATGGTATTTCATAGATCTTCACTTTCATCAGTGTAGCTGTTTGGTTTTTGGGATCTTTTATACCTCAGCAACCACAACAACTTGCAATGAACTATAAAATTTAATTATGTATTCTGTGAAGACATTCTTTTTACCAATGAAGTCTTCATTCATTTAAGTCCCCCAGCCTGGTATCAAGACAAAAAAAAAAAAAAAAAAAAGAGTAATTTCCTGTTCACCTTTACTGTAAATTGCGTGATTCTTCCCTGGATCTCTGCTACCCTGGAAAACTCTTGCATAAGTAATGCATGACCTTTACAATGCCTTTGCATCAACCTAGTTGCTGTTATCCTTCTCTGTATCTTTTTTAATTCTACTGTGTATGCCTGGAGTTAGCCCAGAGAGTATCTGGCATGGCAAAATGACTCACTCCAGCTCTGCTGAAGTGGTTGGCCAGTACAGTCCTGTTCTCACAGGGACATGACTGCTGAAGAGTCTGAAGCAGGCAACATGCCACAGGGGTGATGCACCTCTGAATAGCGTGATCATCTGGGAATACTGAGAATAATTATTTTCTTGCATTTAGTTAGAATTTCCCCTGCTGCAACTTTCACTGTGCGTCACCGAGGAGAATCCAGCTTCTGTGCGAACACCTACAGAGAGTTGAAGAATGCTCTAAGAAGCCCCTATAGTCTTGTCTTTTGGCAAAACAAAATCAGCTTCTTCAGTCTCTCTTCACACATCACATGCTACAGCCCCTGACCACCTTGGGTACACAGCAGAATTCCTTCTAAGAGTGGCCACACCAAATTAGACCATAGCCCATGTAACCCACTTTCAGTCTCAAAGTGAATGATTAGAAAAAGAGAAGGGAAAAGCAAGTTGGAAGTGGTATTTTTCTAGTGTGTACTCAAGCACCCAGTAATCTGTGTAGTAAACATGTCTTGACACATTGATTGTATCTTTGTGTTCAAAAACCTTGGATAATTTTTTTTTCCTCTTAAACGTTTCCAGTCATGTTGTAACTGCAATATGCCAAATGTGGCCTTCACAGCACCTTCACTGTTCAGTGCAATTCTACATACATGCTCTTCACCCTGAATTAAAAATAAAAATTTGTGAGTATGGGATTTTAGAGTAGCATTTAAAAGAAAATTACTATTTTTCTTCTAATTATGCAGTCGCAGAAAAGCAATAAATGCTTAAGAAGAAAACTACAGGACTGGAGGGATGTTAACAAGCAGCATCATGAAGATCATCATATGTCAGCAGAATTAAGAAGCTTTGCAAGACCCTAGATGCTTTACTGCTATTCCCCAACATATAAAGGAAACGCCAGTTTTATTTATTTCCTAGTTTAGATCATCACATAATTCCATGATGATAAGCTTCTCAGGTCAGAGGCCACATCTTCCAATGGTGTTATTCAGAGCACTGCAACTTATCCTGCCACATGGAGAACATGGGTTGAATTGCTGCTTAAGATTTATTGTTACTGGCCTGAACTGTACCAAAGTTGCTACGAGGCCTACAAAGAAGACTATCTGCAAACAGCTAAATGCAGGACAGAAATACAGAACAACGCTCGCTAAGTTCACCCTTATCCGTAGATCAGCTGGTTTTGATATAATCATGATCAGCTTGAAATCTTGTTCTAGTTTAGCTTGTTGACTCTACCCCTTTGCTCCTCCTTTTAAGAAGATACTTACCAAGAAGTCAAGATATAACAGCAAAATTCAATTACACTCTACGTATTATACAGCTCTATAGATTTATTTATGTAAGTCTCTGCACTTAGCTGACTGTGATTTATGCAACTGCTCCACACTAGGTAATAACCTGAAACAGTAACTTGGTCATCACTGCCTGTAGGTATTTTTCTGTATTGCTATTCCAAATAGCAATAATAATAGTTTTCAATAACAAAGCAAAATAAGCACTCTTTCTAGCGAATGTTGAAATAATTGTGTTCCAGTTCTTCAGCAAAGACTTATGTATGTGATTTATATACATATACACTTTATAAATATATATTTAAATCAGAAGCAAAAAGCAGGACACTGAAGATGCTTATTAGTAATACATATATAAAGACTTATAAACCTTCAGTTAGCTCCTCTGCTTTTTCTCTTCCCTCTTCACAGCCTTCTGTCCTGGAACACTGGCAGTGTATGGAAACAAAAGAACACAAGAGAACAGAGGAAAGAGAACCCAAAAGTATTGCAGAAATACAGAGACTGAAATTCAATCTCACCTTCTATCCCTTTATACCATTTCATCTAGAGCTGAAGAAGGAACAGTATACTAGTAAAAACAACCATATGAAATGTTTTTTAAACTCTGAAGTTGAGATGGTCAGTAATTGATGAGTTATTTTGGTGTATTCCCTCATCAGCCAGAAGGCTCCTTGGACTAGATGACGATAAAAGCTCCCTCCAACCCAAAGATTCTATGATTCTATGACATCCAGACACTAGACAGCCTAAGATAGCAGATTGTTATTTTGTTATTAATTTTTAAAACAAAAACCCTAGATGTCTTCTTGCATTTCAGTCGCTTTCTATTCAATTTTTTTTTTTCTACAGTCACAATATGTTTTGTGTTGGTAAGCTGAAGGATCATCTGCCAATTTTGTACTCATAATTAAAAAAATGAAAAGAGCTGTTCTTTAGGGGAAAAGGTCTTACAGACAGGAAGATAAGCAAAAGGTAAAGGAAGTCAATGGAAAGAGGGTTCATTTTGTTATTTTTATCACAAAATAAACCAGTGCAAATATTTGGAAAATCCATGGAAAATCCTTATAAATAGTTTTAATTTCTTAAATCTTTGTCATTTCAGTGTTGCTTTTATCCTTGTGCAATACATATATTTTTGTTCAAATATATACTTTTTAATGTATATTGGTCAGAAGGAAAGTACTCCCAAAACTTAATTATGCTCCTTATTTTTGCTTTTTATGAATATTCTAGCACATTCATTCTTTTGCAATATCTGTAAAAACAGCTGAAGGAATATCCCTGGAAAGGTAAATTTAAACCTAAATATTTGCACTAAAACCTTGACTATATTCACCCAAGTAAGGGGTAGAAATAGAGCATGAGTCATCCAAATAATACTCATCACTACAGTTCATACTTTAACTTCATGCAAACTCACTCATGTAAATACATCTAAAGAAATATTACTCATTCAGCTTCTTGTATGTTTCTGTACAGTATTTGAATTTCCTAAGTTTTAGGCTTTCACATACCTTTCACTGTGTCTATTTATTTTTTTTTGTAGCTATTTATACTGGAAAAGTGATATGTTTATCATAATAAAATTGTGATAAACATTTTGTGATAAACATTGATATGTTTATGTAGAGAGCTGAAAAAAACCCAGCATTCCAGACCTGTTTAAAACTTGTTCCAGAGTAGAAAGGGTGTTCAGAAGCTCCTTTTAAGCTTCTTTTAACAATTGTTGTATTTGTTTTTTTAACTGAACAAGACCATATTTTTGCATAACTTCAGAGCACAGCAGTTACTACATACCTTTTATCTTACTGGATTTCAATGACCCTTAACATCTCTTATAATTTGGCTTCCCTCACTTGTATCTTCTACAGCTTTCAGGTGTGCCCAGCATCATAACGCTACCTTTGTCTGCTAACGAGAAGGCACACACTTACAGGGAAATTACCTTGCCAACTGAGATGGTCATCCATAATACCTGATGCTCCTGTAGATGAAACAAGCAGTGTTGACCCAGCAAACAAGCAAGCCTCGATTACTCAGCTTAAGGTTGAGGAGAGAGAACAACTAATGGCCCATTCTGTAAGCACCAGTTCCACAATCCCGTTTGAGCTCTCAGTACTGGGGAGCTCGCGCTACAGCATCGCGCTCTAACAACGGTCACATACAACAAAGGCGTAGGACCGGGTTAACAACCCCAAACGAAATAAAGATGAGTGCATGTTCAAGATGGTATTTTAAAAATCAAGATTTATGACTTCTACTTGTGGTAAGACATCCTGTAATTGTTGTACTTTCCTCCTCCACCTACTCTCATTGTGCGTGGATGAATACACATATAATTAAAAATACCTTGCTATGTCTGTTTAGAAAAACAATACCCTGGTAATTACATGTAAGGAACAAACATATATGCTGAATAGGTATAGGAAATCTGAACAACTCGCTTTATTTTAATGCTCATTTCTATTCTACCTCGAATCTTTCAGGCTTCATATTCATAACACTTGCAGTGTAGAAAAAACACAGTATTCATAACCTCAGATAAAACCTGTAAGTCATATTTACCCCCCCCCGCCCAAAACAAACCCCAAACAAAACCAAAGACCAAACAAACTATATCAATTTGTCTGCTACATTCACCTACCAGTAACTAAAATTTTGGCAAGTATATATACATTTTTCCACAATGCCAAGGTGTAGTCTGGCATGCAACGCCCCACAAACCCAAGCATTTCATTCCTTTCTTTGCTTCTGTCCACATCTGAAAAAGGCTGAGCTCACCCAAACACGCACGTAACCTCTAAACTCACTGTAAAGAATGTTAGTGCCTCTGTATGGACATTTAACAAAAAAACATTTACAGTTCTGTAAACACTAGTGAAGACACCAGCTGAGCAGGGACTTCTTACTCACTGTTTTTTTGATAGTCTATTTCTTATACTTGTAAAGATGCACCAGCTAGCAGTTGTTTGCATTATGCTGGAGTCTATTATATTAATATTTTGTTTAAAACAAAATTTCTTAGTTCAGAGTATATGGTATCTATAAAGTCTAATTCTCTTTCTAGCAATCTTTGACAGTATGACACTGTGCTGGGGAAGGTTAAATGTGTTTTTCTAGAACTGTTTCCTAGTCCAAGAAAGTTATACAGCTTATTATGTTGTTCCCATCCCAGGATAATTATGCAGAAGGTTCTGTAGTGGTTTTGTTTTGTTTGGGGTTTGATTTTTTGTTTTGCATCATTGCTTTTTGTTTGAGACAGACTGATGAGTGCATACAAAATTTCTTCTGGCTGTTTGCACAAGACATGCATCTTGCATGCAGGACCACGGGTTTGTAGACAGGCACTAAATAGTAGACTGCAGAAAGCTGTTTTTAAGTTTTCAAAGAATACTAGCTGCACAACCACTCACTGAATGCTATAGAAGTAACATGGTCTCTATCTAGGATTATTAAAAAAAGTAGCATAGTAAAGTATGTAACACAGTAAGTTATGTTATTTTGATTCCAGACAGAAATATCTTACCTTTTCGTAAGCTATGTTGGAGGCTTGGGGGACAGATTTTTCTTGATCAGTTGAAACGCTGCATGAAGAATGTTACGGCTTTGTACGGAGAGGAAGCAAGGTGAAGGATGCATGGAAGGAGAGATGTCTTTCAGCCCTTCCGTTCTCAAGCCTTCTGTCTAAGCAAAGCAGAATTCCTGGGCTGAAAGTCAGAGAAGCATAATTTTGGTCACATGGCAGCAGCTGAAGCAGGGCTTTACAGGAGTAGCAGGTTCTGCTGCCGTTCCAGACCTTTTGCCAGGCGGAGATGGATTATAGAGCCTCTGCAAGGAAAAGCCCAGCTACACGCACTGGCCCAAACTGGGACTCTTCCTGCTGCTTTTGCGGGATGCAGTTTGCAGGAGCCTGGGGTGGGCTGCTAACTTCCCAGAGTTGTTTTGACTTTCCAGTCTTTCCAAAAGAAACTTCAGGAAGGAACAGTTGCCTGCACGTCCAGCCCAAAGCTCCATACCCTCAAAGCAGGTATGTGAGCAGCTTTGCTGCTGCTACAAGGCACAGCCTGATCTTGCAATGAACTCATCTGACAAGCAAGTGGCAGACAGCTGAACTAGGAGAGCTGCTCTCTGTGCCCCTTAGTGTTGGAATACCCTACAGCTGTGAGGACGGGACAGCTGCTGAGATGTTACGCAGGACAGCAGACATGCACAGTGCCAAAATGTTTCAGCAGTTTTTGATTGAGGCAGGAGTGCTTACTCCTCTATCAGAAAAATCAACATTTCTCACAGGTCAGTGCTTTGCTCTGAAGCCCCATTAAACATGAGGTTGCCTATCCCACAGGCCTATGGTTCAGTTAACTGTGGTGAAAGAAAGTTGAGTAATAAAACGTACTGTGGATGGCGATTTAAATCCATTTAGGGGGAACTCAGTAACAATACTGTCATACCTCCTGAAAAACAAAGAACATGTGCATCTTTTGCATCCCATGGTCACAGAAGAAACCTGTGTCCCCTTCAAAGTAGGAGGATCTTCTGAGCCTGACTGCTTCACGCCAGAGCGCCAAAGGAGAATGGGGAGCTGGACACGAAGTCCCTGTAGGTTTTACAGCTATACAGGCATTATTTCACAGCTTGAAGCCAAGATGCACTTACCTACGATTTCAGCATGTAGTTTTCCTTTTAAATATACTGAAATTGCTGTTGTGTTCCAAAATAAGGTGCAGTTCAGTAAGTCTCCACAACTGAGCAGAAATGTTCTTCCCCAGTTAAAGGCTCTGGCAGCACACATGTTGCATCGTTTTCTTGCTTTCCTTTTTATGATGTCCTCCTTCCACAGCAGTCTTCCTGAATGTTTACTCCTAGCTTGACTTTATCTCTTCCAGTATTGCCTAATCAAGATGCAAACCGCACTGCACATTGAAAAGAATTTCTGTCCCACTTAATCCTTTGTGACTCCAATCTCCAACACTTTGTCCATGCCCATTTGTAGGAAAGTGTTTCCTATTCTTCACAGCACCTGATTATTGCCCCAACAAAGCTGATAAAAACCAAGACTAAAAAAAAAAATAAATGAGATCTGAACGAGCATATTTTTAACTGTAATGCAAATACTACTACTTAGGAAATTAAGTCCTAGGACACTTCATGTGCATAATAGACAAAAGAGTTTCTCTACTCAAAGATTAACCTACAATTGCACATTGTCCTTCTGCAACTGCACCACCCATAAGCATCCAGTTGTCTCCACTATACGGATGCATATCCAATTAATCCTTACATTTATGTGTATTCACCTCTAACTCTTTATGGATATACTCACCTGCAAAAGATCCAAAATTTAATCTGGCAAATGCATGAGTCTGCACTGAAGTTATATGCACAAATGTGTATAACACTTAATATGCTTAACTGAAGCTGTATGTGTGAGATTAAACAATTTGGGTATGTACGCAAAGATGATATAAGACATCTCTTCACGTTTCTTCAGCAACCACAGCAATTGCAATGAATGAGAAGAGGGCTACAAATTATTTGAGTTAGTATGCCTGTCCCACCCTTGGAAATTCCCAGTTCTTGAGTATTAGAGAAATTGAGAGTTCTGAAAAGAGATGACCTATGGTGCTCTTGTGCATAAGGATGGCAGGGAGAGGAGAAAAGATAGGTTGAAAAGGTGAAAACCACTTGTCAATTATTCTGTTCTGTCTGCAAGTGAACAAAGCCAACATTCTGTCTCTGATAGCTTTCCCAGGACCAAATGCTATTTTGATTATTTTCCAGAAGTTAGGCCACTTGAACTTTATTCAATAATTTTTCTCATGAGAGTTTAATTTTAAAATGGTTGACACATCCTAACAGTCTCAATACAACTCAGCACAGTGACACTAGTCAAAATACTTGTTTTTACTAAAATTTCATTAAGAGAGACCCAGGGGGCATAGTACCTGGTAAGAGCCCGAAAGATCTACCTGCAGCATCCCTCAGTTTACATCAGTCTGATGATTTTAGTTAGTTGAACCTAACGACACCTCTTAGCAGCACTAAATCTACAATTCTGCTAGTTCCTAAAGAGCTGATACTTGGATGGTCAACATGAATGCAGTGTGACACAGGCTCAGCTGCAGAAATCGAGAATGTGCCTTTTCTGCCCTCTTCAACTTAGACTGAATGAAAGTGTTCTGGCAATGGGATTCTGGGAGCTCTTGATATTAAAGAGGAAAATCTTGCCATGCTCCATCAGAAAGAAAGTACCTTTTCTTACTACTTAGTTCCTTCCATTTTCAAATGAATGTTCCTTTGTATCACCCAGAACGATGACTAATTCTTTTGTAAAACAAAGGTCTGGAGGGAAGACTTAATATGCAAGTTAAAGTTTCTATAAATGTCAACATACCAGCTATTTTAGCTACAAGTAGCAGAGTTATTCACAGACAAGATAAAACAGCAATTTTCAAGGTGTGGCCAATAGATTCCTGGGAGCACTTCACTACAAGAAGCACTTAATTTTGTATGAAGAACAGCTGCATAGCATGTACCTGTTGCTGTCTGCAGCTTTTAAAATCATGTTTTTAAAAACCCACTTCCCTCCCCCCCAGTTAGTACCATGCAAGCAACTCTTGTGGTAAACTTAAAAATGATACATAATAAAGAAAAGGTCCGTGCAAGGCCTTCAACCATTTAAGATCCCTCCCATAGAGAAAAATATTACATCTTACAGCTGGATTACTGCCCGAGGCAGAAAGTTGAGCAGTTACAGAAAGGATTAACTTTAAACAGTAGAGTTGCTAAGGAATACTTCTACATCATGAAATAAGACAAAACATGAAGCATAAGAGTTAGATTTAATGATTAATTAAATTCTTACTGAACCCAGCTCTTACACTTCTTTTCTTTCTCATAATTAAAGAAAACATTGGGTTTAGGTAATCAGTATTATATTTAAACAAAAATATATGCACTGCACAAGGATAAAAGCAACACGGAAACTGCAAAGATTTTATTTTCATGTAAGAAATTAAAATGTTGCTTCAGTGGAGAGTGGGAATATTTTAGTAGTCAAAATAAATATTTAATAAAAACCACACACCCATGACAAAGTATCAAAACAACAGCTTAGTATTTGGAAGGGTACTATTTACATTTCCTTGTGTTAAACATTGCTAAATTCAGTGGCTTAATTATTATCACACTGCCTTCAGCAATCATTGCTTGTGTTAGTGTTGTAAAAGTCAGGAGAATAGAACTACTGTTCTAATGACAGAAGTAGTGAAGCCAGTTTGCTATAAACAAGGAAGAATTTACTACACCAAGGAGTCAATCTGCAGCCATTGATACAAAGTCAACAAGGACTACTGCATAGCATGCTGGTTACTGTACCAAAAGTGCATTTATCAGCATTCAGTGAACTGGGGTAAAGTGAGAAAACCATCCTTTTTTATATAATTTTAAAAAACATCCAGATGATTGACAGTTGAAGAAAAAACCCACACATTTCCTTTAAAAGTAAAAGCATAGTCTAAAGATCTTAAGAGCACCATAAGATTTCTACTAGGTAAAACAGTACAAACCATTAGCATTGTAAGTAAAGAACAATTAAAAGGTTATTATATCATTCCATATTTAGAATGCAACTGAATTTTAGTGTGTTGTTGCATCCTCCTATACTACAACCAGTGGCATTTTAATGACTTTTTGTTAAGTTCTGGAAACAAACAATGCAAAGAAAAACTCTTTTTCATGTACAGCAGAGGTCTAGAAAGATTTAAACTGATTATGTGTAAACGGAAATGTCAATAACATTAATACAAACAGATTTATATGGGAGAAAGCAGGAGTGTCTGGCTTATCTCATTAATTATCCATTCAGTTCTTGCACTGATTCTTTGAAAGTAGCATTACTGAATATCTCTGACTACCAATGATTTTTGAATGCTATTTTCTCCCTATTAGGATTCTGCATTTAAGATTATTCTCAACCCTTCATCTTTTGATTCCCACCCACCCTCCACATCATATTTAAAAGTTGCAGTTTTCTCACATAAAGCATTGTAACGCTTTTTGCTGCTTGCTAAGTGATATGCAGTCAACATTACTTCTATTTTCAAAGCAGAGACCACTTTCCAGTCAGATCACATATTAAAACAATAATTGAAAATAGTATTCTCCCCTTATTCTATTGTGACATGATAAAGACTATTCACCATTTAATATACGTTCAATCTCTTCTAGTCTTTTCAAAGCAGCAACTCTCTTTTTCTCAATGTCTTTGATTTCTTTTGCAGATTTTTTGGGAGTCTCTTTGTCCATATTGTTTTTCTCTGTTCGTTTCTTATTTTTTGAGTGGCCTTTATTGTTACCAACTGTTGTTTGGGTGGTTTTCTGCTCATTTTTTACTTCTTTCAAATTTTGAAATGAATTTTTTTTTTCTTCTGTAGCTGCAGTTGCAGTCCTATCTGCTGGAAGCGACGACTGTTCCGTAGCACCAAGCGATGCAATTTTACTTCTAACTATGTTTAGATGACGCTGAATGTACTCTTCATGAGGTGCCAGTGCTAGTGTTTCAACCAAACATTTTTCTGCTTTTATTAAGTCTCGTTCTTCGAAGTAAACCACACAAAGATTATGTTTTCCTTGTACATTGTTGGGATCCAGTTCCAAAATTTTTTCAAAACACATTTTTGCTCCGATGATATCCTTCTTTTGGTTCATAAGGATATCTCCTTTCAAAATCAGACCTTTGGTATGATCAGGGTAGTATCTCAGTAGGTCTTCCAGGATGGGCAAAGCCATCAATTCTTTTGCTGTCTGAGAATAAAGCAGTGCCAAATTAAACAAAGCACTTCGGAAGTTTGGCTGTAACCTTATGGCTTTCTTCATCCACGCCTCTGCTTCCATATCTTTTTTGTCATCCATTGCCAGCATACCCAAATTGAAGTATCCATTTGCATCCTGTGGTTCTTCTTTCACATAATGTAACAGTCTTTGTTTAGCTTCAGGTCTAAGCCGAGCATCACCTAAATGACAGAATACGCATTTAATTCTACATTTTACCTGAATGATTTTTAGACCAGGCCTGTAAAATGCTGATTTTTCTACAAATTAAAATGTAACACCTTTAACACAACTGTAAAAGTGAAAGGGTTTAAAATACTACTTTTTACCATTGCTGTGTAACAGCAGAAATAAATGATACCTACCTTCTTTACAGAATGAAACTACTTACAGTTGACTTGCAGCCAAAGTCAGCATCATTATTCTATTATCTGCTGAATTATATTTAGGTTTGGTATAACAGATAAAAAAGCTGTCTCTACAAGTTTATGAGAAATTATTTTCATGTGTGGTTGAACAAATGGAATGCAGAGATGTCAGTTCTGACAAACCAGCTCTTACAGAGGCAAACTCAGAGTGGAAGATTTCATTTTGTTAAAGATAGATTGAAAGAGTTTAAAGAAAATCACATAGGTTTAAAGAAATCACATAGGGTGACTTCAGCTGTAGCCAGGATAAAATATCTTCTAACACCAAAACAATAACATCTGTAACTCCCATATTTTAATTTGCATCAAAGTTTGAAAAAGATATAGTAAAATAATCTTATCTGATAATACCAGGATTAGCTAGACTAGCTTGTAGTCTGTGCTATTTTTCTGAATACTTCAGTGAATGTATTTTAGTAAGGAATTCCAGGCACAGACTTATTGAAGGATGGGGGACCACGAAGCTGATTTAAAGCACCTTCCAGTATGAGTAACTGAATACTAGATAGCTAATGCTTGTGCTTGCTTGAAACCCCTTGTGCTTCTACAGACAAGAAACAAGGCATTTCTTGTACTACCCAACTCACATTGTGAGAAGAGATGGAGAATAATCTATTTGCATCAGCTCCATATTATCTCTTTCTTGGGGTAGTTTACCATCCCAATAGAAGGGAAACAAACCTTACTAGTCACTTGTCAAATACTCTTTGCAATGGCCTGAATTCACAAAGCCTTAAGCTTACCTAGAAGCTACACATGAAAAAAATCAACTCATGAAAATCTGACTTAATTCATCCTAATTAGCAGTATTACAGGAACCTATGAAAACATTCACATTTTCTAGGGCTAGATTTAAAGCCCACAGAAGTCAGCTATATTTTTTAGTCACTAAAAAATGAAATCAATCAATATCAATGCAAAACATAGATATTACACATATTTTACTAAATATTAATTTTTAAAGATTATACAGGCACAATTTTGAAGATATTTGTGTAACACTATTCTATATATGTATAAGATGTTATATTGTAAAATAGCATTTGTATTAAAGATGCTGATCAGCTACAGTGTATTTACACTTTGCACAAATTCCATACACTACCAATAAATTACAAAGTTGACTACTGCAATAAACAGTTTCTTCTTTGATGGTGTTATGAACTTCTGCTTTCCAAAAATAAAATAGTTCATTAAAAAAATTAAGTAGTATGGATCCTATAAATGCAAATACAAAATATTTATATGAGGGACGACTAACGTACCAGATTCCTGCATTAGCAGTGCTGAGTTGAATAACGCCAGTTTATGCGTTGGGTTGAGTTCTAGTGCTCGGTTGAAATTCTTCAGGGCTTCTGTTGGATCTTTCAGTTCAATGTAAACAATTGCCAAGTTGTACCACAGGTCTGCATTGGTTCTGTCTAGTTCTAGAGCTCTAAGATAAGCTTCTTTAGCTTTCAGAGGTTTGTTCATTTTTAAGAGTAATTCTCCCCTGTTGAAGAATAATATTTAACCTTCAACTTTTATTCATACTAGTATGAAAATAATTGACAGGTATTTTTAAAATCTGCCTTCCTATAGACAGTAGATGTGAGATAACTTTTTTTTTTCCTTGCTTGTTTTAAACACAAAAAAATACAGGACCTTCTTTACATACCATTCCCAAAGCTTTCAGCTCTCAAAAGTCTGTACACAACAAATGCATATGCAGGACAAAAAAGAAGTGATCAAGGGTTACTGACATTGGCTCTGTAATTACACTGCAATAGCTATAGTTTAGGCATCTTTGCTCTTCCCTGAGTCCCAAGAGGAATCACAACTAACAAAATAGTGAACAGATACCTCAATATCCACAGCCACATTACTCTTATCTATTTAGCTGACATTTATGTGCTTTTTAGTTAAATCTTGCATTTTCTAGACCACCTTTAACAAAGAAGGATCAAGAAAGCTCCATGATTCAGACTAAGCAAAAGCTTTTTAGGTCAAAACTAAACTAGAAGATTAGAAATTTGTGTTTGAGATTCATAAAGAAAATTAACAGAAGCGTCCTGCCATACAAAGTTTGAATAAACAGCCTATGTGGAAACACACCACATGAAGCAGGAATTTTAAAAAACAGTGCTTGTAATGAATAGTTGATTATTGTCCCAAATCTTTATATTCTCATTTGGAAATGAATCAAGTCTAGCAGCTAATTCAATTGTATGAACTAAATACTGTTCACACCACTGCAAATACATAAATGTTTATTCTAGAATATGTATCTCCAAAATGAGAGAAGATACCTGCTTATGTAAGCCTGCTTGAAATCTGGCCTCATACTAATTGCTTGTCGATATAATTGATCCGCTTCTTCAAGGCGAGATTCATTTGCTCGAATTAAGTTTGCAAGATTGATATAAACATTCAGATGGTTAGGAGCGACTCTTGCTGCATACTTTTTACCTGGAATAATCTGTCAGAAAGAATATATGTACCAAATGCAGATGATTAAAAATATGAAAGAAAATCAGTATAGAGCTCCTCTTCACTCTGCCACATTTGTTTTAAGGTATCACTGGACATTTGCGTGCAGGTTCTTAATGATTACAAATAGCAATTGTTCTTTCCCAGAAAATCATACCAAAATATAAACAGAATATTTTTTCTTCTTTAATTCTATGAAGACATAGATGACTTTTATATCATATTTAAGATATTAGTTAATTAAGCTCTGCTACTATCTAATCGGGCTCATGCAGATGGCCATTAGAAACCAACCAGACCTTGCAAAACTTTCCCCATTCAAAGAATATTTCCCAAAGCCTAAACTGACATTCTATCAGACATTTACATTCCTTTTTTTAACCCTCCAGCCTAAGAGAAGTGTAAATAAGATTTACCAGCATAAATATCTGATATAGCAGATGAAAAGTAATCATGAAAGGTGAAAATGCTATGACATTGCAACTGTTGTACTGTTTATACTTTATCTGTCTAGAATCTTCATACTGTTTCATAATACAAACTTTTTAATGCCATACTTCTACTCAAGGGACTGTTGATTTTTGTTGTCAGTCTCATTTTACCCACAGCTTTTGTTACCTTCATACATTCCTCTTTTTCTCCTATAGAGCTAGAATAAGTAATACATGCTAGGTATAAATATAACTTAACAAATGGTAAAGGTAACAAAGCACATATTTTTAAAAGCATGTTCAAAGATTTTTTTTTTTTTTTGTTGCTGCTGTGGCTACATTCTCCCACCTCCAATGCTGCATTTAAGCTTTCTCTTGAGGGCTCAAACACTCAGTCGTCATCAATGTATTAGCTCCAAGTGAAAATAAACCCACTGTGACTAGAAACTGTGGGTGTACATTTTTAACTGCTTCTTTCTTTTATAGCCTCAATTTCAGAAAAAAACCAAAAAAACCAGCAGTATAAAAAGTAACTTAAAATAGTTTTAACAAAGACATTACAAGTTAGCATTTTTTAACAGCCATGATTGTATACAACCTACTCTTTTAATAGATAGGTTTTAACAAAACCCTAACAACTTTAAAGTATATAGCAATACAGAGCTTCAGGAAAAATATGAAAAACATATCATGAATTAGGTCTGAAAGAGTTCCCTCCTGTGGTGGTAGATAAAATAAAGTTACTAATTACCTGTGGCATCAATGATTTAGCAATCATATATGATTCTTCAGCTTCTTTAGTTTTGTTTAAGTTTTTGTAAGTTCTTCCTACATTCATGTGGGCACCAATATCATCTTAATGAAGAAAAGAATTAAATTTCAAATGCACTTCCATGCACTGAAAATATCATGAAAATAAAAACCTATGCCTTCAGAGTAGCATGAAGTACAGGTACTGCATAAAGACCACCAACAAAAAAGCAATTCTGTATTATTTTTCATCTTAATTATGAAGCTAATAATTTAACCATGCCATGAACCAAAAATGGATTGTAAAGTTACTTGGGAAACAGTAAAAAGTTTGAGGTCATACTTCCATGTATCTATCTTTAATCTCTTGCTATAGTAGAGGCACATAAATTGAAGGTTATTTAGGCTTCTAAGAGGAAAAAGGAAAGGTTGTCCAGTACTACCTAGAACTTCTTTTGCAACAATATGTAAAATAGAGTAAATGTGCACTTTGGTACTATCTAGATTTTAAAAATTTTTTATACACATCCTTAGCTTTTAAATAAGAAAATTAAATAATATTTATGTTTCATAAGAAATTACAGTTTAAGTTCATTCAGAAAGAATGTGATCCAAGTAATTGTTTTAAATAGAAAGTCTTTGCATCTTTTTATAGATGGAAACCTTTCTGGAGGACTTTTTTGGAGTTTATTTCAATAAACTATGGATTAATTAACTTAGTGTATGACACTCTTTGATGTTCAGTTGGCGGAAGACAGATCACTGAGAAGATTTTGTTAAGTAAGCTAAGCATACTGAAATACTAGGAGTACGGAGACGCCATTCAATGGCAACTAGTCAAAGCTTTTACCTGGTTGCACTTGCGTGGCTTGTATGAAGAATTGCAAAGCTCTTTCAAAATTCTTTTCATTTTCTAATGCATGCCCCACATTGTTCCATAGTTTTGCATTGTTCTTATTTACCTAAAAACAGGAAAAAAAGATACCAATGCATAAGGTATTAAGCTGAAATTACATAACAACTGAGTTTCTTTTAACTACGTCTTAAAGATGTTAAAATGCACAGCAAGTGACAGATTTCATCAAGCTGCTATATGTAGAGAATAACAAAACACTGCATACAGAATGATTGCATCTAACTTGTTGCTCAACATCCATTTATTTTATTTATCCCTAGAAATACCAAACTTTTAAAAAGTCATTATTATTATAGAAACTATCCCACCATGCCATATGCACACTGAAGAAATTATTCTATGCATCAAGCTTGTTGTAAATTTTTGTACTGAAACATACCATGCTTTCATCCAGATGAGAGATTATCTTCAACAGCTTTAGCACAAGAAAAAAATTATCACTTATTTCTTGCACATGAATTCCCCTGTGTGCATCACACTGCTTTTAAAGCATTCCCAAAAGCAACTAATTAGATGTTAATACTGTCAATGTAGAAATAAAAACAAGCATAATTTCTCTACATTTTCATCATGCTTTACTGCAGTTTTTTTAAGAACAGCAACACAAACTTTCCATTATCCTTTTCAAATAGAATACAGTACCTTTAAAGCTGACATAAACAATGTGTACTCTGACTCCCAATCCCAGTTTCTGTGCAGTGTTTTTAAGGCATGAGTGAATAGTACCGCAGCCAAACAAACCCAAGAAATTTTTCTTAGCACACTGTTAAATAAGGCAAACAAAGATTTGTTACAAGAACACAAACAATTCTAATTTATACTAGAATAAGTATCTTACATGCAAGGAGGCAAATAAACCAAGGACCATATTTGTGAATCGTATAGTGTAATTTACTTGCCTAACCACCAAATGGCACACTCCAACATTTGAAAGGAAATAATGTCCAATTTCAAGTTAATTATTATTTATCTGATTTTTTTATCACTTTGTAATTTACTTAATAAGAACAAATACAATCCACATAATATAATGTAAACAAAAGATATAAAAGTTATACTTCTGTTAGAGCTTATCTGTAATTTAAGGCAACGAACATGATCTTGATGACAAACAGTGAAGTTTGTCAAAACACTGTACAAAATGTTAAAAAATGAAAAAAGCAACTAAAATATCATCCCATTCTGTTGTTTAATTTCAGACAATTCCACACAAATTCTTTACTGCACACATTACCAATCCTTCCCACACTGCAGAACATATCTTAAGAGAGGTCTGCTGTGGAGACTACCCAATCTTCCATAAGATAATGCTACTGTAATAGCTAAAGAAGAGAAAGGTTTCATCTTTGTAGTAATTTTATTTTTGAAGCTGCGAACTGGGGCAGAAATTACTCTTTGCAACAAGCTTGTCAGGAACAATCACCTTCTAGATTTGGCGCAGTTTATTTTTCTGGAGTTTAAACATGACTGACTTTAACCACAACAGATATAAAGCACGTGCTTTAACAAGCTAGTAATCTGGTCTCTGAATTCTAATTTAATTATAAAAAAAAATGTTAAACACCCGGTAGCCTTTTTACAATTATAATTTTGTTTTTAAAAATCTCATTCTTGAGCAGACATATGGCTGTTCACCATTGCCAGCTATTTCTTATGCAACAGGTGTTCACACTGCCATGTACCTTGCAGGAGTTTGCTGAAAATTGAAAGGTTCCTTCCCTCCACTGCCTCCATTTTTAAGATATACAAAATGCTGTGCAGACTTAGACTACCGTGCTCGGTTTTAAAAACTATTAAAAAAGTAGAGGAGCAGAATTAAGAAAATTCTGAAACATCAGCAAAGCAAACAGTGAAAACTGGCATATATAGTAGTCTATATCCCCAACAGCCTGATGAGAAAGTTTTTTATTTCCACGTATTTCTAAAGTAAGGAACCTTCTCCTTCTAACAAGACTTTTTAGAGTGCCGATTCCCAATATTTTTGTAGTAGACACTTCTGCCTAATTTTTCTCCCCAACCATCCTCTCCCAATTCCTTGTTTTCTTTCACATCACTTCTATTTTTACTGCCTCATAGTGGAATTTGTGATAATATTTTCTCCTCACTCCCACAAGGTATCACTAATGTCTCATTATCCAGTGCTGTCAGCTTTGACAGCAGAGTCAGCATAAGTTATACTGCAAGGCCTCACCTCTAATGACAGCAGACAACATAGACTGGGAATTGTTGCCTTTCCGTTTGTCTGAACTAGCATTAGGATGCCATTGGGGTAACAAGGGTAAACCATCCAGGTCAGAGTGAGGTATGTGCAGATCAATGTAGAAGATAGCAGAAAAAACAAAGGTACATGCAAAACGTGCTTTTAGAGCAGAATTTCCTACGGAGAAACTGTTATCCAAAAAATTCTTTAGTTTAACAAATACTGAATGTCTCCGATGTCCATTCCTAGCATGGCATGTCAGAAAATTCAATCAATAAAAGATATTTTAATACGCTGCAGGGTGATATACATGAATACATTACACTTTGAATAAAGTACAAATCAAATCTGGCCAAGAAATTTTTTTTGCCTAATCTTTAAAAATGTCTAAGATTTAAACAGAAAATATTTGGTTTTCTTTATAGAAAAAAGATGTGTTATACTACTAGGCTCATAGGCAAAGTCCATTTTGTAGCAACGTGTAATGTAAGTTACAGCACATTCTAAAAATGTTTGGTGCAGTCTGAGGCTTTTTTTAATACATATATTATATATGTATGCTTATTTATATGTATATATAAAAATAAAAAAAATATGTGCACATACATGTATGCATGAGTATATATATGTACATACAGTTTAAATAAATGTTATAATACCCTCAGAATAATCCACTGATCTCCTAAGAACTTCCTTCTTGTAATTTGTTCACATGACTGCCAAATGGTCATTAGTCTGTGTTCATTAAGAACATGAAACAGAATGAGAACTATAATGTAACAAATTCATACTGGTAAAGGCTCTACTGCGAAAGCTTGCAGTTATAAATATGGTTATATTTTATGAAATTGAGAGAGATGAGTTAAACCAGTCATAGGTAACAGTACCTTACCTTTTATCTGATAATTTCTTCCATCCATGTGCTACTAAAATGCAGAATCCCATGCTAGGAACATATAACACTCGTTCTGCTACTACAAATCCAACAGGAAAAAAGAGGTTTGATGCAGGAATGAATGGTAGCACTATTAAGCAGAGTGCCTGGAAAAGAAATGCAGATAAATTGGTAATCAAGGTAAGGCAGTGACAAACTGTACCAAAGAAACAAATAATGAAGCAATCAAAAAAAAAAAAAATCCCAGAAAGAGACATACATAGTAGATCTTTGGGATTTTTTTTTTTTAAACATTAAGATCTGTTTTACATTGAGACCACTCTGAACATGGCAAGTTTTAACCTGCAAAGGACACTATTCCTTACTTAACGGCCTACAAGTATATTTGCTTTTCTATACTACAGAAAAGAGCTGCTGTATGACAAAACACTAGGATCAAAGGATCAGATTCAAAACAATGTTTTAATAAGACTTCTACATACAAAAACATGACAGTCTGAGAACCTTGGACATTATCTTTTATAACAATTAAAAATTTATACCAGCTTATATAATGCATAAAGCAGTTATTTTTTACAATACAATAAAGTCCATTTTTAGTTTCTGTAAAAATGTGAGGAAACAACATAAAAATCAGAATCAACAACTGAATAAACATCAATGTTTAGATAGTGCACTAAGAGCACCCTGAAATGTCTAAAATGACAATGAACTTCAGAACTGCACAATTGCAGCTCTTCGGGTGGTACAGACATCTTAGCAATAGTTGTGTTTGTTACAAGACAGAGAAATACATCCACTGCAAAGGAAGTGGACATGGACCATTTGCTTTGAGTCCTGGGTGATTGTTAAAAAGCAGCTTTACAATCTCTGGTACCAGAAAAGACTTAAATAATTATTTCAAAGTACCTGTCCTCCAAGTTACAAAACCCAAAACCCCTACAGAAATGGAGTGTTCCTTTGAAGAAAGAAAGAGGAGTTTTCTAGAATTTTTCATACAGCTGGCTGTCACCTTCTGTCTAGATTTAAGCGTAACTTTAGCTGCCTTTTCCATGCCAAAATAGTAAACACATCCAGTTCGGAAGTCAGTCTAGGATTTCATATATAAAAATGCAACACTGATTTAAAACCTTAAGTAAGGTTTTAGCTTGGATTTCAAGGGGCCAAGAATATGCACATGGATCATTAACACGGCTCAGCGGATCCACAGCAATTCATTAAGCTACATGAAAATAAATACCTAATTGAAACTTGAAGAAATCACAAGCACAATATAGAGACTATGTTGATTACTTGGAGACAAAATTTGATGTAAAGCCATTTCACATTCCTCTCCCCTACTCCTTTACAATTTTATAGTACGCGCTCCTTCTAGAGCGCCTACAAATCTGTAGAAGTAAAAGCCTCAACACAGAACTCTATAATAGGTTTTTGTAATGCATTTTGAAATGCAGGATTCATCATGCCAGCCCCAAGCCAGTCCTCTGTATCAGTTTTTAATTTAGTTATAGCAAATGCCTTCACACTTTTGGGGGTGGATTATGGGAAGTAAGAGTATCATACTGTATTTCATTCTGTTTTGAATAAACAAATGCATCTGTGAGTAGAAAAACACTGCACCAAAGCACAAAAGTGTGCTTTAGCAAGCAATGTGATATTTTGCAATGTTTTTACTGCAATGTGAATAAACTGTATTTAGCTTTATAACGTACATAAGGCTTGTACATAGGCTTAAATGAATTAACTTATTTTATTAAATCGTGTGATAAATTGATTTGAAGAAGTCACCTCAAGATTTAAAAAAAAATATTGTTTTATATTATTATTGCTAAGAAATGCAGGGGTTTTGTTCTGTTTTTTTAATATAGTAAGGACATTGGTCCTACAGCTCCATGAGGTCAACGTACATATAGCGAAAGCCAATTCTTTCCAATGGGTTTGAGTGGAAAGGATTCAGCAGCTGATATATAGCAAGTGCTTGGTCTCCACTGAGCGCTTATTATCTAGGCATCTAATAAAAAGGTTTTTGCATGTTCTGCTCTGTGCAATTCCTCTGATGACAAACATTACACAATGTTTTGCAGAACTCCTCTTTAGATCCTTTTGCCTCTCCTTAATACACTGTCTTTCAAACACAATTTCTTGGGCAATAGACTCAAAGCCCTAAGGCAGATCAAAATGCATTCTCTTCTCTTCATTCATTCTTTCTTTCTATCACAGTCTTTCAGCAGATGCAGAGGTTGCATTCAAAAATATCCTGGGTCAAGGCAACTGAAAAATAAAACCACACAAAAAGAGACAGAAACCATTAAAGTACACAGGAAGAAAAAAAGCATATAACAAAACTCTAAAGTATGACCAAAAGCTATGAAGAGTATCTGAACTGTTAAGTAACCAGTCAAAAGTTCACAAGGAAGCATTTCAAACTCTGACTGAGGTGTAGGCATAGGGAGTAGAGAAATAAATAGTTAAGTTTAGAAATACTGATGTCTTATCACAATACTCAAAAGTGTTAATTTACTCCAAGAAGCCTAAGAATACCTGCCTGTTCCTGACATTTGCACAGTAACAAGCTACGAAATTTTGTGGCTGAGTAGCATGGAGTATGGTCGTACCAGAAGGGAGGTAAAGCACACTTGTTTGGGACACTTAGCAAATATCAGAAGATACTAAAAAGTTTTTATTACATTTTGCCTGCCAACAAAGGAATGTCTACACCCAAGAAATTCCATGAACAAACAAGGGCTATGATCACAGCTTGATTCTGAAACCTACTGAAAAGCCACCAAAGTAATTCTAGATCAGCACTATTCTTAGTACTCAGCATTTTCAATATATATAGTGTAATCTATTTATAAAGGTCACTCAGTCTGACAGTCAAGTTATCTGACTGCTCACAGGGATAAAGTAAACAGAAAATATAAGAGAATTTAACTGCTCATATATTGTTTCCAGGGCATGTCCTTTACTAACGTAAGAATAATTGATTACTTCAAGCAGTATAATGACATTAACCTGCCAAAGCATGTATTGTGATTTATAATATACAATTCCATTTTTTGTTAGTTTAATATTGTCAGTTAGTTAAAAAAAAAAAAAAACAAAAGGGCAAATTGTCTGCTTTGTCCTCTCCTAGCTCTGTTATTTTGAGAAGACAATTTTTGAACCTGTGGCAAAAATTAAAGTAAGACAAAATGAAACACAATGTACCCACTTACCAGAGTTATTTTTCCTGGAGATGTCTGGTATCAAACAAATGAAAACTGACTGAAAACGAGTCCTTCAACTTTTGCATCTCCCAGGAATGAGTTCATCCTGGGGAGAACTGTGGAATGTCCACTGGCACTTGAGGAAGTGAGAGAAGGAATCTTGTCTTGTCCTTCAAGCAGTAAAGCACCAAATCCATATCCACATCAGCAAATCCAGAAAGACATGTTCAGACATACTTGTGACCTCCCTTCTCTTCTGCATTTTGGAACCCTCTCTTTTGTCTTTTTTTTTTTTCCTTTCTCTCCAAAGTCCAAATAAGCATCTTGAATTCTGCAGCACAGCTGAAGTTGCACCTTTTCTGATCTCTGTTTGTTCTGATGAACAGAAGTAACTTGAGACTTTTCCCTTAGATCAGGCTTCAGCAAGACACCTCAGGGTCTCATTGAGCTAGTGGAGAAGCCAAAAACATGCTAGAGATTTGGAAAGAGCTTCTGCCATTACAAAGCCCTTCATTACTCCTTTAGAGTGACACTCATTAGAGTGTGAAACATCAAACCGTGCAGTCAATCATGGTACCAACTGTGATGAAGCCACATCATATATATTATATTATACTAATACCATGTGGCATCCATATGGATAACACATAGAATTCATACCTGCCATGGTAGTAATTTATTTTGACCAGCACAGATTCAGGCTTTTATAGGTAGAACTGAGAACCAAGTGTGGAAAAAATTTTTTTAGAACTAGTAATTCAACATAGTTATCTGGAACATTGCCATAAAAATTCACTTTCTTCACTTTAAAGATGGTACTATGATTTCTCTAGTAAGTCAGATTGAGAAGCTCAGATTGAGAAGCCATCAGAAAGTAGTTGTTCTCTCCCCCTCTCTCCCTTGGCAGACTTTCCAGTCTACATCAGGACATTAATGGCTTACTGGAAGGCAGAAATAGGCTTTGGCCTACAGTGTTGTTACATGTTATAGTACATAACAATTAATTTTTAATATAAAATATTGCATTCTCATTTCCTAAGAAATTAGCTTCCAGGCACTTAGATATTACATCTGCAAAAAAATCAGCATTGTACTGAAGGCTATATACACAACACAGGTATATATTAAAGGAAAACAACTTTCATTAAACAAGGATTATGCTGTGTTAAGCAATATTGAGGCTTGCACACTGGAGTGAATAATCTCAGAAGACCCTTCCTATAAAAAACACATGGAACAACAAATATTAAAAAAACCCTCAAACAAAAACTGACTTACAACAATGTATGCTGACAATTCCATTAACTCTTTCCTCTTCTGAGCTTTACTGGGTAGGAACTGAACAGAAATGTAGGGAAATAAAAAGCCTTAAAGTTCAAGAGTTGTGCTATGCAAAGAAGTGAATCACTGCCCACACACATTTCTACTGCTATCACTGCACTGGAGAAAAACTGTTTCAGCTTATGTAAGAAGGAAGATCAAACTACTCCTTTACATTTTTTAAATGCTGTAAACCAATAACATTTTTTTCTGGGTATGTCACCTTGCATATTTATTATATCACTAAGCTATCTAAGTTTCTTTTCTTCATATGCAGTTTCCAAATTCAGGACAAGACACTTCATCAGCAATACTACAGATCATTTTCACAGATTTTCTAGTGAAACAAATTTCCCCGCTTCAGTGACAAGACAAGAAAAAACATGAGTCGGAACTATAATGTTAGGTCTCTTTGAAGTGAATAAAAGTTTGTCAGCTGATTAACAAAGAAATCCTTAGTCTTAAATTGTGCATAAATATTCCCACCCATCTGAAACTTTTGTTGTCTGAGTTACAGATTTAAAAAGTACATTATTTGTAAAGCAGACCATGATCTATGAATGCAGATTTGTTGTACACCTAATTGCACCACTGATTTAATAAAAAACATGGTATTAGGTAATCATTAATCTTGTGAAAATTGGCAATGAAAGCAATCAAAAAGATGGCTGGGTTTGGATGAAAAAAATACTAACTCATTTGCTGCTTTCCATTTCCTCCAAAATATTCTTTCCTGTTAATCCCTTTCAGTTTTAAGGTCATATAATACCGAAAAACAGGAACTGATCCTTACAGGTTGACAAAATTAGTTTTTCCTTAGAATGTGGAAAAGACTACAGAAGAGTGCCTTTGTTAAAAGAACAACAACAGAAGAGGAAAACTTATATTCCTATATGCCAAAATATGTCCTTTTCTTTTATATCTATGAGAAAGAAGTCATTTGCTAAATACACAGAATAACTACTGACATTTAAATAAGGTAGACAGTTTGCAGGATGGAAATGCGTTCCAATCCTTAAAATACATTTAAGTTCTAATGAAAATGCCCATTTGTTAGCAGAGTTAGGAATACCTGAGAAAGGCCACAATACAGTTAGCAAATACATAACAAGGGGCATATTTATTCTCTTGTCTATCTCTTGTCTGTTCTTCTTCACCTCATCCCTGACAGTCACACACTTAATTGCAATTTAACAGTTTTGTTGCGGCAACGATTTTCCTCTTTTCTTACGTGTTCATTCTAGTCCAAAAGGAGATGCATGTAATATCTCCAGGTCACAGCAGATTAGACATGTGACCAAACAACCAGAGCCACTTACACTCTTAAAAAAAAGGACAAAAACAATGCATCATTCATACCATCAATACAGTCTTGGAGGAATCCCCAGGATATCGGAGACTGAAGACAATCAAAGATCCCAGAAAGCAAAAGAAGGTAAGAGTGGCAACATTTCTAATATCTAACAAAGACTCCACAAGAGGAATAGTTCCCATTGTCCAGTCACAACATAATTCTGAGGGGTTGAGAAGAAGCCAAGCATTTACAGGGAGGAGGTAGTTGAAAGTCAGCTGTCTTGCTGGGGATGGACTAACAGCAGCTGGGTTATCAAACCTAAAGCAAAAGAAAGGAGAAAAACAAGCTCTGAATGAAAAAAGATATGGCCTTGATCCACTTTATGCTCAGAAACCAGCACACTTTAGATTCATAGCTAGAGCTACCAATTACAGACATGTACAATATCTTAATCTTCCTGCATTTGTCAGATGAGTAACTTTGGAACCATGCACAATGATTCATCTTAGCACAGGACAGGGCCTCCTCAAAGTTTAAGAAACTGGCTTGGGATATAAATAAATACAAAGTTTGAAGAAACAGAATGATTCACGCCTAAAATTGGGTTCAGTGGTCCTTGTTCATGTTTTCAATAGTTTACCTCATTTTTCAGGGAAAATATTAGATTCTTGTATTTCTACATTGCTTACACACTTTCAAGATAAATTAGATTTTTAGTTCTATCATTCATATACACTTATCTTCAAACTCTGTATCTGAAGTCAACCATGCTTTCTGCACAGTACACCTCCAAAAGTAAAAAGTTACTTTGTATGTAGAAGAGAAAAAACTTAAGAGGTTTGAAGTATTCAGACAAGGTTCAAACACATAGCCAATAAAAAAATACTTTAGTAATAGAACAATTAATTTCTTAATTACTAAGATGAGCTAACAGCCGTAAGTTTTAAAAAATTAACAACTGCTCAGATTCCTCAATATTTTGGACATTCTTGCCAACAGGTACTCACACACACCATTTATCAATTTCACAAAAAATGTAATATTGTACAGTCATTGCTTACCAATATTGAAATAAGTTAATGAACACTTAAGCTGATGTATTTTTGGCCATTTCATTCAGACCTCATTAAGCCACATGTTATTAATCATTGTCTGTAAATAAGAAACACTTTTACTATTACCTTGTAAACACTGGAAGTTGAGACTGGATAACCTGGACTCTGACAACTACAAGCAGCAGTGTACTGAACATTAGCACTATGAGCTTCAACAGTGTTTGGAGCATAGAGAAAGGAATACTGCCCTTCCCACGAAGAATCTGTACAGCCATGTCCAACAACACTGGCAAGGTGTACTGCAAAGGAAAAAAGTGTTTATAATCAGACAGTGTACTCATTAATCCCTTAGAGAAATATGAGCTACCTCATCTTTTTTTAATCAATTTTCTCTAAATGTCTGCTTCCAACAGTTACTTAACTCAGCTTCTTAGAGCTTTCATGACAAGCCACAAAAAGAAGTCCACAAATCTAATAAAAATAACTCCATTCAAGTATTCTTACTAACACTATCATAGCTGAACTTGTATGCCTGTAGTTCTGTGGTTTGCACTGACAGATTAAAAAATTTGTACCATCTTCAGAGACTTCAATAAATCAAGTATGACCATGAAATAAATTTTGAAGAAGAGAAATCACTGCCATTAGGATTAATAGCCCCTCTGAAAACTTCTCCTATCAACAAAATTCCTTAGGAACAGTAGAAATACTATTCACTTCCTGATTAGCCTTGGATTTCTATTTTATGCCTCTACTGCAGTAACCCATCTTTCCCTGCCTCATGAAGATTATGATCTTGCACAGTTCCCCATTACATATCCTAATTTCTTTCCTGTGTACCTCTTTCCCTGTGTCTTCATGTCTTGTGCTGTGGATGATTTGTTTCACATATACCGGTTGGCTGAACTACAGATATTGATAGGTTTTTGAGAACTGGTCAAACTCTTAGTTCATGCTATACCTGTGCCCTCAGAAGCAGCCTCAGTTTGGATTTTATCTTTTCTACTCAGTTGATTTACACAAACTTGTTAAATTTTCAGGAAACTGAGGATCAGATCAAAAGTTACTAAAAGAAAGGAAATGTGGATTGAAAGTACGGTCACGTACTGGGGTTTTCCTTAGAAATCCAGTTTGAAAATTATATGCTTATTCACTTGGTCTGCATGGGCAATAGTTACAAACACATGTATTTTGGTAAGCACCAAAAAAATGTGATTTTTGTGTTTTTGCCTTGAATATACAGCCCCAAGACTTTCAGAGAAAGATGCCCAAGATCTTTCAGCTTTTACTGGTGCAGTTTTTGCAAAATATTCCTTCAAGTAATTAAGGAATAGTGAACTAGAACATTTTCTTAGAATATGCAATCATACACTTTTAAATTGCATATGGTTTAACTATTAGAAACCCAAGAATTATTTCACTGCAGGAACACCTTGTTACTCTAAACAAAAGAAAAATTACTTTTAAGCATTAATAAGTCTTTACATTAAGAAGAAACCTATCAGATTAGAAATTCAATTTAAAGGTGTTCTAAGAACAACAAATTTTATAAGAATATTACTGATTCAAATAAGACTACTCCAAAACATCTGATTATTCTTCAGATTATGATGAAATGCATTTGTATATAATATATTTTCCATTTTTACTACAGGAATTAAAAACAAATAATCCCCCAACTTTATGCACCTCAAGCTTTAATCAAAACTGTTACATGCTAGCCTTTGCAAACCTCAGTCAACTAAAATCTTAGGCTTCTGTTAAGACATGTCAACTCTTTATTGAGTATATTGGTTAATATCTCTGTAAGGCATATAAAGGAAAACTTATAAGTCACTGGATTCCATCACCATGAACCATCTATGTTAAACATTAGTTGAGTTAAAAAAACCACAAAAAAGTAACACAACTATAGTTACCCTGAACTGACCAAAAACAGTACTGAAATATGACACTTCAAAGTACTTCATGTCTCATTACAGAATTCCTGAGAAGAAATCCAATTTGTTTTTCAATAGCTTACCCCTTGAGCAATAAATACTTCATACACACAGCATATCCCCACTACCGTTATTCCTTGTTCTTTACACAGTGTTGCAACAGCTACTAGAAACACAGTCAAAGCAATTGGAGTCCACACTGCAAATAAAGACGAGATTATTGAAGATGTTCCACCTTACAACAAAACCATTTAATAAATTAACTTAAAAAGTGAAGACTTTGGTTCTTGATGTTTGAACATGCTATGTTCTATAAACTTATTCAGTACGCCATTTGCTATTAAAGGGAAGATTAACGGTTTTATTCTACAGAAAATATACATGTATCAGTTTTAAAACTGCCTCCCTTAAACTGAAAGAACTAAATAAAAGGCAAAAGACTAATCTACAATAGGAAAACAAAAAACCTACAGTCTTTCCTAATTCACCAGAACACTTTTTCAAATGGAATATTTTACATGGAGTGATGAGTTTTCACAAGGTCAATTTGACTTTGGAAAAGAGGCAAGCCTCCTACATCTCCACTGAAACTTTGCAGCTTACTTGTGACCATCTGATGCATCTTGGCGTACATCCACTTACTTGCATTAATAGAAGTAAGTGCAAGTGCAAGAGTCCCCTACTCTTGGCGTTAGAAAACAACTGAAGAAATGCTTAAATCTTGAAGGAAAAAAAAAAAAGGTCATTTATAATGTAAAGTACTATTACATGGGTATCTTGGGGCTGAAAGGTTTTTTTGTACATAGTTGCTGAATAACCAATACACCCATATTATCATTTTAAGAGTTCTATTATCAGTGATACAGAAATTAAGTTATGTATATATTTATCAATCATTTACCTATGGTATTATCTGGCCCTTTAGATTTTGTATATGACAAAAAAGCAGCTAGAAAAAAGATAGATGACAAAAGCTCTGCTCTGCCCACAACTCCAGTTACCTGAAAAGAAAAACAAAAAAACCCAAGATTATTCTTCTAGCAGCTACTTTAGTACTAGAATAGTGCATGACTGAAATACTATCAGGATATGCATAAACAAGATTTGTAGACCAAGCAAAAAAGGCTGAGTAAGGCTGCTTTCAGTTCAATCAGTACTGAATTCAGTAACAGGATGATATAGATAGCTGGTGGCCATCTGTGGCTGATGTGCCCCTAAATATAACCATTAACAAGACAACTGAGAAATACTGTATTTTCTTTTACCTTTAGTAACACCAGCCACAAACAGAATTTGAGGCAGAATTTGGGCATGATAACAACTGCTTTCTTCATAATACTTGAAAGAAACTAGCTTTCATCAAAAGTGAAGCCTGAGAGGGACTGTTTTACATATACATCTGGCAGACAGTGACATATAGAAACTATGATTGTTATTTTTGTTCATGCCTTTTCTGACTGACTGAACAGATCTGAATCTGAAAGAAGCATTCCCTTGACTGGTACTATGGCAGCTCTTAGGTGAGCAGTCAAGAGTTACAAATGAATTGATGGCATGCTCTGTGCAATTAAGTTAAAGAATGACTCAGGCTTTACTACAGGTCTGGCAATTTTCTGAATGATAATTTGGTTGGCAATATTAAAATTGTGGGTAGCGGCCCCTTTGGTAATGAGGCAGAGAAGAATGGGTTTTATGGAAAATTGGAAAAGTGCTAGAATCCATAGGGCAAAAGATTGCTTCAGAATCCCCAATGAAATACAGATTAATTTCCATTTCAGGAGCTGTTTTCAAAAAATGCTAAGGTGCAGCCAACAACCAGAGATGGAATACAGGTCACTATGTTAATGGTTACTGCAGTAGCCACTGTGCTGACCACAATACCATTTAGGACTGCCTTTCTTCCTCATTTGTCCCCTTCTGTAACTCCTCTGATTGCATCCAAATATTTGCAAGGAAGCTGGCTGAAAAATGGCATGCTATCCCAAGGCAGATGGTCATATTTAGCTAAGGAAACCTCATAGCTCACCATTTAATCATGATGATGCTGGAAACCGACTTTCAGCCATCCAGACCCAGCTAGGAGTTTTTATTGCTAGGTACATTCTTGGTCAAGCATGATTGATCCAGTACAGCACAGAAAGAGAAAGTAACTCAATATCCAAGGTCACAGTGTAAAGAAAAGTATTCAAATTTGAATTTGAAATCATGCTCTGGTGCTTCTGTTGTGAGTAGCACATGTTTACCAAAGCACTCACTGAATCACGCACAGATAAAGCATGTTTCACAACTGATAGGACATCAGAGTTTGTGTTAACATTTTGGATACTATACAGGTGTTTGTTTCCAAAATGTCTTAAGATGTTTCAAGGATTCCCAGCCTGGATCTCAAAATTGTCCAGCATTAAGATAGAAATTAAAGAGAACTTTGTCTGTAGATCAGTTTAAAGAGATCATTAGTAAAGCAAGTGTGCTGGTGTCTCTCCACAGTCCCTTACAAACCAAAGAGAGGTTCTGTTTCTTGATACAAAGGTCAGAGAAAACTCCAGCATTCACAAGGTTAGCTGACATCCCGTAGCTGTAAAGGTGGTAAATATGCCTTGGGCCTGAACAGTACCAAAGTAGCTAGAAAGACTGAACTGGAATTCTAAAGACAAGGACAAATGAAACTATAATGCTGCTGTTATTTCCTCAAAAATTTTTCCTCAGAAAATTATATATTACCATCACAAAAGCCCAGCTTCTCTCTGAAGTCAAGCAGAACATTATTTTCTATTTATCCTGTTCTGCTAACTTTTCCAGGAAAACTATATTTATCATAAGATAGGTAAAGGTTTGAAATGTCTATGTATTACATCTTCTGTCTCAGGCTCTTGTGCAGGGAAGCAGTAAGTAGGAGACTAATCTGAAGGAATTAAAGTAAGATACATTTCAATTATAAAAGATACAAAACGTACCATCAAATGATACAAAAACTGTGAATGAGACCTGTTTTGGAGTTTTCACTAAAGTCTGAATAAGTTAGCACCTAAGTCCCCAGTTCTAAAATACAGCTCATTATTACCTCCTCTTTTCCATGTATGGAAACTTCCAATTGTTTTGCCTTTTATACATGTGCACAAGTCTCAAGTGCCAACTCTAAGAATTCTTTGCTGGTTGCATGTTAGGCAGAATTCTTAATGAAAACACTTGAAAGAGTAAAATGCACTATTTCTCAAAAGCGGAAAGCTTAAATTGAAAAAGGTGGGGGGAGGAGAAAGAAAACCCCTTAACTGATTCTTCACTGAGTACCTAAGTACAACAGCAGGGGAATTCAATTAAAATTGCACTTAAATCTGTCTGTAACTTTTTTAAGTACAGCACCAAGCTCTACCAATCACAGTCTTACAGTGCCCTCATGTGGCTGACATCAGGGATTACATACTTATTACCAAATTGCTTCATAACTATACTTTGTAACTTTGTAATACATTGCCTTTCACAATAAACTTTCATTACACAATATTCTGTAGGATTTGTATGACACTTTTTGCTAACTGTTGCATAGTACTAAAAGCAACCGTGTTACTTATCTCATACAGAATCTGACAGTTCAAGCACGATAAAGAATCATCATATTTGGAATGGAACTGATAAAATTACATAGGATGATCTAAGCCACGAACCACTACTGTAAGTCACTAGCAACTTACTAATGCTACTGTAAAGATACTATCACAGTTACTACAAAGAGGCAAAGCCAAACTTTGAAATTTAAAGCATGTTTTTTCAAACAAACAGAAAACAAAATTAAATTATCAAATTATTTTTTTAATCCATATTACCCAAGATTTTACATGGGTTTGTGCTTTTCAGCACAAAAGCAAGCAAAAATTTTTAGATGTTTAACTTTTGCATTTTTAAACATGCCACTAACTTCTTCTAGCAAAGACGTATTAGTAGCTCAAATACCAGCCGATTATAAACCCATGAATTTAATTCCTATAAAGATTTGCTCAAAATACACAGGTGCAGGCTACTGAATTGCTCCTGACAGGTATTTGTGTATTTAGAGAACAAGAGAGAGAGATGTGAACTTTTCACCCAAACAAATAAGGACCAAAAAAAATACAACATAAGGTAAGAGCAAACCTTTCTCATGTTTTTAATATCAAAAGACACACACCCACACCCCAAAAACGCACACACACACAAAAAGGGATAGGACCTCCAAAGAAGCAAAAGGTTTAAACATTCTTAGTTTTCTGGAAGTCTGATAACACTATAAGAAAAAAAAAAAAAGACTGAGAATGGGCTTTGCAACACGTGTGAACTGGAATCTAGGAAAGCCAATCTAAGTGGTGCAGAAATAACAGCTGAGAATTCCACAGATCTGCTTTATCAGTGTTCCTGAGGGAAACAAATCTAATAAATGGTGATCACAAGACTCCATTTACTCCACAACATTGCAAGCCTGGTTGACCATTAGAAGGTACATAATCAGACAGCTTGTATAAATAATGCTTTTCATAGCAACAAAAAACTCCTTCAGAATCAAAGGAAAGGTAAATATGAGATGCAAGAAATGTATTTCCCCTTTCTTATATCGAATATGTTCAAAAATTGAAGGTTCAAACAGAATGGCCCTAAGTTAGATGTAGCATAGCAACAATATCCTAGGAAAAAGCCCCACCGCGATAGATATATTGACATAAAAGAAAGTCAACAGAATAGACTTGGTGATTAGCTAGAGGGGAATGCTTAGCACTTCTGGAAATGAATTAAGAGGTATTCAAAAGTATTTCCAAAATACAATACTGGATGAATCATCACAGAACACAAATATCTTTGTAAGCTAACATAGCCACCATCATAAAAGCCAATGTTCATAGCAGAGACCTAAGTTATTGAATAACTAAATTAATGTTTCTTTATTATTATTTTTCAGTAGCTGCATGGAATAACCAAACAAATCCAAGCATTAAAATTTGTCACCTCCACCATTGATTGCAAAGAGCAGAGTAAGTGCAAGTAAAATCACACACTTTTTGGAGTTAAAATGTATAAACATATGCAAAACCCATGAAATTTAAGGTTAATTAATACAGCTTGAACAAATTAAGCACATCACAGCTATACGTACCGCTTCAGTATGTATTGGGTGCACTGCAAAGAGCAAGGATGCAACTACACTGCTCCTGTTGTCCAGAAAAAGCTTACAGACCTTGAGGAAGACTACACAAACCACCACATGAAAGACCAAATTTAGGAAGTGGTAAGAAACTGCATTTAACTCGCTGAACAAGTAGTTTAAGCGAAACGTAAGAACTGTAAGGGGACGGTAAGATTTATGACTCCTCTCCTAAAAGAAAATAAATAAATCAATCAGTCACGACCAATTTACAAAGGGACTTTTACTCCAAAATATCTTTCTAAAAATCTATGCATATGTGATTCCGACCTCTATTCTCAGGCATCAAGCCTTCAAAATAAACACCTGAAAATCAGTAATAATGAAAAAAATTTAAAGATGTAGTGAATTAAATGAAAACTCAATTTAAAATTAAAATGTTAAACAGAGAAGTTAATTCTAGTTATTTTTCCTACTTACACATAGTTTTAAGGTATTATTCAAGTATTTTGATTACTCTGCACTTCATGTTTCAGATCAGTACTTTATAAAATAAAAATTCGGTGTGCTCAGCTAAATCTATTATCTACATGTTTTCAATATGTCTAACAGTCAATATGTTTATGTTGCCAGTTACTCCATCCATAAACACTTATGAAAACCACACTTGAAACCATATTCCTGTTCCAAAATGCATGTCAACCCACAGCCTGTTGATATTTTGCTGAATACGTTCATAAAACAAAGGAAGAAAATCTAAGAAAAAACTGGGAGGCTGGGGAGGGAGGTAGGGGTGGGACAGGCAACCAAACTGCACATGCAGACAGCCAAAAACGCAAGATAGGAAGAAATATTTTAAAAAGCCATGAAAGATCAAATTAATCTGACTTCATTTAATTAAAATTAACATGACTTTCAGTTGGTTTTAAATGCAAAATCAATACTGAATTAGATGGCTTTCTCCATCCACATGGTTAGACACTTTTTTGAGGAAAACCATTTAAAAATACTACTTGAAATATTACTGGGAAGAGTTTAGGAACCCACTTACTCTCAACGACTACAGGACTAGATGGCACCTGAAAAAGAGTCTAGAAGATTTCATTACAGGATTATATGAAAATTATGTAACAAAGTCTATTTGTAGAGCCGGAAACTAGTATCTCACAAAGAACTAACCCTGTATGTTATGGACGTAAGAAAAGAGAAGATTACAAGGTGGAATGCCTTGATAGGTAAAAAACCTACAACTGTCAGAGAATTTTTATTCATTTGCTCAGCAATGTCACCATGTGTAACTTCCTAACCTATATGTAAACCCTTTAGCCACTGCCATTTAATAATGTTTATCAACAACTTTAATGCCAATGCAGCTTTTCAGATAAAAGCCACAGCCACTCTACATGGACTACAAACCAAAAACTCTGAATTCACATAAACATACTTACTCAAATAAATTTAATGGATTCAATACCCATTCTCTAACTCCTAGCTTTGCTGTTTGAGAGTGTTATCTTTCCTTCCAGACCACAATTAAAATAAATAGCCTTGCATGTCATTGTCTAGCTTTTGCAGGAAGAGAAAGGAAAATGGTCAATTTTGATATTGGAATTAGATAACACACAGCATCTTGAAGCATGATATATGACTTAATTTTCTTAGTTCTTTTACTTAACAAAGGGAAAGAATACAAGTGAAATCTGTTCCTGATCTTATAATACAAAATACTAACACCAACAAATTCCATCAGAAACAAACTATTCTGTTAAAAACATATTAGGGAAAAGTAGTAGAAAAAAACCTTGCGGAGAGATTTTTACATTTCCTAAATGGCTCAAAGTGTCTCACAGTTTACCTCAGACATTGGAGTGCCCCAGAAGTCATTCTGAAACAGATTTTTTAATGGAGTGGAAGGATGCAAATCTTTATTGTCCAAAATTGCTGAAACATCATCAAAAACAAAGCCACAAAAGAGACTGTTCCAGTAGCAGGCTGCCACCACACCAACTATTAGTGCTGCTTCCTTCAGGCTTACATCAGCCATCTTCTCTAGGAGTTTGCATGGACCAAAGCTGAAATATATAGACAGAAACTTGAGTAGTTTTACTGACTAAAAACTAAACTTGATAATTTGACTTAATTTAAGACATCCAATATTTTAGAAGTTAGTGACACTACATATCTAAAAATCAGTAAGATAGAAAGTTTTCCTAGAGTCTCAGACATCTTACACAATTTAGTGTTTAAAAGAAATACTCTAATTAAAAAAGTCTCACCCCTAAAAAGCCCTCACACAAGCTGGATACACTGCTACATTTCATGTTTTACTTAAAAAAAAAAAGATTGATCATAAGTTGTGATGTAGTTTTCAGCAGACGGCTGGGCACTTCAAGCGAATGCTGCAAACTGGGGAACTATGAAAATTAAGTTCTCTAGAACTCTGAGTAATTTAACATACTGACACTGCATACTAAGTTATTAAAAAGGCATCAGTATGTTAATTCTTCACGTTTTTAGGTTTAAAAGTGTTTCCCAAAATGTTTCAAAAGCAATTAAAAACACATTTCAAACATTCTGAAGAGCAAACAGGAAACTTGAAGAACTTCATAAATGTAGGTGTTCAAGAACAGGTAAAGGAGGACATTAATAATAAGTTAAACTTACCATTGAAGCTCACACTTTGCTTATTTGCGTTCTTCATAGAAGTTCATGTGGTCATTTTTTTTTCTCTCAACTCTGCCAATTTCTATGGTGTCAGTGAATGTTCACCAGAGTCCTGTCTAAAGAAAAATCACATGTAAAAAAGGCACTAGAAATGAACATTATCTTACATTATTTTCTCTTGCCTTGCATAAATTTCCCAAACCCTAGAAATTATTAAATAGCATTTTTCTGATTATTTAAAAAGTACTCTATGGGTGTCCTGGTTTCAGCCAGGATAGAGTTAATTTTCTCCACAGAAGCTAGTGTGAGGCTATGGTTTGGACGTGGGATGAGAAACTCTTGATCACGTGCTGATGTTTTGAGTTGTTGCTAAGTAGTCAAGGACAGTCCAGCTTCTCGTGCTGGCCTGCCAGCAAGAAGGCTGGGGGTGCTCGGGGAGCTGGGAGGAGACACAGCCAGGACAGCTGACCCAGGCTGGCCAAAGGGATATTCCATGCCATGTAACATCATGCTCAGTATATAAAGCTGGGGGAAAAGGAAGGAAGGGGTGGAGGGACGTTTGGAGTGATGGTGTTTATCTTCCCAAGAAACCATTACACGTGACAGAGCCCTGCTTCCCTGGAGGTGGCTGAACACCTGCTTGCCCACGGGGAGTAGTGAATGAATTCCTTGTTTTGCTTTGCTTGCGTGTGTGGCTTTTGCTTTACCTAATGGTTTGAGATAAAGACAGTTTAATAATTTCCTCACTTTTACTCTTCTGATTCTCTCTCCTGTCCCACCGTGAGGGAGTAAGCAAATGGCTGCATGGGGCTTAGTTGCTGGCTGGGGCTAAACCACGACAATGGGTGACCTGGTCAAAAGGTGAAATTACTATGTATTGGCTTGTTTTAAAACACCGTTCTGCCTTGGAAGAATAAGAAGGCAATTACAGGTCTAAGGCATTATTTTTGACCACTGATTGACACAGCATGGATTACTGCCAATTGTTGGGACCAAAGATACTGAAAAGCCACAGACAGTTGAACACTGACTTAGTTTTGAAAAAAAGGAGAGGTGACTGAACAGAAGTATATAGCATTTTCCCCAAAACTAGAGAGGGGTAACATCTGTGAGGACACAGAACAGTTAATATTAGCCAGATAATGTGAACCCATAAATAGGCAAAAACACCAGCCTTATGTCTATCAGGATTCACACATCAAAGATAATGAGTTATTTGGAAGCTATAGTATGTTTTACTGTACTAAACCCTGAAATGCTGGTGATTTTTTTTTTTCCCCTTCGGTTTGTTGGTTTTTTTTTCCAATTGTGTTCAGGTTTAAGCATACTATCCTCTAAACACACGCCACAGATATCTCATCTCAGTTGTGGTTTCCAGCATGGGCCTGAGAGCACAACAATCACCTACCACAACTACAGGTAAAGGAGCAGTGGCACAGGAAGAAATACATGTGCAACAAGATGCAGGTGCAGTTAAACTAAAAACCAGGACAAAGATAATTTAAAAGGAATCAAACCAATCCATTCAATGTTACTCACACAATGGCAGTGAAGTTTTTTTTTTTCTTTTATAGTACCTGGAGCACTGGCTATTGGTATTACTTCAACCCAGAAAGTGCCTTTTTTCAAAGCTGCCACCACCTTTGTAATAAAAAAAAAAGAAAAAAACAATGTTAAATGTTAAAGGATGCTGCTACATCTTTTTGTCAGGCTGGATCAGAGTACTTTAAAACACTAAGACAAGAGTAAGTCTGAATGTATTTATGGTCGCCTTGGCAGCCAGAGAAGTCTTATTAAAAAAAGAAAACAAAGCACACTCCAGGAATACGTGAGAAGACAGCCCCCTTTTGCACTTCAACTCATCAAAATTTTTAGTGTGTGTCCGCCCCCCGTGTGTTCCCCCCCCCAAGTATGTGGAGAAGAAACTGCTGAAACTTCTCCTGCTAGAAACAGAGTTTGAAATCCCTAGTTTGCAACAGCTTCTGAACAGTAAATTTCCTACTTCTTGAAGTTCACTAGTTCTACTGAAAAGCAGTGACATCTGGAAAGGATCTATAACTAAGATGTAATGATTTTCCAACATACAAACCCACATTTTTTTTTAAATACTGTGTTCCAAAAATTAATGGAACAAGACAATATTGCCACACAGAACCAACCAAAAGGTTTATTTAAATTTGCCCTTTAAGGTAAAATATCGCAAGGTGAGGAGTAGTACTCTCTGATACTAGAAGAGTAACTCTAAGGTAATTCTTTAACAATCCTATTTCAGAAACTCCTACTGCTGTAAAATATGAAAAAAAGGATACATTCCTAAGTACAGACTCCTGTCCAAAGGAAAAAGCTTAACTAACCTTAACTGCTAGCTCCTCAACTACTTCTTGTAGGTTTTTACTTTTCTTTTCCCTACATAGAATATACATTCAGACAGCTACTTTACTTATCCCTTAATCCTAGGCAATTCTGATGCTTTCACAAGCCTTTCGTTTTGCTCTGAATTTCTAGTATTTCTTCCACCCAGAACTCTAGTTTTGCACTAGTACTGATCATGCTGTTCCCTGACAGAGCTACATTTACGTACATGCCAACTGTATGGAAAATACTGTTTTCATCTGAATGAAAGAGAATTCTTAAGCATAAAAAAATTTCAGATTTTAGCTACATCCAAAGTCACGTTTAAGTGGCTAGCTCACCATCAGAGTGGTCTGTTTCAGAACTCCAGAAAAAAATTCACCTTTATCATCAAAATTATTTAATTTGCTATTCACCCTCTCCTTTACATGCACATTTCAATCACAGATATGATTGCAAATACATGGCTACAAATTAGTCTTTCAAGACAAGTCCATACAGACACTCCAGGCAATTCTGTACAGCTTACTAAATTTACTGTAAGGAACAGACATGTGCAAAAAAAAATGCATTGTTCTGGTTTTAGCAGCAAGTCACACAATACACTACTTGAGCCGTGCCAAGCTTGGTAACCTCAACACACCCTATCCCCCTCAAACATTTGTTGTGTCCAAAAGCACTAGTACATCTTGGCAACAGATGGGCATAGCGGAAAACTTGAAGAGCCCCCATTTTCCAGCAATCTGCTTCTAGGGCAAGCACAAAGAGGGGAAAAATGCAAGGTCACATACGATCTATAGATCACACAAAACTGCAGCACAGACACTTTACTGCTTCTGATTTGCATTATGGCATTCTAAGTCTTATTTTCCTGAAATATATGCTAAAGATAGATAAAAGTTAGGAAAATTACTTTTTCCAGCTGGTCTGATTATAAGGTGGTTTAATGTTCTTGCTGAATTAGAGCACAAATATAGAAAAGATGTTTTTGCAACCCTTTATGTTAGTATAACAAGGCAGATTTTCAGGAAGACTCACCATCAGAACTACTACTCTATCTGCTACTACAGCTGGCTCCACCATCAAACTCCAACCTTCAATCCTGAAATGATCATCAGCATGTTGAGAATGCAAGACTGAAACAGAGGGAGTCCTATAAAAGCTGATCTGTACTTGGTAAGCCAGGCAAAAGCATGCCTACTATTAATCTCAGAGGGAAACAGCAATTGCTGCTTGGCAGCCAATGCCCTTCTCACACCAACTAATTTGTTATCAGTTTGATGTTGGAAAGTAAGAAGCCATATAAGGACTATGCAAGACTCAGAGCCTCATAGATCACAGATGTGCAAGAGGCTGCTGAGGGCTTGGTATGATTGGGCTCTTCAGGTGAATCATGGTGAATGAACATATTGCCCTTCTTCCCCAGACATGTTGAAATTTGCTATCAACCCAAGCAAGTTGCAAGACCAACTGGTCTTGCAAGTGCCAGTACCTCACCACGCCCAGTGATGGGTGTATTGATAAATACCTGTAAAACACACTGCCTAACAACTTGTTTGTTAATACAGATTTGCTGTCATGGAGAACCCCATCACTGACTGCACCAATACATGTAAACAGATCGACTTCAAGTTATTTTTTGATCTCACCTACCCACTACTTTCACAGCTTATAAGACAGCCTATCAGATACCCTAAACACTCCTTGTGCTGCATGACTGCCAGTGCGTGGTCTATGGAACAGCCACAGAGCCCCCATTTGACTGCATGAAATCAGGACAGACACATACTTTCTTATCAAGATTTCTGTTGGATGTTTTAATTTACAACAATATCTGACCATGTCATAAAGAATACACAGCTGAAAACAATAAACAGCAAGATAAGCCTTGTCAGACAGAAGCCGCACGATCATGAGAGCCAGTTGTGGAAAAACAGAACGCCCAAACTGTGCAAAACATCGGATTGTTAGTCTAATTTTCTCAAGCTGTTTGGCATGGACGTCTGCATTTTGCACTGTACTGTTTTCATGCGAGTACAGAACATTAAGTGGAAAGGATAGACAAGAACCAGAGCTCTCCAGCAGGTTTGGCTTGTAAGGCATGTCGTTTTCTTCTTCCAATTTGTTGAGAACCCTCTACCAGTTCATCCAGCCTTCTCCTTCAAGAATTAGACATAAGAAAAAAAAACCCCAAACCAACCAAAAAAACAAAACACTTTTAGAAAGGTAGGAAAACAAAGTACTTCTCTACAATCACTACCAAATCTGTGACACTACAGTTTTTTTGCATACTGCAAAATATAGTAGTCTGCACAAAAAAAATTCAGCACAAATAAAAAATGCATAATGATGCTCTGCGTATCAGTGCTTGGGACATTTGGGAGTGTGGAAGCCATCTTCTGCCTGCATGAATTTAGGAAAAATTAGGAAGTATATATTTAGGCAGGAATACAGCTGGAATGCCTAAATATGCATTAGCTATTTAGCACTCTGTAATTACCTACCACCTAATAAACATGCTATCTGCCACCTTACATTAACAACAGACCCTTGCAGGAACAAATAAATTTGTGTTGATTAGACACATCTCACTACCTAACTTCAGAAACTTACAACATACGTTTAAAATTATTCTTCTACTGGGTAATGGCACTTTTACACCCTGAAAGGCATTAATAACAACTTCTGTTCTGATGCAGCCTACTTCAACGCAGATGTTCTATGCAAGCCACATTTTCTTCTCTAGAAAAGAAGACATGGGTAGCAGCAGTAACAGAGAATTTGAAAACCATGTCACTTCTGTATGGGAAAAAAACTTGTACAATCCACTTAATCTTGATTATTATTTCCACAGAAACTGACCGGAACAAACATGATCATTAAAACTCATCTCAAACAGACGTCCAAATTGCAAAGTTTCAACCTATTCCAGCTTTTGCATGAAAGCTCTTACTACTCCTGAAAATATTCAGCATAATTGACATACTATTGATATTTGCAGCTTTTGATACAGTCAGTATTTTGAAAGTCAGTTTTCAAGCTGTCAGAAAATTCTTCTAAAAATTCATCTTATTCATTGTCTACAACTGAACAATAGTTACTACGATCTAAAGATTGTTTGGTTTTTTTTAAAAATCTTGTATTTGAAAAATATTTTCATTCACACTTTATTAAATAGTCATAGATATTAAAAATGCACCTGACACTTTTCAATCATACCAAGATGTTAACATTTTTAACTGTAATCAAGCTGCAACTGTTCTCTGGAAATGACAATGTAAGCATCATTGAGGCAACAGAGTCTAACTCCAAAGAGTCGCTTTGATAAACAGCGCTTTACATGTGCAGTGTGAAGCATCATCATTATGTAAATGTCAAGGAACTTAATTTCGTATTATAATAATTAGGCTACTAGAAACAAAAAGCAGGTAATTTGTGTATGGATCAGGCAGTTTCTTGAAAAGCTTTGAAAACAGACTAATGAGCATTTATGCATGTACCTAATCATAAAATATGGGCTTCCCACTCTCCTGTTTGGAGTTCTGAAGCCAGTAAAGAGACAGACATACACAAAGGAGCTCTTAAAAAATAGTCATGTATGTCATTTACTCTGGAGACATATACTTTGATAACCACTGAAGGTCCTGAATGGTTTAAAACCTATATACATTTCACACAGAAAACTGTCAAATTATCAAAGGTGGAAGAAAACAAAGAACTGTTAAAACCACTCCTAGATTTATTTTTAAACAGCTGAGCAACAAGTTAATCTAAGAGCTTGTGGCTGAACTGATGAATATCAGCAGAGATACAAAGGGTTACCAAGCCCAGTAGTACAGTAACTTAAAAATGGCATTTTAATTCAGCTTCTGAGGCTCTGCTAATGTTCTAATTCATCTTGCCTACCTGCCATCTTTTCTGTATTTTTGTTTTTGGCTAACTTGAATATTCTTTCTGATGACTTGATACAAGTGTTTAATAACAGAAAGAGACATAATTTTGTTTTTGTTGTCCCTTTCCAACAGAGCCTTTAAATTTATCTTATCTTAAAAATGTCACTGCAAATATAATCTGGTCTCTTTCCCTTCCCTACCTACAAAGTTTGCTTTTCTGACCTAACACAGCGCTGTAATTAACCAATCTCAAGCTGAAGTATAAAAGACTTTACTTTCAGTCAAGAATTAAGAGTTATGTCATGACTGGAACAAGTTACGTAACTATAAGGAGTGCCAAGTATCTTGCGTTTTGTCAGCCTTCATTAAATATCAACACTACTCAAGAGACAGCAAAAGAAACCAATGAGTAATCCAGAAAGAGGCAAAAGTCCAAAGATGACATTATGATCACCTTTCTCTTTCCATTAAGAAAAAAAACCCAACACATCTTTAGCAGTCCACAGCTGTTGAATGAATCCAAGGATATACACATGCCTTTAATAACTGCTAGCTTTTCTTTTTTATTTGAAAAGACATGTTCACACCCATTTAGCTAAAACACAGGATCCCAAACTTTTTAGGACATCAGGCCACTGCCAACGCTCAGACTTCCTTGCTGGCTACCACTACTCAATGGATCCGAGTTGTCAATAGATGCGATCTTTTTCTGTACTGCTCTGCAAGCTATCTTCTGGGCCCGCGCTACTACATACTTACACATAAAGCACATGCATATCTGGGCACTGCTGCAGCCCTCCAGTCAGCCGGTCATGCGGGAAACTGCGTGTTGCCCGCAGCCCTGGGGCGAAGCCAGGGTGGGGGGCGGAGGAGGCCGGGCAAGCGGCCGCCGCCAGGAAGCCTGAAGGAAGGGAGCAGGCCGAGGGACGGCGCGGGCCTGTGCCCCGCTCAGGCGGCGCCGAAGCGCGGCCAGAGACCGAGGCCACACGGCACTCAGCAGGCGCGGAGGGCTCACAGATGAGGCCCAGCTGGCAGGGCCAGGGAAGAGAGAACCACACGCCGCCGCGGGAAACTACGGCGGATAGCAGCAGCTACGCCGGACCCAACCCTGCCGCCTCCCAAATGCCGTCTGTTGCGGAAGAGCCTCCCGCGTGCCGCTGCGCACCCTACCTGAGGCCGCGGAGGAAGCGGCTTCACCGCTACTGGCGCCACCACTCACAGCTCGCCCCGCGGCCACCAGACACCGCGCATGAGCACAGCGCGGCGCCGCCGCCGCCGCCGCCACCACTTTCCGGCTAGCAAAGGCTGTCGGGAAACCGCCGCTCCACGGGGACAGCTGGCCTCGAAGCATGCCGGGAGTTGTGGTCCCAGAGGAGCCGCGCGTACCCTGGGACACGCAGTTCGCCGGCAGCGGCCTGGCGCCGCTGATGCAGTGAAACGGTTCGCCCGAGCGGGACCGCGCCCTGCCCCGCCTGTATCCCCCCTGTGTGGCCGTGCCATACCTCGGGATTGGCAATGCCCGGCTGGCACCGTGGGGCCCGTCGTGCCACAGGAGCGCTGACTTTCCCCGCGCCTACGAGTATCCGGGTCCCGGGGAGCGGAGCCGGCGGGAGAGTTTGATGGCGTCGCCTAGCAGCCACCACCGCCGTCCTCGGGGAGCGGTGAGGTTAAGGGGCGGGGGCTGCTCTGAGGAAGTAGGCTAAGGCCGGTGCGCTCTACGCTCCCCCGGGAGCGGCGCGGACAGCCGGGCCAGGGGCAGGGGCGGGACGGGGCCGCGCGTCCCAGGAAGAAGCGTCCGGCCGCAGGGCGTCGTCGCTGCGCGGTGCCCGGAGAAGGTTACATCCCGCTGTACCAGCCCTCGAGTGATGCTTCCGTTGTGCACCGCGATGGAGGTGGACGCAAAATAAGGCAATTTGTTAATTCAGCAGAGTCAGATGAAATGGCGGCAAAATTGTGTCTCAGCAGCATCCTGGAGGGATCGCGGTCTGTCACCATAGCGTTCCCAGGGCTGGGATATATAACCTGGAAGAAAATAGGAACCTTGCACAAGATCCCATTTAGTTTGCAGTTTTGTAGTTCAGATCTAGTGCTCTGTAGAGCTACTAGACGAGAGCTAGTCTGTGTAATGTAATTTTGAAAATCAGAAGTGGTGTAAGCTGGATTAGTCCTGGTAAACTAATATGGAGTTGACTGAGCATATCTCCTGCATGACTGTGGTGCTTCTTGGTATTCAGTCTTGCTCAAGTATACATGACTCTGTACTACACATTGTACACATCTTTATGGAAAAAGAACTTTATTCCGACTGGGCCTTAATTTCACTGTGGTGATAAGGTATCTGCATCGTAGCTTAGCTGCTTCTTTACATGGTTTCCTGTAGGCAGCACAGGACATTACTCTTGTTCTGAAAGTACTTAAACATGTCCACCAGACCTCCTTTTCTATCTGCCCTAGCTGAACTTTGTAACATCTAGCCATTTTATGTATGTTTGATTTCTTGAGTAAGTCAGGAAAATCTTGTGATAAGTAATGTCAAATGCACATCTATTTCACACTTTTTGTAGAGCCATGATCTCAATGTCTCATGACACAGACCATCTGTCAACTAAAAACACAGGTACTAGTTGAGGGCAAGGGATGAGCTAAATTTTATGATGGAAAACTCTTCAGTTAAATAAGTTCTCTCTCGATGGCCTTAGTATGTTCCACAGAATGAACATACTTGTATGCTTAGGTTGTGCCCCCCCACCTTACTGTAGCTGGTCGCCCAACAGGTTGGATTATTTTGTTTATGTACAGATATCTCTCCTTTTGGATAAAATTTTAGGACTGATACTTTCTTAAGACGTTATTTTGTAAGTTAAGAGAAAAGGAGATTTGAAAGAGTACAAAAGTGGCTACCCTTGACAGTAGTAAGGGTGTGTATTTGTTTTCAAAAGAGTTTTGCTTGTCTGGCATTTCATACCCATAATTCCTACATCTCATTGATTAAGAAGAAGTTAATATGTTTTAAAAAAACCCACCCTTAAACAAGTATGTTATTGAAATCAAGTAGTATTCAATTAACTGAAGAATTAGGAGCGCCGAGATCAGTACATGCCTGCATGTGATTTTGTCATATTTTCCTTTGCCATCTATGACAAAGCAGAAAAGCAAGAATGTATTTATGATGTCATCCTTAAGAAGTCATGGATTATATGGAATGCATGTTTTCTAAAACATTTAGCAAACACTGAAGAAATGGTAAATATAGGGGAGCTCTCAAGTAGTTCATGTTTTCAGAAAAGATGAGGAAAGGTTGATTTTTATCCTTCCTTAAGCATACAGCTGGATTTCAAAGTCTTACAGCTTTTCTTTCTGACTGCTTAGGCATATTTTTGGAGAAAGTAACACTGGTTCACCCTTTCATTAAGGAAGTTAGTTTCAGTTGTTGAGTCTTTAAACTGCTGAATGACGAACAGGGTGCATGATAGAACAGATCTCAAAATATTGTGCTCAGCAGAAAGCATTGTTACAGTTATTGATTGAGCTTGATTTTTTTTTCTATAAAATATACATCCTTACTGTAATACTAGTTTTTTCAATAATAAATGTAATATTCTAGTTAGTTTTATTTCTTTCTTAATTTTCTTAACCATTTATACCATATTCATAATTTAGGGCAATTTAGTAGATTAGATTCTGCCACGTTTAAAACAGAATATTTTTTAATTTTTGAAGTATTGGTAATAAAGGCTAGAGACAGCTCCAGAGAACAGAATAATCCAAGAATTCCAATCCCCTCTGCCTTTTTCAGATACTGCACTGACTTTCAGGTATATGCGAAGTCACTGTCGCCCACAGCAACAAGTAGGTAAGCAGTAGGAAAAAAACTTTGCACCACTTTCTGATCAGATTTTTGTCAGTTTCCAGGTTGTTTACTGTTCTTTATCAATTCAAGTATTCTAATCAAAAGGAAAGGTTATTTAACACAAGAGTTTAATATCTTGGAAATGAATGTCAAGAAATGGATTCTCATAGTATTAAACTAAAACAGGTGTTGGCTGTGTTTTAAATATTAGAAATAATGATTTTGTGACTGTAAGAAGATGTTTCCTCTACAAGGGCTGGTTCAAAGGACATCCAGTTGTGTTTGCTCATTAACATAAAAATACCCCACTGAGAGGTGGGGAGGAAAAGAAGGATATTAAAGTTAAAATAGAGGTTTCACATATGTCCTGATCTCCACTGTTAGTGTCAAAAGTTAATTGAGTATGCATGATGTAATTTTTAACTTGAAGAAAAAATGGTTTTACTCTAGTCTCCTTGTTTACGGTAGACCAAAATGTGAACACAATGTTAATTAGTGTTACAAAATCAATAACAGTTATTAGAATAATCTTTTGTGGTTCAGTGGCCAGCCTCGTTTAATTGGCACTGATAATGTTTGATAAGTGTTATTTTAATTTTTGTTTCAGGAAAAATTATACATTCAATATGGCACCCATTTTAGATTGGAAGAAGCTTATGAAAGTTGATCCAGATGCTCTGCCTCGTCAAGAGAAACTAGCAGATAGATTGCTGGAGACGATGTCCAAGGTACTCAAGGGGAAAACAGAACATAAGGGGTTTGTTATGCATTCTTCCCTAGAGTGTCTCTGGTCCTTCACATACATAAATGATTTATTTTATGGATTTCATTGATATTTGTATAAAATCACTGTTGTCCCTTTCCTTAGGTTGATGGGAAGGATTTAAAAACTGAAACTCCAGAACAACTGATACACCTTTTTAAAATTACTCAGTCGCTAATGAAGGTTTGTATTAATCCTCGCTTTCTACAATTCTGCAGATACATTTGTTTATTTTTTGTTTAAATGAAAGCATTATTACTGTCTTGGGGGGTGGTGTTTTTTTTTTTTCTTTTCCTGCATTGAACACACTGGTTACTCCTAAGAGCATTTATATGCTAAATGTCTGCTTGCACCAGAGTATCTGCTTGTAGCTGTTGGAAATATGTCATCCCATATAGCAGCAGGAAGTAAAGTGAACAGGACTAACGTAGTTATATAGTTAAGGAACCGTAGTTTTCTAGATGCAAAATGCAAACAAATATCTCAAAAATTGGTTAGATATTTTAAGTTATTGGTAATGATTTTAACTTTAATAGAAGTTTTTGTGGTGGGTTGATGTTTTAGAGTTAATAGAAGTGTCGCCATGATTGAAGAAACACCACCATCTTAAAACTGACCCTATAAATCTATCATACTTTCTTGCATTTACTCATAAATGTGCTGAAAGCAAGAAATAACAGCAGCATAGGTTAGCACATTGGTTTTAGAGAGGATTTTTTATTGTTTTTAATTCCCAGCAGTATGCTTTTGAATGTTTAGATAGCCCTGTAGAATAAATTTCTAAAGAAGGTATTTCAACAATCCAAACTTAATTGTCAGCATGGGGAAAAATGGGAGGGGTTTCATTTGTTTAAAGAGAGAAAATCAATGTTCTTTTGTAAATGTTTTCGTCATTTTCAACAGGAGGTCTATGGAACATTCTTTTAATTTACATTAGTAGTAAATATTTTTTCTTTGTCTACTATCCTTTTTTTCCCCAGATGAAAGCTCAAGAGGTAGAGTTGGCACTAGAAGAAGTTGAAAAAGCTGGGGAAGAGCAAGCCAAATGTGGTAAGCAAGCCTTTTTATGCTGTTCTTAAATGATTTGTTAAATGTGTTTTTTAGGGTTTTATTTTAAATTTAGGGAACTGAATAAAATACCAACTTCTCTGAAGTCAGTTGCTTCAGTGAAGCCAAATATTTAAAGACTATGGTTAACCATTGTTGTTTTATGTACCTTTTCCATTGTTGAATAATTCATGACATCTGTTCTATTTTAACAGAAAATCAATTTAAAACAAAAGTGATGAAACTTCAAAATGAATTAGAGGTATGTTTTAAAATTTTGTTAGTTTATAGATTGCTGTTTGGTGGGGTTTTTTTAATGAGGTTTTTGGACTAGCATTTTAATCTAGTAAAAGAAGCTAGTTAACTCTTCTTGTTGCTTTTCCTGAACGTAGGAATGTTAGTCTTAGCATCTGCTTTGTTTTTTTAGTTCTTTCTATTTTGAAGAACTGTACTATATTTATAATGATTTTTTAATGCTCTCAAGATGGCACAACGATCTGCTGGTGGTCGTGATACTCGTTTTTTACGTGATGAGATCCGCCAACTGGAAAAACAATTAGAACAAAAAGAGAGACAGTTAACAGATACAGAAAAAGAATTGGAAAAAGAGAAGAAAGTGAATGAACAGGTAAGAAGGACTGGACTTCAGCTTGACATTTCTCTAAGAGCTCTTCTGGCACATCTTTCAAAAAGTCAATATTCTGAAAAGGGCCTCTGAAATGAAAAAAAACTCTGATGAAATACAACCTCTGTGCATTTGTTTTCTGTTTTGTTTCTGGAGTTCTTTGTTTTCCTAGTTTGCGGTGTTAGTGATACACGTAAGGGTTTTCCATCTTGTTCTAGCTTGCTCTTCGAAATGAAGATGCGGAAAATGAAAACATCAAATTAAGGAGAGAGGTTAGTAAAGAATTATTGATGATTTACTGTATTTTTAACTGTATTTATAAATATATTACTAACTTTCTGTATTTACAATCTTTGGTGTGGCATGATGTTTAATTCTATTTTAGAACATTTCCTGGTTACTGGTATAAAGAGAATATGGAATTTTAAGCATATTTACCAAATATATAGTGCATCTGCTCCAATGAAACTTAGTTAATTGAGGTTAGGAGATGTCCACATATGAATTTAAATAGTCCCGTGCATTAATTTTGTCTGGACATTGTGTTTTGAATTTCTAGTATTCTTCTTAACTACTATTGACAAATGGATTTGATAGATATTAGACAGGATTTGGTTTATGCTTGCTGCTTTTGCTAAGATTGTCTGATTGGTTAAAATAAAATTACAAAAAGTCAAAAGTTAATATAACAATAAATGCAAAGATGAAGTTAACATTCTTTATTGCTAGAAATTTCTTGTTAATCATTCTCTTGAAACATTTTTTTCTAGCTATTTAAAAAAAAAATATATATGTTTTATAGCATTTAATACCTGTAGTCTTGGCCTCTCAGAGAATAAAACAGACAGCAAAAGTTAAATTAATGTCCTGGGGGGGGAACCTTGAGTATCATTCTTCAAAATGCCCTTTGACATATGTGTCTGTATGTATGTACATGCATGCACAAGTATATAGAAAACTATTTTATTTTGTCTTTATGTTGATTCCTATTTAGTTTTCCTAAAGCAAAGATAATTTCTAATTTTTTCATGCTTTGTTCTTTTGGTCTTGTTCTCTCCTTTTTAATCCAAAGAAAAAACGCATGAAGAAAAAGGTGAGGCTTCTAAGTCTTTAAAAAGCAGACTGTAGGAATCTGGAATGGTTTTGACTGTCTTAGCTCTTTGTGTTAGCTTGCTAGAAAAGCAATAAATTTGTCTTCAACTCTTCAAAATAGATTTAAGTTTGGATTGCTTTCTGTGCAGAATGAACAATTGCGTCAAGATGTAGTTGACTATCAGAGGCAAATAGATTCTCAGAAAGAAACAATTCTATTACGAAGAGGAGAGGATTCTGATTACAGATCACAGTTGTCCAAAAAGAACTTTGAGCTTGTCCAGTATTTGGATGAAATTCAGGTAAAATCTGTGCATGCTACTGAGTGTTTGTTAGACTGTTACTGGCAATAGTGTTTTTCACACAGCTATGTCAATTTACAGATCAAGTCATGTGGAGTAAGGGAATTACTAATGCAGTTGGGTTATGTGATGCATATCGTTTGCATTTGTGAATCTGGCAGAGGTAACGAAGTTGCTGGCAATGTATCTTTTATGTGCTGTTAGGATTTGTTGAAATTTATGATCTAGAGGTGAAATACTGTCTTCTGTGCTAATTTCATGTAAGGCTTTCAAGTCTTACATATGAGGTAGCTATCAGTTAGTGCTTATTCAGGTATTAATGTGCACTTTTTAATAGCAGCTTTTTCTTTAATATTGCAGAATTTGACTGAAGCTAATGAGAAGTTAGACATTCAAAACCAAGAAATGAGAAAGAATATTGAGGAATCAATACAAGAAATGGAGAAGATGACTGATGAATATAACAAAATGAAGCTAATTGTGCAACAATCTGATATTGTTATGGATCAGTTAAGAAAAGAGAAAGAACAGTACAAATTTCAAGTAAGAACTGACTCTCTTATTATTGAATATAATTTTTTTTTAGATTTGGACTTTTTTCATATTTTAGCTTAAATTAAAAAACATGCAACATAGCCAGTTAATAACACACACTCTACTGAAATAACACTCTCTAAAACTAGTGTGATCTTTAAATTTAGTGCAAATTTTGAAACCTGACTGTACATCACAAAATTTTTTTTGTACAAAGTGTTAGTTATACTCTGTTCTTAATAGTCATGACCTTCCCCTGCTGCTGTAATGCTAATCTGTTAAATTGTATGTGGTTGATGTAGTGTGTCTGTACATTGGTTAAGCAAAACATTTTTATCATATGATGCTCATCTAAATGGCATTTCTAGGTTCAGGAGCTTTCAGACCAGCTGAAAGCAAAGAATGAGGAAGATGATCCTCTCATGGCAGCTGTAAATGCAAAAGTTGAAGAATGGAAGGTACTTTTTAATACTTTTAATTATTTTTAGGAATTATTTCAAGTGTTCTGATGGTATTTTATCTTCTTTTCAGAAAATCTTGTCTTCAAAAGATAATGAACTCCTAGAGTATCAGCAGATGTTGTTTAACTTGAAAGAGAAAATGAAAATGGCCCAACTTGATGTAGACAGGAACAGTATACTGGCCCTTCAGCAGGTACAGTCTATGTGAGAAATTACACACATGGAAATTACCATTCACTAAATGTGCCAGTGACCTCATAATTATGTAGTATTTCATAGTTTGCAAATACCAGAATATGTATTACTTATGTTTGAGAATTATGAGACAGGTTTATTCATTACACTACAAAGTTAGCTTAATAGACAATGCACAAAGGAAACTTCTCTTGCTGTATGTATGAACTCAGCTCTTAGTGGTTGATTCTGTTACTTTCATATTTATCTTTTCTAGTTACTAGTAGAGTGGTTGCTTTAACATCTAAGTATCCATAATTTAATGGATAATCCATAAATTAAAAACATAATTTAATGTTTTTAAATTACAGCTTAGTTTCTGTTCCTCTAGATTTGTTAGTCAAGGAAGAGTCTTACCTAGTGTTTAATTTTCTGTGTTCCTTTGTCTCACTTGATGCCATACTATTACATCTGCGGTTCAGCCCATGATAGAGATAGCTGAATTTAAGTATCTCTTATATTCATGCAAAATTACATAGTTCTTTTTGATTTTGGATTTCTCCACTTTCTTGGAAAACATAAAAAGCGTAAATAAATAACATGGCCCATTAGGAACCCTGAAATACACATTATGGAAACTATACTGTATGATACCAGGATGATTTCCTGCCTTGCTTCCAGTTTTTTAAATAATGTGTGTCATGACTTTTTGTATTACCTGTTGGGCCCTTGGAGACAAAG